>NC_088709.1:40992962-42468587 GCF_963576615.1 Watersipora subatra | reverse complement strand
AAAAAATTATTATATACAGTGAAACTCGGATAACTCGAACTTCAAGGAACCGAGCAAAAGTGTTCGAATTATCAGAGCGTTCAAGTTATCAGAGCACTGTCACAAGTCCATGTATTTACTTATTTATTAGTAGATACATGTACATATACAATCTATAATATAAATCAGAAGCACAAATGGCTTGTTTCAAATTAAATGCTTCTAATGTAAAGTTTAAAACGTTTTTATCAAAAAGTATAGAGATTTTTCTATCACTTGAGATTGGTTCGTTGTTCGAGGTGATATTATTGTCAGGACATTTTTAGATTGACATTGGCAAAACTTGATCGTTGTTGAAATGCTCAAAAGAAAAGACATATTTTTCTTTTGAGCGTTTTACCTACGATCAATTTTGCCGATTTATCTTGAAGTTTATGCAAATATTACCTCACTTTACCTCGCTTCCGAAGGGCGATCGCTACGCGGATGTTTGGTATAAATCAGATTACACCAAACCTTTAGAAAAGTCGTTGACAAAAATATTTTGCCGATGGTGGTAATAACGGCGCTTATGAATTACGAAAAGTTGAAGTTTACCTCTATGGCTTGGAATAAAGTGATTTTCTAAAGCGATAGCAACCATTTCGGTAGCTATTGGGCAAAAACCGTTCGAGTTAGCAGAGTTAAGGTCGAGTTATATAGAGCCATTTATCATTGCGTGGGAACGGAACAAGCAAATCCATTCGAGTTAACCCTGTGTTCGCTATACCCGAGGGCGAGTTATCCATGTTTCACTGTATATACAATAATTTTTTATATATATGTATGATTTTGAAACTAAACAAAGAAATATTGCTTAATAATATAAAGACAATATTAAGAACCAAACTATGTCAAGGACAGTTTCGTTAATGAGTACTAATTTGGAAATAATATTGTTTTGAGAAACTTCAATTGCTGCAGGCTAGAACTTATTTCATATATTGAGGCGCAAACTACTCAGATTTTATGACGTATGTCAAAAATGTTGTATTACAAGATGATCATAAGTTGAGGTTTGACTGAATCAGTTTGAATTATTAGTGATGAAATAGTTTAAAAATGGTATGACAGTGACAAAGTCTACACATCTTATAAAATACTCACCTCATCCACGAAACTCTTTGCAGTTATCATGTCTCCCATCTCTTGATGACAATGTGCAATGAGGAGCCTCCATAATCCATGCTGTGCAGGGGAGAAAACGAGGAACTGGTTGAAGAAATCTACAGCATGATCATAGTTGTTTGTGTAGTAGAGAATGTAGGCACAAAGTTCGGAATATTTGCGGTGTGTTGGACGATCTTCAGCAAGCGTTGTAGAAGTTGGAGCTAGCGGTGTAGCTAAGGTACTGCATTCCATAGTCAAGCTCTCTATGCATTGGCAGAACTCGGAGTAGCTTGCGTTTTCAATTGGCTTTCCAACGACCTTACCTAGGCAATCTTTTGCCTTTTTGTACTGTCCGGTGAAGTAGAGAACTTGAATCTTGGGCAACAAACTCTTTTGAGAAACAAAAACAGCTTTTATAATTTGTTCAGCTGAGTTGTTGTGATTAACTGAACCAGTACTACACTTTCCAATTTTCCCTAGTGCGGACTCAATTGACAGTTTGACTGGGATAAGAAGGCATCCAAGGAACACAAAAAGATCAACTGGAACATAGTATCTTGTAGATGCAACTGAATTAAATTTGGGTTCAACTCTGATTGATTCTGTTTGACAACCCTCTTTTAAATACGAAGCAGTTCGTATATAGATAGATAGAGCCAGTATGATGTTTAGGTATATATGGTTATCATCTGAGAGCAAACCTTGCTGGTGTAGACTTTCATAATGTTCCCAAGAGGTGCCGGTTTTCAACCCCAAACACATCTTAAGGTTATTTGCGAGTAGAGTAGGATATCGAAAAATGTCCGCTTTAACGTTAATATCACGATTCTCTGGTGGCCGATACTGTATAAACTCGGGTAAGAAACTGTATTTTCTCATGTCCTGAGCAAAAGACTTGAAGCGCTTGGTAATCACAGTTTCATTTCGACTGACTTCAGTACACTCAAAGTCCTGCCTTGCTTGAGAAAACGCTGAAAACAAAGAATCGTTATTTGCACTTGACTCATTTGTGAAGAGAAGCACGGAAGATGAGAGCATATCAGATTTGTCACCAGCAAATCCATCAAAAGGAGCCTCAGCAGATTTCACATAAAGTTCCATCAGCTCATTTAGTGTAAATGTTAGTTGTTGACCAGCATCTCTGCCGTTTCCTGTTGGTATGTTTCCAGAGTTTTTTGTTATCCCATCGATGCGATAACCTGGTTTCACAGAAATGTTTTCTCGTAGATGGCGGTTGTGTGATAACGCAAGGTCCTCGATGTCAAAACCTTTCAACGGAGATTCACCCAGATTACCTATTCTGAAGTATGTGTCCACTGCAAGCTTCTCAAAGTACCCATCATTTTCTTCAACGATGAATGCATATTCTAAATCAGAATATGGTGTTGCCTCTCCTTTGGCGACTGACCCTAATGCAACAGCTGAAAATTTACAAGGAGCCTGATAGCCTCGTTGTTTGGCAAGTTGGTAACTACATTCGATAATTTTCTGTGAAAGCTTTACAAAGTTTTTACTGCATGATCCACTTATAAAAAACAGCTTGTCAGAAAACTGTTTGGCATGAGTCAGATTGGTCTCAGAGAATGAGTCATCAATATCAAACTTTTCCACGAAGGTATCCAAAGTCTGAAAGTCAGTTTTGGTCGTTCTTCGGTAATCTCTAAGCAATAGCTTGTGCTCGCTGGTAAGCTTTTGAAACTCTTTATAATCGAGGGGGTGTTTATTATCGTACCAGCGTTTTTCTATTTCATAAACAAGTCTCTGTCTATCAACTGTTGGATCATGCGAGAAACAATAGTTTGCTAGTCCGTGAGCCTAAAAGGAGGTATTTTTAGAAATAGCATTGTAAACATAAAGTACAAAAAAACTAAACTTTTACAATAAAATGTAATTTCAAATGTTTCCACTGAAAGTTAGGACAAATCTAAATCATCTTCACTCAATTATCAGAGTCTAAACTGTATGATCAATGAACTATTGACTAAACTATTGCAATATATTGAGTTAGTTAGTCACAACTTTCTATCCTGTATGAATTAGCTCAATCATATTTAAACTTCTTACCAGTAAGGTTCACACACTCAATAAATATATTTAGTTTTTTGGACTAACATTGTATCAAAGTCTAATCTACGTCAAGTTCTGCAAACAACATACCTGAAGGTAATGTCTCCAGTGACCAGAGGTTCCAGCTTTTGATAAGTATGACCTAGTCAAATACTCCAAGTATGGAAAGTCACCCATCAAGTGCTGCAAAATGACAATGAAAATGAATTCTACAAAGGTTTGGTATCCTCTGAACAAACTTTCTTTTTCTAATAACAGTACAGTTTAGCTAAGAATGCAGGAATGGTAGGATGCGGTATCCTAGCAACTCTTATGATCTCCTTCTGAATACAGAAGGTGCACAGCTTTATCTTCAATTGTCTCCAGTAATTTACATCAACTAATCTAACCATTAATGTTTGGTTTCAACCGAATGAGTGTGTTCCTAGGGAAGTCTATTACAACTCTCCTGCTCTGTTTGAGACGTGTCAGTTGCTCCGATAAGCATGCTGTGATCATGTGAGAGCTACTTCCATTAAGACATGTGAGATCATAAATTAAAAGTATAAGTCTCTCATTTCAACCAAATACAACACACTGAGTGTGATCACTCTGTTTGCTCACTCATAGCCTACTGAAGTTGTGCAGCATTCACATATTGCGATTGTGTTGTGGTTGTACTAAGTGAGATCTGTGTGGCTAATGTGACTACATACATATCTGTGCAACAATTTACTGCAACTGAAATGCCATGTAACATCTGGCCATCAGTGAGTTTTTATCAATGCATAGTTAGGATGTTTTTCGTACTGATCACAACCCTGACTTTTAGTGCCCAAGCTAATGTAACTCCCGAATGCACATAACAATAAGAATTTTTTTGTAAATAAATCATGATCGGTCAAAGCATTTAGGAAGTTAGACTAGTATTTAGTCAACATTAAAGCACACAATTATTTTTAACCATCAACTGAGTGGTAGAGACCATAGTTGTTTATTGGCCTGAGTTCAAATAGGGTAACAATAAATATTAGCAACAAGATGGCTGCCTCTTCAAATATCCTGACACTTGGTGAGTCTACGTAAAATACTCGACATAACAATTTGGTGTTACCAGAATGTACCGCGAGGATATGTTCTAACAGAACTTATAACAAGTGTGTACTACTTACTGTTCACTTTAGTAGAACATTCTCTTTACTATTTTAGGTCTCCGAGGCCTCTCTATTAGTATACTGGATGAGATAAATGTAAGTGAAGGTTTCTTTACTGTAGAGGCTGTGGTCAGGAAAAGACTTGCTCCTCAGTTCTCTGGTGCATAAAATGAAGTTCACTCTCTCTAAAAAGTAAACAATATCTTTATTCATGCAGTAACAAAGTCATAACTATATATGGCTCACAACAACAAAGATGTAGTTGTGAGCCATATCACTCTAAGCATAACACAAATGATTACCTATAAAAGCACTGTCAGGTTCTCTCTTGTGAATCCTATGGTAAACATTCAGAATAATTTATACAATAACAGAATATTATAGGGATTTATACAATAACACTGGAGCACAGTTGCTTATATAGCAAGTACTGTTTGTTAAGTTCATGGGCTTTTCACCCAAGCTGGCTTCTGAGTTACACAGATTATTCGAGAATAACTGAATGTGTATGACATCTCGAAAAGCTCAGCTTAGTAAATACATCAGAATACGTAGTAGCACATTTTCCACCATAAATGCGAAACTTTTTCTCACATACATCAAAGTATCGAGACTGCATTAAAAAAGGAACTACTATTAGCCTGATACAGTTGCTAATAATTTCTATGGTGTTGCAATCAAAGTTTCTAACGGAAAAACCTTGAGACTTGGAGATGAAAAATGGACTTTGATACAAACAGAAACAACGAATGAATTAATTGTAATTGATATAATCGAGTCATTATTAGTACTATTTGTGGACACTTTTTTACTGATCACTTATTATTATGGGTTCGTGAAGACTAAGAGTGTCAAATAGAATTGATGTTCAAATAGAAGTGGTGTTTATTCCAGAACTGAATGTACTGTCACCACTCTGCCCACAAGGTTACACAGAAGCGATTGAATAAAGATGGTAAACTAAACTAGCGACATTGATGTTAAGTAACGGTTAGATGTTAGACTATGTAGAAAGGATTGGGTAGATAAAAGTAAATATATTATGTGATCCTGAGAAGACTGATACACAATAGAAAGAGTTATGAAAAGCGCTGCAGACAAAAACATTCCAATGTGTTTAAGGGTATCATGTGACCCCTGTGATAATGATGGGTTTCTCAAATTTAATGCTCTTATCTATGTCACAAGATCACTTTGTAGCCATAGCTTTAATATCATCAGTACCAGCAGTACCTTTTTATGACAGGCTACTGATGGCCCATTCTAGTAGTTCGATCCATAAACATGGCCAATCAATGGAACCCAGTAGCAGTAAGTGCTGCAGACAAATACAATCCTCTGCTTTAAAGGGTGTCAGACTACCCTTAATCTTCCATTATCACAGGTGTCAGGTGACTCCTGTGATAATGTTGGATTCATTCTTGAATAGACTTAGTAGAAAGAATTTGGCAGATAAAATAAATAGACAATGTGATCCTGAGAGACTGCAACGCAATGAAAAGAGTTATGAAAAGTGCTGCAGACAAAAACATTCCAATGCATTTAAGAGTGTCATGTTGCTCCTGCGATAATTGCTGATCTATACATAAATTTAATGCGCATCTCTAAGTCACAAGAACAATTTGGAGCACCAGCATCAGTACAAGTAATCTCTCATCCAGTGACAGGCTACTGATGGAACATTCTAGTAACCCAAACCATAGCCACAAGTGAACTAATGAACTCAGTAGCAGTTAGCCTGTCTTGAGAAACTGTTGTTTTTGCGCTGTTGTTCCCCCGTCGAGCAGGCGAGCAACACAACAGCTTGTCACAAGACGTACGGCACCTGTGGTTGTTGTGGTTGGCGCTTGATGCACCAACCACTGGTTGTGGTTTGATGCAACCACAACCATGTTGTGGTTGCA
Organism: Watersipora subatra; assembly: GCF_963576615.1. Lineage (NCBI taxonomy): Eukaryota > Metazoa > Bryozoa > Gymnolaemata > Cheilostomatida > Watersiporidae > Watersipora > Watersipora subatra. The sequence continues at coordinate 42,462,355 of NC_088709.1, read as the reverse complement.
TCAAAATCAAATTATTACAAGATTATGTGATGAGTTTTTACGTAAATATGCTATGCATGTATGTACAGTGTAATGCAATAGTTCCTACTGCATAAACAGTGCTAAATATGTGTTAGCAATATTATAACTGCATCCAGCACTACATACTGCGCAGTGAGTTATACCACCGCTGCACCATTACTGCTTACTGCACACAAGAAAAAAGCTGTACAGCATGGATACTACATACTGCGTAGTAGTAAAAGTAGTCAATGCAATTATACTGCATGGCTATGGTATGCTCACTAGAACTAGTGCTGGGCATGAGTACTTCTTGGTCAACGGGTTAAGACCCGCCCCTTTCTGTTCGGGTTTTTTGAGTATCGGGTAGCTAGTAGTGCTAGGCTCGGGTATTTCTTTGCCTACGGGTTTTTCGGGTATCGGGTTTGTTGATATGGATTTTATGTTTAAATTTTCTAAACAAATATATCTTCAAATTTACAAAGCAATTATATTTCTTATCAATTTATTTATCATTTTTAAGTTTTTATCGACTGACATTCGTACTCGCAGCGTTAACAGGTGGATTGTTAAACAGTCAGGATAGTCTGGGGCTACAGGACATTTTCGTGTCAACAGGTGGCAGAAGATAGGGTCTGTGGTAGCTTAATACTTAAGCATGTTCTATGTACCTCTCTGACTTTTTGTAGATGGTGCTCCAAATCTCATAAAAAACTTTTCATTATCGGCTTTTTCCGTTAGTAAGGCTTGTTGGCTTAGTAAAACTTGGTTATAATGAATTATGTAATTCATAATAGCTAGCTGTGGTAATCAATTTAAACAGAGTTATTAAATTCTCACTGCTACTACCAACGCTGATGGCTGTTTCTAACAAGGCGATAGCGGAAACAGAATAAGGACCTATGTGTTATCGGTGATAGCGAACACGCGCCGTATTAAAAAAGGCATAGACTTGTTTACGAAGCCGATTTGGCTAATTGCGAAAATAAAATTTGATGTAAGTATTTCTTCTCACCTTTAAATGACAAATAATCACTGCTTGACTACAATATTTCTAGTAGGTATAGTAAATAAAGTATGATATGTTTCATTCTATCTATTAAATTAAAGACTTGTTAAACCCCATTGTCATGCCTCCTTAGCAAAAATGACACAGAAATGCCCTGTGGTCCCAGACTAATAGCGCAAGGTGCAATAGATCAAGTTTTTGTTAACACTACCCGACGGATCCATGTACCAACACCCAAACTTGAATGTCAAAACCCGAACCCGAAGGACCGGAATACCCGAAATCTCTATTACCCGATACTCGAGAGAAGATAAACCCGCGAGTTCAACGAGTATTACTACCCGTGCCCAGCACTAACTAGAACTGATATGCATTTTACATCTGAGTATCAGTGAGTACCTATCAACCTGCAGTCATTATTATTTTGTAACTGTAATTAATACACTAGAAATTCCACTGTCATACAGCCCACAACCAAAGTCATATTCGAAAAAAGAAAGGGTACTGATGGCTGAGAAATGCAATATTACCAGTCAAATGGCACTGCGGTGCAATAGGATAATTGCAATGGTAGCTGCAATGGTAGCTGTAATGTAATGGGTGTGGGTGTTATTATATACAACAAACATCAATAATGAAAGGAAAAGATTATATGTTTATATCTCTCCCCCTGCAATAGGAGAAATGCAGTAGTAGCCAATATTAGAAATAAAATGCCCTGATATTATTAGAATAATCAATATTATTAATATAGTAATAATATAAAACCAATGTACAATTTTGTTTACATTTAAAAACGTCATAGTTAGCGATATCACGAAATTGTGATATTTATATAGATTTTTAGAAAATTTGTACTACGTAGTCATTGTTCTGTAGTCATCCAAACTTATAATTAAATATCGTAATAATCTCATCAGAATCGTTTAAAAAAATATCGTCATTTCCTTTACTTACACTGCGTTGGACATCAGTTAGAATCCCAAAGTACTCATGTCTAAAATGTCAATTTGAAATCGGCAAAAACGAAACGATTTCAGTACTCCTACATTAATTACAGAAACCGTCGACAATGCCATAGACTGGTGAAATGTGCACGTTATTTTTTTGCGAAATATGCACGATTTAATCATTCTATTCTCTGTCACCCGGCGTTTCAATTTCCGGTCTTAACTTTTATTAAACCAAACTTTTCAAGCGTTTTGTGACGATTTTCGTCCAAATAAATCTGTCCATTTGTGTAAAATCCGATCAGATGGGTAAGTTTTTAGAGAATTTTGATAATTTACAAAGACTTGGTAACATATTTAAATAGGCCTATATGTGTTTTGTATCGTTATTATACTTTAACTAATCTACAAAACGATGGTTAAATTTGTTGATGAAATTTTAATACAAGGGTTCGTCTCATTGTTGATGAAAAATTTTCGTAAGTTGTGTGCACATGCATTTATCATAAAAACTCCCAAACTTCGCATCCGCTCATTTGGTCGTGAGATCATTATGGTAATATTACACATCTCATCTCTGATTGTTGATGACTTAGTCTACACTCACTACATTTATTTATCTACAATAAGTTAGTTATAGTTATTACTAACAGTACAATATAGTTATTACTAACAGAACAAGGTAGTTATTATTAACAGTACAAGATAGTTATTACCAACAGTGCAAAGTAGTTACTACTAACAGAGCAAGGTAGTTATTACTAACAGTACAAGATAGTTATTACTAACAGTGCAAGATAGTTATTACTAACAGTACAAGATAGTTATTACTAACAGTACAAGATAGTTATTATTAACAGTACAAGATAATTATTACTAATATTACAAGATAGTTGCTACTAACATTACAAGATAGTTATTACTAACGGTACAAGATAGTTATTACTAACAGGACAAGACAGTTATTACTAGCAGTACAAGATAGTTATTACTAACAATACAAAATAGTTATTACTAACAGTACAATATAGTTATTACTAACAGTACAGTATTATAGTTATTACTAGCAGTACAAGATAGTTATTACTAACAGTACAATATAGTTATTGGTAACAGTGCAAGACAGTTATTACTAACAGTAAAATATAGTTATTACTAGCAGTACAAGATAGTTATTACTAACAGTACAAGAATGTTATTACTAACAGTACAAGATAGTTATTACTAACAGTACAAGATAGTTATTACTAGCAGTACAAGATAGTTATTACTAACAGAACAATATAGTTATTACTAACAGTACAGTATTATAGTTATTACTAGCAGTACAACATAGTTATTACACACAATACAAGATAGCTACTACTAACAGTACAAGGTAGTTATTACTAACAGTACAATATTGTTATTACCAACGGTACAAGATAGTTATTACTAACAGCACAAGAGAGCCTTTCAAGTACATTTATTTGAAAATAGTGAGATCTTTACAAGTATGTATTACAAGTATGTGTCTGAGAAGGTCTGCCAGTTAGTATGCTGGATGGGAGGAATGCAAGTGAAGAGTTCATTTCTGTGGAGGCTTGAGGTCTTGAAGAGACTTGCTGCTCAGTTCTCTGGTACATGAAGTGAAAGATATTCTCTAAAAAGTAAATATATTTATCCATCCAGTAATAAAGTCATAATTATATAGTTAGATGGTGAAGCAAGTGGGTTGGCATGACCTACTTACCAAATATAACTAGAAATTCCCCTGTCATACAGCCAACGTATCACAACCATCAGTGGACTGATGGTTGAGAAATGCAATACATATTAGCAGTAAAAGGGCACTGCAGTGCAATAGGATAACTGCAATGGTAGCTGTAATGTACTGGGTGTTATTATGTACAACAAACAGCAATAATGAAAGAAAAAGATTATAAGTTTATATCTCTCCCCCTGAAATTGGAGAAATGCAATATTAAAAGAAAAATGCACTGATATTATTAGAATAACCAATATTATTAATATAGTAATAGAGTAATAACAGAAAACCAATGCACAACTTTGTTTATATTTCAAAACCTCATAGCTAACAATATCAAGAAGTTGTGATATTTATATTGATTTTTAGAAAATATATTTAACAAAACTATTTAGAACAAATAATAACAGTAACATATTGCCCAACATCGGTCACTATATACTTCGATCTTGTAAATTCGAATGTTTGTTCTTATAATTAAATCTTATCAAATCAAATAATTGTTCTTATAATTAAATATTGAAATAATCTCATAAGAATCGTTAAAAAAATCATCATCATTTCCTTTACTTTCACCGCTTTGGACATCAGTTGGAATACCAAAGTACTCATAAGTGTCCAAAATGTCAGTTACTTTGAAATCGGCAAAAAAAGAACGATTACTTTTCAGTACTTCAACTTTAATTACAGAAACCTTCGGCAATTAGACAATGCTATAGACTAGTGAAATGTGCATGTTTTTCTCGTGAAATGTGCACGACTTGATGGTTTTATTCTCTGTCGCTCGGCGTTTCGTTTGCTGGTCTTAATTTTGATAAAAATAAGGCCTGTCAAGTTTTGATAACGATTTTAGGCTGAATTAATCTGTCTATTTATGTACATGTATAATCCGATCAGATGAGTAAGGTTTAGGAAAATTTCTACAAATAATAAAGACTTGGTAACATATTTAAATAGGTTTGCATGTGTTTTGTATCGTTATTATACCTAAACGACTCCATTGAAAAGTGGTTAAATTTGTTGACGAGATTTCGGTACAAGGGTTTGAGTTAAAAAAAAAAAGAAGGTAAAGTAAACAAGAGAACAGAGCCATATAGTTGTCATATAATTCATGGTGCTGCAAGCATTTTATTGTATGTAGTTGAAGAAGGTATGAAGTATATACATGCACTGTGATTAGGATATGTAATAGCGGAAAGAGCATCAGAACTACACAACAATCCATGATACTGCAAGCATTTTATCGTATGTAGTTGAAAAAGGTATGAAGTATAAACATGCATTGTGATTAGGATATGTAATAGTGGAAAGAGCATCAGAACTACACAACAATTCATGGTACTACAAGCATTTTATTGTATGTAGTTGAAGAAGGTATGGAGTATATACATGCACTGTGATTAGGATATGTAATAGTGGAAATGGGAATGTTGAAGAGCTCTTTGGGAATGTTGAAGAGCGCTCAACTCTTGCATTGACCACCGGCAAATACCGGCGGTACCCGAAGAGTAGGTTCACATTTCACCGCTGATAGCCTACGGTACTGTCGCCTGTGCTTGTTGCGTATATGGGAACCAGGCTTCAAGGTCATGAAATGTTACCACTCTTCTCTAATTTCCTCCTAAGGTTCAAAGGTCAATGCTTGAACTGTTGTAATATCAGGAGCAGATTTTCAGAAGAAGTGAAGGGGTGTATGAAGGTATTAGGCCAGACTAGTGATATTGAAGTAGGAGTGTATAGAAAAGATAGAGCAGTTAGAACTAAAAAGACAGTCTGTTGCTAAGGAGACTTCCGTGTAATTGAAAATAGTTATGAAAAGTTCTGCAGACAAATACATTACATAAATTTAAAGGGGCCACGGTACCCTTGATCTTCCATTATCGCAGGTGGAAGGTGATATATGAAACTTATGGATCAAGCCCTGAATGTAGTGCTCATATCTAGGTCATAAGATCAATAATTAGCACCAGCTTTAATAACAGCAGTACCAGCAGTATCTCTCCCAGTGAAAGGCCTCGGATAAAACATTCTGTATCATGCTGTCCTCTAATATACAACATGTAACCTTAAGGCATTATGGGACTAAACTCGTATGACAATTTTCTCGTATCTCAAAACAATATATATTGTATAACAGATTTATTAATTTGTTTCCACCCTCTAAAACATATAAAAAAGTATGTTATGATGGAAAACACATTTTAATTGTCCTAAATCACTGACTACGCTTAAAAATAACAACTACCTATTTAGTGGTTATGATCCGCAACGTGTAACATACTGAATGAATGCATGAATGAATGGGATGAATGCAGGCTGTCAGACTACTTATAGATGGAGTAGCTGTGCTACCCGGCATTGCTCGGGTCGTAAAAAAAGTCTTTGAACAGAAAATTGATTTGTATTTAACATAGGCCTATAACAACATTTGCCATTCTAACATTTAAACTATATATCATGAGACAAGTGTTTTGTGTAGTTGAAATAAATTAAGAGAAAAAATAAAACAACTGGAAAGGTTTTCAAACAACTATAACTTTCAAACTTCAAATCATGTGAAAAAGGTTTTGTGCAGGACAACTGATTTAAAAATAAATAAATCAACTGTAAAGGTTTTCAAACCAATGTAAATTTAAAATTTCATAACTTTCTGTGACCTATATCTTTTAATAACGTATAGTGGAACCTCGGTTCTCGAACATAATCCGTTCCAGAACGTTGTTCGAAAACCGAGTTGTACGAGAACCAAAACAATTTTTCTCATTAAAATAAAATTATGTCAATTTTAATCTGCTCCAAGGTGAGAAAATAACTTCGGTAAAGTATTTTTTCAACATTCTACACCATAAGCTGTACTTGCTAAGCTTGTAGTTGCTATTTTGCACCATAAGCTGTACTTGTACTGGGGTGTTGTTCTGGTAATAAAAATTTCTATGCACAGAAAATTGATTTGTATTTAACATATAACAACATTTGCCATTCAAACTATCAAACTACATATCATGAGAGAAGTGTTTTGTGGGGTTGAAATAATGTGAGAGGAAATAAAAACAACTGTAAAGGTGAGAGAATCTAGATTCTAGAGGCTATTCCTACTCGAGATAATACAATTGTCCGAAGGCAAAGTATTAACCTTTACGGCGATTTAGCAATTGAGCCTTGAGAAAAGCCAGAACTACAGGTTTACAAAAAAGGCATCGTGTTTCATAGGGTTAATATAATTTAATTACCTAAATTCTAACATCGAGAGAGTCTATTGTCGATATCGTTTGCCAAAAACAAATTAGCCCTAATACGGCGAGGACAAAAAAAGCATCGCGTGTCATAGAGCTTAAAAAATTCATAGAGTTGTAATTATTGCGTCATTTTTGTGTGAAAACGGGAAAACAATGAATAGGTTAGGTATAGAGGCACACCAACCAGAGATTCCTGTTAATGAGCCCTAGCGGTGAAATAAAAAAAACACAGAATAGCCGCACCCTTATATAAGCCACATGGCTCAAACCATCAGAAAAAAGTAGTGACTAATAGTTCGAAAAGTACAGTACTCTGTAAGGTGGACCAGCACAAACACACGCACGCAAGCACACAAATATACAGACAGATATTTTGCCATTTTTATAGTAGACTAGCTGCATTACCCGCCTACAGTAACAGATTCACGTGCAGCATAAGATTTATTGAGAGTTGGCTTTCATACTGTAAAACAACTTCAAATATGCAGTTACATCTCCCTCTCTCCATCTCTCCCTCTTTCCCCTCTCTCCCTCTCTCCGTCTCTCCCCTCTCTCTCTCCCTCTCTCCCCTCTCTCTCTCCCTCCCTCTTTTCCCTCTTTCTCTCCCTCTCTCTCTCCCCCCCTCTCCTCCTCGCTCTTCCTCTCTCTCTCTCTCCTTCTCTCCCTCTTTCCCCTCTCTCCCTCTCTCCGTCTCTCCCCTCTCTCTCTCCCTCTCTCCCTCTCTCTCCCCCCTCTCCTCCTCGCTCTCCCTCTCTCTCTCCCTCTTTCCCCTCTCTCCGTCTTCCCCTCTCTCCCCTCTCTCTCCCTCCTTCTCCCTCTCTCCCCCCTCTCCTCCTCGCTCTCCCTCTCTCTCTTCTTCTCTCCCTCTTTCCCTTCTCTCCCTCTCTCCGTCTCTCCCCTCTCCCTCCCTCTTCCCCCTCTTTCTCTCCCTCTCTCTCCCTTTCTCTCCCCCCCTCTCCTCCTCGCTCTCCCTCTCTCTCCTCTTCTCTCTCTCCCTCTCCCTCCTCTCCCTCTTTCTCTCCCTCTCTCCCCCCCTCTCCTCCTCGCTCTCCCTCTCTCTCCCTTTCTCTCCCTCTTTCTCTCCCTTAGTTCAACGCAACACATGCGAATAGACAACATTTTTGGTTTTTCTGTCGGGCGTATGAAGAAACAGTTTTCGGCGTGTGCCTACTTTTGAGCAGGCGACATATAGCTGGTCATGGCTGATGCAGAGTGACAGTAAGTCGATAGCAGCTGCTGTCTTTCTTTTCACAATAGCGTATCGCAACCCTCGGAGTACTTGTGAAAGTTCTGTAATAGTAAGTTACAGTAGGCCTACTCGTAGCTGAAAAAAAATTAGTAATTCGGCTGCTGAAGGAAATGAACATGACCCACTATCACGAACAGCGGCAAATCCAACGTTATTAAGTAGTGGAGATGTGGCAATTCATAGACAATACAACATCGTATAAGAAACACTTACCTTTTTGATGGGGAAATTTAGTAGGTGAGAAATGCCTTTTTCCAGTGGCTCCAAGAAACAAACGTTTACGTGACCTTTTCGGTACACGTTGGCAGTAAATATTAATTGCATGTAAATAACGACTCGTTAATTTATTTTATTTAATGAATAGTACATTTGTATAGCTGTATAGACACCTTTGTATAGGCCGCAGAACTCAGGAAGTGTGCTTTTTAACACAGCAGAAAATTTGCCGTTTAAAAAGTGTGCTAACCGGGGATTTCGGTTAATGCGCTCGAGTGGTGAAAGAAAAACAACAGAATCGCCACACTTTTATATAAGCCGCTTGGCTGAAATCGTCAGAGAAAAGTAGCGGCTAATAGTCCATATTACGAAATTACGATATTACGAAATTACGATAATTGGTACTCATATTAATTCGGTTGGCTTCGTTCGACTGAATGGAAAAAGAAAGACTGCTCTATAATTTATTTACCGTTACTACACATATTAATTCAGTTCGTTTCGTACGACCGAAATTCGTACGACGATAAAAGAAAAGACCGCTCTATAAGGCAGACAATCAATCAGATACACAGACAACGATTGCCGTTTATATAGTAGATGACTTATAGAAGGATAACACAAAAAATGACCTGAACAAACCAAAGTAAATAGATAAAAATAGAATGCTCTGTTTGATCAATACCTGGTTACGTATCTGATTGATGAATATGATAAACTTATCCAGGATGATATGAGAAGAGATAAAATGGGTCACATCAATAAAATACTAAGAGTTGTGCACCCTTGATAGATATAGAAAACTAAGATCCCATGTGACCATGAGCTGATGAGGTGATAGAGAATGCAAATACCCAAAACATATTGAACTTTTAACACTAACCAAGAGAATAACTATATTAAGAGACCAGACAATAAAACTCTGAGACTATCGTCATTGATATAAGATATTGCTATACTTGAAGATTTCAGAGTGAAAGACAAGTGAAAAATTAGTCTTGCTAAAACATATTTGGGTGAAATGATATGTCAACATCACATTGTTAAGTGAACTCTATTATGTAAAATATCAGTTTTTTTGTAAATGGATAATATCTACAGTATAAGTTTGCAGCTTGCAAACGGCTACAGTTTCGATTAGCCATCGTCGAACATGTAAAAAAAATTGTGAACGTGAAAAAAAATGGGATTTTTTCCAGGACAGCTGATCGGGGAACTAACACTATCTGAACCTTGTATATAAACAATAGTAAAGACTCACAGCTGAATTACTCAATTAACATTTTGCATAAAGCTCACCATAAAGCTAACCATTTACCAATCCAGATAAAAATTACCTTCACCTTCAGAGAGTTTCTAATAGTATCACTTTTCAAGCAGTTTGTTCACTTCCAAAAGGTAAAATATTCTGGCGTTGTGTGGACCTAGTTTGTCATTGAAAGTCAAATCTCATGCTAGTTCTACTACATGGTATGTTATTAGCAAGGTTGTGATAAATTAGAACTGCATTGCGTCATTGCAGTGCAGTTGGTACACAATGAATATGCACTGCATTCTAGCTTTCCAATGCAGTAGACATTTATTGCTATTGAAACTGTACTCCTGCTGGGAATTACCCAAAGTATTACCCACTGCATAATTTGAATGTGTATCCCTGACAACTCGAACCTGTATGTGTACTGTAACTGAGCATCAGCAGACTATAGTATGTAGATGTTCATTTCAACCAAATACAACATGCTGATTGTGATCAATTTGTTTGCCCACTCATGGTGAAGTTGTGCAGTATTCACATCATGCAATTGTGTTGTGGTTGTGTCTAAACCAAATTAATACTTGATTATGTGATGAGTTTTTACGTAAATATGCTGTGCATGTATCTACAGTGTAAGGCAACAATGCTAAATGTACTGCATTTAGTACTGTGAAATGCACACTAACAACACTCCGACTGCATACAGCACTGTACACTGTGCAGTGAATAATATTGTTGCTGTACCAATACTGCACACTGTTCATAAGAAATTAGGAGAGCTGCATGTATACTGTATACTGCGCAGTAGTGAAAGTATGTAATGTAAATATAATTAGAGCTGCAAAACGATTATAAAAAAATCGCGAATAATAACTGGTCTGAACCAGTTAATCTTCGATTAATCTTAGAATTAATCTAGCAAAAACCTGCATATTTAAAAACAAATCATACAGCTACATACATAATTAATTATATTTGAGACAATTACTGTTAACAGCAGTACATTTTATTTACAATGCACATAAGTTACAATGTGTTAATTAATATGAGTATGAAAATAGTTTATGAAAGTCTATAATTAAGCCAGCCAAGAAATGAGGCAGCACACTTTATTCACATTATCCGAATGAAGAGATGCCCTTTTCCTACATACAGTATTGCTAGCTTTAGAAAATAGCCATTCACATTTTAATTGTATATAATATTATCTATTTTTTGCTATATAATATATTACAATCTATTCAGGTCAATATGTACTATAATCGGATCATACAATTTAATTTCATCTTAGCTTGTCAAAAGAGGCTTTTGTTTCATTGTTGTATATCATATTTAACTTTATCAATAAAGAGTTCATCATCATCATATGTGTCTTATTGCTAATACTTTGTTAGTTTGGCCGTAAGTAAGCCAGCATGTTAGCAACTCTAATAATCATTTATTCCTATACGGTTTCCGACCCGGTTCCACTATACGATCAGGGAGGGAGGAATGTATGTAGATATAGGAAACACTCTCGCTAGGAGAGCAGAAAAGTCGCGGCTCCACGACTAATGAAAATTCTTTCTGAATAAAACAAATGTAAAACCATACTTGCTTCTTTTACAATTTATGCAACCTTTCTTACAATCTAGATCATACAGATCTATGAGTAAAGACCGGCAAAATTCTTTACAATATATCAAACAATACGAAGAAACCACAATGTGATCATCACCTCAATTGCATTTTAATTGAAGATTATTTGGCTCAACTCAATAATCGTGTATTTTTACTGATGGAGTTAATCATTTAATTAATGAGATCATTGTGCGGCTCTAATTATACTGCATGACTGTAACATATTTACTGATGTTACTGTACCGCTAATGTGGCTACCTAGATATCCGTGCACCAATTTTCTACAATTACAATGACTTTTACATCTACAATTACAATTACTACTGATCAAAAAGCAGAGCTACAAATTTTAAACTAACTAATGGTGTTCCAGCTTTATATTGTATGTGGTTAAAAAAGGGAGTGTATAGATTCATTTTTATGAGGATATGTGGCGGGTCATCTAGAATTATGAGCAGTTAGCTGACAGTATATGGAATTTGAAGTTATAAAATCTCATCCTGCTTCTATCTGTTCTTCTAAATAACAAATAAAATCTAAGGACACTACAGTAACCATAACAGACAATAACAAACCAATGTATGTATTACTCACAATTCATTTTATTAGAATATTTTCTCTATTCTTTTAGGTCTCTGAGTAGGTCTGCTTATTAGTATGCTGGATGGGACGAATGCAAGTGAAGGTTTCTTTTATGTAGAGGTTGTAGTCAGAAAAAGACTTGCTCCTCACTTTTCTGTTGCATGAAGTGGTATACACTCTACCTAAAAAGTGAAAAGATTTGTATCCATGCAGTAATCAAATCATAACTACATATAGTCCAGTAACAAGTGAAATTACTTGACTTGACCTATTTACCAAATGTAACTACATACTTACATGAGAGTTTTATGTGAATATCTTGATAACCTCTTGACAATAAGTTGAATGAGTGACCCTGTGTTCCTGTAGAAAACAAAAGTAGGTGAAATAACTGATAGAATGGAGTCAGACAGCTTTACAATAACTCATGGTTTATTGTAAATAGATGGGCAAAACATGGGGTAACTTGGCCCATTACCTTAACAGACCTTTATAAATATCCATAGGAATACACATGGTAAATAGAAGCTCTGTGTAGATATAATGATGAACTCTTTTATGCGATACAAAAATGGGAAGTGGTAAGTTCCTGCTAGAAACAAAAATTGCTTAGACCAGCATGACGCCAGCTCGACTACATAAAAACATTGTATAAAAATTTATCTCATTAGCCAAGATTTACATATCTGTCTTACCCTTCCTTTGAAAATCTGGTTACTGGATGAAGGATTTTTTCTCAGATGGCAGCAATATTCAACTCCCTACTGAAGAAGGCGAGCCGTACTATTGGCTTAATAATCATGCTATGCTATGACAGGTTTATCAGCTAGTCAGAATAAAACAAACACCCATCAGCAAACAGGCTTTCCGGGCAAGCTAGCAAACTCATCAGTCATGTAAGAACTTCTTTACATTAGGTAACAAGATATAGGGTATTAGCTACGAATATAGACTTCTCAATCAAAGATTTTTTGTCAAGTGGCATTAACATTTTTACTCCCAACTCAACAGCTCTAGCTGTACAGCTGGCCTGATAACTTTAGGGTCAATATACAATGATTTGCTAGCTAACCAAAATAAAGCAAAGAAATATTTGGCACAAAACTCCTTGCACGCTATTAACCGAATCGGTTACCCATGACTTATTGTGTATCGTTTACTATAGAGTTTAGTAAACTTTAAAGAAACTTAGAAGAGCAAGCCATAACTATAGCAGCAAAAACTACAATCTTTTCGGTCAAATCAATCATTGTGTAAGCTCTGTGCTATCAAGTTGAATCTCTCTACCATGAAATAAAGATACAGGGTATTAACTATAAAAATAGATCAGAACGGTTAAAACTCTCCACCATGAAATAGAGAGACAGGGTATTAACTATGAATATAGGCAAGAACTGTTGAATCTCTCTACCATAAAATAGAGAAACAGGGTATTAACTATGAGTCTAGACCAGTAGAGGTGGAACGAGACACGAGACGTCTCGAGTATTGACCTATCTCCTCTCGTATCGGTCTCGTCTTGACTTAACTATTGCCAAACTCGAGACAGGAAATAGAACTAAAGCGCCTGCGCACGGTTGTTAAAACATGGCTTCTTGCGGTAGCAACAATTCTATGTATTGTAATGGATTGCGGGCAGCTGCCTTTAAAGTTATACCCGGTTCGTTATTATCTGTTGATTATGTTGGCCACTGAGTCTAATCATGTAGTCCGGACAACGGCCCTGTTAATATATTTTAGTTCGGTTCTGTGTCCTTAAAACAGATATCGGGTCGTATCTAATTACTCTTCGGATAATCCAATTTAATCAATAAGACTTTGGCGAATAAAATGACTGTATTTTATCGTATCGTGTCTAAACACCAACTGCCCTTCATAAAATTTGGGCCTCTTTTACGTATATACTACCGATCGCGAGTGAAACTTGCCCGGACACGGAGAAACGAATGAAAGGCCGTGTCGACCATAGTCCGTGTTCGGTTAACAATGACGTTTTGTTAGCTCAATATAAGAATATACATATGCATGTATACAGTAATTAATATAATTTCATGAGTACAATTTAAATATAATTCACATACTACAGTTAATACACAAACAAAACTTAACATTAATAAAACGATAAGAATGAAAGTGTTATCGTGTGTTCTTTTAGTTGCGGTATTTCTTTGTAGAGCGACGGCTATCGGTTTCATTACACATTACATTAAAAAGTAAGACCTATTCAATAGATGGTAAAATATACATGTACAAAGCAATATGCTTATAATAATTATGATCAATCAAGCTCAAAATTCTCATAATATATTACTTCGGTATTTTAGAGCTGTTTGTGTCACTTTTGTTTACAAAAACTACATGCATATCACTATTAAAATGTTGTATTTAAATCGTTTACACCAGGTGAAAATTCAATTTTAAAACAGTTTTATTAATTTTATATATACCAAATAGCTAGTACTTGCGTAGTGAAATCATCACCAAATGCTCATTATTTTACTGTCTCGTGTCTCGAATTTTTACAAGACAGTGTCTCGAGTCTTGTCTCGAACTTAAAAAACCTGTCTCGTTCCACCTCTATAGACCAGAACTGTCGGATCTCCACCATGAAATAGAGAGACAGGGTATTAGCTATGAATATAGATCAGAACTGTTGAATCTCTCTACCATGAAATAGAGAGACAGGGTATTAACTATGAATATAGACCAGAACTGTTGAATCTCTCTACCATGAAATAGAGAGACAGGGTATTAACTATGAATATAGACCAGAACTGTTGAATCTCTCTACCATGAAATAGAGAGACAGGGTATTAGCTATGAATATAGACCAGAACTGTTGAATCTCTCTACCATGAAATAGAGAGACAGGGTATTAACTATGAATATAGACCAGAACTGTTGAATCTCTCTACCATGAAATAGAGAGACAGGGTATTAACTATGAATATAGACCAGAACTGTTGAATCTCTCTACCATGAAATAGAGAGACAGGGTATTAACTATGAATATAGACCAGAACTGTTGAATCTCTCTACCATGAAATAGAGAGACAGGGTATTAGCTATGAATATAGACCAGAACTGTTGAATCTCTCTACCATGAAATAGAGAGACAGGGTATTAACTATGAATATAGACCAGAACTGTTGAATCTCTCTACCATGAAATAGAGAGACAGGGTATTAGCTATGAATATAGACCAGAACTGTTGAATCTCTCTACCATGAAATAGAGAGACAGGGTATTAGCTATGAATATAAACCAGAACTGTTAAATCTCTCCACGATGAAATAGAGAGACAAGGTATTAGCTATGAGTAGAGACCAGAGCAGTTGAATCTATATTATCTATAGTTGTCATCAGTTAGTAAACAACAGAATTTACGCCAGTGTGTCAGTATGTATGTAAATAGTCGGTATATGATGTAGGATTATTCATTTCATATGATGAAGGGAAGTAAACTCTTTGGAAGACATTGTTTTATATGGTTGTTGAGAGACTATTGCATGTATTGGCATACAATTTTATATATATTATAGGTATGCAATATATATATTTATAATATCATGTTTTAATAGTAAATCACAAAGGCGATGATTCATGGAAGAAAGTGGAGAAAAAAAAAAAGCTTGTTGAACATTATAATTAGTCGGCAATAATGAAAATAAAAAACTATTCCAGAGAGGTAAATGTTGAATAATAGACATAAAAGTTACCATCAAAGTCTATATACAAGATGTATAGTTTGAACTTGAGAGATGAAATGTGTAGAAGTTAATATCTAAGTCAACTACACATACACATTCATGCATACCATAAAACCTTTATTTGAATGCCACCTCTGTTTGAATGCCACCTCTTTAAGAACGTCACTATTAACAAAGGGTCTAAAATACAATACTACCGCTTAGTTGAACACTACCTCTATTGGACTTCTACCTCGTCATTCTTTAATCATTACAAACCCATAATAAAAAGTGATCAGTAGAGAAGTGTGTACAAAATGATACTGAGAATGTCTCTGTTACATCAATGACAGCTAATTATTTTGTTGTTGCTGTAGTGGTTGCCATGATTTTAGTGACGGTGTACCTGTGAAAATTAATTGTCACAATCATCAGAACTACACTCTAACTCGAAATCGCCAAGGTCTAAATCCAATCAATTGCCTTCAGATTTGTCTATAATACGGTTTATAATTTGACCTGAAGGCTTTAAAGTGTTTTGATGAACGATGAAAACACTCTTTAGGGACACTGCTTGGTGTAATAGCAGCCATTGTTATGACGTACCAGTCTGCTTTTCAAATCCAAAGTTTGATGTTTTTTTCAAACACTTTAGAACTGACACCATCACAATAATTAATAATTGGATTGGACTAATATGTTTTAATCAAAGTAACTCTTTGTTTAACTCAGGCTAGTGCTACGACATTTATAAAAGTAGCTAAATAAAAATGCCGAAGCTGTCGATATTAATGTCGCTCAGCCTGAAGGAGAATGCAAATATAGGCAAAATTAGGATCATTTCTTTATAAAAAAGTTAAATTTATTTTCCAAAAATTCTGACGAAATAGTTGAAAAATATAGTACCACTATCTGTTTAAAGAGTACTTTTAATAAAATGCCAGCACAGGAGAAGGGTTGAAAAATACAGCACTATGGCATTTAAGTAGAGGCTTTACGTTATATAACCTTGTCTTTAGTAATCCGAGCATTCTCTAAATACATGTCAATGCAAATCCAGTAAGCAAACACGATTGTCATGTTTGCTTACTGGATTCCCTCTTATGCACTCATCCTTTTCGCTAAGTTTGTCAACTTTACATTGAACCCTTCAGAAGAAGGTGAAGCAAAAAAGCAATTAAAAGTCTCTGAGGTTCCTGAGATCAAGAATGGCACAGTTGGTCTACAAAACCTTAACAATGACCAAATAAGCTTCTAATGTTATGACGTGTTAAGTTATGATGTGTTGAGTTATGATGTGTACACTCATCATTCTTTGTATCATGATTTTTCTGCTGGTCTTTTACTCCTAGCTACTCTTCCTTTTTGGGGGGAGATAAAGATAGGTTTTTACCTGGAGCATTGCTTTTTTCATGTTACAGCCTGTGAACTGTGTGCTTCTATGATATCATATTGGCCTACATCAGCTGAAAGGAAGTCTATTGATGAATGCAACAATCAAGTTACTATGACTAGTCATCTGGGAAACACATTTCACATATTATATACATGCACATCATTAGAAAGCAGTTGGCTTGTCTTAAGAGAGTGCTCCAGTCACTAAGGTCCATGTTATATAAATATATATTAGAGCTGCACAATGATTGCGTTAATTAAACGATTAACTGCGTTGAGCCATTTAATCTTCAAATAAAATGCAACCGAAGTGATGATTATAATGTGGTTCTTTTGTATTGTTTAATATATTGTAAAGGATTTTGCAGGTCTTTTCTCAGGCACGATCTAGATGGTAATAAATGTTGCATAAATTGTGAGAGATGTGAGTATGGTTTTTCATTTGTTTTATTCTGAAAGAAATTAGTTGTGGAACTGCTAACACTCTGCTCTCCTAAAGAGAGCACTCCCATATATCGTACATATATTTTCCCCGGACCGTATAATGGAACCAGGTAGGAAATGGTATAAGAATAAATGATTTATAGAGTCGCTAACACGTTGGCTTAATAACGGCCAAACAAACAAAGTGTTAGCGATAAGACGTAATAAAGACAGGCACAATATGTAAAATATATATATATAAGAGTAATCATATGCAAATAAAACACATAATAAAAACAGACACAATATGTAAAATATATATATATATATATAAGAGCAATTATATGCGAGTATAAACTATAAAAAACATCAGAAATAAATTCGTGGCTTAGTGTCCGTCAAAATATAACATTAACATGGCAGGTTACTACTATTTAATTTATGACAAGCAACACGTTCTTATCATGATGTGGTTCCTTTGTATTATTCAATATATAACAATAACGTAGCAGGTTACTACCATTTAATTTACTAACAAATAAATACTATGACAAGGAACACTTTCTTACCAATTAAATACAACCACAATTATTTTGCACTCAACTATAAAAACACTAAGTGAGTCATTAACGTAAAACTTGTTTATGCGTCAAAATAAGCGTCGTTCTAGTTGTAAGCAGCCGTGTCGTTAGTTATTTGAACATGTTTCTAGGTAAGAGCAGCAAAAGCGTTTTCAGTATTATTTAATATTTTACAGTCTATTTTTGTTTATAATTTAAAAACGTTTTTAGGTAAACTATACAAGTATTTTGATCTTTCAAAAAATCACATTCATATTTCAGCTTTAGAATAATAGTAATATAAGATTGACACTGTATTGGAACATAAAAACAGAAAAATGTCCTCTGTACTAGCTGACTCATTTTCAGACGATGTTGGAAGCATAAACAAGAATGTGAAGGGCAATATATGCCGAGAAAAATTTGCCTACCGCCACAGCATATCATCATTAAATATCATTTAACTAATTCTAATCATACCGCTCAGAATTCATCACCGGCTGTCGCAGACAACTACTACTATTGACTACCGCCACTACTGTCTCCTGTGAGCGGCTATTCTTTAAAGCTGGCAATATTGTATGAGGCAGAGAACATCTCTTCATTTGGATAATGTAATTAAACTATGCTGTCTCAACTTTTGGCTGGCTTAATTATATACTTTCATGGACTATTTTCATATTCATAATAATTAATACATTGTAACTTATATACATTGTACATAACATGTACTTCTGTTAAAAATAATTGTCTCAAATATAATTAATTTGTATGTAGCTGTATTATTTGTTTTCGAATATGCAGGTTTTTTTGCGAGATTAATTCTAAGATTAATCGAAAATTAACTGGTTCAGACTGAAGTGCGACTTGTCGGTTAGATCTGATTTTAGCAAGCAAAACATTGAACAAGAAAGTTTTACCAGTTCCACCGGAAGAGTCCAAGAAAAAGATCGTTTCACGCTCATCATCCACAGCTTTTAAAATTTTTCCATAAACTAAATTCTGATCAAATGTGAGGTTTGGCTCGGTGCTGCTAACAAATCTATTTAACTTTGCCATGTCATAGTTGGTTTCTCGTAGCTTTTCTTTCTGTGGAAGCAGGTCTAAATCTCTGCATGGCGATGTGAATCCGAGTTGCTGTAGTCTCTTACCAAAAATGTTAATGACTTTGTCTTTTAATAAAATCAAAGCTTTGTTGAAAATTTCAGCTGTGAAATCTAAAGAGATTTGCGGTTGAAGTTGATTCAGTTGTCTGCGTACATCATCACTCATGCTTTCTCTATGATCTAGCCATAATTGTTCAAGATCAGAAGGATTGCAGCTAATAAGAATAACAGCAAACAGATTACGCAACTGATAAGGTGAATCTGAAAGCTTCCTGAAGAGTGTTGTGCCACTGTCTGCCATCTTATAGTAATCCTCCTTTGAGATATGCCTCCTTAAATGTTGAGCAAACGATTCCGTCGACAGTTCGAAGCTGTTGAAACGAAGTAGGTCCTGTAACTTTGTGTAGTAAAATGCGCAAGTGAAAACATTCTACGTTTGTTGGATGAATGGTATATACTCATCCCAAGCATCTGATGCACGTATGTGAGACCTGTTTTCAACAACTTTTCCTTGTTTTCTAGATTGCCACATTTTTGTGCTGTCTATGTGTAGTAAGTAGGCATTTGATGATATGGTAGAGTTTGAGCAAACTCATCGTTTTGGCATGCTTGGCAAATTTCTGTTAAAATAGTCCTTGGTGGTTCCTGTGCACGTTGTTCGATGTTCACCTCATTGAAGTATACTCGTTGTCCATTTTCCAGATGTACACTAAGATGTGTTACTGCAGGATGTCTTTGATGAACCGGCAAACCTAAAATCCTCCAAACAGCCTCATTGCTGGAAATATATCTACCAGTTTGAAAAGTAGTAACTTCATCCCTGTTATTTTCTATAACAAAAGCTGCTTGATCACTACCTTTGTGAATGTATTTGCAAATGTATTTTATGGATTTAACCAAATGACAATATTCCACATTGAGATGGGTGTTGAAATTCTTCGATAGAAGAGGGCAGTATGGCACAATCCATCTGCTGTCAATTTCTATTTCTGTACCACCACGTTGAATTATTGCAAAATGTCCTCCCATCCCTGGCATTTGTCTTCTATACTGTGGATACCCATCATCAGCAGTCAGAGTGTCATGAATTAGTGCTCGTGTGTATTGTTTGGTGCATTTTTCGTCTTTCATACAGGGAGAAAGGCGATTGAGGTTGCCACATGGTCCATGTATCATTTGCTTGGTAACGATGCTGTACAGAGTTGGGTCCTCCTCGTTATCTGGAATTTCTGCAGATATTATTGAGTCGACCTGAAATGAGCATATTTTTTATACCAGCCATAGAAGATGACAATGAGGCAAACCTCGTTTTTGCCATTCAATTGAATAAAGGAAACATTGCACATCGCCAAAAATTATTCCCTTGGTTAGCAAGTTGAGCAGTAGTTTCACTTTTATCCCAAACACTCTAACTACAATGTCATGTCTGTCATGAGATGCTTTTCCATCTAGGAGAGCTTCTTTGATATCCGTCCATTTTGGATTGCACGTTAATGTTATAAATAGATCTGGCCTTCCATGTTGTCTGACATAGGTCATAGCATATTGGACATACTCATGCATGTATCGAGAGCTTCCAGTAAAAGAAGAAGGAAGAATGACTAATTGGCCGATGTTCTGTGCATCATCGTTTAGCATATCGTCTCGTAGGTGAATGTAACTGTCAGCTCTAAGTCTTCTTTGGTTATGTCTAATATAAGCCAATCTTTCACTTTCAATTTTTGCGTACATGTCTGTCAGGAATTGATGGAGCAGGTGTCTGCATCTGAGTAAGTGGTTTGATCCTGTGTTTTGTATCATTATCCTAAAAGCATAAAAATTCATGGCAGATACTGTCTTCCTTTGTGCTTCATTACCTCTGTTTAGGTCCACCTGCCTAATTGTAAGATGATATCCATCTTGTCCTTGCCAGTATATGATTGGGTACTGTAGTGCATCATAGGATATATGTGTTTCAGAAATTCTTGTAAATACTGATTGTCGCTTGTGCAACAGGATATCTCTTTCATCAAAGTCCTGTCCTACAATAACAATCGCTGGTTCGTCTAATTCGGGTGCATTATATCTTTGTTCATGTTCTCCAGCTGGCCGCCTATCTGCACGAATTACAATTTTCAAACTGTCATTTGTTAGAATTTCCATGGATGTTTTAAATTTCTGAACGTAGTTGTTGTAGCGGTGAAAAAAGTCTTGCAAATCATGGACGATGCTACGCCTGACACCTGAAACATTTTTACATCTTTGATTTACTTCGTCATCAACGTTGCCCATGAAGAAAATTGGCAAAAACTTGTTGTTTTCGTTTTCAGCTGGCAAAAGCGATCATGATATATCTGATAATGATAAATCTGCAATGATAAATGATAAATCTGTCCTTGCAGTTTGAAAGTGGGCATAAAACCTTGCTCGCAAATTTTTCTTGAAGCTCCAAAAGATTTCATCTGAAAACAATTGTTATATTTGCAAATGTTAGATAGAAAGTGGCGAGAAGATGCATTATCTCCAATCATTAAACTTTGCAACGGTTCAGGGGGTGCAGTAATGACTGGTATTTTGACTTTTCCATTAGCGCAACACACGCCTGGAGCTTCATCCTTCCACTTGAGTGCTTGACAATGGTGCCAAATTTTATTCATATTTCCTTTAAACAAAAATAATCACTCTCATAATTAAAAGAGCAGTCATACAAAAATGCTGCATTAAACTTTTCTCTCCAAGATGTGCATCTTCTTGCAGCAATCCTCTCTCGATCACACGCTTGTCTTTGAGCCCGTTGTTTGTCAGTCTCTAAAGATCTTACAGTTTCAATCTTCTTTCGATTACACGCTTGTCTTTGTGCACGTTGTTCGTCAGTCTCCAATGATGTTACCGTTGCAATTCTCTCTCGATCACACGCTTGTCTTTTTGCATGTTGTTCGTCGGTCTCCAAAGATCTTACAGTTGCAATTCGGTCTCGATCATACGTTTGTCTTCATGCGCGTTGTTCTTCAGCATGTAATGCTCTCTTTTCTCTAGCCTTTGCTAAGCGTTCATTTCTTTGCTGCTCAGTTTCCAAGTCTTTAGCAGCCACTTTCCTCAGTCTGTCTTTTCTAAGTCTTTCTTCTCTTTCCTGTAATGACTCACTGCAGGTTCTTTTCTTTGGAGGCATTAGATAATGTGTAACTTTTGAGAAAACATGTAATAAACATGTGATTATTAAAAAACATAAAGAATGTAATAGGAGAATGTAAATCTAGATATATATTTCTCCAAATATGTAAATGATAAATCTTACAGATAATCTAACAGATAATCTTACAAAGGTTTGTTGTAAAATGTAAAATTAATTACGAATTACTAATTGGTTAGGTTTAGAAGAAAAGATGTGTAAGTTAGTACACAAAACAAGCACTGATAGGAACTTTTGTGATTTTCGTGTGCGTTTGCGAACTTCGTCTTATCCGTCTGTTGAGAAAAGGAAATTGTGCTTGGTAATATACTATATCGCTATTAAAATAAAGGTTTAATAACAAACTGGAAAATATTCATCCAAACAAAGATGTTTTAATTTTAACTAATAGAAATAACGTAAAATAATAAAAAAAACAATGATTTAGTTCGTATTTAATTATTGTAGAACGCAAGGTACCAAATGAGAAGTCAAAAAACATAATTTAGCTGTGAAAAAGTTTCCTGAGCAGCGGAAATAAATTAGTAACTAGATGTAGATGTAAAATAAATAGCAGTTAAGTAAGGTACGAAATGTCGACGAAACGTATATACCCGGTTTGTTAACGTATATAATCTGTACAAAAATCATCAAATTTTTAGTTCAAGATAACTTACCAAAAAGACTTTCAAAAAAGATGAAGAAGCACAGCGTTGCATATACTTAGGTCCCAGAATAATTTCGAACAGTAGCATCCTAATTCGTAGACGCAAGTCTAAAATAAATAGCACGCATGTATCCGTTAAGTTTGTCGTGATTTAAAATGCAGTTTTAACGGCAATGTTTAAATAGCTTTTTTTTAAACAAGGCTAATTTATAGTTTGCACGCGCATAGCATATCTGTTATATGAGAACGTATATAAAAACACACAGGTTTACTAAGGCGTTATATAGCTCAGTGGTAAAGCACACGGAAACGCTATACCGAATAGTGTGAAAAAACCGTTGTGAGTTCGAATTCCATCAGATGGCATAAAATCAAGATTTTATGATCTATAGCCGGATTTCCGACGACAACACATGGACACACAGACTTTGAGAAATATATATATATATACAGGTGTATCTGTAGTCAATAGACTTCCTATCAGCTGGTTCAAGTGAATATAAAATTATAGAGATACCCAAATAACAGGTTTTAATGCAGGAAATGCAAAGCTCAAGGTAAAAACCTATCGTGAAAGAAAAAGTAGCTAGGATTAAAAGACCAGCAGAGGGCTGATGATATGAAGAGTGTACATATCAAACCTTTGGGAGCTTTTTTGGTCATTATTAAGGTTTGCAGGTCAACTGCGCCATCTCTGATCTCAGAGACCTCAGAAACCTTTAATAGTTTACTTGCTTTGCCCACTTCTAAATGATTCAATGAAGAAGTTGACAAACGGAGCAAAAATGATGAGTACATAAAAGTGAATCCACTAAGCAAACATGATTGGACAATCACAGATGACAAGGAGGAATTGACTGGAGCAAAGTGCCAATATGCTAATTTGTCCCTAAAAAAGAATATTGAATGTATTATTATTAGTTACTCTACTTAGAACTATCTAAAACTACGGTTCTGATTACTATCTAAAGCTGCTGTACTGAGTACTATCTAAAGCTACTGTACTTAGTAATATCTAAAGCTACTGTACTTAGTACTATCTAAAGCTACTGTACTTAGTACTATCTAAAGCTACTGTACTTATTATTATCTAAAGCTACTGTACTGAGCACTATCTAAATCTACTGTACTTAATACTATCTAAAGCTACTGTACTGAGTACTATCTAAAGCTACTGTACTTATTATTATCTAAAGCTACTGTACTGAGCACTATCTAAAGCTACTGTACTGAGTACTATCTAAAGCTACTGTACTGAGTATTATCTAAAGTTACTGTACTGAGTACTATTTAAAGCTACTGTACTGAGTACTATCTAAAGCTACAGTACTAAGTACTATATAAAGCTGCTGTACTGAGTACTATCTAAAGCTACTGTACTTAGTATTACCTAAAGCTACTGTACTCAGTACTATCTAAAGCTACTGTACTGAGTATTATCTAAAGCTACTGTACTAAGTACTATCTAAAGCTACTGTATTTAGTACTATCTAAAGCTACTGTACTAAGAGTAAGAACTAATTGAGTCTAATTCAGTTAACATAATCTACAGCTTGTACAGTAGTGTAAAAAGGGTCATTTGAAACTCACTATATACATGTTGGTACGGTACTTCTTCCACCAGATATACTTGTGATACTGAAGATTCACAACAGCCAGACCATAGTACATGTATATGAGTACATGTATGAAATACAGTCAAACATGGATAACTCGCCCATGGATAGCTCGAACACATGGTTAATTCGAACGGTTTCTTTGGTCCGTTCCCACGTAATGATAAATTGCTATAGATAACTCAAACTCAAGACTGTTAACTCAAACTGTTTTTTGCCTAACAGCTACCGAGATGGTTGTTATCTCTTTAGAAAATCACTTAATTCCAAGCCATAGAGGTAAACCTCAACTTTTAGTAGTTCATAGGCGCCGTTATTACCATCATCAGCAAAATATTTTTGTCAACGACTTTTCTAAAGGTTTGGTGAAATTTGATTTATACCAAACATCCACTTAGCGATCGCCCTTCGGAAGCAAGGTAAAGTTTGTTTGTGAATATTATTTATTGAGGTTTTCATGAGAAAATAGTGTTCTGTTGACCTCATAGTTAAAAGTGAGGTAATCTTTGCATAAACTTCAAGAAAAATCGGCAAAATTGATCGTGGGTAAAACGCTCAAAAGAAAAAAATGTATTTTCTTTTGAGCATTTCAACAACGATCATGTTTTGCCAATGTCAATCTAAAATACGTCTAGGCATAACATCACCTCAAACAACAAACCAATCTCAAGTGATAGAAAAATCTCTATACTTTTTGATAAAAAAACGTTTTAAACTTTACATTAGAAGCATTTAATTTGAAACAAGCCATTTGTGCTTTTGATTTATATTATAGTTTGTATATGTACATGTATCTATTAATAAATAAGTAAATACATGGACTTGTGACAGTGCTCCGATAACTTGAACGCTCTGATAATTCGAACACTTTCGCTCGGTCCCGTGAAGTTTGAGTTATCCATGTTTGACTGTAGTTGAGAATGGTTTGCCCTGAATCCTCCCACAAACTATATATAACGCTACTGAATACATATTATATGTATACTATTAGCTGGTAAGACAACTGTTTGGACTAAGGTAAGATTGTAATGATTAAGGTAGGATTGTTATGACTAAGATAGAATTGTTATGACTAAGATAGGATTATAATGACTAAAATAGAATTGTTATGATTAAGGTAGGATTGTTATGGCTAAGGTAAGATTGTTATGACTAAAGTAGGATTGTTATGACTAAAGTAAGATTGTTATGACTAAGGTAGGATTGTTATGGCTAAAGTAATATTGTTATGATTAAGGTAGGATTGTAGTGACTAACATAGGATTGTTATGATTAAGGTAGGATTGTTATGACTAAGGTAAGATTGTTACGACTAACATAGGATTGTTATGACTAAGATAAGATTGTTATGACTAAGGTAGGATTGTTATGACTAAGGTAAGATTGTTATGACTAAGGTAGAATTGTTTGGACTAGGTTACAATCGTTGCAAAAATGTTATGTCATGTGGCCTAATAAAAATTGACCTTAATCTAGTTTATATGATGTTTAATAGCCTCACCTAGCAGTTACCTAGTACAAATATGACACCAAATTATCAGGATGCATCCATAACTCTATGATGAAATACATGAAGGAAGAAAATTTGGTTGGACCTTTTCCTGGTAACAAAGAATACCTACAACAGAAGAAACGCTCTTCAATGCTAACTTTGCTGTTAAAGTCTGAAGCAAACCTCAAAAAGAGAACTGTTGTAACAATATATTGCATATTCAACATGAAAACAATATATAATGAGCAATAATATAACTAGTTTATAATTAGATTTATCTCCTTTTCTGTGTCATGCTGTTGTCATGAGTAGACAACTACCAGAGCAGTGCTTCACAGTACTTCACTTAGCTCAGATAGATGCCCATCTATACTACGGACTAAACTTGTTTGTGAATCTTATGCTGCTCCTGAGACTTCCAGCAGTCACATGAGAATCTTTATCAAATGTATAAAAACTGACTTTAAACCAGTCATTTATTCTACTTGCTGAACTAACACCATATGAACAGGTGAATGAAAATGATCAAGTCTAATGTGTACACAAGAAGACCATGTTCAGCCTATATTATTAGCAAATGCAAGATTCCCTCTACCTCCTCACTAGCAGTTTCCTCACTGCGTATATTTGTGTTCATTACATATTATAGATGTATCAATAGAAATATACATGTACATTCACCAAAAACGTTATTTCAGTCAGTTAAGTGGTCTAAGAAAATAGAGACCAGAGTAATACTGAGAATAGTTGGAGTAGTGAGAGAAGCAGTTAGCTCACCCTGAAAGCCTGAGAAAGACTCTCAACAATGTCTAAGCCGTCATCTCAGACTACTTCCGGGAATCAACATGAAACCTGTAAAACACAAATTAATATTTGTAGCGACACAACTCTGAACATTGCAATATGAGCATTTGCACTACTCGTATTAGTGACAGGAACTTTTGATTATTCTGTTTAGATATTCTGATTTAGAATGTTACTAGTAGAACTACAGTTCTGTCTGAATCAACTTTTGCCTTGAACTTATGCTCTCTTTATATGTTTTGCCTTCTATGTGTCTATCTCTGAGTTACGTAGCTTCAAGTGATTTACATTGTGTGTGTCTATGCCAGATAAAATTAGTTATCTACATGTATCTTGTCTAAGCCATACATAACTGATTATCTACATGTATAATGTCTACACATACATAATTGATTATCTACATGTATAATGTCTACACCATACGTAATTGGTTATCTACAAGTATAATGTCTACACATACGTAATGGGTTATCTACATGTATAATGTCTATGTCATACAAAATTGGTTATCTACATGTATAATGTTTACACCACATGTTATTGGTTATCTACATGTATAATGTGTACACCATACGTAATTGGTGATCTACATGTATAAAGTTTACACCACATGTTATTGGTTGTCTACATGTATCATGTCTAGGCCATACGTAATTGGTTATCTACATGTGTAACGTCTACACCATACGTAATTGGTTATCTACACGTATAATGACTATGCCATACGTAATTGGTTATCTATATGTATAATTTCTACACTATACGTAATTGGTTATCTACATGTATAATGACAATGCCATACGTAATTGGTTATCTACATGTATAATGTCTACACCATACACAATTGGTTATCTACATGTATAATGTCTATGCCATACGTAATTGGTTATCTACATGTATAATATTTACACCACATGTTAGTGGTTGTCTACATGTATCGTGTTTAGGCCATACGTAATTGGTCAAATTTCATCCCAAAAACCCTATTACCGCACTCTGTAACTGGAAACTACTAACATTTTCAAACCCAACAAAATGGACAGGAAGATTTGTGTTTTTAGCAAAATGTTGGTCAGAGACAGATGTAATGCTATAACTATATATTAAAAATAATTATCTTTTAAATCAGATTTTTTGAAACTTGCCTGTTAAAAATCCTTATTCATGAAATCATAACAAGATTAACAGGTTTAAACAGATGAGTTCCAAAAATAGCTTAATTTTACGGAATATTTTGTTAAATTTCTCTATCTCTGAAGCGAGAATTCATCATCACCTGCATTGTATATCATACGTCTATGTACATTGTATATCATATGTCTATGTGTCTGCATTATCTGTCCACGGGAACAGATTCATGTACAGCAAAAGGTTTATTGAGAGTTGTCTTTCATACTGTAAAACAACTCCAAATATGCAGTCTACTGAAGTTTTTGCCTTGATCACACTATGCATACACATATTCCGTCATATATGTCAATATTGTTGGGATAACAATGGATATCTGCAATGTGTTTTACAGCTAGTCTACAATGCATCAGTCTCAAACCACTCAAATCGGCATTGCCCTATTTGTGTACAGAGAACTGATAATGAAATTGACATTGATAGGCAAACTGACGTTTTTCAAACTGGCAGTATTGAAATGTTTTGCATCTTCTAAAAAATTATACAAAATATTTTGCTATCGCCAGCATTTATTGAATGGAGACTACATGCCTAAAACACTAATCATAGCTCACCAGTTTTTTGTCTATAGCCTGTGTTTTGACATGGTATATACAAACAGTAATGAGGTTGTGTCGATAAAATGTATATGTTTAACAGCACAGGCGGTATGATGTCAATGCAGATACAGCATTATCACCTTACAATAATAAAACATAACGCCAACATGATAGCCTTTTTATGAGATACAATAAGGATAACGAAAATATGAAAATATAAATACATATATATATATACTAAAAATTATATTAGAAAATGCTGCATGTGGTATAGCAGAACATGAAGAACATAGCCTCACATAACAATAACACAATGTTAGTTCAACGCAACACTTGCGGATAGACAACATCTTTTGTTTTTCTGTCGGGTGTATAAACAAACAGTTTTCGGCTTGTGCCTACTTTTCAGCAGGCGACGTACAGCTAGTCATGGCTAAAGCAGGGTGACAGTAAGTCGATACCGGCTGCTCTCTTTCTTTTCACCATCGCCTATCGCAACCCTCGGAGTACTCGTGCAAGTTCTGTAGTAGCAAGTTCAAGTAGGCCTACTCGTAGCTGGAAAAAAAGTTAGTAACTCAGCTGCTGAAGGAAATGAACTTGTCCAACTATCACGAACAGTGGCAAATCCAACGTTAAGTAGTTAAGGTGTGGCAATTCATAGGCAATACAACATTAATTAAAAAATACTAACCTTTTCGATGTAGAAGTTTAGTAGGTAAAACGCAGTAGCAGTACCTGTGCAAGTTCTGTAATAGCTGTAGTTCTGTAGTACTCGTAGCTGGAAAAAAATTAAAAGTAACTCAGAAGGAAATGAACATGTTTGCTATCACAAACAGTGGCAAATCCAACGTGTTCAACCCTTTCACCGAAGTAGACTCATGCGTTTTCTATGGTCGACCGCCGTAGACACATTTTTTGCGACTTTTCCAGCAAGTGCTAGTAACTGAATTTTATTGTTTGTTGATAACATAACCAACGATCTTTAAGACTTTTATGGTAGTGACAGTGTTGTCCTAAGATTTCTATATAAAATTAGCCTAAAATTCAATATTTTAATATTTGTTTGTAGAATTCCAACTTAAAAACGAACATTTTTGTTTAAGTTCATCAAAGGCGTCCGAATAAGAAAATAAATGACTACTTATGTTGATGACATTTTAGCCGATTCAGATTTTGTGATTACAAAGTTAATTAAAATAGCAATAGCAGCACTGACTCTGATGGCAATGAAAGTAATGGTTTTGTAAAAATAAGGAACACTGTAGAGGATCGTTGTGCTTTGTAGCTTCACATTGCTTTATCAATGCACAAAGTGTAGATACAATAATTTTTTTGTGTAGTAGTGCTTGTTAACATGTTGGCAAAATAAAATATATAACCAAAACAAGCGTTCTAGATAGAGTTTGAAATTGAAAAAATATTGTATACATATTAGGCAATATCGGCAAAATGGCTGGCAGTGGGCCGACAGCTAAATTTGTACATGAACGCAAATGAAAGGGTTATGTAGTGGAAGTGTGGCAATTCATAGACAATACAACATTGAATAAGAAGTGCTTACCTTGTTTTTATGTAAAAATTTAGTTGGTGAGAACTGCGTTTTTTTCCAGTGACCGCAAGAAACCAACGTTCGCGTGACCTTTTCGGTACACATTTACAGTAAATATTAATTGCATGTAAATTACTACTAATTAATTTATTTTACTTAATGAGTAGTACATTTGTATAGCTGTATAGGCACCTTTATATAAGCCGCAGAACTCAGGACGGTGCTTTTTAACACGGCACCAACTTTGTTGTTTCAAATGCACCAGTGTGGTTGGGCACCGTAAAGAGGCGCGCGCTAACTGGAGATGATGTGTTTTTGTGTAAAACAGATGAATAGGTTATGTATAGAGGCATGTACTAACCGGAGATTTCCATTAGTGTGCCCTAGATACCTAGTAGCGGCTAATAGTTCGAAAAGTACGGTACTCTACAGGGCGGACACATACATACACAGATACACAGACAACGATTACCAACGACAGCTAATCTATATAGTAGATTAGCTGTCAAAGGTTGATTAGCTATAAATAGAAGATGTCTTAAAGAAGCGGGTAGTAAACAGCAATTACTAAATCTTTCCTTAAACCATGGTCTTCAGTGAAAGTAAGTTTAGTCAGCCATCTTGTATCTCACAGACAAGCGTTGGTGAGAAGACATTTGACGAATAAATGTTCCAAACTTTGTGGAGAAAGCATTACGGCTTCGGCAAATCACAATCACAGGAAATGACTACCAAACCAGCTAGCCATTCTGTAACACATGATATCGAAAAGGGAAAATTATGACACTGCGTTTGAATTGACAGTTTTTAATGTAGTTTTGGAAACTACCAACCGAAATTCCGCTGAAGTTTTAGAGATCAGGGAGAAGCAACTCTTCGAAGACCACAAAAGCTTGAAGAAAGTTTTAGGTGTGCAGGTGTTGCTTATCCATGAAGAGTTGCAATAGTTCACTTTAAATTGCAATGAATTATTTTACATTTTCTAGGGCTAATGGATAGATCTTTGAACACTCCACAAACATATTAATTTTTGCATTTTAGTGCTATATATAAAATGTTACTATCAATACTGTGTAACGGGGGTTTTAACAAACTGTATAATTTTTTAGCATATATATATATATCTGTTTAAACAAATAATAAGGTTTTAATATTATAATTTCTAACTAACTACTGTGAACACATGATTTCTCTGTTGACAAGCAAATGTTCAGATGCTCAAAATTTCAGAATCCTTTGTATTTAAAAATATACATGTATATGTGAAGCTTTGCTCTGGAAAAAGACATACATATGCATTCTGAGCTAAAGGATTGGCATTTTATTGGTGGATAAAAATGAGTTTCCATCATAAATATATAAACCTAGATTGGCCAATAATAGCTATTCCCATCGGTTGCCTTGTCAGACTTAAATAGGTAGCATGGCGCAATGTCATTGTATTGTACCTCATGCTTGACTGCACTGTTGTTAACAATGGAGCTAATGAGGAGAAGGTGACAAAATCACATTTATGTTCCCATAAAAACCTTCATGGATACATAATCCAGTAAACTAAAGCAATTATGTGATAATATCTGATAACTACCATAGATTAAAACTATAAAAGCTATGAATTGTTGCACACAAATCATGAGCCATCAGGGCTTCATTTGCCACCCTCTCCTATCCCCATTCTCTCTTTTCCCCTTCTCCAAAGAAAAAGAGAGAAGGGGAAAAAAGAGAAGGGGGAAAGAAGAGGGGCGATTAGCTCACAAACTCAAAGAGCCAAACACTGGCTAGGTAAATAGACTAATATCATGCTGAACTGAACATGACTAAATATGATGAGTATGCAAGTATGCCTTAAGTCAAAAATGAGACAGAATGATTATTTTACAGCTGGCTATGTAGCTGGGTAGGTCACCAAAGATGAAGTGTAATGATTGTATCACTAGCATCGTGGATGTTACAAATTATGATGTAAACCAAGCAACGAATTCCCTAATCACAGTTAAGAATCGTGGTGGCTTTACTTTGTCTTCGCCTGTGGTGATTGAGGTTTGCAACCACAGTGAAAAAGCGATGAGAGTGTTGCTTAGTTGTGCTGGATTGGTGAAAAACTTTCCCTGGCTAGCCCTAACTGCCACCATGGAGAAGTTGCTGAGGCTCACCATCATGCTATTGTTTAAGTGTAATCATCAAGCTAGTAGCCTAGCTCGTGAGATAGCGAAGAGATATATTTTGATTAGGGCGCATTATGAAGCTAAGAATAGGGCTGGCACGAGTAGCTCGTCTGGTCTTGACCCACCGGGTCAGAGGTGCTCGAGTCGGGCCACTCGACCCTTGGGTATTCTTATACCAAAACACGGGTAGGTTTATAGCTAAACAACAGCGGTTATATATTGCTTTTTAAGCGCGATTGAAATGGCGTCTCATAGTAGTTCTAGCGGGGAAGGACCAGGCGAAATAAAACAAGGTGAGTCAAGACTATATTTTTATGTCTGCGGCAATAGTCTTTGGATTATAGGTTTCACAACAATTTTCGGCAAAAAATAATCAAAATGTCGGTGGTCTGGGAGTTCATGAAGAAGCCAGTCACGAAAGGAAAATACCAAGTTATTTGTACAGTATGCAAAAGCAAGTTAAAGGTTGACTTGCAACAAAATTCAGATTTCAGTTATCTGGTATCATAAGATTCACCATGTCTTACTCTGTTGTGTTGTAGGTGGGAAATATATGGGAATGTGATTACAAGCTCTTAAAAGCTAAAAAGCGAACAGTTAATCGCAGCCACACGAGACAGCCGTAGTTTGGATTCGCTTTCCAAAACGGCTCAAATGGGACGTAGTTGTTACGGCATGGTTTCTGTTTACACTTTCATGCAACCTCATTCATCGAAATATTCTTACAAATATACTTCACGCATTCAATTAAACCATGTCTATTGTTCTTATGCGTCTGCTTTATCGTCATTGTAATGCTGTCACTTTTAGTATTGATATTTTATAACTTACCGTAAAAAATCGTTAAACTTTTTAACCTTAGCTCGAAGGAGTACATAATATCATTGTCTGATAATCATGACGAGCCTGTTGGTCACCTGTGATAATCAAAAAGTGCTGCAAAAATTGTTTTTGAAATATTGGGTCACGTGATCAGATTACGACTTGACGATTGAATTATGCCGAAACAAAACTGTAAAGTAGCGAGCATCTATATTTGATACGGGATATTCGGTAAAACCCGAAGTGTTTGTCACAAACTAGTGCTACGAAAAGTTTTATATTGAGCTTTTTATTGGCTTTTCAATTCACGTGAGAACATCACATGACAAGATGATAACCAAACTGTAATGACTACGCCAGAGAAATAAAGAGATTCCAATCTACGGCGGCTTTTCGTTTTTGAGCTTTTAAGAGCTTGTAATCATATTTTTACGTATTTGGCACTTACAAAACAGCAGAGTAAGACATGGTGAATCTTTTGATACCAAATAACTGTAATGTGAATTTTGTTGCAAGTCAACCTTTAAGCTACAAAGAAGGCTCCACCTCAATACTATTGAGGCATTTACAATGAGGGCATCCTGAGGAACTTAAAAGCGAGTCTAAGAACCTTCAATCCAGCAAATTTATTTTATTTTTAGTTTTTTCCCTAATACCAGAAGTTTTAGAGAAGTGATGGATTTTTGTTTTCCACTATACTGAGTTATCTATTTCTATATTTGAAAAGTATTTCTTAACTAATCTCTTGTTGATTATAATAACAGTTGAAAATAAAATCTGTAATAAAAACACTAGCCAAATCATGCCATTAATCTATCACCCATTGAATACCTTTGATCCCCCAATGTCTAGCCATAAATTGTAGATTGCATCTATAAACCAAGCCACAAAAGACAATGATTGGTGTAATAATAGTTTCTTTTATCTTAGTTTATTGATGTCACAACATTAGGCTGTCATAGAACTATCTTTTAACTTTAAATTAATAAAAAATTGTGCGTGCTGATCCAGTCCGACGTGATCTTGGCCCTCATTGCTGACCCTGAGTCTGGTTCGAGCCTGCATTCCTTGGTCTCGTTCCAGCTCTAGCTAAGAAAGCCATTGATTCCATTTCCCTGATCAGATCAAAACTTCACAGGCTCATCATATTTAGTCATATTTAGTTCAACATGATATTAGTCTTTTACATTTCCAGGGTCTGGCTCTTCGGGTGGGTGGTCTATTTGCCCCCCCCCCTCTCCTTTCCCCCTTCTCTCTTTTCTCCTTCTCACTTCTTCTTTGGAGAAGGGGAAAAGAGAGAATGGGGATGGGAGAGGGTGGCAAATAAAGCCCTGATGGTTCATGATTTGTGCGCAACAATTCATAGCTTTTATAGTTTTAATCTATGGTGGTTATCAGATATCATCACATAACTTCTTTAGTTTACTGGATTATGCATCCAGGAAAGTTTTTATGTGAACATAAATGTGATTTTGTCACCTTCTCCTCATTAGCTCCATTGTTAACAACAGTGCAGTCAAACATGAGGTACAATACAATGACATTACGTCAAGCTATTTAAGTCTGACCGGCTTTTTCTCTATTGGTCAATTTAGGTTTATATATCTATGGTTTCCATTTATTTCATTTTTAAAATGTATTTTTCAATCTATTTTGCAAAATTTCAGAAGCTTTTTAACCCTTGATGTGGCTAGAGGATACAATTGAACATCCTTACAAACTCAGGGTCGTTAAAAGTTCAGAAACATTTAAGGTAACGATATGGCCAAAAGACGCACATGGACATCGTTACAGAAAAAGATTGTCACTATTACAAAAACATAACTGCACATTGATGAGTACTCACTGATGCCCAGATGAAAATTGTAGTACAGTCACATTAATTTTTTTGTGGACATCTATGTGATTGCATTAGAAATGCAGTTGCAGTAGTAAGCATGTCACATTCACACAGTATAATTGCATTGTATAGTTTTACTACTTTGTCATAAGCTATATATACATTTACTATCACTATTTTCTAATGCACAGTAATCAGTATTGATGCAATGCAAATATTGCCTACTGCACAAAAGTAAGTACTGTGCGCAGTGTTGATACTGCGTATTCTGTAGTGCTAGATGTAGTAGGAGCTTTTGTTACACGATTCATACATGCACAGCACATTTTCACGAAAACTCATTACCAAATAAAACATTAAATCAACTTTGGCGCAACCACAGTACATTTGCAACATTGTAAAGATGTACAACACATATGAAAACTTTTTGGAGAAATCCCCTTTATAAACTAAAATGTGCTATTGCTGAAACAGCTGAAATGTTTGCTAAAATCGACTACATGGAGGTAAAACCAAAACATGACCAAGCCCAAAAATAACTATATCTAACAATACTCTGTCATATGCCTTGCTTTGAAGCGTACACTGTACATTCCTTAAGTAAAGTCTAGCCTACCTTGCAAAAGTTAATGGTTTGACCATATGAGGGCTGTTTTACAATTATTTACGATTTTCTTGTCTTAATTTTTTATGTGCAATCCTTACAAATTTTAAGCAGTTGATCGTCTTTTTGGCTTAACACTATGTATTTAATTAAAAGTAATTTTCGTTTCTCAACCCAATAACATAATGTACCGAAAAATAGCAATAAGAAAATGAAGCGCGACCTAATTAACTGCATCGTATTCACTATGTTGAATTAGGTTGGCATTTCTGTGCGTATCGTTATATGTTGTATTGTTATATGTCACATATTGTTATATCTTGTGTTTCATTATATGTGTCTAAAAATAAACAAACCGTGACAGCTGCTAAAATAGTGCTCGTTAATAATTTGTTCAGCCAATGAAAAGCGTTTCGTCAACAATTTCGGTGTGCATGCACAGCTTTGACTGTTCTGTAAGTTTTGATAAAATATTATTGTATATTTCATGAATTCAACCAAATACTTTAGGACTTTTAAACCAATAACCTGGTCAAAGAATTTGGTTTATTGAAGTGAAATTAAATAGATAGCTCTTAAATTTAGTACCCAGATCTACGCAGCTTAGGTGTGTGGTGCGCTTTGCAAAGTGGCAGCAAGCAATGGTGAGTAAAGCTTCTTCATAGCTTGTTGTAGATAAACTTCTAACAAAATTATCACAAGGTTTATTTTCTGGTGCAGTAATGGAATCTTGCTCTTCATGGATTAGAGTATATATATTTTTAGTTCATGCATTTATCCATTAATATAGGTCAATGGCTGAGAGAGCCATTACTGGAAGAGATATATTGAAAGAGGTGAATACACATTGTCCAAATCTACAAATGCCAGAGTGAATACACACAAAGATTGGCACATTACTCAGAAAAAACTTGACAGGTATGGACAGGTTTAGGTTGGAGACTTTCATGTTATCTCATTTGTGCCACATTCAGAGGTGTGTCCTTGCATTATATCCTTGCATATAAGCTGAGTTTGAAACAAGGAAGTAATCAAATTAAGGGGTCGATCTTACTCCGATCAAACAAACTGGCATTATGCTAGCTTAATGTCGAGAACTAAGGTTGTGGTTGGTAGCCTGTTACAGTTTACTTTGTACTGGAATGAGGGCATGCGCTTGAAGAACAACCGCATGTGAAGTTTCCTTGATAAAGATACAATCAAACTGGCGCATTTTGGTCTTTATTCTGTCATGATATGTGGTGCATGTGAAGCAGCGCTTGATTGATGAGTGTATGCTATGAGAACAATAACAGTCTGTGATTGGTTGATGAGTGTATGCTATGAGAACAATAACAGTCTGTGATTGGTTGATGAGTGTATGCTATGAGAACAATAACAGTCTGTGATTGGTTGATGGGTGTATGCTATGAGAACAATAACAGTCTGTGATTGGTTGATGAGTGTATGCTATGAGAACAATAACAGTCTGTCATTGGTTGATGAGTATATGCTATGAGAACATTAACAGTCTGTGATTGGTTGATGAGTGTATGCTATGAGAAAAATAACAGTGTGATTGGTTGATAAGTGTATGCTATGAGAACAATGACAGTCTGTGATTGATTGATGAGTATGTGCTATGAGAACAATAACAGTTTGTGATTGGTTGATGAGTGTATGCTATGACAGCAATAACAGTCTGTCATTGATTGATGTGTGCATGTTATGAGAATTATAACAGTCTGTAATTGGTTGATGGGTGTATTTTATGAGAGCAATAACAGTCTGTAATTGGTTGATAAGTGCATGCTATGACAACAATAACAGTCTGTGATTGGTTGATGGGTGTATGCTATGAGAGCATTAACAGTCTGTGATTGGTTGATAAGTTTATGCAATGACAGCAATAACAGTCTGTCATTGATTGATGGGTGTATGGTATGAGAGCAATAACAGTCTGTGATCGGTTGATGAGTGTATGCTATGAGAACAATAGCAGTCTCTGATTGGTTGATGAGTGTATGATATGAGATCAATAACAGTCTGTGATTGGTTGTTAAGTGTATGCTATGAGATCAATAACAGTCTGTGATTGGTTGATGAGTGTATGCTATGACAGCAATAACAGTCTGTGATTGGTTGATGAGTGTATGCTATGACAGCAAGACTAGTCTATGGTTGGTTGATGAGTGTATGCTATGACAGCAATACTAGTCTATGGTTGGTTGATGAGTGTATGCTATGACAGCAATAATAGTCTGTGATTGGTTAGTCATCCATATGAACACCTGCGTGTTCATGTTTATTCCATATTGCTTTACACACAGTTTATTTGCACTAACAGTACTGCTAGCAGCGCTGCAAATATGGAACAAGTGTAAACATCCAAGTGTTCATATGCATGAATAACCAATCACAGACTGTTAAAGTACTGCTAGCACAGTTGAAAAAGTTTACCATTATTTATAAAAACAAAACATAACAACGATGGTTGTCATTTTTATTAAATATCTTCTGCAATTTGTGCTGTAGTAGGTGTATCTGGCGTGCTATTATTTAGGGTCAACTTATATACACATTTTTTATAAATTCACTGCTTTAGTGCTTTTCTAGGGTTGGCCTACACGCGAGATTGCTTGATATGCAAAGATATATGATAATTTTTCTCAAATAAAATTTTTCTGATGAAAACATCTTTCCAATTTCTATTTGGAGACATATCATAGCAGCAACATTACAGGTATAATCGGGTTAGGCTAGGGAGTTTCATGTTGTCTCACTTATGCCACAATGGGAGGTATGTTCACACTAGGCTAATTAGTTAATGTACTTATACATGTATGCTGATTACTGGCATATATAACTCGGAGACATGTCTGACTATTGATATTAAATATTTCGTTGTTATATGGCATAATTTTGGTAATTAACATCATGATCTATTAAAACTGTCAACCACAAAAGTGACTCATAACAAAAAATAAATCATTAAAGGCTAATGTATAAATACTGGTACATTTTATTAGATGCTGAAGATGAATGACAAAGAGCTAAACAAGTTGACTGTCAAATTATGTTATTACCCCAATAAACAGCATGTTATAAATTCACGGGCTTTCATAAACATTTCTCACTGCAGTACCATTCTTGTTGTGACCCTTATTATTATTGCAGTTGTTTCTGCCAATATTGGACTAAATTGGGAGTGATGTTACGGCTGTTGTCTTGTGCTTGCCATTGAAACAATTTCAGAGTGATATGAAGTGAAATATTTTTAGTTTTTTTCTACTGAATGTGATGTTACGGCTTTACTTTTTATCATTGAAACGAGTCCAGCATGAAAAGAAGTAAATTATTTTTTCTATTTAACTAGTAAACTAGACAGTCTATCTTAAAACCACCTTTTTGTAGTGATACACAAAGTTAGAAGTTTACAGATTAAACTTTGGACATTTTGAGACTCAATCCTGCTACAAAAGTTTTTAATAAAATTATAACATGTACAATCTGTTGATTATTGGCCACCTTAACTGCCAACTAAAATCTCTGAAATCAATTCTGGCACCCAGCAGGTAATTAGTACATAAAATAAGTATATTTGAATATCCTTAGGTTCCTTTGATAACCAAATTTCATATTGCTTTTTGTGGTGATATGTATTTACTAGGTAAATATTTTTAGCTGGTAGCTATGTGTCAGTTAGATTGTCTATTGCAGGTGAAACTCATGATAGAGTAGGGATGAACCTGGTGAAGATAATAACCCAATTGATAACTGTGATGGTAGAGAAGCTAAGCTAAGGTAAAGCTACTAACTGTATGACTGGTGAGGATGATGCAGATTACCTTACAGGTTACAGAAAGATAAAGTAGCATTATGACTTATTCACTTCTATATTAATAGTGGTAATTGATTCTGTGTAGTGTTTATATCTAACTATCTTTATATAGTGTTACTAGCTTAATGCCCGGCATTGCACAAGTGTTAAAAATCAAATTATAGACAGTGACAGGTAATGTAGTTGCCTGCTACTTGCCATTAACCTGGCACATTTTCAATAGATAGGTTGAGTAAGGTATCTGATCTGCTGCTCTTACTAATATAAGCCATGAGAGCAAGCATAAAATGACGTATAATTTGTTGCAGCAAATCATCCAAGATGATAAAGGTGTTTTGGTACTTTTTATCAAATTTATTACTTTTTACATACATGCATATAATATGCCAGATTGAAGCTTCACATTTCAACATTGTAATGAGTTATATTGTATCTAAATATACAATTAAGTAACCTTGTTCGCAACTTTTCTAAACTTATTACTGTTTATAAGTGTAACTGGCTGAATAGCTTTTATAAATTTTCAGAGTCCAAAAAACCAAGATGGGCCAATTAGGTTGCCAAATAAACCATCTAGAAGATTATGTTTAAAAATAATATCTCCTTCACATATTGTCAGCAGTATTGCATGCAAAAGCTAAAAGCATTGCACAGGGCAGCATCTCAACCAAGCTTTGAGTGGGACAGATTGTAGTTTTCTCCTCTTGCTTCACAGAGACATCCGAGTACTCAAATTGTGGACAAATACTTTTTACTATCTCAATCCCTTAATTCTTTTAGATATCCTTTTATCGTTTTCTTCCATATTTTGATGAACAAATTTTAATATTTTAGCTTTAATAAATTTTAGTTTACTAAAAACATACTTAAAGCTAAGTGTTAATCTGCTACTGAACTTACTTCATTTTCTTCGTTTTAATTTTTCATTATCCGTTTCCGATTTGGTCTTGCTGCCTTGCGTTTAATATAACTTTTAGCCAACTTTTTAAAAACTTTTTTAAACTGATTTAAGGACAAAGACTTAGTGATTCTGTACTCAAAAGACTTAGTGATTCTGTACTCAAAAGCGGCATTTCATCCTAGCATTATAGTGGCTTTCGAGAACTGGCTAGTATCTCAAAGATTTTTTGTATTTCAAGAAAGAAGCATGCCTAAAATTATGCTCTTATCTTGATTTTCTCATATGTCGAGGTATATGACTGTATCAGCGTTTCTAACTTTGTTATTTCTTACGTCAGAGCATTATCATTACCAAAACTTGTGATAAAGATGTTGATTGTTGTCTACGTATGTTATTTTGTTTGGTAACTTTTCATGATGAAAAATGACTCATAAATAGAGAATATCTGCATTAATACTAAACAACTCTTCTTTGCTTATCTGTACAATATTACTCCCAATATAATCTGTAGCATACATAAGATAGGACCTGAGGGCATGACCTTTAACCTTTAGCCATGTTGAATAGGTACACAGTGTAACTGAGTTAAGCACTGTGTCAACATGGTTACCTAAAAGATAATTTGAGGTAACTGAGTTGCTCTAGCCGAGGGTAGAACACTCAGCAGGAAATGCTTTGACACAGTGCAGCTGTCGGATTACATCTGTACGGATATACATGTAGAAACATGTAAATTGTTAAAAAGTTCCTTATTAGTGAATATCATTAGGTATGTAGATTACTAAAACTTTGAGAATATACGAAAATCCATATTGTTAAAATCTGGTTCTGAATGAACTCAATTTTAAAAGTCTAAATTACATAATGTTCATTTAAGATTATCAAATACAGTGTAATTTCACTCATACAGATGCGGTTTGATCAAATTCTGCACTGATTCAATGGTTTGGAAAGTTCCACAACAAACACTCTCATTCACACTGCAGGTGTCTGTCAGCTACACCAGTGTTCACACATGTCAGACTATCATCAGGTTACTGCCCGTACCAGGGGGTTATTGAACCTGATGCTATGACACTGATAGCTGTAAGAGCCAATAGCATTTAAGGTAACTGAAGTGAACCCTTTGTCAAACTTAAAAGTCCCTTTGTTGGAATTGTACGCTTCCAAACCATAATTTATTTAAGTGAGTTATATAAATGTACACAAGATTGTTTAAAGACAAACATAGAAGTATTCAGAGAAGACCAAAGCAAAATGAATTTTACAAAGACAGCACATTCTAAGAGAAATATACACACATTAGAGCTAACCATTTGATTCGTTAAAGTGATTTGACTTTTAACCAAAGGGAGATAACCACAAAGATTAAATGCTATACCACTCAGTAGGATTATTAAAACATGAAATGTATTAAAGACAAACTTGCGTGGGAAAATATAAACATTTGGAATACTGTTAATACTTATACTATGGTATAATACAATATAACATGATATACATGTATATTGTTTTCAAAAAAAGTGTCAAGCAGGCATAGGAGCATACTAAAGATAAACTTACATATAAAAATATAAAACATTCAGAATTGGTATTTAGTATTAACTTTGCATGTGTTCAAAAATTAGCTATCTTCAAGCTTATATGCAGAGCCGTTGAGCATTCAATCATCAGTAAAACGATACAGCCAATCATATCTCATATAAGTTGGTATGTGTAGCCAATCATATTCCATTTAGACTGGTATGTGTAGCCTATCGTATCCCAAATAGGCTGGTATGTGTAGCCAATCATATCTCATATAGGTTGGTATGTGTAGCCAATCATATCTCATATAGGTTGGCATGTGTAGCCTATCAAAGCTCACACAAGTTGGTATGCGTAGCCAATCATATCCCACATAAGTTGGTATGTGTAGCCAATCATATCCCATATAGGTTGGTATGTGTAGCCAACCATATCCCATATAGGCTGGTATGTGTAGCCAATCATATCTCATATAGGTTGGTATGTGTAGCCTATCATAGCTCACACAAGTTGGTATGTGTAGCCTATCATAGCTCATATAGGCTGGTATGTGTAGCCTATCATATCTCATATAGGTTGGTATGTGTAGCCAATCATACATGTATCTCATAAAGGTTGGTATGTGTACCCTATCAACGCTCACACAGGTTAGTATGTTGTAGCTAATCATATATCACATAGATTTATTCACTCCAAACACAACTGTTCAAATATTTACCAAGTTAATAAAGCTAAACAGTTACCTACTAAAAGCAAAATAACATTTCTAAGCCAGAGTTACACAGATTTACTGGTATACTTTAATAACAGTTTTAAATACAGTTTAGTTGTAGCATACGGTGTCCGTAGAAGAACATCTCGGATTCTGGTATGTACGATCTCATCCGGCTATTATCATCACACTAACTTGCTATCTTGGTGTGCTTTGAAATATTTTGAGAAGGACTTAAACAAAGCTTCTTTATTCCCATTTGTCTTCTCAACACAGGGCAGTATCTGCAACAATATGAAGTTTTGAAAATAGAAGTTGTCTTTTCCATGAAGTCATTTTTGGTCAAGTCATTGTGAATCACTCAGATATCCAATTTATTTTATAGTTTGCCGCAGACTATACATCAAAACATGTCTAGACCAAGAGATAAATAATATAACAAATATAGATATAGAGGGCAATAATAGAATGTGCATAGATGTACATAATATAAATAGAATAAACAAAAATATATAGAAAGAAATAACAGAGTACTCATAGACATAGATGGGAACAATAGGAAATACATGTATCTAATGTAGTTGTAAATAATAGCAATGAAGCTTGTATAAGCATAGAGAGGAACTTTATAGAACACAAGTGAGAGTTTACATGTACATGTAGATCTAATACAGAATATGTAGAAGCATTTTTGTTAGACAGGAACCATGCAGTTGATTCATAGAGTCTATAGTTTATGCATAGACAAGCACTCCAGAGTAATAATAGAACACAATTGTTATCGATGTCTATAGATCAGTTATAAAGTAGAGAACCTTGAGAGCAGCTTTAATATTCTTCCTGTTATTCAATCGGTCCATATCAATATCTTCTAAAAGGAATATAATTGTACGCTTGTTTAGCGCCAGAGATAGGCTGAGAGACACATCTGACCAATCACAGGCCTTTTGCTCTTCTTCAAACATGTCATTGGATAAGAAGGCTATTACTTTATCCGATGCTTTTAGGTTGAATGATATTGACTTCGGAGTTGCTGCAATACGGAAAGAGTCTTGCTTCGTTATGATTAAAAGTAGCGTAACTCGAAGTTGCCAAATATAGACTCAAAAATAGAAAGACACAAAGAGACATGGTGAGACAGAGTGAAATACAGAGAGAGACAAGGTGAAACAAAAGGAAATATATAGAGAGAAAGAGACAAGGAGCCAAAGCAAGAAATACAGAGAGACAAAAAGACAAAGCAAGACCCAGTGAAACAGAGAGAGGGAGAGAGAGAAGGAAAGGGGGAAAGAGAAAGAGGGGGAGAGAGAGAGAGAGGGAAAGAGGGGCAGAGAGGGGGGAGGGAGGGAGAAAGGGGGAGAGAGGGGAGAGAGGGGAGAGGGGGAGATATGGGGAGAGAGGGGAAGAGAGGGAGAAAGAGGGGCAGAGAGGGGGAGGGAGGGAGAAAGTGGGAGAGAAGAGGAGAGAGGGGGAGCAAGGAAGAGAGAAAGAGAGATAGAGGAGGAGAAAGGAGGAGAGAGGGAAAGAGAGGGGAAGAGGGGGGAAGAAAGGGGGGAGAAAGGGGGAGAGGGGAGGGAGAGAGGGGGGAAAGGCGGGAGAAAGGGGAAAGGGAGGGGGAAGGAGAGAAGGGGAGAGAGAGAAGGGGAGGGAGAAAGAGGGAGGGAGAGAGGGGGAGAGAGGGGGAGGAAGGAGAGGGGAGAGAGGGAGAGAGGGAGAGAGGGAAAGGAAGATGGGAAAAACCTGTGAAATTCAGAAAGACCCAAAGAAACATAGAGATACAGAGAGATACAAAGAAGCAAGAAGATACACAGTAAATACAGATAAACAAAAAGGGCTTGTAAGAGACAAGGAGATACACAGAAACATATGTTGAGGTGCAGTACACCATGGAACATGGTGAAACACAAAGAGAAAGAAATGGATAGACATGGTAAGGCGAAATGAAATATGGTGAAGTGCAGCGATATACAAAGAGAGATGAAGAGCTGGAAAAAACATGAAAACAAAATTTGAAGATATTTTGTAGCTTTGCTGTAGCTTCTGTAGCTTCTGCCTCACCATTCAAGCAACGGACCACAAAAAAGTAAAGAGCATTAGCAAACCATCAAGATAAGACGAGTCCCAATAAAATAAACAAGAAAGAATTAAAGGAGAGAAATAAAACAGCAAAAAATAGTAAAAATATAAATTCAAAAGGGCAAATGATGAGGAGAATAGAGTTATACAAAATGTTAGCAATGAGAAAAAAGTAAACAATTTGGGGACAAAAAATAAAGACAATGAAAAAGAACCAAAATTACTAGCATTTATTGACTATTATAGATTTTACATTTCCATGAATCTACAAAGGATATATGTGGTACGCTTACAAGCTCCTGGAGTGAAATATCTATCAGCTATACAGAGTGAGAGGTTAAACTGGTCTTCTAGAAGTCTTATAGCAGTTGAGACAGATGGATGAGTAACACTCCTGTAGATGATGTAGGCATCATATTTATAGTCATCTACAATGTAATATATTAGCACA
This sequence comes from Watersipora subatra, assembly GCF_963576615.1. Classification (NCBI taxonomy): domain Eukaryota; kingdom Metazoa; phylum Bryozoa; class Gymnolaemata; order Cheilostomatida; family Watersiporidae; genus Watersipora; species Watersipora subatra. The sequence goes on along the minus strand of NC_088709.1, from coordinate 42,417,397 downwards.
GATTTTAATTAATGATGTCAGTTCTGGAAGATGATTGAAATTACTAAATGAAGGCTCATTGATATAGTTATTGATAATAAACTTTGCTTCATCTCTATAGGAGCAGTCATCAAGGAACTCAAAAACTAAGCAAAAATATTAATACAGACATAATATACAGACTGTTTTCCTGTCAGTTCTTTACAATAACATATAGGACAAGGATAATTATAAAATTTCATTAAATGGTAAGAATTAAAATTATAATAAAGTAAAGATTTAAATTAGAGTATAAATTGAAATTATAAAATAATCAGTTATAATCTTGCACTTTGTAGTTAATAAACTATGGTTGTTTATGGTGTAGTTGTTACTATTTCACTAGAAAAACGCCTAAATATGACCTAAATACATGTATACTATGAGTGAACAGGTTGCAAAAATGCCTATTATCATGGAGTAGACAGCTCATCTAAAATACAAATGTTTGACCAGTTGACATAAGCTCAGTTTACGATTTATACCTTTTTAAAGGAATTGCATGCTTGCAAGCTGCCATGTTGCAATACGAGAAAAGGCAACTTCGCGAACTTGCAATGTTGTTAATTGTCAAAATAATTCTCGGTTTTTATTACTACCTCTTAAACCAGGAAATCTCAATTTTAAGAACTCTTTCCACAAAGATGATGTTGTTTTAATAACTATCAGTGTTCAGAGCAGTAATAACAAGGTTAAGATGGTTACATCTATGTAAAATACATAAAATCATAATAACAACTCATATGATTCATTAACTTTCATAGATTATGTTATTCTAGCTAAATACGTTCATCATAAAACTGAGACAAACTAGAGCTATTAAAGATCCTATGAAACCATTCTAGAGTAGAACGACAACTCCGAATTTTTTATTGGATATGTATACAACATTATTATGCTTCTTTGCCTCATCGTTACAGGATTAACCTATGTTTAGCCCTAAAAAGGAGTTATCACACCTTCGTACTCCAAGTTCTTCTTTATGATGTTGAAGAATACTGCAAACTGATCTAAAGCATTCCTTAATCAAACTACAATGTCCAGATGTGGTCCTGCTGGAGGACTGCAACTAACAATACGTCATAATCATGTATCATATGCATAAAATTGTCATAAGATTTTGAAAAAGCTTACCTGAGGCAGCCTTTAGTCTCTGCATTATATAGACTTTGTACCACAGGTTAGCATAAGAGTTGAACCTGACCACCAGGGCTATCACGATGGTGACCAGAACAATGATCACTGCAAGGGTGATGCCTGCCTTTAGTGACAGTTTGTCTTCTAATTTTCTTCCTTCAGTTGTCACGGTTATTTCTACAAAGAATCATTTGATCAGGTTTCATACGCTGCTATTACTACTTACATAGACTGTAATCTTCTGTTGCTAATATAGACAATATTTATTACTCAAAGGTAACAAAATTGTAATAGAGTTGGTTTCTACCACTAGTTGTTGTTAGTAATTAGCGATATATCATTCAGTTCTACGTGTGAATAACCAATGCTGATGTAGCAGTCAATCGTAAGCCAAAAGAAAAAGAAAAAGGACAACACATTTATACCAAGAAAGAAACGGAGAGACTTTATGCCACAGTGATGTAAGTGATGGTAGTACCAACCATAAACACACAGAGATTTTTGAATATTTTTTAAAGATATATATTTTCAAATTGTCAACATTAACCATGTGATAAATACAAAATTTAGATATATTAATGTGACAATAAAGCAATGTTCTACAATAGCAGAAAAATAAACAAAGTACATGCTTCGTTTAGAATTCTAGGCAGCCCTGACACTTGTGGGTTAGGGTTGCTTTAGCCACTCGGAGATGAAAGGCATAGCGGCTACCACTGTTTACAATCGTCAGTGTTAGTCTGCCAAACAAGTTGCCTGCTGTTTTCAGGATCGGAAGTCATATTGTCTATTAACTCTCCAGTCTTTGTCACCAGATCAATAAGACGAACATCGTTAATGAACATGGTCGATTTGTCGTTCGAATATAAGTATATTTATTTACATACAGTGTATCAGTATATTAAGTAACTTGATTGACTAACTTCGGAGATAGAATTGATTTGTACTGGAAAAGTCTACCTGCATATAAACATCAATAAGACTTCTAGAAAATTCCAGAATGGACATACACACTAGAAATTCCACTGTCATACAGCCCACGACCAAAGAGATGGCCAGAGATATTGGCAAAAAAATAAAGGGTACTGATGGTTGAGAAATGCAATATTAGCAATCAAATGGCTCTGCAGTGCAATAGGATAACTGCAATGGTAGCTGTAATGTACTGGGTGTGGGTGTTATTATATACAACAAACAGCAATAATGAATGGAAAAGATGTTTATATTTTCCCCCTGCAATAGGAGAAATGCAATATTGGCCAATATTAGAAGTAAAATGCACTGATATTCTTAGAATAATCAATTTTATTAATATAGTAATAATAGAAAACCAATACACAATTTTGTTTACATTTCAAAACGTCATAGGTAGCAATATCGAGAAGTTGTGGTATTTATATATGTTTTTTGGAAAACTTATTTAAAAAGTGTTTGGTCATGACAAACAACAACAATGAAAGGAAAATATTACACGTTTATATCTCTCCCTTGCAATAGGAGAAATGCAATGTTGGCCAATATTATAAGTAAAATGCACTGATATTATTAAAATAACCAATATTGTTAATATAGTAATACAGCAATAATAGAAAACCTATGAGCGTTCACGCGTCTCGAAGATTTCTGCAAACTGCAGCAAAATAAAAGCTGTTATAAAAGTGTTATAAAGCTGTATGCCTAATTTACTGTAATGTATGTAAACTGTGTACTATACACAGTTTGAAAGTTGGTTGCGTTGAATGTAGAATGGTTTTGATAAGCGATCTTTAACAGAAAGCCAGTAGGAGCATTCACGCGTAGAAAACTGCAGCAAAATAAAAAAAATGTTATCGTCATAAACGGGCGTTGTAGTTCGGCCCTAGCTGGTACGTAAGTTGTAAAGAATTTCGGCTAACGTTTTAAATAATGAAACCTTCGGTGATTGGACAAAAAACATAGGCTGATAAACGGTGTACCACAATTTCGTACCTGTAAATCGGTCTACACCTCAAACGGTCTACGTTTATTACAAAAACCTTCGAATAAACTCGATTACAAGTAAACAGCACCATAGACTGGTGAAATGAACACGGTTTTCTCGTGAAATACGCACTACTAAATAGTTCTACAATCGGTCGCATGGCTTTATTGGCGTTTCAATTTTCGGTCTTAACTTTTATTAAACCGAGCTTTTCAAGCTTTTTGTGGCAATTTCCGTTCAAATAAATCTGTTTATTTGTGTATAATCCGACCAGATGAGTAAGTTTAAAGATAATACCGACGGTTTACAAAGACTTGGTAACATATTTAAATAGGTTTAAATGTGTTTTGTATCGTTATTATACTTCAACGACTTTACATTCTGATGCTTAAATTTCTTGATGAAATTTCTAGCCAAGGGTTCGTCTCATTGTTGATGAATAATTTTCGCAAGTTGTGTGCACATGCATTTATCATAAAAACTCGCACACATCGCTCCGCTCGTTTGCTCGTGGGATTACGGATCAATTGGGCAATCATGGGAAATACATGATGAGCCATGCAGTGGCCATCCGCAGAGTATAATCAAATAAACTACGCAGTAGTCCTACAGTAAACCTTGCTGTGTCCACAAATAACATTAAGTGCCAGCAATACAATAAAGTTATTAGAAACAAAAGCTAAAGTAAATAACAATAAAAGTACACAGACATCTACATATACTAAACATGTACAGCTAAGCTCAGTCTATGTACCAATCTTGCAGTAGTTTTCTTTAGAATTTAAACTCTTTCAAACAGTAGAAATAGAAACCTACTATTCGTTGCCTCATACCATCACCATGATAGTGAATTGTTCGCCAATATAATTTTCTAAAATAGGAAAGGGCGTGATACTCAGAAATGTTAGCTCATGGTCCTTAAAGAAGCTGGTGTTTCTTAGCATTAGTCTCTTAGCAGTGCACTGCAATACTCATTGCACTGCAACTGTAGTCCTTCTGACATGGAAGTAAAATGGTTTCTTTTCTTTCTGTTTTGATGATGTCTTTCCTTTTCCTGCTATCTATTGTGTTTGCAGACTGGTATCACAACTTTTAAACCTTTCCTATTCTTGCACCTCCCCTACTATTAAGCAGTGCTTCATGCAGCGGCTATAGCCGCGTACATGGACATAACAGATCTGCTTCCACATTAGTAGGTACAGATTCTCTCCAAGCCATCTTTTTGGCAAGAAAAATCACAGATGGACAATGGTATAACAGGAATAATGCAACCGTGGACGCTATAGAGCCGAGAGCAACTAGTCAAATCTGCCAGTGTAAGTAAAGAAGAATGAGTAGGTCAGACAGTACCCTTAGTTATCTCCTACATCTTGTTTATATACATAAGTGTACGAGTAAAACAAGAGATGCTGCTAATTTCACCTCCTTATTTTGGTCTCAAGCATGAACAAATAGACTTGTAGAGATAAAGTCATGCTCTTGCCCACTTTGTAAGTGTCCACATTCATTAATGCTGACACATTCCTTCAGGCATCAATCACAGTGACTGTCCAACTAAGCTGAATATGCTTGCCCAATGTACTTGCCCAATGCTTTTCAAAAGGTAGGTCAACTTTTGAAAATACAGGTTACCTTTTGAAATATTTAGTCAATGGATATAACCAAATACATGAGATATTCATAAGTACATTTTCATTCTTTGGATGATTTCATTCATCACAGAGACAAAATCTGTGTCCGACTGCCAGCATTGAGCTGTTAATAAACTGTATGAATTGAGCTTAAGATGAAAATATCCAAAACTCTTCACACTTTTATAGTTACTCAGTAAAATTAACAGACAATTTTAGAGTATGATTAGAAGATTTCCTTGCTCACCTGGTAAACATACACTGATGTAGATAGTGTCAATATACTGAGAAGTTACTCGAGCTTGGCATAAGTATGATTGATTTAGGTATTCCTTGCTGATGTTCCATATTGTCACATTAAAGCTGACATCGTGTCCACTGTAAAATAGGATGTTCATTGAGCAATCAAGCTGACCGCAAGCAGGATGTAGAATTGTTATAATTGATAAACAGAAGGTACGGTGTATATTATAGTATACGACAGGAGGTAGACTGTAAACTATAGTATACAACAGAAGGTAGACTGTATATTATAGTATACAACAGGAGGTACAATGTATATTATAGTATACAACAGGAGGTAGACTGTATATTATAGTATACAACAGAAGGTACAGTGTATATTATAGTATACAACAGGAGGTACACTGTATATTATAGTATACAACATGAGGTACAATGTATATTATAGTATACAACAGGAAGTACACTGTATAGTATACAACAGGAGGTAGACTGGACATTATAGTATACAACAGGAGGTACACTCTATATTACAGTATAAGAGTGTTCAAAATTACAAGGCTGTTCTTATTTGAAGTTGTCTGCTTTGTTTTGATCAGCCTCTAAGAATTTGTATAAACAAATTAATTATGACTCATAAGGCTGGTTCAAACTATATCGCCGTATGGTGGTATTAACCACACTATACTTTGGTAAGTGTCTGTAATAACAATGTTCACACCGTCACAAACCTATCAAAGTTTACGTCAGCAAATAGTCTGTGGTATGGAGTATTCATTATACAATGTGGGTACTCAAACTCTGAAATACTAGTCTCAGCGATAGTCATAAAATAAAATATAAATCAAGCAATCATCATTGTCGAAGTGGTGCACATTACTTAGGCTGTCATAGGTGCTCAGAGTGCTATCGGAAAAAATTGATAAGTGCAATTTTTCCCGACGCATTCGTGCTGCCTTGGCGATGCCGTCAGTTACGGTGCACATAGTCAATTAATAATCATTGAGAGGATGACTCCAACATATAGCGATATAGTGTGATACAAACTATCAACTCGCGATTTATCTTTAAACAAAATTTTAATAAACAATGTACATGACTTATACAGGGTCTGGGTAGGTCTATGTGTGACTCATACAATACAATACAATACAATGCACTATGTGGACAACTCCAGAAATCATCATGCGTGTAAGCAAATTAGAACATCAACTTTAATATATTTCATAAATGCCTTGTGATTCTATGATACCAGTAAACTTACTTTAAACGTGGGGCTTTGTTTCTTACTGTTGATATTATAGTAAGATTCTATGTAACCTAAAGAGTAGTACATGGTAAAATAGAGAGATACTGAAACACCAATGTACATCAACAATAACATATCTATCACTGTGCCGGGGTTCTACTCTACTTGTATGACTTTTTGAAATGCCAAATTTGGTTACTTTTATCATTTGGTTTCACTTAGTTATCTCAGTAAAATTCAACTCGGTAAACTCTACTGAGGTTGGATTCACAAGAGTGAGGGTCAGATTAAACTAACAACAAGTTAGCATACTATTAGTAAGATTAGGCAAGAGAATAAGTGGAGTATAGTAGAAATACTTCTAAGGAAAAAATCCAAAAGAAGAAGAAAAACTGTTTTTATATTACTGAATGCTAACCGTAGTCAACATACTATATATCATTGTAGGAGTGACTTATTTCTCCTGGTTTCTCCTTTAGCTCTGTGTTATTTCCTATCAGGATTTGTACCTGTCGGTGCTGTTGTGGTTCTCTTTCATCATAAGTTACTTGACAATGTATGTGTAAATCATCACCTTCATTCACACACTCAGGTGCCTCAAGTTTAACAAGAGCTGGATATTGAGATACAGGAACAGCTATAAATTCAAAACATAATGTTAAACAATAGACTACAGAGTAAATAAATGTTTACTTTGCTGGGTAGTAGAAAATATACGGAATTAATAACACTTTTAGAATATAAATATAATTTTTTGTTTATTATTTAACAATACAATATTATTACCAATGTACTAATATTAATTTCAGCTAGTAGAGTGTTAAAGGTTTTAATAGCATCAAGTTCAACTAAACATACATTCAGACTACTAGTATTTACTTTCCTATACTGGTTTAGTTAAGGATAAAGGTCAGATCTATTCTAACATCAACAACATTTATTTTTCTGAAATACTTTGTTTGCTTGTGATATACAGATATATATAGATAGTAGTACTTCTTTGAAAAAAGTACTCTATGCACTTCTTTCTCTTGTTTATCAAGAGGGTAGAATGTGACAAATCTTAAAGGCTGTGTGACGTCATAACTTATCAACGTAAGATAGTAATTGTTTTTGTAGTTGTTGGTTTATAAACAAACTTATTTTAAATGTGCCTCTTTAAGTTATGTCTGTTCACTGAAGAGATAATATAACTGGTCAATCATTATGTTTCCTATTAGGCTGATATGTTTTAAGAATGAAATTGGTAAAAATGAAGGAGTCTCTGATGGGTTAAGGATATCATTAACAGCTGTACTTTCCACTAGACCTTGAAGTGTAATGTTAAACCTGCTCAACTTAATAAATTAGCTACCTACAACGGATATTCCATAACTGATCTTTAACACGGCTTACGTGTTTGAAACAGAAATACTGTTATATTGTGGGATATGTTCTCTTGTTCATCTGTTGAATAAGCAGCGCAGGTAAAAATGCACTTGTAAAATGGAGTGGATGAGTCTTGCCTGCAGTCATTTTCATCTAAAGAGTAATAGTGAAGGAATTCTCGTGTTGTATCATTGTTATATCCATAAAATCGCCCACTTCTATCTTCCAAAGCTTCACCATCTTTATACCTGAAAGGGTTGAGAGGACTGATTATTACAGATATATCTGGAGTTATCTATCCATAATTAGAATGGTTGGTAAGGAGATAACTTTGCAGTATTTCATAGACTAGCTCTCAACCTTGTAAGTTAACTATAATAATATATAATCATAATAATAATAAATATCGTCAAGATTAGCTATTCTTGATATCCAAAAATATATCAGTTCTAAGAATGTATAAGATAAACACAGTTGATCCATTTAGCAGAACTACCGCTAACCTCCTACACATTAAATAATTCTGGTTTCCATGACAACTGTGTATCTGCTGCTTGATGTTCATCATAATAGTCAACAACCAAACAAGGCGATTTTGAATATTTTTAAAGAAAATACAAGCCAGTTCTTACACTACAGGTGAAAAAAGTTAAAACTAATTTGCTTATATTTCCAACATCCTAGCACATTGGCATTGTAATAAACAAAAGAAAATACAACAGATGTGTACTTCTCGAACAGCAGGAAGTAAAGAGTTGTGTTTTATTTAGAGTCATCTTTGGACTTAACTACTTCTATCAGCTCACCATCTAACATAAGAATATGTTGTTGGACAGCAAGACAGCAGAATCTGTCTGTAGGTGTAGGCATGTACAACCGTCATTATCATAGTCTGGTTCACTTGAGGCTGCCACTGTAACTCTGAAAAATTAACACTGAGCTGTTTTACTATGTACGAACCGTGCCATTTGTTACTTGGTATATTGGAATTAAAATAACTGAACTAGTACCCTCTTCATAATATTTATTCTACACAAAACTGTTATTGACATGAATCTAGTGACCGGTGTGTTTGTGATATGTCTCTGGTTACATCTGGCTTTGTTACCTTTTATATCTGCTAGATATATGTTAGATAGTAATCATGAAAAAATTATAAAAAACCTATTAAAAACATTATGCTTACTGTAGTAATAATAAGAAAGAATAATTAAAAGTAACCTTTTATGTTTATAATATTAAAAATAATAATTTTTAGTGAGGGAAGCTACTCAAGTAGCTAAAGTGGAAGCTAGAAGTACTACTGAAGTATTACTTTGGTAATAACAAGAGGAAAGAAAATAGAGGATACAGGTGTCAATATGGCAGAAGGACATATGTTGCCAGACTAAGAAGACAGTTCCTATAAGTACCTAGTAGTACTAGAGACAAGTGAGATCAAGATGAAAGACATGAAGGTGTCAGTATGGTGGAAAAACAGGTGTTGCCAGACTTAGGAGACAGTTCCTATAAGTACCTAGTAGTACTAGAGACAGATGAGATTAAGACGGAAGATATGAAGGTATAGGTTAGGAAGAATAATAAAATTGCTTGAGTCAAAACTGAGTAGACGGGATATAGTTAAACTATGAACTTTATAGACAGCCGCAGCAGTGAATTACACAGCAAGAGTAGTTGATTGAACTGTAGATATAGACCTGCACAATTTGCTTCCCCATGCCAATTCAGTTATAGACCTCAACTTCAATCGAACACCGTTTATAACTGACACACATGATGACTCACCACAGTATCAAACGATGTCACAATTGCTTGCGGTTAACCTGACATCGAGATCACCTGAACATACTCATTTCATAAACCTTAATTTCGAATTTTTGTATTGAAATATAAACAGCTTTTAAGAATGGATGTGATATCTACATATATGTAAAGCAAAGATTAAAAAAACTCTTCAAGAGAAAATAGTATCAATTTCCATGGAAGATTCTGCGTATCCGGTCTAAGCGTGCAGGAGCAGTTTTTATGATATGGAAACGGAAACCGCACCAAAAAACCGCACTTCAAACTCTCACTGGTTAGCCAAAGTTTCTGGTTTTGTCCGATGTCCGAAAATAAAATATTTAACTCGATTTAATAGAAACTAACCGCAACCACTGGATCAGACCAAAACATTATGCAGGTCTAATTGTAGATGAGTTGAAAGAGCTGGATGGAAAAACAAGAAAACTGATGATGATGAACTATGCAATCTACCTAAAAGCAGATGTAGACAGACTGTACATCAGCAGAGATGTAGGTGGTTGAGGATTGGTTTCTATTGACGAATGTGTGAGGAATGAAGAATACAGCTGGTCAGACTATGTTAGGGAAGTCTCTTTAGTCGGAAATTCAGTTTTTGGTAACTTTGTGAAAGACAAGACACCAGGAAAGCAGAAGAGAGAAAGTACTACAGAAAGGGTTGAGGAAGGGAAGAGGAAGTCTTGTCATGTTCATTATCTTAGGAAGGTCGGAGAAACAGATACCACCATTTGAATTTGTTGAAAGCAGGATGCCTGAAGAAGGAAATAGAAAATATACTCAGCTGATCAAGATCAGGCACTTTCTATGATAAATTACAAAGTTACTAACATTATGAGGGAGTTGAAAGCAAGAAGTGTAGGATGTGAGGTGTGCGAGATGAAATGGTGATGCACTCGCTTAGTGAATGAGAGAAGTTAGTGTAGGGAGAATATAAAAAACCCGATCGTGTAGCCTCCGTCATCTAGTTTGTAATAGTAATAATAATAATAATAACATTAATCCCAAGAATACTAATAGTAATCATAATAATAATATTACTGACATGAATTACTGCCATATTGCTCACAAGATTTTGTGAGCAATATGTCACCAGCCTGGATATTATTACTACGTAAAGAGTACGTATGAGTCATCATGATAAAGTAGGAGAGCGTGTGATCAGTCTTGCTAGTGACTTTAGTATCAACACCATGCTCCTTGTCTAATATTTTTCCCTAAAATTTATCGTTACAAGCACTATACATTTCTCTAGCATAGTGGTAAAGCTAGCTAGCAGGCAATTTGTCTCTAGAAGCTAGGAGATAGATAAATAATTTTGTAATAGTCTATTATCAATCATTATCAATATCATTATTAGTATTTACTTTTTGTTCACTAAATGTATACCGTGAGTGTGAAATACATCACGCCATATCCTAAGGTTTGCTCACTTGCCATTGCTTAAGTAGTCTAGCTTAATATCAACAAATATGCTAAGAACTGACAGCTGCATGATTGGTTGCCTCAAAAGCACGCTTAAAGCATATTTATTGCTCTGTAATGGGCAGTAAAATAAACGTTTTATAGTCATTTAATAGCATTAATCTGCGTAGTTTAAACCTATAGTCACCTTCTACACTACTTGTAATATATGACAGATTTGATTTCTAATAAAGAGATGCGTACGAATTGCCAGAACTTTCTGGTGCTGCTTTTAAATAGTGATACTGTTGAGACCAACAGCAGTGCTCAGCAAACAGTACAAAATTAAAAAAAAATACACAAATTGTATAAAACAAAGATTTTTTAAAGTTAATTTTGATTTTTAATGTACTGTGAGTCTATATGTATCATCAACAATACCTTGCCTCTTTTCTCCCTCTACTCATGTACATCAATTAAGCACCACAAACTACTTGTATCAAAAGTCGTCGTGATCTACTTTTATTTCATGAATATCATTTTATTTATCTTATTTTCGTAACTTTGTGTTCAGATGCTTTTTACATGTCGTTAATTATGAGAAAATAATGTGTTATAATTATTCAGAGTTAGCCTGACAGATTCTGGAAGGACAGAAATAAATTAATAGTTTTTCATCTATTACTTATGAGGGAAATCTTTTTTTAAAAATATGAAGAATTCTATTACTATGTTAGTTGAAAGACTCCACTGCTTGTTAAAAGACTTTGATTTCTAATCTTAGCTCAAACCATCCTTGCACAACACTATAATAGATTTTATAAGAAAATATCAATATTTTTCAATCATTTGCAAATGTTTTTGATGTTTGTGGTGATCTGACTACCAGGTTGTTTTAAGATTAAATCAGAAAAACTTGATTGCAGTTAAAACGCTCAGGCCAATGTAATTATGACATCTATAGTAGCACCGACAGAATAAAGACACGTAATCCTACTACTCAAATACAATATCCAAGATCAACCCGAGCAACAATATTAACTAGTGACGTCATTTCACAAATATTTTTCTTGTGAGTTTTTGGACCCCGATTCAGTTTTGTTAACTTTAACCTTGCACTTAAAATCCTGGCAGTCAGATGAACTCAAACATTAAAACAATCACAAATAATAGAAAAATAATTATTATTTCCTACAAAATCTAATAAAATTCAGACAAGTTCATTTGTAAATGAATTTGTCTAAATTTTATGTGCTTGATAGTATAAACCTGTTGTATTCATAGTTCATGATTGTACAAAAAATTTTTTAAACTGAATTTACTTGAAATATTAAATCTGAAATTAATAGAGTCTTTGTGAATACAGAACTTTTGCTCTGGAAGTACAAGAACCAGGATAAAGGAAAATCATACCTGCAGTGCTGTTGCTGTCTGGGCATCGGTTATTTCTATAAATCGGATTCTGTTCTGTAGAAGTGCAAAGACATGGGTATAGTATCAGGCACCAAAGTGACAACAATGACAAAGTCATGACGATTATCTCCAGGTCTGTGTTATCTGTAGAGAAAATGTGTGAGTCTCTATGAATAAAGAGTATAATTAAACAGTTAAATGCAGACCCACTCTGTTCTAAGGTTGTGATATAACCTCAAAGTTGAGTAACACAAATCAAGATGTACCTCAGACTATTACACAACTCAAACTGCTGTATATCTTGAACTACTGTATAACTCAAACTATTGTATAACTCAAACTACTGTATAACTCAAATTACTGTACAACTCAAACTACTGTATAACTCGAACTACTGTATAACTCAAACTACTGTACAACTCAAACTATTGTACAACTTAAACTACTGTACAACTCAAACTATTGTACAACTCAAACTGCTGTATATCTTGAACTACTGTATAACTCAAACTATTGTATAACTCAAACTACTGTATAACTCAAATTACTGTACAACTCAAACTACTGTATAACTCAAACTACTGTATAACTCGAACTACTGTATAACTTAAACTACTGTATAACTCAAACTACTGTATAACTCAAACTACTGTATAACTCAAACTACAGGATAATTTAATAGGACAACTCAAACTAATAATTAAGTCACTCACACAGGTGCACAACATTGCATCATGAGATTATTAAAATACAACAGAACTGACAATAAACTGAACATTGGAAAATTATTAATGAAAAAATTTAAGCATTAAATTTACTGAAAGCTACAAAAATGTGTAGCAAGAAATAGTTATGCTATAGCTGGTTTCTTTTATTGCTAGATTATACGAGCTACTGTTGCATACACCCTGTGGACAAACACGATATAAAATTTCCTTAGACTAAGATGTTTACCCGTATTTACCTATCGTGTTGTAAACTAATTAATATATTCAGCGATGATATGGCTGTTCTGTTCTCCACTGTTGTAAGCCAAGCAATGTAACTAATAATCACTTATTTGAGCATTAGAGCTAGGAAATGGAGCAGAACCCGTTAGCATTGCCATAGATTTAAGAAAATATTTATGATATGTTGGCTTTACTCACCACAGCATGACATCAAAGATGTTTATACGCTTGACATTCTTTCATGTAAAGTTATCAGAGCAGAAAATGAGAGTTAGAGAGGATGATGATGCTGGCTACTTACAGCCCTAACAGTTATGAGACTTACTATAGGAACTTCACAATATGTGAGACTAACACTAGCTCTGTCAACATATACATGTTAATAGTTTGAAACAACTTAGTTTAAAATACAGTACTTTTATAACTAATAACAGTTTGTAGCTCTTTTGATACAACTAATTACATAATCTTGGCTTGAAGATTAACTTATACTAAATTTTAGCTGATTTTATCAGAAATTATCAGTATTGTTTTATCATTTGTGATTTTTTTCATTGTTTGAGGTGATCTGACTGCCAAGATGTTTATAGGTTACAATCAACCAAACTTAATTGTAATTAATACGCTCCGACCAAGTGTAAGTGTGATTATGACATCTATAGTTGCAAAGAGACATAATAGAGAAGCGTAATGCTGTAACTTGAACGCAAAAGCAGATATCAATTAAAACATAAATTAATCACATCATTTCAGAAGTATTGTTTTCTGAGTGTTTTAACCACTGTCAAGCTCTTTTGATTTTAATTTTGAAACATCCTGGCAGTCAGATCACATTGAACATCACAAACAATAGCAAATAATAAAAAAATACTGAAACATTCTGATAAAATCTAACAAAATTTAATCTTGAAATAATTCTTTAAAATTCTTTGTTTACTTTCAGCTCTTTAACTTCCTGTCATATTACTATTTTTAATAACTAGTTGGTAATTACTGAAATGTTAAAAGCTAACTGCTTATAATAATAAAGCTATTGTGAAAAGAATCCAATGAATACAGAGAAAATAATGGTGTTCTATTATTTACATTATTAGAATGATTATGATATTTCTTATTTGAATGTACTTGGTCATAATGTTCATCATGCACTTAATTTTATAGCAGCATAAAGTTTTGACAAATCCTACGATATTCTTCTTGCCTCATGATATTTTAGCTAATTTTTGTTTATGCACCATTTTATTTTGTATTTGCTTCATTAATGATTCATAAAGGTAACCTCATCTGATTGGCTAGAGCACGAGAAGTTGATCTCTTGATCAAGGATGTACGAGGAAAAGAAACAAACAACTTAAGGTCATTGATAATAATCTTAAACACAGGTTAGCCTCAGTACCACTAATTGAAGCTCACCATTGTCAGAGAATTGAGTCTATATATCTGAGTGATAATTCAAGTATAACAAGGCTTGATTATTTTGAGTTTTATGAAGTTTTATCAAAGATTTTTACTTGTTTCTATGACTAGGTATTTGTCAACTAATACTTAGTAATGTTTATCTGAATAGAGTGAGATTTAGTTAACTCTATTGTTTTCCATTCAAGTGTGTCCCTTTTAATGCGTGGCTATTTTAGCATTAACAAGTGCAAGAAATGATTTTAATATAAATAACTGGAGGTTTCCAGAAAATGTTTAATTCATTACTGGAAGTAATGAATTAAACATTGTCTGTGGTATAATACAAACCATTTGACAATTATATTACAATCACTGTTGTGCAGAAAGGTGGAGCTCATGTATTTACTAGTACAACTCCAATCTTTTGCATAAAGATGTTGATTGTATGTGTATTGACTGTAATTGTAATAATTGTAACATTATTGACTTGATTGCATACAAAATGATAAGAAATGTAGGGCATTTCACAGAACCCTTAGGGTTTATAGAGGAGAAATCATATCTAATAAACAGTGTATGTACGTGTTCTTATTGGGTAACTCATTGACCAATCGACATTGGATTGTGTTTCCTTGGCAAGTAATCCAGCTTTTATGACTATTTCCTTGTTATAATAAATATAGTTCTTGCTTGTAGATACAGGATAGAAAAGAAAACAAAGTAAAATATTTCAGATCTTTGTCAAGAATTTTAAGCTATATATCATGAAATGTGAATTTAGTATGGCAGTCTAGCCCATTACAACGATGTGACTATTTTTATCTTATAATAGTCTGTCATGTTAGTCTAAGGTATGTGACTTGGGCATATTTCCATCAATATTTATCTGAGGCCTAAGTGCTTACTTGACCAGGTAGATGATGTCTGTAGTAATAAGTGCTTACTTGACCAGGTAGATGATGTCTGTAGTAATAAGTGCTTACTTGACCAGGTAGATGATGTCTGTAGTAATAAGTGCTTACTTGACCAGGTAGATGATGTCTGTAGTAATAAGTGCTTACTTGACCAGGTAGATGATGTCTGTAGTAATAAGTGCTTACTTGACCAGGTAGATGATGTCTGTAGTAATAAGTGCTTACTTGACCAGGTAGATGATGTCTGTAGTAATAAGTGCTTACTTGACCAAGCAGGTGATGTCTGTAGTAATAAGTGCTTACTTGGCCAGGTAGATGATGTATGTAGTAATAAGTGCTTACTTGACCAGGTAGATGATGTCTGTAGTAATAAGTGCTTACTTGGCCAGGTAGATGATGTCTGTAGTAATAAGTGCTTACTTGACCAGGTAGATGATGTCTGTAGTAATAAATGCTTACTTGACCAGGTAGGTGATGTCTGTAGTAATAAGTGCTTACATGACCAGGTAGATGATGTCTGTAGTAATAAGTGCTTACTTGACCAGGTAGGTGATGTCTGTAGTAATAAGTGCTTACTTGATCAGGTAGGTGATGTCTGTAGTAATAAGTGCTTACTTAACCAGGTAGATGATGTCTGTAGTAATAAGTGCTTACTTGACCAGGTAGATGATGTCTGTAGTAATAAGTGCTTACTTGACCAGGTAGATGATGTCTGTAGTAATAAGTGCTTACTTGGCCTGGTAGATGATGTCTGTAGTAATAAGTGCTTACTTGACCAGGTAGATGATGTCTGTAGTAATAAGTGCTTACTTGACCAGGTAGATGATGTCTGTAGTAATAAGTGCTTACTTGACCAGGTAGATGATGTCTGTAGTAATAAGTGCTTACTTGACCAGGTAGATGATGTCTGTAGTAATAAGTGCTTACTTGACCAGGTAGGTGATGTCTGTAGTAATAAGTGCTTACTTGACCAGGTAGGTGATGTCTGTAGTAATAAGTGCTTACTTGATCAGGTAGGTGATGTCTGTAGTAATAAGTGCTTACTTGACCAGGTAGATGATGTCTGTAGTAATAAGTGCTTACTTGGCCAGGTAGATGATGTCTGTAGTAATAAATGCTTACTTGGCCAGGTAGATGATGTCTGTAGTAATAAGTGCTTACTTGACCAGGTAGATGATGTCTGTAGTAATAAGTGCTTACTTGACCAAGCAGGTGATGTCTGTAGTAATAAATGCTTACTTGACCAGGTAGATGATGTCTGTAGTAATAAGTGCTTACTTGACCAGGTAGGTGATGTCTGTAGTAATAAGTGCTTACTTGACCAGGTAGATGATGTCTGTAGTAATAAGTGCTTACTTGACCAGGTAGATGATGTCTGTAGTAATAAGTGCTTACTTGACCAGGTAGATGATGTCTGTAGTAATAAGTGCTTACTTGGCCAGGTAGATGATGTCTGTAGTATTAAGTGCTTACTTGGCCAGGTAGATGATGTATGTAGTAATAAGTGCTTACTTGACCAGGTAGATGATGTCTGTAGTAATAAGTGCTTACTTGACCAGGTAGATGATGTCTGTAGTAATAAGTGCTTACTTGGCCAGGTAGATGATGTCTGTAGTAATAAGTGCTTACTTGACCAGGTAGATGATGTCTGTAGTAATAAGTGCTTACTTGACCAGGTAGATGATGTCTGTAGTAATAAGTGCTTACTTGACCAGGTAGATGATGTCTGTAGTAATAAGTGCTTACTTGACCAGGTATATGATGTCTGTAGTAATAAGTGCTTACTTGACCAGGTAGATGATGTCTGTAGTAATAAGTGCTTACTTGACCAGGTAGATGATGTCTGTAGTAATAAGTGCTTACTTGACCAGGTAGATGATGTCTGTAGTAATAAGTGCTTACTTGACCAGGTAGATGATGTCTGTAGTAATAAGTGCTTACTTGACCAGGTAGATGATGTCTGTAGTAATAAGTGCTTACTTGGCCAGGTAGATGATGTCTGTAGTAATAAGTGCTTACTTGACCAGGTAGATGATGTCTGTAGTAATAAGTGCTTACTTGACCAGGTAGATGATGTCTGTAGTAATAAGTGCTTACTTAACCAGGTAGATGATGTCTGTAGTAATAAGTGCTTACTTGACCAGGTAGATGATGTCTGTAGTAATAAGTGCTTACTTGACCAGGTAGATGATGTCTGTAGTAATAAGTGCTTACTTGACCAGGTAGATGATGTCTGTAGTAATAAGTGCTTACTTGACCAGGTAGATGATGTCTGTAGTAATAAGTGCTTACTTGACCAGGTAGATGATGTCTGTAGTAATAAGTGCTTACTTGGCCAGGTAGATGATGTCTGTAGTAATAAGTGCTTACTTGACCAGGTAGATGATGTCTGTAGTAATAAGTGCTTACTTGACCAGGTAGATGATGTCTGTAGTAATAAGTGCTTACTTGACCAAGCAGGTGATGTCTGTAGTAATAAGTGCTTACTTGGCCAGGTAGATGATGTATGTAGTAATAAGTGCTTACTTGACCAGGTAGATGATGTCTGTAGTAATAAGTGCTTACTTGGCCAGGTAGATGGTGTCTGTAGTAATAAGTGCTTACTTGACCAGGTAGATGATGTCTGTAGTAATAAGTGCTTACTTGACCAGGTAGATGATGTCTGTAGTAATAAGTGCTTACTTGACCAGGTAGATGATGTATGTAGTAATAAGTGCTTACTTGACCAGGTAGATGATGTCTGTAGTAATAAGTGCTTACTTAACCAGGTAGATGATGTCTGTAGTAATAAGTGCTTACTTGACCAGGTAGATGATGTCTGTAGTAATAAGTGCTTACTTGACCAGGTAGATGATGTCTGTAGTAATAAGTGCTTACTTGGCCAGGTAGATGATGTCTGTAGTAATAAGTGCTTACTTGACCAGGTAGATGATGTCTGTAGTAATAAGTGCTTACTTGACCAGGTAGACGATGTCTGTAGTAATAAGTGCTTACTTGACCAGGTAGATGATGTCTGTAGTAATAAGTGCTTACTTGACCAGGAAGATGATGTCTGTAGTAATAAGTGCTTACTTGGCCAGGTAGATGATGTCTGTAGTAATAAGTGCTTACTTGACCAGGTAGATGATGTCTGTAGTAATAAGTGCTTACTTGACCAGGTAGATGATGTCTGTAGTAATAAGTGCTTACTTGACCAGGTAGGTGATGTCTGTAGTAATAAGTGCTTACATGACCAGGTAGATGATGTCTGTAGTAATAAGTGCTTACTTGACCAGGTAGGTGATGTCTGTAGTAATAAGTGCTTACTTGATCAGGTAGGTGATGTCTGTAGTAATAAGTGCTTACTTGACCAGGTAGATGATGTCTGTAGTAATAAGTGCTTACTTGGCCAGGTAGATGATGTCTGTAGTAATAAGTGCTTACTTGACCAGGTAGATGATGTCTGTAGTAATAAGTGCTTACTTGACCAGGTAGATGATGTCTGTAGTAATAAGTGCTTACTTGACCAGGTAGATGATGTCTGTAGTAATAAGTGCTTACTTGACCAGGTATATGATGTCTGTAGTAATAAGTGCTTACTTGACCAGGTAGATGATGTCTGTAGTAATAAGTGCTTACTTGACCAGGTAGATGATGTCTGTAGTAATAAGTGCTTACTTGACCAGGTAGATGATGTATGTAGTAATAAGTGCTTACTTGACCAGGTAGATGATGTCTGTAGTAATAAGTGCTTACTTAACCAGGTAGATGATGTCTGTAGTAATAAGTGCTTACTTGACCAGGTAGATGATGTCTGTAGTAATAAGTGCTTACTTGACCAGGTAGATGATGTCTGTAGTAATAAGTGCTTACTTGGCCAGGTAGATGATGTCTGTAGTAATAAGTGCTTACTTGACCAGGTAGATGATGTCTGTAGTAATAAGTGCTTACTTGACCAGGTAGACGATGTCTGTAGTAATAAGTGCTTACTTGACCAGGTAGATGATGTCTGTAGTAATAAGTGCTTACTTGACCAGGAAGAAGATGTCTGTAGTAATAAGTGCTTACTTGGCCAGGTAGATGATGTCTGTAGTAATAAGTGCTTACTTGACCAGGTAGATGATGTCTGTAGTAATAAGTGCTTACTTGACCAGGTAGATGATGTCTGTAGTAATAAGTGCTTACTTGACCAGGTAGGTGATGTCTGTAGTAATAAGTGCTTACATGACCAGGTAGATGATGTCTGTAGTAATAAGTGCTTACTTGACCAGGTAGGTGATGTCTGTAGTAATAAGTGCTTACTTGATCAGGTAGGTGATGTCTGTAGTAATAAGTGCTTACTTGACCAGGAAGATGATGTCTGTAGTAATAAGTGCTTACTTGGCCAGGCAGGTGATGTCTGTAGTAATAAGTGCTTACTTGACCAGGTAGATGATGTCTGTAGTAATAAGTGCTTACTTGACCAAGCAGGTGATGTCTGTAGTAATAAGTGCTTACTTGACCAGGTAGATGATGTCTGTAGTAATAAGTGCTTACTTGACCAGGTAGATGATGTCTGTAGTATTAAGATAAACAAGAGTGTTCTTCAGGCTGCTGTCAGTGATAAATCTGTTTCATTTAACCAAAGATGCTGTTTGATATTGTCACTAGCTTCCTTCACACTAAAATATCTGAGATGCTATTTGCTAGAATAAAGTTTTCACTAGCTTTCAGTTTGCGAAGAAAAAAGCAATACAATTTGTAAACCTACTGACCAAAAATAATACAGCATGTAAATCTGCTGACCAGCTATAATAACATTATATTACTAGTAGAAGTGATACAACTAGTAATACTATTGTTGAGATCCAGCAGTAATATTACTAGTAGTACAAGAGATACTACTAGTAATACTGTTGTTGATATCCAGCAGTAATGTTACTAGTAGTACAAGTGATACTACTAGTAATACTATTGTTGATATCCAGCAGTAGTATTACTAGTAGTAAAAGTGGTACTACTAGTAATACTATTGTTGATATCCAGCAGTAATATTACTAATAGTACAAGTTATAGTATTGGTAATACTATTGTTGATATCCAGCAGTAGTATTACTAGTAGTACAAGTGATACTACTAGTAATACTGTTGTTGATATCCATCAGTAATATTACTAGTAGTACAAGTGATACTACTAGTAATACTATTGTTGATATCCAGCAGTAGGATTACTAGTAGTACAGGTGATACTACTAGTAATGCTATTGTTGATATCTAGCAGTATTATTACTAGTAGAACAAGTTATAGTACTAGTAATACTATTGTTGATATCCAGCAGTAGTATTACTAGTAGTACAAGTGATAGTACTAGTAATACTATTGTTGATATCCAGCAGTAGGATTACTAGTAGTACAGGTGATACTACTAGTAATGCTATTGTTGATATCTAGCAGTAATATTACTAGTAGAACAAGTTATAGTACTAGTAATACTATTGTTGATATCCAGCAGTAATATTACTTGTAGTACAAGTGATACTACTAGTAATACTATTGTCTATATCTAGCAGAAATATTACTAGTAGTACAAGTGATACTACTAGTAGTACTATTGTTAATATTCAGCAGTAATATTACTAGTAGTACAAGTGATACCACTAATAATACTATTGTTGATATCCAGCAATCGTATTACTGTAATTCAAATTACAGTTTGCAAGTTTTTTTCTGAGAGTTATGCTTGCTGTGGAGCAATGCAGCAGAATCATTAAAATATTTTTGCTTGTACTGTATTAAATCCAAATTAAACACTGTTTTTGTCATGGTGGCACATGACAAAAAACTTTTAACTCGCTTTGACATCTTAACTGTAGTGGAGTTGCCTGTCCATACCTTGTAGTGACTAAATCAGTGATAAGGCTTACCGTTGCCGCAAATGAGAACATGATGAATTATTTTTTGTGTCATTTTTCCTGCTCAGGCTTTGCACATGTAGAGTGTTTCATAAAACCCACCAAAAATAATTGGATAGGTAAAGATTATTTAATAAAAAAGCACAACTTCTCTGTTGTTTTCAAAATCAGTAGTGCCAATGTTGAAGGGATTTATGGCTAAATCATTTCATTCTATTGTAGCATATAGATCAATATATTTGTAATAAATTTTATGTAAATTACATTTTATAACATAAATATAGATTATTAAATTTAATTTTTTTACAGTTTATTTTTAAGTTAAGTAATCTTGATGAAAAATATCTGTTTTTGACTAGCAAGTGTGATCAATGATATACAGCCCCCAAGGATAGGCGACAGCTATCATATGGGCGGGGTTTAATGATCATGCTCTGTTAAGATTGCGCTAGCCTGGGTTTCGGAGCTAACACAATTCTCGCGAGGCGGTCGCGTTGACTTGTTAGGTTTTGGAAAACAGGACTCGCTGTTATGGTGTCATTAGCTCATTCAGTCAGTAGGCCCCGCGGTTCACAATGGCAAACACCTTAACTAACAAAATGGATTCATGGAAAATAAAACATTTCAAGCTATCTACTTTTACTAATTTTGAAATTGATAGGTGTCATAGTATATGCTTGAAGTTAAATATAATTTACCCAAAATCCCCCGAACAACAGCCTTTTGTCCATAGTTTTTAATTAAGATTTTGCCACCCCTAATATAAAATGACAAAGTCTTTCATCGTTGTCATATTGTTTTACTTGGCCAATAAGATGGGACAGCAGGCAGAGCTGTGGAGTGTAGTTTTTATACTCAAAATCTAAACATAAAACCGAATTTGAGCTATTTTACGATTGTGACTAATAATATCACGAATGCTTGTGAACGGCAACTGGCTGATCATAATGGTGACAAAACTGGGCAATCATACTTATTAGACAACAAAATGAAACCAACAGATCAGTAAAATAACCACTATTGTTCATAATATTTGGAAATTTACAAGGGGCTTTATTCAGCATATTTGTTTGTTCGGGTGCTGTGTTTGGGTTCATCCCAAGAGAGCTCAATCATTAGGCCCCGCCCACATGATGCCCGTCGCCTATTCTTGTGGGGGCTGTATATCATTGGTGTGATGAACAATCAATGAGAGCTATTCACACCCATGAAGTTGGAGCTACCCTCTACAAACTATTTTCAACAAAATTTAGAAATCATCATGATCTGTTAGAAGAGGTTTTGCAGACGAGTTTATTGTTAACATTGGGCATTGCTAACGCAGTCAGCCAGAATAGTTGTAGCTTAAAAAGCGAAAACTACACTTTTTAACGTAGAGTCATAGAGTTATTCACATGGTTGAAAGAGATGATATCCTTTTAGTTAGTAAACAAATTACCAGATATTTGCTGAAAGTAAGGTACACCTGGTTAAAGCATTTGGTTTAATCGTGAATTTTTTTATAAAATTTTAATAAACTATATTATATGACTATGTTATATATACTAGAAATTCCACTGACATACAGCCCACAACCAAAGTGATAATGGAAAAAAGAAAGGGTACTGTTGATTGTTGAAAAAGTAGTTCTCAGCAGGAATCGACAGAGTAAAGTGTAAATGAGACTTGTTTGAGATGATATAAAATAAATTTGAGGGAGCACGACTCTAAAAAGGTGCAACTAACAATTTATTTTGGAGGTAAAGTTGGGTTGAAACCAGGTATAATAATAATTGGTTAATTGTTGATATTACAATATCTGTCATAAGTATACAGTATCTGTTAAATGTCGCGCAGTCTAGTCTCCTCTCTTTTGCGTTGTAAGATTTGGTCATTGATAGCTAATCGAGTGATGCGCTCCCTAGCGGAGTTGTTAACATGTAAGTCATTGATGTTTCGAACTCGATAAACGATATTCCAGCGGTCATTCCGTGGTGACCTATATCAATTATAGCTTTAGCCGTGGTAGGACCTTGACTCTTGTGTATTGTCAAACCTCATGCTAGATCGGAGGAATGCCTCGTCATAAAGGGCCATTGTAGTTCGGCCCTAGCTTGTACATAAGTTGTAAATAATTTCGGCTAACGTTTTAAATAATTCAATGAAACCTTCGGTGATTGGAAAAATAAAACAGGCTGATAAACTGTGTACCACAATTTTGTACATGTAATTCGGTCTACGCCTCAAACGGTCTGTCCTCAAACTGAAATTAGCACGGTTTTCTCGTGAAATGCGCACTGCTAAATGGTTCTACTATCTGTCGCACGGCTTTATTGGTGTATCGTAGACCGGTCTTAACTCTTATTAAACCGAGCTTTTCAAGCATTTTGTGGCGACTTTTGGCCAAATAAATCTGTCTATTTGTGTATAATCCGATCAGATGGGTGAGTGTTAAGAGAATTTCGACAATTTACAAAGACTTGGTAACATATTTAAATAGGCTTATATGTGTTTTGTATCGTTATTATTATTTAACGACTTTACAAAACGATGGGTAAATTTGTTGATGGGATTTTGGTACAAGGGTTTACGGCGGCCACTAATGAATAATTTTCGTGAGTTGTGTGCACATGTGCATTTATCATAAATCTCCCAACCAATCGCTCCGCTCGTGTTTGGTCGTGGGATAATATACATACATATATATTATATTTTTTTTTTCATTTTGTGCTATATATACTATTACACAATTTAAGATCATATAATATAACATATATGTATATTATGCAATATGATATTATACAATATAATATAACAGTAAAGTATAACATCAAACTAGTTTAGTTTAAGATACTGCACACACAGATACATTAACAACTAGCCTGTCTTGGCAAACTGTTGTTTTTGCGAAGTTGTCCCTCCGTCGAGCAGGCGAGCAACACAATAGCTTGTCATAAGACGTACTGCACCTGATGCATCAGCTGCACTTATAAGGAGTTGTTCTTATCTGTCTATGCGGCTTGGTTGCGATGTTATGTCAGTCGCTCCATTGGTAATCAAAACGAATTTCGCGCAAAAATATATGTAGAAAATTAAACTTACAACGTTTAACCAGCGACCAGTCTCTGCGGTAAACTTTAGTAAAACTTGAGAACTTAGGCAACAACGGCAACTAAACATGTCGTTATTTGTGCGCTCAGTCAGTTTTATTTCTATTTTTGTATCAGTTAGTTTTATTTGTTTTTATGGATTTTATTTTCAATTTATTTTATTCTTAAGTTCTACTAAAGTTTACAACAAAGACTGGTCTTTGGTTAAACGTTGTAATCTAATTTTTTTCTACATAAATCTTTGCGCAAAATCCGTTATGATTATTAATGGAGCGACCGCCATAACATCACAGCCAAGCCGCATAGACGAAAGAAAACAACTCCCTTTTAGTGCAGCTGATGCATCAGGTGCAGTAGGTATTGTTACAAGCTGTTGTAATGCTCGCCCGCTCGACGGGGGGACAACTCCGCAAAAACAACAGTTTGTCAAGACAGGCTAATTAACAACGTGCAAGTGATATTCCATAACTGAACTGTAACATTACTTACGGCTTCCAAACAAGGTATTGTTATATATCCAAAAAATCTTCCACTTCTTTTTTCCAAAGCTACACCATCTTTATACCTGAAAGTGTTGGTATACCTGATTACTACAGATCTATCTGGAGTTATCTATCTATAGTTAGAATGATTGATGAAGAGATAACTCTACAGCATTTCATAGACTAGCTCTCAATCTTGTAAATTAACTATAATAGTATATAATAATGATAATTATTATTATTCCATAACTAAACTGTACCATTGCCTACCTCCTTGAAATAAGAATACTGTTGTATTGTGGGGTATGTTCTCTTGTTCATCTGTTGAATAAGCATCGCAGGTAAAAATGCACTGGTAAAATAGAGTGGACGAGTGTTGCTTGCAGTCATGTTCATCTAAAGAGTAATAGTGAAGAAACTCTTGTGTTGTATCATTGTTATATCCATAAAATCGTCCACTTCTAGCTTCCAAAGCTACACCATCTTTATACCTGAAAGTGTTGGTATGCCAGATTATTACGGATCTACATGTATCTGTAGTTAGAATGGTTGATAAGGTAATAATTCTGCAATATTTCATAGACTGCCTCTCAAGCCTGTAAGTTAACTATATTAGTGTATAATAATAATATACAATAATAATATACAGTGATAAATATTATCATGACAAGCTATTCCTGATATCCAAAACATACTCGCTCTAAGAATACATCAGATAGACATATTGTAATGCATTTAATAGAACCACAGCCACCCTAAGTAATAAAACATTCTGGCTTCCATGACTGTTTCATACCTGTTTATGATTAGGTAAGAATGATTTGATCCGAATAGAGTTTATTCAGATAAATAAACTCATATCTGAATAAACTATGTATATCTGAATATAGAGTAAGATTGAGTTAACTCTCTTTGTCTAGCAAAGAGTTTCAGACTAATATCTTTAGTAGGTCAGGTAGATTTTTAACATTTTCACATTGCACTAAATTGCAGCTCCATGCTAACTTGTCAACGTGCCAGGAATCGCTGAACATCCTGGAATAACTAGATAAAAACTGGCACTTCTGATATAAGTGCAGATTATACACAATTAACATTTTCAAAATCTTGGTTTTTCTTTAATATTATTGGTTAGCTTATAAGCCAATCGGCCTGCAGCATTGACCTGTCTCATGTTTTTGTTTCCTTGTAACTGTAAATACAGTTTTTCGCTAGAAAGTAGACTTAGGATAAAAATAGAGAAAACAAAGTTCTTGGATGAATGTCAAATACTTTTACAGCCAAAACAGCCAAATCTTGGCAAGCGATGACAACCTGATTTGATGTTTACTTTGTTTGTCAGACTAAATCTATTGTAGATTAATTATTTTATATAAAATAAATTAGATTCTGTTGAAACTTGTCCTACACCCCACAAACTTAATGATACATACTTCAATCAGTTATTTACAGCAATGAAACTTCCTTTTTTTTAATTTCATGAAAGTTAATTTTTATAAACAACCAAATTAAATGTAAGAAACTAAATAAAGTAAAGATCAAAAGAGTTTTATTATCATTATTGCTAATATTATTTTTAATAATATTAACTTTTACTCTGAAAAAAGTTAAAAGTGTATCTGTGGGTATAAAAACAGACAGTGAGTAAACAGAGGTGGGAATATAGATATACAGTTACTAAAAATTAAAATATGTAAGCATCAAATTAGTAACTTTTGTTACATTTCATAACTTTTAGAATTTTTTTATTTTTATTGTTGTGACCTCCTTTCCAGTTCTACTGGTTTTAGGCTATGACTTACTTTGCATTGCTTTTATTCTCTTTCTTGCAATAACTACTAGCTGCTTGCACTTCTGTAATACCCTAGGACACTTATATTTCGCTAGTATTTAGTTTCGTGAGTAGCTCACAGACTAAAATTTCGGAGCAACTTAATTTCGCAGCTCTGATGAGTGCGAAAATATAGTAATGTGAAAATAAATGCAGTGGAACAAACATAATTAGATTCCTCAGGTTCAGTTCAGCGATAAAAAAAATTTCAATTTGCGACTAGGTTGTAATTGTGAACCGCAGGTAGAATGGTGTGGGCAAGGTCGATAATGCAATTTGATCGCTTGCTGCCATTTGTTTCTTGGACTATCAACAGGCCCGTTTTCACTGGGGCAGCTAGCTGGCCGGCTGAGCCGCCCCAACTTTTTGGGAATTTTTTACGGTAAGTGCAGTCCAACTCGAATAACTCGCCCTCGGATAAAATGTAACATTTCATCTCAAACACAAGGTCAACTCAAACGGATTTGTTTGGTCAATTCCAACGCATTGATAAATTCCTTCAGATAACTCGACCTCAACATCATTTATTCGAAAAGTTATTCGCCCAACGGCCATGGACGCGGTTTTTATCGCTGTGGAATATCACTTCATTCCAAGCCATAGAGACAAACCTCAACTTTTAGTAGTTCTTAGGCATCATTATTATCATCATCAGAGGCAAAATATTTTTGTTAACGACTTTTATAAAGGTTTGCAGAAGATTAAGTTTTATCAAACACCCGCTTGGCCATGTCCCATCGAAAACGTAAAAGCCTCCGAATGAACTTAAAATAAAATCCGCAAAATTGATCTTTGTTAAAACGCTCAAAAGAAAGAGATGTCTTTTTCTGAGCATTTTAACTGCGGTCATGTTTTGCCTATTTTAATTTAAAAACGTCTCGTCAGTCACATCACTTAAAACAAAACAAATCTCAAAAAATTACAAGTTATTGAAGAGGTGTCAGTGGTGAATCCAAACCTTTCCAGAGCCATGCTGCTTGTGTAGTACTGCGAGTGTCAGTGCATGTGTCTTATTTTCTTTCAACACGCGGTGCTCACTGCATTGGTTGATGTCCCCAGCAAACGATAATCTACTAATTCGTGTGCATTGACATCAAATTCCTATCATTATAAATCATTCTTAATGGGAAAATAATCATAATTAATTGCAAAATAATAACGTAATAAATTTTGATAGTCAAATTATTTTGTTGGTTTATATTTTAATGATGCTATGGTGGTCGTTAAAAACGTTAAAATAAATGTCGTTATAAAATTCCATTCTACAGTATCAATGAACAAAGCTATTTAGTTTCGCTTTTTCGCTCGTTTGTTATGATAGTTTAGTTTCGCACATGAAACTTTCGCGAGAGGATGACACCGCGAAAACGCGAAAGTTAGATGCCGCGAATACATAAGTGTCCTAGGGTATTGTACTTTATTAGCAAGGGCAGCATTGCCTTTTGTCACCACTACTACCGTAATACTACTATACTAAGTAGGGTCCTAAATTTTAAAACATAAAATTAGAATGTTTGAAGTACTGTTTAATATTATCCAAATACCATAAAACTGAACTATGCAAAAAAGAACAAAGGTCATTATATTTATTTAAAAACTGCAGCGTTTTAAGCAACTATAAACATCACGTGTCTAAATTTACTTAAGATGTCAAGAGACTGTACTTGCTCAAATTCAGCATTTCAAGGAACTCAAGTATTAAGATGATCATAACTCGATGTTTGACTGCCTCCGAGTTCTTAAACTTTGTCTTGCAGCCTTCTACAGTCACACATTACAAATGTGCTGCTGTTAGTACAGGTTCACTTGGAAAGTTGTCATGGTAGTATAAGGCATGTAGGTGAGGCTTGTTTTAGCATAAACATTTATTTGATGTTTACGCTATACCCTATGTGAGGTCATATGTGCAGTCTAATGTACCATGAATTGGCACTAACACAGAAAGTTTGTATTGATAATTGAGATAGCTAGCTTGTGCTCCTTGATTCACTTTTGTCTACTTATAATAATATGAAGCAATAGTTTACTAAAACAAAAGCTAACTTTTAGCATAGCTCAAACCCATTCTTTTCCGACTCAATGCAAGGTGGTACAATTCATAACACAAAGCATTATAATATGAAGCAACATCGTTCGAGATGATACGAGCTATTACAATACGATGCTAGATTGTAATTTGAAATATGATGTAATACGATGAAAGACGATGCAATACTGAGCAACGTAATACAGTAGGACTCGATCTTAGATGATATAATACAGTATAATACAACGCAGTCAAATACAATTCAATAAAATCAAATTAAATTTAATAAAACAAAATATAAAATAATAAAATAAATCTATATCACAGTGTGATAAAAACAATCCAATTAAATATAATCTGATACAGTGCAATAAAATATCATATAAAACGATATAATACAACATGATATAAATTAACTTATGATAATATACAGTCCAATGTTGTACAATTTCATGCTTCGTACAGCAGTCCAGCAGTCAAGCACAATGCACTATCTATAATGCTATGTAATGCAATGACATGAAATACAATATGAACAACATTGAATTATTGGACATTTTAGAAATATCAAAGTGTAATGTGACAACTCGTAAAGGTTCAGAAGTAAAAACACAAAATATTGTTTTTCATCCTGTGACACCAACATACTACATCCACCATCATATGTTTCAGTTTATGAACTTTTTGTTACTACAACCTCCAATTCACTATGTTGATTCCTTTGCAATACTATTATATGACCAACTTTTAAATACTTTTGTTTGAATAATTCAATAATTCCTGATTTTTGTTTTTTCCTGTTTGTTCTTTTTTGTTGGCATGTAATGAACATCATTTTGTTGATGAACACTAATGCGAGTGAAAGTTTATACATACAGCTCAATACAAATTATTCAATGTACATACATGAAAATATCTTCCATGTATGTACATTGAAGGTACTTGTATGTATGTCCCTTCTTACATAACTTTTTTGTATGTACTCTTCTATGTATTTCATAGAAGTACCTCCTATGTATGTACATAGAAAGTACTTCTTTGTACTTTCTATGGCACCTTCTATCTACACACATAGAAGGTGTCTTCATAAGTTAGTTTTCAGGTTTTCGGCACAATTAGACACTTTTTTGTCTTCTTATATAAAGTTTATTATGAAATAGCAAAAATTATAACGAAATATGTACACCATAGAAGTAACAGCCCAACTCACTTAGAGAGCAGTTAGAAGTCAAAGAGTATGCACATCTATATGTACATCTATGTCTAGGCAAATTCATGAATTAAACTCATGGATATAATCACATGTCTGAGAAAGATCATTTGTTACAGCTATAGAATACATAATAAAAGTATAGATTTATATCACCAAGTTTTGTATTTTTACAAGCCAGTAGAATTCTGAAATATAAACTAACATTCAGTAATGATGATATGTCAGAAGTTAATAAATTATTCTGTATTTCAGAATACATCACATAGAATTGCGAGTAAAGTAAAGGAGGCATCTTTAAAAATGAACTTACACAATATTTTAGTAGATTTTAACAGAAAGTATAAGTATTTTGCTATCATTAGCAGTAGTTTTTGATTGAAACGCCAAGATATTTTAAAAATAAAATTGGCGAAATTTTATTGAGGTTACGCTCAGAAAAATTCGAGCAAAATGATATCACTAGTTTTTATTGTTGCAATAGTAGATATCGGCTGTTGCAATCAAGTTTGTCTTTATCCTGATGGTCTCTTTCCAACTATAAATATCAAAATCACACTTTCTCTTGATCTGAGAGTTTCAACCATGATCACGTTTCGTCAATTTTAATCTATAAACATCTTGGCAGTCAGATCCCCTCAAACATAAAAAAAACCTCAAATGGTAGAAAAATATTAATACTTTCATGTAAAATCTATTGAAATTTTGTGTAAATTTATCTTTAGGGTATATATTGAGGCCTTTGAGGCTAGCTTTTTAATACGGATTTTTTTTTAAAGAAGGTGTGTATCATCTGACGTATTCAACTGTGTCAGCTCTTGTTTATCAGGAAAGAAGGTGTGTATCATCTGACGTATTCAACTGTGTCAGCTCTTGTTTATCAGGAAAGAAGGTGTGTATCATCTGATGTATTTAACTGTGTCAGCTCTTGTTTATCAGGAAAGAAGGTGTGTATCATCTGACGTATTCAACTGTGTCAGCTCTTGTTTATCAGGAAAGAAGGTGTGTATCATCTGATGTATTTAACTGTGTCAGCTCTTGTTTATCAGGAAAGAAGGTGTGTATCATCTGACGTATTCAACTGTGTCAGCTCTTGTTTATCAGGAAAGAAGGTGTGTATCATCTGATGTATTTAACTGTGTCAGCTCTTGTTTATCAGGAAAGAAGGTGTGTATCATCTGACGTATTCAACTGTGTCAGCTCTTGTTTATCAGGAAAGAAGGTGTGTATCATCTGATGTATTTAACTGTGTCAGCTCTTGTTTATCAGGAAAGAAGGTGTGTATCATCTGACGTATTCAACTGTGTCAGCTCTTGTTTATCAGGAAAGAAGGTGTGTATCATCTGATGTATTTAACTGTGTCAGCTCTTGTTTATCAGGAAAGAAGGTGTGTATCATCTGACGTATTCAACTGTGTCAGCTCTTGTTTATCAGGAAAGAAGGTGTGTATCATCTGATGTATTTAACTGTGTCAGCTCTTGTTTATCAGGAAAGAAGGTGTGTATCATCTGACGTATTCAACTGTGTCAGCTCTTGTTTATCAGGAAAGAAGGTGTGTATCATCTGATGTATTTAACTGTGTCAGCTCTTGTTTATCAGGAAAGAAGGTGTGTATCATCTGATGTATACAACTGTGTCAGCACTTGTTGATCAGGAATGACTTTGAAATATTTCTGTCAAGGTTATACTGACAAGTGTATTCTTCATCTAGCCAACTCTCTGTCACATTCCTTATCATCACATAGAGTGATACCGAGTCAGATCTGTAAATATAAGTTATACTGCTACTTTACAACAAACATAGACTAATATTGTTCCATTCTTAGAAACCATATTTCTACACAAAACACTTCTCTCATGATATGTAGTTTGAAAGTTAGAATGGCAAATGTTGTTATATGTTAAATACAAATCAATTTTCTGTCCAAAGACTTTTCTATTACCCGGGCAACGCCGGATAGCATCGCTAGTTTTTACTATAGTAAGATCCGTGTCTGCCCGTACATTCATCCGTAGTCACTTTTAGTGGTTAGGAAAAAATATTGCTTCAGGCAGGATTTGATCTCACAACATTGGTTTAGCAGCCTTACCACCTGCACCTATCAACTGTCTGATTACAAGGCAAGAATAATTGTGTGTATAGTTATTATATCTGATGATCTCTCACAACACCAGACTGCCAGAGTACTAGTAATAATACTACGATTCTGATCCAAAGAGTTTCTCAAGTCACAGGTGCATTATGGCTTACAATCTCAGAGAGATTATTGCACCGTCATGTGACTTGGTCTTATTAAAAATGAACTCGTACCAAATTTTACTAAACTTTATTCGAAAGTA
Source organism: Watersipora subatra (assembly GCF_963576615.1). Lineage (NCBI taxonomy): Eukaryota > Metazoa > Bryozoa > Gymnolaemata > Cheilostomatida > Watersiporidae > Watersipora > Watersipora subatra. The sequence goes on along the minus strand of NC_088709.1, from coordinate 42,385,063 downwards.
TCGGCACTTTTCTATCAATTGTGACTGTTTTTATGCTTGAGGTAATCTGACTGCCAAGATCTTTCAGGATTAAAATTGGCAGAGCTTGATTGCGATTAAATCGCTCAGAAGTTGCTACTGTTGATATACATGTAGTTGATATTGGCTATGGTGTACATGTCACCATGCATTATGTGACTTTATTCTATCAGTCTCTTTGCAACTATAACCATCATAATTTCACCTTCACTTGACTTGAGCATTTTAACTGGGATCAAGTTTTGTCAGTTTTAACCTTGAAACATCCTGGTAGTCAGACCACTCCAAGCATTAATAACATTCCCAAATTATAGGAAAATATTGATATTTTCTGATAAAACCTACTAAAGTATTGTGGAATTAGTGGATTTGAACTCACATCACAATTCAAAGAATATTCCAACATTACCCAGGCTCTAAACTAGGCAGTACTTGTTGAGTATTATGGTATTACTGTTCACAGTAAAGTTTCAACTATCAAATCTCTAGCACAAAGTTTATTTGCTTTAAAAATACCTGTTAAGATTGCAATTATTTTTATTTTTTTAACTCATTACAATGCCCAAGAACTTAAAATAGATACTTCAGTTATTTACGCTTAGCCTAAGTTCTTAGTCTAAGTGCATTATACGTAAAAACTGATGTATATGAAAAAAACTAAATGGATACAGGATAACCAATACAAAAGCTTTCATTTATTACTTTGTAGATAAATTCAATTAGATAATAAATTAGATAAATAAATTCTAGAAATAAGGTAATGATGAGTAGGTTATGCAATATGTACATGTAAGTCAGGGTGATGGTGAAGAGATGTGGATATAACTTACTCTTACTTACAGGTAAGTGTAGCCAGAACTATCATAGCTTATATATTTGTACGTTTGCAGTTTTTTTTAGCCTCACTACCCTCACATATAAAACTTCAATATTTTAAAAAAAGTCAAAACTTGTACTTAGAAGCAAATAATTTCTAAATTTATGTTGGCCAGATCTTAGCTAGAGATTTTACTGCATGTCCTAACATCAACCAGTTCTACACAAACCAGAACTTGTCTGGTACTGTGTTTAATCTCTTTACATAAAATATGCTAAATTAATTCACCTCTTAGTAAAAGAATTTTCTTACAATAGATATACCCGCTCTTGAGAACCCAAGCGTATCACAGTATCTAAGGCTATGTGGTTACCCAACCACAGCACAAGAGAGGATTTACCACTTAAATCAGCTAAAATGGCAGAAGGTGAAACTTGATGCATACCTTTTCATCCTGCTGTAGAGGCCATCTATTGAGGAGATGGCAATAGAGGTGCCGTTACGGTATGTCAGCAATATGTACCACATGTCAAGGGAGTCACTCAGTGGGTAGGAAAAACTGAGTTTACAATATATCCTTACAGTGTCTCCTTTTCTGTAACATGCCTTTTGATGAGGCATTATACTCAATGTTGGTGGTCTAGCCTCAGGGGGTGCATCTGCAAGTAGTGTGAGATCCTTAAATTTCAATGAGTTTGTTTAATGTTTCCATACTATCTCCCACTAGCTGTACAACAATTACTTCTAGTCAGAATTCTCTATACATACAAGTACATGGATTTTGTTAAAGGTCCACAGCTGCCAACTATGTTGGTTATTAGTTACACTGAGTGTTATTAGTATAAAAGTTTACCTTTTACCATGACTACACTAGCTGTTACCATAACTACAGGGTCACATTAGCGTAATGACGCACAGACAGATGTGTAGGCTCCCTGATTAGTAAGTAGAGTTGGTGTTACATGTACACAGTAGAACTCACTCTGACTTAGACTATACTAAATTTAAACAAACCTTTTAACATTCATCTAGCCCCGCCTTCCTTCAACTAGCCCTATGTTCTATTATACTTATTTTACTAGAGTGACTCTCTAGCCCCACCTTCTTTCAACTAGCCCTATGTTCTACAATACTTATTTCAACAGCATGAACACCATTGGTCCTAACAGCTAAAAGTTCAAAAACAAAAACTAGCTTTGACACTAAACAAAGATGGATGGCCAGTTAGAGTCTCTCACCTGCTGACACCCCCTGACACCTGCTGATAGCTCAATTATTCAATCACTCACATACAAGTGTCTACTTATGCAGTTAGCTGCCTGTATATATTTTCTCTCACTGTATTCTTATAAAACATAGAATATAACATAAAATTAAAAACTGTTTTCTGCCATGGTAGCATATGGTATAAAACATTTGACTTGGGCTAACAGTTTTACTAAGACGGAGTTGTCTGTCCATGCCTGGCAGTGGCTAATACAATTATAAAGCTTACCAAAGCCACGGACTAGAATGTGATGAGATATGCTGTGTGTCCTGTTTGCTGCATAGGCTTTGCACGTGTAGACTGTTTCATGGAACCCACTAGGAAGGGGCGGAGAGGTAAAGGCGATGCCATAAAGTAGCATAACTTCTCTGGTATTCTCAAACTCATGAGTGTCAAGGTTGGAGGGGCCTAAGGCTACTCCATCTCGTTCCCTTGCAACAAAAATGGTAGATTATTATATTTTTGAGCAGTTCAATTGTACTGCCTACAAATACAGCAATCATGAACCTAGACATGTAGATTAGAGTGGTGACAATGGTTAAGTCTGATTATAACAAAAACAAAAAAGGTTTCCATCTGTTCAAGATGAACTTATACAAAAATCTTTGTAGATTTTATTAGAAATTATTAGTATTTTATTTATTTGCAATTTATTTTAGTGTTTGAGGTGATCTGATTGCCAGGATTTTTATAGATTAAAATCAATAAATTTGGTTGTAATTAAAACGCTCAGAAGAAAAATCTATGCAAAATTATGTCACTGGTTAAATTATCGTTGTAATAGTTGATATCTGCTGTTGATGTCACTAGTGGCTATAATTGCTGTAGTTGATATCTGCTGTTGATGTCACTAGTCGCTATCATTGCTGGAGTTGATATCTGCTGTTGGTGTCACTAGTCGCTATCATTGCTGGAGTTGATATCTGCTGTTGGTGTCACTAGTCGCTATCATTGCTGGAGTTGATATCTGCTGTTAGTGTCACTAGTCGCTATCATTGCTGGAGTTGATATCTGCTGTTGATGTCACTAGTGGCTATAATTGCTGTAGTTGATATCTGCTGTTGATGTCACTAGTCGCTATCATTGCTGGAGTTGATATCTGCTGTTGGTGTCACTAGTCGCTATCATTGCTGGAGTTGATATCTGCTGTTGGTGTCACTAGTCGCTATCATTGCTGGAGTTGATATCTGCTGTTAGTGTCACTAGTCGCTATCATTGCTGGAGTTGATATCTGCTGTTGATGTCACTAGTCGCTATAATTGCTGTAGTTGATATCTGCTGTTGATGTCACTAGTCGCTATAATTGCTGTAGTTGATATCTGCTGTTGATGTCACTAGTCGCTATAATTGCTGTAGTTGATATCTGCTGTTGATGTCACTGGTCGCTATAATTGCTGTAGTTGATATCTGCTGTTGATGTCACTAGTCGCTATCATTGCTGGAGTTGATATCTGCTGTTGGTGTCACTAGTCGCTATCATTGCTGGAGTTGATATCTGCTGTTAGTGTCACTAGTCGCTATCATTGCTGGAGTTGATATCTGCTGTTGATGTCACTAGTCGCTATAATTGCTGTAGTTGATATCTGCTGTTGATGTCACTAGTCGCTATAATTGCTGTAGTTGATATCTGCTGTTGATGTCACTAGTCGCTATCATTGCTGTAGTTGATATCTGCTGTTGATGTCACTAGTCGCTATCATTGCTGGAGTTGATATCTGCTGTTGGTGTCACTAGTCGCTATCATTGCTGGAGTTGATATCTGCTGTTAGTGTCACTAGTCGCTATCATTGCTGGAGTTGATATCTGCTGTTGATGTCACTAGTCGCTATAATTGCTGTAATTGATATCTGCTGTTGATGTCACTAGTCGCTATAATTGCTGTAGTTGATATCTACTGTTGACGTCACTAGTCGCTATAATTGCTGTAGTTGATATCTGCTGTTGATGTCACTAGTCGCTATAATTGCTGTAGTTGATATCTACTGTTGATGTCACTAGTCGCTATAATTGCTGTAGTTGATATCTACTGTTGATGTCACTAGTCGCTATAATTGCTGTAGTTGATATCTGCTGTTGATGTCACTAGTCGCTATCATTGCTGTAGTTGATATCTGCTGTTGATGTCACTAGTCGCTATAATTGAGTTGATATCTGCTGTTGATGTCACTAGTCGCTATAATTGCTGTAGTTGATATCTGCTGTTGATGTCACTAGTCGCTATAATTGCTGTAGTTGATATCTGCTGTTGATGTCACTAGTCGCTATAATTGCTGTAGTTGATATCTACTGTTGATGTCACTAGTCGCTATAATTGCTGTAGTTGATATCTGCTGTTGATGTCACTAGTCGCTATAGTTGCTGTAGTTGATATCTGCTGTTGATGTCACTAGTCGCTATAATTGAGTTGATATCTGCTGTTGATGTCACTAGTCGCTATAGTTGCTGTAGTTGATATCGGCTATTGCATTCAAGTTGAAGCATTACGCATCTTAATTCTGTCAACCTCTTTGCTATTACAGAAGTCATAATCACACTTTCAATTGAGCTAATCGCGATAAAGTTTTATTAACTTTGATTTTGAAACATACTTGCAATCAGATCACCTCAAAGATCAAAAACAATCGCATATAATAAAAAATACTGATACTTTCTGATAAAATCTACTAAGATTTTGTGTAAGTTTATTTTCAAGCTAATGTAAGTCTCTGAACCAGTTCTGGTGTATGAAACTAGTTTTACAGATTTTAGTGATTTCTGTACCATTATGAAAAAGTGTCTCTCAGTGCAACAAGTTTTACCTAGAGCCGCTACTGCACCAACTTTATGAATTACAAAGTCAGCTGTTTCCTTTCCCATAGTTTTATATTGTTGGGTACTCAAACTATAGCTGTGGTTATTTACTTCAAAAGATCACAAGTATACCAGGATGATGGGTTATTCCAGAAGAGACACTCCCTGAACATTTGGAAGAGTGAAGCATTGTTAAGGTGGGAGTTGTCTTTTCTACATCTGTTTAATTCTGTGGCTATATATAGTATTCCCAAGTATAATTCAAGTTTTTCCTTTGCTACGAGTGCTATTTAACAACTCGAAGCCCATTAACTGATGTTGTAGTCATGTCATTATCATTTTCATTATTATTATTATTCCTAATACTATTATTAATGGATAGAATGCATCTAGAATTTTGCAATAAAAATGCTTAAACATGACTCACCATGTAATGCCAGAGAAGCCTGTAGAACAGCAGCTGATGATGAAAGGTCGACCAGTATATGTATAAATAATTACAGGAGGATAAACAGAAAGATACTCCATTCCAACGGGTTTCACATGTGAGAGATCTATAGGCAGAACAATAGAATATAAATGAAAACTGTTAACAGCATCATCTATATTTTTACTACTAATAATCGAACCACGAACAGCTATAGTCTAAGTGTACATCAGTAGTAGGTAGGTTTGATGTATTGGTTACAGGCTTTTTTCCTACCTGCAAGACATCTATGAATGGCAACCTAAAGTTATGGTTTATTTGAGGATAGCTGTTGGTGTTTTAGTCATTATCTTACAAAAGCTGCACATCATGGAAACATTATCTGATGATTACAACAGTATAGGAGCTATGCTAAGTACCTCAGCTACATATACAGTCATTCGCTTATCATGTATTCATGTGTTTTAGCTTCAGTTCCAACTGATGGATTGTTGGAGAAGTTGCTCCACACATATTTGCAGCTTGGGTAAACCTGCAGCGACTATAGTGCACCCTCGAGTTACGGTGTCCCTGTTATACATTTTTTTCAACTCATGATGTAGAACATAAGGAATTTTTGTCCGCGCCATATGATATTTTTTTCGCCATACAATATCAACAAAAAATGTCTTTGAAATTAAATTTTGGCAGTTGGTGGGCTGAATATGTCAAAATAACAAAGATACCGATATGCTATTCGCCGAAATGCTTCTCACAACTCCTGAAAGAGATACGATGTTCTCTCTCTCAGTTCAGAGCTATTTATTATAAGTTATAGGGAAATTGAAACCGGAGACAGCTCAGTGATAAAATATTAGACAATGATAAAGTTGAGTAAGTATTTTTTGATTTTGTAAAAAAAGCATTTAGAACCATATACATGGTATAAACTGCATAGCATTCCTTATAAAGAGAAAATGTTATAAATTGTTATATATTGTAACAGAGGGTTTAGCACATTCACATTGTAAGCTTATTAGCCTAAAAATTGCTGTTTGCAGGTAATTATTTATATACCCCCACTCTGCTTTTTTCATACCTTCGGTTAAACCTGAACAAACGCGTGGCTATAGGTATAGTAATATTAAGCTATGATTATCTGTAAACTTGGAGTTGCCTTCTACTTGACTTATTGAGCAATAAGTGACTGACAATAATTATTCTATTTTTAGCAGCCACCAATCTGTTTGCTGTAAGAGAAACGTCAAGCTGATGATCGTGAATTATGGGAATTTAATCAAGAAGCAACCTGCTTGTGTTTATAGATTGTTGATGAACACTCCTTCACTTAGTTTCCATCTACCCTTGTGTACTACCATGACAGTAAAAGTCAACAGTAAATCTTTTACAAGGAAGGAAGAGATGTTTCATCAGAGTCCAAAGATCTCAAATGTGCTTTAATAGGAAACTCTCCGCATGTCTCGGCCAAAAAATGAATCTAATGATAGATCTTATTAACTTTTTCTGCAGGTGTTTGAAATCAAACTATTGGAATGTATATTTGAACTGTGTTTGTGTCTATTTTACCGAGTTGTTAGCAAAATCAGTTGCTTTAGTTTAAGTAATCCTCGGAGAGAACCAAGTCTCTTTACATCTTCTCATCAGTAAAATACTCGTATACAAAAGTTGATAAACTCAGTAGCTGCATTGAAAATGTTCTGAAATTATAGTCAATACTGACACTAAGGTAATACGATGGTACTCAGACTATGGTACTTTACTCATTTAAGAAGTTGGTAAACAGTTAGGAGTTACTCCGCCACTGTCAGTAGATCGTCAATGTTTAATAGATTTTTAAAATAAATCATCACTATTACTCTTAGACCATTACTGGTTTATTGATTAGATCGATATATTGGGTAGAAAATGTACCACAGTCTATGATAGAAATTTGAACAGCAAGTCTTCAATACATTTGAAAATTAATAAATACCGTAAAACCTTTAATTGAACCCAACCTTTATTTGAAATCTTTATTTGAAAATTAGAAGTGCTACCTGTACTTAGGTCATTGACTGTGGCTTAATCAGAGCTCGTGACTCATTTCGCTGACTGAACAGCAAAGGTTAAATTATTACGCATTTAGTAGCAAGGAAACAGCAGAATCAACTTTTGCTATCAATTATTACAGAAAAAAACAAAAGATGTTTTTTTTCAAATTTGAAAATGTTTTCAAAGATTTCAAACTTCCAATTTTTTTAAAGATTTCAAATTAATCTTCATTATTCTACATGGCCAGCTGTGGTAAAGAATTGTGTAGTAAACTTTATGAAATGTGTAACAAGTTCAACAAATATTGTACTTGTCCAAATCTAAAAAGCAACAACAACATCTTGCAGCTTCCATCTGTTCAAATAGTTTATATCTTTAATAAAATGTCACTCTCTGTTTAACAGTTGAAAATGTTTTTCTAAAGCAGTTATCAAAGCACAATCACCTGAGATAGCAAATCCAAATTAAACCAGCATTCAGTTAAGGGTACATGTTTGTATCAGCATTCACTTAAGAGTACCTGTTTGTATCAGTATTCACTTAAGAGTACCTGTTTGTATCAGCATTCACTTAAGGTACCTGTTTGTATCAGTATTCATTTAAGGGTACCTGTTTGTATCAGTATTCACTTAAGAGTACCTGTTTGTATCAGCATTCACTTAAGGGTACCTGTTTGTATCAGCATTCACTTAAGGGTACCTGTTTGTATCAGCATTCACTTAAGGGTACATGTTTGTATCAGTATTCACTTAAGAGTACCTGTTTGTATCAGTATTCACTTAAGAGTACCTGTTTGTATCAGCATTCACTTAAGAGTACCTGTTTGGATCAGCATTCACTTAAGAGTACATGTTTGTATCAGCATTCACTTAAGGGTACCTGTTTGTATCAGTATTCACTTAAGAGTACCTGTTTGTATCAGCATTCACTTAAGGATATCTGTTTGTATCAGCATTCATTCAAGGGTACCTGTTTGTATCAGCATTCACTTGAGGATACCGGTTTGTCTCAGCCTTCACTTAATGACTTTAAGGATGAAATTCAATTATGTATTCTTTAGTATAGGAATAACACAATACTTATTCAAGTACATCAGTTAAGACCCCTTAAGTCAAGGCACTCAAACTCTTTTATACATACTGCTACCACCACACCTTAGTTGTGGTATCCTAGGAGAACCTGACACTCTTATCTTATATTAAGGTAATTAGGACAATATTAGACAATTTGAAGAAACAAACTTATATATCTTACTCATTTAGTAACATAGCAGGGCTATAAGAGTAATATTCTCAGACAGATAAGACCAACTTCTTCCACATACCTGAAGATATGTTGTTGCCAGGGCAGATGATCTGATATCCTGCTGACATGTGGCTTAACGCTGCCAACAATGTCATCACAAAATAACTTTTCATATGTTCTATTCCTTTTGGTAGCATGTTGTCTTCTTCCTTTGCAGTCTACCTTCCTTTTAACTACACAAGTAATCACCTGCTTTGTGTGTCACTCGTGATAGTGATTGTAAAGTGAACTTAATTGCTGAATGATTGCATCAACCAATGGAATCAAGCACTTGTATTACTCTGTCAAAACCTTTTGGTGGCTTAACTTTATGTAGTCAGCTTTGATTTATACCTGATGTGGCCTATCTATTGGGTGATTAAACAAGAGCGATTCATAGCCTTTATAGCCTTTGTTCCCACAAGCGAGTAATCATTGTATATTCTAAGAGAAAATGCAGGCACTGAGTCACCTTTGACCTCAGCAATGATTGGCAGTTAGGCAAAGCATTATAGCCGCTATGCTGCGGTTCCTTCCAATAAATTTATATGCAATCAAACCTCTTCTCACAATCATCTCTAAAAATAAACTTGCTGACACCTGATGTAAATTTTGAGCTAGTATTTGACTTCACACCCACAAAAATTCTAATTTACAATTTTCAAAGTTTCACAAAACATTGCAGGTTTTTAAGTGGAAAAAGGATAGGTAAAAGTTACAAGAGAAAATTTGAAAATAACTGAATATACTACATAAAAACTATAGAAAACTAAAAAAGCTAAAAGACTATATAAACTAAACCAGTTTAAGCATTGCTTAGTTCAAATTTAAAAAAGTCACATGCATATCTCTATAATATTCTCTACTTCCCAATCTACAAATACTGAGCCAACACTTCCTTTCACATGTTGAAGTTACATTCAATCATTCATTGATTATCATTCAATTTTGTTGATTTGTTCTTTTACATATAATTCAGTTTTTAACTGTTGTTTTATATAGTTTTCTGCAATGTGTATGTTTTAATACTATGCAAAATTAACTACCTGCTGTAAGGAACGACAATAAATTTCTGCTCAGTTAAACGAATAAAGATAATCACTGTGTATTCAGTTGAAAATATTTGATTCAAGATATGATCGTTTTAACATGAAAAGTAAATCTAAAAATGTTATATTTTTGTATGAAGAAGTTGGACTGTATTTGAGAAAATCAGTTATGAGATTTACCAACTGCTGTGTTAACAACTGCTGTTTTCAAATGTCAAGCTAGATGGTATTTAAAAATGATTTATCAAGTTATGCCTAATTGTAAGGCTAAATCCATGTTTGTGCCTATTCTATATATTTTTCACATACAAACTATAAACCAATACTCTGAGATCTCACATCTCAGTATAAACAAGTGTTTCCCATTCTTTAAAATATTACCAACTGAAGCGACTTAGTCTCTGTTCTTGTACAGAAAGGTCAGCAGAAGATGTCTTACAGCTGCCAGTGAAAGATGTTTGTCACTGCTTTATACTCAGTACATGTACATCTCTCCTAGTCTGAGCTGAGCTGTTTGATGTGAAGGGAGTTCATTGTTTCATTTCAAGTTTTTGTTTTTTCATTTTTGTATGATGTTAAGTTTTGAATATTAATCTTATTGCATATCTTACATTTTACAACTGCTAGAAGAGTAAAGTTCGGTCTAAATACATGCTCAGCATTGCATCTAATTTAGCTATGCTGGCCTAAACATACTGTTATATAATAACATACTACAACATAACATAAGAAGTTTAATAAAATATGTTATTCTATCATATGTTGTAGTATAATATAAGGTGATGTGATCTAATTCTGTTTAATACAACATAAAATTATATGTTTTTATATATTGTTATATAATACAATAGAGGATAATATAATAACTTATGATACTATATAAAACAACATAATATGTTGTAGTATAGAATAAAATAAAATAATATTATATGTTGTAATATATCATAATATCCTAAATTGCAATATGATAATATAGAATGTCATGGTACAACATAATACGCCAAACTTTAATACAATACAATGTTATAGCAATATAATATGACATGAAGTGACTTAAAATAGTAAAATAAAACAAAGTCTGATATAACACAATTATAATATATGAGTTATTAATTTGTAGCTCAATGATATTGTAAGATTTAGATGGTATTAATATGTATAATTAAAACTACAAAATAAGTTAATACCTAGCGTTAACAGGTTTCCTAGTAACTATTGGTTTAATGGTATCTATTGAATGTGACAAGTATTGTGTTTATAACCCAAAGGGGTGTCTTTGTTTACCAAATCACCATGAAACATATTTAACTAGGTGTGACTAGAATATCATGATTAGTATGCATATGCAAATAAAACATGTTGAAAAAATCCTTAATCTTATTTCCTATCACAACCTGTTGGCCAGCGCTTCAAACAAACAAGTGCTTGCTGTGAAATACTAGCAAATTCTTCATTTTCATTCCTTTAAAAAGTATTTCTACAGTTTGATATTTATTTTTTATTGAATGCTTGATAAGAAATCTTTATAATGACAGCTATACCGCCGGAATGTGAGTTGGTAAGCGACAGCAACAGAAGAAAGAGAAAAAGATATAAAATACCTATAATATACATGTAAGTCAAATTAGAATAGTATGTTGAACTAAAATATACAGGAGCAGGAACAAAACATGAAATCTAATAATACATTGGGAAAGGTAAATATATGTTTAAAAATAAATCAACTAAGTATATACATAAGGAATACTCCCTAAGTACTATTGTTAACTAAGTATATACATAAGGAATACTCACTAAGTACTATTGTTAACTAAGTATATACATAAGGAATACTCACTAGATACTATTGTTAACTAAGTATATACATAAGGAATACTCACAAGGTACCAGTGTTAACTGAGTATATACATGAGGAATACTCACAAGGTACCAGTGTTAACTGAGTATATACATGAGGAATACTCCCTAGATACTATTGTTAACTAAGTATATACATGAGGAATACTCCCTAGATACTATTGTTAACTAAGTATATACATAAGGAATACTAACTAGGTACTATTGTTAATTAAGTATGTACATAAGGAATACTCACTAAGTACTACTGTTAACTAAGTATATACATAAGGAATACTCACTAAGTACTATTGTTAACTAAGTATATACATAAGGAATACTCACTAGGTACTATTGTTAACTAAGTATGTACATAAGGAATACTCACTAAGTACTATTGTTAACTAAGTATATACATAAGGAATACTCACAAGGTACCAGTGTTAACTGAGTATATACATGAGGAATACTCCCTAGATACTATTGTTAACTAAGTATATACATGAGGAATACTCCCTAGATACTATTGTTAACTAAGTATATACATAAGGAATACTAACTAGGTACTATTGTTAATTAAGTATGTACATAAGGAATACTCACTAAGTACTACTGTTAACTAAGTATATACATAAGGAATACTCACTAAGTACTATTGTTAACTAAGTATATACATAAGGAATACTCACTAGGTACTATTGTTAACTAAGTATGTACATAAGGAATACTCACTAAGTACTATTGTTAACTAAGTATATACATAAGGAATACTCACTAGTTACCAGTGTTAACTAAGTATATACATAAGGAATACTCACAAGGTACCAGTGTTAACTGAGTATATACATGAGGAATACTCCCTAGATACTATTGTTAACTAAGTATATACATAAGGAATACTCACTAAGTACTATTGTTAACTAAGTATATACATAAGGAATACTCACTAAGTACTATTGTTAACTAAGTATATACATAAGGAATACTCACAAGGTACCAGTGTTAACTGAGTATATACATGAGGAATACTCCCTAGATACTATTGTTAACTAAGTATATACATGAGGAATACTCCCTAGATACTATTGTTAACTAAGTATATACATAAGGAATACTAACTAGGTACTATTGTTAACTAAGTATGTACATAAGGAATACTCACTAAGTACTATTGTTAACTAAGTATATACATAAGGAATACTCACTAAGTACTATTGTTAACTAAGTATATACATAAGGAATACTCACAAGGTACCAGTGTTAACTGAGTATATACATGAGGAATACTCCCTAGATACTATTGTTAACTAAGTATATACATGAGGAATACTCCCTAGATACTATTGTTAACTAAGTATATACATAAGGAATACTAACTAGGTACTATTGTTAACTAAGTATGTACATAAGGAATACTCACTAAGTACTATTGTTAACTAAGTATATACATAAGGAATACTCACTAAGTACTATTGTTAACTAAGTATATACATAAGGAATACTCACAAGGTACCAGTGTTAACTGAGTATATACATGAGGAATACTCCCTAGATACTATTGTTAACTAAGTATATACATGAGGAATACTCCCTAGATACTATTGTTAACTAATTATATACATAAGGAATACTCCCTAAGTACTATTGTTAACTGAGTATATACATGAGGAATACTCCCTAGATACTATTGTTAACTGAGTATATACATAAGGAATACTCACCGAGTACTATTGTTAACTGAGTATATACATGAGGAATACTCCCTAGATACTATTGTTAACTAAGTAATATACATGAGGAATACTCACTAGGTACTATTGTTAACTGAGTAACTACATAAGGAATACTAACTAGGTGTTAATCATTTTGGCATACATAAAGGGCTATATCCTTTCCTTGCTTCATTTATCACACATGATATGGAGTCGAAATCCTATTTAAAATAGGAATATTGCATTTTTGTATCATGGCCGACATCAATTATATTACTAGCAGTTGTTATATTAATAACTTGATTGATTCACAAATTATACAGTTTCAAGGTATATTCAGTAACACTTTTGAAAATCTCCAGACAAAACACTCCATTAAGTTTCAGCTATAAATAGAAACAATTGCTATTTGTACAGATTGAGACTTAATGGGTTGTCTGAGGTTTAGATGTACCATAAAATTCAGGTACAGGTGGGTTCTTACAGAAATTTCAATAGTATAAACCAACTCAATGATTAATAGCGTTATGATTTATAGCCTCAAAATATACTTTTTGCAGGCACTTGAAATAATACAAACTTACTAGAATTAATTGAATGTTAAATGTTCAATCATCTGTTGTCACGTATCTTGACTCTGACAATGAGTGCAGCTTGCCAAAGTTTTGCTAGCAACCTATATTTGATTGGCCAATCCTTCATAATCCAAAGTAATTTGTTACAAATACATTCCAAGTTCACATTGGTTGTCATGTTTATCGATTATCTCATTTCAATTTGACAGCTTTTCAACCAATGAACAAGTGCAGTTCTACTGATTCCTGAACTCTTATTGGTTGATATGTCAACCAATAGGCAAGAAAAGAAAATAGTAAGAAACTATTCATCCGCGAAAAGTGATGCGACTTTTAACAATTGAAATTATCTGTGATTCAAAAACAGCTAAAGGCCATATTTTAGGATATACAACATATTTGTGAATTTAGTCATCTGAGAACAAAGGTCAGAACTGTTAGGGATATATTAGCATATCACAAGAAGTATTTAATTAGCATTTGTAATAAGCCTGGTTAACCCTCTTCATTCTCCCTCTTAACTACTCTCTCCACTCCCCCTTCCCAGCACCTCCCACCCCATCTCTCCTATCGATTGATTATAGATCAGCCCTTTAGGTAAACAATAGGTCTGGATTAACTTGTCCGTCTCTTTAAAATTTTAATTAAGCATTCTAGTTGTATTTTTCAATATTAAACATAAATGTCCAATTTCAATAATTAATTTAAATATCTAATCTTAATATCTGTCCTAAATATCCAATCTATATGAATATATATATAAATATATATAAATATATATATAAAAATATATATGAATATATATATATATAAATATAAAAATATATATAAATATATATATACATATATATATATATAAAAAAATTGTTTCCTCACCCCGGTTAACCCGTATGGCTGGTAGTTTCTGCTCTCACTCGGGTCTCCTACCAGAGACCTGGGAGTTTGAGCACTCGCCTCAAGATCTTAGCTGTTCCCAGTAGCGCACTTTTCTGCAACTCACCTGAGTTGATTGCTGTTGGTATTTGGGCAAGCCACATTTTATGCGCCGGTGTTATTGCACCCAGTGCCCCAATGACTACTGGGATTACAGTTGTTCTTACATTTCAGCATTTTTCAATCACTTCTCCATGAGGGAGATATTTCTCTAGCTTTTCTTTTTCTTTGCTGTCTATATTGTAGTCATTGGGTACTGCTATATCTGTTATAGTAGCCCTCTTGTTCTCCTTGTCCACCACCACTATATCTGGTTGGTTTGCTAGAACATGCTTGTCAGTCTGGATGTAGAAGTCCTAGAGGATCTTAGCGCGATCATTTTCATTGACCTTACCAGGAGTTTCCCACCAGTATTGTGGTTTATTAAGGCCATACTCGTCACATAGACTTCTAAATACAACACCTGCGACATGATTATGCCGCTCAGTGTATGCATTACCTGCTAGCTGCTTGCATCCAATGATGATGTGTTGGATGGTCTCAGGTGCATCTTTGCACAGTCTGCATCTAGGATCGTCTCTAGTGTGTTAGATTTTATATATATATATAATAAATAAATGAAAATAAATAAAAAATAAAATAAAAAAATATATATATATATTCATGTATAGATGAGAGTATATATATTCTCAAATATATATTTGGAGTTGTCCTATGCCCGCTGCTTGTGATGATATGTGCTAATTACACTATCTATTAGAAAATAAGCAAATAATAAAAGGGTTCATATCAATAATTTTATTCCAATTGGGATAGGCTAGCAATTAAAAATGATTTTAAATGACATGCGGGACCTTATACACCCATCTTCTATTGAAAGGGTTTTAGCCAATCTAACTAATGATAAATTATATGTTTTGAATAAACTATAGACTAAAAAATCAGCAACTTATTGTATGTGTTTGACAGATTACTGCTGGTGCTACATGCAGCTCATTGTATGTGTTTGACAGTTAACTGCAGGTGATACGTACAACTTTAGAAATGAACAGGTGTCACAAGTTGGCCTCAGTTGTTCCTTTTCACTTCTTGCACTTTCATTGGCTGGTAGGCGATTTATGAAAGAGATTCTTCTTCACGACCATATCAATGCCTATCAAAGTATCAAGAATTATTTTGAGTGGAAATATATTTACAAAAAACAATAATAGTCTCTGACCCGTCAAAAATACTTTCATATAAAATGCAGATCAGCAAACAGAACAGAGCTTGCTTTTGTGCATCAAAAGCTAGCAAAAACTCTAACTTTTTTGGCATAATTCCAGGTTATTAAAACCTGTTGGCTATTTGTCAATCACATATCTAATCCCAATAAACCATGGTTTATCATATTTCCACACACCTCAGAACAAACCACACAGAAAACGTCACCAGGTACAATGCACCTATTAACTTTGATATTGAATGGAATCGCCGGGCAACTTGCTAGTTTTCTTGTATGAATAAGAGTAAACTGCACCTAAGGACACAAGATAATCACATAAACCTCTCAATGCTGAGCATGAGTGATTCTACACCACTGCATTTTATTCCCATAAATTAGACTCAGATAAGAACATGACTTTAAAATTTCAAGCTTATGTCCTACTCATTCATCTATGTACATTGTACATTTCACAAAGTAGATACATTTTTGTGTTTGCTGTATGCACCAAAGGGTATATACCAAATGCATTTTAAGTATACTTCTGTTACGTATAATATATATATATATATAATATAGTTTTAATAACTTCTAAATTTGTATTTTGTTTTATATATCTCACTCGTTGGGGTCTACTGTATGTTCTTAAAGGTTGACTTGCAACAAAATTCACATTACCGTTATTTGATATGAAAAGATTCACCATGTCTTACTCTGTTGTGTTGTAGGTGCAAAATATGTGGAAATGTGATTACAAGCTTTTAAAAGCTCAAAAACGAACAGAAAATCGCAGCCACACGAGACCGCCGTAGTTTGGATTCCCTTTCCAAAACGGCTCAAAGGTGGTGTAGTTGTGAGAGATGGTTTCTGTTTACACTTTCTTGCAATCTCATTCGTCGAAATATTTTCACAAATATGCTTCACGCATTCAATAAAACTATGTCTAAATTGTTCTTACGCGTCTGTTTTATCGTCATTGTAATGCTGTCACTTTTAGCACTGATATCATATAACTTACCGTAAAAAATTGTTAAACTTTTTAATCTTAGCTCGAAGGAGTACATATCATTGTCTGATAATCATGACAAGCCTGTTGGTCACTTGTGATAATCGAAAAGTGCTGCAAAAATTATTTGCGAAGTATTGGGTCACATGATCAGATTAAGACTTGACGATTGAATAATGCCGAAACAAAACTGTAAAGTAGCGAGCATCTATATTTGATACGGGGTCTTCGGTAAAACCCGAAGTGTTTGTCATAAACTAGTACTACGATAAGTTTTATATTGAGCTTTGTATTGGCCTTTCAATTCACGTGAGAACATATGTGACAAGACGATAACCAAATTTCGTGGTTACGTCATCGAATTAAAGATATTCCAATCTACGGCGGCTTTTTGTTTTTGAGCTTTTAAGAGCTGGTAATCACATTTCTACATATTTGGCACTTACAACACAACAGGGTAAGACATGGTGAATCTTTTGATACCAAATAACTGTAATTTGAATTTTGTTGCAAGTCAACCTTTAAGTTTCTCAATCTTTTTTGTTCCTTTCTAAAAGTTGTCTTTACCTGACAAAGTAGAGACAACTTTTAATGCTGTGCTACAACTCAAGTCTGTCATTCATTTATCGACTTGGATATAGTGAATGTTTGATCGACAGAGAACTAATTTAGAAGTATGAATAAATATCAATATATTTGTTCTTTAATATCTAAATTGCATACAAAAATACTATAAAAATTAATTGTCATACGTTAACATAAACTTTCACATATTCTTTCACATGTTGGTAATACAGAGTCACTATCATTTCTATAGAAATTTCTAAATGTGTAATTTGGAAAATATTAGCTTTAAATCCATACACTGCTTGACATTCATTTTATGTTTAATAAAGCTATCCAATTAGAAAGTCATTCAAAGTCGCCATACACTGCATATCAAATACATTCAAAACTGTTTAGTCGTTCAATCTATGCTATGATAGTTTCTCTTCAATTCCGGTAGCCAAGTGCTGCTGGGAAATTTCCATGATATCTGACCGGTTGGCAACGGGCATTGCCGAATATAAAACATTGTAGAAGCTGGATAGGTTATCTGCGTTTGCTTTCTTTGGGTATTTCAGAACTTTTGAAACCTGAAACAAATAATTATTATGTTTAAAAAGTTGCAGTTAAACATTTAAAAGCTTTATAAAAACCAGTTACATTTGTCATGCATATCATAGCAAAGCATTCTCAAGGTCAATAGGGCAAGTAAATATCATGTTGGTCCTAAATAAAGAAAAGTGTTTTATTAATATTTATAATTGTTTACTAATATATTATTATATTAATATTATTACCATAATTTAATACATTGATGTTATTAATTTATTATTTATATTTATTATTTTTTTGCTGTATTATTCATATTTATGTTTTATGTCCATGTTATTCACCTTTATTATAATAGATTTTTTATGAACAGATATTTTTATTAATGGTTAAGGGATTGTGTACATCTAGTGACTAGCAATTTCTGATATACATGTAGTAGCAAATGTAATGTCTAGTGGCTAACAATTTCTGATATACATGTAGTAGCAAATGTAATGTCTAGTGGCTAGCAATTTCTGATGTACATGTAGTAGCAAATGTAATGTCTAGTGGCTAACAATTTCTGATATACATGTAGTAGCAAATGTAATGTCTAGTGGCTAGCAATTTCTGATATACATGTAGTAGCAAATGTAATGTCTAGTGGCTAACAATTTCTGATATACATGTAGTAGCAAATGTAATGTCTAGTGGCTAACAATTTCTGATATACATGTAGTAGCAAATGTAATGTCTAGTGGCTAGCAGTTTCTGATATACATGTAGTAGCAAATTTAATGTCTAGTGGCTAACAATTTCTGATATACATGTACATGCAGTAGCAAATGTAATGTCTAATGGCTAGCAGTTTCTGATATACATGTAGTAGCAAATGTAATGTCTATTGGCTAACAATTTCTGATATACATGTAGTAGCAAATGTAATGTCTAGTGGCTAACAATTTCTGATATACATGTGGGAGCAAATGTAATGTCTAGTGGCTAACAATTTCTGATATACATGTAGTAGCAAATGTAATGTCTAGTGGCTAGCAGTTTCTGATATACATGTACATGCAGTAGCAAATGTAATGTCTAGTGGCTAGCAATTTCTGATATACATGTAGTAGCAAATGTAATGTCTAGTGGCTAGCAGTTTCTCATATACATGTAGTAGCAAATGTAATGTCTAGTGGCTAGCAATTTCTGATATACATGTAGTAGCAAATGTAATGTCTAGTGGCTAACAATTTCTGATATACATGTAGTAGCAAATGTAATGTCTAGTGGCTAACAATTTCTGATATACATGTAGTAGCAAATGGAAGTTGTCACTCCTCTGTCACTTAATTCTATATTAACAAGTTTCACTTAAACAGAAGTTGGTGAGAGTTAAAAGGTATTTCCACAGTATTTTGAAGCAGCGAAAAGTAATTACATATAAATGATTGAATATTTGTTATTTCAATCATTTGAGAGTGACAAGCAAATACTTCTTTTACTTTTTAACAAGTACCGTCTGATGACATAACTTTTCTTACTAAGAAGTAAAATAATATTTAAAAATATATCTGAATGAAAATGCTTTTGATCATTTTTCTTTTCACAGTGTCGTGGCGGAAATTTGATCAATTCTTTTAGAGAATATTAATACTTTTACACGTAAGTGCAACAAAAGAAGTTCTCACTGTACACTAACAAGTATTACATAAGAGCTAACTAATCAAATGTAGCATTTAAATAGTAAAGCTATTAAGTAGTAAATAATCAATAATCAATATCAAAAACCAATCAAGGTTATTACCTAAAATACATATAAATTTTAAGACACTCCGCAAAATAATAGAAAGCAACACGCAAGATAAAGACTGTTTTATCGTTCACATGACTTCTTAACGAATAGGAACGCGAGTACGCTTACAAAGGAGTTGTCTGTTCATTGTAATTATTCAGCCACTACAGATAGCATACTAAATTTCTCCAACCATTTAAAACCAGACAATAGCTATTGTCTGGTTCCAGCGTATAAAATATAGAATATAAAATGTGAACAATAGACTAGCTGCTATACTATTGTTCACATTGCTTTGGCAGTATCATGAGTTGTCTTATCAACAAGTGAAAATTAGATTGCGCTTAAAAAGGAGTTGTCTGTTGGTTGTAACCTATTTAGCCTTCACGAATCGCTCAAACTTCTTAAAACAAGGAAATAGTATTACGTTACAAAAATTGTCAGATGTTACTCACAGCAAGAGCAGCGGAAAGTTCTGGTCTTTCACTAATCATTTCATCTAGTTTCTGTTTGTCTGCTGGATTGTCACTAGAAGGAGGCTTGACAAAAATAAGAGGGATGTGGTTGGCTATAGCAACATTGATGGAAAGGTCACAGTAGTCTGTCTCCAGCAGATTAGAGCTTGTTATGACAATGACTCTGAGGCTACGCTTCACGTATTCCGTCATTTCTACTGGAATTACTGTAACAAAATTTACATGGGTTCATTAGATTACAGATTTGGCGCATTTGTGGAGATTCACTTCTCAAATTCCTCTATTATTGTTTTGGTGTTGTATGTGGTGGGGATATAGCTCAGTGGTAGAGCAGTCTGATAGGCTGTCAGTTCAAATCCCAGTGTTCCTTGCATCGTGACTTTCTTTCGATGAAACCAGTATATTTTTATTAATCATTACAGTTATTCAAGATTTTGTATTATTTTGAAAAGAAAAACTTCAAAAACACTTTATTTTGTTCTTGACAGTTTTATGATGTCAGTTGGGGATATAGCTCAGTGGTAGAGCAATCGGCTGCAGTCCGATAGGTCCTGGGTTCAACTCCCAGTGTCCCCTTTGTACTGGAATTTTTGAAAAAGAGTATTATGTGCTTTTTTTGAATGAATTATTACTGTTTCCGATTATTTTGTGTGCTTTTCCGAATGAATTAGTACTGTTTCCGATTATTTTTTATGCTTTTGAAAAGAACAGCTACGAAACGCATGCTTGTGATTTTGTCAGAATGCCTGTCAACTTTTCAGGATATAGTTCAGGGAAAGAGCAATCAGCTGAAGTTTAGTCAGCCCTGGGTTCTAATCACAGGGTCTCTCGTTTGCTACCAATCAATATAAGTAAAGATGGTTTTTGCATTGATTATAAATATCATAGCATATTCTAGATTCACAGCAGTGCACATGCCACTAAACTCAGAACAATGAGCTGTTGGATACAGAATAGAGTTTAAAACAATTCCCAGCATTCCCTGCTTACATAGCATTTCCTTAACGCACTCTTCATGCTTTAAAACGAGACCAACTGATAACTATGATGAATTGAAAACTTTGGGTTTACCTGAGCCAATGAGGAAATCTCTGTCAGGAATGCAAATGTTGTAGTACTTTTCTAGCTCTTTTATTAAATGGCTTGTAAGGAATTCCTGATCTTCCTGGGTTTTCGAGCATACAATATAGGCATCAAAGTGTCTTTCTTCTGCAATTTATGATATTTCACTCGGTTGCATAATAATAAGTGACAGAGGCATATATTTATTATATTTTTTTCAAGACCTGTTCCAACTATTGTATGATTAGCGCTGACCAGTCTTTTTGTAGCTTAGCCTTAGGCCTATGAAAAGGCGAACTTAATAGGTGTTCTATCTAGGTTTCTGGCATGAAAAATAAACTGGGTTTTTATTTTCAACATATAATAGAAATATATAAGGTATATTTCTAGTATTAGTAGCATTATATAACATAGAATAGAAATTTGCGTACAAACCACAATAGCAATCATATATTCAGTGCATAAGCTTTAAAAATAATACTTATATTTGGAGTTTTGTTCCCTTGGCTTATCTAAAGCCAGCAATTATTAAAAGGACATGTGTATATGGAACTCTAAAGTATTAAGCACTGGAAGAGTCTGGATACACTATAGACATAAATACGCAAACAGTCAAACATGGATAACTCAAACTTCACGGGACCGAGCAAAAGTGTTCGAGTTATCAGAGCGTTCAAGTTATCAGAGCACTGTCACAAGTCCATGTATTTATTTATTAGTAGATATATGTACATATACAAACTATAATATAAATCAACAGCATAAATGGCTTGTTTCAAATTAAATGTTGCTAATGTAAAATTTAAAAAATATTATTCAAAAGGTATAGAGATTTTTCTACCATTTGAGATTGGTTTGTTGTTTGAGGTGATATTATTGCCAGGAAGTTTTTTATATTAAAATCGGCAAAACTTGATCGCTGTTGAAATGCTCAGAAGAAAAGACATCTTTTTTCTCTGAGCATTTTAACCAAGATCAATTTTGCCAATTTTTCTTGAAGTTGATCCGAAGGTTACCTCACTTTTCCTTGCTTCCGAAGGGCCATCGCTAAGCGGATGTTTGGTAAAAATCAAATTTCACCAAACCTTTAGAAAAGTCATTGACAAAAATATTTTGCCGATGATGGTAATAACGAAGCCTGTGAACTACGAAAAGTTGAGGTTTACCTCTATGGCATGGAATAAAGTGATTTCCTAAAGCGATAACAACCGTTTGGGTAGCCGTTGGGCAAAAAACTGTTCGAGTTAACAGAAATGAGATCGAGCTATCTAAAGCAATTTATTATTACGTGGGAGCGGATCAAAGAAACCGTTCAAGTTAACCATGTGTTCGAGCTATTCGAGGGCGAGTTATCCATGTTTGACTGTATATATATTTTATATATAATATGAACTTGTATGATTTATAAATATATATATAAATCAATTTATATATATTTATAAACCAATTTATATTGGTTCATAAATATATAATTTATATACTTATAAGCTAAAAGGCCTTGTATTATTCAATTTTATTATATTATGTTTATAATATTAACATTATATAGTATAATAAAGGTAATATATGTTATATATAATATATATTATATATAATATAATAATATAAGTATGTATATTATACATGTAGATTATATTGTAATTTATTATATTAGCTGATGAATGCCTCTACTGCCTCCAGGCTTATGTCACCCGCAAGCAATGAGGTCTGTTATATGAGTTAAACTCAAGAGATATTCGGTTAAGATTGTTGGCTAAAGACGTAGGCTAAAGTTGTGGGCTGAGGTCGAAAGGTACGGCCACACGTAACGAATTATTCATTACTCTGACCGAAATCACAAAATTCACAGATTTATTCGACCGAATATCAGAGAACTATCTGAGCTGTGCATGCACACCGAATTCGTCGACGAAACACTTTTAATCGACTAAACGAGTTATTAGCGAGCACGATTCTACCAGCTATTGCAATTAGTATAGTCCAAGACACGTATTACGACACACAATAAAAGTACAAGTACAATTCAACGTAGTACACATGATGCAATTGCTTAGATTGCGCTATTGTCTGTGAGTGAGCACGATTCTAACAGCTTTCAAAATTTACATAGTCCGAAGCACATAAGGCGGCACGCAAGGAAAATATTACGACAATTCGCCGTAGTAGATACGATACAACCGACTTGATTGCGCTCAAGATGGCAACTCTTTCTACCACGGAACTTTTGCTGCTAAAAAGAAAATTGTTATTATTAAAAAAGAAAAGATTCGTAGCCATAGTGTCTGAACGATAAAAACCAACAATAGGGCAATCTAAGCAATTGCATCATGTGTTCTATGTTGAATTGCACTGGTACTTTTATTGTGTGTCGTCATACGTGTCTTGGACTATAATAATTGCAAACGCTGCTAGAATCGTGGTCGTTAATAACTGGTTTAGCCAATTTAAAGCGTTTCGTTTCGTTGACGAATTTGGTGTGCATGCACAGCTCAGATAATTCTGTGATATTCGGCCAATTAAATGTGTAAATTTCATGAATTCAGTCAGATTAACGAATAATTTGTTACGTGTGGCCGTACCTTTAGGCTAAATTCACCACTTCAACAGCCACAATAGCTGACAAAGTTCTGTGCCCACCTGAAATGTCTGAATGTTTCTGGCCTGCATTCCAAAGGCACTTGATGTATGTGTTCCAAAGTATCGTTAGCTCTTTTCTATAGAGATATAACAAGGCTGCAGCAAGCATGACCACAAAGGCTATAACCAGCACGAAAATTGTCACTCTTGTTGCTATCTTCTTGTCCAAAGGAGTGGTTGCTATAACGTCCATTGTTTTGTCTGCAAGGGATGTGAGCAGAGTTGAGGTTGATATCTACATGAGTGAACCAGTTTGATTGGTTAAACTTTCCTATCTGCTCTTTTAGAATACCTGAGTTGAGCTGTTAGCATGTACACTATACAGTCACCTTTTACACCTCTTGGGTTTGACTGTACAAGTTTAGGGTTTGACTGCACACGTTTAGGGTTTGACTGTAAATGCCTAGGGTTTGACTGTACACGTTTAGGGTTTGACTGCACACGTTTAGGGTTTGACTGCACACGTTTAGGGTTTGACTGTAAATGCTTAGGGTTTGACTGTACACGTTTAGAAATTGACTGCACAAATATAGGGTTTGACTGCACTCGTATATGGTTTGACTGTACACATACAGAGTTTGACTGTACACGCCTGGAGTTTGACTGTACAACATCTGAATTTTTTAAAAGACTTAGTGCTTAGGCAAGCTATACAGCCAACCCCTAACTATGGTAAAACTTTTATGTGTTATAATAAGTGTTTTCTTAGCAATATATTTCAACTCAATTAAGATGTGCCGCTCCTCTACAATCTATAATAACTCTTTGATGACTACTTTGGTAATTACGTAGCGTGAAAGAAATGTATTATGTTAAAAACTTTATGTAAAAAATTAAACTATCAGAAAAAAAAACTAATTTATAGGTGAAAAACTAAAATTTATGTAATAGAAAGCAAATTATAGGTAAAAAAATTAAGTTTTTTTTACCTATAATTTGACCAAAAAAACTAATTTTATGTAAAAAAAGTAAATTAATAAAGAGGTCATCAGTAAAAAGAGATTTTGCTTTCTTTAGAGATATCTACAGTAGGAACTGTAGTCATGGCAACAGTTGGGTTGGTGGTAGGGCTGGTAATAAAGATACAGAGCTTAACTTACTCTAACCAAGACTGTAAGAAATTTCAATTTCTCTCTCTTGTATAAAACTGTAACGCTTTGAGAGCCCTCGATCATCTTATGTTGAAAAGTACTCTGGGGGTAGAATTAAGCTTTATACTGAATGTTGGAAAAATTATAAGGTAAAGTGGTTATATGCAGGTGTTTGAAAGGTCACCCAATGTTAATCACAAGCTTATATTTGCATAATCACCTGGAAAATAGGAAAAATGTTGATCGTTCTCAGATCTTCCAATTCATCTCAAATATTAAGATTTTAATTGCCTTTTTGCGGTTTTTACAGTTAGATAGCTTCTGAATCGCTCACTATTAAAAATAGTATTTTGCTACAAAATTTATTTGGGCTTTAGGACTTTTCAGAAATTTTTTGGTAAAATGGATTGTTTCATACAGATGAGTGGAGAGGTCATTTATACAGCTGATGGAAAAGGTCATTTATTCAGCTCATGAGAGGTCCGGTATTGTACTTTGATTCAAAATAGAGTGAAAAAACAAGGATCAGAGGTTTGCTGTTTGGGAAAAATGCTGCCTCTCTCACAAACCCCCTCAAATACAATTTAGTCTAATAGAATGACATTGGAGCAAAGATTGTGCTGATGCAATACACAGTATCAGTGCTAACTGACAGCTGTAGATACTAACTGACAGCTGCCAGTACCAACTGACAGCTGTCAGTACTAACCGACAACTGACAGTACTAACTGACAACCAATTGATAGCTGTCATTACTAGCTGACAACTGTTAGCACTAACTGACAGCTGTCAGCACTAAATGTCAGTTGTCAGCACTAACTGACAGCTGTCAGCACTAACTGATAGCTGTCAGCTAAGTTTAGTCCAAGTTCTATTTACTAAGAAACCTACTTGAGCAGGATCCAAGGAAGTTGAAGCCAACTTTCATATAGCTGTGAGTGCGTGGCATACAGTAAAAGGTCATGTTGAGCTGATCCTTTGTTATCTCATAGAATGTGATGCTACCAAGTACTGAGGTTGCTTCATCATCTCTAAATAAATGTAAGAAAGGAACAATTAAGTTTCCTTTGAAAGAAAGCATTACTGAAGCATCTATTGCACAGATCTACATGTTAGTGTTCTCTATCCCATTGATGCGGTTTGGTAAGCGGATGAGGTTGTTCAGTAAAAAGTTGGATAAAGATCAGAGATTGAAGATTTTATTCTTATTCCAGTTTTGTGAGATAAATGGCTTGTTTGAAAAAGTTATTATCATTGTTATCAATGTTATCACTCTTTTTGAAATTGTGAGATAGAATGAAATGGTTTCAACATTCTGTTAGTTATGATCAGATTTTTTATGCCCATAAACATAGAGAGTAGACATCCTTTATGCTCATAAACATAGAGAGTAGACAACCTCTATGGCCATAAACATAGAGAGTAGACAACCTCTATGCCCATAGACATAGAGAATGTGACTGTAAATAATTAAAATTTAACTCTGCACCTATGGTTTTCCAGTCATCTGAAGTACTGCAATGCTGCAATAATGCGGATTTTCGCAGAGTTTTCACAGAATTTCATGGAATTTCCCAGAATGCAATACTGCATTCTGTGAAAAAATTTTAAATTTTTTCACAGAATGCAAAAATGTTATTTGCAAATGTTAAAGTTAAATATTGAAAAAAATTTCAAGATATAAATTTAAAAACATATAATGAAGCTTTTGGATGCTTTTAATAGTTTTGTAATAATCAATACGTGTGTGTAGATGTTTCAAATCAAAAATAATCAACTGAAGTTTGCGCTATAAAACCAAGTAACAGAAAGCGACAAAACAGAAATGAAAAAAGTCAAGTTACAAAAAAGGTCACAACTTAAAAGTGAACTGACAAAGATGGCTTAATGGATCTCTTCAAATCAAACAGATGTAAAGTCTCGACTTTAGTGATAGTTTGTCATGCAGCTCTGCTAACCGCACAAATAAGAGATATTGCAACGCTATTCACAGGTAAAAGGGAACACGACTTTATTTATAAATACAAACTGTATTTATAAACGAGAAGGAACACGGCTTCTTGTTTATAAATACAGCTTCTTAAACACACAAATAAATGTGAACATAACTCAACACAACACATAAATAAGAGAGAACACAACTCCATCTACAGATAAGAGGGAACACGATTACAATAAACATGAGGACAAGAGTTTGCACACCTCTATAAACAGTATAGATGAAACATGACTTAACTTAGAGCTACCATGTGGCCACTCTAAGCACAGATGATAGAAAGTGAACATCAAATTACAAATACCAAGATTACACAAGTTTTAGAAGGTATAATTTTCTGCAAAGATCAATAGAAACATTCAAGCTAGCCAATATAAGAGGGCGAAGGTGAGAAGAAACAGAGGAAATATACAACTAACACAAGAAACAGAACTCAGTACGTAAAGAATGTTAGACAGAAAATAAAATAAAGGAAAATTCACAAATGCAAAATGTGTCAATTATTGCGCACCGAGCTAAGGGAGGACACAATTGAGAACATACAAAAAATGTCTTATATATTGCTAATGAGAAACTAATAAGTTAATGCATAAATGAGCGACTTTTTATAATTAAAAAGTATGTCTGTCAGGTGCCAAATGGCGAACATTTATCTAATTAAGGTAGAGTCTGAGAAAACTATGGGTAGAGCTACAGTACAGCTGGACTAATGAGATATAACAATTAAAACTGTACTTAAATCAATTTTCCAATTAGGGGTGCGAGCTTTTGTTCACCGAGTGTAAGAATCAGTCATTATGACGACAAAACTGTATTTGTCGACGCAAAAAATCTAAGTTCAGATTTTTCTTCATAGCTAGTCACAACCTATCAGCAAATTCAATAACATAAAATCAATGTTTTTATACACTCTACTGAGTGTCTTGATAAAAATAATCACAAGTTATAAGTTATTAAAAGATTTTGTTCTGAGGTACCAATTGACAAATCTCTCTTTGCTTTCGGAGCATCGGTAGAATGGCATTCCAATAACATACTGTTTTCATATATTTCGAATATCTCTGCTTTTAACTATATTTGGAATGTTTTTTGTTTCACTCATAGCAAAGGAGTGTGAGATTGCTCTCATCAGCAGTAGGGGGGTGATGAAAATAAATAGTGAAGCACCAGCTTCAATGTAGATTTGAAGCTAATTTCATTCATCAAAATACCATCTTACGGTATATTTAGTTGGTCCTCCACTCATTGAGTTCAACCTATACTTATTGACCTCTTCAGAGGTTTGTATAAATAACAAACTTACGCTTTCACAGTCTCCACTTGGACATTCTCATAACCTTCATGAAATGAATTGATGAATTGACCATGTTTGTCCTCAAACATCACATCTTTGAAGAATGCATCTATGCAGCCGCCATCACCAAAGTGCACCTCGCACTGAAATGTAATGTTATCACCCGGTGATGCGCAAGAACTTTCCGGTGCTATCGTATAATAAGGCGCTGGCTCTTCACAATCTGTAAAAAAATAGATTTTTAGTTTTAAAAATGTTTCTACTAATATTTGCTTTCCTGAGAGCGTTTATGCTATGAGTAATTGCTTCTTTCAGACTGTCTACGCTACTAACAAATGCCTGTTGCGTTTGCTTATGCTATTAGCAAATGCTTGTTGCTAATGTGTTTTTGTCGTTAGCAAATGCTTATTGCTAGTATCTTTGTGCTACTAGCAATTGCTTTTTGCTTGTGCTATTGGCAAATGTTTGTTGCTAATGTGTTTTTGCTGCTACCAAATACTTTTTGCTAATAATTTTTGTTATTAGCAATTGCTTTTTGTTAGTATTTTTGCCGCTAGTTTTTCTTGTTGTTGTTATGTTTATTCAGAGACTTCAAATACAACATTCAAACACTGTAGACGACTAAAATTGGACCATCTTATGAGTAAAGGAAAAAGTCACAACATGGTAAAAGAAACAAAGTTAACACTGAGTTAATTAATGCAATATTATAATCCAAAATGTCTAATGTTTAGCTCCCTGAGAATAACATCATTATTCCAGGATTAGTGATACCAAAGCTGGAGGAAAACAAAAAGCTTGTATATTAAGATGGCTCCATCTGTTTTTATTAAAACTGTTTAATCAATTATATTCAGATTAAAATGTTTTTGTGCAGTTGTAAGCCTCAAAATGAAAACGTATTAGTAATCTAAGGGTCTTTGTACTACCCCCCCCCTTATTTCAAACTTTGCAATAGCCTTAGGAAAAAATCAATCAAGTTAATATTAATTAACTTTTCATATACCACTAAATGCCACTTTCAGCGTGATATTACTATAAGTGAGAAGCTCTGTTGCAATGACAGATAAAAACCATTAGCTTATTGCATCAAAGCTAGCCACGCGGCCTTCTCGTGGGAGAGCAATTATATTGTTGAGCCGCCTTAGCTCAATATTTCGTTTACTTTCAAACTCATTTCTGAAATATTCCATCATCTTTATTTTGCAGCATACTTATTAGTCATATTGGGGATATAGCTCAGTGGTAGAGCAATCGGCTGCAGTCCGATAGGCCCTGGGTTCAACTCCCAGTGTCCCCTGCATTTTAAAAAATCTTTTTACAGTTCCGAATCATTGTGTATTCCTCTGTTTAGGAAAAAACTTTCAAAAGTATTTATTACACTTGCTGGAGGTACAATTCAGGGATGGAGCAACTCGCTGCAGTCTGGTAGGTCCTGGACTTAATTTCTTGTGCCTCTCATTTGTTGGCATTACAATGATACAAGGGCTCTAGAACTAAGCATGTAAAATGCAAAAAGTTTCATAAAACCAATTTTTTTAGCATTAGTGTTACTGGCCATCGTGTTTTTTTTTTCGTTCAACTTACTTGTGTTAAAAAATAACCTACAGACGGCTAAGTCTGACAAGTGTGATTTAAAGGGAAAATTGTAGCAGGATTGAACATTGATTCTAGTTCAAGCCTGTGTACTGCAGGTGTCTAATTTCAGTCCTTCTTTAGTTTGGTCTTATATAAAGATGTAGATATTATTGTTATTCAAGTGTTAACAAGGCCAAAGTAACTCATAAAACACACTCAAGTTGCAGCATGACACGTCTCTATTCTGATTGTTTTAACATTTAAGTTGCGTCTCTATTCTGTCAGTCTCTCTGCAATTATAGACATCATAATCGCATTTTTTATTGATCTTACCATTTTAATCGCAATTGCTGATTTTAATCGTGAAATATCCTGAAATTCAGACCACCTCAAACATCAAAAACATAAATAAAAATAGAAAAATACGGATACTTTTTGATAGAATTTACTAAAATTTACTTTATGTTCATATTTAAATATTGTATCACGCTGTTAGTGACCACCAAGATATCGATTATAGTGACTCACTTGCAATCACTTCCACCAGCATGTCATGCCGTAGAGTCTCGCTCTCATTCTTTACCAGCTCACAAGAGATCCTGCTGAATCCTACTGGGTCAGGCTCCAGCCAATGAAGCACCTGACCTACATCGCTTATGTCAAACCTCTCATCTGATTGGCTGATCACCTCATTGTTGAAATACCTAAACAGATACAGCTTGTTGTTGGAATACAGTTAAAACCTCTACTTACAATCGCCTCAACATGTGATGTAAATTTTCAGTAAATATTTTGTTTTGCAATTTTTGGAAATCTAGCAACTTTTTTAGTTGCATGAAAAAGGCTGATTAAAATTGAAATGTAAGTTAAAAAAATGTTTTGAAACATTTGATTGGCTCGTCACCTCATTGTTGAAACAATTAATTGGCTCGTCACCTCATTGTTGAAATAGCTTATCTGTAGTATACATTCTGGGCAAAAGGATGATTTACCTTTCATACTTTAGAATATTACAATAGAACTATAAACTTTACCACAGAACCATAGAACGTCACAATAAAACTATAAACATTTTACCACAGAACTATAGAACATTACAATAGAACTATAAACTTTTTACCACAGAACTATAGAACATTACAATAGAGCTCCAGAACATGACAATATAACTATAGAACTTTACAATTGAACTATAGAACTTTACGTTAGAACTATAGAACTTGACAATAGAACTATAGAACATGACAATAGAACTATAGAACATGACAATAGAACTATAGAACATGACAATAAAACCATAGAACATGACAATAGAACTATAGAACATGACAATAGAACTATAGAACATGACAATAAAACCATAGAACATGACAATAGAACTATAGAACATGACAATAAAACTATAGAACATGACAATAGAACTATAGAACATGACAATAAAACCATAGAACATGACAATAAAACCATAGAACATGACAATAGAACTATAGAACATGACAATAGCACTATAGACACTATAAACATTTATACTCTTGCATTTTTTACAGCTTCGTTATGTTTTGTTCTAAGTATATGCTCGAGCCAGTCATGTGATAGTCAATGCTTGGCAATGGAAAGCTCAACAGGGCGGGTGAGAGGTACTTACTCCAAAGCTTATTTCTAAATCTACTCAGTGTTATTCATAAGTCCTGATCATAAATGTCTTTCTCTATTTTTTACTTATAAGTAATTAATCTTTTTTAGGCAAAAACATGCCTTCCTGACAGACTTAGCGGTACGGCTTTCGCGGTTGGCTTATGCGATCTACCATGAAACCTCAAATTCTATCATATCTAGCTGATAAAGTCCTATGAGACAGTTAAACCTGCCTAGTAAGACTCGGGAGAGACAAACAACACGCTCTATTTAATACTAGCCTGAGCTTTCACCGATTCCTTAGCCTGGAACAGCAGCCTTAGGAAAATTTATCAACTAGTGGCAAAGCTTTAGTAACTTAGGCTCTAGGATTATTTTACTCATGTCTTTCCCTTGTATCTTTTGGCCTTTGTTGCTCTTATATGCATATCATATCAAGTCTGTATTGGTTGTTTAGGACAACCTTGATTTATGTTTTGTAGAGATTATTTATATACAAAAGCAAAAAGAATTTTTAAGATTGCATGTAGGCATAGTTAAAACTCATGAACAAAGAGACACGAGGGTACAATAATGTCACAGCGTAGCAGCTGCTTAACTAGATAAATTCCTTTCTCACTTCTCACCTCTTACTTTTTATTGTCATACAATGTATATAGGACTAAAAAATAATTAAAATACTTCTTCTGCGGACATAAGGATTGATTAATTTACGGAAAAATGATTGATCTGTATGGTCGCAGCGTTGAAGAATCTTAAATAAGCATATTATTAGTTAAGTGATAAGTGGGGTACTTAAGTACGAAAGGTGACTTGGTTTGTAAGCTTACATAACATTAAGTAGAAACATGCACGTGTGTTTAGTGCAGTTTGTGAAAGGCATGATGGTAAGATGATTTGATGTGTGGCTGTTCTATTGGTATATGCTTTTCATTCTCTCTTCCTTGTACAGACTCTCTCTAACTCATACAGACACGCTGACCTTATAAAGATTCTTTTTTACTAATACAGACTGTCTCTACCTTATACAGACTTTCACCAACTCGTTTAGACTTTGCCTTAGCTAATACAGACTTTGCTACCTTCTAAAGACTCGTTCCATAGCTAACACATTGTTTCATAATCCATGTATCAAGCGACCCATATTTATAAATCTCATACTGTGACAACAACTTGCATCATACAGGTATTTTACAATTACTCACCATGTAACTGTCTGGTAACCTGTTCCACAACAGCGTACCACTTGATATCTCCCTTCCATGCAATATATCAGCTCTGGTGGAAAACTTTCAAGGTGCTCCGGTCTTGGGTTTATGAATTTCAAATCTGGACATAAATGGTTCATTGAAATTCATTTTTTACTATCTAACTTGACTATCTATTAAAATTGATTTAACGATGAACAATATAAACACTCTTTCAGAATAAATGGCATATTATTCTGCATTTCCTATTTATTATCAGATGTCTTCGTGAACTAATCACAACATTTTTAGAATGCACTTTGCAGCCATTGGTTAGTCTGAAGATTTAGCATTTTAACCTTTAGTTGGTTAGTTATTAACAGCATACTCAAGGCTGTTTTAGTCAAGAGGTCTACATTCCAAGTCTTGTAAAGACATGGAGGGTCTGTTTTTGTAGAAAAAACAATTTGATAAAAGATAAAGCATCTAGCCT
The DNA here is from genome assembly GCF_963576615.1 of Watersipora subatra. Lineage (NCBI taxonomy): Eukaryota > Metazoa > Bryozoa > Gymnolaemata > Cheilostomatida > Watersiporidae > Watersipora > Watersipora subatra. The sequence continues at coordinate 42,351,796 of NC_088709.1, read as the reverse complement.
AAGTTTTGCTGTCTGCCAAAGCAACTATGTCTCGAGCTACACAAAGTTCCTCTTCTAAATGAAAAAGCTAAGCAGTTTGACAGTTTATAATAATACTTTATTATTATAAGCTGTCGCATAATAATAAAATGTAATAATATTCTATTATTATTCTAATCTGATGCTTGCAAAACATAAGTTTATCATTTCTCTTGCTCTAAACCAGAGTAAAGAGATTTAATGATCTGCTATTTTTTAAATTTAGCATTCGCAATTCAAAATTCTGCGTGTATGGGACCGGTGCTCAAGGTTTTCACCAAAAACATCATGCAGTTTTTACTGATGGTTAAATTAAATATTGTGTTTTTTGAGCGAGGAGTTGTCTACGCTTGATGGAAGTCTATGACAAATAGACTGTCATCCATCATTTTAGTGCCAATATCAATTATAGTCAGAGGCGAAAACAAAAACATCAAAACTAATTGTTTTATAGAACTTCAGTGCATCTGTCATCTGTAACTGGCAGATGGCTAATTGGATTAGCGGTATTCAAAGTAATCTTTTGACTATAAAGTTTTGTGTAATTATTGGGACGCTAACAGAGCAGCCACAAGCGTCTGTGGTTCTTAGCCTAGGCAAAAACTTCTAATTGATTTTAGAAAGCTGTGACTAAGAAAGCCCTCAATAGTGTTGCCAGTAAAGTTTTGCAGTTGCCGGAGCAGATCTCGGTAAAATCTCACTCATTAACAATCATAGGCAAATCTTCTGTTATTGGCATTACAGAGGTATTTCATACAGTTTTGTACTGCTAGATGATAGAATATAGAGTGTAAAGCTGGTTCAATATATTTCTAGCAAATTAGTTTCTGTAAAGCGCCGACTATGCTATACAGTGTACTACTGTATACATGCTACTGTGTATTTTCCTCTCTCTCCAAATTCCCCTTTTTTTTCAAACCGGCAACCTCAACTCACTAGTTAACAAGTGTCAGTAGTTCATTCTACTGAATACCACCAATAGATCGATTTAATTGATTACTGAAATACAGTCAAACTTCTGCTTACAATGCAATTAATACATAAACTTTCCAACATATGATGTGAACTTAGAACAAGTTCAGTCACGTCTCTATTTGCAAGTACAGTCAAACCTCTACTTACAAGTACAGACAAACCTTTACTTGCAAGTACAGTCAAACCCTTGACTTGCAAGTACAGTCGAACCCTTGACTTACAAGTACAGTCAAACCTCTACTTACAAGTACAGTCGAACCTCTATACTTACAAGTATAGTCAAACCTCTCCTTACAAGTACAGTCGAACCTCTACTTGCAAGTACAGTCGAACCCTTGACTTACAAGTACAGTCAAGCCTCTACGTACAAGTACAGTCGAACCTCTACGTACAAGTACAGTCAAACCTCTACGTACAGGTACAGCCAAACTTCTACTTACAAGTACAGTCAAACCTCTACTTACAAGTACAGTCAAACCCTTACTTGCAAGAACAGTCTGACCTTTACTTGCAACCTTTACTCGCATTTCCAGCGCATGATGCAAATTTTGACCTCACAGTGGACTCTATATTTGATGTAATTTCCACAAGTGTTTGAAGATTTTAGAAAAGCTGTGGTTTTGTTCTGGTGAACATCAAAAACACACTCATACCACATATTTATAAACTGGGTTAGTTGAAACATCATCTAATGTAAGAAAGGGCAAGTTATAGCTATATATAGAAACCTTCTTTTGCCTCTGAACTTACGTATTGCCGCACCTTCATTCAATTCACGGGTTTGTAAGGTATGAAAACTCTTTTGTGTCAATGAACACTTGAATTTAGTTGTTGACATACAGTTTAGTATTTTACTTTCAATTGTTTAAATAGCTTCCTATAATACATCTACCTTATGCGCTGTGTAATCACTTACAGGACTTATTCATACAGTGTACTAGTAACCTGTAAGTCTGGTGTGCTGCGAGAGATCGTCATGAGTGCCAATAAAACACAGAGAATAAGTATGTGTACAATAATTCTGGCATTGTGGAAGGTGATTGATTGAGTTGCAGCGCGCTGGGTAGAAAAGTTAAAAGTTTAGGGTTTAGATTCTGTGCAATGTAATCTTTTTTTAAACTTCTAGCCGTAGTTTCACACAGATAGAAGGACAGATAAACACAGCCCTTATTATAGTCAAGATTTTAAAATTTTAGTACACGTTTCTGGATTGTGGAACAAATCAAACGAATAATTAAGTATTCACATGAAAATATCTGCAGCAACATCTGATGACTTTAATCTATATATATATAAATCGCACAGTTTGTCGTTGTCGCTGTCTGTCTGTCTGTCGTCATTCTGTGTCCATCCAGTTAAAGTGATTAAAGTCTAGCAATGAAAAATTCACATCAAAGAAGATATGATCGTGGAACCTCAAATTCATGAAGTGACAAGCTAGTCGAATAAGCTACACGGGATGCAATGGATCCATTCGCTGATATGAGCCATTATCTGGGTTAAAATACACATAGTGACTCTGTGATAATGTTACTAAAGCTTGCTCTCGCAGCTCTTATTAGTAAGTTTAGCAATACGGATACTAGCTTACTCAAATTAGACATCAACAACTACATTACCTGCCAATGTTTATAAGCCCCTTTTTAATACCCGTGCAATGCCAGGCATTCACCTAGTATATGTACAAAAAAGGCTTTAAAATGTGTTAATTTTATCTGTACAAGTCTCTAGACCCTTTAAAAGAAAGTCGACTAAACAAACATCAACGAACACACAGGAGGCACTTTTTAAATTATAAGTTTTACAGCTTATTGTATAGAAGCAGTAACATAGAAGCAGTAACATCCAAAGGGTCCTATGTTAGCTTTATTGTAGGAAGGTGAAAGATGGTATTCTTTTGTATTTTTATGGAACCTTCCGTAGACCTCTTAATATAACGCTTTTGTACACTTGCTGTTTCTATTTTACAAGTAAGAGGGGGTACAAACACTCACCATCATTTGGGCTGTAGGCAGTTGTACAAGCTGCAGCATTGTCCAGTGTCTCTGTAGTAATCACGGCAGCATCTGCCACCAGTAAAGTCGTCACACACACAGTCATCAAGTACATCTAAAATATATTACAAGTTAGCCCATAGAGTTATCATTCCTAGATTTTGCATGGATTTGTTAAAGTACTTTTTTGTTTAAAACAAATACATATATTTTTTAGACAGAATGGTAGTAAACTCAGAAATTATAGGAGCGGCTAGACAAGATGCTAACCCGATGACAAGTGATATCCATCTAATTATCTGACTGCTAAATGTTGCTCATGATATGCAATAAATGAAATATATAACATTCATCTAGTGAAATATACAATGTACAAGTTACCATGTAGGTACTTGTATATTGCAGGTAACATACACCGCAACAATGTGATTCATAGTAGACTATTCACTAGCAAGGTCACCAATGTAGGTACTTGTATATTGTAGAGTAGACTATTCACTAGCAAGGTCAAGGTCACCAATGTAGCAACATTTGCAAATTCCGACACAAGTTTATGTCAAATATGTTACGCAAAATATATTTCTGTTGTGTGATGACATACAATATTAATAGTATTGCATGTCGTTACACATTGTATGTATTTATATTTTAATGGTATATAAAATGGGGTGCTAATATGTAATGATAGCCCATATGGAGGGAAGACATCTCCAAGCACCCGTCAGTAGCTGACATGCATGTATGCAGTGATGGAGAGGAATGACAAGCTTTCCTATCATTCACTGTAGTAAATTGACATAAGAGTAAAGATAGTATCTCCAACTAAACAGTTTATGCGAGTAACTGTCTCACTGCTTCACATTCTATAAGACTTACCTTGTTTTGTAGAACCATTGTACGTTCAAGCATCAGAGCTAAGAGACTACCAAAGCAGAAGTGCTGAGAGATACATTCTGTCATTCAAATACTACTCCGCTATTACGTGGTAACCCACAAATCCTTGCATAATCCGTCCAAATGTTCAAAACAATGTCGCCAGTCCAATTCAAGCTTAATGTTTATTGGCTAGATTGTTCTTTGTTCAGAACCAACCAGAATCATTGGAATATATTAAATTTCTGCAGCCCATCTTCTACAAAGCTAGCCAATAGCACGAGTAAAAACAAAAACAGGCAAGCCACGAACTAGTTATTAAAAGCATATCTTTGGTGCGGTTTAAAGAGCGATAGTCCCAGCAACATACGAGTGATTGTTGATGCACAGCGCTGAAATATGTGAAAGGCATGTCATGCGGTTAATACTGCCTAGACATTACCGCTATACTAACCCCAAAAAAACATTGATAACGGTTTTTTGCCAATTACGTAAACAAGGATATCAGAGAATGCGAGTTGAAGTCTGACAACTTGTCAACAAGATATCTTTCTCAAAGTATAGAGTATTACCTCATTTCTTTAATTGTAAGGGTATTTTCCGTTAATACGCCAATACTAGCTGTACTTACTGACATACATGTACATTTTGTCTCACACCAGTAATGTTGATTTTCAACAAAAAAAGGTTGACCAATAAGTTGTGGCATCATTTCAAACAGTAGGTGTGGATTCCATGGCTCACTGATTGTACAGTGAATTGTCCCATGATTAATTACATAATTATATTAGATCTTTGTGGATACATTAGTTTTACCTCTTACCAAGAAACACGGAAGGTTAGAGGTTTCCTCATCAGCAATTTAATGAACAAAGAAGTATTTTAACCATAAAAGTGAGCTATATGTTGCTATTGAGGTAATAATTTTTATGAATTACTGGGTTATAAGACAGTATCCAGGCCTGTTGGAAAGAGAAATTAGCTAATCAAGTTTTGATGACCAAAAAAACATTCTACATTAATCTTTAGCCTTAGTTTCTAATACTGGCTTACAAGATCAAAGAGACAGCTAACCTCAGCTGGCGTCATTATAATCTTAATATAGTTTCTGAACAGTATCATGATACTCTTGTATTCACATTAAGCTAAAGTGCAATTATGGTGTCTATCGTTGCAAAGATACCGACAGAATAAAGACACACAACGCTGCAATTTGAACACAATAGATCAGGGATGGCCAAATGATTTTGGTCATGATCCGTTACAGCCAAGTCTGACTAACTAAAGATCCAAAATGAGCTAAAGAGGTGCTTTACTTTTTTTCACCATACATAAACATGCAATTATTATTTATGTATATCTTAAAACAAGGCTTCAAAAGCAACTTAAAAAATTTTTATTATTATACATGGTTTGGCGAAAAACCAGTGAATGAATGTGCTTTAATAAATATGTCTGACATCAGTGAGAAAAATGATGAGTGGGCTTTTACTTCACAATACTATCAAAATGTGGTTTCCTGCTACTTACAGTGACTCTTAAAGTTCATGAAAATGAGTAGGGGTAACGGGGGCACAGTGGACATAGGGGCACAGTGAACACCCCTCTTTTGTCAGAGGTACAATTAGTTGAGTGTTGTCACACCAATTATAGTTAATAGGAAATGATGGCAGGGGTTTACTTTTATTATTTGGTAATAGATAGCTAAAAAAGGAAAATCTCAGGTAAGCAAAATGTAATTTTTCATAGTAAAAGTAATGTATGACATGCAAGCTGAAAATGAACATATACATTACACCGTCATAGGTATGTATCTCTTAATGTGAACAGAGATAGGCATAAATGTTCTCTTCTTTTTTCAATATTCAACATAAACAATGGATGGAAGCTGTGAAAATTTCAGCTCAATTTTTCTCACATGGTATGGTTGGGGCACAGTGAACAATTTGAAGTGGGGCACAGTGAACATGGTTTACTATACCCCGCTTTATTCTCAATGCTCCTACACCAAAACAAGCGTAATAAAAAGGCAATTTTAAGCTAAAATACAAATAGGCTAACTTTGAAACGCTTTCCCCTCAGATCTCCAGCACTATTTGTACCAATAATAATCTCCTCAACCCACTAAGTTTAGTTGCTCAAACTTACTTTCCCTCATATTTGAGACAGGTTTTAAAAGGCATTTGTTTATATATGTTATTTTTAAATAAAAGCATCAAGATTGATAGTGCTATTGAAAAAAGAGAGAGATAGTGCATACATATAAGAAAATGGCTGACAGCCATGATAAAAATTGAACCCTTGCTGCTGAAATTAGGACTGCCATAAAGATGGTGCTTGAGGAAGGCCTAGCAGCGCACAGGGTCGCTGAGAACCTGAAGATCTTGAGAATTATCATGACTCGTTATGTAAATAAGGCAAAATACAAAGGAATAAATAATGTTGAGTCCATTTCCAAAAAGAAGCAAATAGAACAGTTTTTACAGTTCATCAAAAATTTTTACTGAAAGAATACCTGCTCACAGCTTTAAGGCATCATTGAGGGCTGACAGAGAAACAACTAAGAAAGTTAGCACGGGCCTATGCTAAACAAAACCATTGTAGCTATCCTCCCAGATGGGATGAGAACAAATGTGCTGGGGAAGACCGAATAAACGGGTACTTGAAAAGACAAAGAGAGTGACATTTAGCTGAATACATTGATTTTTCTTGTCTCACGCTTGCTTGTTATCCAGTAAAAATAGATAAAGTTTCATATAACTCACAAAGATAAATAATCACATTAAAATCATTGTGATTTGATAACATTATGACGGAATATAAGTGATGTCCAGCGTGCCCCATGTCATGGACCACTGTACCCCAGCCATGGGGCACAGTGGTCCAAAATTTTTATCTTATGTAATACGCAATATTTTTTACAAGGATTGGCATAGAGCCAGAAGGCTTTCAGATATGTTAGAGAACATATTTCTTATGCTTTCATATCAATTTAAACTTAGTTGATCGACTATGAGCAGGGAAATTTTGAGTAAGGTAAAAAACGGCCCACTGTGCCCCCGTTACCCCTATTTGTGAGTCATGTTCTAAGATTGTTTTTGTTTGAATTTACAAAAATTCTAAAAAAAGTTTACAATTTTTTTCAAACTAAATTTTTAAAAAAATGTTTCAAAACCTTTTTTGACAGTCAGCTTGAAAGATCCACAAAAATACTACAAAGATCCGAATCCGGATCTAGATCTGAAATTTGGTCACAGCTGCAATAGACCATGTAAACTAGCAACTATAGTAACTAGTGATGTCATTTAGAACATATTTTTCTTCTGAGCATTTTAATCGTGATTAAATTTTGTCGATTGTAATTGTAAAAGATTCTGTTAGTCAGATCACCGCAAACATCAAAAACAATTGCAAATGATATAAAAATACTTTCTGATGAAATCTACTGAAAAATTTAAGCAAGTTCAATTACTTTAGTGGTGGTTTCATGCTTTAGCCATCTGATCACAGGTATATTCTAGGTGGGTGGTACAATGATTGGATTAGGAGCTAACAAGGTCAGAGAGATTAAGGTAGAGGCATTTATTAGCCGCTGCACCAGATGTTTACAATTGTAAATCATGCCTGCAACTTAGCAACAAATGATATTTTGTTCAAGTAGGTCAACCAGAGTTGAGGTATGAATGTACATATACATTCATGTATAACTTTTTATTGGCCTCTGTAATCATAAACAAAAGTATTTTTATTGGTAAGTCACACTATTGGTTCACACTATATCACAGTATCTCGGTGTTGATGCCACAGTATCTCGGTGATCGTCAATGCCGACAATGTTCACACTATCACAAACATATCTTCGTTTGCGTCAGTGATGTAGTGTTCTCATTTTTTATTGTAAATTTTTATGAAGAAACCTCTTTTTTTTCGCATGACTGGAATCAAATCTGCAGCAACGGCCATAAGTGGAATAAACAAATCACGCTATCGCCGACCGCGAATTACCATCGCCGAAATGGTTCACATTTGAAAGGCGAAATATCGGAAAAGTTTCACAGCTGCAAACTTTTTCGGCATGTCTGCATTGTTTCATTGATGCCATAGGTTTACGGTTTACATAATCTACGATGAACACCAAAAGGCAAACACTGACATATGACGATATCGTGTGAATCAGCCTTTACATGCCAAAAAAAAGAAAAAAATGAAAAGTCAGAAATTAGATATAATTTAGTGAATTGAATAGAAGTGTTTTAAAATGCTTCTAAACTCTTCTATTTAAAACAGAAGTCTATCAGTGGGCAATCTAATCGTATTGTGAAGTCGGGGTAGTATATTGATGGGTGTAGTAACAGAAAGTTTATAAATGGAAACATGCGATGGTGGATGTAGAAGGTTGGTGCCACAAAATAAAAAACGAAGTTTGTTATATGTTAGAAAAAATAAACACAAAAAATCTAGGCAGAGTCTATACGAAGGATTTTAACACCTGTAAACACCTGTAAACACCTGTAAACACCTGTGAACGCCTGTAAACACCTGTAAACACCTGTAACATCAATACAACAAGGAGCAAGTTTGGAAAAAGACAATATGTTCAAAGATTTTGTGATATTATGGATGATGGTTGAAAGTGTGATTAGCTGGAACAGATGATCACAATGGGTCCACAAGTATTAGTGAAAGCTGGTGCTGCAATTGCTCTTCATTACCTGATAGCAGGTTCAATTATCACCTGGTGATGCCTGTCACACTTTGGCAGCGCAAAAGCTCATAGCTTAAAGGTTTACTTGCAACAAAATTCACGTTACAGTTATTTGGTATCAAAAGATTCACCATGTTTTACTCTGTTGTGTTGTAGGTGCAAAATATGTGAAAATGTGATTACAAGCTCTTGAAAGCTCAAATACGAATGGTTAATCACAGCCGCACGAGACCACCGTAGTTTGGAATCTCTTTCCAAAACGGCTCAAATGGGACGTAGTTGTACAAAATGGCTTATGTTTACATTTTCGCACAACTTCATTTGTCGAAATATTTTCACAAATATACTTCAAACATTCAATCCGCTGTTCTCTTTTTGTCATAGAGTCTCTTTTAAACATTTTTGGTTAGTTTTAATTTCTGTATTCAATAGCTAATATAATATCATTTTATTTTAGAATCTGTTCTAGAATAACAGATAAGTTAAACTGTATATTACAATATAGCATTTTATTATATCTTATTATACTATGGCATATTGTACTAGTGCACTGGCAGTTTAGTGTGTAATTGTTAGGTGTAATAACTATAATCACAATTATTCCAGAACGCCAGCAAATTATCAGATTATCAGATTGACGGGTGCAATTGGTAGAGCGTTGATGCACCATGCTGAAAGTCACAAGTTCAAATCCTGCACCACACATGCTTTTCCTCAACATCTGGCCTTGACTATAGACACTACTCTTATTATAATAAAGACTTCTTAAGACTGTTCGTAAATAATATAATAGTAATATAGTAGTACTATAATAGTAATATAATAGTAATATAGCAGTAATGTAATAGTAATATAATCGTAATTAAATAGTAATATAGTTGTAATATAATAGTAATATAATAGTAATATAAAAGTAATATAGTAGTACTATAGTAGTACTATAATAGTAATATAATAGTAATATAGCAGTAATGTAATAGTAATATAATCGTAATTAAATAGTAATATAGTTGTAATATAATAGTAATATAATAGTAATATAATAGTAATATAGTAGTAATATAATAGTAATATGATAGTAATATAATAGTAATATAATAGTAATATAAAAGTAATATAGTAGTACTATAGTAGTACTATAATAGTAATATAATAGTAATATAGTAGTACTATAGTAGTACTATAATAGTAATATAATAGTAATATAGCAGTAATGTAATAGTAATATAATCGTAATTAAATAGTAATATAGTTGTAATATAATAGTAATATAATAGTAATATAATAGTAATATAGTAGTAATATAATAGTAATATAATAGTAATATAGTAGTAATATAATAGTAATATGATAATATTATAGTAGTAATATAACAGTAATATAAGAATAATATAACAGTAATATAAGAATAATATAACTGTAATATATAATAGTAATATAACAGTAATATAAGAATAATATAGCAGTAATATAAGAATAATATAATAGTAATATAAGAATAATATAACTGTAATATATAATAGTAATATAATAGTAATATAATAGTAATATATTAGTTATCACCGGTCATAATACAGATTATATGATGTTGAAGTTTTTCGTTGTTGAAATTTTAAGAATGTTTGGAAAGTTCACAAGGTGCTCATCAAGGTGTGAACTAAATTAAGTCCAGCAACAATATATAAAAATGGCTTTGATAATCCAAGAGTTTTTCACTCTTTTTTCAGTTTGAAAAGAAAGAGGAAACTATTCCTAATAGCTTGTTTATATGGATTATCTTGTTTCAATGGGCAGCTGTTGGTGATATATTTTGGATCCAATCATGCAAATGCTATTTTAGGTTGTGAAGAGTCATGGTATGTGAATTTCAGGCTTCCCTGAAGTGGAAGCTGGTTGGTTTCCCTCAACCCTCCATTATCTGTAGTTCTGTTAGAATCCAGGTGTTACCAGCATGTTAGGCAAAACGGTTGCAACAAACATACAACGTGTTAACAGTAAATAGATAACGTGTTAACAGCAGTTAGATAACCTGTTAACAGTAAACAGATAACAAGTTTAGAGTAAAAAGATAACACATTAACAGCAGTTAGACAACCCGTTAACAGTAAATAGATAACAAATTAACAGTAAAATGAAAACGTGTTAACAGCAGTTAGATAGCTTATTAACAGCACATAAATAATATGTTAGCAGCAGGTAGGCAGCAATAAAGAAATTGACCTCTGTCACAAGTTAGGTTATCAAATTAAATGCTTTTGTTCTGTGGAATAATGATGAATGGATGCTACAATGTGTGTTCTATTCTTATCAGCTCATAGAAAAGGAAAGATAACTCTGCAGCAAGTAATCTTGCGTTGATAATGTGTGAATTACATGTAATATAATTGATTTTTTTATTCGTCTTCAATATATACTGTTTTTACCAACAACATAATCTATCAGTAATTGTGTTGGAACATACTGTAGGTTTCACAACTTCCAATCCGATTTACAAATATTTTTAAATAGAATCAAACATCCCATAATCAAAAAATGATCATAAAATAGAGATGGGTTTAAATTGTAGGGCTGCCTGATAACTCTTGCCTGACAGTTGAAAAGACAGCATGGCAAGTGCATACCCTTGACAACCCTTGGCAGCACCTGACTCCACACTAGAGTTACTCTACGCTCTTTGGCAGCACCTGACTGCACTCTAGGGTTACTCACGCCCTTTGGCAGCCTGCCTTATAATTGAGCAAGAATACTTGAATACATTACGCCTGAGGCTGTCTAACACCTCAGTCTAGAGATAATTCATTACGGCAGCGTACAGAGTACTAGACTTATTATCAGCCTGTCTGGCAGTAGGAAGAGAGCTGTCTCAGCTAATAGATCTCTGTGTATCAAAGTTGGAATGCTTTTCTTCTCTGACGTGTGTCAGAAGGGATTGTTTTCAGTTTGTATTCAAGCCGTCATAAGCTTGCAGTGTTCGAAAGAGTCAGGGGTGAGTTGTACGATAATTAAACATTTTTCAACCTGTATTCTTTGCCTGTGCTAAGTAGTAACATACTGGTTGACACAGGCACAGGTAACATACTAGTTGGCAGCTAACTCAAGTATTTTTTTTGAAATAAAATCTATTAAAAATTACTAAATAAATAACAAATCAAACATATAATTTTGACAATTGTATTGTTAAACTTAATAAAACTTGTTTTTGCGTACAGTTTTGATTTTAAAAAGTTTTCATTTAAAACTAAAACACTAAATAAAACGGTATGCTACTTTTTATTATTATATATCAATTAATAGATATAAATGCAAAGTTAGGTATGATAACAGATATAGATTAATTTAGATTCACTGACTATCTCTTAGTATTCTTAATTAACTACATATGTTCATAGGCAGCAAGCCTGAGAATACACATAGCAGGCTATGAAATAGCTGTGTGTAACTCAACTAAAATCGCTGTCAATGGAGGATATAAGCTGTATCCTGAATTGGCATTCTAGGGAGAAAGCCTTTTGCATTTGCGTATGTGGGCATCACTAACAAATTATTATTTATTTTCATTATTTTGAGCAAATATAATATATTTATTATTTTATTTTCATAAAATCGTTTTACTAGTATACCTTTGATGGATCAAAGTTATACTTGTAAAATGTCAATTTACATTTGTGTATTTAAGTTGGTAAATTAATGACATATTTTATAGAATATTAATAACTTATTTTTAATCATGCTGATATGGTCTAGATCTGTTGAAAAAATCCTTCAATGTACAACTTGTCACTAAAAACTGCCACATACGTGTATTTTAAGCGATATTCTCAATGAACAATGAATTATGTTTGAGTCTTGAAATTATCTTTCCTTAGAATCAAGTGATGCGAGAAATTAGCTCAGGATTATCATTTCTCAGCAGTTTAGTTTTATGTCAGTTGGCAGCCTTTTCAAGTTTTATAGACTGCAATTGCTTATCAACTCTGTCAGTCGTTGAGGGTGTTTTCAGGTTTTTTTATACGAATTGGTTTATCCGAGGCATTCAGATTCCAATCACGAAACTCTTGCTATTTCAAGAGAAGTTTCATTTTTTTTACCCTGGTTGAGGCACACAACGGTAGGTGATAACTGAGCCAGGAAGGTTTGCTGACAGTAGGTAGGCACATGCGCGGAGATATATCAGCAAAGGTTGAAGTCCAAGGTTTTTAGAAATATTGTAATGTTTTAGGCTGAGATAACAAAAGCTTTCTTTACAAAAAAAAACTCCTGGCATGTTAAAAATATCTTATTGGATTCCTTTGAAGGCTATTAATACAATGATTCCTATATTAATAATGTATCGCTAAAAGCGTCGCGTAGATGATAACTTCAAATTTGTGCATAGGTGTTGGCCTAGATGATAGCTGATCATGATAGACATTTTTTTCAACATTTTGTCTTGTCTACCGCTCTCGGGTACCCACGAGAATCGGAAAGCAAGCTGCTTGGAAAGAACATATTTTATTCAATGTAAACTTGCATGAGATTAACTGACATAGGGTCCCATTAGGATCATTGATTCTATTGTATATAGAAATATGGATATTAGGCTGAATGCTGCTCATGTCTCCTTTCTGCTGACAATGTCATGCATTCTAACATATTCCAAAAAACTCTTTTTGGACCATTTCTTATCTTTACACTCTCACACGACCATTTTATCCTGCCACCTTTCTGCAACCTCACTCACCCATCACTGTGAATGTTATAGCTGGTTATGTTTATGCTGTGGGGAATGCGTTGCTAAGAAGCACATTGAATAGTAAGAGGTATTTTCTCAATTTGCATCTTTTTATTCTCACAGGCCGCTAGCTTATCATATTCCGTTGGTTGACAACAAAGTACATATTTAACTGTGTTTGGTTACGGGTTATAGCAATGCTGATTTTATATCTAATCCATTAAGGTTTTAAAACTAAGTACTTTGCAACCATAGATGCCGACACAACCAGTCATATGTACTTATATAGCCAATCATACGACTGTGTCGACTTGAATAGCCAATCATACGACTGTATCAACTTATATGGTCAATCATACGACTGTGTCAACTTGAATAGCTCATCATACAACTGTGTCGACTTGAATAGCCCATCATACAACTGTGTCGACTTGAATAGCCAATCATACAACTGTGTCGACTTTGCTTTAACTTATACTTACATCCCTATTGTTAATAATAATCTCCATCTCATTTGGCACCTTAAAATTGTGGCAAGCTTCCAAAAAACTTAAAGAAGAACTTACAATAGTTTTAGTAGATTTTATCAGAAAATACGAATAGTTTTTCATCATTTGAGATTGTTTTTGATTTTTGAGGTGATCTGACTGTCAGGATGTTTCAAGATTAAAATCGACAAAACTTGGTCATAAGTAAAAATGCTCAAATCAACCTAAAGTGCAATTACAATGTCTATAGTTGCAAAAGGATTGACAGAATAGAGACGCAACTTAAACACTATAGCTGATATCAACTATAGCAACGATAGCAACTAGCGACATCAGTTCGGCACGTATTTTTCGCTTGAGAGTTTAACTGCAATCATGTTTTGTCAATTTTAATATTGAAAGATCCTGGCTGTCAGATCACCTCAAACATCAACAAGAATCGCAAATGATAGAAAAATACTGATACTTTCTGATAAAACATGTTAAAATTTTTTGTAAGTTCAATTTTAAAACGTCATCATTTGTTATTGAGATAGCAAATGTTCAAAGATGCCTTGTATCCGTCCATCATTTATACCAACCATGTTCTGATAGTTGATATCTGACTAAAGACTCAACATTCTAACAGCCAGAAATGGTTTTTAATCATCGTTCAAGAGGTGAAAAATATTGCGTGGAGTAAATCCTTTCATCTTGGTGCGAACAGTCTATGCGCATGTTATTAAATTATATAAATAGAGTATAACCAATATCATTCTGTATATTTAATTCTGCAACCCTTCATTGATTGTATATTGTTGAATGTTGAGTGAGTTCATACATGAGGTAAGGGCATCACAGGTGCCACTCAATGACTTAATAACCAAGCACTTGATGGCACCAGACTAATGTTCAATTATTTTACAAGTGTAGCCCTAGTTCTAGGTCAATTTTATTTGCATGTTACCCAAAAATGAAATTGCATATAAGTTTAGTAGATTTTACCAGAAAGTATCGGTATTTTTCTATCATTTGAGATTGTTTTTGATGTTTGAGGTGATCTGACTGCAGAGATGTTTCAAGATTAAAATCGACAACACTTGATCACAGTTTAAAGACTCCATTTACAAATTAACTTCAAAACCTGATTTATTGATTCAAAATGCGTTATTCTGCATTAATAGTTCAATGTGAGAAATGTAAAAAATGTAACTGGTGTTCACAGTAAATAATTTTGTTAGCGATATAAAGCGTGTTAATTGGCCGGTCATCAGTGTGAACACTGTGAGTATTTTTATACCATAGAAACAACAGTCGATATTTGTCACCAATGAAGACAACAATGTTTTTGATAGCACCAACACTATAAATAGCAAATCAGCTGTTGGTCTCTCCCTTCAAGTGACTTGGGTTGTTTAAGCATTATTAATAAATTCACTTATTGCCAAAGCATGCCTATTCTTTTTTCATTTTTAAAATTTACCATAAACAATCAGTCTTCTTTTAAAATAATTCAATTTAAAATAAAATTTAAAAAAAGACACTTGAAAATAGTTTTGGATCCTCAAATTCATCAGCCAGTTTAACGTCCCCCTCTCCAACCGCTTTTGACTTACACTCTTTCTCCATTCTGCATTGCAACTCACAGACGCATTGCCATTGTAATTATCAAATAATGACTTTGTAAAAATAAAACAGTTTTGTTCAACCTATTTCAGCCATGGTAACCTAGTAGCAATAGCCTGCTCATTAGGAAACTGACCCTATATCTATATGATGGTTTTTGTTTGATAAACTATGTTTGTCAAGGAGCATCCATCATCTAGTAGCTAGAGTTGCTGGTTGTGGTGCAATTACTGAAAAGGCTGTTGGTGGTCCAACCTTCAGTTGCCCTTTAGTGTTGGGCCACGTTTTTGGGTACAGTGCTCATACATAAAAGAGCTTACGCTGGCGTCGGATGCCTTCTCTCAAATATATTAGCCCTGTTTTCCTCTGATGTGAAGAGAGCTTCAGTGATAAAGCACTACTGGAATACTAAATGATAAATTGATGTCTTCCGCAAGTACCGGTCAAGCACCTGTGATTGGCAGCCATGACAAGTGCTTGCGGAAACTAAAAGGTTTTGTTTGCATAAATATAGCACCATTAGTTCAAAGTTTAGATCAAGACAAGTTCTTAAAAAAGAATAGGCCTAGGTGAGAATGTGTGTAAGATTCCATAATGTGACAGCATGTTGACCTGTGGAGAATTTTCATGCACAAACATTGGTTAAAGTCTGGTCCACGATTGATAAAAACAGCTTTCTGGTAAAAGATGTGGTTTAAAGCCCAGTTTACTCTTCAAAAAAACCAACGTTGAAAAAAAATATACGATATATTATTTTAATATTTTCTGGAAAATGTCGATATTGTATCTTCAATCAGTGAGAGCTTGCTAAAAGTTTAAGGCAAATTGATTTCGTGCAAAGAATACAGTGATAAGACATTGATGAACAGAGCTCTTTGACAGCCATCAGCCATTGGGCTATAGTAAGTACAAGGACCATTCATCAATGTGCCGACTCATTTTTGTAAATTGACACTGCATTGCATTCTGGGAACTTACCACCTGCCTATATTATGTTGTGCCGCAGTATGTAACCTTTCTGCAACATGTAACATGTTATCAATTGTTATGTATGCAAATTAATTTATAGTATTACTAAAATGTTGTGCTGTGTATGTAACACAGACTCTATAGGGTATTTTATACACGGTACATATGGTATGTAATATAAGTTGCATATACATCACTGTATCATATAGTATATATGTATATATCATATATATACTATATGTATCATATAGTATATAGACAGACCTCAGTCATAGGGCTATAGTAAGTTGATGGATTGTTATTCAATGTACTGACACATTTCCGTATGGGTGACAATCTTTGACACTGCATTGCATCATGGGAACTTATTGTGTGCTGATGGTATCAGAGCTGATCAGATAACAACTATGTGTTAGCTAAAGGAGCCACAGATTGACATGAGTTTAAGGGAAGAAAATTTTCTGTAATAGTAATGAAGTACAAAATGGACTCGCTAATGATAAATTAACCAATCAAATTTGTTAAAAACATCGCCATTTAATCTTTTCTAGTTATTTACTGTTTTGTTTTCTTGAATAAATTAGCAATTTAACAATAAAGTGATATAATATAATATACAATATAACATTATTGAACTGTCTAATCAAATTTAAGCATGGGTCGCCTGAACCGAATCAACATTACTCAGTGTTGCTAGCTGTCACCCATGTTTCTAGGCTGTGAATGCTCACCAAGTAAGCTATCCCAACCTACCAAAATTTTGGCCATCTTTTCCAAAGCTTCTAGCGTTTCAAGTTAGATTTAGATGGTTCCTTGGCCTCTCTTCATGTTGGCAGTTATATGGCTTCCACAGCTTCCTGAGGATAAATCAGAAACCTTAAAACATTTTAGTAAATATGTTATTTGACAACATTTGAAATTTTGAAGGCAGGCTCTATATTCAGAGACACCTAGGACCAACCGCTATATCTATGCTGATGACACAAACCAATGAGATTGCTCCTTCAGGTCACTGTTGCTGCCCCAATGTATCAGAGTAGCTAGTACTTTCTTATTATATATTCTTATGAGCAGCGCAAGAAGACAAATATATCTTAAGATGAGACTTATAACGACTCTTGAGCTGTCTCTGCCAGACATCAGATTCAATTAAAAGTGAGAATGCCAGTGATTTGCGCTAATTTATATCCAAGGGTGCAGAGGTGATTGCCATTTGAGTACTGCCTGCCTGTCCTCTTAAGCCTTCCATATGTACTTTAAAATGGCTGTAAATCACCTCTCGGTAAAGCTGCAATTCTTCCGCTGGCTGCTTTTTTTCTTGATGAACTTACATGTACTTTCTATAACTAAAATATTATTATGTTTTATATTAAACAATAGCTTTATGCCAAAATCATCTTTTACAACTACAGTGCTCTAAAAACTCTAATAGCAGTACAAACGAAAAAGTACAAAATTTCCTCAATTCCTTCTGTGTACCCTTAAAAAAAATGAAATTGATTTTATTTTTAAATTTATAGGTTTAGCTAATAGATTGATTAATTTTGGGTAAATCCATCTTTACAAGCTTTATATACTTTATAAAACTTGAGGTTTCTATATGTTCAACTGTAATTGGATTTTACTTGGAGTTTTATAAAATATTATAGAGTATTATATAATGAATGTTTATTATATGGTATTATATAGTGAATTATATGGTATATAGTGTATTACATATAGTACACAGTTTGTAGTATGACATATAACTTATAGTATAAATTATATGGTATGTATTAAATACTACATGGTATATAGTTTAAAGTATATGTTATATACTAAATAAACTACATAATAATACTATATCGCTCTGGTACATATATATATATATATATATATATATATATATATATACGGTAACTATTATTATAATATATATTATAATATATTAATATATAATAATATTGTATATTGTATAATATACTTTAATATATTAACTATAATATATTACAAACCATATTATATTCCCATGACCAAACACTAACAAAGCGATTGTTTGAGAGCTTTATGATGAGCGTATGTGCACACAACTCACGAAAATTATTCATGAACGGCCGTTGTAAACCCTTGTACCGAAATCTCATCAACAAATTTAACCATTTTTCAATGGTGTCATTCAAGTATAATAACGATACAAAACACATATAAACCTATTTAAGTATGCTATCAAGTTTTTGAAATTTGTAGACAATATCCTAAAGCTAACCCATCTGATCAGATTATACATAAATGGGCAGATTAATTTAGCCTACATTCGTCATTAAGACTTTGACAAGCCTTTTTTAATCAAAATTAAAACCGGCCAACAAATCGCCGATAAGGCCGTGCGACAGAGAGTAGACCTATCAAGTCATGTGCATTTTACAAGAAAAATGTGCACATTTCACCAGTCTATGGCATTGTCCAATTGCCGAAGGTTCCTGTAACTATCGTAGAAGTACTGAAAAGTAATCGTTTCTTTTTTGCCGATTTCAAAGTAACTGACATTTTGGACATTTATAATGAGTATTTCGGTATTCCAACTGATGTCTAAAGCAGTGAAAGTAAAGGAAATGACAATGATATTTTTCTAACAATTCTTATAAGATTATCACATTATTTGATTATAAGAATAATTATTTGATTTTATAAGATTTAATTATAAGAATAATCATTCTAATTTACAAGATCAAAGTATATAGTGACCGATGTTGGGCAATATGTTACTGTTATTATTTTTTCTAAATAATTTTCTTAAATAGATTTTCTTAAAATCTAGATAAATATCACAACTTCTTGATATTGGTTGCTATGACGTTTTGAAATGTAAACAAAATTGTGCATCGGTTTTCTATTATTACTGTATTACTATATTAATAATATTGGTTACTCTAATAATATCAGTGCAATTTACTTCTAATATTGCATTCTTCCTATTGCAGAGAAGAGGCATAAACATATAATCTTTTCCTTTCATTATTGCTGTTTGTTGTATATAATAACACCCACACCCAGTGCATTACAGCTACCATTGCAGTTATCCTATTGCACTGTAGTGCCATTTGACTGCTAATATTGCATTTCTTAACCATCAGTACCCTTTCTTTTTTTCAATATCACTTTGGTCGTGGGCTGCATGACAGGGGAATTTTTAGTATATATTATATGTATGATAAGTATTATTATATTTTTATTATATATTCTAAGTATATAGAATATAGCTTAAAGAATATACTATATATAGTATGTAGCATATACATGTAGTATTTAGTATAAAGCATTAAAGTCGTCGTATATATTATGTAGTATATACTATATATCATTATATAGTATATAATATATTCTAAATACCGTATAATATATATTATGTAGTATATACTATATAGTATATTACATAGCAATTACATATAGTATATAATCTGTGGACTATAATAGAGTATTTCTCAATCAGTTCTGATTCTGTTCAATAAAACACAAGAATAAGAAATCGTTTGCGAGGCTCAAAATATTCTTAATTAGTTTTTAGCAAGCTGACCTCTATTTGACCTCTATTCGTAATGTTGGTAAGCGGTGTTAATACTCTAAGCTTTTAACCAAACAAGTACTCTGTACTTTCAGTAGGCTGTTCTATGTGGGCGTGTGTGAATGATATCATACAGGGTATACTATATATATATATATATATATATGTATATTACTTTATTCAAATAGAAATGTTTTTTCAAATTATGCCATACAGCAATAGTAAAAGGAAAAAGGGCAAAAGTTGACATTAAAATCCAATAAATTGTTTGACAAATAGTGTTTAAAATGCCTTTCTCTGCTAAGAGAACGGATATTAGGTGGAAGATTGTTAAAGCAGCTGGCAATGATATTTTTAAAATGATTGTTAGTGATTGTATGCAATTTGTTCACATCACATAAGTTGAAATGAGTTGAGAACCTGTAACTGTCATGTAAAAATGAGGACACAAACCCTGAAAAATCTTGAAACCTTTAGTTGAAGCAAAATAAATATTTAGCATAGGCAGAGTAAGAAGATGCAAAGATTTGAAAAGATCATTCGTTAAAATAATATATGCTGGAATATGATGTAGATTTGCAATTAGTCGAAATGCTATTTGTGCACGATATCACTGATATCCTCAGTGTGTAGCCTCTCTGACCAGCACAACTGTATCACAGGTTCTCTAACCACATTAAGCATTATTAGACATGAGCCCAGAAGTGTTTTGTTTGAAAAAGTATATTTATATGTCTGGCGGTTATAAGGTTGCCTTGCCAGTTTACATTATACATAATAGAACAGTTTTATGCAAAAATAGTGGTTTCTTTCAATACACCTAATTCTACTTTAATATTTTCTGTTTGTCTCATGGTCTTATTTGCTTCAAATAGCACTGACCAGTGTAAACAAGTGGATATCTATACATCTAACATTTAGAACATTTTCAATATATTGATATAAGCTAAAACTCAATTAAAATTTGCCCACTTTGGTCTGTGTTTTAAACAGCAATACAGTCCCCATTCTGATGACTGGGCTATTGTGTATGTATGTGGTAATTCACCGTAACATTGTATGTAGTAGCACTAGACAGTTTACATATTATAAATAATAGATTCCTCAAATTGTGTTTATAATATTTCAGTAAGCTTCGTAATAAAATAAAATTTAAAACTCAGTTCTATTAACCTTTGCTGACTCTCTAAATGATGCAATAACAGTATAAGATGACTTATATTGACCAACTTAATTAAAGTTAATACCTATCTAACGAAAATGTTAAACATCGACCAACCTTTGTACACTAGAGAATTCTGGATACTTAGAACAATAAAAACGCTTTTTATTTATTCTGTGAGAAAAATACTAATATAAAAATAAAAGAATTTTATGAAATAGCTAGAGGAAAGAGTTAATACTAACTAACAATCATAAAAGAACACGTAAATAATAAACTGATAATTTAGTATTTTTTAAATATAATTATTTTAATTGTATTGGAAGGAACTAAAATGGAAGTTTGGTAATGTTTGAAAATCGAAATCTATTTTATTTTTTAAAACAGCAGTAAATAAAAAAGTGTTGTACAGAGCTGTTGGAATGCTGTTAGTATCCATGAATGCTCAAACACGTATTCTGTTAATTGTTCTGGCACTTTCAGGCTCTGCAAAACTTTGCATCACATTGATAAATAATTTGGCCAATGAAAGTTGGCCTCAACCGTGTCATTGCAGCGTTTTCTATTTCTATATTATTCATGTATCCTCAGCACATTTATGAACTAATATTAACTATTATATAATAACAATAATAAACATTAACTAATATGCATCATCAACATTTTGTGATCACAATAACATTCGTGAAGCTTTTTGCCTTGGTATACATCACCCAAAGAAAAAAAAGGTACGCATTGAAGATGAAAACACATGACATTCATACCATAAATCAAGCTATAGACAAGAAAGAATTATCAAAAGGTTTCATGAACAGTTCTGGTTTATACCAGTGGCCGTTTTATATGTACGTATCTGTTGCAATTAAGCATATTTATTTGTAATAGTTGTTTGTGGGAAGTTCTCTTGCATCATCATTTAAAATCGAATCCTATGTGAAACTACCTTGTAATGGAAATGAATAAAATGGAATCGTGATCATCATAATCAGCTATTTTAGCCAATTACAGATGCATCAGTTTTATCTCAACTGACGTACACTAACATGTTCATTTCAGAATGATATAATGAAAACACGCTACGAACAAGTCACCAACGCATTAGCTAGGTAAAAACACCTTATGTTAGTGAGTGTAGCCGTGTTGCTAAAACAGATGATTAGCTGTGGTGCAGCCCATAATCTTTTGGGCAAAACTAGTATGTCACAGCTACATCTCTAGGAATTCTAGCTCTATATATGCGCTATATCTCTATGGATTGCTGGATCTTTCTAATCACTATATTTCTCTCAGCACCATTTACGAATGTTGATTATGGTGTTTCTTGAAAGTAGGTTCAGACATCTCTTGCCTGAACTACAAAGAGCCAAATTGCATTATCAATATCATAATTAACTTTAATTGGATCATTTAGAAGGTTTCATTACATGTTAGTGGTTTTCCTTTAAGCATTGTTGGTGGTTTTCCTTTGAACATTGCCCAATAATCTCTTATCACATCTTCTCATATCAGTGTAGGAATAATTCTACTAGTTTACTCTATGATCTGTAGCACTTTGGTAAGACAATATATATCAAAATAGGTTTGCAAAGAGCTGCCACAAATGTATTCTAAGCATTGTAAAGAACTGTAGATGTTTCAACAGTGGCTGACGGTTAATTTTATCCAATCAGTTGTAAGCAGAAAACGTTAACAGGTAATTTGGTTCAAACAGTTTTGAGCAGAGAAGGTTAATGATTACATTGGTTCAATCAGTTCAAGTAGGGCGGGTGCATGGCTACTTTGGTCCAATCAGCTGCAAGCAGAGAAGGTGCATGGTTACTTTGGTCCAATCGGTTATCAGCCAAGATGGTAGTTAGTAAGTCTGTTCATGAAGTTACCAGTCAAAATACTCCTTGGGAAAGTTAGCAATAACTAAAAATATCTAAAGTATAAGGTCCTGCAATTGACACTTACATTATATAATAGCTTTATCATTACCAAGGTAACAGAAAAACAACAGCAGCAAACTACCTAGTAGATGATAGGTATTTCATGCAGGCTGTTCATCTTTGTCAAATACACACAATTTACCTACAGCGGGTAAACAGCAGACTACAATATTTGGCTAAACAGTGATACCACATCAGTCATAAACACCTGTATTTGGAACATTACAGCAATAAAAGCTGAATTGTTCTTATAGTTATATAGATCAAATGGCTTTACAGCAGTCGGAGTGTAGTCCACCAGCAGACCATAAAAGTCCTTTCTCTATTAACTCCGCTCAATCCTATTCGCAATTCATATGTCACTTTCGAGAGGTCTCGTAAGAAGCTCAGAGCTAGTCACTTTGGCTAATTATCATCGCTGACACATTCGGAGATGCTGATAATTAAGTAATAAACTCAATAAGAAATAATAGAGTATGATTTCATTATATTATGCGATATTATGTAACCTTTAGTAGCACAGAGGTAATAAGCTTAAGGTTACCCCTGGTCTTGTACTACCTTAAAATACCATTCGCCTTCACAGACACATCTGTGGAAACCTTAGTGTCTGCCTAGTAGAATAGTGCTTATAGATGGATTATTAGTTCCTTGAACTGACTTAGAAAACTTGAGAAAAACTTAAACAAGTTTCAAGTAGTGAGTGGGCGAGGCGGACGATGCACTTGGTTAAACTTGTTACAGGGTAGACAACTTTATTTCATGGGCCAATTTATAATTGTCTATCATGTTAGACCTATAATTTAACATGGGTCAACTACAAACGTGAGGTATTGTCATTGACTCACTGACAAATGAATGCCTTGGGAATTGGGCAATTACTACATTATTTTGTTGTTCAGGGTTTTAAAAAGAATCGTTGAAGATAGCCCAATATTAACTCTAAAAAAGAAATGATCTGCAGTTTAAGTATTTGGACTTCCCATAAATTTTAGATAAACTTTGCTAAAGAATTAAAATCTATCACATGCCTCTGTCAGTCATTCTTTACGATAAGAAGAGATGTGTCCATCTGTCTGTCTGTCTGTCTGTCTGTCCGATGCCAAGCAAAGAGCGTTAGGAAATAATGATTGAGAATCAAGCCTTCATATTTGGGCTCATACCCATGCTCGTTACCACTACCCCACTCGATCACCTTTCCACAATGAAAAATAATTGTGCACAGACTTATTCCACTTCATGATTTCTCACAGTGCACAGGACTGTCAGTGTACTAATATGAATATTATATACCACTACTGCGGCTAGAGAGTCGGCAATGTGCAATATTAGTTGTTTTTGTTACTGTTATTTAACTATTACATTAAAAATATGGAAGCCTTCAAATTATTCAATTTTTTGTGCGATTGGTTTTATTATGAAAAGTTTCATGCCTAGCAGTTGTGTTGCAGCATACCAAGAGAGGCAAATCTATAATTGGTAATTATATAAATCCAAGACGAAAATGTTATTGCTGTACGAATAGGTTAGACCTTTGTGTCACGCATTAGGATGAACTTGCAGAAAAGTTTTTGGTTAATTTTATCAAAAATTATCGCTATTTTTCTATCATTTGTAATTGTTTTTGGTGTTTGATGTGATCTGACTGCCTGGATGTTTTAAGATCCAATTGAAAAAAGTTGATTGCAGTTAAAATATTCAGATCTAGTGAAGGTGTGATTATGATGTCTATAGTTACAAAGAGATTGACTGTGTAGAGACACGTAATGCTGCAGCTTGAAAGCAATAGCTGATGTCAACTATTACAGGGATAACAACTAGTGATGTCATTTGGCACATATTTTTCTCTGAGAATTTTAATTGTGATGAAGCCTTTTCGATTTTAATCTTGACACATCCTGGCAGTCAGATCACCTTAAGCACTAAAAACGATCACAAATTTTAGAAAAATTACGAATACTTTCTGATAAAATCTACTAAAACATTGTGTAAGTTCATTTTCAAGACTGTCAAGTCTAACCTTGTAGACACAAGCAGGTCACTTGATCCTGGATCGTATTAACTACTTGAATTTGAATTTTCAGGGCCGTTGTTGTTGATAACATATGACAAAAAAATCCTGTAACAAGGGGATGGAAAAACATTGGGTTCCACATCAAAAGGCAAAAAATCTGTTAAACAGGGAGTCGTAACCCGGGGTGCGCTGTATCTCAGGGAATGCACTGTATCTCAGGGGATGCGCTGTATCTCAGGGGATGTGCTGTATCTCAGGGGATGCGCTGTATCTCAGGGGGTGCGCTGTATCTCAGGGGGTGCGCTGTATCTCAGGGAATGCACTGTATCTCAGGGGATGTACTGTATCTCAGGGGATGCGCTGTATCTCATGGGATGCACTGTATCTCAGGAGATGCGCTGTATCTCAGGGGATGAGCTGTATCTCAGGAGATGCGCTGTATCTCAGGGGATGAGCTGTATCTCAAGGGATGCGCTGTATCTCAGGGGATGCGCTGTATCTCATGGGATGCACTGTATCTCAGGAGATGCGCTGTATCTCAGGAGATGCGCTGTATCTCAGGGGATGGGCTGTATCTCAGGGGGTGCACTGTATATCAGGGGTGCACTGTATCTCAGGGGATACGCTGTATCTCAGGGAATGCACTGTATCTCAGGGGATGCACTGTATCTCAGGGGATGCGCTGTATCTCAGGGGTGCACTGTATCTCATGGGATGCACTGTATCTCAGGAGATGCGCTGTATCTCAGGGAATGCACTGTATCTCAGGGAATCCGCTGTATCTCAGGGGATGCACTGTCTCTCAGGGGATCCGCTGTATCTCAGGGGGTTCACTGTATCTCAGGGGTGCACTGTATCTCAGGGGATACGCTGTATCTCAGGGGATGCACTGTATTTCAGGGGTGCACTGTATCTCAGGGGATACGCTGTATCTCAGGGAATGCACTGTATCTCAGGGGATGCACTGTCTCTCAGGGGATCCGCTGTATCTCAGGGGGTTCACTGTATCTCAGGGGTGCACTGCATCTCAGGGGATACGCTGTATCTTAGGGGATGCACTGTATTTCAAGGGATGCACTGTATCTCAGGGAAGGCACTGAATCTCAGGGGATGCGCTGTCTCTCAGGGGATGCACTGTATCTCAGGGGATGCGCTGTTTCTCAGGGGATACGCTGTATCTCAGGAAATGTGCTGTATCTCAGGGGATGCACTGTATCTCAGGGGATGCACTGTATCTCAGGAAATGCGCTGTATCTCAGGGGGTGCACTGTATCTCAGGGGTGCACTGTATCTCAGGGGATGCGCTGTATCTCAGGAAATGCGCTGTATCTCAGGGGGTGCACTGTATCTCAGGGGTGCACTGTATCTCAGGGGATGCGCTGTATCTCAAAGTATGCGCTGTATCACAGGGGATGCCTTGCACCTCAGGGGATACACTGTATCTCAGGAGATACGCTGTATCTCAGGGGATGCCTTGCACCTCAGGGGATACGCTGTATCTCAGGGGATACGCTGTATCTCAGGGGATGCGCTGTACCTCAGGGGTTGCGCTGTACCTCAGGGGTTGCGCTGTACCTCAGGGGTTGCGCTGTACCTCAGGGGTTGCGCTGTACCTCAGGGGTTGCGCTGTACCTCAGGGGATGCGTAGTCCTATCTAAAGTGCAAGTTTTAAAAAGAAACAAAGCAAAACTACTTACTTAGGGTATGATTTGTTCTATTAAAAAATCTGTTTTACAATAGTAAAGCATAATTTCAAGGCTGAAAAAAGCCAGTGAAAGTCCATGTGGTAGCATCTAGAACTTTACCGTTCTAGCTGGTTACTATAGCTATATATCGGGGTGCCCCATCTCATCCCACTTTCAAACATAGTTCTGTAGCTTTTGAAAAACTTCCTTTATAAAATCACCAACGCCAAGCAACGTATTTTGTTAAGTATGGCTTCTCAATTGTTAGCTAATGACTGCTGAGCTCAAATTAAAAGCATACAATATGGGTGGTCTAAATTGTGCTATTGAAATGGGCTATTTGTTTGAAACGGACAGCAATTAGCAAATCAAAAAATTTCGAAATTGAATAAGGAAAAATGGTCCCAGAGACTCCAAGTAGAGATTGTTACAAGCAGGTTTGGATTGTTAGCAAATACTTAACAATGAACACTCAAGTAAAGTTGTTTTCTCACTAGATCCTACGCCCGAGTAAACTCGGGGGTAGGATATGATGGGAAACAACTCCCCGAATGATCTTAGGCCCAGGTCTTAAAGTGTTAACCATGCTATCTAAATAGTATAGTTTGATTCATTAACTTACCTCATATTTTACCATTTTTATAAAGTCTCATTTCAGCAGTCCCATTTAAAACATATTAAAACTTCCTCATCATTCCTTTTTATTTTTAGATTTGAAGGTTAAAGTTTTAAGAAAAGATTTCAACTACGTTTGCACCACAACGAGGACAAGTAACTCAGCAGAGATGACAAACTTTTCAATGAACTCATCCGCCAACCTGACAACTATAGACAACAGCTCCGAAGGCCTTAGCCCTGTAGCTGAGCGAATATTCTATATGCTCTACATTCTCGCTATACTACTCGGAGCCAGCGGAAACATTACCTCCCTCGTCGTCTTCACCAATGGCCGCCGATGTAACACTGACATCCGCGCTTTTCTTATCAACTTGGCTTTGGCAGACCTTCTAATGGCTGTTATATGTCTGCCGTTTTCGTTCTCATCTGCTCTTCTGTATAACTGGACATTTCCGGAACCTCTGTGTCCCATAATTCTCTTCATGCAAGTATTGTCCGTGACCGTAAGCGTCTACACGAACACGGCTATTAGCATCGACAGGTTTATAGCCATCCGTTATCCGCTGAAATTGCTGCGTACCACAAGGAAGCATGTGCTATGGGTAATTGCGCTTATATGGATTGTCTCTAGTTGCCTATGTTCTGTTCAGCTATGGGTGGCTAGAGCGAAAGCTGACGATCAAGGCCTAATTCTCTGTAAAGAGTGGTGGCCGGAAGGGACACTTATTGACATCAGAAAAGTATATACCATAGCTCTGTTAATAATAACATACGTTATACCAGTACTCGTCATTATAAGTATGTACAGTCTCGTGTGCGTGCAACTCTGGTATAGGACAACTCCTGGTGTCGAGGACCATGCAAGAGATATAAAGCAACTGAACAACAGGCGAAAGGTAAGACTCATATTGTGTCATAGGTGAAACTAATAGATTGAGCAAACACACTGATCTGACACACTATAACGCTGCATACTATATTATATTATAATAAAACTTGCAATAACATGTTATGATATAATTAAATATATAATTATAAAATTTAATATATTTTAATGTAATATAAAGTAATATGATTTAAAGTACAATATTATTTGACTATATTATATAATATTATAACCACATAATATTTTTTTCCTATATTATATTTTAGTAATGTATTATATAATTATATTAAATTAGTAACATAGTATATCATAGTATAATATAATACCACATAGTATAATTCAATATGATATAATACAATTATATATAGAGTGGCATTATATAATATAATGGAATGCAATTGTAGATGCGAGGCTCACGGCTAAGGGTAAAAATTCTGTTTTGTTTTAAAAAGACCCTACACTGTACCAACAGGCAGCACCATCCAATTCATCAAATGCTTATAGTTCTTATTTGTTCGCTGTCTGCCATGTGTGCTACAAGGTTCCGTAGTATTCTCATACATGTGCTCCTGAGATCTGTACTTTTTAGCAGCTTTATACAGCTATCTCCGCTAATGCTATGACAGAAACTTACCAATAACATAACTACTAGGAGTTATTTGAAAGTGATGAAAACTTATTTTATTGGCAAAAAGCAAATTTTGACAAATTTGTGCTACATGCACTATTCTAGTTGTACAAAAACAGCTACAAGTAAAAAAGTGTCTGTTTGAAGGAAAAGATAAGATAATATTGTTAGCAATTTATTTTTATTTGATGTGCCATTACTATGAAAGACAGTACTATTTAGCAAAGAATCAGTGAGTTATTTCTCTTAGCTGTCAGTCCGCTCTCAAAGGAGAAATTAACAGACAACAGAACATCTCGCTCAGTGACTATTTTTTTAAGGGTTCATTGTTAAGTATTTGATAAAAACTCAAACCTGTTGCTTGAGAAAATTTCAATTTGCAGAGTCTCTCGGACATTTCAACATTCTTTAATTTGCTAATTGTTGCCCATTTTAAGCAAATAGCACATTTCAATGGCGCAACTTAGACCACCCATATTGTATGCCATTTTATTTTTGTGCAGCAATCATTAGCTATCAATTGAGCGGCCATACTTAACAACATAAGTTACTAGGTATTTGTGATTTTATAAAGGAAGTTTTTCAAAAGCTACAGAACTGGGTGTGAAGGTAGGATGGGATGTGAGCACCTCAATATATAGCATGGTAACCAACTCGAACAGTGGTTCTAAACGTTTCTACATGAATTTTTACAGGCTTTTTTCAGCCTTGAAATCATGCTTTACTACTGTAAAATAAGTTTTTTGATAGAACAAATTATCAGTTATTTCTTAAAAATGGGATTATGTGTAGGGGTATGAGTTCTTTGTTGGTATATATTGCTTGGCAGATTAATTTATTATACAAAATCTGATGTAATATTGATACTTACTTTATTTGAATAAAGTATTATACTTTATTAAGTATGTTGTTTACAGCAGAGTAATGGCATTAATGAATATTTATATGCTGCAATATCATTGAGGAATGCGATGGCTCTCATAAAGTCTTTGGAACGTATTAATTCATTTGCCGCTTGTTTTAGACTCCATAAAAAAGATTCAAATTGCAAATTTTATGGATTAATTGCAGAACAAAAAAGAAGTATTTCTAAAGTTTTGATAAAAATGTGGAAAAAGATGTTACAGTTACAATGTCTTGAACTCGTCACCCTATAGAAAAATCTGTCGATCTAATAATGCAGCATTCAAAAGAATCACATCAACCCCTGTTATTTATACATAACACATGCCTGAACAAACCATATCCTATCAGTTAAAATGCTGCAAGATCATTTTTGTCAAGGTTTTATACTTTAAAGGCAACTTGCTTTTAGCCCTGTACATTACAATATTGTGTGTAGACAACAAAGGAGAGATATGATAACCGTACAACTACACTTTGTACATAAGATACACTTTGGAGCAGGAAGCGCTACTGCATTACATTATTTTTTCTTTTTCAAAGCAATGTATAATCTAAAATGGCATTTTAAACCGGCTGTGTTCAAAAACAAAAATGAACTAATTGGAATAGCTAGCATGCTAAAGGATTATTTTTAAATCATTAGACTTGCTAATAAAGGTTGAAGATCTCCATGAAATCTTTTAATATTTACCAAGCATCAGTATTCGGTGTATTCGATGAATTAATTTGATGTATTTATTTAATAACTTTAATGAATTTGTTAATGGATGTTATGAACGTTGTCTGCTGACAGGTCATAAAGATGCTGATGACAATGAGTCTGCTCTTTACGCTCTGCTGGATGCCCCTCTACATATTCTTCCTCATTGAAGACTTTGGTTTATCAGAAAGAGATATCTTAATTATCTACTTCAGTGTCAACTGGCTAGCCATGTCTAACAGCTTCCAGAATCCAATCATTTATGGCTTCCTCAATGACAACTTCAGGGTGAGTAGTGCACCTGCTGCGCTTGTCAAGAGCTGTAGATGACAGATAAGACGTGTTAATAAAAAGCATTCATGTAATAGAATTCAGTTCAGGTGCTCCTAATAAGATTGAGGCTCCACTGAGAGAAAATAGAGAAAGAGGATAGAAAGCAACCTTAGAGTGAGCTATTGAACATGCCATGTGTGAAGCAGATTTGTTTATAAAGCTCAAAAAACGAATTGGCTATTTGTAGAGGTGGAACGAGACAGGTTTTTTATGTTCGAGACGAAACTCGAGACACTGTCTTGTAAAAATTCGAGACTCGAGACACGAGACAGTGCAATAATGAGCATTTGGTGATGATATCACAACACAAGTACTAGCGTACTTGGTATATATAAAATTGATAAACCTCTTTTTAAATTGAATTTTCACCTGGTCTAAACGATTTGAATACAACATTTTAATAGTGATATGCATGTAGTTTTTGTAAACAAAAGTGACACAAACAGCTCTAAAATACCGAAGTTATATATTCTAAGAATATTGAGCTTGATTGATCATAACTATTAAAACATATTGCTTTGTACATGTATATTTTTAACATCTATTGAATAAGTCTTACATTTAATGTAATGTGTAATGAAACCGATAGCCGTCGCTCTACAAAGAAATACCGCAACTAAAAGAACACACGATAACACTTTCATTCTTATCGTTTCATTAATGTTAAGTTTTGTTTGTGTATTAACTGTAGTATGTGAATTATATTTAAATTGTACTCATGAAATTATATGAATTACTGTATACATGTACACGTGTATTCTTATATTGAACTAACAATAACGGCATTGTTAACCGAACACGGACTATGGTCGACACGGCCTTCTGTTCGTTTCTCTGTGTCCGGGCAAGTTTTACCCGCGATTGGTAGTATATAAAAGAGGCCCGAATTTTATGAAGGGTAGTTGGTGTTTAGACACGATACGATAAAATACAGACATTTTACCCGCAATAGTCTTATTATCCGAGGATTATCCGAAGAGTAATTAGATACGACCCCCCCCCCCGGTATCTGTTTCAAGGACACTGAACCGAACTACAATATTTTAACAGGGCCGTTGTCCGGACTACATGATTAGACTCGGTGGCCAACATAATCAATAGCAACAGGTAGTAACGGACCGGGTATAACTTTAAAGGCAGTTGCCCGCAATCCATTACAATATATGGAGTTGTTGCTACCGCAAGAAGCCATGTTTTAACAACCGTGCGCAGGCGCTTTAGTTCTATTTCCTGTCTCGAGTTTGGCAATAGTCAAGTCGAGACGAGACCGATACGAGACGACACAGGTCGATACTCGAGACGTCTCGTGTCTCGTTCCACCTCTAGCTATATGGCTTTTGTCCAAATGGGTGCATTATTAGTGGGCCACGTTTTATTAATGAGATAGAAGCTCATCATGCGTATCGATGCTCGTTGGTTTGTAAGGTGATTTTGTTAGCCATTTTCAACCACAATCGGAAGACCTAATTTTTTGAGGCCAAAAGAACTAGCAGTAAGAATCCTGCTACGCCATCATGACAGGTAATCTACCAAGGCGTACTTACCTGTGACAACTAATATTTGCAATCATGTCAGCTTTATAGCTTTCACATGGTTTTCTTAAAATTTAAAAGTGGCCCGCTACCAATTACTGGCATGGCCAAAAATTTCCCTAATAACAACATTGTCAGAGTTAGGATAGTTAGTATAGGCCATAAGTCAAGGTCACATATTAAAGCATATGAGAGTAGTCCAGTCTTAGCTCATCTATTGATATATTTGTAAAATTCGATTTAGTAAAATATGTTTTATTGTGTGACTTATTTGAATAAAACTGCCAATTATTTAAAGGTTTTATGCCAGGTGTTACTTAGAAGTCAACAATGTGCTTTGTTTTAAACAAGTACAGTGTATCAGGCATTTATAAATAATTAAATTGTAACGCTCATAGTAAATGCTCTGTTTTTAAATTATTTTTAATACAAATTCATGTTTTAGTTTTATATCAAGTGTATATTATCATTCTGATTAAAAATTGACCTAAAATTATCAAGTAATCAAGTGCAGTTTTAACAAACTTTGAGTTTTAATTGTACTGAGTGCCGGCAGCCATTTTTTGGAATTGATTATGACTTGGCTTACATTGAGATATAATAGAGCTCACAAATAGAGTGCCAGGTATTTCTGTTTGATGAAACGTTTTATATGTGAGATGCTACACACACAAGTAGCCATATTAAATATTGTTTCACTCAGGAATATAGATATATGTATATATATATGTATATATATATGTATATGTATATATCTATGTATATATATATATATATGTATATGTATATATCTATATATTTATGTATATATATATATATACATATATATATATATGTATATATATATATGTATATATATATATATATGTATATGTATATATCTATGTATCTATGATAGAATATGTATAAGAGATTTATTGAAATTAATCTTTTTCCATAAAAATGTTTTACAGATATGATATCCAGAAAAAAAGAGCATTTAATATAAAAAACACAATTATTTTATAATAAAAATATTAATAATAATTAATTATTACAATTATTACAATAAAATTATGCCTTTAAAGCATGGATTAAGTTAAACTGGTTTTTAAATAGTAATAGATAATATAATAGATTTAAAGTACATATAAGCATAACAACAAACCATTAAATATTAAAAGGTGGCCTATAATAGACTGGCTTATGCCAGCTTCTGTCACTGTCTTTACGTATTATTACTATTATTATTATTATTACTATTATTATTATTATTATTACTATTATTATTATAATTACTATTATTACTATTATTACTATTATTATTACTATTATTATTATAATTACTATTATTACTATTATTATTATTATTACTATTATTACTATTATTACTATTATTACTATTATTACTATTATTATTATTATTATTACTATTATTACTATTATTATTATTATTATTACTATTATTACTATTATTACTATTATTACTATTATTACTATTATTACTATTATTATTATTATTATTACTATTATTACTATTATTATTATAATTACTATTATTACTATTATTACTATTATTACTATTATTATTATTATTATTATTACTATTATTATTATTATTGCTTCTACACTGCTTCAATCGTAACTATTCCGGTTTATAAACATTTGAATGGCCTCATAACTGAGGAAGGATAATCTGCCTTAAAACCGAATATAAAGCTGGAATGTGGATTGACTGGTTAAACCAGAGGCGATGCCACACAAATGTCGAAACGATGTAACAACGTCCATTTTTGAGATGACAAGCTGCTAGTCATTAGGCCGCTGTTTGAAAAGATAAAGTGGTACACAGACTGGGGGCTGTTTGCAAAGCAGCGAGAATACGCCTGAAATATTGTCAAGAAGTTGAGTAGATTTGAGTACGGCTAGATGAGATGTCCTATTAACCTTCCCAAGGGACTAAAGAAGACAGCCATTAGCTATCCATTCTATGCTCTGAGGTCATTAATTGGAGTTGAAAGTGTAGGCTGGCCCCTACGCAGTGGACAGCAAACACCTAGTTAGAACTTGACCATTTTGAACTCTGAACTAGGCTGGACCAGATCCCAATAGTTTCACAAAGTCTCCCGACTAACGGTAGCGTATACGGGAGCTCGCTCGTTTCCAAACAAACAGACCGCGCCTACTATTTTTATATAAGTTATAATGGAGAGGTCACAACATTAACCAACAAAAAATTACTCCCATTGGCAGTCGCTTCTAAATTGATTGTTGTATAATACACCATTTGAAAGAGAACGGCATTTCCTACAAAAATCTACTAATAACGTTTTTGTAAAAACGTAAAGTAAATGCAAAAAAAAGCGGTATTGAGAGCGAGTTATGAATATTCCATTAGAGATCAGTCGCGTTTTTGTTTCCGGTTTTTGATCGCGAGACTTTGTAGAACTATACAACTCTGCCAGTACAGAGCTGTATAACTTCACAGAGTTCCGCGTAAAAGTTTTGCTCCACTAAAAAAATTGTTTTGACGCTAACATCGACTAGTTCTGCAGTGCAGAAGAAGATTTGAAGTCTGAAGACATTGTGGAAGGGACTGGACAACCATCGGGACTTGAAACCATGTTTTCAAATTTAGAATGAAATAAAAATTAAAAGCTCCTCTAAATGGCAAAGCAGGACACAGGCTATAATATCATCACGGATTAATTGCAAACAATAGATACACATTGGTAGAGATATTTGTTGACTTCTAAATGCAAGGTAAGTTAGTAGCTTTAATGCACTCAAAAAGGTTAATATCGCTTTATCGGAAACAGAAAGCAAAATATACATGTAGGTTGACATTCACTACACCTGTATTAAGGCTAAATTTATCTTCTCAAAGTGCTGACAAGCCATGTAAAATACAACGCCAGCCTCTATTTGACCTCCACTATTCAAAAAGTGCTGAAAAATTAACTCCATGGCCTTTAATTAGAAGTTTTACGGTATGTATAAGAGACACTAGCCAGTACTCCAGCCTATGTCAAAGTCGATGTGAATATCTGAACTAAAGCAATACACAAACATAGTTTACGTCTAAGTGTATGATGGTTGTATTGATTATATGACAAAGGAAAGGTTTTTATGGGCGAGATGGTTTAGTCTAAGTTACATCTAAGATTTGTTGAGGATGATAGAATAATAGGGCACCAGAGCAACATACAGTCAAAATATAGTAAGCAATTGCTGACGCCGCTGTTTTAGTCACTATGTTTACATGACACACATGATGTGCAAATTTGAGCCAATCTGCAAGCTAACCGCATCATGAAAACGGCATAAATCCGCAAACTAAGCGAGTTTTGAGATTCGCGAAACTTTATCGAATCTACCATGCTTGCGAATAATGGTAACAGCCTTTGTGAATAATGCTCATTAAAATACCACGCCAGCTATTCAATTCTAAACATTTTCAATACTGCCGTTGTCCTTTCTCGATCGAGTTTCATGTGTTTAGGTTACTAACACGTGCGTCGCTAATTATTAATGTATAGCGGACAATTCCTTACTTTTTTTCAACAAGGCGACGGAGTCAATCCGCATCATGCGAATGTCCATAGAAACAATTAATTTGCGTGGTAACGCAACTTGCACACATCTCCAAACCCGCATGATGCTCGTCATGGAAACATGGAAGAGCACAAGGAAACTAATAATAATAGTATAAATCATTTTGATAATTTGTCCGCAACATTGTGTCATTCTGATCAATAAAATATGCAAAAGGACCTAGAAGTATCCAACAAGAGAAGTTGACGCTAAATTGTTTCAATATTCTTATAAAATGTCATCCCTTCGACCAATGAGAATTTACTATAAGAGTCCATGGGAAATTTCCAAGTTTAGATTTAAACTGGGTTTCAACAGTTAAAGTTTTGATCCACCTAGTTCTTTGGTATATCTCATTTAAAGAACTACCCTATATTGCCATGATCCTCAAGACTTACTCATCTCTCTAAGTTGATACTTTGAAATCCAAGATAATTTGGGGAGTTGTTTTCCCACCAAATCATACACTGGATAAACTTGGTTACATAGTTTGCTTTGCTTTTCTGTACTTCTGATTTACATAGAATTATGGACTTTATGCACTGTGTGTAGTATATGCACTGTGTGTGGTAATATATGCACTGTGTGTGGTAATATATGCACTGTGTGTGGTAAAACATTGTATGCGCTGTGTGCGGTAATATATGCACTGTGTAGCAATATATGCACTATGTGTGGTAATATATGCACTGTGTGTTGTATGTTATTAGTATAATTCTAAAGTTTCAAGACAACTGAATTATTAGTTCATGAGATGTCGTCGAAATACTGAGAACTCTTTCAATCAATCAAAAAATGAAAATGACTACGGGCAAAACAGAAGTTTTTAATGACATACTGCCTGGAATTTTTAACATGAAATCAAAAGTAGGCAAAACTAGAAAGATTCTCTTCAGCGATAAGAGCTTTACAATAAAACTATTTGTTTTTCTATTCATAAAAATATATTTTTATGAATATTCTATTGTGCACAATCTATTAAACCCGGTGTACATCAACATTGTGTTTTTTCAGCTCCGTCCAAAATCCTAATTTTGAAAGAGTGTGAAAACTGTGAACTATATTAGATTATTACTGTTTTGATTATTATTATTATAGTAATAATATTATTATTAATAATAATATTATTATTATTAATAATATTATTATCATTATTATTAAATTGATTACTGTTTTTTTAATTTAGTTCTGCCGGCTTTGAGCTTTGCAATGATATTCAGTTCAGAAATAATTGTACTATCATAAGCGCTTTCACATTTGATAGATAGTTTTTACTATGGTCTAGGATCCGGAACTTTCTATATACGCTAAAGTATGCAGCTCCTAGCTGACCTTACGCATATTAAGATCGGCAAATGATGAAGAAACATTTTCTCTGTCTGTAGTCGGACTTGGCAGAACTAGTGCTGAGGTGCTGCCCGATCCTATCAAAAGTAAACAGCATTCAAAGAGCAGCAAGAGCTAATCCACCCTTACACCGACTCTCCACCAAAATGACACTCATTTCAGAAAGAGGTGACAGCAGAGCTGACCTTTTCAAACATGGCCGACGCTCTGTCTCAAAATGCGCTGAAACCCCAAGCAATGGATTGGTAAGTTGTAACTAAAAGATATGTCTGAGTATTGCATTAAGGGTTGATGTCTTAAAAAGGTCAGCAAAAATCTATTAGTCTCACACTATTCAAGAAACTGTTCTGTAATGAGTGCAGTAGAAAGATATTTCTATAGTCAACATCTCTAATTCTAACTCATAGTCATTATGTATCCAAAAGGTAAGCTATAATATAGTAAAACCTTTATTTGAGTGCCATGGGGCTGTATTTTTCAACCCTTCCCTTATAACGGCGTTGTATTAGAGGTGTCATTCAAGTAGAAGGAGGTACTCAAGTAGAGGTTTGTGTAAAAGTAGATCTTTACTGTAATAAGAGCCATGTTCATCCGTCTGAAGCTACACTAAGAGTGTCAGAAAACGATTTCACACTACACAGGTATCAAACACGTATATTTGGCTTCCTAGCCTACTATCAGTGACAGTTGGTCCCTTTTCGCATTGCTGAATACTTGTGCAGTTACTTATTACACCTGACGGTCTCTAACTGCGCAGGACTTTAGAGCAAAGGCTAAGAGTACTGCCAGAGTACTATTATAGTTATAAATTATTACACGTACATTTAGAGCAAAGGCTAAGAACGATTACGAAAAGAAAGATAATAGTAATGAATACGTACCTCGACATACGACTGCTCCAACGTACAAACAGAATTTCTATAGAATAGTGTATATAATATATGAAAAACATTTAAAGTACTAAGTAGTATTATAAGAGAATTCAGCAAAGACACATGACAATACAGCATTGATTCTTGTGGCATTCGTACAAAGCCTGTAAAGTGTCACTAATTCACTCAAGTCACTTATTGTAGAAAATGATATGAAGTTGATAAAATGTTAGATGAAAGTGAAAATATTGTTGAAAGAGTAAAATTGAGTATATACGTCGAGTGTACGTCGAGTATACGTCGAGTGTACGTCGAGTATACGTCGAGTGTACGTCGAGTGTACGTCTAGTGTACGTCGAGTATACGTCTAGTGTACGTCGAGTGTACGTCTAGTGTACGTCGAGTGTACGTCGAGTATAGGTCTGTTTGGAATTAAAACATGTTGCAAATAGGTTTTGGAGAAAAGCAACTGAAACTTGTTACAACACAATGATAATATATATTTTTTCAGGCTCGCAAACATAACAGACGACCAATATACGGCAAAAATGAAAACACAGAAGACTGCAGCAAAAGCAGACTCATTGAGGGCGGTGCCACTCATAGCAAGCACTTGCCAGACAATGTCGAGCCATGTAAATCCATCGAAGATGAATGCGTTGAGGGCAAAGAAGTGATCAAAGGAGAGGAGATGAAAGATGATGAAACTTTTAGTGAGCATCCAAATAAAAGTGTAATTGATGGCAAGCACCCTGATAAAGATGTCACTCGACGATCAGGCAATGACACTCATAACAACAGACGAAATAGAAGCGTTCGAATCAGATCTGCTTCCGCGACTGAAGAGGAAGAACTTTAGCAGGTGAAGATGACGGTTTACAAATACATACAGTGAACAGGTTTGCTGGCAAGCTGCCAACATTTTTTAATAGATTTTGATAGAAATTTGAACAGCATGTGTCTTTTTATGGATTTTAGAAAACTGAACCTACAGATGGTTTTGTATATATTCTGATGAAGACTGATGTTACATGTGCTTTTTATAGATTCTGATAAAGTTTAGAATTGTAGACAATAATTATTTTTAGACTTACGCATAAAAACAATATAAGAATTATAATATGGTAACAAAAATTTGTCGTGTGAGCAATAATACTAGAACAGTGTATTAGTTAATCTGCAAAGGTTATTATACATCAGTTTTTAGTAGTCGTCTCCTCCTTGCGTTATAACCTTCTATATTTCACTATAAAACTTTTACAGTTATAAACTTTTCCTAATTTTAAAATTTTGTGCTAATAAAGAGTAAGCAGATGCATCAGTTGTTAATACGTTGAATGACAAATAATATTTAATGTTTTAATCTTAACTTATTGTAAACCTGTAGTGTATGCTTTGAGAACTAAGGTCTATGTATGATAGTACAATATAAGTGTACCATGTTATCATTACGAGAATGACTGTTATTATATGTTTCAACTTTATTCACTCCTACCTGTAGAAGGGATACAATGATGTGAAAATATGATTTTTTAGCACTTTCAGATCATTACAAAATTTATTTAGTTTGAGGGGTTTATTTTAGCGAGGCCATGCACTTATATGTCTGTCGATTAACTAATTGGAAATATATGTCAGTTTATATAAAAAAAAAATAGATACCAAAAACAGTTGAGGTTTTAAAATATACATATTAACATGTATGGTCATGACTTGATCTTAAATGTACTTGTCTTGTTGGAACAACTTTTCTTAGCTATATCAAGACGGAATATTGAGATTCAAGCTGGAAAACTTGCTGAGTCCAAGTTGACCTTGCCACCGTCAGCCACCTTTTTTTAGTACATTTCATTGCCCTTGCGAGCTTTTGATAAACATGTTAGAGACTAAATCAATGAGTAAAAAATATGTATTATATAGTTTAGTGGTCGACAGTGTGGAAAAGATTGATTAAGAACTCTGTCAGTACAGGAAATGCGCTTGGATCTTCTTTGTATTGATCAAGCGAGAAGGGCAATATAAATACATTTAATGGAGGGCCACTTGAGAAATCTATGATCAATTGAACTGCTTTAAATGGGGTCCACATTTAAAGCAGTTCAATTCTTCTGCCACTCACATGTCCAAGTGGTGGCAGAAGAAGCTAATCAAGGTTAAATTTTTTTCCTGCCTCCAACAATGGTTTTTTTAGAGAATCCATGCTAAGCTGTTGTTTGTAGACCAGGTGCTCTGGACTCCTGACCAGGCCACCTATTCTTAAGCAGGACTTATAGGGTTGGTGGGTGATCCGTTTTAGCCGATTGTCCAGTTTAATCAATGAGTCTGTCAATATATAAACCTCAAAGTTTGCGTGTCTGTTATTCTGTGATTCTGTACTTTGATTTGTCCAGCTATTATAGCTGGACAATATAGCTATTAAAAATTGGAGTAAAGAATCCGTATTGCAAAAGATTTGATCTCGGAACCTACCATTTGCCAGGCAAATATCTTACCAATTAAGCTACTCACAATTGATAGATTCGTTTGGCGATATATGTCGATATGTGAGTGAAAATATGCTACCGCCCTCTGTTACGGCGCAACCTAATTTTATGCCTTCTCTCAGGGCTCTTATTCAAGAGCCATAGATGACTAGCTGACTCAAATTAGTCATTGGCAATG
The DNA here is from genome assembly GCF_963576615.1 of Watersipora subatra. Taxonomy (NCBI): domain Eukaryota; kingdom Metazoa; phylum Bryozoa; class Gymnolaemata; order Cheilostomatida; family Watersiporidae; genus Watersipora; species Watersipora subatra. The sequence goes on along the minus strand of NC_088709.1, from coordinate 42,311,072 downwards.
TGCCAAGCTGATGGCAAGTGGCAAGCTACTACATCACCTGCCACTGTTTTATACCCGTGCAATGGCCAGACATTCCGCTAATGCATGTATATAGGTCTAAATCACATTAATAAGGCCCTTATACTTGTACACTGCGCTATATGCTGAGAGCTGCACTACACTGTACTTTAAATATTTAGTCATTGAAAAAGGAATTTATACTTTAAATACAAACAAGTAAATATTTATTTACTTATAATAGTGGATGACCAATGAGATTGAGGTCATGGACTTTAGTTGGTGGTAAATGTATAAACACGGAGCACTATGGTGTAAATTTGTTGGAATAAACAAACTGAATTCTGGCGAGAACCTTGGCTGCATAGGTGAACGTAGAGTGTGTTATCTATTGGCAACTTTGGTCACTATCTTCTATACATCGGACAACTTATCTTTATGGCTGTAGATGTTCACCTAATCCGATATCTAAACTAACGGTGTCCATTTTAACATAATATGTTAAATAATCGAATGTTTTATAATATTATTATAAAACATTCGATTATAACAATATACAGTCTATAACCTCTAACTGACATAAGAATCTTCCGGAATACTGATGGCATAAGAATTATGGATTCATGCAAATAATTGCTGGTCTGAGAACCTATAATTACTAAAATATTAGTTGACTTATAGCACAGGCTGAAATGAGAAGGCTGCATATGGTGAGCTGTGGGAACATCATGAATGTAATCAGCACGGCTTAACACCTAGCTACAGCAGCCTTAACACCTAGCTACAGCAGCCTTAACACCTAGCTACAGCAGCCTTAACACCTAGCTACAGCAGCCTTAACACCTAGCTACAGCAGCCTTAACACCTAGCTGCAGCAGCCTTAACACCTAGCTACAGCAGCCTTAACACCTAGCTACAGCAGCCTTAACACCTAGCTACAGCACGGCTTAACACCTAGCTACAGCAGCCTTAACACCTAGCTACAGCAGCCTTAACACCTAGCTACAGCACGGCTTAACACCTAGCTGCAGCAGCCCTAACACCTAGCTACAGCAGCCGAAAAGTCTATAGAAACTTTGGCAGAAGAACATTGCTAGCTTCATGCAAAAGAGAAAGCCCATTTTTCCATATTAAATCCCAAATAGCATAGCAGTACAAAAGAAACTGCATCGACGTCCAATTGCAAATAATGGTAATCAAGATGAGAAGTCTTCAGCCTACCAGCTTGCAAATGTATTGATCTGATAGACATATTGCGTCATGGCATCGTTTTTATGTTATCATAACAAAACAAGTTATTAAGTTTTAATAAAATTAGTAGCCCGAAGTCACTGCATAACACATATTTAGGACCTTATGTGCGTCTATGGGACTTTGATTATTGCATAAAGGTAAACAGAGTTTTCCCATGGGTGACAGGCTCATCAGACTTCAAGCAAGAGGAGGGCAAGGCAAAGACATGAACGTCAAAGGTTGTATTTAATGCCATAACATCAAACAGTTTAGATTAAAGTAGGCTGTTTGTCATTTGTTGGTCATGAAATTGAGCAACAGCTGTAGATTGCATGATTTTATAGTATGTATACGCTGATTATTGATTATTATCTAATCAAAGACTACTCTTTCTAAAATAAATTATTTATGTTGTTCACGAGTGTTGACAAACTTTAATTTGTTTCAAAAGATATTTACATACTATGTGTTGTTTTTTATTATATTACTAGGCGTCAGATGTCAGCCAATAAGTGTGTTCCTTTTCTGAATTCCTCCAAATTATTAACGTGAATATTACGTATATATATTGTAATGATCACTCTGCTCATTGTTTGGTTTTACATGATCAAAGTAAAACCTTTTAGTAATGGTAAGATAACAAAATGAATCATCGCTGGTCTACACAATATACCCTACTCGCATGCTTTTATAATAACATCTTGGTACTTCCGATATTCAAGATGGTTTCATAAAATCTGTTTAGTTTATGAAAAATATTCACAGAAATCTTAAAAACTTTTATATTAAGAAGAGCTGATCCAAATGGGATATTTTTAATAACTGTGTTCAGCCAAAATTTATAGTTTCAATTATGCAAAAAAGTAATGCATCAAGCAAAAGGATGGCCAGCACATCGACCTTTCCCTAACAGTAAAAGATTTGCAACAATAACCAAACATTTCAGCATGCTTGAAGTTATATTCATCAAATTGACCACAGGGTAAATATAAAACATAGGACAGTCACAGAAGTGAGGACAACAATATAGCCAATTACAACTAACGAGATAAAGAAAGCTAACAGGAGTCATCATACTCCATTGGACAGAAAAGACAACTGCTAAACACACAGTTTCCTTATCACATGAGTATAGAAGTAAGGAGTGGGATAGATTAGCATACAATATGCTGTTGCTATTTAGTCAATATCCTCTTCATTTGGTCGGGCTGCTCTCGTAGGACCTGAATATACAACCAGAAGTAAGATATATGGTTGTTGAGTGTACACTAGAAACATGTAGCTATCCTATGTTCTAGCTGTTAGAAATCATAGAGCTATACAATCTCAATGAACAGAAATAACTGAGAGCGTAATAAGTAAGAGCAACATAATAAGAACCTTATTATGTTGCAATGGTTCTTTGCTTGCGTGCAAACTAAGCCATAGCTACCTAATGATTTAGCATTGACAAACCATAAAGTTGTACAAGCTCAATTGGTAGAAAGTAGTAGAACTCATTTGACCTATCAAGTTTTCATGGCTGTTGGCTTGTATGTCTGAGCATTGATAGTTAAACCATAGCTACCTCATCAGTTACCATTGAAAAACCATAAAGTTATACAATCCTAATTGGCAGAGAATACTGACAACTACAGAGTCAATCGGGTCGTATGTATGCATGCATATGAACTGATAGAACATAGGTAACCTCTTTGGTGATGATAAACCATAGAGTGATACCAAATGCATCGGTAGTGAGGAATGGAAACTACAGACTCTACAAAGGTATCAGCCATGTGGAACTATAATAATATACATGTACATAGCTTAGCATTATAGAGTCTCTACAAGTATTTGATAAAATTTATTTGTATCAATTATCATGATAAAATAATACGCAAGAGTTAAAGGAGACGTGGCAATGGTAAAGTATTAGCGCCAAATAAAACAGTTGAGGGTGGACAACCCTATTTATATGATGGGAAATTTCTATGGAATAGTTTATAACTTTCCAGCATATTTTCCATTGACAGTAGCACGAGTCGATAACAAATGCAGAAACTGCCATTACTATAAACTCTATGTTTTTAGTAACCAAATAAATTCAAAGAATGATATAGTCGTAAGTGGTTTGTTTCTGAAGCTAATTTTATTATGGATGCATTGCTAAGGAGCTGAGTGTAGGATACGGTATTATTATATCATCGCTGCAATGTCTTGTGTGTCAACTAAACCTATTATGATTCCATTTTCAATGTTATTTATTACCGAGATCACTGAAATATTATAAAGCACATTAATTATCCTACTTTTAATTGTACTAGAAATAAAACAAAAGCTGAATTGTACAAAATTTGACTATAAAATATGGTATTTTTACATATATCACAGAGCTGGTAGCAGCAGAATGCATGATTAGTAAGATTAGAATGTAGCATTATGCAATGGCACAACTTTGAGAAAAACCAATTTTTGAAATTATTTTTGATACTTTTTAACATTTTCAAATCATAGCTCATTTTAATAAAATACCTCTAAAAACAATACACAGGGTAAAATTTTGAGGGCATTAATTTTCCTACCATACCAAATTTATAGCTGGGCATTGCAGTTTACAACTTACAGTACAATGAAATCTTAACTCTATCGCGTCAAATAAACCAAATACACTCACTGAGGCTACCTGGTGGAAACCAGGGAAAGCATGGAGCTTCACTTAAATATGATTCACTTGTAATATGAGAACTCAAACTGTCAGCTTTTCCCTCAGTGCTTGATAGGATCAGGTCACTCTAAATGCGAACACAAGGAAATGTAACGTTTTAGTATATATGTTATATTTGTTAGTATAACACCAAGTTACACTGAGAAATCATTGTTTTAAACAAGTGAAATGAGTATGAAATAAAACTAATAAACTTGTAAGGCCTCATTTATATGCAAAGAAACAAACATAATGTTATATACAGCTGGAGTATTAAGGTTGATATCCAATTCCTAACTGGACTAAAAAAAATAAAGATTCAGTAAATCCCACAAGCTGGCTTATAAGGTTATGAAGCTCTAGATGGATCAGTTTCATAAATATAAAAAATCCAGTAGTATGTTTAGTATTGGAGTACAGTAGTAGCATTATCTTCTTCACAGTAACTAATCAGGATGTTACTATTCATATCCAGCTACTATCATCCACCCAGCTCCTATTAGATGGTATCTACATGTACTAGTGTGAGACAACCAATCACTATCAACCAATCAGCTACTAATGGATGGTATCTATTAGCGTGAGGCACCCAATTACTATCAACCAACCAGCTCCTAATAGATGGTACCTACTAATGTGAGACACCCGATCACTATCAACCAACCAGCTCCTAATAGATGGTATCTACTAGTGTGAGGCACCCGATCCCAGTGTGTCATGATAATTTGTCTAATCAATTGCCGGATAAAAGAATAACATTTCTATTTGAGTGCCATAAGTAAACCAACTATGTTTTAAATGACAGCAACACGTTCCAATCATCTTGTCAGAATATTCAATTAGGGCTTTAGATTTTAACTTTTGATCTATGGAATTCTTTAAACCTGCATGGTAATCAGTTTGAACATAACTGGCCCTTGCTTGTAATTGCTGTTTCACCAATGCATACTCCAAGACAGCCAGAGAGAAGTCAACATAAGTTTTCATCTGTATTGCAACCAAGTTTAATGAACAAACTATTCTGTGGAAATATACATTCTAAACAGATAGGATATATGCTATGATATATGTTCAAACCGTAACACTTTATTTCCTTATAAAGTGAAAAGTGAAAAAAGATTGGAGTTGTCATACCTACACAATACAACAAATCTATGAGTAAAGTCAAAGCATGTGCTCACATTGATCTCTGGAGATAGTCTCATAGTAATGTCTTCTTTTATAAGTTTACCCTCCGAATCAACAAAAACATTGACTCTCGAGTTAGAGACACTTGCTTTGGGACAGTTACTTGTAAGCCTGTTTTCCTAAAATGATAACCATTCGTAGAGATACCAGAGCAAAATGTGGTCCATAGTATATCAACTTTGGCTACCCAGTAAGTTGAACCAACTTAACACTCTTGAGCTATTGACAATCATAATAAAATGTCATTATTATATAATTATTCAATGATAAGAACATACAGTTGAGTAATATCTCTGTTTATTAAAGGAAAAGTGGTTAATCCTTTTAGTCCTAAAGAATTTAAGTCTTGACTCAAGGCACTCCTAGTAAGCTATTGTAGCTACAGAGTCAAACATTTACAAACACAGTTAATGTTTTTTGACGCTTTCTAATTTAATGTTTTTCTGTTAAAATCATTTGTATGTTGGAACAAATATTTATATTAGAATTTACTGCAATGCATTTAGTTTGTTTAGCAGGCAGCAACTTCATTAGTAGGATGTGTTATACATGTATACATAAAGTAATGATGCGCGGATTTTCTTTTATTTTTACTCTGATTTCCAAGAGGCGGGTGTTTAGAGGCTGTTTCTCAGGAATCAAGCAGAGTTTTTAAGTCAAACCTTTTTGGTGACCTAGAAGATGGTGCAGAATAAATATGTGTAAATTTAGGACAAAGCCAGCCAAAAAATGTAGAAATACATAGTGCTTACGCAGACTAATAGACAGACAACGCGCATACACATTCACACACAGAGACACTGCACGCACACACCTCCTTGCGCACACGTACGCACACACACACACGCATGCGCACCTCCTTGCGCACACGTACGCACACACACACGCATGCGCAAATACGCATGCACACACACGCACACACACAATGGCAAAGTAGGATTTATTAATATAGATACAAAAACAATGATCACACGTCTAGATGGTTACATCATGCTGCATATCATTACGGTCACAGCTTGTGAGCTTTTTTGACAAGTACAAGCACGTTGTTGGCCATTTAACTAATTTAATATAAAATTCACAAAGGTTTAAATGTCTATACTGGAAGAAGCTTGTACGCATACATGCATATACTCTTTGAACCCATAATTTAGCTACCAAGGGAGCAAGTCTAAGGAGCCCTGCATGTAAAATTGCACCTAGCATTTACAGTTTTGGTGTAAGCTGTTTCAATGGTTGCTTGTATGTTAGCAATGGTGACATTAAATAGCTATTAATACAGATACACACCCTGCAATATGATGTGGTGCACACAATATATAAAGGAAAAATAAGTTCTCGCATCAAAGCAACCATTACACAAAATAATGACTGCTATGAATAATACAGAATAGCAATTATTATGACTTACCTTCCTAATGACAGGTGTTGGTCTTTCCTTTTTAGAAATGCTTTGTCTCTTACTCTTTAAATGTGAGCATTGGCTAATCGGAACCACCTGTTCAACGTTCCATGTTGGATCGGTTGTAAGTAGAGATACATCCTCACAACTCGAGCAGGCACTAGCAACAATGTAACTTTGGTGTAATGGTTCAGCAAAAGTTCTGGAGGCCGGTGGTCTAGAATTGCACATCAATTGTGGAGTCCTATCCTGAAACTTTGACAATGAGGATGGAGTGCTTTTAGACAAGCCAGGGCAAACAACAGCCTTAGGCAACCTTTTTGGAACATTCGGGGGATTGTAAGAAGGGCAAGCATCAAAATTGCTACACATCCTTTGGCCTTTACATTTTGGTTTAGGGAGAAAGCCACTGTTATTTTCTGAGAGGGAATTCTTTAAACTAGCACATGCCAATGACATAATGTATTCATCTGTTTTAAAGTCTGATTGTGGTTGACTATATAAAAGCTTGTAAGAATAGTCGAGGCTGTGTTTACTGGCAGTCGATGTTATACCATCTCCTTTGTGTTTTGCACTAGAACTTGACCTTTTTTCTTGTTGGCACAAGCTAGCAGCTTTAGGTAGGATGGCTAAAATTGGCTTTGGATCTTTTGCAGATCTATTTAAGCAATTATTCACGACGTCCAAGCAACTTTTATCTGTAATTGATATAGAATCAGAAGCAATTGAAACCAGCTTCTGTTTTCTTTTTTGATAGGGCTTGTTAATGTCAGCAGCATCTAATTGCCTGTTTTTCTCACTGTTAGAAATGGTGGCATCCAGTTGTGTTCCACTTTTGCAAATTGCCATAGTTTTATTCAACGGTCGTCCTAAGCTACCATTCAGGGTCACATCTTCCAGTTGCAGTTCTGTGCAGCGGTTTGTCATATTACTGTTCAAAAGCCCTCCGCTCTCATAGGTTTTAATCACACTATTTGGAGACTCATCATTACTATCATCTGGGATAACATGCAACCGCTTTCCATTTTCACTATTACTATTAACATCACTTGGCTGTATTATTTTTTCATTGCCTCTGCTGATTTCTTTTAGTTGACATCCATAACAGGTTTTGACACAATCCTTAATTAATACTTGTTTCCTATTGGTTTCGTCGTATGCGAATTGTTTCCTCTTTTCATCGGGCAAAACAGAAACTGTTGACTGCACTGCATTGACATCAATTACTTGTTTGGCTTCTTTTTTAGAGTTAACATTCTCTGGCCCTCTATTTCCACAGCTTTCAGCAATATCAATCAGGTGCATTCCCATTTCCTTCGGTGTGTTGGTATCATAAAAGCTGCTTGAATGCATTTTGCCAGCCTCATCTATATCATGAACCGCTACGACAAACTCATCAGCCTTGTTCACTAATTTATTTTGTAAATTGGTTAAGGTAGCATCAGATTTACTGAAAGAACTTCCAGTAGAAGGTAATTCTGCGAAAGCTGTTTTATTCATATCATTCTTCTTGGGCACGGAGAAGTGCACCTTTTTCAAGCATTTTGCAGGAAAATCACATCTAGTTGAATCATTCACATGTGTGCTACAAGGCTTGATACTTTTAGCTTGACCAGTGTATGAATTGTAACAGGTGTCCTTAGAGAATTGACTAAAGGTAGTACGGCCAGTGTCCAACTTGCAGTCGCTAGAAGATAATGTAGAAGCAGTTTTGGTCAACAAACTAGACTTTTTTACAGCTAATGTGTCTGCAGAAAATGATAGTTGCTTACTGCCATAGTGACAAGGAGAATTATCAGCATTATGTTGGGAATGAGTAGCAGAGAGTGAATACTCAACTAATTTGGATGATTTGCATTTCATGCTTGAGGTATTCGGTGCACTCTGAGTGACAGAGGATGAACCACTTGAGTGATAATTTGAATTGTCAGCAACTTTTTTACCACATACATCTGAGTCATATTTAAAAGTATCTGCCAGAGAGGGTTGATCCTCATTTTGTAGTTTATTTTGAGCGTTGTTAGCATGAGTGCAAACACTGAGCTGATTCGTCAGATTATGATTTGTTATAAAGCTTGAAATATTCTTGGAGTCGGTAAAATGTGAGCCAACAGGTTTAACTGAGCATGAGATAGTAGGAGCGGATATGGAGGAATTACTTTCGCTCTCACATGCACTGTTGCCAATATTACAGGGTGATGCATCATGTAGTGACTGGCGATTTGACTGAAACACTGCTGATGTTGAGTTGGTGCCATGAGAAGTCAATTTTGAATTAGCATTAGTATAATCACTAGATTTTAGCGCGGCCTGGGGCATTTCACAAAAACTCTGGCTAACATTGTGATCCGTATTATGCCTAAAATTATTAGGATGAAGTAAATTTTGGCAAGGTTTTATCACTGCTTCAAAACAATCAGTGTTGGTTTGCCCAGGAAGTAAAAAAGTATTTGTAGTGCATGGCCTGACTATTCTAACCTCCTTGATTAACGTTTCACCATCTATTACACTTTGTGAAGGAGTTGCTGATACCGGATCTATTAAAGGCTTGACAGCCTGCATTTCGGTTAGCAAGTGTTTTTCTACAGCGACAATGGTCGCAGGGCCTTCTAGAATTGGTGATACAATAGCACTTTCGGCACAAGTCCTTGGCAATTCGTTGTTTAAAAATGACCCTTTGTTGGAGTGTGGAAGATTGGGTGAAGATTGATATGTGTCAAGACTATTGTTGTTATTTTCAAAACAATCTACACTAAACATGCTACAACTTGTTGTTTTAACAGCGACACGATTCAAAACCAGTGTACCATTTGGCAGAACTTGGTGATGCCTTTTCACCTGGCAAGTCATTATTTTGTCTGCTGCTTCTTTTGTGCTACAAATTTTGATGTACGGTACGGTTTGGAATTTCTGAGAAGTTGAAGGGTCTCCAGAAGCAGCACGGTACCCATAGCGGTCAGGATAAATTTTATCAGTAGGTTTATGGGATTCACTTCCTATTTGGGAAACAAGTTCTTGCAAGCCATTTGGTGAAAATGCGAACGTGTCAAGCCCATCTTGTTTCAATACTGCCAAAGAGACGGAATCCTTAATCGTTTTCTGCGCAACACCGTTTTTATACATATGATGGTTAAAATACATCTTAGTATCTACTTCTGAAAATAATGAATTTTCTTTGTTTACGCAAACCACTTTAGCGCCATCGTGAATTACTTCAGCTTGATCCCCATTTAACGAAATTGTCTGAAATGGTTCTTGTATAATACTTGTTTCCCTTGTAGCTGATATTTTCTGTTTAGGAAGTTCAGCAATACATTCAAAATGGTGACCTTCATGGGTCTCAGTATCTGAAGAGGTAGTTATATATTCACCAATCGATGCTACTTTGATTGAGTCTACAGTTGTATCAATAGATTCGTCATGACAAGTAATCGTTTTCATTGCATCTGGTGGTAGTAAATGTGCAGAACATAATGGTGATAGATTTCCTTTTGAAATGTTTTTAACGCTCAATAAATTCTCAACCTCCTTAGTTGAATCTAGAAGATCACTACAAGATATTAAACTTTCAGTTACATTAGATAAGGTCTCATCAGCAAGAAATGATGAGTTCATAGTAGAACCATTGCTGGGGCCAAATTTATGCTTGTCAGCAAATGTGTTATACAATGAAGATTGATGGCATTCTTTGTTGACATTTCCACATGGTACAAAACAGGAAATCATAACATGACGTTTTTCAGATGCTTGGGCTGAGCTTAAAAAAACATCAGCGTTCTCTGATGGAGGTAAACAGTCAGTTACTTGAACCTGTTGCATGCTGCCAGTATTGTAAGTTTGGATCTGGTTCATATCTGAAATAGAAAGAAGCAACTCTTCTCCTATATCAGCCCGCTTGGAGTGTGTCTTGTCATTTTCAACGTGTAGACTCATCATTGAGTTGGAGCTTGTACTTTTCCCAGCAGAACCCATACATTCACCCTTAACTGGAAAACATTCAACTTTCTTGTCTTCTACGTTGGTTGGCAGCTGGACGACATTGGGTTTGTTTTCAACGCCAATGCTCTCTAAATCTATTTCCTTCATTCCTTCGCAAGACTGTACAAGAGATTTCAACAGACTACTTGATGAGTTTAAAGAATAATCACTTGTTTTTTGGGGGTTGCCGCAAGAGAATTTGCCTGAAGATGGTTCTGTTAAATTATCGTCTTGCACCGCATATTTGTCACAAGTGAAATCCAATAACACATTATCAGCTTGGGGTTGGTCATCATTCAAGCCACTATCCCTGACAACTTTTGACGATTCGTTACTGACAGCCTTATCAAGATCATCGGCATCTGACAGTGACACAGACTCTGTACAAATGCCGCAATCTGATAACCCAAGCACGATTCCACTACTGAGGTCTTGTTTGTGGAGTTGCTTGACCGATTTCTTACAAAGGAGCAGTTCTGATGCAGGTTTGGAATCATCTGTGTTGTGCTGTGAAGAAATGAATCGTACTGTACATTCCGGATCACCTGGTTTCGAAAGCTGGAAAACAAATTGGTCTAGTTCAGTTCAACAGTTACATGTACTGAAAGCCACTATCAGTCAATGCCAGAGTAAATTTCTTTACAAACCGGTACTCATCACCAGTGCATATAATGATATTTGGAGACATGCTTCTACAGTGTCAAGACAAAGCCTGAGTGCCACAATCACAGGTATACACACAAATATTATTAGTAACCCTTTTTCAGGCATAGCGACATTATTGTCGTTGTGCGATACTGATGATAATGGGCAGAGTGACTATTATGTCGCCAAACAAATGGTTTTTATAAATTGATTTCTGGTTGGCTTATCGCCTTTTTTTGTTTAACTTTTTTACCAGTAGTAAACTACAATATACTGGTCTCTGTTAGCAACAAAAATACGCCGTTTAAAAAAATGGATCGTTTTTGCAATACTGAACAAATGAAAAATCTAAAATAAAAACATACTTAAATAAAATTTGGTCATTTTGTTAGCAGCTTGTTTCTGTTTTTTTCTGTTTCAGAATGTTTTCCCAGAGTGCAACAACTTTATTTTAATTTCATGGTTTCCTCCAAAGGCTTTAGACAAAGACAAGGCTATAGACTACAGAGGAACAAGAATAAGCACATGGTGTCAAGACTGCTGTGTAAGCCTCTGAAAGGGCAAATGCTTCCAAAGGTACCATAGCTAGAGAAACAGTTATATGAAGAGTTGACTTGGAACATGTTTATTTGTATTTACCTGTATCATAAAATCATACAAGTTTAAAATATCATAAATAAGAGTGTATTAAAGATATTTTTAAATCGATTTGTGAAAAATTAATCTGCCCAAGGGTTCTCAAATAGTCCAAAAAGCCCGCCTGCAAAAGGGTTAAGACGTAAAGCATTCAAACAATCAACGTTCACGCTGGCTCACATTGGAGGCAGTTTGCGAGCAGCACTGATGTGAAATTAATGGGTCATTTCTGTAAATATAGAGTTAACTATACAGTAATACCTTAAACATACGAGTGCCCCAACAAACATGTAAGAGGAATTTAAGATACAATAAGAATTTAAAGTTTTTGCCTTGAGATGCATATTTGAGATATGAGCATACAAGCCGGTTCTCGATGCAGCAGCTAGGTGGCCAAGATCATCAGATCAAGTTGAAAAAGTCCTACGAAGGCCAGCTAAAAGTGATCGCGAAAGCGAAGCACGCAGCGCCAAGCTGGAAGACAATAATAAAAAGTGAAAAAAAAGACAAAATTAGAATTAAGTGTGGTGTAAGATTAAAACTTATTTTTTGGTGTGTGCGGAGGGGGTTTAATAAGCTAAATTCATTTTAGTTAATTTACAATTATTTTTAAATTATTTTATGTTATGAAAGTGTCACAAATGTGTCACGTGTTGAAAGAGTTGCCGTCAAGTCTTTATCACACTGTCATTAGCTACTACTGCCTGTCTTGAAGGTAAAAACTATATGGTACTGTACACAGTAATGTTACAGTTTATTAGGGCTCATAACCTCTAGATAAGTATTTGTTACTTTCTGAGTGCGAGTAGTGAATTGAAACAGCTAAAACACGTTTTTCATCATAATATCCTGTTTTTAAGTGTTTTTTAGAAGATGGGGAGGTGTTTTTTGTATTTAGTTAGTTTATATAAAAAATATTGCTTTGAGATATAGAAAAATTGACACACAAGCTTAGTCCTATAATGCATAAAGCTCGCATGTCGATGTATGCCTGTATACGCGTGTCTTCTAATGCCAACAGCAAAGTATGAAATCAAAAAGATTTCACCTCCATAATCCAATGTGTGCCACGACTGCGTAGAGAGCACCTGTGTGGAAGGAATTGCCTTTCAGTTGCTAAATTATCACAAATTTTAATCGTTTCACGAATAGTTATGCTGTATACTGTTTAAGCATGTTATAGCAATTTGGTTTTCCTACATTGTATCGTACACAAAAAAATCTGCAAAACATTCAACCGATTATGCAAACAGCTTCAATTTATATATCAATTGAAACTATAAATATTTATCTCAAACAGCATTCTTCTAACAAATAATCATACTTCAAAAAGGTTTCTTGTTAAATTTCATGGCTAGGTATGTTGAATAATAATGTTCATACAGTTATCAACCTTGTCATACAAATCGGACCCTTTACCTAATTTATGATAATGGAAGTTCTGATTGCAAACAAAAATTATCGATTCTGAAAAACAAGTTCTGATCACCTTCACCTGCAAAAAACATTGCAACAAACCAGTTTTTATAGGGTGAGTCTAGATTAGCATGAAGACCAGACAATTAACAAAAAACCCAAAATGTTTGCATTTCAGAATAATTCCTGAAGGTATAGACAGCACTGTTTTGAATTTGGTTCAAACGGTGCCCAGTGTGAACAAGATAAAAAAATTCATACATGTTCTAGCGATGACCAGAAATATGCAGTTGTTTACAACCTTGTTTACAATTCGGTGCTGTCCAACTTTGTTCCATCTATCAGGTGCTGATGAACATGTCTTCAAGGCAGGCTTGAGGGATTTTGTGGAATGTGGAACTGCTCGAGTAGTGAGCAAGGGACTTCGCTTGTACTTCAAAGATTTACGGGCAACGGTGGAAGAAGTAGCTTTACCAGCAATAGAAACAGTTTTGCTGTGAGTTGCCGCAACGGAGGCAAACCTTGCATAAGGGTCTGATGATGAGCAAGTAAGAGATTGCAGAGCTGAAAAAAGAGATTAAGGGAAACTAAGTAATAAATAGAAGAGATGAAACAGGCTGCTCTGTTAGCATTTTCATCGTAGACTAATATGATGAGGCATCCAAGTGTTAAGAAATATAAGGTGACCTTCCTCCAAGTAGAGAGTCAACCTATACAATAAGCTCCAAATTAATTAGTGTTGACTGGTGAAAACGTAAATGTAAACGAAAAAGCAGCAGGCACGAAAAAAAGGAGCGCAAGGGTGAGTAACACTTAGACAGTCCGGTTATCATAAGTTGATCAGAAGAAAAACAGTAGGAGACTGAATGTTAGCAAACCAGACTTGAAGTCATATCAGAAGGCATACCTGGTTCAGGGGAGTTGGCAGTCAAATATGACTTCAAGCATTTCCTCGCCTTTGCATAACTTGTCAACCCGTAGCGTGAGCTCCCTGGCCGCTTTGGAGCATCTATTTTGTCACCTGCAAAATGTTATGCCATGTGGATGCTTAGAGCTATATAATGGAAATATGCTAGCACCCAAAATTAAAACAAGTTTTTTAAAGGTTGACTCGCAACAAAATTCACATTACAGTTATTTAGTATCAACAGATTTACCATGTCTTACTCTGTTGTGTTGTAGGTGCCACATATGTGGAAATGTGATTACAAGCTCTTAAAAGCTCAAAAAGAAAAGCCGCCGTAGACTGGAATCTGTTTATTTCTCTGACGTTGTCATTACAGTTTGGTTATTGTCTTGTCATGTGATGTTCTCACATGAATTGAAAGGGCAATAAAAAGCTCAATATAAATCATATCATAGCACTAGTTTATGACAAACATTTCGGGTTTTACCAAACCCGTATCAAATATCGATGCTTGCTACTTTACAGTTTTGTTTCTGTTTGGTCAATCGGCAAGTCGTAATCTGATCATGTGACCCAATACTTCGCAAATAATTTTTGCTGCACTTTTCGATTATCACAGGTGACCAACAGGCTCGTCATGATTATCAGACAATGATATGTACTCCTTCGAGCTAAGGTTAAAAAAATTACACGAATTTTTACGGTGTTATAAGATATCACTGCTAAAATTGACAGCATTACAATGACGATAAAATAGACGCGTAAGAACAATAGACATGGTTTTATTGAATGCGTGAAGTATATTTGTGAAAATATTTCGACGAATAAGGTTGCATGAATGTGTAAACAGAAACCATCTACCACAACTACGTCACATTTGAGCCGTTTTGGAAAGAGAATCCAAACTATGGCGGTCTTGTGTGGCTGCGATTAACTGTTCGGTTTTTAGTTTTTAAAAGTTTGTAATCACATTTCCACATACTTTGCACCTACAACACAACAGAGTAAGACATTGTGAATCTTTTGATATCAAATAACTGTAATGTGAATTGTGTTGCAAGTCAACCTTTAAAACACTAACACGTAACAAGCAATGAATAGGATAACTATAACTAATGCCAATATTACTAGAAGGTAAATGCTTATTTAAAGGTTGACTTGCAACAAAATTCACATTACAGTTATTTGGTATCAAGAGATTCATCATGTCTTACTCTGCTGTGCTGCAGGTGCAAAATATGTGGAAATGTGATTACAAGCTCTTAAAAGCTCAAAAACAAACAGTCATGGCAGCCATCACGAAAACGCCGTAGATTAGAATCCCTTTCCAAAACGCCTCAAATGGGACGTAGCTGAACAGGATGGCTTCTGTTTACGCTTTTATGCAACCTCATTAGTCGAAATATTTTCACAAATATACTTCTTGCATTCACTAAAACCATGTCTATTGTCCTTATGCGTCTATTTCAGCCTTATTGTGATGATGTAATTTTGAGCACTGATATCTCAAAACCCACCGTAAAAAATTGTTTTAATTTTTTAACCTTAGCTCGAAGAAGTGCATATCATCCTCTGATAAACATGACGAGCCTGTTGGTCACCTGTGATAGTTAAAAAACGCTGCAGAAATTATTCGCGCTGTTTGGCAGAAAGTATGGGTCACATGAACAGATTATGACTAGACCAGGCCGAAACAAAACTGTAAAGTAGCGAGCATCTATATTTGATACGAGCTTTTTGGTAAAACCCAAGTGTTGGTGATAAACTAGTTCTACGAGAAGTTTTATATTAAGTCTTTTATTAGCCTTTCAATTCACATTCCAACCTATGGCGTTTTCGTGATGGCGGCGATTAACTGCTCGTTTTTGAGCTTTTAAGAGCTTGTAATCACAATTCCACATATTTTGCCCCTACAACACAGCAGAGTAAGACATGGTGAATCTGTTGATACCAAATAACTGTAATGTGAATTTCGTTGCAAGTCAACCTTTAAGAAGGGCTTCAGGTTAAGTAAAAACAATGCTCTCTACTTTTACAGCATATGAGTAATTTCAAGAGTTGATACTATCAATCCTATCAACGATAATCAGTATCTATCAACTTGATAGATGCTCATTAGAAAAGAGCATAAAACACAAGTATTAGTTTTACCATGAGAAAACTTAGAGATAGGCTTTGAATTGGTCTTTATTGGTAAAATAGACTTTGTTTTATTTGGCCTCTTGGGAGAGCAACTGTCAGGTTCTTTGTTTTCTGGAGTTTTGGTTTTAAGCTTAGCCAAACTGCTGACTGGTTTGCCTTTAAAACTATATAAACTTGGTTTACTTCTAGGTCTGCTTGTGTTTGGTAGAGAGGTACGACCACGCAACTTCAATGGTTTATTATGATTAACTCTATCAACAATAGAGGTAATTCTGCTCTACAACAAATAATATCAATAACACTATTTTGAGTAAATAACATGCAGAGAATAGCTAAAAAGTTTCATGAAAGAGGAAATACAACTGTTAGGGAGTTATCTCCACTGAAAGATGGATACAGTATTAATGTTTTCAGCTTCAATAGAGATGATTTTACAAAGCTCAAACAGGTATTGATGAAGTTTACACATGATGATTATGAGCATAATGTTTAATTCAGATGTTCTTGTAGATTAAAACGGTAATCTTTTTTGTTGTTTCTATTGCTTTCACAGAAAACTTTCTAAAATCACTAAAGTTCAAGGATCGCTACGCTGACCAAGATCTGAACAAGGCACTTATCGAGCAGGTCTCTAGTTACGCATACAGCAAACGTAGGTGCACAAGTTGACCCGGTGCATAGGTCGAGGAGGTCTAAAGCTCTGAAATGTACCTGCCATATAAGTCAAATCATTTTTTTGGCTCAAATTGTTTGATTGCCAATAGTTCAGATGGCATCAGAGGCGGGCGATATGTAGTTGAGGAAATGGCATTCAAAACCGCTATCAGTAACAACGGCAATTTTTGTGTCGTCGACAATATGTGCAACAATTAAAGAGACAAAAGTTTTAGTAAAGACCATAAGATATGAAAAACAATACTTCGCCATTGT
The DNA here is from genome assembly GCF_963576615.1 of Watersipora subatra. Lineage (NCBI taxonomy): Eukaryota > Metazoa > Bryozoa > Gymnolaemata > Cheilostomatida > Watersiporidae > Watersipora > Watersipora subatra. Next base: position 42,293,912 of record NC_088709.1, on the reverse strand, counting down.
ACTGGCCCGCCTCGCCTATAGAACGAAACTGTTACCTTTGATAATATGCGCATTTTAAACAGAAAAGCCATGTCACATGACAGATTTCTGTCAGGAATCATAATTAATGTACAAGAAAATGATGGATGGATGATAGCGGATGTCGTCAAATGGATAACCCAAGTGTGGGCTTGTGGGCAAATACTATGAAAAAGCATTAACCTTAAAAAAAGCACATTATTCCAGAAGAGAATCTTAGCAATGACAATTTGAATGTTGAAGAATGGGACTTGGTTTTTGATCCATTTCATGGTAAGTAGGATTACTAGTATTTCACTACTTTATAAATAAATCCCTATATGTCATATTATGCAATTTTAAATTGTGATGGTTTTTTAAAATTGAATTTTACTAAAATTCATGTCACGAAAAATGTGACTGCCGTGTAAATCAAAAATGGCGGTGACACATTTTTTTGAAATTCGGTGACACATTTTTTACTTATATGGTGGAATTTGCGGTGCCTACAGGTAAATAAACCAATTTTGTTATATTTCATGGAAACAGTTACCAAAACACATGTCACTAAAGCAACTTTTATGAATTTGGGAACAATTTAAAGCTCATCAGTTAATTATTAATTTTAAAATTTAAAATTAAGATAAATATTAATTTAATTTTTTTGAATTTTACATATTCCAGAGTTTTTCATAAAACACTCTGAGTTTTCACATTTTCTCCAACTATACTTATATGCGAGACAGGCATATAAGTATAGTTGGGGGTGCAGACAGGCAAAAAAAGGAAAAAGTTTTTGTTATTTAACAATATCTCATCATACTTGCATACTCAAAATCAAGTTATTAAACCTTTGAGAATGTTGTTTCTTTGCTTAATTGTAAGAGAAAACCTGTTTTTTATTTAACAATTCATATGCTTAGTAAGGGTTCCAAAAAACGAATATTTGTTAAATATAAAAACCAAGTTTAATCTTAAAGCAAACCATCAGTTTTAGAGGGTGAATGAAAATTCGCTCAGCAAGAGTTTCATGTTTAATTGAGCTACTTTTACTTAGGGCATGTCAATCAGAAAGCAGAAAATGACAAACTTTGCAAGCATAGCACTTAGATGGGATGACAAACAAGGTCTCTACTGAATTTCCATACATGAAGTTATCATGGATTTTCTAAGCAATGAATACTACTGAGGCAGATCATGGTATGGAACTATCAAAAACTACCGTGTGACTTCAATAGCTTAGCTCAGAGGTTTTAGACCATAACATAAAATACACCTTGGCTAACACATTAGACTGTAGCTGCTGTGCCACATAGCTGTCCAATTGTTTAAGCTGCTCTGTTGAACCGTCTTTCTCTGCTGACTTAGCATTTGAAGCCTTTGCCTTTTGCTTAAAAACACCTTTGGTGGATTTTTTGCTAGAAGGGCTCTTAACTGGATGTTTTGGTGTGTGAAGCTTGATATTTTTTGATGATCCACTTTTGAGTGACATCTAAAACAACTATTACAGTATAATGCAGGTCATTGATTTAACTATTGGCACAATTAAAAACGAGCAGTAGAAAAATGGAGGTTGATTTACTTCCACACAATATTGCAGTTCAAAGTTAATTCCCTTTTAAAAGAATTTTGGTTGTTCATATTACGAATTACTGGTAGACTATTTAGCTGTCGAAAACTGGAGCCCTATAGCTTGTTAGTTGTTTTTTTAAACATCTTATATACTCTGTAATGAATATTGAATATACAGATTTCAATATACAGAGTAAATTTGTTAGAAAATTTGTTTTACATGTTAAAACCAATGCATCTTCAAAAAATTATTTTGATGACTATAATTATGGTGAAATTCGCTCCGCAATCTGAAAACCTACAACAGCCCCTTAATAAATACTGCAGGTGATTTTACATAGCATTAAAACAAATGCATTATATAAAGAATGTTAAAAAATTATGTAAGAAATTAAATTACATAAAAAAAACTTTCTGTGTACTACGAGCTGTGTAGCGCAGCTCGGTACAGAGTTTGTGAATGGCCAAGAGTTGCATGGTGCAGCTTAAGCGGACTTCACACAAAACATTTCTGATTAGTGTGTAATTAATTATTTGGCTTATTGTATCAGTACTTGAATGAAAAGAAATAATAGCCTGCCTGCATTCAGCCAATAGAAGCTATGTTTGTAGCCTACCCTGAACTTAATTTAGCTTTGCAAAAACTTTTTTTATCGCAATTTCTTCTTTGTAATGACCAGTCGCCTTAGACGTATTACAGCTACGGAAGTTTCACAATTGTTGATCAAGGGACTTTGGATGATCAGCTATTGAACAATAGCATAGATATATAAACCTAGATTGGCCAATAGGGAAAAAGCCTGTCAGACTTAAATAGCATGACGTTACATCATTGTATTGTACCTAATGCTTGACTGCACTGTTGTTTACAATGGAGCTAATGAGGAGGTGACAAAATCACATTTATTACTACATAAAAACCTTCTTGGATACATAATCTAGTGAACCAAAGCGACTCTGTGATAATATCTGATAACCACCATAGATTAAAACTATAAAAATTATGAAATGTTGCGCACAAATCATGAGCCATCAGGGCTTTATGTGCCACCCCTTCTTCTATCCCCCTTCTTTCTTTTCCCCTTCCCCTAAGAAGGAGGAAGGGGAAAAGAGAGAAGGGGAAAAGAGAGAAGGGAAAAGAGAGGGGGAGGGCAAATAGCCCACCCACCCGAAGAGCCAGACCCTGGTTAGGTAAAAGACTAATATCATGCTGAACTAAACATGACTAAATATGATGAGTGTGCACTAATATTTGAGTGTGCACGCAGCAAGTTGAAAACTCAACTCTGAGATTGGCCCTCATCGACCTCTCTTATGAGAAGGATTGCAAATTTGGCCACTGTGGCACAGTATGTGCCAAAAACTAAGATTCACACAGTTAAACATCAGTGCTATTATTGGATTGACTTTACAATTTTTCACTTATATCGTTCATCGAATTTACAGTAGCTTTCTGTTTAATCTTGTTGTAAAATATATTTAACTGTTGAAAAGCATGTAATACATTTTGTGTTAGTTGTTCACTGCTACCAGATACCAGATTTTTCTTCTATAAAAAACTATAATAGTTTTTCTGATGGTATGGTAATAATAGAAATGGTTCTGCAAAACCAATTCTATTTGTTCATTGATATTTTATTTTCAGCTCAACCCAAGCTTGTTTCTAGTAATCTTGACAAGCAGTAGTATTAGAGCTATATTTCAGTTACTTCTGCATTGATGTCATGATACCTAAACAAAACTATTTCTCCATTGCATCAACAAATGCACAGAAAACTGAGAAATAGCGTTTGCAGGGCATTATGTTATCTTAGTTTACTTTACTACCTTTTCTGCTCGAGAAAAAAAGGGTCAAGTTATGAGCAATAGCCATTATTATAGATATAATATCTGTAAAAGTATTTTAAGGTGTACATTCTTTCGCGCTTAAGTCAATGATACAGATTGTCTATACTGTTCAGAGAGAAGCACACACTTGTTCATATGCTATGCGGGCTAACCAGCGTTTAAAAATTAATCAGCGTTTAAAAATGATTAAATATATCTATTAACAGCTTAAACTAGCAATCTCCATAGTACTTTCCTAACCTTTTAGTTAAAGAATTTACGTAGCAAAACGTTAGAGCTTTCCAATGAAACTGTATACAACTACTGTGAAACTAGTATGTCCACGATCACCAACCTCAAGTTCATCAAATCATGACTCAATCGTAGAAAGCAATACCCTTTGGTCATTCACAACGTAGTGGATTAAAACGTGTAATGTTGTAGACGATCGACAAATAAGCCTAAAACGATATAAAAACTGCTACATCTTGTACGATTCCAAACACTGGCAATGTTCCAATCAACTGATACTTGCAGTCAACTGATACTTGCTCAGACGCTAACCAATAGTTGAGGTCGTTCTGTTTGCTGCCATATTATAATAAGATAACGTTCGGTATCCGTTCAAAAGCTCGAAAGCTCTTCTGCACTGCTTAACCTCGCAATACGCAAACAATCGGTATTCGAAGATTGTTTCATAGCTGCAGGCTAACACATGTCAGATGAATCGTCCGACTGCAATTGCAATCATAAGCGAGCTCATGATTGCAATATGTAATATATTTATTTGTATCATGCCCATTTATCTACAGTTTTAGGCGAGTTAGTTCGATTAGCAGCAGGCAAACGAGTAATTGCAAAGTAATATGATTCGTTAAAAAGTATCGGCTGGAAGTGAGGTCATATACCGCCAAACATTTTTTATTCGAATCCCGTAATTCCCAGCCGCACATTTGCTTTTATTTAGTTGTCAAAAGAAAAAATAGGCAGGTAGTTTATTTTCTCATAATTTCTCATTTTCTCTTTTTTTTTGCAACTTTCGTCAATCAAATTAAATTTCTGAATACTTTAAGCCAACAAACTGGAAGTAATAACATAGACACATTAAAAAGGACATCGAAACAAAAATAAATATATGTAGGCTACACTATTCCATCAGCCCTACACGAGTTATTTAATGAGAGTAAGGCTTAAGCTGAATAGGATGCAAAGTGAGTAGCAAGATATTAGTGAGCGATTAGAGAGGGTAGCGAGATTAAATATTAAGAAACGTCAATGCAACTATTTGGAGTATTCTCTTGTTCATGGCTAATCTTTGAGTGGCTAATCTTTGTTTTATCAAATTTGTATAAATTATTGTTATATTGCCAGACTAACCAAGAGACGAATATTTAGTATGGCTGAAAGTGATTTTGTCACTCCTATCAAGCCTGTGAAAAGAAAATGGCCATCCAGAGACTCTACCAATGTTTCGGTATCCACTCCTTTGAACAAGGAACCAAAGACTTTGACAATTCCACCATCACCGTTTTTGAAACAACTTGGCTATGGCACTGGAATTAATGTATATTTGATGCAGCAACCTGCTACACCTAGTGGCAGGGTAAAATCTCCATGGGCTGTTAAGAAACTGAGCTCTTTGGTGAACAAGAGCCCAAATGGACTTAAAACGTAAGTTTTTTGAGCTGTAGGCCTACTATCATATATTGAAGCGGATCACAACTGCTGGAATGAACCAATAGTAATTGCAGTTGTAATTAGTTTTGTTTGTAAAAAACGATTTCATGATCCTTCGAAATGGAAAGTACTGCAGAGAAGCATCTTTATATTGTAAGAACAGTGTTGTCAGGAAACTATCTAATATTATTTATAACCTAGTCACCTACATGTGCCAATTTGAACTGACCGTAACTGATGTATTTTACTGAGCTGTAGCTAAATCAAGTTTGTATTTGACATGAAATCAGTTACAAACTGATTTGATTAGACATCTAACAAATCGAATTGATCATTTGCCTGCTGCACACTAATTAATGATTTTGAAATAATTGACACTATTATGTGCAAAAATGTATATAGGAAGCAAAAAAAGAAACTCTTCAAGATAAGGCTGATTACCTTATGGTAACCTCGAAATTCCTCAAGGTTACCATAAGTTCTTTCTTTTCAGCCGCTGATTGAACAATGATGTTGTAAAGTGTACATGCAAGTGATTGTAATATGTAGATGACCATTAAAGTAAATTTCTAACTTTCTATTAATATGTAAGTTGGGTATATTACATGCATCTTTCTATCAATAGATAAGTTGGGTATATTACATGCATTTTTATGTGAGAACAACACTAGGTAAAACATAAGATATTGAAACTAACCAAACCTATGCCATTGAAAATTTATTGCATTCTCCGATTCATAGAGAGAATATTCCAAACTCATTTTATCACTCACTTATGGCCATTGCATTTCACAAAAACAAGTTTGAAAAATTGATCTAGCACTTGAGAATTTCACCTTGGACACGTTATGATTCTGCTTTACTAAAAACGTTTTCACTTTGAGCAGTCACTACAGAATAAACAATACACCAAAAACAAGCTTAGCTAGCATTTGTTTTATTTTACTTGTCAGAGTTATATAATATATATATATATATAATGTGATTCTACATGTTGATGCGATGCATTAATTCTAAAATCAATATAAAAGTAATAATCATTTGCAGGTTTTAATTATATATATATGATGATTCCGTTCTGATTAGTTTCACCAGTAGTATCATATCAAGGAACTGTAATTAGTTAACCACAAAATTGGCATATAGAAATGTGCAACCTAACAAAAGCTAAAAACATCCAATGGTTAAATGCAGATACGTAATTTTTGTACCGTTAATGTCTGCCATTGATTTTCATCGTCAGAATTTCAATATCAGAATCATTACCAGAACTGTTTTAACTGCAATTACACAATAGCTAATTTGCTTTGGATAACGTACGCATACACATTTGTTTCAAATATTCGAAGCATCACTGATTTGATTGCGGCTATGGTATTTTGCAAATAGTTTGCCTTGGGAAACTGCTATTAATGATATATTCGTATATGAACAGGTATGAGACACGGCTAGCATATGAAGCAAACATATTAAAAGGCCTTGACCACCCTAACATAGTAGGGTACAGGGATGCAGTAAGGTGGGTACCAGTTTTCCCTAACATGCTAACATTCCTGAATGCGCTTACCCTACTACTATATGTGAAAGTTTGTATAAATAAGTGTATGTTAGACCCAGATACTACTTCTTGTTACTATTGTTCTGTTGATAATGTAATCAGCCTGTAGCTGAGGGTGTCTTGTGCTCATTCTGGGTAATATATTAGCTGACTAAACAGCTATAGTAACCATGGTTGTAATTGTATGTAGCGGCTGCCATTCTTGCGTGATTCTTTTGGGCACTTCCTCATTTTACTAGAGTAGGTGGGCTAGGAAATAGTCACCACACTCGCTGAATGTCTAAGGGAGAGTATTTTGGTTCTTAATTCCTTATCAAGCAAAGATTCTTGGCTCTGTTGCAGAGGTGATGATGGCAGATTATGTCTCTGCATGGAAAGTGGTGAGAAATCACTCAATCAACTAATTGAATTACGACAAGAGGAAGGAGAGCCATTTCCTCCTAACAAAATTCATAAAGTAGGTCTGGTCAATTGTACTGGTCATTGACTCGGTTTTAGAAGCTTGTAAACAATATTATCACTCTAACCAATATATGTTCAATCAGACAGCGGCGTAGTAAGATAACCCTTTCTAAAGTTTTCTCCGTATGACATGATTGTACATCTTGGAACAAATAATCTTTTATGAGTACGTTGTATTTTATTTAAGTAAACCAATATCTCAGAGCAGTAATGATAAAAACTAAAGGTTATATATAGCTATAAAACTATTTGATATAACAAATCTGTTTTATAACATTATGTGAAAATCAAATGAAAAAAATATTAAATTATATGTTAAGGAACTAAATTAATTGAGTGATAATAGTCATTAAAAGAGGTGTTTGTTGTTACCCTGGAATCATGATGAAGGAAGTGCAAGTACGGCAATATGTATGCTCTTAGGTGATAACTCTGTTGCAATATTTGTTTTATTGAAACAAAAATATTTGTCGAAACTCATATGTAGGAGCAAATATAAGTACTCAATATGTTCTGTTGATTTGTTCACCAGCTTGAACGTTTAATAATGAAAATTTTTTATAATTATATATAATATTAATCTACCAAAATAAATGCATTTCATAACATAAAATTTTGGTGCAAAAAATCAAGTAATAGTAAAAGAGGTGTATTTTTGTTACTCTGTTGGAGAAATTCACAATCGTAAATTAGATTTGACTTACGCACTAAGTTGATTTTAGAGCTGCAGTATCCTGTTTATTATCTGTTGTTGAGATGTTGAACTACTTGTTATCTCTACTTAGTATTGCTTCTTTTTGTAGAAGCAAATGTTATACGAGGAGTTGTCTTCTTGTTACCATTTAACCATACAACCCTTAAAAATGATTTTTTGTTCTCTAACGTTTAAAAAAAATGGAGGAACTGTTTTTTTATATTATTATGCAAAGTCCAAGTTGTACCACAGCGTAATATTGATGAGAGCTTTTTGATGTACACTTAGTTTATAGTGATGGCCAACCGTCATATATTTTCTTAACGTTTTACAAGGTTGACAGGAGTGTTTCGGTAATAGCCTCGAGTGTTCATCAGTGAAAAACCACCTTCATTGTTTGCACACATGAGCTCCTTTTTGGAGAATCAAATTTAACTATCAATTTTACCTGTTTATCACTGACGTTTTATTGTTGGTCAGTGATTATCATTAATATTATCATGCTACACTCAAATTGAACGGACAGCCATAGCTGACATTTGGTGGATGGAGGTCAAAAGTGAAACCACCGAGGGACATGATCATGCATGTTCAACTTTGTGAAGCTTTGAGTCACATGAGCCAGAAAGTGTTAACTCAATAGCTCTTACTTCGCAGTTGTCTCTGCACGAGTCCACTCATTTTCTTTATTCTTTTTATGATCATTACGTTGCGCAACATAAAAGTACTAAGACCGAACATCATACCCATCACTGAGTAAAACTTTTGTGGAGGAGAAAACTCTCTACATGCATTCTCGAAGGGGCCCTGCAATGTCGGTTTGTCTACTATCATCTCTACTACAGGTTGTGTATGCAGCCAGTTCAGCTCTAGACTACCTCCATAACAACAAAAAACTACTTCACGGTGATATCAAGAGCCACAATATTCTTGTAAAGGGAGATTTTGCAGAGGTCAGTGGTATTTTTCAAGTCGCAAGTGATATACAGTAGACGCTCCTATAACATAAATTCAGCATATTGAAAATAGTTTATGTGAAGTTTTTGCTCCGTACCACGTAAACGTTCCATATAACATAAAGTGTCAGTTTGGTGGAAGTTCTTAAATTCGATTTGAATAGCGAGAATCGTGTGTTCGCCTTACAAATATCGCTTTTTCTTCCGTTGCACTTGGGAGTGTAAATGACGTGTGGGGTTACCTTATCTCTATTATATGCTAGTACCCTGGTATTCTTGCTCGCCATGATAGATCGACAGGCGTGTTGACAAAGCATGGAGAATGAATAGCTGCACAATTAATCAGAAATACTTAAAGGCGATCTATTGGTGCAGGTGTTAGGGTCACGAGTTGTAGTCTTGCTAAAAGTTAATTTTTGTCCGAATCTCAAAATCTGGTGATGGATAGACAGATGGACTGATGCCGCACTTAGTATAGCAAAAATACATTTTTCTTTTGTCTTGTTTTAGACTTGAGGAAATTTTTTGTTATTCTTTCTTTGAAGAATGAACATGGTGGTCTAGAAGAAAGATTGGACAAATTAGATGTGAATTGACATTGAAAGTGTGCACTCCTCATGACCTTTTTTGTTGTAATCATAGACCACAAACTGTGTGAAAATGATTAAAAAAATGAGAAAGTTGCCGATACAAACTAATACTACATTTACTGTACAATCATTAAATGGAAACATTAAGTCTAGTTTTTCCTTTTTGAAGGGCTAAAGAGGTGAGTTTGGGACGATCTTACAACACATTAATCAATTTACATGTGTTTTACAATTCATATAACATAAAATCCCTATTATGGAAATGTTCCTGAAACGGATTATTTACGTTGTAGGCGCATCTACTGTACTAACTAATATATAGCAGTTAGTATGTAGCAAATAACTAGTGTTATCGGTGTATGTAATATAATATCTATATGCAGATAAAGCTTTGTGATTTCGGAGTTTGTATGAAACTGAAGGAAGATCTGCAGGGCCTGGCTGATGACTCTGATGAATATGTTGGTACCTCGGCTTATACCAGCTCTGAGGTTCTTAGTGGAGGTACTCATATCATATTTTCACACTTGTCATCATTGGGCTAACAAGAATGAAAAAATATTGTATGTCTACAATAAAGTAAACCAGAAATATATATTTACTATTCTAAGAGCTGTGTCTTTCGAATTTGGCAACTTGCTCCCACTTGATGCTTCATGTTATATGGAATTTCTTATGTAATATGAAGCAAAAACTTTACATGAATTCTTTATGTCAAGTGAAATTTACATCATAAGATGTTTACGTTATTTAAGCATCTACTGTAGTACCGCTATGGCACAAGTATGCTAAGATTAAAAAGTTTTCCACGACACTCATAACTGTTTCCCCAAAGTGCGATGATTTTGCGGGTGTCACTTCTTCAAGTTGGAGGAGAATCCTTTTAGTAGAAATTGATCACGGTATAGTTTGGAGGTGGAAATGCTGAGATTAAAAGGTCAAATATCAGACACTGAGCTAATATTGTGGATATGCTGATATATGCATTATGATTAATGTAACCAAGGAGCTATGCGCCTAGCTTCTAGTTTAGGCAATATTAAGAGAACATTGTTGTTGGATATTCAGACTATTGGACAGGCTTGTCTAGACATGAGGGTATTCTGACTTGGAATTTATTCGAAACTTTTCCATAAGGTTTGTCAACCTTAGTCCAGTGTGTCATTTTTTATGTCTAAAAAGCGTGTGCGTGTGTTTTATCTCATCAATTAGTAGAAATATAACATTAAGCAAAAATGAAGATATATTTACAATATTGATTAAATGAAAAAAATTAAAAGCCTAATTCCTTCATATTAAGGAATTATTATGATGAGCCCTAAATGCAGTAGCACTGCAGCTAGTCAAGGCGCTTGGTTCACAGAAATTGGCATATTTTGACTGGTCAGTCTAAATATTTTGTATATTTCATCAAAATTCAACTAGTAGGTCTTGATTAAGGCTTAACAAGTGGCTCCTCACGTTTCTTTTAAGGCTAGTAAATGCTGAAATTTTTGCCAAAGCATTTTGGAAGACTGTTCCATTGTGATGGAACTCTGTATTCAATTGTTTTTTGACCGGAAGTGGTATAAAATATTGATAATGGTAGATTGGTTTTCAAAAATCTAGTATTATAGGGAGAGTTTTTTAACTTTATAATCACTTGAATAAAATTCTGAATGCGCCATCAAAAGAATTTTATCCTGGTAAAGTTTATCAACAGGCATAACAAAAAAGTTTAACTAACAGCCAGTGAGATGAAGTCGGCGGTGGTTCATCAATAATTATGCGCATTAGATGCTTTTGTGGTATTAATAGTTTTTTGAAACAAAAAAATGGAGCATTTTCCTATGACTCCAGGTAGCAGCTAATTTTAGAGTCCATAAATGTGTTGTATATTAGTTTCATAATATTTCTGGGTAAAATTTTAGAAGATTTCCTTATCAGGCTCAACATGGATCTTATCTGCTTATTTAGCTATTTAACGTATGCAAGTTAATAATTAGGAAAAAAGTCTTGTTATTACGTTGTTGAGGCAACAGAATTGTAGTCTTAGTCCTGGATTTCAACTTTCCTTCCTTTTGGATTAATTTGCCCCAACTTCTATAGTTTTTACCATTCCTGTGTAATTTTTATTTGGTTCTTTATCTTTGCTTATGAAACTGCAATGTTTTGAGAAACTTCAAAAGTAGTATGTTGGAGGTTATTTCTGGTGTAGATTCATGTATTTGTTAAAAGTTTACATCGAATGCGTGTTTGAGAAGTCATACACTGAATGGTCACTGTACAGTCATACCTCAACATACGAGTGTCCCAATATACCAGAAATTTGGGATATGAGGAAAATTTTGAACAAGTTTTCACTTCTACTTACAAGGTAAATTTGAGGTACAGTAGATGCCCTTATAAAGTAAACCTCCTTTGATGTAGATTTTACATAATGTAAAGAATTTATGTAAAGTTTTGGCTTCATATTACGCACGAAATTCCATATAACTTAAAGTGTTAATGCATTGAATGGATTTGGATAAATTGATATCATGAGATGATCACTGTGCATGAATTCCTTGTATGCTACACTCAATAGTTTCTGTTCTTTGTTTTAGCCATGGTTGTTATTTTCCAGTGTTTTACACTTGTGTGTCACCACTCTGAGGTATGAATGTTGGTGTTACGCTACATGTTAGTATCCCTCATGAAATGGGCATAATTCTTGCTTCAGTTTTAAAAGTAATGATGATGAAAAGCTATCATAGTATCAATTGGCGTATGAAATTCCTTGATTAACTGCATCTTTATTTCTTGCGTAGGGCTCATCACCGACAAGGCTGATATCTACTCTCTTGGTTGCGTTATCTATGAGATGCTCTCTCTTACGATGCCTCACATGCCACACATGCTGGATGACAGCGAGCTGTCATTCGACGAATCAGCTTTCAGGTAAGTTAGTGTTTCACATCAGCGATTGCAGGTTTTGGGAGGGAATTCATTAAATGTCCGCTGAACGATCATCTATATTCTATATATATATTTCTTAAAAGTTGGTCACATGTATATATGTGTGTAGTTCCAGCTATAGCTATTAAAGTCACAGGGTGATTGCGTAATGGCACGGAGAGGGTAGCTCTTATTAGTACGCTTACTCAAATTATCCATTGGAGATGTGCCACGCTAATAGCAAGTAGCAGGCAACTTTCATTACCTCTCATTGTTTATAAGTTGATTTTTACTACCCTGGCAAAGCCGGGTAGCACAGCTAGTTTAAAGGTTGACTTGCAACAAAATTCACATTACAGTTATTTGGTATCAAAAGATTCACCATATCTTATTCTGCTGCGTTGTAGGTGCATAATATGTGGAAAGGTGATTCCAAGCTCTTAAAAGCTCAAAAAGTTAATCGCCGCCATCACCAAACCGCCGTACATTGGAATCAATTTATTTCTCTGATGTAGACAAATGATTTGGTTATTGTTTTGACACGTGATGCTTTCACGTGAATTGAAAGGCCAATAAAAGGCTCAATATAAAACTTCTCGTAGCACTAGTTTATGACAAACACTTCGGGGTTTTACTGAAAAGCCTGTATAAAATATAGATGCTCGCTACTTTTCAGTTTTGTTTCAGCTTGGTCTAATTGTCTAGCCGTAATCTGATCATATGACCCATACTTCCTGCCAAACAGTACGACTAATTTCTGCGACATTTTTCGACCATCACAGGTGGCCAACAGGCTCGTCATGTTTGTCATAGAACGATATGCACTCCTTTGAGCTTAGGTTAAAAAATTAAACGAATTTTTACAGTAGGTTTTGGGATATCAGGGCTCAAAATGACAGCATTACAATGATGATGAAGGACAATAGACATGGTTTTATTGAATGTGTGACGTATGTTTGTGAAAATATTTCGACGAATAAGGCTGCATGAAAGTGTAAACAGAAGCCATCTTGTTCGATTGCGTCCCATTTGAGCCGTTTTGGAAAGGGATTCTAATCTACAGCGTTTTCGTGATTAAAGATGTGGTTGCGTCAAATTTGATTTGATGTTAAAAGAAAGCAATTTTTTATGTCTATCAGTTGATATGTTGTTTGTTGTGTTAGCCGATCTCATTGTCAAGATATTTGAAGATTAAAATCAAAAATAGATGATTGCGTTAAAAACGCTCAGGCCAAAAAAACTGCCCAGACTTGCCCAAAATGATGTAACGAGTGATACAACCTGTCTTTATCTCTCGTATTCACATCGGCTATTGCAATAAAAGCCTAGTCCTATGTGGCTCTATTGTCATAAATTTTGTTTTGCTAATGTTGGCTAGAATAAAATTTTTAATCTAGCTACAGATACATTATTATGAATGTCTCAAACGCCTCAAATAAGGGAAATTAAAAACTTGTCATATTAGCTTCATCTAAATGCTGTGTAAACATCTGAGTACCGATTACGATTCTGCCGGTCTACGATTCTGCCGGTCTACGGTAATTACAGTGGTGTGCATAAACTTGGAATCACATTGTTTTGTTCACTCTATATCGAATGGATTTTCCATTTGCTTTCTATTTTCCCGCTAATTATGATGCCATGCCAGATATTATACATCAATCTGATCAGCAGAAGATGTGCTTTCAAACAATGCATTGATTGATTTAACACAATCATTTCTGAGTGATTTATAATAATCCTATTAAACAGATTAGCAATTTTATCTCGACCGATTAGCAAGATCTCGACGGTGTCAGATGGTGATCAAGAACAAGGGCTGGCCAATAAAATACTAATGCTCAGCTCAAGACACCTTACCAGTCCTTCTGAAGACCAACAATAACCCAACGGCCCTTTTCAGGGCCACCAATTTGTATAAAAGAGTTTGTTTGTATCCTATTTTATCAATTTTCATTAACAACATTCATAGCCTGCAATAAGTCTGCCTTTCGGTAGATCCACCCCCAGCGATAAAAATCTGAGAATATTTTCGAATATTTGGCATCATCTTGTTCTTCAGAATTTTCCCTTTCAAATGATATATATATTGATGGGGTTGAGGCACTTAACTCCAAAGAATTTCTTAGACAACAGCATATGAACATACATATTTGAAGATTTAACTGGTGATTCCAAGTTTATGCACACCACTGTAGGTTGCCGAGTTAACTTATTTCATCGCGGACTTTGTATCAGCTAAGTTTTCAGTTACTACTCACACCGGAAACTAGCTACTAAACAAAATAAGCACACCGCCATCTTTGGAAATAATATGTTGAATATATGGCGAAACCAACTGCATCCCAAAAAGTCATGTATAGTCAACGTTATCTAGTCATTATCATCTAGTATCATTATCAATTTGTAGAAAAAATTTGCTGGTCACATTCGATTGGTTAATTCAAGTACAAAACAAATGGTTTTATGAGTTGACCGAAATAGTGAACGGAAAACGTCAATTTCGTTGAAATAGATTAACCCACCTATTCTGGCAAAGGATTACTAAAGCCATTCTCGCACCTGGTTGGCGGTTTGTGGACTCACCCGTTTTCACTTAGTAGGGTGGAGCATAAAGTTTTTTGAACTTAATATTTAGTCCGTTGGAATTGAGTCGAGCTATGCAAAAGTACCTGCCAATACAACTCATTACACTTCATAAATCCATATATCAGACAAAATTTCAGCACAGAAGGCAACAGGGCTATGATGTATTCAATATGTTCTGCAAATTGTTTTGCATTGTCTTCAACAATATTATTTTATTATATACTTTTACAAGCCAAAGAATTTCCGTCGCAGCACAAAGTTTTTATTAAACCATCTATCCAAGTCGTGGCCATTTACATAGTTTCATCTCATATAATAAGACAAATTAATCTACTGCAGCAAACTCAAACAAAACATATTATGGTTTGTGCAGGACCCGTTCGTGTCTCTCTTTCCCATTTATGGCAGTTTCCAGACCGACACGACTGCTTCGCTAGTGAACCACATGAACATCCTGTAACAATAAAACAAAAATGTCATTCGTATATACGTCGTTTTAACGCTGATGGCTTTCTACTGATGGCTTTCAATTTGAGAGTTAGAAGTAGTATAGTGAGAGCAGATCTACACATTTATGCACTTAAAGTTGGATTTTGGGTACATTTTAGCCCGAGAACCTCGGAGAATGGTGTTGTCTGATGGAAAGTTTGGGGGGGTAGGTGTGTGAGTGTTGGGAGCTAAGGTTATGAAGTTTGAGAGGAATTGTGGGAAGGATGCGGTGCTGGTCGAGAGGAATTGTGGGAAGGATGAGGTGAAGAGGGCGATGGTTTCGGGTTTCGATGGGTTTGGGGTTCGGGTGTCGACGAGTTGAGCGATCGATCGTCGAATGGTTGGGGTTGGGTTGGCGACCGGTGGGGTGAACGGTGTTATGTCGTTTCGGTTGAATGAACGCTGATGTTGGACGAGTTCGGGCGTGTCTATTCGTGGAATCGATTAACTGTCCATTCACTATTTATAAGTTAAGAGTTTTATATATATGAACATTATATCATTGAGAAGTTCAACTAGAAGGAATATAAAATTATGGAAACTATTCATAAGGATAATTCTAAAGTTTACAATTCTTGTGAAGAAGAAAAAGATGAAACAGATGGATTAGTTGAAGAGGCTGTATTATTACATAATCATTTTGATAACATCACTAAATCTACATCAAAACCGCTTCGACAAAGTTTGCTTCAATTTTTTGGAGTGGTTTTAATATTAATTGCAATAACTGTAGCTTCATCTTTGATTGAATATTTTTTTATTCGGATTACAGGAGAAAAGATGAATGCTACTGTGAACTATGTAGAAGTATTTTTTCAAAATCTTGTGAATAATGAAAGTATGATTTTTGAAACATCTCCTCATCATTATAATTAGTTTAAATGAAAACTTCAAATGTTAGTAATTATCAAAACATGGAGAAAGACGGACTACAATCAATTGATGTGAGGTTACATTCTCCTTTCACATCTATGATAACAGGACCAACAGGATCAGGAAAAACTCAACTCGTTAAACGGTTGATTGAACAATCTCAATTAATATCTACTCCTCCTCCTCCAATCGAAATTATATATTGCTATGGAATATGGCAGGAAGCTTTTGAGGATATGAAAGGGGTGGAATTTCATGAAGGATTGAAAGATCCGAGTACTTTTCCCAAAGATGGAGAAAATAGATGGATGATCATTGATGATCTAATGGAGGAATTATCATCAAATATCAAGATGGCTAACAATTTGTATACTCGAGAAAGTCACCATCTAAATATTAGTATTTTTACTATTACACAAAACTTATTCTTTGGTAAACTTAGAACAATTTCGCTGAATAGTCACTATTTTTTTATAGGAAAAAACCCCAGGGATTCTACATCAATCACATTTTTAGGAAAACAAGTTTTTCCTGGACAAGTTAAATATTTTCAGGAATCCTACCGAGATGCAACATCTTCACCATATTCCTTCATGAGACTGGACCTCCGACAAGAAACCGATGATACAATGAGAATTATGGGAAATTTCCCTCCTGTTGACTCTACGCCTATGATTATTTATAAGCCTAATTAAGCAAACGATTTTGATTTGTATTCCATAATTAAATAAAACAAGTATATATTCCAAGTTCTCTTTAAATATTCATCATACCACTTCTGTATCTTCCTCTGAGTGATTACTATAACATCACTAAAATTATCACATAGATATGGCTGAAACAAAAAGAATTCAACGAAATTTACTAACTTTATTATCTCTAGTTGGAGATTCTATTTCTTCTCAACAATCGATTATTAAAAATGCTAAAACGGATTTAATTTTAGCAATTATTGATTGTGTGAAATTACTCATTAAAAGAAAAGAACGACTAACTGATGCTCAGTATAAAGCTTTGAGTCGACAAAGTAAAAACATCGCTCGACTGATTAGTCCTAGAACATCGAATTTGGAAAAGAAACAACTTTTGCAAAAAGGAGGGTTTTTATCGGCTTTACTAGGTCCGATCGCGGGTGCTATACTCCCAGGATTAGTTGAACCATTGCTCGGAGGATTGTTTAAAACACGAAGAAGAAAATAATTAAGTTATCATGGATAATTCTCCACTTTCTAAGAGAATGAAAAAAAACAGAGTAATTCTGCAAATACTGAACAGTCTTACCGATGAACTTGCAAGTTCTGCTTTACCTCATATGAAAGAAGAAGTAATTAGAACATTACTTGAAATTGTTAAAAATATTATATATGGGAATGTACCTTTAACGAAAAATCAATACCATTCTCTGAGTCAACATAAAAAGGAGTTGATGAATATTATCGATGAAAACAAACCTCTTAAATATAAACGAAAGATTTTGCAAAACGGAAAAGGATTATTGAAACGGATTATAAAGCCATCCCTCAACTTGTATTAATCATTCAGCAGGAAGATGAGCTTTCCTAAGTATACAAAAAAATTTTTTTTGGTTTCTGAAGACGAGTACAAAAGGAACCAATTTAAAAGTCAACAGGATTCAAAAATTATCAATGATGGCTATAGTTCATCACTTCGTTTCAATCCATTAGAAAATCCAAGAGTAAGTAAGGTTAAGAAGACCAGAGATAGGATGCGTCAAATTAATAACGATAACACTATTTCAGACTATAACAAAGTTAATTTGTATGCAGCTGAACTTCAAAAATTTTTAGATGAAATGAATTCAATTCGGAGTTATCCAATTCAACAGTCTCCGACTATTCGAAATCCGATTTCAATGATGTCACAAACACCTTCAGCTCCACAAAATTCAAAAGAAACTCTAAAGAAAGATACACCTGAATTACCCGAAGATAATTCGTCTCAAGACTCTACAGTTTTAAAAGAATCGCCAAAAAAAGAAGACACATTATTACCACCGAAGTTAAACGAAGAAGAACCATCGTCAAATTCTTCTAGATCTTATTCCATTTCTTCAATAGTTGAAGACTTCGGTTCGATTCAGGATCGAACTAAAGCGAAAAATCTTCTGGAAAAATTGAAAAAGTCTGGAAATTATGATTCTTTAACCGGGAAAATAACAGGATCTACAGGAGAGATTAAACCTGAGAACTTACGAAATCTTCTTGAAAGAAAGATTCGAGTTAAAGATAGTTCAATTGTATCTTCTCCCTTTTCTCCAAATTCATTTGAGAAACAATATAACTTATTTGAAAAAATTATCAAGGAGCCGAACTCGAATTTATCAAATAAATCAAAATCCAATTCGAATAGATCGTCTTCACGAAAACCTTATGTAGGAACAAGAGGAAAATGGACGACTTACTAAATGAATTCTATTATACCCCGGATCTACCATCTTCATTAGGTGGAGCACGAAAACTGAATGAAGCACTTCGGAGAAAAGAAAGCGAACAAGAAGTTAGAGATTGGTTAAGTGGTGAAGATGCTTATACGTTACACAAACAAATAAAAACGAAATTTAGAAGAAGACCTACAATTGTTGCAGGAGTTGGTGAACAATTACAGGCTGATTTAATGGATGTTAGATCTCATCGAGCTGAAAATGATGGAATTACATTTTTACTTACAATGATTGATGTTTTTTCAAGAAAAGCATGGGTAGAGCCTCTTGTTAACAAATCAGGTATATTGGTAGCAAAAGCCTTAAAAAAAGTATTGGATGGAACTAATTATAGAGTTTTTCAAACAGACAAAGGAAAAGAGTTTAATAATCGAGATGTCAAAAAAGTTTTGAAAGAAAATAAAGTAAAATGGTTTACATCTGAGAATGAGACAATTAAAGCTTCCATCATAGAACGATTCAACAAAACATTACGGGTGAAGATGTATAGATTCATGACATATTCGGATGATCGTAGATATATTGATGTTTTACCACAAATGGTAAAAGCATATAACAATACTATTCACACAACATTAGGAATAAAACCGAATGATGTAAATTATGAAAATCAAGAAAGAATCTGGAATAGGATTTATGAAAATGGAGAATATAGTTCTGACAGTACTCCCAAATTCAATATTGATGATTACGTTCGTATTAGTAAAGCTAGAACAGTTTTCGAAAGAGGTTTCACAATAAATTGGACAGTTGAAGTTTTTCAAATTACAGAAGTGCTTGATTTTGAAAGACCGATTATCTATAAATTACGTGATTTAGCAAACGAACCGGTTGATGGAACTTTTTATGAAGATGAACTACAGAAAGTAAAAAAACCCGTATTTTTTCGAATTGAGAAAATTCTCAAATCTCGGAAACGAGGAAGAACAAAGGAAATACTCGTTAAATGGATGGGATATCCTGATTCATTCAATAGCTGGGTCAATGAAAGAGATTTTGTTAAATAAAAGAGGATGATAAGGAATTGAACTTCATTGAAAGAATTGAAAATGTCGGAGTTCGTAACTCTTCCTTCTGATGCTAGTTTTAGTGACTTTCCTAAAAATACTAATTCAAACTTTACAGTTAGACTAGCCAGATATGTAGATTTTACAAAAGGACAATGGGAAGTTGCTCTAAAAGATATATCGTTTTTAAATAATTGGCCAAATGTAGTAGAAGGAATAATAAGCATCACAAAAGCGGAACTTAATGGGAGATTTCGTCGTTTTGACATAAAAATTGGAAATGGAAGATACGAAGATATAGATGAAGTAATTCAACGAACTCATGATGTTCTAAAACCCTTCAATCTCCATCCAACTATAGAATTCGAATACGACAAAATATCCAACAAATCTATGTTGTATGTAAGAGATTCGAGTGTTCAGGTTTCGTTTTCACAAGATTTCGCAAATATCTTAGGATTAGATCCGAAGATAACTTATAATGTGGGAAAACACGGAAACATCACATCTCCGGATATCAACTATGGATTTACATCATTATACGTATATTCATCAATTGTAAGTAACAGACTCGTTGGAGATGCAAATGTACGATTGCTACGAGTTGTCCCAGTAAGTGGAAAGAAGTTCTCTCGAGTTTATACAGAATTCAGTCAAGCGCATTACGTTGAAGTGGATAAAATTTCTACTGATGTGATAGAGACCCTTATAACAAGTGATGATGGAGAAAAAGTACCATTTGATGGAGGGAAGGTTATACTAACGGTTCATTTCAGAAAGAAACAATGAATTCCATATTAATTCCATATACTCCAGAAGACTCAAAAAACTTTTACATTCAATATTACACGTCTAATCAATCAGGAAATGGCGGATTGACACCATATAAAGGAAAGAGAGTGATGGGAAATGGACGACTATCAGGAATATTTAAAAAATTAGCAAAAGCTGTTGCGCCTCTAGCAAAAAAAACGGCTATCTCATTAGGGAAAAAAGGGTTAGATGCTGCATCCAATTATCTTAATAACATGGTAGAGAGACCAAAAGAAGAAGAAGAAGAAACAGATGAAGTAGTAATTCCAAGAGTTAGAAAACCTGGGAAAAGAAAATTAAATAACCGTAGCAAACCTGCAAAGCGACGGAGAAAAGCCACTCCAAATATTTTTTTAAATTTGAAAATGCTTTATATATTATTATCTCAATATTTTTTAGTTCATTTCATTGACATACATCAGTAGTGAAAGATGAGTTCTGGAGAGATTGGTTCAACAGGTTTAAAAATATCGGGTTCTCCTTTTACGATAAACGAAAGTTTGGGTATATTTGATGTTCCAGGCACACATAGTTCGGTGGAGCGCGGATATTATAGTGAATTAGCTCCGTCACGTCTCAGTGAATATGGGCCAATTGAAATTGAAATACCTGGAGATGTAGATCACTATATCGATTTAAGTAATTCATATTTGCAAATCGAAGGAAAAGTAGTCAAGGACGATGGTTCCAATTTAAACAATACTGCTGCTAATGTAAATGTTGTACCAGGGGATGCGTTTTTTCATTCGCTAATCAAAACAGCAACATTCAAAATTAATGGATCTGTTGTTGAACATTCAAGTGATTATCCTATGAGATCGTTCATAGAAACCCTTCTCAATAATAGCAGAGAAGCAAAACAATACCAATTAAAAGCAGAAGGATGGTTTCAAGATGATAATCTTGCAAAAGATGGTGCGGAATTCGATAATAGTGCGGCTACAGCAAGAAAGAATCTTATTAGAGGTTCAAACTCATTTGAGTTTTTTGGACGACTCCATCTTAGCATTTTTCAACAGGAAAGATATCTCATTCCAGGATTGAATTGTAAATTAGAACTAGACCGAAGTAAACCAAGTTATTGTTTGATGGCAGCAACAGCTACTCCTGGAGGAGGGGGAAAAGTAAAGTTGACGAAATGTGTACTTCATCTTCGAAAATTAAAAATCAACCAAACAATTCAGCTTTTACATAACGAAAAACTACTTAATGGTGTTAATGCAAAGTATCCTCTTTCTCGGGTATACACCAGATCTTATAATGTGAATACTGGATTAACCCATACTCAAATAAAAATTGCTGATAACACACTTAGACCAAATTTAATACTTGTTTCACTTTCATCACACGATGGAGAAAATGGATCATACAATCGTAATCCTTTCAAATTTGGTCATTACGATGTGAGTCATGTAGAACTACAAATTGATGGACTACCTTTTGGAAAACGATATACTCCAAATTTTGTAAATAGAATGTATACTCGACCATATGTACAACTTCTAAATGCAATGGGAAAAGATCTTTCTTCTGAAGGAAGTGGAATTGGACTTAGTGAATATGAAACTGGACTTGCAATATACGCTTTCGATTTGACAGGAGATCTCTCATCCGAAGGATTTCATTTAATGAGACATGTTTCACTAACAATCGATATCGGTTTTCGGGTTGCAACACCAGAAAATGTCTATCTTAATACATATATACAAAAAGATGGAATGATGGAAATCGCTTCTGACTTTAGTGTTCGACTCAGTGGTGGAAGCATATTCTAAGGATGAATACAGCAAATATTTTCGATGTTCTTTCCCAAGATCACATGACTAATAATCATTTTTTTGCTGTCTGTGCAAGAAATTAATTTATAGAACAATTTTTATCGAATGAAGGAATATATATTTTTAACACATACTATTCTTATCAACCAGGAGAACACTGGATAGGAGTTATTCGAACAAAATCCGAAATTAATTATTTCGATTCAACAGGACGAGATCCTTCAACATATCCAGATGTCGCTCAAATCTTAAAACTTTCTGGAATAAAGTTAATTAAATGGAATGATGTTCTACTCCAAGGTTTTCTTTCAACAACATGTGGAGATTACTGTCTTCTCTTTGCAATATTTTGGAGCAGAGGATGTTCAATAGAAGATTTTCTAACAGTTATGCTAAAAATTTCTGAAAAAGATACACGAGATCATGTAGTTCGAAAAACTATACTAGATAGATATGATTGGAATGGAAAAATTAGTAAAAGTCTTAATAACGAAGAAAATGAAGGTATTGACAATGTACATATTCAAGGAACTTCCCAAATTGTTAAATTACTAGAAGAACTGACATAAAAATTTTTTCTATATTTTACAATTGAATATACATATATACTTTATATCGAAATAAACTTGGTAAAAAATACAACCGAATGTTATTTACTTTTTTTGTTGAATATGTGTGTAGTTAATGCTGTAGAACGTATATTATGAATAACGAACAATAGTACATGTGAATAAGGAATACAATACAAGAGCATTAGAAAAACGTGTAACGCATCCTCGAGGATAAAAACAGAACTGCGTGCGCATGCACTAACCGGAAACGGCAAAGCCAATGATTCAATAACGTAACATTTTTGATATAAGTTTTATATATTGATATACTCACGCTGAGTTGGAGTTATCCTCAAAATAATCCACATATTAATCCATGTATGCCTCTTTACTAGTTCATCATCTTCATCTATTTACTGGTCGAGAGGCTGTTATGGAATGGTTAAGCCAAACCAAACAGGAGAATTCCATAGGTAAACCTAGGAAAACAATCAGGTCGAATGCCAAGGCGCTTGTCCACACAACAGCCCCTGAAAACAGCGACACTCAACGAACTTAATCGCGAGTAGCCGACTAACCGAATTCTAGCTGAAGCATACAAGCCTTATGGTATCAACGCTCGATCGACCCAAATTCTCAAATATAAGTAGGCATCAAGAGATGGTTAATGAGGCAGAATATTCCATCAGATCATGCAATGCTTATATAGTGAATTGAAGAATGATGGGTGTGTCCAAAGGAATTAATGAGGCGAAAATAGCAAACAGATTTTCGCGAAATTGAATTTCGCGAAAGTTGACTATATAATATATATGATGTGAAATTTCGCGAAATCCAATTTCGCGAAAGTCACTTTCGCGAAATTCAATTTCGCGAAAGTTGACTATATAATATATGATGTGAAATTTCGCGAAATCCAATTTCGCGAAATTCACTTTTCGCGAAATTGAATTTCGCGAAAGTTGACTATATAATATATATGATGTGAAATTTCGCGAAATCCATTTTCGCGAAATTCACTTTCGCGAAATTCAATTTCGCGAAAGTTGACTATATAATATATATGATGTGAAATTTCGCGAAATCCAATTTCGCGAAATTCACTTTCGCGAAATTCAATTTCGCGAAAGTTGACTATATAATATATATGATGTGAAATTTCGCGAAATCCAATTTCGCGAAATTCACTTTTCGCGAAATTCAATTTCGCGAAAGTTGACTATATAATATATATAATGTGAAATTTCGCGAAATCCAATTTCGCGAAAGTTGACTATATAATATATATGTGTAATTTCGCGAAATTCATTTTCGCGAAATTGTAAGCATAGAGAAATGTTTTGTAATCTATTTATAAATTTTCATTAAACTCACTCAAGCGTTTTACAGATGCTCAACTTTATAAAAGCAATCGAGAACAAATCATTATTATCATAACACTCTTCATAAGCTAACAGAATTCTGAGAAGGGTAAAATGTCAGAAGGGAAATGTACAGATAGTTGTGTTCAAATTTGGGCTACACCATGGGAATATTGTACACACGGACTACTTTCCTGTACATGTGGACATGTATATGATGGATTAGCACAATGTGTACATTGGTAAGTACATTTTGAAATTTTAAATTCTAAAGTTTTATATGAATATATAATTATTCATTTTATATACATCATCTTTTCTCAATTTTCAATGGATTTTCAAAAAATTATACAGGTATCAAGAAGATGGTGAGGAAAGTGATGAAAAAAACATCTCGAAAGAAACAAACTCTCAAAATAGTGAAACGGAGTTGCAATTGGATTTACCATTGGATTATCCTATAGACAGATTACCTTCCTGCACATGTGGACAAGACGTATACGATGGCTTAGCTCAATGTATATTTTGGTAAGTAGATTTTGAGAATTTTAAAACCAAAGATATATAGTTATCCATTTATTTCATCCTTTCTCATTCTTCAATGTTTTATATATTTAAACAGTGATGATGCAAAACAAAAAGAAGATGATGAGAAAAGCGAGTCAAGCAGCACATACTTCTTTCTCGATAAGAAAGAATTACAATATTCTGAAGTGACAAGCTCTTCATCTCCACAGAAAACTGACAATTAGTATTTATAAAAAAGATTTTTTTTTTTTTGAATGAATATATATGCAAATCAATAGAACCTTTAGAAATAAAATCTTCATCTCCAAAGATGGAGAATTTATATTTTATTGTATATTTTAAGATACTATTATTAAAATAAAATCAATACAATATTCACATATCATTTTCATTGTGGAATAAAAATTTAGGAAAGCATGAAAATTAGATTACAACTTTAGCAGCAGCATGTGATTATGATAAAAAATTTCGACATCCTGTAATTTGTCTACAGAAAAACTTTCATTTCCATAGCCTCTTTCTTTATTACTTGGAGGGGTATTAGTTATATTTCCCTTAAGATTTTCAGATGATGGAAGAGTTGTGATTCCACTTGCTAGAATGATGGTAGCGAGTGTAGTTGTGGTGGTAGTAGGAATTGTACTAGCGAGTGTAGTTGTGGTGGTGGTAGGAATTCTGGATGTATGTGTAGTTCTGATGGTGGATCGAGTAGTGGAAGAATTAATTGGAGCTGTAAATCTACCATTATTTTCTTCGAATTGTGGATGATAACAAACAAACTTAATAGGCATTGATCTCCATCCACAAAAGTTTGAACGAGCTGAGTTGCCTACACAATATCTCGCTGATCGTGAAGATGGATAAGCCCATTGAACAAGTCGTTCAGTAATTCCCAACCTTTGAATAATTTCATAACTAGCTATACCATAAGTACAATCCGAGGGGTTATGTTCAAATTGAATTAAATTTCGTAAAAATTCACCGTTAACCGGAAAAAATCCAAAACTAATAAATAGTATTGGAGAAATTTGAATTATATCATCTAGTTTTCTATAAAGACTCTTCATGTCTTCTCAAAAGAAATTTTTCATAATGAATAATTCATTCGACTTTCCCCTTTTTTATTACTCATCTTTAAAGAGTTTTATAACGAAGGGAGACTTAACCGATTCCACGAATAGACACGCCCGAACTCGTCCAACATCAGCGTTCATTCAACCGAAACGACATAACACCGTTCACCCCACCGGTCGCCAACCCAACCCCAACCATTCGACGATCGATCTCTCAACTCGTCGACACCCGAACCCCAAACCCATCGCATCGAAACCCGAAACCATCGCCCTCTTCACCTCATCCTTCCCACAATTCCTCTCGACCAGCACCGCATCCTTCCCACAATTCCTCTCAAACTTCATAACCTTAGCTCCCAACACTCACACACCTACCCCCCCCCCCAAACTTTCCATCAGACAACACCATTCTCCGAGGTTCTCGGGCTAAAATGTACCCAAAATCCAACTTTAAGTGCATAAATGTGTAGATCTGCTCTCACTATACTACTGTTAGATAGATTGCGAGTGTAATTTTCAAAATGAATAAATGTTTAACAAAAGCATAAATACGCAAAGCCAACAATTCGAAGCTTTGTTTCTGAGAGTTGAAGATGAGCATTGATCAATCGATTTTTCTCACTTTCTACAAGGGAGAAATGAACATGAATTCTAATCTTAAATTTAATTTACTAGCTCAAATTGCAAAGGAAAATTTTCAGCAAATGTTATAGCTAGATGAAACGATAAAAAGTTGTGAAACGATGATTCGTGATAGCAAAAGGTTATAACTTTACTTATTAGTAGATGCATTCATGAGTAATAAAATTATTAGCGTTAGTTTAGAATATATGCAAAGGATACTCATAGTTAAAGAATAGAGAAAGCATAATATTATTATGCTTTATTAGTTATCTTGAGATGTTGACTGATTTTCTAAAATAAGAATCAAGGAGATTGACCTACTAGAAGCTGAGATATAGCCAGCCAAACACAGGTCTACTTAATAACGAATCAGAGGAAAACCCTTCGAAAATCCTGGAAATTGTGACGTATAAAATCGACTTATTGGTCATATGCCGGAGTTGTGCACCCTTACCGCCGTTACGTATAATGATTGTTTTAGGCTACGAGATGTGAAACGCCTCTCGCGATAGTAAAGAATTTACAGACTAGCTCTGGTTTCTCAGGAAAATCAAGCAAACATTGTGTGGTAAAGGCATTTGCCCACAACCCCTCGCCATGATTTTTCAAAACAGAAGAGCAGATTTTGACTATTGTGCTTCAAATTTTAACTCGATCTCCACGGATATGCTCCGAAGATCCTCTGTTCAACGAACGGCGCGTGTATAGTCTATATGCGACATCCGCGATTTGCAGTTTGTTTAGAATAAGAAATGGGAATGTGAATTTTTGTTCATTCATCATTTTTCTACTGTGTACCTACGGCAGCATTCAGTTGATTTTCATGATTATCATCGTCACTATTAACAGACTGTAAGTTCACTACAGCCATAATTTTAAAAAGAATAACTTGACCGTGCTGCTGTTGCTGTAAGAAAAGAAAACGATAACTTTTGATTTGATTTTTCTATTTATCTATTATCTTATCTATGATTATTTTTTATGATTAATATAATAATCATAATGCATATTATGCAAAATAATAATATAACTGCGTATAGAATAAATGATGTAACTAATATAATTTGTAGAAAATTTCAAATGATAACCGAGATTCAAGATTGATTTAATTGATTCCATTTATTAGCTATAGTTAAAAAAATCTGAACAGCGCTAAAGATGAGTCTGAATAGGGAAGCTAAATGGGAGAACAACAAAACTGAGCTGAACTAGCAAGATGGCGAAATGTTGCGAAATAATAGATGCGTGTAATTATTTTATGCTAAAACTAATCTACGCGTCAGAGGGACTGGTTCGGAATTCTCAGAGCAATGATTGTTAGGCCCAATTTGATTGTTCTATACTTTCAGGGATTAAACCAATTAAAACGCCGTGATTGTTATAGGAGAGCGCATTAATTGGCTTAATTGACCAATGGCACACAAGTCGATTTCATACTTCATATAGTGATGATTACCAAAACATGTTTTTTGGTAGACCTGTGTTTGGCTGGCTATATCTCAGCTTCTGATCAGTCAATCTCCTTGATTCTGTTTTTAGAACATCAGTCAACACCTCAAGATAAATATTAAATAATAAAGCATAATAATATTATGCTTTCTCTATTCTTTAAAGATAACTTTACCTCTATTCTCCTATCTTCCTCTGCAGCATAACGCTGTTGACTCCTGTCAGCTGTAACCATAACCGGTCTGCCCCAATCTTTAATCACCTGACACTCAGAAAACTTAGTCACCTTCGCATTGTTACAATTCTGTTGTTCGTCAATAAAACGTGTCAGTGCAGTAATTCAGTAAATTAACGATGTCAATTAAATATCGATGTCTATGCGCGTAGCTAGTAGAATCTAATACTAGTCAATGCGCGTGACTAACTAGTAATATAGTAAGATCCCTAATAACCAGAATCTTCAAAATCACAGACAACCCATTTTACGAGCGATAATATTTAATATGACCTATATAAAAATTTCGTGCTAATGATTGGCTAATAAAGAGATTTTATATTTATCACTAGTTACGTCACGAATGAAGCACCCGCACGAATCTGAGCTTTTTAAAAGATGGCCTCATTCAAACGCGTATATCTCTGGACAGGGTTAGTCTACAAACACAAAAATGACATCAAATTGTAGCTGATGTTTTAGCCTTTTATTGGTCTTAATTTCATTCAATTAACCTTTTTGACGCAACCACACCTTTAACTGTTCGTTTTTGAGCTTTTAAGAGCTTGTAATCACATTTCCATATATTTTGCACTTACGACACAGCAGAGTGAGACATGATGAATCTTTTGATAACAAATAACTGTAATGTGAATTTTGTTGCAAGTCAACCTTTAAGTATATTTCGGTAGCTGTGTGGTGAATATGTCACTAATGCATCGCTCGCTACTAGTTGGTGACAACTGTTTTATGGTCTAACTTGCCCTTAATTGTCCAGTTGTCTGTATGTTGGTAGATTTTAACAGTTGCTTATTTAAGGAGGCCTAATAATTGATACCAAGGGTTGCGAAGAATCTCAAATAGAAGGCTTTAGTTTGTGAAATATTCCATGATGTTTATGAAATTCCAAAATTTTATAGGTTTGCTTACTTTAAGTGTTGCATCATTGATACAGCATGACACAATGAATGATAGTGAAATTCACACATGGCCTTTAATGTAATTTAACTAAATCATTGTCAGTAGTAAAGCAGTCAACCAATGGTTATTCATTGTGACTAATGGCTATTCATCATATGACTAGTAGCTATTCATCACATGACTAATAGCTATTCATCATGTGACTAATAGCTATTCATCACATGACTAATAGCTATTCATCACATGACTAATAGCTATTCATCATGTGACTAATAGCTATTCATCACATGACTTATAGCTATTCATCATGTAACTAATAGCTATTCATCATGTGAGTAATAGCTATTCATCATGTGAGTAATAGCTATTCATCACATGACTAATAGCTATTCATCATGTGACTAATAGCTATTCATCATGTGACTAATAGCTATTCATCATGTGACTAATAGCTATTCATCATGTGACTAATAGCTATTCATCATGTGACTAATAGCTATTCATCACATGACTAATAGCTATTCATCATGTTACTAATAGCTATTCATCATATGACTAATAGCTATTCATCATGTGACTAATAGCTATTCATCATGTGACTAATAGCTATTCATCACATGATTAATAGCTATTCATCATGTGAGTAATAGCTATTCATCATATGACTAATAGCTATTCATCATATGACTAATAGCTATTCATCATATGACTAATAGCTATTCATCATGTGACTAATAGCTATTCATCATGTAACTAATAGCTATTCATCATGTGAGTAATAGCTATTCATCATGTGAGTAATAGCTATTCATCACATGACTAATAGCTATTCATCATGTGACTAATAGCTATTCATCACATGACTAATAGCTATTCATCATGTGACTAATAGCTATTCATCACATGACTAATAGCAGTCATGATGAAGCTATAATAATTCAGTCACATGATGAAGCTATTCATCATGTGACTAATAGCTATTCATCATGTGACTAATAGCTATTCATCATATGAGTAATAGCTATTCATCACATGACTAATAGCTATTCATCATTTGACTAATAGCTATTCATCATATGACTAATAGCTATTCATCATGTGACTAATAGCTATTCATCACATGACTAATAGCAGTCATGATGAAGCTATAATAATTCAGTCACATGATGAAGCTATTCATCATATGACTAATAGCTATTCATCATGTGACTAATAGCTATTCATCATATGAGTAATAGCTATTCATCACATGACTAATAGCTATTCATCATTTGACTAATAGCTATTCATCATGTGACTAATAGCTATTCATCATGTGACTAATAGCTATTCATCATGTGAGTAATAGCTATTCATCACATGACTAATAGCTATTCATCATATGACTAATAGCTATTCATCATGTGACTAATAGCTATTCATCATGTGAGTAATAGCTTTTCATCATGTGACTAATAGCTATTCATCATATGACTAATAGCTATTCATCATATGACTAATAGCTATTCATCATATGACTAATAGCTATTCATCATATGACTAATAGCTATTCATCATATGACTAATAGCTATTCATCATGTGAGTAATAGCTACTCATCATGTGAGTAATAGCTATTCATCACATGACTAATAGCTATTCATTATGTGACTAGTAGATATTCATCATGTGACTAATAGATACTAGTCATATGAGTAATAGCTATTCATCACATGTCTAATAGCTATTCATCATATGACTCATAGATACTAGTCATATGAGTAATAGCTACTAGTCATATGATGAATAGCCACTAGTCACGTGACTGGTGGCTATTCCCCACGTGACTAGTGGCTATTCCTCACAAAAAAAACAAGTATTTTATGTTTATTTGTGTATGCCATTACCTCAATCCTTAATTCTCCAGATTCTATGGCCATAATGCTCGTATTCTTTGTGACGCCATTGTTGAAATGCTCAGGCTTTTAAGTGCCACCAAATTGCAAATTCTTGTTAGGTATTATCTCTTGAAAGCATATTTAGTTTGTAAGCATCCAATTATTAGCATTTTTGGCAGCCAAAGTTTTTTTATAGCGAAGCCCTAGGAACTGTTCCTGCCTTACCTGACATGTCTTATGACAAGTTGCTACACCCCTACATCGCTCTCATGATGATATGCTGCCGAGAGGATGCGGAGAGAAGACCAGCTGCACGTGAAATCTGCGAAACACTACAACAACTCGTTGAGAAACCAGGATTACTTGAGTAGTGTTAGTGTTAAAGGTGACCTCGAAAACTACAGCCAGTTACCAGTGTCAGTCATACTGTACATCCTCATGAGACTTACTATACATTAGTGCATTTCTTACACCTTTCACACTTACCATGCTCAGTTTGTATAGCTAGCAGCTCTCTTACACCTTTCACACTTGCCATGCTCAGTTTGTATAGCTAGCAGCTCTCATTCGTATGCTTCATATAAGTTGAGATACTTTTTAAATAACATTTGTACAAATAGCATCATTTTTTCCAAATAATCTAACAAGTTATGTTTTTTATAAATATTATTAGGATTCATAAAAAGTGTGTAGAGAGATAATATATGTACATAAAAACCATGTGGATTATTTTTGGTTTGCAATGTGAATAAACTAGTTATAATATTCCACTCTAGTGATGTCATCGAAATGAGTGCATTTTTCTATAGTGACATTGTAGGCAGCTGCAGGCCAGTGCATGTTACAAACAGCTGAGGACAATCATGTCTAAGCTTCACTTTACGCCCGATGATATTTGTCACCATGACAACATTTCTGTAAAGGAGACGCCATCAGGCGCCTTTGAATTGGCCTATCACGGAGCAAGGGGAACAACTGTGAAGACCAAAGTAAAGACTGCAGAATGTTTTGATACCTCCAACAAGTTGGATTCAGGAACGCTAAGTGATGGTGACCGCGCCGCTTTACAGGCTGCCGGAAATCGAAAAAAGGAAAGAGTTCTCAAGGAAAGGAGTGACAAAATAAGAGTAGTGGACAACAAAGTGATGGCTACTCCTACCAAACATGACCCTCTTTCAAATAAAGATGCCGTTACAGCTCCATTTTCACCAACTGCGAAACGCAGGCTTAATCGTAGTCTAGGTGTGCTAGATCCTTCCTTGATTCCAGATGACATTAAAGTGAAGCTTGATGATGTAAAACCTGCGTCTAGAGTTGCGGACGTTCGAAAGAGTACTTTGCTCACCACACCGCTAGACAGTTCGGCAGCCAGAAGTAAAAAAGAAGTAAACATAACGCCATCGACGACATCTAAAAAATCAATGATGCAAACAGAAAAGCCGGTATCATCAAAAAAGTCTGAGAATACCCAAGAGAGAAGAACCGAACTACCCTCCGCTCAGCCATCAGCTGTAATAAACCCACCCAATGAGTCGGAGAATGAATCTCTAGCAAGATCTGGAAAAACTACTGAAGAATCTGTGCAGAGGTGCAACAAACTGGCTACATTTACCGCTGCTTTATATGGAGATGCAAAAAGGGTTACAGAGCTTTCTGCCGAAGTGAGTAAGCTATGCAGAAAAAACAAGCTTACTATTATGTCCAAGTCTATTAGCATCATTCCAGATATGTAATTTTGTGGACACATTTAATTAATAAACTTTCAGATGTAGAAGCCCTGATGTACACGTGACATTTTAAATAAATTTACATGTTTGGTGTTAGCCAAGGTTCCATTAGGATGTTTAACATCTCTCTGTTGAAAGGGAAGCAGAGCAACAACTAAATTCATTTGTCATTACTTAGCTGATGTTATGTCTGTCTGTGACAAGAATAAATACTACTGTCACTGGATTAAAACCAAATAACCTCTCTTTATTTGTAATTATTTTGCAATTTTTTACAAGTAATGCCTTTCTTATCTGGCTTATATCATATACAGGTGGTATAGCTATATATCATAATGCAACCTCTTCATTGTGAAAAGTTCTTATTAACACAAAACTTACATATCATGATTGTGTGAATCAGAATCTAATTTGATAAAAATGTTTGTATTCTTGAAGCATGTACCTACATGTTCTTGTAGAGATTGCCTTCAAAATAACTTGGTATGATTCGTCAGTTGTTGTTACTTAGCGACCCATTTTACTGTATAAGAAGAACTGTGAAGAATATTATTAATGTACAGATTGTGAGCCGACACATTGATTGATAAGCCTATTTTCTGATCACAATGCTCAAATTAAATACACTGTAGAAAGAATAATTTATAAGGCTGTGATGGCCCTCAATAATTATTTTATGATAGAGTCTTGTGAGGTTAAATGCTGAAAGCGATACAAAGCAATACATTCCCGTTGTATGCATACAATTTTATGTGGAGGGAGAAGCAGAGTTGCGTATCACAAAGTTAGACCATCAAATACAAGCGACATATGTTAAAGCAGGAAGTACAAAAGCTAAATAAACCAATAAATAGCAGACATGGTTTGTCCTTTGATGTGTAATGATGCTACTCTGTATAAAACACTCGGACCGAAGCTGGTTAGACAAGACCGTAAACACCTGAAGACTTGAATGAGTGATAGATGGTATATCTAGAAAGTGGCTTGATCTCCTTGGCAGACATTCTTTGTCAGCATAAGTCTTTAGTCGCTGTCACTATCCAATGCTGCTCGTCTCCTGTCAAACTGCAACATGTATGATATGCTAGCCACGTACAGTCAAACCTCTGCATACAATGCTTTGTAAATAAAACCTGTGAAAGTGTATGGAAGAGTAAGTAAATATTCCAATAAGAATATTATAGTTTACTGCAATTGATTTAAATCTCTCCACAGATGAAATACCTGTGATAACTTCTTAACAAACATGGCAGGCATTAAAGCAAATTCATCATATGACACTGTAAAAAGCTAAAAGGAAAGTTGTATGTAAAATCCTAAATTAAATAATATGTGTTTCTACTACGTGTATTATACAGCCTTGAAGCGCGTTGACAAAAGCGCAGGCATGGGAATGCATAAGCAGAGGTAGTGAAAAAATACTTAGCTTATATATTTTCTTTTTATTTACATATTTTTTTGAGTTCTATTTTAATTTTCACTAATCTCCTCACTTATAAAACACAATAGCTTGAGGAACTGGGCTTCCTATGCAGTAAGTTACATTGAGAGTCCATCCAAATGCGCGTTAAAACTGTACAACAGTATTAATACTTGGTATGTTGAGGTCATTCATTGTATGTTGCAGTTTTACTGTACTTGTTTGCCTCGCAAATTTGAAAGCCTTCAAATTTTTGACAAAAACATTGATATTGTTACTGATTCACAGATAACAACGAAATAAAAATCGTTTTGTGCCAGCCTGTAGCCTTCATATAAATTTGGTGACTAAACCACTTTGCACAAAGCACTAGTAAAGGCAGTAATTAGTAATAAACCAGAACCTGATATTTGTTCCTACATGTTTCTTACGTAAAAAATTCCATATAATGTAAAGAGTCAAGTCAGTGCAATACCTCAAATTGAATAATTAGGTCTCATAGTTAGCCTTAAAATTATCGTTTTCTCTCTTGTCACACCTCGGAGAGAAAATGATGTAAATATATATGGGTAAATGTAAACTCCTATGTATACTAGTACCTTCGCAGTGTCGCATTCATCAGGTGTGCCGATGAGCACAGATAATAATTAGCTACACAATTATTCAGACATACTTCAAGATAGTTTATTGGTGCAGGTGTTAGAGTATCGGTCTATCAATCTAAATGTCACGAGTTGGAGTCTCTCTGAAAGCAATCTTTTATCTCAACTAACCCTGGCTTCGGAAAAAACAAATGGTCAGACAGACACCGCTCTTATGATAGTACCAGCTGGCTGCCCGGCGTTGCACGGGTATTAAAAACAGCGTATAAACAGTGGCAGGTAATGTAGTTGCCTGCCACTTACCATTAGCCTGGCACATTGCCAATGGATTAATTTGAGTAAACTGCTATCCCAATTGCTCAACTTACTAATAAGAGCCGGGAGAGCAAGCTTTAGTGATGTAACGTAAAGAGCTATGAGTATTTTAACCGACATAACAACTCACATCGTCTAATGAATTCATTGCATCTCATGTAGATTAATTGGTTAAGTTATCATATGGTGAATCGGGAGGTGCAAAGATTCTTTCATACCTAGATTTAATTGTTATAACTGGACACACCAAACGACGGACTCTGAGATATATATAGACGTATATATTGTTGTTTTACTTTATTTTAGGCAGACAATATTTCTTTCTGAAAGTGTTTCAGTTTCCTTAGCATAAAATTACAATAATCATGAATCCTACACCAAGTAAAAGTGATTGAAAAATAGAGAAAAGTACCAATGATACCGGTCAGTCACTGTACGGTCATTAAATTAAAAAGTCATGTTTAATTTTTTTTAAAGAATTCAAGGGGTGAGTTTGGGATGGTCATAAAATGCATTAAGCAATTTCCATGTATTTTTTGTTTGTACAATGCAAAATCGCTATAACGAAAATGTTCTCGGAATGGATTATTTACGCTGTAGGAGCGTTTACTGCATCATTGAAAGTAGGCTTTCATGCTAGCACCTATTATGAAAACATAGGAGTCATCTTCTACCTTCACTGAGGAAGTCTTTTGAGTCTGTCCACTGATTTGTTCCAGTAATGATTTGAGCTGTGCCTCTCCCAACTGTAATCACAAAAAGTCATAGAAAGAATTCTCAACGCAGATCAAAGCACTGAGATTTGTTGACTTTTTATTTGCAAATTTTTGTAGATTTTACAAGTATCAGTATTTTTCTACACTTGCGATTGTTTTTGATGATGAGGTCATCTGACTGCCAAGATGTTTCAAGATTAAATCGACAAAACTTTATCGCTGTTTAAACACTCAGATCAAGTGAAGGTTATATTATGACATCTATAGTTGCAAAGAGACCGACAAAATAGGGACGCGTAACGCTGCAACTTAAACGCAATAGACGATATCAACTAGTGACGCACATATTTTTCCTACGATCATTTTATCTGTGATCAAGTTTTTTTCTATTTTAATCTTGACTCTTGAAACATCCTGGCAATCAGATCGCCTCAAACACAAATTCGCAAATGGTAGAAAAACACCGATACTTTCGGAGAGACCTACTACAATTTTGGGTAAGTTTATCATTGAATGTGAATTAAAATTTTATTTCAATCATATAATTTGCGAACAAAAGCAATATTTTCATCATGCATTATTAGCTTGCAACATCACTGCATCATATTGACCTGCAAATAGCCTTTAGTATAACATTTGAAACGCAAGGATAGATCTTAGTTGGAATGATTGCTGTCATAAAAGGAGATGATCATGCTGTCATTGTAGCAACAAGACTGAGGTAATTGCAAGCCAACAGGCTTCTCTATTGCGATGAGAGTTATCTGCTTGGTTCACCTTGAGTGTGTGACATGCAGATGTATCAAGTCTGTTAGGGCGATTAATTGAACGGAATTACCTTCTCTTGTATCTGACCTGAACGAGCCATCTGCGCGATCATGTATTCCACCTTCTGCGCCTTCTCTGGTTTTGTTAGTGCAATCGTGTTCACTGAAATATTATGAACACTGTACCAGTCAGTAGGTCTGGTAGAAGGTGACTGTGTTACATAGCAATTCAGGACAGCTATGAAATTTTTAGTAGGCACATTGAGAAATACCATTTGTATGATTTGTGATCACAGGTGATCCATATGTGACAGGCAGATTGTCGACTATATTTTTTCATGCACAAAAATCATATACACAGCTATTCTGG
Source organism: Watersipora subatra (assembly GCF_963576615.1). Classification (NCBI taxonomy): domain Eukaryota; kingdom Metazoa; phylum Bryozoa; class Gymnolaemata; order Cheilostomatida; family Watersiporidae; genus Watersipora; species Watersipora subatra. The sequence goes on along the minus strand of NC_088709.1, from coordinate 42,257,139 downwards.
AACCCCAAAAATCAGTCGATTGGGCTCAGGTGTTAGAGTATCGGTCTACCATACTGAATGTCGCGAGTTGGACTACAGCTTATAACGATCGCTGACGAGTGTGACACACAGTGAACACACACATGCTATTGTAAGAAGCTATCTACTAGCCTTTTCCACCTACAATGCATAAACTTTCTTGGAACGGTGACATTGGGAACGCAGACAGACAACAATCGTTGTTAACAGACGCTTGACATCTACATATTTTAGAGCAGCGACCAAAATAAAATAAATAGTGAACAAGTTTACCTTTTGTTGGATCTTCTCAGCGTCTATTTGGGCTCGAGCCAAGTATAAAAGTTGCAAACTAGCCAATTACAATTGGGACTGTTTACAATTTTATTATCATTTTATGTAAATTAACATAAATCAACAAAAATTCAATGTTCAATTCAATTCAATCATACAAAAAATCACATTAATTCAAATCTGAGACGTCAAGTTGGAACAAATAACCAACACAATGCAAAAAAGATTATTTGATTATTCTGTAGTAAATTGAAAATATAATTCTGTGAATCCATCAACCGTTTTTCTTTTGTTCCAGCAACCGTAATGACGATATGACAAAAACATAAAAACAAAGCGATTGATGAATTTCAATTGATTATTAACACATCTATATTTAAGATAAAATAGTGTGTATAAACTGTGTGTGTATAGTCATGTGTGTGTATAAACTGTGTGTGTATAGTCATGTGTGTGTAGAAACTGTGTGTGTATAGTCATGTGTGTGTATAAACTGTGTGTGTATAGTCATGTGTTTGTATAAACTGTGTGTGTATAGTCATGTGTTTGTATAAACTGTGTGTGTATAGTCATGTGTGTGTATAAACTGTGTGTGTATAGTCATGTGTGTGTATAGACTGTGTGTGTATAATCATGTGTGTGTACAAACTATGCTGCTGAGAATCAGCTTCTTCAAGATTAATGATAAACATACACAAATTTTAGTAGATTTTATTAAAAAGTATCCGTCTTCTTCTATATGACTTTCAAGATATTTCAAGATTAAATCAACAATCACGGTTAAAATGGTCAGATCAATCAAAAGTGCGATTATGATGTTTATATTCGCAAAGAGAACAACAGAATAGAGACGCGTGACGTTGAAAGTTGAACGCAATATTACATAATTACATAATTTTTCATGTAAGTTTCTTCTAAGCATTTAACTGGGATGAAGTTTTGTCGATTTTAATCCTAAAATATCCTGGTCATCAGATCACCTCAAACATAAAAAAATTGCAAATAATAGAAAAATACAAATATTTTCTGACAAAATCTACTGAAATTTTGCGTAAATTCATCTTTAACAGGTTCTAGCCAAGGTCTCTTATAACCAACCTGACATGGAGGTGTTCACTCCGCCGGATAACACAACTGATATTCTTTACTTCTAAGGTTTATCTCCCTATTGGTTATAAGAATACACAGTCTAAAGCGGTATGTTTGTCAGGGGTATGCAGCTTTAGGTAATACAGAGGTGTTGCATTAGAGCGATTGGCCAATTTTAAAATGACAGCCGCAACAAATTTAATGCTGGCAACTCCGTCGTAAGCAGTTGATTAAATGTTCACGGATTTAAAGTATTCTGATGTTTCCCATATCATAACCATGCGAAAAAGACTAACTCTATTGATGGTCATTTTTGTTTTTGCCACAAAAATATTATTGCACATGTTAGACATGTTTGATATGTTAAATAATTGCCTAATCAAAAATAGATAACGAGAATTAGCTATACACGTAATTACTGACTTCAATCCACTCCAAATAAAACTCTTTGTTGGTTTAAGATTACTTTAAATGACTGTTTCACAAATTGGAACTTCACTAAGTATCTAATGACGTTCCGATTTTAAGTACGTTATTAATTTTCAAGCGTTTAATTTTAATTTTTAGTAAGCGTTATAAGCAAAACCTGGTGAAATTTGTGTCGCTCTGTACACAACTTTCATCAGTAGAAAGTATTACTACTAAGTGCATTTAAAATTGAAACTGATTTCTGTTGGTGATTAGATCAAATAAACCTCCTTAAGTGGGATTTCGAGCTTTTTTCAGGTTTTTAGGTAGTCAGAAGTGAAGCTATCAAAATGAATTAAACTTATTGTTTTTAATATGCTTCTGATTGGCTACTAATCAAAAAGTCATCGGCATCATCGGGCTTTTAGCTAACATTGTCTGATAACCAATTAATGCACACGAGCTCTCTATGTGTGTACATTAATATTTGCATATAGGAACCTAGTATAGATAATGAATACGGTATAGTAAGAAGCAATAAGACAGCGTGATGTGCAGTAAACCTACATCGAGCTCTCGCTTCTTGATTTAGAACTTGAGAAAGTATGCTATTTTTCATTTCTTCTTGCTGCCTTTGCATTTCCTCCTGAGAATTTCTGGCCTCCCCACCGGCCTGTAATAGTTACTATGTATTTTATAAACTCAACAACATGCACAAAAGTGAACTAGTGGACCAGTTTCCAAGACAAGCCATCCCATGTCCACTTGCCTCACGTCAACGCATCGCCAGACAACTTGTGCAGCCACCCGGCTGGTCTGATGGACCTGTTAAAAAAACTAGACAGTTCAACAAAATTTTTTGATTAATTTATGTAATTTTTTCTCGGGAATAAAACTTTACCAGATAAACTTACTTATCTTATTTAAATTTATTATATTTTTACTTATTTTGATTGAGTAATGAATCTACTGAATGCAATGCATTTCTACATTTAAATTTATTATTTGAATAATAAATTTAAATTAATTAAATTTAAAATAATAATTTAAATTTATTAGCTTTGCAGACAAATCACAAAGCCATATCCATGATAAAAGCATCGCCATTAAACATTTTGGTTGTGCTTTTCTCGTGACGAAGATGAAAAAGATGGGGCATTACTTGCAAAAAAATACTACTATTGATGTTAGATACAATTACGGTATAGAAAATTTCAAGCAGCTAAAGTTGGAAGCCGATTCAAACAAAGCACATACACCTGAAATAATTTACGGCTAAATTTGACATACGGTATGAAATAGTTCCTTCTTAATAAATATTCACATATTTTCAACTGTATTCTAGACAATTTGATGACATTTATCTTAACAAAAGGTTAGTCTGTTGTAATGTGATTTACTTGCAAGCAATGGAATTATTTTACAACACAATCTAGCTTTTCTGGTTATCATCATGAATTTTAGGGAGATACAGACACTGATCAGGTCCAATACTACTGCCATAACAGCCAACAGACAGACATTGCAGACTAAATCTGTAAACTAACTAAATCTAAATTAATATGAACTGCAGTGCCAACCATATTCTGAATTGGATCAAAAATCAAATTCAGAATATGGTTGGCACTTTTAAATGTATGTCTTTTTACATCAAAGATGTAAAAAAGGTGTAAAAAATACATCAAAGAAAGATCTTTGACGTATTTTTTACAAATTTTGGTGTACAAATTTTCTTTTTTATATCTTTGATACATCAAAGATGTAAAAAAAGAAATTAAAAGATTTATGCTAAAAGCAAGCAAATCCTTCTAGTCATAAAAATCTCTCTAAGTAAAACTAGCAAGTAAAGTCCTTCTTATTTTTCATGCCGCAAGTACGATGCACTTGAATATCCCAAATGAAGTTTTCTTGAGTTCTCACAAAATTGAAAATATAGTGGCTTCTTTTTACCATTCATCTGTTTTGGTTGTTAGTTTTTATTTTTGAGAAGCATCACCCTAACAACAAACCATCCAAATCACCCCCAGGTTAGACCATTCAGCTGTTAAACTGCTAAAAATACATTTGCCTGGATCTATACCAAAAACACCCCATGGTATATCAGGCAAACCAACAGTAAGATTTCACTTGACCTATATCAAACTTTTTGTCATAACTATTAAATAAATTTACGTTACCTTGGTTAAATGTATTACTTTGGAACCTTTCATATAGGTATACTATGGAGAGATTACAGGTGGTAAGAAAATTGGCATGAAATGCAAAAACAATTATGCTCATTGACATCCCGTTGGGTAAACGAAGATTTTCATGCCAGGACACTAATAAACTGACCAGAATAGTCCACAGATATCTTTCAACTCAAAGATAAGTCACGAAAGTATGGAGTACTCTTTTTACAAATACCTGAATTATTTCAAGAACTACTTTAATCGAAAACAAAAAAAGCTTCAAAAACTTTGTGACCAGTCCACTTGAGAAAACAGATTAACTATTTGTGATTTACTCAGAGACTATGAACAGACCAGCTTGCATCTGTTCACATGAAAAAGCTTGCTCAACAAAGTATGCTTGAAGAACACAGGCACAACGAAAACTGGGGATGATTACCTAAAGCCACATGTGCGAGTTGAAGGCTTCTTGACATCTATAGAATCAGCCTTGATCAATTTTGAGAGATTACATACAGCATTTTAGACGCAATAAAATTCTTAATTCATTATCTTATAAATTAAACATTAATTATCATATTTTTGCTAAATTTTGTTAGCAGTCTTGCGAGTAGTAGCATATTAGTTACCTACATTCGTAGGTCAGCCATGCATATTTACTTTGTTCATATTTACTATGCATCACCCTGTTCATAGACCAGTCTTCTACAATTGTATACCCGTCACCCCAAAACAAAATTGTTTGCTCTCTCGCTCAATGGCTCAAATGGAAAGAGTTGACTATAATCCTGTACAGGAAACTAATCAGCAAAAATTATTTAGCCATGTTCTACTGACTAACCCAATAAAACATCTACAATATACAAAACTTGAGGCTGCATAGACGCAATTAAACAGTGGTATCTCTTTAGGGTTAATAGTTTATTAATACATCTGACACTCAATTTTGTTCCGGCGGCTACAAACGATAAGACTTTTTAATGTTAACTGCGGTAAAGCTTAAATAACAAACCTGTGATGATTGTGCCTGTAATTCCTTCATCCTTTGCGCTCGTATTGCTTCTAAATCGTCAGACATCTTCGAAAATGATGTTTTACTGAATTTAGTAAACTCGATGAAGATAATGAACTTACAAACGCTGTAAAAGCTACGTAATGGAATCGTCTAAGAATAATGGTTTTTATTTCATTCCTGCTACCATTCAAGTTAAAATACATAAAAAACGTAATTCAATTGTTAAATTTTATTTATAGTGTTAATAAATAAAAATATATGCTTATTACCAAAGCAAAATATTAAAAATAACAATTTGAGGCTATATTCTTCACAAGTTGAGAAAAGATAACTCTTGTGAAACAAGTACCTGGCATTGCAATACACTTCTCATTGCAATATTTTTAATGCATCATTGAGAAATCACTGTAGTTAATATAGTTAACGAGGTCAACCTTACGAGTCAATATAGTCAAAAGTACATTGCGCTGTGATTGAGCTGTACTGCACCTTGTTACTTTGCATTCTCATCATTGTAAGCTTCTGACATCAGTTTGATACCTGCATAATTCGCATGCTTAGAGTAACCTAGAAAATTTAACTTATACATTTACAAGCATAGTGGTCAAGTAATGCTAATGATTTGCAGTTTATACATTTACACAAAGAATGTTAAGATCACCAAACTATGGTTATGTAGAACAACTCTAGTGACATGTACATCCTTGAAACATTCAATTTACATTTGATGTAAGAGTCGCTTCATAGTAACCTTATAGATAGGTGGTATTGAATAACCTTACTTTCAAGTAAAGCTTTTAATTGGTTAATTGCAAAACAACCGAGCTGCTGTTTCCAAACTAAGCCACTTCTGAACAAAACTCGAAGCTGGAATACACTAAAAGGTAGATATACCAATGAACCATTCAACAAATAACAAGCCTTTGATGAGCTGTCTAGTTTTTACTATATTTTTAGCTTATATACATCTCTTATCATTAATTAATAATTATTATCTTATTATTAATTATTATCTTATTATTAATTATTATCTTATTATTAATTATTATCTTATTATTAATTATTATCTTATTATTAATTATTATCTTATTATTAATTATTAATTATTATCTTATTATTAATCATTATCTTATTATTAATTATTATCTTATTATTAATTATTATCTTATTAATAATTATTAATTATTATCTTATTATTAATTATTATCTTATTATTAATTAATTTTTCACCTCTTATTATTAATTATCTGCAAAATCCAATTGAGTTAATGGCCAGCTAGCAACTGATGGTCCTGAATGATCTGCAAACAAGAAGATGTGATTCAACTACCAAGAAAGGCCACTAATGGTAACAAGAATGGCATCCAATCTTAAACTGCTCTCCACAACTGGGCATGTCTATGTCTATGGCCAGTTATCAAAGTTTCTTTGTCTCTGGGCTCAGACATGTACATCACAGAATTATTGTATGTGCTACATTTTTCCTACACGCCCCGCCTCTGCTGGCAAACATCGGACATGACATTTTTGTAGATGTTGACACCTCGTGATCTTTCTGTCAATGTCTAAATATATTGCCCTGCCTATTTTTGCTTGGCTCACTGCTTTTTTTAAACTTTTTTTACACTAGTCACTGCTACACTATTCACTATGTTAGACAGCATTTTTTATAAACTCTGCAGCTATAAGCTATAAACTATAGCTTCTATCAATATACTTTGATCAGCTTTTGACATTAAACTCTGGAGTGCATTTAGTGTCAACCTGCAACATAAACTTAAACACAATCAAGGTCAAAGGTCAGATGCCATCATTACTCATAATCTAGTTACATAGTTAATGCAATGAGTACTTTTGTAAGCGGAATACCGATTTATAAAAAACTGCCTGCATCACTCGGAGAGTTGCAGTAGTTAAATCTACACATTTCTTCAGCAAAAAGCTTCTCCGCTAGCAAGTCATCAGCAGTCATAGGTTTTATTTATGGCTTCACGTAGATGTATCCTTCTTTGTGTGGCTTATGCAGTGAGATAAAAATAAGGGAATATTGAATTATGGGTGGCGTGAAAAATTATAGCCTCATTTAAGATGTAGGTAACTATCATATTATACTTATCCTGTCTAACTGCCTTAGCCCTGCTTATACAAGTGTCTGTTTCACAGCTTTCGCACTCAATCAGAAAAATCCTTCTTTTTAAATTTCTGGTATCTACTATTTTAAAATTCCATCATTTTATACTTTCTGTTGAAGGGCTTATTTATTTTTAATGAGCTTGCTTCTCGTTCTCTTTTTTAATTTTTTATAAAATGAAATTGTATTTTAGGCACTTCTCTGATGTCAAAGTTTTATATCATATTATAGGTTTCACATTGAGATGAAAGTTCCCATCGAGGGTTGTTGATCATGTTTGACATTCAGAGTACCTTGAAGTCTAGCAGTTGATAATATAACCATATTTATGTAAAGTAAGTACCCTAAAGAGGTGCTCAGAAGCACTTGAAGTTTAGGTTAAAGTAATTTGCATTGAGATGTATTGATCTTTTAATTGCTTTCAATGATCTGACACTTCTTGTTTTAAAAGGAATAGAAATTACTGATACCTTTTTGAAAAAATCTAAAATTGCTATCAAATTTAAGTCAGCAGTTTGAAAAAATCCAATTGTTATCAGAACCATTATCATTATCATCTTTACAAGCCATTATCTTTGTGTTAACATCTATCGTAGTGTAAGCTAACCACTACCTTTATGATAACTACTATCTTTCTGCTTTCAATATCCATAACAGTCTAAATCAGCCTTCAGGCTGTTATCAGCCTTCATTTTGTACCTAAAATTCATTTAGGCACAAAATTCATTTTGTACCTAAATGAATTTTTGCAGCATACCAATTATAGTTGTAGTGAGTTAGTTTCAATAGATAGATATTCAGTAGTTTTTCATAGTTTTCTTACGAGTATTCATATAATTTGCATTGGCTACTTAATAGCATTGTCTGTTCAGTTTCACTTACAAAGAATTAGATGTGTGAGAATTATAGTTGTTCAAAAGGGAATTGCTTGGAAGTTCAAACTGTAGTTCACCCAAACTATTATTTTTGACTGGAACAATGGCGGAATAAAAGTGCTACATAAAACAGAGTATATTATAGTTTACATTTATAAGTGTGTTTCTATTTACTACCCGAGAAAACAATCTGTTATTACTTTCTGTCAGGATGATGCTTTGTATTATAACTGTTCAGAAGCTCAGAATGGTCAACTAACTTTTCAAGTTATTTAGGCAAGTTGCTTTATTTTTAAAAATAGGCAAATTCTTTAGTTGTACGATTAGTAAAAAATCATACTGTTCATATGATTTAACCTAGTTAATAGAAATTCTACTTTTACGCATTTTAAAATAACAAAATGTTCAAGGTAACTACATGGAAATGACAATTTTACCTACTTCAATGAGTTTTCAAGTGCCTTTGCCAAGCTGCAAACTTGTTTCTTGTTTTCTAGCTGTTGGCGTCTGTCTATAAAACTAAATATACAACCCTTAGTCAAAGACTTGTATCAGGATAGTAGAAACATCCGCAAGCAGCTTTGAGACCAGCAGCATGAGACTCGATGCTACCTATAAAGAGTTTTTTGTGACATTCTCAAACGCTAAATCATCATGGAAGGCTTGGTAGCTCAACAGAAAGCTATGGAACTTTCTGTAAACGACTGCAGTATACCGATTAAATTAGTTGAGATTATTTGTTTTATGAAAAGTACTAGCTTATTTACCACTTGAAATAACAATTTTCTTTCTTGATAATCAATTAAACAGCACCAATTAAATGTACTTCTGCCTTAAAGTTGCAAAAACTAAATTAGGAGACAAACAACTGCCGAAACCATACAGCAGGGGCTATGCCTACAAAAGGCACTACAAACAAAAAAATTGTTACAAAACACTAAAAAATCATGTATTTTTGAGAGAAATTTTGGAACACAATAGATAAAAAGTTAATAATTTTATTTTTCATTGACTTAGAGAGGTTGCAGTGTGTTGGCATATTTACCTAACATCTTTGTTTTCTTTCAGCTCAATAGCATCACCGAAGTTTCAATTTTAGCTAGCAAAGTTCAGTCAAACACAAAGTGTTCATATAGGTTTTCACCAGATTAAGTTAGTTTTCTTTTGCAACTTCACTTTCATGTACTACATTAAGTGTAATAATACTATGACTCCATAGAAGGGCTGGAGAATTGGGTGAGAAGAAAAGAGTTGTCTGTTCATACAAACAAAGTTACAGATAACCAGAAATTTACAAAATGATACATTTATTTAATCCCTCTTAAGAGTTTGGCATAAAAAAACAAAAAAATGAACTTTTACATTCCGTACAACTCTCAGTTTTATTAAATGCACAATATTTGAGCTCGAACATGTACATGTTTTTGTTGCAGGTTGTGAAGAGCATTTGTACTGTAAAACCTTTTAAATTTTAGGTGCTTTGAACTTGGTGCTTAGAGTCTTTTATGGTAAAGAATAACTCCTTATTAGAAAAATCTTTGCATTACAAAAAAGCTTTCAAGCCGAATACCTATCTTGCTCATAAACTTTGGAATACAAATACCATGAACCATGTATTTTATGACTCATGCCTACAATTTTGAAGATTAAAGTGACTAGAAAAAATCATTGTAGGCCAGACTTATTTTCTCTTTCCATAATTTGCTCCTAGTATCTGATGTTGTGCAGCTGTGAGCTTGTTCTCAGTATTTTTAGAGCTCCTGCTCGTAACCATCAACACGATCCTTTTGCAATAATGTCTCTAGTTTTGCTTATATGTAATCCTTCAATCTTTGCTCTGCGGTTTATTCCTGTTTTCATTTTATAGGCTCTAGATTTTACATCGCTTATTTACTGTCACACTAAACACTTTGATTAGCTGTTCTCATTGGTTAAATTTTACAAACTTCGGTGTTCGTATCGACGTTGATATTTATAATCTACTGTTTCTTTGATGCACATTAATCCTTGTCTCCCTTGTCTCATATATTATCTAAAATTCAATAAATACAGCCATTTAATCTTTCTATAAGCAGCTGTTTATTACTTTTCAGGTTGCGATTTTAATTTTCTTCCGCTCCTTTGTTTACAAACATTTACTCTATCAATTTTCCAGTTATAGGTTCTAACCTAATGACCTAGTGACCTAATAAGATAAACAACCACACTTTAGTTTTGTCTTCTCCTAAACCGACACATTTCCAATTAATCTTTTTATGCAATCTATAGAATATGTCAAAACATACTTTTATATGTGACCCTTGACTCACTATCATGACATTTGTAGGTTTTTCTATCAATAATCCCCATTTCCTTTACAGTATAATGCAAAGTTTCAGCTATACATTGTTGCTTTGTACTAGTAAGATGCTTCTTACTCTCATGATGAGATTAAGGAGTTCATTCTGATTTAAAACACCTAAATGAAGTACTTTTTATAAATAAGGCAAACACAAAGTGTTTCAGTTGCTACTATGGTGTTTACCAGTGTTAATAAACATTGATTCCTTTACCATTGCACAGTTTATATGATGCGCTAGCCATGCAGGAAAAAGTCCTACGCAAAGGCGATGTCTTACTGCTATGTAGCTTCAACTTGATATACATAATTGAATGTATTTGATTAGCTGAAAAAAAATCCTGTCAAATACTTTCTACAAAATCTATATCGTTGTGAAAATCTAGAAATCATCATAATTAAAACACATACAAGTATTATATCATGAGTTCAACTTTTGCTGCTAGATGTTGCTTCAACTTCTCACAGAGTCAAACTTTAATAGTTTTAGTTTAATTGACGATTAAAGTGGTTTAAGTGTCAATTAAACTAAAATTAAAATTAAACAATTAGTCTAAATTAAAATATGTGAATGAAATCAATTTGTGGTTTAAAATAAAATTCCTATAATGAAATAACCTAATTATAACTTTGAATGATTTTGAGCTCTTAGAAACTCATATAAAACATAAGTCATGATGACGCTTGAGATGGTGTTTGTTAACCCTTAGCTTTAGGAGTGTTCAAACTACTCATACATGAATTTCCAATGATTCCCTATTGGCTTGCATATAGTGACTACTCATCTGACATATGCAATATGTTTCAGTGGCCATAAGGTTAGTGAAGAAGAATAAGCGGAAGATAGGTAATTGAAACACAAATCTCTGTTATTATGCTTTGTTAATTTTTTGTAGAGCAAAGCTGTTGATTACTTTGGCTTTCAAAATTAACTTGAGTTTTTAAAAGGAGCTGCCAACCATTAGATTGAAGGCATGAAGGAATCAGGAGAAAGCTATCAATAGAAATGACTTGACAACCATTAGGCTCCAAACAATTGTAAACTAGATTCTAATTGGGTGGAGAGTGAGCCCAACCAAGGCCTCGACTACTGCATGATTAGGTATGTAAGTTATAAATGGTTTGAAGATAGCCGCGATACATAAATAAAAATTCTTATGTGAAGAAAGGTAAAGCAACTAATTATAAACTTTGGGAGCTAAATTTGAGGAGCTGAGATGGTTTTCCATGTAGTACAACACATTTATAAATGCTCAACCCAAACCACATCATTCCTGTTATTAGGAAACATAAAAATAATGTTTTTGTATCAACATATTATATAAAAATATGCATGGCCATTTTGTTGAACAAAACATTTAAAAAGTTGGACTTTCTCTGTATAAAGTTGCTGCAGCTTAACATCTGTGGGTGTATCAAACTAGTCTTCCTACTGATTTATAGAGCGTTAATCAACTTCAACAGTGATTACCTAAATAAAATAATGTGTTTGTATACAATGATATTACAGGAATACCAGCTCGCATCGCTGTTGAAGCATTCTGCAGTAAACTTTACAGTACAGTAGTGAGAAAGCAAAAATAAATAAGGGGAAGTGTTTGCTAAACAAGTATTTCTAAGCACCGTGGTAGATCATGATTGTTCAGAATACTCATTTTCAACGAAGGAGTAGCGCTATTTTATATTCGTACTTTTGTGGCACTATACAATAAATGTAGAAGCACTACTAGAACAGATGCATCTAAAATGAAGTGATTTCCGAATACTTAGTGAGATACATTTGATTTGCTATGTCATACGAACTAACTCAGAAACAGTTGGATCAAAGGTAAAACCAAGTTTAACATCATCCTTTTTGAAGAGAAAGTAAGAGTATTCTCTGTCAGTATATTTCCAAATATCTGTTGTAAGCTGCCTCACACCATTGTAACAGCCAGCAAAAATACATTAGGTAAAAAATTATTTAACTAACCATAATCATATGTTAGAGATTAGTAACTGAAGCGCTAACTGAAAATTTCACATACACTCTCATAAAACAGTAAATATTAGTTACACTCTGAACAAAAAAAAGTAAAATGTAAATAGGTTAATAGTATGCTTTGCGCTGTCTAATCACTTTCTAGAGATACTAAAGTACAGGAGTAGTATATATAGTTTTACCTGGTATCAAAAGTATGACATGTTTTATATAAGTATTCAGATTGCAATTTATTACTGTACTAATTCCGTTAAAATGGTAATTATTTGTTTGATAAAACATGTTTTTACACAGAGTATATTTATAGCTGAAAGAGAATAAATATGAAATTATACAAATCATGCTTGTGGATACTGAAGAGCTGATATTGTCAAAGGATACTGGTGGATGCTGATATTGTCAAAGGATACTGGTGGATGCTGATATTGTCAAAGGATACTGGTGGATGCTGATATTGTCAAAGGTTACTGGTGGATGCTGATATTGTCAAAGGTTACTGGTGGATGCTGATATTGTCAAAGGTTACTGGTGGATGCTGATATTGTCAAAGGTTCCTGGTGGATGCTGATATTGTCAAAGGTTACTGGTGGATGCTGATATTGTCAAAGGTTACTGGTGGATGCTGATATTGTCAAAGGATACTGGTGGATGCTGATATTGTCAAAGGATACTGGTGGATGCTGATATTGTCAAAGGTTACTGGTGGATGCTGATATTGTTAAAGGTTACTGGTGGATGCTGATATTGTCAAAGGTTACTGGTGGATGCTGATATTGTCAAAGGATACTGGTGGATGCTGATATATTGTCAAAGGTATACGTATTTGTTCAGGTCAAAGTATGTCTCTAATGGAAGTCTGTTTAAAGTTTTTTCATAAAATAAATAATGAAAGGCAGTTTTTTATTATTTTTTAAGAATATATTTTATTTTTATATAATTATTTTTGTTCAAAAGGAAGTTACTTTCTGACGGATCAATAGAAAAACTCAATGAATCAGTTTGAGAATACTAGCATTAGTAAGCTACGCATTGAGAGCTAAAACATTCCTGCATTACTGTCAAAAAAAGTTAGTTTTGAAGCAGCCAATCTTAAAAGTAAATTTGCATATCAAATCGAGACCAACACAATTTTCACGGTTTACATATATAACATACTATTTCTGACATTTCCTTTATTTACTAGCAGTTTAATACCCTGTTAGGACTAGACGGCTCTGCAATTATTTAAGCAAATTTGACATGAAATAAGAGCTGAGAAAATCAGTTCATCAAATGTTCAAAGTAAAACTAACATGTTTAACAAAGCTATGGCAACAATTGAAATACTCGTGAAACAATAAAGTGAGTTGGGAAAACAGGAAACACAGCAGCGATGAAGGTTATTAATAACTCAGGGGACCAAAGCGACTGTAATAAAAATCAATTAAAGTGTTAATTGCAGTTCATAAAAGAACAATCGTCCTATGGGTAATCAATAACTCCAATATTCAAGACCACTGTGTTAAAGTCAATTCACACATCGTCAGTACCTTCTCACGTAAACACCGAAAGTTCTCTCTACTATTTAGCAGTTAACATGCTGACATTGTTAGTCATCTGCTTTGTAACGTTTAGAGAAATGGTATGTAGAAAAATAAAATATCAGATTCACAATTTTGTGATTTATTGAGTGTTTAATAAATACTCAAAAACCTAATAAGCTCAATAAGTAGAGCATTTTCATGAGTTATGAGCAATAATAATAATAATAATAATAATAATATGTGCATAACTGAATTAACTAAAGGTTACTAAGAGTTATTTAATTGAAATAAGGCAACTCTTACTTAAATTTTTATATTTCAGACATGAAGGTGATTTTAAACCATGTTAATATTTAAAATTGCTTCACAGAAGCACCCTGATGCTACGCTATAAACTAGACATGATTTTAATATAAGATAATGTGTAAAGTACTGTGATATGCAAATTAAGTGGATGTTACAGTTTAGGCTCACCCTGCACACTTTGTCTCAAGTAACTACAGTAGCAATAATAATAATAATAATTTTAGGAAGCATTGGGAGTGAACTCAAACGAGCAGATGTTTCACCGGGAAGATTACTGTCTAAAGGAGGATGAAATGAATCGACAATCCGACGTAAAATCTGAATTGGAGTGCATGATTCTGTGTATGTCAACAAACAGCACATGTATAGCATGTTATTATGAATCGAAAACATGTTTCTGGACAGATGTTTTGGGACTCCGGTGCCAACCTCAATTTCCAACTTACCGTGGTAAGTTTTTACCAGTTTCATTATCTTCCATATAGATTCTGCTTACTTGTTGTAACTCCTCTTTTAAGTCTGAAATGTTGTGAGCTAGGCTTGCTATGTTGGTCAATGTTGTCAATGTGAGCTATGTTGGTCATCTAAATAAATAAATGAATAAATGTCTTACTGTTGAATAAACACAAAAGGTAAACAATGAAGTTTTTTCAACGTTTCTTATGTTTCCTAAGATCGAAAAATCAAAAACTTTCTTAATTGCAAACATCTTTTTAGACCTGAAAAACAATTTATTTGCTTGAGTGATTTTTAAGCATCTGAAAAAAATCAGATAATTTAAAGATCTTTTATATATTTTAGCAATCGACGTCTGTCCAGAGAACTACATATACAACCCTCATTCAGAGACATGTATCAGGCTGGTAGAAACAGCAATGAGCTGGTCTGATGCCAACAGCACGTGTCGTGATGCGGGAGAGTATCTGGTGACATTTGCAACTAGCGAGTCATCACAGTGGCTCAGAAACCAGGCAGCTGAACGTTCTACAAGCAATCCTTGTAAGGTCCAGCATCTCATGAACTTCACTCGAAAATCTTTTGGCTTGTTGTCAACGATTTTTAGTCATTTCATATTTGTGCCGCTTGTTTAGAAAAGTGAAGCAGTATATGGAAAAGGAAAGTTTGAATACTATATTTGAGCGCAAATTATTGATGTTTATTTTACTGATAGTTTAAAATCTGGAAA
Organism: Watersipora subatra; assembly: GCF_963576615.1. NCBI lineage: Eukaryota > Metazoa > Bryozoa > Gymnolaemata > Cheilostomatida > Watersiporidae > Watersipora > Watersipora subatra. The sequence continues at coordinate 42,241,825 of NC_088709.1, read as the reverse complement.
ATCTCCCATCAAAAGTGGTAAAGCTAATCATTTGATCAAAAAAACTTTGTTAACGACAGTGTAATAGATCTGTGAGAACAATATTTTTATACGTGTATACATATTTCTTCAAGTATGTCCGTGGATATGTTGGTACACATTCCTACTAGAGATCTTAAAATCTTGGAATAAAGATTCCTTACCAAAGAAGATTTGAACTAGTACTCTGCCCTTCACCCATTGGACACCCTACCCATTAGCCTACAGAAATTGAATTGCTCGCTTGCCGATATAAGTAATTATAGGGGAGCAAATACCTACCGGCTTTGCATACGACGCAGGTCATCGCATAACGTCACAAGAAGCAGTTCACTCACATTATTAAATGTACTGGCTAATAGCGCGCAGGCTAATAGTGAGCAACTCTCACCACTTCTCATTGTTTATAAGACAAAACACTTTTCTCATGACATGTACAGTAGTTTGAAAGTTAGAATGGTAAATGTTGTTATAAATTAAATACAAATCAATGTTCTGTCCAAAGACCTTTCTATTACCCGGGCAACGCCAGGTAGCACAGCGAGTATGTATATTTAGTATAAACATATTAGATGGAGATATATTGTATAATTATAATAAATGTATAATTTTAGCTATATATAAAAAGGTATTTATTGACAATAATTTATATATACATACATGTATATAGGTGAAGGTACAAGTAAATACATTTGTTTATATATTCCTTTATATTATATAACATAATATATATTATGTTATATAATTTGGATATCATATAACTTATATGTTATGTTCCTGTATGAATAATAGCACAAGATGTGGTTTATTCACTCTCATAGTATGTATTGAATTAACATGTAGAGACAACAAGGAAAGTATAACAGTAATAAATTTTACCTGTGTGAATAATAACACAAGATGTGGTTTATTCACTCTCATAGTATGTATTGCACTGTTGCCTTCCAGACCTAGTTTATATAAGCCTGAGCTATGACTATGTAATAAATAGCTAAACAAAAGCATCACTTGTATTATAATATTTAGCTATAGTAGAATAGATAGCTCAAAGTTAGCTTTATTTAAGCTTTATGATGGCAATCTAACAACTCCTCACTAGTCTGAAGATAATATGAACAGACGAAACGTTACGGATAAAGTTGTGTTTGCTGTCTCCTAGATGACCTGCGTGGATTATCCGATCCATAGTCACTGTCTATAGGATGTCTAAGATTTGGTCTCTTCGGTTGACGCACTGGTTCTTTGGGAGGTACCGGGATAGGTAGTCTGTCATTATCTTAATCCGATGTTTGAGATAATATCTCCAGGGTGTAGGTTTTCTTGTGTGCTAAATCTAGGTTGTAGTTGTTCTACATGCCTTTTCCATGTAGGTCCACTTGGCCATACTCTAACGTTAACGCTTCGCTGGCCATAGACTTTAGTCACTAATGCTGGAACCCATCGAGGCTGATTAGGTCTTTTAGGGCCGCAGTATAACGCATAGCATGGTCTCTAACTTGATAGCTGTGAATCTTGTTTACCGTGTCATTCAGAAGCTGTGTACTTCTAGATTGTCTCTCTTGAGCCGAATGGGCTGGTAATGGAATAATTGTGTCAATTTTGCATCGGAATTGCCTTTCATTTAGCAGTTGGCTTGGTGAATATCCAGTCTCTAAAGGTGTTCTTCCATAATGCATCAGGAATTCTGACAATGCTGCATTAGGTGGTAGGGTAGACTTCCTCAAAGCTTGTTTAAACGACTGCACCATTCTCTCAGCAGCTCCATTTGTTGCAGGACGATAAGGAGCTCCTTATAAATGTGTAATTCCTCTTTCTTTGCACCAATGTTGAAACTCTTCTGATTTAAAGGCAGTAGCATTGTCTGTAACTAACGTGTGTCGATAGCCAAAGTGTGAAAAATCTTGTTCTAAAAGGTCAGTAGTTGATTTTGTCAATGTAGAACTGGTCCTGTGAATGCAGGGATATTTAGTGTAAGCAGCAGTGAACTAACCAGTTACTTCCCATTAAGTTGATAGCATGATCTAAGTGTAGACAACTCCATGGTTTCTCTGGTAGCATCCACGGATGTACAGGATACTTTGAAGGTAGTCTCTGATTTTCAGCACACGATGTACACAACTTACTTGTCTCCACAATGTCAGCATCCATTCTAGGCCAGTATACTGCTGTGCGTGCTAGCTGCTTCATCCTTTGTATCCCAAACTGTCTGAGATGCAATATCTTCAGTACTTCTTTTTATAGGCTGGTAGGAATTACTACTCTGTTTCCATAGTGTAGACAACCATTACACACAGATAGTGAGTTTTTCAACTTCTTAAATTTTTTGATTTCAGAAGTAACTGGAGTTGCTTCTTCTCGATGTGGCCATCCTTCTGATGTATATCTCATTACTATAGAGATAACAATGTCTTTAGAAGATTCCTTGACTATTACTCCTGGATCTGTAGGATTTAGTTGAGCTCCAATAGTTTTAATGGTGCAAATGATGTCTATGTTGGCATTGCCTTCCTCTTTGTCAAACTCAACATCTGGTCCAACAGGTAGCCGACTAAGAGCATCTGCATTCCCATGTTTGTTAGTTTTTCTACATGTATATTCAATTTCATATTCATAATTATTGACTGAGTAAGAGAGCCCTTCTTGCTAATCGGTGGCCATCGGTTAGCAGCAAGTGCAGGAGTTCTTTTGTTAGGTGCAAACATTGATGTCAATGCTCTGTGGTCAGTAACGATGGTGAATTTTCTGCCATAGAGAAATTTGTGAAACTTCTTCAACGCAAATATGATAACTAGTGCCTCTTTTTGAATCTGACCATATTTTCTCTCTGGGTAACCGTCAGTGTTTTAGAAGCATGCATAATAGGTCTTTCACTATTATCCTCATAGCTGTGAAATAAAACAGCTCCAATTTCTTTTTTGGAGGCATCACATGCTATTCCTATAGGCAGCTTTGAGTTGAAATCTGTAAGAACTGTGTCAGCAGTTGCTTTAGCTGAAGAAAACTGGTTTCCTGTTCTGCACTCCACTTCCACTGCAAATTCTTTCTAGTTAGCTGATGTAATGGTTCTGTAATCGTTGACAGGTTAGGTAGGAATTTGCTGTAGAACTGTACTGATCCAAGGAATGAACGTAAACTGTTTATGTTAGTAGGTGCAGGCATCTGTTTAACAGCATCTGCTTTTAGTCCTTTAGAAATTCCTTTTGCTGAAAGGTTATGACCAAGATATTCTACTGAGGGTTGAGCAGGATGGCATTTTTCTTTACGACATCGTAAACCTTTCTCATTCAGTCTTGTAAGTAGTCGTCACAAATTTTGTAAATGACTTGTAACATCAGTACTACTAACCAGTATATTATCTAAATATACGGCTATATACGCGTATATACGGCGTATATGCAGCGTATACGCCTGGTAGATCAGCTGTCAATTGTTCCATAATTTCCTGAAAATATCCAGGTGCTGAACTGATTCCAAACGAAAGTCTCATCTGTAGCAGTACCCCTTTTTGAGTGCTAAAAGCAAGCTTTTTTGACTGTTTGGCTCTAGGGGGATTTGGTTGTATGCATCAGCTAGTGTATCCGTATCCTCCTAACTTGTTCATCCGGTCTTCAGGCAGAGGTATAGGCTGTCGATGAATCTCTAATTGTGGTTTGGCTGTTTGTGAGTAGTTTCTACATACTCTGATCGATCTTTGAGGACTGTTAGAAAGTTACGCTTTCCTTACCGGAACTACAGGCGTAGCATATTGATTAAACTGTACTGGTTTTCAAATTCCTCTTTGAATTCCAGTTTTGTAGGCTAGATTTAACTCATTTTGAATAGCAAACGGAACAGGTCGAGGTTTGTGAAACACTAGTTTTGCATCTGCTTTAAATCTTATTTCCAGCTCGTAATCCTTTAGACAGCCTAAATCGTTGTTAAATAGATCAGGAAATTCATTGCAGAGTTGCTCGCAAGATTGTTGTAGACTTTTGTCAGCTGTTTCCTGGTTTACTACTTTACAAGTCATAGTAGTTTGTTGACTGAGCAGGTTGTCTATTGATATCCCCAATAGTTTGATTGCTCCTCGTCCTATCAGGTTGAGATTTGGAACCCGGCTAACTACAAAGTTCGAAGCAATATGATTTCCCTTTACGGTTTTAGTATTCAACTGGCACTGTCCAATTACTTCAATAGGATGTTTTGAAGCAGATTCATAGTTTGTCATTGTTGTAGAGAGTACAGGTTTTCTAAGTTTACACCAGACTTCTTCAGTAATAAAGTTGTCACAGGCTCCTGTATCTAACTCCATCACTATGATCTGTTCTTTTATCTCAATATTCTGTTGAAGTTGGTCCATATGTATTCTTCGAATAGTTTTAAGCTGTTGTTTTGGTGTAGATTTCTGTGCACCAGGCCTTTTATTAGTAGTTGCTTTTCTTTTTCGGGAGGCAACTCCTACATGTCCTAACTTCTGGCACAATTTACAATACATGTAGCAGATCTGTATGGACATTTCTTAGCAGTATGTGTAGTTTTAAGCATTGAGGTGCGTTGGGGTGAGTTTTGGCTGAGTCTGTGGGTGCTGAGTCTGTGGGTGCTGAGTCTCAGCCCACTGGCTGAGTCTGTGGGTGCTGAAAAAGATGACGAATATGAGTTAGTTGTCGATTTGTCATACAGTAGCGTGGGTATTGTTACATGTACCATGTACAAATAATAAAACTCTCTATATGAACTACGTACCTTCACTAGGCATCTCAATACTAGACTCAGTCTGATTGACATGCACCGTCGCTGCAAGAAACATTAGGCTGGTGTAGTATGGCCAAGAAGGTTGATAAGTATCTCCAGCCCCTGCACCTGACCTCTGGGAACTGAGGACTTTTTTGTATTCTTTAAGCCAGTACGTGCGTAGCCCTTGATACTTGGCTTTGACAATTTGAACTAAAATGAGACAAAAAACTAAATAAATAATTAACACATTGAATTCTTGTGTAGGTAAACCAACGAGATTGATCTCTAATAAAACCATCAGCATTGATGAAAATAGGTTGCAGTTTGGCGAGGGTTCAAATAAAAGCGATCATTATTAAATTTGTTGTAATAAACAAACTATTAACATAAACATTAATAATTTTTAATTACTACATGTTTACTACCTTTGCTAGATCAGCTGTTTACACAATAGATAACACTACACTGCGCACTAGTGCTAGACCTACTAACCTGTACTGTTCAGCGACTTGGCTAAATCCACATACTGTCGTTGAGCCCGTGAAAAATGCTCCGGATGCGTATGGTTCCATATGTAGAACCGTGGTTGTAACTCTGTGATTAACTGCTCAGAGCTCAGTGTTTTCAATGCTAATCTTAACTGATCTTTAGGAACAACGGAATAAACAGCCATGTTTTATGATTGCTACGATTGCTAATGATATTACCCGCGCAATTGCGAAGTTTTGCAATTTTACGAGATATGATTGGTCAATTTATTGTTTCACTCCGACAAGGACGGCCGTCAAAATCGGACCAACATAGTATGTAGCATTTCACCGATTTTGTGTCTTTGACGGAGACGATGCAGTTTTTACAACCGATTTGCCTTTTACACCAGGCCGATTTTGTCGGAGTTGAAACAACTCCGACAAATCGGCCTGGTGTAAACGCACCTTTACTTGTATTAGAATATTTAACTATATTAGAATAGATGGCGCAAAGTTAGCTTGACTTAAGCTTTATGATGGCAATCTAACATTATATATGAATGTATGTAATGTATATACATTATATATGAATGTATGTAATGTATATACATTTTCGTAACAGCAATTGTAATCTAAGGCATAATTTTATGCTATAGTCAAACTAACTTACTACTGATATATAAAACAGAAACTAAAGATTTAGCAATGAAAAGACCTTTAGCTTTTCATTCATTTCCATATTTTGAAAGATGAAACAGCTTCAAAGATATGAACTTACTTAATCGAGTCTTTTATCTTCTGTATTTGCCGACTTATGATGGGAATTAGTAACATATATTTTTGGTTTCATCATAGCATGGAATGAGTTTGTATGGATAGGAGGAATGGAAGAACCAGGACAAGGGTACCAGTGGAAGGGACTGAACACACATGATGTTCCTGGTAATGGTAATTTAGAATCTGATTGGTCAGCTTCAGAACCCAACACAGCTACTGAATATTGTATGGCTATGTGGTCAGCAGACGGATGGCATGATGCTGATTGTGATACACAACAGTTTCTATTTTTTTGTGAAGGAAAGTAAACAGTTGAACTTGGTTCTATTGAACGCTGACATTCTTACACACAAGAAAATACACCTTTACAGTAAACATGTAGATATATTAGTAATTTTACTGCAGTGAACTTTTCATATAATGGTAACTCTGTGTGTGTCACTTGATTGCTGTGATGAACAGATTTTCAGACTGTTGTACCAAATTTCATAAAATATTGGATAATACTTTAAATGTTCGTTTAATAACAGTATTAGGTAGAAGCTTTACTATAATTTTATGACAGTGTGAATCAGCTTTGAACGTGGGAGTATCACAACTAATGTGTCATAGGTCAATAGGTCAATTGAAACAATTATTAAACTTGTGATCTTATAAACGTCACAATCTACGATTTATGAAGTACAGGTAAAATTTGTTTCTTTTTTAAAAAATCCCTCTACGTTTCATCGATACATTTGATGATCTTTCATGTCAAACTAGACTGACATGATCTGGCATGATGTGTATATGATAGTGTGACCAGAGAAAAAGCAATATGTTTAGGCTAACTACAATATTCTGGTAAGTAAAATAAAAGTTATGAAAGCATCTAGCGTATTTGTAACATGATGGGAAAGTGAGAAAATCAGTTTATTAGGTGTTGATATGAGAATTATTAGGTTTTGACCGCTCAAGATAAAGACTCAAATAATATAACCGGAAACGAATTATTGATTCTAATGTAATCTCTGAAGTGAAATCTGAGCCAGAATACATGTCACTATGTGTGTCAGGAAATGTGTATAGCATGTGAGTATAAAGCATGTGAGTATAGGTAAGAAGGCTCCCTGTTGACAATGGCCTAATGGCCAAATGGCCTTCATTATTTTGGGTGTTAGTTGCAAAATCAGCTAGGCTATCAAGGCTATACTCAGTTTTTTTTTGGCTAAAACAAGTCACATTATAGCTTATATATTGAAGCCGAGTAGCATACTGTACACAAGACCAGCTGAGCTTGAAGGAAGCAGAGCCTACAGTATATATAATGAGCACTGTTGACCCAAGGAAGACAGGTATATCAAGCAGTCTATTACATGCAGACTGATACAAAATACATTTTTTATTGATGACGAATCTGTTACCCTTCTTAACAGAATTTCAAAAGAAGCTTATTTAAAGGTTGACTTGCAGAAAAATTCACATTACAGTTATTTGGTATGAAAAGATTCACCATGTCTTACTCTGTTGTGTTGTAGGTGCCAAATATGTGGAAATGTGATTACAAGCTCTTACAAGCTCAAAAACGAACAGAAAATCGCAGCCACACGAGACCGCCGTAGTTTGGATTCCCTTTCCAAAACGGCTCAAACGTGATGTAGTTGTGAGAGATGGTTTCTGTTTACACTTTCATGCAACATCATTTGTCAAAATATTTTCACAAATATACTTCACGCATTCAATAAAACTATGTCTATTGTCCTTACGCGTCTGTTTTATCGTCATCGTAATGCTGTCACTTTTAGCAATGATATCTTATAACTTACCGTAAAAAATCGTTTCATTTTTTAGCCTTAGCTTGAAGGAGTACATATCATTGTCTGATAATCATGACGAGCCTGTAGGTCACTTGTGATAATCGAAAAGTGCGGCAGAAGTTATTTGCGAAGTATTGGGTCACATGATCAGATTACGACTTGCCGATTAGACCAAATAGAAACAAAACTGTAAAGTAGCGAGCATCTATATTTGATACGGGGTTTTCGGTAAAACCCGAAGTGTTTGTCATAAACTAGTACTACGATAAGTTTTATATTGAGCTTTGTATTGGCCTTTCAATTCATGTGAGAACATACGTGACAAGACGATAACCAAATTTCGTGGTTAAGTCATCAAAATAAAGAAATTCCAATCTACGGCGGCTTTTCGTTTTTAAGCTTTTAAGAGCTTGTAATCACATTTCCACATATTTGGCACTTAGAAGACATCCGAGTAAGACATGGTGAATCTTTTGATACCTAATAACTGTAATGTGAATTTTGTTGCAAGTCAACCTTTAAGATGAACAGAACTAAAATGGAAACTATGATTGGCTGCATGAGGGCCAGTCAGTGCAACCTAATCACACGTACCAAATTAAATCTTTCTCGATAGCGGGTGGTGGCTAGATGCCAAGTAAGCGACTTTAGAATGTAATGCAGCAGTTTTCTACAAACTGCACAAAACTAAACAAAACCAGAATCATAATCTCCATTTTTAATTTATAATTTAATTTTATAATTTAATTTTTAATTTATCTGTTTAAATTCATAAGGAGTCTAAAAAATGAAAGGTAATGTAAAACTGCCAAATCACATATAAAGCTGTTTGTGCAGCTTTAATATTAAGTTCATAAAACTGAGGTTCTTATACACTATTTTTGCATTTTTTTGTGAGTTCTAAAAGGCTGTTGCATTATTCACTCTGAGTGTTTATATTTAGTACATATTTAGTACAAATATTCAGTGTTTAATAGAAGTGATTAGTAGGTTATCAGATGGTGCGAGATTCCTATTTAGTCATTAATTACTTTCATAAGCAAACCCTTTATTTAGTTGTTACACGGGTAGTCGGGCCCTTTGTGAGAGATTGTCGCTCTGTAATAACTATGCGGCCGACTACCAGATGTAGAGGCAATGAACTTGACCATTTGGCTACACGAAATACAATTGGTTATTGGGCAAATAATCATTACATTCGTTATACCTCTTAAGGCAGTTGCTTGGGGTTAATAACTAGCACTGTTGGCAGATAAAGATTGTTAAGCTGGCCCAATTTGTGATAATTGCTTTGGTAAAGATTCTAGCTTTCTAGGTAAGTTACTCAAGTTCATTAGGTAATTATTCTGTTACCCGTGCAATGCCAGGCCCTTGGTTAGTATTGAACTATTACTGGACGGTTTTAATAAAATATATAATTTGAACCTAAAATAAAACAATGTTTTTCTGTTTGCATGAAATTCTTTTCCTCTCTCCGGATATCTGTAATATTAAAATAACTCCATCTGCAAAAATTTTTCCATTGGCTTGATAGCTTGGAAAGCATCTATAACTGTGGAAAACTTTCTGGTTCTTCTCTACATAGTATGGTGAGAAATGGGTATGAGTGCGCTTCATGTTATATTATATATAGTTATATGTTATATAACTATATATTGATCTATCTTATTGATCTATCTTATTCTAGACTGACTGAGTCATAAGACATGATTAATATATGAGCCTGTATGACAAGAGAATAGTCAATGACCTCTAATCTAGAAACCTGGCTATGTGCTGGATGAAACAGATTTTATAAGATCTCTAGCTCACCAATTTCTAAATTTTTCCCCATGATTTTTTCACAAGAAAATACTACGGTTTCAGTGAGAGCAACACTTAGAATAATTCCTGCTACGGTTGACAAGACGAGATGCAGTGTTTACAGAGATTTTATTAATTACTTTTGGAAAAAATTTCATAAAACCTCAGGGTCAAAATAAAATGTAGTTCAATACTCAAACGGGAGCAGTACAACCGCAATCAACTATTTAGGTATAGAGAACTCAAGCTAATGTAGGTTAAGATCAGGTTCTCCTAAACTGATCGCTCACCATCGATAATATATACAATAGATTTGATTGGTCAAATGAAGTGAGCACCTTTGGCTTTCAAATTTAGCTTGTGAACTATTTTTATACAGTATTTAGCCTAGTTTACAGCAAAATGCATTACATAAGTGATGGCGTGTACGTTTTCCGCGCAGCCATATTTTATAGGTCAGATATAAACATGTTGCTGATCCAGCCCAATGAGATCCGAATTGACAATATTTGGGCATATAAAATAAACGACTCAATAGAATTGTTGCTCTGTTACAACACAGAATAAAGAGCAACTTAAGATACATATATAAGTGCAAAAACGTGTAGACTATGATAATATAGAATATTGTAATAATGATGATACAAGTGCATTTGCAAATAATATTTCTAATAAGCTCGAAGAGGCTAGTCACTGCCTTCCCCATAGTGTCTGTACTCTGACTTCAGTTCATACATATTCTTATGAGGAGCCTTGAGGTTGTACTTGCAGATGTCCTTCAATATTTCTTTTAGATGGGGCTAAAACAGGAAGCATTCTAAATATCAAAACAAACCTTCACTGCTATGGTAAAGGGATGACAAACATAAATAGTTCAGCATCAACATGCCTATGTGTGAAGAGACATACACGTACCATGAAATCAGATGTAATAATCAAAACAATTAAAAGATTAATTGAGCAACACAAACAACAGAGCAAATTAATAAATGCGAAAAGAGAATGTCTCATCCTTCCATTTTGACTAGAGTCTCATAGCGGTGTCATCCATGTATACAACTAAGCTCCATATCACGCTGCTTATAAACGCTATACTAGTGGTTTTAGCCTTATATTCATTGTACTATTAAACAGAAATAATAAATGAATTATAAACCTTCAGTGATTAAAATTAAGCCCCAACCTTTGGCATTTCTCAAAGTATGTGTGTATGTGTGTCCCTCCAGCTATAGCTAATATTAGAATAGCTGTAGCTGGACAACGCTGACACAACGTCATGGTATACATCATTAGAAGCCTAGTGCTTATTAACTAGCTTACTGGAACTTTCCATTGGCAATGTGCCAGGCTTATAGCGCGTGGCAACTGTCATTACTTCTCATCGTTTATAAGCTGATTTTTAATACCATTTTCTATTGGCAATGTGCCAGGCTAATAGCAAGTGACAGGCAACTCTCATCATGTCTCCTTGTTTATAAGCTGACTTTTAATACCCGGGCAACGCCGGGAGGCACAGCTAGTTATAACTAAAAATCAAACATGGTGAATAACTGCTATTAATGTAGGACAATTTGTGTCGCAGCGTCTGGACATATTTAAAGACTGAATAAATCAAATTGTTTAGCATGGAATTAATAGCAAGAAACTGAGTTCGCTATCGCAAAGAAAGCAGCTACAACACGAAAGAGCTTCTCAGTTGTAATAATCACAAAAAAACATATTTAAAGTAAATTACAAAACATTTGGAAATAATTTGAAATTAATTTTTAAACTAGAGAGAGAGTAAAAGAAATTTGTAATACACGGAAAGGCTGAATGGTTTATGATGTAATAGCAGCTGCTAAGCAGTTGCTAAACATTGAGCTCTGATTCATGCCGATCATTTGGTATATTATAAAAGTTCTATAATATAGATGTTTGCAGCTGTTATAAGGCTGGAACTGTTTATTGTTTCTACAAAAATAATGATATCCAATACCCAATGATCGACATGAATCAGAGCTCAATGTTTCCAAATTTTGAACATTGATGGGCAGACTGTTTACTAGCCCAAAACCTTATATTGGATGGAGGCAGAAGGACATCCCCCACTTAATAACATATGCTTGATTGAGTTCTTAGGCTGTATGAGGTGAAACCTTGATAGTAGAGAGCAGTTGGTACTTTTTCTAACTAAACACACCTGGAAGAGGGTCCTATCAGTTGACCGTTTTAAAATGCATGTCTCAGCTGATCATCACATTAATAGCAGGTCTGTATCTAGTTCATAACACACAACTAATGCTGGTTCACACTATATCACAATATGTTGACGTTCATCACACAATACATCTGTAGACGTCTGTGACTACCATGTTCGCACTATCACAAACCCATCTACATTTACACCGTCGAATAGTCCCCGACATACTTTTCTCATTAAACAATGCGGTTGCTAAAACGATGAAATACGAGTACCATAGGAATAATCAAGAAGGGAAATATAAATGTAGATATAGCAATCCATCACAGCAAATCGCTATTGCCAAAGTGGTGCACATTAAACAAGATTGTCACGGACGCCTGGTGAAATATCGGAAAATTTTGACAGCTGAAATGTTTTCCGACATACCTGTGCTGCCACGGCGATGCCATTGGTTTATGGCGCACATAGCCGATAAATAGCCGTTGAGAGAACATGCTGTGATACAGTGTGAACTAGGTTTTATAACATTTAAATACCGACACGTTTGTTATCAACTGCAACACCAGAGCAGAAGAGGTTCCAAAAGTAGAATGATAAAGAACGGTATAAGAAATAGAGACATTATATCCTCTGGCAAAAAACGTTTGAGGATTAGTGATATAATATCGTTCACTTGTGCAAAACACTGCCGAAGCTAAACCAAACTAACCATCGGTTGTTTGGTGAGCGCGTGGAGGTCCTTCAGAGCATAGTACTGGTGTTTCTCAAATGCTTTAAACAAGAGCTCCTTGACATGCGCAGCATCATCGCGAGATCTCTTGCCATCTGCCTTCTTCCTTGCTTCATGCTCAGCCTGATTAATACAATATCCTTCACATTCTCCATACAAGTTTTTTCTAACACAAGCCTTGAATATGCACATAACAGCAAGCTCCAGCTAGACAAGAAGTCTTATATACCCTAGGGCACTTATATTTCGCTAGTATTTAGTTTCATCAGTAGCACACAGAGTAAAATTTCGCCGCAACTTAAATTCGCAGCTCTGATGAGTGCGAAAATATAGTGATGTGAAAATAAATGCAGTGGAACAAACATAATTAGATTCCCCAGGTTCGGTTCACCGATGAAAAGTTTTTTCAATTTGGGACTTGTTTGAAAATGTGTGAACCGCAGGTAGAATTGTGTGGCCGAGATCGATAATGCAATTTGATCACTTGCTGCCATTTGTCTCTTGGACTATTAATGAACAAAGCTATTTAATTCCGCGTTTTCGCTCATTAATTATGATAGTTTAGTTTCGCTCATGAAATTTTCGCGAGAGGACGACTCCGCAAAAACGCGAAAGTTAGATGAGGCGAATACATAAGTGTCCTAGGGTAAGATTTAGCTCTAGGTTGTAAAGGCATATAATTGAGCTTTAATAATTGTAGATTAGAAAGGCTAGTGATTGGATAACTCTAGATAATAGAAGTTTATGACTAACTCTATGTCGTAGTCAGGGTTTATATTTTATAATTTCAAACTTCAAAAGCCTATGGCAGGCTAAAACATACGTGACAGTAACAGTGTGGCCAAATGTTTCAAAGAACAGACATGTATATCTTCATCTGAGACAATGTTCTAAACAAATAAATTATAAGACAAGAAGTTGTGGAGGACAATTATGAACGCACACTACTGGCGTTATGGCTATGTAACAGACTATTCACTGGTCTAACTAAACACTTTAACAATAATATTATTACAATATAAATATTTAATACACTTAATATTAATTTAATACAAATAGTTAATACACTTTATCACACTGACGATAAAATGACTAAAGGACAGACTGAGGGCACATTTGAGGGTGGCATCTGACATCTGAAATTGGTTTTGATAGAAAACCAAATAGTAAGAGGTATCATTATACAAACTATTTAAAACTCTTGAGCACACCTACAGGCATGGAGAAATTAAAACAAAATTAATTTTATTCATTGTTATTATGGTTTCCTGGATTGTCTATGAACAATATTAGGGAAATAACTCGACTGAAGGAAGTTATATGTAAGAGAGGAAGAAGATAAGTAAGAAGGAAGTCAGGTAAAAGGGAAGGAAGTCAGGTAAGAGGGAAGGATGTCAGGTAAGAGGGAAGGAAGTCAGGTAAAAGGGAAGGAAATAAGATAAGAGGGGGAAGATAGGTAAAAGAGAAAAAAGAATAACTGAAAGTTTTGCATGAAAAGTTGCAAAGAAGAGCTTGAAATATTTATGTAACCGAGAATATAAAAAGAAATCCAGCATTATTCAAGACTGACACTCCTCTATTTATCACAAAGGACAGACTGTTGAAGTCGGGTACAATATGTATCAGACAGATGGCCTGTTGGTAATCTGTCAGTTCAAACAGTCCGAGAGAGGATAACGTACTTCACAATTGGCAGCATATTTAGTCCCGCTGCTACCACCCCGAGCAATCTTAGGCAAGATAAAAACCTACACTATTTAGATTGGCTAAAAACAAGGTGCATAGGTTACCTGTAGGTGAAACACAAGTTAAGAACTGAACAGAAACAAGACAAAAAAGTCTTGTCAAGCATGGCAGAAAAAGGAATTAAACACTTGCTTCATTTAAAAATGAAATTTACCACTTACAATATGAGCGTGAGTAGAAACTGGTTTGTACGTGTTCACGGGGTTGTCTATCTGAATGACATATCTTTCAGGTTTGTTACTCTCTTCAACCTGGTGTTTCTTGTACTTAAGGTAATTCTGATCAGCCTGGGGCCTACATTCCATTCTCTGTATAACTTTTCCATCTATGCTTAATCTTCCAGCCTCTATAGATAAATCCAACATATTCAAACCAGCTTGACCCTCAAGTCATACCAGACAGTAGCTGTCAGTAATAGGAATGATCGAAGACTCCGTCCTAGATTAACTATTGTCAGGTAACATGTGACACAGCCTACTCATAGATGAGCAAAATTTGTCCGAGTCATGCAAGGAACAATTGTTGGAGGATCAAGTCATCTGACTCGCCCTCGAGTGGAGACAACCTAGTATAACACATGAGTGGCAGCTCATTAGTTTTATAGTTTACAAAGCAACTTATTCGATACATGCGCGTCATTTTATATTTGTCATCATGACAGAATAACAAAACTACACGTATTCAAAAGACAAAACAGTGATGCGATACGATAATGAAGAATACAAAATAAAAAGAATTAACCTTTAAAATAAACTTGCACAAAGATTTGGTATATTTTATCAGAAAGTATGTTTCTATCATTTGTGATTGTTTTTGTTGTTTGAGGTGATCTGACTGCCAGGATGTTTCAAGATTAAAATCGACAAAACTTGGTCATAAATAAAATGCTCGAATCAACCGAAAGTGCAATTACAATGTCTATAGTTGCAAAAAGACTGACAGAATAGAGACGCAAAGTAAATGTTAAAACAATCAGAATAAGATTATGTGCAAAACGAGGTCACTAGTTGTTATCCCTGTAATAGTTGACATCAGCTATTACTTTCAAGCTGTAGCATTACGTGTCTCTACACAGTCGATCTCTTTGCAACTATAGACATCATAATCACACTTTCATTTGATCTGAGCATTTTAACTGTAATCAGTTTTCATCAATTTTAATCTTGAAACATCCTGGCAGTCAGATGAACTCAAACATTAAAAAACATAATGATGGAAAAATACTAATACTTTCTGATAAAATCTACTAAAACTCCGTACCAATTCATCTTTAAAGTCAAACACTCATAATAAGAATGTCAAAAAAATGACTATTGCAAACAGATAGTGGCTCGTGCTTACAAGATTTCCTGTTTGGGAGCCCAACCAGGAATCTCTGTTAGCTGGTTTAGCCTAACAAGGAATATGTTAGCTGTGGTGGCCCAACCAGGAATCTGTTAGCTGGTTTAGCCTAACAAGGAATATGTTAGCTGTGGTGGCCCGACCAGGAATCTGTTAGCTGATTTAGCTTAACAAGGAATATGTTAGCTGTGGTGGCCCGACCAGGAATCTGTTAGCTGGTTTAGCCTAACAAGGAATATGTTAGCTGTGGTGGCCCGACCAGGAATCTGTTAGCTGGTTTAGCCTAACAAGGAATATGTTAGCTGTGGTGGCCCCACCAGAAATCTGTTAGCTGGTTTAGCCTAACAAGGAATATGTTAGCTGTGGTGGCCCAACAAGGAATCTGTTGGCTGGTTTAGCCTAACAAGGAATATGTTAGCTGTGGTGGCCCGACCAGGAATCTGTTAGCTGGTTTAGCCTAACAAGGAATATGTTAGCTGTGGTGGCCCAACCAGGAATCTGTTAGCTGGTTTAGCCTAACAAGGAATATGTTAGCTGTGGTGGCCCGACCAGGAATCTGTTAGCTGATTTAGCTTAACAAGGAATATGTTAGCTGTGGTGGCCCGACCAGGAATCTGTTAGCTGGTTTAGCCTAACAAGGAATATGTTAGCTGTGGTGGCCCGACCAGGAATCTGTTAGCTGGTTTAGCCTAACAAGGAATATGTTAGCTGTGGTGGCCCCACCAGAAATCTGTTAGCTGGTTTAGCCTAACAAGGAATATGTTAGCTGTGGTGGCCCAACAAGGAATCTGTTGGCTGGTTTAGCCTAACAAGGAATATGTTAGCTGTGGTGGCCCAACCAGGAATCTGTTAGCTGGTTTAGCCTAACAAGGAATATGTTAGCTGTGGTGGCCCAACCAGGAATCTGTTAGCTGGTTTAGCCTAACAAGGAATATGTTAGCTGTGGTGGCCAAACAAGAAATCTCTGTTAGCTGATGTGGTCCATACTGAGTGTGCATTATAAAAAGGTAATATTTCCTCCGATAAGAGGCGTGTCCATCCAAAACCATGTTCACAAGTTGGGGAAAAAATTGCCTTTGAACAAGATTCAAACTTGTAACTTTCGGTTGATAGACTATCTCTCTATTTTTGTCACATTCAGGAATACTTGTGCAGCTAGTTATTACATCTGAGGATCTGCCTACCAGAGGATTAGTTATTATAAAAAGAAGGAATGTGGAATTGAATTGGACAGAGATCCAATAGCTACGAGACATCTCAAATCTATGTGAAGCACATCTCAGCTAAAATAAGAATAGAGCCAATGCTGATACACATACCATAAAACCTGTAATTGTGTAAACCTCTAGTGTACCGAATGCATTGCTGTCAAGTTTCTTTCATACTGCAGTTAGCCACTACGTCTGTCTCGAAGGTAAGAGCTCCATACAGTACTGTACCTAGTCATATTACATTTTATTGCAGATCATACCCTCTAAATAGGTATTAGTTATTGTGTGAGTGTAGGTACTGAACTACGACAATTAAAAATGCGGTTTTATCGTAATATCCTGTTTTAGATGGTTTTCTCATATAATGGGAATAGATTAATTTTTGTATTTAGCTATTTATATAGGAAATAATGCATTGCGATACGGGAACAATGACAGACAAGCTCAGTTCCAGAATGCATCAAGCTCGTATGTTGACGTATGACTGTAAAGACAAGTTTAATTGTAAAATGTATACCAGTGATGTAATTGTAAAGTTGTCTTCTCTTCACTGCCCAGGGTTGACAAGTCCCATCAGATGTTGATGCATATTGACACGTAAGCATTATAGGAAGTTCAAATGAAGACAATGCCTTAGCTATCAAAGTTAGCCTGGGCATGGCTCTCTTGTGGGGTGGGGGAAGAAAGAGAGCCTGGGACACATAGCAACACCCAAGGAAGACAAATTTAAAAGTCGACTTCTGCAGTCGCTAATATAACAATCGTTATTTCCGAAGGAGTATCATGTGACGGTCTTATTTATGATCTACGTGAGTATTATGTATTATTTTAATCTGAATTGGCAAACAAACAAACGCAGGTTGGTAAGTATGAAATGTTGGTTGCATAATAAATCAATCACCGGAGTTATATTATTTCATGTTTAATTAAATGTGTTTTGATTTAATTATAATAAAAAAATAAATCAATTAAATAAAAAAATGTCACAATAACAATACAAACATAGCAAACGAATAGCAATAGAACAACAAAAATAAACCACACGCTGCTAGTAAAGAAAAGTTTATCTAGTAAAAAGTAATCTGTTTTATTTTACTCGCAAGTAATATGATTACTCGCGACAGTTATTATGAACAACTCGGACCTACCACTTCAAAACAGTGCCATCTGAAAACAAATACTCTTTCCGAAGCCAGTAGGAAAAACTATAAATTGGCCAAAACCTGTAATAACATGTTGTAAAGCTTGAGACTGTTCCGGTCTAAGTGTGACTATGCCTAGCTTTGATAGATGATTTTTGAATCGCTCCATTTTTTTACCATGATATGAAACTGCAAACGTGAAACCGCGAGAGAATAGTAACCTATGGTTCTAATCGTTTTGTTATCAAACAGGGTTTTACGTAACCACCCAGCCTATTGAAAACATAGAACCTTTTATTAGATCAAGTCACGTGACTGTGACGATAGGCTTTTAAACGCGCCACATCCAATACATCATGAGATCTGAATCTATCGACGCGCTTCCATTAGTAACAGTCTGAGCGTCATATGTAACATATGTCGCTCGTTTTGCAGAAGTTACTTTATCTTTTTTTCGCTATGTGTCCCAGGCTCTCTTTCTACCCCCCTCAAGAGAGCCATGCCCAGGCTATATCAAAGTAAACAGTGATTGATACAGCAATCATGTGAATCAACCTACACTTTTGACCAGAATAAACAATTTTGCAAAATAACAATGAAGAGATACATGTAAAGTAGATGGAAATACCTGTCTGTCCAAGAACAGCAAGATGCTGTTTGTACTGTGGTGTAATGATGACCTTGTGTGTAGTTGGGGTGGATTCTTGGGGCTGCTTTAATCTATCGTCTAATGAGTACAATATTTCCGTCTTCCCGCTCTTACTGCAACGACAAACACTAAAACTGAAACCTAGCTAATCGCTTAGATTGGTTCACCCATCAGTAACAAGAGTGCGACTTTCCATCTTACAAATCGGTAGTTGCAGCTGGATGCATGTTGCATGTGAACTTGACATACTTCGTAACAAACACCTGTGTATTTATTGAAAAATTTAGCAGATATTTCTAGGAATCACTTGTGCATGAAATATGGGCTATAAATTTCCTTCTTTTTGTTGACAAGTTCATATGATATGACACAGCAATCAAATCTACACTCCGGGTATATCTGTAAAGCTATGCAAGTTAATCCTGGATTATTTTAGAAAGATGAATACCTAATAACCAATGTATAGTAATGTGAACCTCCTATAGCTTGAGACTCATAGATCAGACTCTGACATGTCCCCAACTAATACTGCTGCTACACGAACCACTTGAAACTCATAGATCAGCCTCTGACATGTCCCCAACTAACACTGCTGCTACACGAACCACTTGACACTCGTAGATCAGACTCTGACATGTCCCCAACAAATACTGCTGCTACACGAACCACTTGACATTCGTAGATCAGACTCTGACATGTCCCCAACTAATACTGCTGCTACACGAACCACTTGACACTCGTAGATCAGACTCTGACATGTCCCCAACTAATACTGCTGCTACACGAACCACTTGAGACTCATAGATCAGACTCTGACATGTCCCCAACTAATACTGCTGCTACATGATCTACATAAAGGTGACCCAGCTTGAAGGGCTCTATAGAAAAACACTTTTCTTCTCAAGCCCTACACGAGTGGCCTAGCAACCGAGTTGCTCTGTGTGTGTATCACTAGGTTTTTGCTTCATGTGAAAAAGAGAAAATGTTGTGTGAACCTGCTGTTTAGTTTGAAAAAGTTTTTGTGATCAGTCTCTAGCAGAAGACCTCCTTTCCGGTGGCTAATTTCAGCTAAAAATGCAACATGTTTAAAGGTTGACTTGCAACAAAATTCACATTACAGGTATTTGATATCAAAAGATTCGCCATGTCTTACTCTGTGTAGTAGGTGCAAAATGAGTGGGAATGTGATTACAAGCTTTTAAAAGCTAAAAAAACGAACAGAAAATCGCAGCCACACGAGACAGCCGTAGTTTGGACTCTTTTTCCAAAACGACTCAAATGTGACGTAGTTGTGGGAGATGGTTCCTGTTTACACTTTCATGCAACCTTACTCGTCAAAATATTTTAACAAATATACTTCACACATTCAATAAACCCATGTTTATTGTTCTTGTGCGTCAATTTTATCGTCATGGTAATGCTGTCACTTTTAGCAGTGATATCTTATAGCTTACCATAAAAATTCATTTAATTTTTCAACCTTACTTCAAAGGAGTACATATCATTGTCTGATAATCATGACGAGCCTGTTGGTTACCTGTGATAATCGAAAAGTGCTGCAAAAATTATTGGCCAAGTATTGGGTCACATGATCAGATTACGACTTGCCGATTAGATCAAGCCGAAACAAAACTGTAAAGTAGCGCGCATCTATATTTGATACGGGTCTTCGGTAAAACCCGAAGTGGTTGTCATAAACTAGTGCTACGATAAGTTTTATATTGAGCTTTTTATTGGCTTTTCAAATTACGTGAGAACAACACGTGACAAGACAATAACCAAACTGTCATGACTACGTCAGAGAAATAAACAAATTCCAATCTACGGCGGCTTTTCGTTTTTAAGCTTTTAACAGCTTGTAATCCCATTTCCACGTATTTGGCACCTACAACACAATAGAGTAAGACATGGTGAATCTTTTGATACCAAATAACTGTAATGTGAATTTTGTTGCAAGTCAACCTTTAAAGTTATTAAAATGTCATACCCCTAATTTTAAGAATATTTAAGCTGCCCTTGCAATAAAAGTTAATTTTGCCTATTGCATTTTGTAATGTTCAGGAAATAGAGAGAAGGAAAGATGAGAAGAGAAAGAAAAAGATAGAAAGAAAAATAGTGAGATAAAGAGACAAATCAAAAGAAATTAAGAGGGATAGGAGGAGATAGAGAAAAGATAGATAGTGAAAAAATATAGAAAGAGATAAAGCAATTTGTTGGATATCTCAGTAAACTCCAAGGCACACATTTTCTGGATGATATTGTATGCTCATATGTTAAGTGCTGTTTCATATTACATATACACGCAACTGTATACATAATATATGTATATATATCCGATTACGTTTATATATACGTAATTAAGTTCTTTGCAAAGATTTTATTAATGAAATATTTAAAGATAGTCATCTTCATCTCTTCCCGAAATACCTTGGAGTCAAATAACCAGCAAAACAAATTATGTTGCAAGGGAAACCTTTTCGCCCCATTGAATCCTTAAACGCTACAAAGACTAATTTTAGGAAACCCAATGCTAAACAACAGTCAAACCTCAACTTACAATCACCTCCACATATCAGTTTGTGGAGGTGATTGTAAGTTGAGGTTACATATCTGCCCATGTTTTAAGTTGATTACAACTTAAAACATGGGCAGATATCTTTCTTGACCTACAAACTAGTTATAAACTTCCAGCATATGATGTTCCTGAAACATTGTAGTTTTGTAAATCAGTACACTCATACGAAGTTCGTCTCTATATACATTTGCTCTACATGCATGTCGATCGACTAATATTTAACAGTGCTTTATATTTCCAAATATTTAGTTTTAAAATTATGGATCACAAGAAGACCAGGGTGAATAGTAATCCTGGCAACGGAGACAAAAGGTAATGCTTCCCTTAGACTTGATAACTAATGGTTGTTTGAACAAAACCTTGTTAGGCTATCTGCATGAACTAACCAACCTATGCTGACCATCTATCTACAGGTATGAACTAAAGGACCAATCTAGCTAATCTATCTGTATGAACTAAAGGACCAATCTAGCTCAGCTATCTGTATGAACTAACAGGCCAATCTAGCTAATCTATCTGTATGAAAGAGCAAAAAACTTTCTCCCTATCTGCATGAACTAGTGGACACTCACTGCTAATCTACCAGTTGATTCACAGCACTTTCGTAGTCATCTGTATAAACTAGTAGACAAAACCAATGAAAGACAACAAAAAACTGGCTAGTCCTATCTTGTAGGGGTGATACTCGTTAACTAGTCTTCAGAGGCTCAGCTACTAGTCTCACTTACTCCAGAACCAAATTAAAAGTAAAAATAATAACAGAAGATCTTAGGCTACAACTAAGTAGGCATTTAAACAGTCTATTAAGATTATATAAGACTTACAAAGTAACCTTGAGCATTGTATATAACGCATATCACAAAATATGACCTTTGCATTTATATGACACATGAAATGCCACACACTAAAGTGCAAGAAAAACTGACAGAAGTGGATTAGGTGATTAACCTCGACATATGCATAAATTGACACAGTTACTGATAATCATAGTTACTAGTTAAACAGCTTGAAAATGTTTAAGACTGACCTGGATGGTATCATTGAGATTTGGCCTAAGACCCCGTTAGCCTTCTTCATCTTCTCTGCTACATATTTAGGCACCTTCAAAAATTACAGGACACCAATTAATAAATGTGACAAAACATCACATTCCCTCTTTCTTATAAAATATAGGCTACAATTATTATCGACATAATTTATAGATAATATTGTCCAACATTATTTTATATATCTTAATCTTTTCATTACCTAGAATAAACTGAAAATATTGTGTCATCCTTTTACGCCGTAAATCCTAGCTCGATATCATGTAACAATCTTATCTCGATATCATGCAAACAGTGTCAAAGTTTTAATTTGGTTGCTACATAGACATTTTACTATCTACTAAGCCAGACAAGGGTAACATATCAGATTGATAACAATCAAGAAAAAAACTTTGGGAAAGTTTTTATTGGAATTTATGTGAGATATATGTAACTACTATTTGGCCTAACATTGACCGATTGCTATATATATATATATATATATATATATATATATATATATATATATATATATATATATATGAGCAATCTTAATCGTGGTAATCAATAGTAATATCAATGATATACAGCCCAATGGGGCTGTATATCATTGGTCATATATTGCTGTTGCACATCAACTACTATGTCAATAATAACTGATCTGCAAACAAATTTTCGTTTTGGTTACAATTCAAATCTGTATTCTGTTTACACTGTTCTACATCGTTAATATGCTAACAAGCAACCGAGTAGCTGACAAAAACTTTATATCTAGAACGAAATCATCTGTAATCGAAGATACCACCCAACTTTTACAACCAAAATACTATTTTGGCTGAAGTTGAATACTGTTATAGATTTAGTTTAGTTATTAGTTTAGAGGTCATATTGTGACTTCCGGTAGACCGTGAGACAACCTCGATGCTGCTTGTGTTATAACTTACATAAATAAATCCTAATAAATACTTGTTTATACCTGACATCTGATCCTGTAATTAATCAAAACTAAAACATGGCGCTGCGAGTAGGGTCACCAAGCACCCTATGATTGAGGTGAACTGTCAGGAGTGAGACATTGTCTCAACAAAGCGTGCCACAGGCAAATCAGTCTATCAATGTAATATTGATCTGACTTTAAACCTCTCAGATAAGTGCAGTATAGTAACCATATAGTATTCTTCAATCTACAGAAATTATGCCAGCAGTAAAACCTCCCAGTGAACTGGATTTCACTAATGCCAGTGAAATGTGGCCTGAGTGAAAAAAGCGTTTTGCCAGATATAGGAGTGCAGCTGACATTGATGCCAAAACAGCCCAGAAACAGGTGGACATACTCATTTTTGTAATGGGGGAAGAAGCTGAAAAAATATTCCTTTTGCTAACAGTAGCACCTGATACTAGTGGTACACCTGCGAATACATTGTATGCCAGAACATTAGCTGCGTTTGATGCATATTTCCAACCCAGAGACTGCTCACTACACTACAGTATACTGTTTTCTAACCGTGTTCAGGGTAATCATGAATCTAATGAGGAATACATTAGGGCGCTATATGAGTTAGTCACCAAATGTAATTGGGGAGATGAACAACAAGTGTCTGTGTTGAGAACAAGAATCTTGGCTGGTATAAAAGATAAAGAGTTATCCAGGGAGTTGCAATTAGATGACCGTGTGACTTTAGATGCAATTAAATCAAAAATGAGGGCCAAAGAAATAATTCTCAAGCATCAGAGAGAGGAAGTAGATGGGCTAGGCAGCTCTAGCAGCTCAGTAGTAAATTCAGTAGGCCTAGGTGCTGAAGGAGGAGTGGCACCAGTGAATGCAATAAACCGAAAGTGGAAAGGTCAAACGACACCTCATTCTGACAAAAAACTGGTTTCTGACTGTAAATATTGTGGGGGTAGCCATGCACAAGGCCGGTGTCCCGCGTATGGAAAGCGGTGTAACACATGCAATCTATTCAATCATTTTGCCCGAGCGTGCAAACAAGGCCGACGACAGAAAAGTGACAATTCTCTAAAAACTCTATCTGTAGAAGTAGATTCTCAATAGGAGGGTAATGCGTATGGAAAGCATCAGGCACTGGCGGTGTCTCTAGGAAACCCAGACTCTGAAGAAGAGAGTGACATTGAATTTTCAGTTTTTAGTGTTAACGGGGGTAATGGGGGTTGGTTCTTAGATATTTCTATTGTGAACAAAATTGTAAAATGTCAAGTTGACACGGGGGCCCAGGTAAGCATTATGGACATGTCTACTTTGAAGAGTTTGGGGGTTAGTCGCATCAAGAGCACTAGGATTTCACTACTGGGTTTTGGGGGCCAACAAATTCGGCCACTCGGTAAAGTCTCATTGCGGGTGACAATCAATAAAAGGGCATGCGAAATGATGTTTTATGTAGTCGATGGTTCAGCGCATCAGAGGACTCTGTTGGGATTACCTGCCATCAAGGATTTGGGGCTCATACCGGGTGTAAATGTAGTAAACGAGCTGTCAATCAGCAATGCTGGTTCTAAAAAATGTGAAGACATTGTGAAAAGTTATGAGTGTTTTCCAGGGTTTGGGTAAGCTTCAAAACGAAATCAAGTTTCAGTTAAAGCCCTCAGCTGTGCCTAAAGCAGTAGCACCTAGAACAATACCACAGGGTATTAGACAAAAGTTCAAAGATGAATTAAACAAACTGGAAAATGATGGCATCATATGTAGGGATGACGAGCCCTCCGAGTGGCTAAGTCCAACAGTAACTGTTAGAAAACCAAATGATAAGATCAGAATATGTTTGGATCCACAGTACTTAAATACTCAATTGATCAGAACACAGTGTCTCATTAGTACCAGCACAGAGATATTTGCTCGTCTACATGGGGCTAAGTATTTCAGTTGTTTAGATGGGAAGCAAGGCTTCCACCAGTTGCCGTTGACTTATGAGTCTTCGAGGCTCACCTGTGTCGTCACACCATACGGTAAGTTTAGATACCTCAGATGCCCTATGGGTATATGTTACGCACCTGAGCTATTTCATGCCAAAATGGTTGACATGTTACAAGGCATTGAGGGAGTAGAGGTATATATCGATGATATTTTGATCCATGCCAAAACGTTAGAGCAGCATAATGATAGGCTACGCCAAGTTTTAGAGAGATGTAAAAGCGCTGGCCTAACCCTAAACAAAGAGAAAAGTGTTTTTGGACAGCAAGTGGTGACTTTTCTAGGTCATGAGTTATCCGAACACGGCGTCCGACCTGGGGCCGACAAGGTAAGTGCTGTGAAGAATATGGTCATACCCACTGATAGCAAAGCAGTTGAGAGGGTACTCGGATTTATAAACTACTTGTCCAAATTCATTCCAGGGCTGTCTGAATTGACTTACCCTTTGAGAGATGTGTGCAAAAAGTCGAAGGAATTTAACTGGGAGATTAAGCAAGCCCAGGCTTTTGAGGCATTGAAAAAGAGTATCCTCGATGCTCCCACTCTTTCTTACTTTGATCCAAACTCTCCAGTCACCCTCTCAGCTGATGCTAGCTCTCATTCTTTGGGAGCCGTACTCCTACAGGATGGTAGGCCCATTGAGTTTGTGGCTAAGTCTCTAACGGAAACCCAACAAAGGTATTCGCAAATCGAGAAGGAGCTGTTGGCTACTGTTTTTGCATGCAAACGATTCCGATATTACTGTTTGGGCAGACATGTCACCATTGCCACAGACCACAAACCGCTGTTGGGTATCATGGAAAAAGAGATAGCCACGCTTTCCCCTAGGCTGGCCGCCATGCGACTGGAGCTGCTAAGTTACTCATTCACGCTGACTTATGTTCCGGGTAAGGACATGGTAATAGCTGATACTCTCTCCAGAACGTGCCCTGCAGGTACAGGGCTGGTAGAAGATCTGGGACCGGATCCGCTTATGCAGGTTTGCAATGTGGTAATTAGATCTGAAGAGACTATGTGTAAGTATGCCCTGGCTACGAGGAATGATGAAGAACTGGCTGTAGTGCCGCAGTTCATCAGGGAAGGGTGGCCAACTGCCAGACGAGCATGCCCAAGTCGGGCTTTACCCTACTGGAGTCTGAGAAATAACCTAGTTGAGGTAGGGGGTATTGTATTTTACGGCAGCAGACTAGTAATTCCGGTAACATTGAGAAATGAGGTTTTAGATACATTACATTCTACTCATCAGGGTATAACTAAAACATTACAACGCGCTCAGACAGCTGTCTTTTGGCCTGGCTTAAGACGGCGGATAGAAGACAAATGCATGGCTTGTGAGCCTTGTCGTACAGTGGAAAGAAAAGGTAAGAAAGAACCACTGATTCCGGTACAGATACCAGATTTCCCATTTCAGAAAGTTGGTGTCGATGTGTTTAGTTTCAAAGGTAAGGAGTACCTTATGGTAGTAGACTATCTTTCCAAATGGCCGGCGACAAAAGAATTGGCGACCACAACTGCTAAAACTGTGGCACAAGCACTATCACAAGTGTTTTCAGATTTTGGGACTCCGCAAGTACTGGTATCAGATAACGGTCCTCAGTTCTCGTCTTCATATTTTAGAGGATACTGTAATTCAAAAGAAATTAAGCATGTCACCAGTTCGCCGCTTCATCCCTCAGGGAACGGCCAAGTTGAGCGAACTATTAAAACGGTAAAGTCGATGATGGGTCGATGTGTTGACTGGTGGGAAGGGTTGACCACTCTCCACAACATGCCGGTTGCAGAGGGCTTGCCTATCCCTGCCCAGCTGCTGCAGGGGCGCTCTCTGCGGGATGGTCTGCCCTCCCAGAAAGTAGGTATCAAGTTCAGACATACGAGTTAGGTGATATCAGATTAGCATTAGGCGAACGCAAAGCTAAGGATAAGTATTACCATGATAGAAAAGCTGGGCCTGAAAAAGAAATGTTTAGATCAAAGCAACAAGTATATTTCAGAACTGCAAAGGATACATGGATACAAGGTGAGATTGTGGATACACATAGTGATAGATCATATTTAGTGAAGACAGCCAACAACATGATATTCAGACGTAATAGTATAGATATACGAAGTAGTCAAGTCAACAGCTCAGGGCCTCCTAAAGAGTTTCCTATGCCCAACAATGATTCAGAAATTATAAAAAATGCAAGTGCTGGGGATCCAAACAGAGTCCGCACAAGCGAACCAGGGGGTTCTGATGAACTGTCGACTAGCATCGCGAGCGCACCGCAAATTGTCCCAGCATCGAGTCCGGTGGTAACGCAGTCTAGATTTGGCAGAGAACTAAAAAGACCTGCGTATTTAGATCAGTATGAGTGTTCATAAGTGGGTCCTGAGCCGTGGTCGGCTGATACCTCATGCTCTTGGGTGGGGTTCCGGGTGCTTGGGTGGGATCCCGTGTTTTACTTAGAGATTATAGTTTTTCTGGGTAGTTAGTAGTTGTAGTTTACTTGTTTGATATTATATTGTTTGACAATCACATTTACAAGTTTGGGTTCTACCTTTTATCTCTGGAAATGGTTTATGGTTTAAACATTTTGGTAGTGAAGGGAGATGTTATAGATTTAGTTTAGTTATTAGTTTAGAGGTCATATTGTGACTTCCGGTAGACCGTGAGACAACCTCGATGCTGCTTGTGTTATAACTTACATAAATAAATCCTAATAAATACTTGTTTATACCTGACATCTGATCCTGTAATTAATCAAAACTAAAACAAATACCACCCTTACACATATCATGTACGCACTAGTCTGAAAAAAACACGAAAACCTCTAGCCCAAAAAAGGGCCATTCGTGAGTAAAACAAAATACAGAAGGACGCAATGAAATATAGTTATGCTGTTGTATAAAACACCAAAACAAGATACAAACAGGGCGTGAAGCCAGACTACAAGATACATACCCAAAATGCAAGTACATAAAATTAAAAAAAATTCACTTACTTTAACCAACCAAACGTTTTTAGCTAACTGATTATCAACTTCTTGCAATTTGTGAGCTTCTATCAGGTTAGCTTTGGAATCCATCACTTTTTATGAATTATAAAACGGATGCGAACTGAATAATCCAAACGCGTCGACACATCATAGAAAGAACGGACAAAAACCTACAGTTCGTTTATGCAATAGAGAATATTAATTTGGGCGAATTTATTATCATAGGGCAAATTTTAAGTCCGCCTTTGTTACAGTCGTCACAGAAGCGTGTTATCGTACAACTGATCGCATAAAGGCAATGACCTGAGTAAAGATTTGTTTAAAACTTGCTATTCAGACAAGGGCGTCCATCGAAAGGCCATACAGACAGCAGCTTAGGTTCGCACATGTGTATATCTTTTGCGGACCCATTCACTTCATTTATGTTTACATTTGCGGTGAGTTTGTTGGAATTGGCGCAGTGAATAGTTCTCGCACTCAATTCAGATTTTCCACCGAAAATCGTTTGTGCGTACTTACATATAGTAGTGGGTAAGTTTTGAAGTTTTCTAGATTTGGTGCTTGTTTTTTGTTTTGCTATACATCCAAAATTCAGCAAAACTGGTAGATGCTGAAAATAAAATTTAACCAAGTGTACTGGTTTTTGTCTTGGTCTACCAGTGTACCTAATGGCGACCTGACAGGTCGGCTTACATTAAGCTTGCCGTGCCTATAACTGTATGTGATTATAGAAGACCACGTCAACCCTAAGGTCCGTCGTCTGATTAGCTTAGGTCGACCTCTCTTCTATCAGATCAGATAAAAATTTTCCGCAAAAGACCCTCCAATGGAGGTAAAAAACAAAATAGCGGAACTCAGCTTAAAAGAGCAAGCTAGCTATTCAACCTCGGCACGAACTTCCCTCACCGTCCGAGGCCAAAAAGAATATCTTAACTGATCGGTATTAATGTGGGGCAAGTAATACTTCCCAAATCGAGTAGACAATGCAGGAGGCCTTTCCTCTTTATCAGAACCGCTTTCCCTGACTTTAACTCCCACATTTATATCAATATCGCCTCCGACGATTCTACCAAAAATATTTTTACGCAGTCTGGATCGTCTCTCCTCCAGGGATTCAAAAGAAGTATTCTCTCTTAAATTAGTGAAACTAGTAATTCCTTTTTTCTTAAAAATAAATCTCAGTGCTAGGTTTTGTGTCTGCTCTAATGATAAAATATCTTTTTTAAGATGTGGGTCCCAAACCACGCACCCATATTCAAGGCCTGGTCTTACCAAGGATGTATATGCAGCCTTTCTAGTTCGAGCATCCGCATCTCGGAGTACCCTTCTAAGCATCCCAATTAATCGCTTCCCTTTAGATTCAATTTTGCAAATGTGTTTATTCCATTTTAAGTCACTCTGGAGCTCTACTCCGAGATACGGATTAGATAAAACGCTTTCTAGTTTTTGGGCACATAAGAAAAAAGAAGTCTCTTTATTTGACACGAGATGGGATTTTCCCACTGAAAGGTGGTAACATTTCTTTGGATTAAAACTCATCTGCCAGAGATTCGCCCAAGCCTCAAGTGCATGCATATCTTGTTGCAATGTATTGGCTTGATCTCTTGTGGCATATACCAGGGCATCATCTGCAAAAAGTCTACACTGAGAATTTACCTTATCAGGAAGGTCATTAATATAAAGTAAAAACAACAATGGTCCGAGCACCGAACTCTGCGGCACACCAGAAGTTACAGACACAGTATTTGACAGTTCATTTTCTACCTCGACTACTTGAGTTCTATTCTCTAAAAATGATGTTATCCAGTTTAAGACTTGATCTTGTATTCCATAATTTCGAATTTTATAAACCATTTTTCGATGATTCACACAATCAAATGCTTTAGAAAAGTCTTGTATTATTATATCTGTAATCAAATTTCTATCAATGTTCTTAGCTAGATCATCTATTGTGCAAATAAGCTGTGTTTCACAGGATCGTTTAGCACGAAATCCGTGCTGCACATCTGTAAGGATATCATATTTATCTAGGTGGGCACTTATGTGGGAATGGATAATATGTTCCAATAACTTACAACATACGCTAGTTAATGATACTGGCCTATAATTGGCCGGATCATGCCTTGAACCTTTCTTATAAATAGGCACTACTTTTGCATGTTTCCACACTGAAGGTAATTTCGCTGTGTTTATTGAATATTGAAAAATATTTGTGAGTGGCCGAGCAAGAAAATGTTTTTAGTGTAATTCCTTTTATGTTGTCAGGACCCCCAGCCTTGCCAACTTTTACACCATTCAAAAGTTTAAGTACACCAATTTCAGTTATTTCTATGGGATTAGTGTCTTTAAAACGAGGTGAAGCTGTTGCAGGTAAGTAATCATTTTTATCCAAAGTAAAAACAGATTGAAATTGTTGGTTTAGTGCATTAGCTTTTTCAATTTGTGTTTTAGCCATCATATCACACCCTCTCAGTTCAGGAATGATTCCACCATCATTTGAGCGACTGTCTCGCAAATATCTAAAAAAAGGTTTGGTTTCACCCTCCTGCAAGGGAACAAATAACTTGTCAGAGAGATACTGAGCCTTTCTCTTTTTTATAATTTTTTTATTTTGTTTTCTAAGTTTTTCATATTCACTGATGTATGTTTGCAACCCGGTCTGCTTCATTTTGTTGTATGTATTACGCTGTTTTTTAATAGCCTTTCAGTTTGCCTATCCATCCATGGTGGTTGAGAGGATTGTTTTTGTATCTTAGAAGGCACACATTCAGTGATAACATTTTCCATAGCATGTTCAAAAAGTGACCAGAGGACCTCAATGTTATCATTTTGAGCTATTTTCTTATCAATGTCCTCACTTAAAGCAGACAAGATAACTTCTGCCTTTGTCAGGTCGGCTTTTTTATAGAAATATATCTTTCTCTCAGTCCTCTCATCATCTTTTACATTTAAGTGTGTCTCTATGTCAATGATGGAATGGTCACTTAGTAATGATTTATGAACAATGATAGATTTAATGCAATGTACATTACTGAATACTATATCAAGGATATTTCCTTTTACATGGGTAGCTTCATGTATATGCTGGGTTAAGTTTAGGTCTGCAACACTGTCTAGTAATGCTTGTGGTACATCCCCAGTTGGTACAGTATACTCTGCCCAGTTAATAGATGGCATGTTTAAATCTCCACAAACAATGAGGCGGGTTTTTCTAGAATTAGCTATACCAGTCACCGACTCTAAAAGGTCCGGAATCAGGTGTGGCTCATTACTCGAAGGAGGTCTATAGAACACAAGAATTAGCAATTTGCTATTTACTATCTTTAGTTCAACTAAAAGTGCTCCTGTTTCTGGAAGCTGCATTGGAATCTCAGTTGCTTCAATATTTTTGTTTACAGCAATTGCAACTCCCCCTCCGTGACAATTTCGATCTTTCCTAAAGATTTGAAAACCACTTGGTGTAATTTCTCCAGAAGCAATACTACAATCTAACATAGTTTCTGAGAGGCATAACACTTGTGCCCCAGATGTTTTAACCTCCCATTCAAGCAAATTCACTTTGTTTCTCAAGGATCGTATGTTTGTGTATGATATATTGACATTAGCGCTCAAAAGTATTTTACTTTTGTTTCCTAGTTTTTTTGTGTAGGTCTACTGACAACTGCTCCCCTCTTTATCATCACATCTTCACCATTTTCTCTCCTTTCTTTTAACTCTTGTCTTAAAAAATACTGTTTCTCCCTTTCTCGTTTGGTGAGATCAGGATTTACAAATATAGCGGCAAAAATGCCGTCATTCTGCAGTGCAGCTCTAGCCTTACCAGCAGTCATTCACTTTTCTCTCTCAGACCCAAGTTTGACAAGCAGTGGTCTATCAGACCCGGTTCCTAACCTAATAGTCTCTCCTATGTTTATAGATCTATCAATCTTATGGATCAACCTTTCAACCAGGCTCTCATCTCCATCTTTTACCCCAGAAATCACTATATTGCACTTTCTCTTTTCTCGCTCACTAATCTCTTGAGCAATGAGATCAATATCAACTACTGCTGGTGCTGGAGGAGAAAATACAGGCATGTTGTCATGCTTTTTTGACAAGTTTTCAATACTCTTCTTAATTTCTCCAAGCTGCTTTTCAACAGAAGTCAACCTATTTTCAACAATAACCATTTGATCGAAGAGTTTTTTAGACCCTATTTCACATACTCGACAATACCAATGAACCCCTGATTTCTGACCATCCTCAGATTCTAAAAACTTAACCAATGCTTCACTAGCCTCTGCACAAGGAGATTTAGCATGATACCAAAATTTACACAAGCTGCATTGAATAACAGACTGAGTTTCCTTTACAGTCTTTTTACAACTTCCACACTGGTCACTCATTATGAGATTAAATATCAAAATCAGAAACAGAAGCAAACAACAAAATGAACAAGCAAGATCACAATTGTGAAGACCGGAAGTACAAACAAAGTGGCTCTGAGTACAAGCACACAAAACGAAAACCAAAAACTGAAGATTATATTACATAGAAAATTTCCAGTTCCACACACAGAACCCAAAGTAATCAAAAAGTAAATACCAGTTGCACAGACAGCACTTCAACACTATATTATAGTGTGCAACAAAGACTGAAGTGCTCCACAACAAAAATGACAAAAACAAAATATATTCACACTCCAGGCAGACAGAACTAATTCTGAGACCTCAACTAGTAGTTTTCTTTTCCTTTTATAAAATTTTAATATGCATATAGTTGGTTAGTAGTTAGTAGTAGTATAGTAACAAGTATATAAAGAGTTAGTAAAGAATGAGAATAATAAATAGGTATGGAAATGGCTGTAAGCAAGAGCGATCACAAAAACACGTCTGCGCGCTAGCTATAACCGGAAACAACTCCCCTATAATTAGGTCGACCCAGTCAGGGCACCTTTAGCTGCTGACCCCGTAGTCAACTAGCTGACCGATGATGCCTATACTGGTCGTCTATCCGGCATTAATTCTTTTGCTGACTGCTCAAGCAAGAAATGAAGAGAGAGTGTATGTGTGTATAATTGTATTGACTATATTACAAACAACTGCCCCCACTGCGGGCTATGCCTTCCTTTATATAGGTTGCAGCTCGCCCATATAAGGGCATAATGACTATATATGGTAATAACGACCATATAAAGGTTAATGACGCGGGGTTGACTAATAATATAAGTAAGCATGCACTTGAAATGAGCTGGATAATATGAGGAGTAACAAATCTGCCACATACGCCGCCCCTATAGACGGCCATCCGTCTATATATACATATATATAAAAATAATAGTAAAAATAATAATAAGAAAGGATAGTAATGGTGATAAAATAGCGAAGGAAATGAGTTCCAACTACTTGTTACCGTCGTAGCTACGGTCTGGCCTCTTGCTGGTCTGCCAGCTTTTCTAAGTATGCGGCCGTCTTACGCAATTGCCGAGCTTCTAACCTCAACCGGTCAGCGGCCGACATTGTCTTCCTTGGAATCGAAATTTCTAACCTCTCCTAATGTACATTAACAGTCCGAACGGAAGTCTGAGGCGAGGGGTCGGAGGGTAGCGCCGGCAGGCACCTGGAGGTCGTGGTGGGTCGAACTATTTTGCTTCTCACCGCTACCGGGGGTGACGGAGATCGACTGGCCTCGGGTGCAGGCGCCCTTCTTTTCTTAGCAGAGTGGGTCGGAGCCTCCTTCCGATTGTTATTAGCCGTCCGGGAGTACTGATTGTAAGACTCCGGCTTTGGGAAGGGATTCCGGTCATCTAGAGCGACGTACTCGGCCCACGTGTAGTAATTGTCTGCGTCGACCTCATAGAGGAGGCCCTCCTTACCTCCGTGTTCCTTGGCCGCGTCCATCTCCCTCAACCGTTTTTGATGCTTGGACATCATGTCTCGGGAGGTAGAATTTCTCCCACACTGGCAGTAATATCGAGTAAAATGCTGTCGATTATGGATCTTTCTCCGTCTAGGGGTCGTACAGCTGTATTGACATATCGGACAGGCCATTCCTTTCTGGTCGGTATGTTTTCTTATTATCTCTTCCGTATGGTCGTCCACCCATCTTAAAGTAGCAGGGGCGACTCGAACTTTCTTGGCCTTGGTTGTAATTGTTTCGAAATCGTCTAGGTATCCTTCTAGTTCTTCCTCTATAATTAGTTCTACAGGGTCGTCTTTATTTGGAAGCATCGGTAATACGTTAGTAGGAAGAGGCGACTTCTTAACCGTTTCCGAAGTGACATTCATGATGTTGGCACCGCTTGTAGAAATCTCTTGACAGGAAGGCTGGTATTGACTGAATGACTGGGGCATGGCAGCACATTTTAAATTAGCCGCTGCCGATGACGTAATCGCTCCCGAATCGTTTAATTGGATACTGTTCAACTCATACTCCCGCAGGTGCGGAGGCAAATTCCTACTCCTCTGAGGCCTGCTAACATTGTCTGGCTGTCGGTGGACTGCTGGCTCTCTTGCCTCCGCACTTGCTGGAGTGCAGTTTTCTGTATCTTGGCATTGTCCACTGGAAGGCTGGCCCTCTGGGTTGTCAAAAGCTTCCTTAGGAGTTGTCCCATCGCCACCTTCGGAGTTGTCTTTCCTATTTGCCTTTTCTGCATTTTCAGCTTCTAAGACGGGCTCTGCCTGAGTTTTTCCATTGTTTTTCCTTACTCCACGCATGTTAGGTCTTCTACTAGGCTCAAGCAAGACTGGGGCTTTTCCATGATAATTGCTGCAGGGTTTGTAAGCTCTCAACCGGTGTTCAGACTGTACAGAACGCTGTCCCCGGCGTTCGATTGTGTACGTATGATTTGGAAAGCTTTGGATTACCCGGTAAGGCCCAATTCTCTTGGCCAACAACTTGGAATTCTCCCCCTTCCGTCGACGTCTGCGGGTCATCCAGACCAGGTCGCCAGCCTTGGAACAGTGGTGGTTCAGTGGTGTCTTCATCCACGATTTCTAACTGCCTGTGCCTGAGAATCTCATGGGCTTGTAAGAGCCGATCTTGGATTGCAATAGCGTACTCTTTCATACTCTGAAAAGATTCCACCGAACTCCCATGTTGGAGTTGGTCAGGGAGGCGCAACTCCCGACCGAGCATCATGTAATTTGGAGTTTCTTTGGTGGCTGAATGGGGAATCCCCCTCAGTGTTCTCATTAAATGTGGTAACACGAGATCCCACTCCTCCTGTTTTCTTCCAGTAAGGAGGGCTCGCAGGGAGTCTCCGAGTATTCTGTTATTCCGCTCAACTATACCGTTACCTTCAGGCCGGTATGGAGTCGTCCTTGACTTCTCGACTCCCCAAAGTCGACACAGCTCCTGGAATAGGTCGGATTCGAACTGGGCCCCCTGATCAGTATGGATTATTTCTGGCAATCCGAAATAACTGAACACCCTTTTCTCCAGCGTACTGGCCACGGTAGGCGCCACGGTAGGCCACGGTGGCATCTGGAATTGCGATAGCGTCTGACCACCTAGTGAAGTGGTCGGTCATCACAAGAGCCCAGATCTTTCCTTGGGTGGTTAAGGGTAGGGGGCCGACCAGGTCTACAGCCAATCTCTGCCACGGTCGACCAGCGTAGAGCCTCTGTTTATTGGAGGTTGTTGCACTAGTGCCATGTTTGGCCTGTTGGCACACTTCACAGGACATTACCGTCCGACGTACGTCACTGGTCATTTCTGGCCAATACCAGTCCAACTGGACCCTTTTTAGTGTCCGATCTACGCCACTGTGGGCCTGTCTATGTGTCTCCCAGATTAGGTCTTGCCGCACAGGTAAAGAGCAGACGGTGACTGCTTTGCTTCTACCATTTCCTGGGATTGTCGCTGTCAAGACCCCGTCGGGATCGATCCGTAGCTGCGAAAACATGTTGGCTAGCCTCTTCAACTCTGGGTCATCAAGTTGTAAAACTTGGGCATCTATGGGTCTACCACCATCTATGGGCATGCACTTGAAATGAGCTGGATAATATGAGGAGTAACAAATCTGCCACACAAGTACCAATAGTATGATGAATTGCGCATTATTATCAAATAGTAAACTAATAGCCAAGTATTACTAAAACTATTGTTGAAAACATTGCCGCTTTATTTAGTTTGACTACTAATAGGCGAACGACTCTTCTTACATTCATTTTAACCAATAATTACATTAGAGGTAAAGTTCAAGTCTGACATAGCCACAGGTGTCCTTTAGCGGGATATTGCCGAGGCCGGGCCGTAGTCTACACACACAAAACAACGACAGAAAAGAGAGAGCCAAAGAGTTTGGGAGCACTCAGCAATGCCCTGATAGTTAGTGAGATGTTGAATCAGGACATTAGGTTAGGCTAGCGGCGACCATTACTAAAACAGTAATCAGACAGTCTCAATTAATAGGGACTTTGGTGCACGTTTTGAGAAACCATAAGGTGAGTTGTGTAAGACATGATTGAAAACTTGGAATATTTTGACATGATGGGTGGCTCTTGTCACAGTTTAGCTGGTATTAAGTTTTTATTTTGCAGATACGTCCATCCAACTTGCACGCGGTCAGCAAAAGTAAAAATACGCAGATCAACTCTGCTCACATAAGGGTAAAGGTTATCTGGAGAATATTATTATGTATAGCAAAGGAGACAACTCCGATATGTAGCACAAGTATATAACATCCCCTTTTTTGGGTTAAAACTAAGTAAACTGAACACAACTACGAGTAATGAATGGGTACTACAGGACAAACAAAGAACTAATATAGAACAAAGTCCTTGAGAGCCATTTAGGCCGACTAGTCTGGCGACCTGCTCTAGATGTGTGTATATGTGGTCTCAATGTGGGAGGGGAGGCAGGTAACTCAGCGAGTTCCTGATCAGTAGCATCGAGAACTGCTTCGGGTTCAGGCACAGCTTGAGCCTCAATAGAAGCAATAGGAGCTGGTTCAGCCTCTGCAGGAGCAACTAATGTTCTCCTTATATCAATTCGATTACGCCTGTACTCAAAACCTCCCGACTCAACCATGTACGACCTATCACCCAAAACAGCATTGACCTGACCTGGTATCCACAAACCACGAGCCGTGCGGAAATGCACCCAATCTCCAACCAGAAAACCTGTCTTGTCACCACGACTGTGGTTATCATGGTAGTGCTTTTGCTTAGACTGCCTCTGCTCCAACTTCTGCCTAACAACCTGTAAATCTGTGATCTGTAATCTGTAAATCCCTGAACCACATAGAGCTGAGATGACACTGGTAATCTAACCCGCAGTGTTCTACCTTGGAGTAACTGCGCGGGAGAAAGCAAACCCTCATCCACTGGTGTATTTCTGATCGCTAACAAATCTTCCCAACACTAACCCCCGGACATCATCACTTTCTTCATCATAGCCTTAACTGTGCCTATGCACCGTTCCACCTGTCCATTGCCGGACGGATGTAGCGAAAAACTAGTAGTATGCTTAATGCCTTTGGACTTGAGAAACTCCTGGAGTTTACGACTGGTCAGCTGTGGACCATTATCAGATATGATATAGCAAGAGACTCCAAAATCAGCACACACTTCTCCAAAAGCCTGAATTAACGACTCAGACCTCACAAACTCCAGCAACTTAACTACATGCCATTTCATCAAGTAATCTACAACTGCTAGGTAGCTCTTACCGGAAATTTCAAAAGGATCGATACCTATTACCTCAAAAGGAAACTTGGGGATTGGCATGGAAATCAAGATCTCTTTAGTGTTAGCCCGCTCTACACTAGCACAAGCCTCACAAGACATACACTTCTCCTCGAGTCTTTTTCGCAAGCCCGGCCAGTACACTGATGACCGGGCTCTTTGTAGAGTCTTAATCACCCTTTGATGTCCTGAATGCAAACTTTCTATCAATTCTGACCGACAAGCGTTCGGCACCACTAGACGAGAACCATAAAAAAGAAGACCCTCAGCTACCGACAACAAATGCCTAGTGCGCCAGTATAAAAGGGCACGTGTGGCACATCGTTTTCTCTCCTTAGGCCTTCCACTCTGAGTAAGTTTTGTAACCACAGACAACTCTTCATTCGCAGCTGTGTAATGTTTGTAATTCTCAGTGGTATCCTCAGAGCCAAAAACCTCACAAACAAAAAAAGACATCGGATCTGTATCTACGACTGAATAACTCTGCTCGTGCTCCGACGGACACGATCTAGAGAGAGTGTCCGCTAACACTAACTCCTTGCCAGGCTTGTACTCGAGAACAACACCAGGATACGCCATCATCTGCAAACGCATTTTTGCTAGACGAGAAGTGAGGACCCTCACTTCCTTCTTCACAATACCCAAAAGCGGTTTATGATCCGTCTCAACTATTACCTCTGCACGACCCACAATGTAGAATTGAAAACGCTGACAAGCGAAAACTATAGCCAGGAACTCCTTTTCCGCTTGAGAGTAATTCTGCTGACTTGCAGACAGTGACTTCGCGACAAATTCTATAGGCCTATCATTCTGCATCAGCGCTGCACCCAGAGCATGTGAGCTGGCATCACTTTGAGCCGTTATAGGCAATGCAGAGTCATACAAAGCTAGCTCAGGTGACTTAGCAACAATACCCCGAATCTTCTCAAAAGCCTCAGCCTGAGCCGACTCCCATATGAACTCTTTGTCTTTCTTACACACCTCCCGAAGTGGGTGAGTCAGTTCAGAAAGATTGGGAATGAACTTAGCTAGGTAAGTAATGAAACCTGAATACCTGTGCACAGCCTCTTTGTCTGTCGGCACAACCATGTTCATAACTGCCTCCACTTTAGACCTCTGCGCCTGTACCTGTGAGCGTGTGACCTAAGAAATCAACCTTTTCCTGTAAGAACACACGCTTCCTCCTGTTCATCGTTAGTTCTGCCTTCTGCAGCCTATCGAGAACCTGTCTAATCCTTTGATTGTGCTCAGACACACTAGCACTATGAACTAGAACATCATCAATATAAACGCAAACTCCTGGAATACCCTTCAGGGTATCAACCATGATCTGGTGAAACAACTCGGGCGAATTACACGTACCCATCAGCAGCCTCACGTACCTGTATTTGCCAAACGGTGTCACAAAACAGAACAAACGAGAAGATGCCTCATCCAAACAAATCTGGTGAAACCCCTGTTTGGCATTAAGACAGCTAAGGAACTTGCTACCATGCACGTCAGCAAAAATCTCTGTTGTAGTAGGAATATGGCACTGTGTTATGATCAACTGTGTGTTTAGATATGCAGGATCAAGACAGATGCGAGTAGACCCATCTGGTTTTTCAACCAAGACCAGCGGGCATAGCCATTCCGAAGGCTCACTATCAGGCACAATAACACCTTGACTCACCAGACTGTCCACCTCAGCTTTCAGACTGGCTTTCTTGCTATGAGGTACAGATCTTGGTGGAACTGCCTTGGGAATTGCTGTGGACTTTAGATGCAGTTTCACTGGTTCTCTGAACTTGCCTATGCCCTGAAACACTGATTCAAACTCCTCTAGAATTGAATCTACAGATTCTGAAACTTCAAAAACCCGATCAGGCTCAGAATCAACTATCTGCAGCTCACGAGTAGTATGTAACCCCAATAGAGTTATATCAGATGCAAAATACTCATCATCTACTATATAGAAAGTAGCAGTAACTGTACAGTCGGGAATATCTGCACGCGAAACTTTCAAGACAGTCTTACCAATGACTGGTATCTTATGACCTGTGAATCCTACCAATGACGATTTGAACTTGGTGGCTTCCCTCCGACCAATGGACTTCAGGACCGACTTGGGAATTACGTTCACTTCAGCGCCTGTATCGATTTTTACAGAAACCAACGAGTCATTCACATACAAGGTCTTACGCCACTCTCATTTACAGAAAAAAACATAAAAATTTTCATCATTATCTTCAGTCTCAAACTCTACTACACTACAAGCATGCATTCTAGGTTTAGTACTGGGTTTACTACCACTAGATTTAGAGCTCTTACACACTTTAGCAAAATGATTGAAAGATTTACAGTTATTACAGCGTTTACCATACGCTGGGCAGGGTCCATATACATGATCTCTGCCACAATACTTGCAGTTGGCAACGCGTCTTGTCTCTTTACCTTTTTCTTCACCCCTCCCCTGACCAGGGAATTTTGGCCAAATGCCCTTGATACTCGGTCTGCTTACAATTATTCACTGCAGCGACAGACTTCTCACCGTCGATTTCAATTCTTTGTTTTTTTAGAATTGTCTCTTTTGCTCGCATTTTTGTCTTAATAGTCTCTAGTGTGATGTTTGCATCTAACTGCAGCTCTCGTGAAAGTGCTTTGTATTTCATTCCCGCTAATAGTCGCATCTTTATCATCATATTGTGCCGGGCATTGTCAAAGTCGCACTTACTTCCCAGCTCATACAACTCGGAGATAAATTCCTCATTAGTCTGACCTGCTTTCTGCTCGCAGCCACTTAGAAGAATACGAATAGAGTAATGAAGAGAGTTGCTAGTCGGGTTGAAGTAGTTTGTGAACGCAATTACTGTGTTGTCATACAGTACGTTAGCATTATCTGCTATCTTTTGCTCTGTTGGAGCTGTTATAGTTAGCTGTGTATACACTTTTTCTGACTTTTCGCCCATTACGTATATCAAAGTATCTATCTGTTGTTGCACTGGCTTTCCTGCCAGTCTACTGGCTGTTCTGTAGCGACTGAACCTCTTTATTCAGTCTCCCCAGGTCTCCTGGGCATGAGAAAAGTTCAAGGGATTAGGTGGTTTTATGTCGGGCATTCTTCTTACTCAGTTACTGTCTTCACTTCTGCTAAACTGCTTTATTGAACAGTTTAATATGTGTATTATTAGTAATGCTGAATTATTTCTTGACTAATGGTTTTTACACAATCCTGCCTACGACGACGCCATGTCACATTTTAGCTGGTATTAAGTCTTTATTTAGCAGATACGTCCATGCAACTTGCACGCGGTCAGCAAAGGTAAAAATTCGCAGATCAACTCTGCTCACATAAGGGTAAAGGTTATCTGCAGAATATTATTATGTATAAAGAAGGAGACAACTCCAATATGTAGCACAAGTATATAACAGCTCTGTCGAGTGGTTTAGTTTTTGTGTGCGCTGCTCATCAGATTGGTGAGATATTTGGGTGGATACTTATGTTTTTGCTCATAACTACGTGGACCTTTGTTGTTTTTTGTGTGTGTAGACTACAGCCCAGCCTCGGCTACGGCAATATCCGGCTAAAGGACACCTGTGGTAAACACCATAATTTACGGGAGCATATCTGTGGTATTGTTGATGGATGCATCTGATAAAGTAAGAGATTAATCAATGTCGATTGATCCATGAGATAGGTGACAGGAAACTGTTGATTGACAGGAAACTGTTGATTGACAGAAAACTGTTGATTGACAGGAAGGTACAAAGTGGGACCGACAAAGTATGCAAGTAAAATACCAATAAGGTAGAGGAAAAATAACTTTAAAGTACATACAACGATATTTAAAAGTATCATCAATTGTCTCATTTTTGATAAAGAAAAGTCTTCTTTGATTGGGACTTCCTAAAATTATTTTTAGAATTTTGAACAACTCTTTGTAATATGATGGCTCTGAAAAGGGTTAGAAAATTAGCTGTGGTTTTTTGGTGGGTTTTCCTTTTTGGTTGCTACTCTATTCCTTGCATGCTACTCTATGCCATGCCTTGACAATTCAGTTTCAGCTTGCTAGCTTTTCAGTGTTTCCAAGATGCTTTTCCGTCTCGTCCATAGATTTTTAATGGGTTTTAAATCTCGTGGTTAGGCGGGACTTACCATTCTAGTGATTCCATGATCCTCAACCCACTTGTTAAACACCATGTATTGATGAGATGGTGCATTATCATCTTGAAACATCCAACTTGTGCCTTTAATATAGTTTTTGTGCAGTTGTCAGCTGCTTGTCTTCCAGGATCTTCAAGTAGTTCTGGCTGTTGATAGTTCCCTACGGAAACTCTATTTTGCTGAAACCTTTTGCAGACATGCATACCCCACCTTGACCGTTATTGGTTGTTTGGTAGTTTGATGTAGACATTCTTGAAGAAACTCTTCACAGATCTTTTGCTAACTTTTGCGTTACTGTGATGACACTCTACGGTGAAGGAACTTTCATCACTTAATATGGCTTTATGCCAATTTTCAACAGCCCAATTCTTATGAGTCTTGGCCTATTCCATTATTTCTTTTTTATGCGCAGTCATCTGCAGTGGGCCTCTTTCTGGTACACTCTATAGATCATCCTAATTTACAGAACGTTCTGTCTTGCTGCTCACTAGACATTCGTCTTTGGCTAGTCATATACATGTACATAGGTATGTTGCAGGTATGTTGTGTAGTCAATATGCCAAATCCCTCATAGGTTTAGTCTATGTTACATATACACTAAAAGACTAAAAGTTCAAGTCTTGAGTGTAGACAGCATTACAATTAGTCTGCAATCATAACTCCACAGCCCACTCACAGCAAAGAGTTATTTACCACTAAAAGGCTGTTTGAGCAGACCTTAGTGTAATATGACCTTGGAACTCTCAGTGTCGCTGTAGAGCTCAATGTGATATTTTGGTAGATGTACTTTTTTGCAAAGTTGGGGATACTGGATATATGTTTTGATTGTTTTGATGAAACACTGTCCAAAGGGCACTTGATAGTCTGAGCTTATAGCCTTCTGATGCATTTTAATAAACATAGGTTATGGTATGCTTTTACTCTTGGCATTACTGATGTTCTATTTTGCCTACACAAAACTTTTACTAAGGTGATCTGTCAGTAAGTTAGTGCATTGTGAAATTACTGCTCGTTGCACTCAAGATACGGTAAGAAACTGAGGTTGACAGGGTGCTGACGTAATAAATGGGAGCTGAACAGTAAACAAGGTGTAATCAGTATGGCAATTCAATGCAAGCGAAATCCATTTAAATTTTGAAATTTCTAGCATGAATTACTTTTTAGTTAGCCAAACAACTACAAAATTAGATTTTATGATCAGCTTTAAGACTAGTCTGCCCTGATATTAGCAAATTTTAAGCTGCTCAATGACATCAAATATTTTTTACCATGTCCACATATGTGTACACCATGCATCCGTTCACCGATTCGCGTTGTCCACATAAGTGGATGTAGAGCTAATTACAGGAACATTATGCTGTTTACGCTGTCATATTTGAACATTTTGCAAGATCTATCACATATACGTGTAAGACATATATATTTTGACACATATTTGTATCACTCAGCCAACATATATTTCACATACATCACAAAATTGCAAATGCACTGTGACGACCTCAAATCATGAGGTGATACAGCAATAGTTTTTGTATACAGACGAGTGTCTGCTCGACGAGTTGCTAGTGATAGTCATCAAAGCACTCTGGACATAGGTAGACTTGGCAGACACCACACATATACCTGCATCGCCTTGTGCAAGCCATGCTTCTGCATCGTCAAGCATTTTTCTGCTCTTTTTTTCTGGAAAATGACAAAGCGACAGATTCTTGCGGATGATAGCTGGAGGTTGTAGCCGAGATAATTTAGCAGGAAGTACTGTTTGAGCAGATGGTGGAGGACCTCTGCCTTTCTTGCTTCCCATTGATAAACCCTTACCGATTAGGGTTGTTGCTACGCTGCTTCGAAAAGCCAACAGATCAAGGGGAGAGTCTTCTTGAAGCCATCTGTAAATGACCCAGCAGTTTGAAATGGCAAGATTCAAGAAATGAAAAAGATCCGAAGGCACCATTTCTTCTGCTTCAAATTGTGGCGATAACAAGGCACAAGGAAATCTGTCAAATCCTCTCACTCATGTGCTGATGGTAAATTGCTATAGCAAATGGCCTTTTGATGTTCACTTTCCCCTTCTCTTTTTGTCCCATCTCTCTACATAGCTTAGAGGCTCGACTCCAGCAAATGTGCATGCTGTATAGACAAAGCTGTTGTCATTTTATTTTACAACAGTGACATCACACTGGCTTGTTGCATGCACAAATTCTTTTCGTCTTTTCATGCTCTTATCCTCAGCCAAAACGTTCTCAGGGCCCAACAGCCTGTTTTTCCTCGGCGAACCAGTGATGAGAATTTTTTTTCTCACAAAGTGTTTTAACATCTCCATGGTGGCGAACAGGTTGTCGAAAAAACTGTGGTACTTTACTTCTAACCCTAAACACACGCGCATCACTACATCTGCACATAAACCCAACTCTTTATCAGGCCGATTTCCATTAGCTCCTTAGTAGATTTAAAAATCGTAAACATACCCAGACATACCTGACCTTGTATTCTCACTCATTAGGTTTACTGCGTATGTACTGCTTTAGCGAACTTCATCATGGTACCATCATCTCATCTACACTATGAAACTCCTCAGGTGTGACAGCAGACTTGAATGTTGAATTTATTGCATCAAGAAATGGTCGAATCTTTTTCAAGCAAAGTGTAGAAATTGCCGAATTCTCTCAAATTTATTCGCAGACATGGCATTAGCAATCAAGTTGCATCTTATCTCAGCTATACTCCTCATCGCTGCTAATTTCAGTCTCCACGTATTCTTTCAACTGATTTTGTGGGCTCCAATCCTCATCTAGGTCACTGTCACCACTTATCAAGTTATCCTCGCTATCGCTGCCAAGTGCAGCTGCAAGCACATCATCTGAAAAAATCCTTGGATTGGTACGCTGCCTTCTCTCCATCTAAAAACATAATAGTACATGTAGTTGTGTAACAGTGCATTAGTCTCTCCAATAGCATACTGTGCATATATTTTATGCTCATAAAGCAACTCATGCTTTGAAATCTGCATTCCAGCAACAATGGATGCCATGCATAATGTACACTTGTTGGTGCAATGCAAGTTCAATTGTTGCAT
The DNA here is from genome assembly GCF_963576615.1 of Watersipora subatra. NCBI lineage: Eukaryota > Metazoa > Bryozoa > Gymnolaemata > Cheilostomatida > Watersiporidae > Watersipora > Watersipora subatra. The sequence goes on along the minus strand of NC_088709.1, from coordinate 42,196,858 downwards.
GGCATACATGTGTGTGGACATCTAATGAAGTGGCCTTACTTCTTTAGCCACATAATTTACTTCAATTTCTGTTTTTATATTGCATGTTTGTCACTTTGATACACAAAAAAAACAAAAATCAGAAGGCTTTACAGATGCACAGCAACCGAATGGCACAACAAAAAATACCAGCATATTTCAGTGCTAACCTTTGATTAGCACTCCAAACTGATTTTCTCTCCAAAACATTGACCTTGACCTCATAACCAAAATTCCACTCACATGGTGAGAAGCCAACTCCAGAATCTAACTAATGATTCAACTGAAGTTGCAGTATATGCTCAAAACAACATTTTGTAGCTTCTATAAAATAGTGTACACATGTGTAGATGTTGCGCATGAAAGGGGGTTAAATTTTGAAAGTACATGCAGAAATTACATGCATTTTAATTACATTTGAAAGTACACGCAGATCTAACAATGGCTAAAATGTCCATAAACTTGCAGTAATTGTTAATGTAAACCAGTGTCAAAATTTCTTTTCACTATAAAGTCTTTGAACTGGCCGTCAGCCTCTGAAATTGCCTCCTCATTCGCTCATTAGCCATCGAACTGGCTGCCAGCTTTCGCATCTTTGTAATCGGATCTGAAGTTGGCAGCCAGTTTTAAATGTTTTCTTGTTGATCATCTTGTATGCAGCTGGCAGCCAGTTTTCGCCATCTTATTTGACAGAAGGACTGGCAGCCAGTGTCACATTCATTCCTTTTTTATCTTCAAGTGTTGAACTGGCTGCCAGCTTTTGAATTCTCCAAATTGTCATTGGCTATAGAACCGGCTGCCAGCTTTTGATATTCTATTGTTTTCTGATGCGAAGCCAGCAGCCGGTTTTACACATTTTTTTCTGACCTTCCTGTATGCAGCTGACCATCTTCTGACATCTCCTCGTCTTTGGAAATGAAGCATTCAGTTTTTCACTACATATATATATATAGTAAGCGTTATTGTTTTATGATGTCATTGAGAATTTCAACAATGCAGTGTGGCTAGTTCAATTTATATTATCATACATATGAAAGCTCTGGCACATCGATGGTGTAGCAGTTTACGAGGTCTGCTTTGTACATACATGTACACCAGACAAGCTAATCGTAGTTAAGTAATTGTACTGTTTGTGGTGAGCGTTTGATTTCACTGGTGTTTATTTATTGATTCCAACTTCCACCGACGCTGGCTAATAAGTAACATCTACAATAAGGGAAATCTACAATAATATGTTAATTACGGATAAACACGAGTAAGTTTAAAATCAAGTAAAATAGATATCAACAGTTGCTGAATGAATGGTATCTGAAAGCTCAAAATAAAAGATTATAATAGTAGTTTAAACACAAAATAAAAGATTATAATAGTGGCTTAAACAAAACGAACCTTTGGCTCTCTGTCACGTTAGCTTGCCATAGTTTCTGATAATAAAATTCTATGTATTCAACACTTTATTTGCGTTTTAAAGCTAAGTATAATATGTTCGGTTCAGCTTTTAGTGGGTTCAAATGGCTACTAATGCAACGATCTTTCCCTTAGTCTAATGGTAAACAAGTCCTGCTCCCCATTGGTCGCCCATACCATGCCATCCTAACCCACCACTCCCATTCGTCATTGTCCAATGCAGCGGGTTTGTCAAACTCATTAGTCAAGTGATCAAACGAGCGAGCGTTAACTACTGAATATAGATTCTGTATGGATATACACAAATTTGTGGTTGATCAGCCGCCTACTATAGTTACAAAATTTGCTTGCCTGATAAACAACACACAATAAGTCCTTGCTAAAACTATTTTAAAACTGATTTATTTATTTAAGCAGTGTAGTATAGCAGTGGTTATAATAATAAGAAAAATTACAAGTTAAACAAATTTCAAGTTAGCTACACTCCTACCTTAATTTTTCCTTTGCAAATTTATCAAGAGTTTTAGTTTTATTATAAAGTGGTTATAACGTATTTTAGCATTTTATAGCATTACAGGATCTGCATGCTGTGGAAGTTGGATGGAGCTGACGATCGTCTCACTCGTCTCTCTGGAGCAGTACTAACTTTTGAATGGGTCTTTCTAAGGTGGAGCCTTTCGTGATGAACTTCCCTTTGCTGTCAATTCCTCGGCTGGACATCTTTACCTTCACTTTTCTTATTTTACTATCTGCGCTAGCAATCGTCTCCTCAACCATTCCGTAAAGCCACCGATTCCTCGAAATGTTTTCGTCTGTTAACATAACTAGTTCACCTTTCTGAATATTGGGTTTTGGGTTCTCCCACCTTTGTCTCTTAGTGATTCTATTCATGTACCCAGTTTTCCACAATGTCTAAAACTCTTCAGCAAACTGCTGAAGTTTTCGCCACATTTTCCTGCTATAAATGTCCGTTCTTCCAATGTTTCCTGGTGGCGAAGTCACCTCCTCCGCTTTCGATGTGATTAGGTGGTTTGGCATTAGAATTGGCACATCTGGGTCATCCACGTGGTTGACTGCTATTGGTTGGCTATTAACGATGGCCATCGATTCATAGAAAGCTGTCCGAAGTCCTGCTGTGTCTAGTCTAATGTGGTATATTTCGACGAGCATTCCATCTAAGACAGCTCTCACGCTACGAATTTGGCGCTCCCATACTCCCCCGGCGTGGCTTGCTTGGGGTGCGGTGAATTTGAACGTTATTTTTTTGTCCAAAAGGAAAGTTCCTAAGGCAGACGTCTTCTTGTTCAGAGACTGTAGCTCTTTTGAAAATTCATTTCTCGCTCCGAGGAAGTTGGTCCTTTGATCGCAGTATATGGTGTTTACTGCTGCTCTGAGGCAGATAATTGTGCGAAGGGCATTAATGAAGGAGTCGGTTGTCATCATTTAACAGCTCGATGTGTATAGCTTTTGAATAAAGGCATGTGATGAGCAGTCCCCATCTTTTTATTTCTGATCGTCTTTCTTTTACAACAAATGATCCGAAGCAATCTATCCCAATATTCAGGAAGGGTGATGCAGGCTCAACTCTCTCTAACGGTAGGATCGACATTATTTGCTCCACGGGTTTACCCCGTAATCTTTTGCAAGCAACACAGTTACTCAGAACGGACTTTGTCAGTCTGGGTACACTTATAATCCAATATCCAGCATTTCTCACGGCGCTCAGGGTATATGTTCTACCTTAATGATGCGTGCTGTTGTGATAGCGGCGTACGATCAAGGATGCTACGTGGGTGTCACGTGGCAAGATTATTGGGTGTTTTTCTTGGGAATGTAGGCTCTGTGAATTCTGTAGCCTTCCACCTACTCTCAGAATTCCTGTTTCATCGACAAATGGGTTTAGCTTAGACAGAGTGTTTTTTGCCCAGTCGCTGTCCACTCTTTATCAAGGTGTAAGAATCTTCGAAGTGATGCTTTTGAACTTCGCAGATGATCTTGTTTTCGGAGGTGCGGCCGTCTTCTACAGCAATGGGTTTTATGGACCACGATTTAGTACAATTTTTTTTAATGTTCCTAATTGCGCTAATGGAGTCTGGTCCATCTTAAGAATTTATCAAACCTAGTGACGACTGTAGTAAGCTGCTTGACGTTTGCAGTTTTTGACACATAGCTTTTTCAGCTCAGAATATGTTAGATCTAGAACTTCCAAATGTTGCGGATTTAGCGTGTACTGATCAATGGTTGCAGCGTTCAAGAAATCTGGTCCAGAGAACCACGCCAAATCTGCCAATTGATCACATGAATTTCCTCTCGATGCAATGTCTGCCGGGTTGCACTGTCCCGGTGTGTGATTCCATTGTTTAATTTTTGTTTCAGAAGTTATGATCCTGATCTGATTGTGAGCGAACGTGTTGAATCGTCTAGAGGCGTTAGATATCCAGCCTAGAACAATTTTTGAGTCCGACCAGAAGAACTCATCGTATTCCATATCTAACTGCTCACGCAGCGTTTTGATAAGTTGTGTTGCCATGACGGCGCCCACAAGTTCCAGTCGTGGTGTTGTAAATGAGCCTTTCGATGGTATCACTCATGACCACGTGTACATAAACCCTGTCGTTAACCTGGCGGATATAAGAGCATGCTCCAATCCAACGTCACTTGCATCACAGAAGTGATGCAGTTCAGCTCTGACAACTTTACCAAAATCTTTTGGCTTGAAGCATCGTGGTATGTTGATTCGTTCTATTGCTGGCAGTTGGGAGGTCCATTTGTTCCATTTAAGATATATTTCTTTGGGTATTTGCACGTTCCAACTAATATTGGCTTTGTTTATTTCTTGCAGGATGTTTTTGCCAATTAATGTGTACGGAGCTATAAAACCAAGGAAATCGTACAATTGGCCAACGATCGAGAGGATTCCTTTTCGTTTGCTTGGTTTTTCCTGAATCTTTTTCACGAATATGAATGTGTCGGACTCCATCGACCATTGTAGGCCCAGGGTTCTTTGTTCGGGAAGTGAGTTTGCAAGTAGGTCTCTGTAGTGTACTGATCTTTCAGATTCGGGGAGGGGCGAGAGGACTTCCACGCTACTAGATAAAAATTTATGTAGTCCCATGTTACCCTTTTTACAAATTTTTCGAGATTCGGCTATAAGGCTAACGGCTTCTGTCTCTGAAGCTACACTGGTGATGCCGTCATTGACATAAAAGTCGCGGATTGATAAATGCTGCTGCTCTCTTGGAAATGCTGCTATGTGCTGAAATGCAATCTTGCGTAATCCGCATTTGGCCACAGCAGGCGATGACTTGGCACCAAATAGGTGCACCTTCATTCTGTAGGTTTTTTGTTGGCCTTCTTCGTCGTATCACAGGAACCTTAGATCATCTCTGTCGTTAGGCGCTACCAAAAAATTATAAAACATTCTTTAAATATCGCAGCTAATAGCCACTTGCTCCCTCCTAAATGTCCCTTATCTCCCTTATTGTCTTCGCCTTTGATAGCTTCGAGAGGGCAGAAGGCGGAAGTACAGTGGCACCGATCAACAGGCTCACGGGTAGGTTCATTGGTGGTGGCAGTTTTTCCGCTATCTTTTGCAGGTGAGGGTGATCCAATACGTTGGTGTGATTCGCAAACTCACCGGTCGAGTTTGGGATACTTAACCACTCATTTGCTGATGGTAGTTTAACTTCTCCGCCGTTATAACTTTGAATGGTGATGTCTCCGACCATGTTTACCTTACTCAGTTGTACTTCACCAGTCATTGTTTTCAAGTTAGTTACAGATGGAATAACTGTTTATATAAATAGCAATACCTGGAACTTGACAATCTTTATATAGTCCATGGAAACTTTCCAAATACATGAAAAATAGTAGTGGTAGTACTGGTGTTATATATCAAAATAATGCTCATAAATTAAATGGAATAACGCAACAAACAGGTCTGCTATTTTTAGATGTCATCAAAAGTTGCAATTACAAATTTATTCATCACTAGGTATCAGCTCAAATTCAATCATAATGCATTTAGTAATTCTCAAACTAAATGCAATCTTAATGCATTTAGTAATGCTCAAACTAAATACAATCATAATGCATTTAGTAATGCTCAAACTAAATACAATCATAATGCATTCAGTAATGCTCAAACTAAATACAATCGTAATGCATTTAGTAATGTTCAAACTAAATACAATCATAATGCATTTAGTAATGCTCAAACTAAATACAATCATAATGCATTTAGTAATGCTTAAACTAAATACAATCATAATGCGTTTAGTAATGCTCAAACTAGCTACAATCATAATGCATTTAGTAATGCTCAAACTAAATACAATCATAATGCATTTAGTCATGCTCAAACTAAATACAATCATAATGCATTTAGTAATGCTCAAATTAAATCAATTATAATGCATTTAGTAATGCTCAAACTAAAATCAGTCAAAAGTATTTGTAAGAGTCTGTCTTCATATAACATTGCGTTGGAAGTTTTAAAGTCATGCTGTAGAAATTATTCATCCAAAGAACTGGTAGTCATCTGAGCTTATGCTTGTTTATTTGCTGCCGTTAGAAAGGACCTTGGAAGGCCAGCTCTTTATTGCCAACATCCATCCAGACCTTTAAAGGTCATGCAGTTTTGCATGACCTTTAAAGGTCATGCAGTTTTGCATGCATTAGTTGATAATATTGTTTAAATATTGTTTCAATCCAAACCTTTAAACCTTTAAAGCATGACGAGTATAAAAAATGTTCCACTTTTGGCTGAGTAAATTAAAGAATCCATAAAGCGCAGACAATACCTGTTTTAAACGTATAACGCCTTCAGCCGCCTCTATCTTGAATTGGTGTTACCTGCCAACATACGTAGCTCACATCCAATAAAAGAGAAGGAAATATAGTTATTTGAGAATTTTGTAAATAAACTAGTTCCGATAAGAAGCATGTCAAGCATTAGAACAGATTATCCGCCGCACTTGCTCACCATCACAAATGCCATCAATCTACCATCTGGTTGCTGTAAACATCGTTTTAATCTGACACGATTGCATCATTTTATAAAAACTCAGTCAAAAATCTGCTTTCTTCAGCAAAAATAGTGATTAATTCTTGTGAATACTTCGATGTACAGCCAAATAACAGACCATGTGTTTGTAGTTTGTTTGTGCTGGTGCCGCTGTTTTTTAGCTTGACCTATGAACTTTCCATATAAACGATTAACGGAAGAATCATGTAGAATAAAAAACAAATAAGTTAATATTCTGGTAAACATTTAATAAAATCAAAGCTTGTCGCGTGTCATTGGTTCTTTACTCATGGCTATAAAAATCATCGCGAAAGGGTGAAACAGTTTGATCTAGCAACCTACTCAGGATTACTTACCCTTGTTCAATGAGCTATTTAAGTTTTCGAAAGTTTGAAATTACCCTAGGACACTTATGTATTCGCCTCATCTAACTTTCGCGTTTTTGCGGAGTCATCCTCTCGCGAAAATTTAATGAGCGAAACTAAACTATCATAAGGAATAAGCGAAAGCGCGGAATTAAATAGCTTTGTTCATTGATAGTCCAAGAAACAAGTGGCGGCAAGCGATCAAATTGCATTATCAATCTCAGCCACACAATTCTACCTGCGGTTCACAATTACAAACTAGTCCCAGATTGAAAAATTTTTCTTACCGATGAACCGAACCTGAGGAATCTAATTATGTTTGTTCCACTGCATTTATTTTCACATCATTATATTTTCGCACTCATCAGAGTTGCGAAATTGAGTTGCATCGAAATTTTACTCTGTATGCTACTCACGAAACTAAATACTAGCGAAATATAAGTGTCCTAGGGTATTAGAAACATTCAACTGTGCGATCTCTCCTCTGACAGTTTTAACATTACAGATAGACTAAAATATCCATGTCAGTTGGTAGTGTCAGTTAATAGTGTCAGTTGATTATGTCAGTGGAGAATAATAAGCATTTGATATTGCCAGTAAGTATTGCAAGTTTATATAGATTTTGGGTATGTTACAAGTATGTTGTGTAGAAGATATGATGAGCTGTTCACATATATGTACTTGGGTATGTTGCAGGTATGTTTTGTAATCAATATGACGTATCACTCATAGGTTTAAGGTATCCTACATTTATGCTAGAAGCCTCAAGTGCCGATCTCAACTCTTGAGTATAGGTAGTATTACAATTTACCAAAACATTCAATTTATAGGACAATAGAGGCAACGAGTCAGACCACTAAAGGGATGTGTGAGCAGACCTCAGTGTAACATCACCTTGTAACTCTCAGTCTCTCTATAGAGCTCAATGCAATATTTTAGTTTGAGCACTTTTCTTGCCAAGTTGGAGATTCTGAATATCTTTTGAGATGGAACACTGCCCAAGGGACACCTGATTGGCTGAGCTTATAGCCATCTTATGCATGTTGATAAACATAGCTCATTGGGTACTTTTACTTTTCTCATTACTGATGTTGTCCAACACAAAACTTTTACCAAAATGATCTGTTAGCAAATTAGTATGTTGCAAGATTACTGCTGGTTGTACACTGAATAGGGAGAGGAACTGAGTTTGACAGGGTGTTGAAGTAATAAATGGAAGCTGAACAATAGAAAAGATATAATCAGTTCAATTCGAACATATATTTATTTAAAGTTGAATGCACATGCAGAAAGTACATGCATTTTAATTACATTTGAAAGTACATGCAGAAAGTACATGCATTTTAATTACATTTGAAAGTACATGCAGATTTAACCGTGACTGAAATGTCAGGAGACTTGCAGCAGTTATTAATGTAATCCAGTGTCAAATCGTTTTTTATCATGCAGTATTAAATGGCCGCCAGTCGCTTCAATTCTCATCCCATCGAACCAGCTGCCAGCTTTTGTGTCCTCTGTGTATTTGGATCTGAAACTGGCAGCCAGTTCTAAACATTTTCTTTTTGATCATCTTGTATGCAACTGGCAGCCAGTTTACGCCACCTTCTTATTTGCCAGAAGGACTGGCAGCCAATGTCACATTCATTCTTTTTCTATCTCCAAGTGTTAAATATACTCGTCAGTTTTTGAATTCTTATCTTCGTTGACTAGAGAACCGGCTGCCAGCTTTTTGATATCCTTTTGTTTTCTGATGTTGACCCGGGCAGCCGGTTTTAAACATTTTCATTCTGACTTTTTCGTAGGCGACTGGCTAGCTTCCGCCATCTCCTTATCTTCGAGAATGAAGCATCCAATTTTTTCCTGCATATATATAATATGTTTTTGTATTATGATGTCATCGAGAATTTCAACAATGTAGTGAAGCCAGTTCAAAATATATATATTATCATACATATTAATGCCATGGTACTTTATTAACTGACTGCTTTTATAAATAGCAAAATCTTGGCCTGACAATGTTTAGGAAGTCTATAAAAAGTTTCCAAAGACATGAAAAGTTGTAGCGTTCGTACTGGTGTTAGATATTACAATAATATTCATAAATTAGATTAATGCAGCAAACATGTCTGCCCATTTTTAGATGTGTGTTGGATCCTGCGACCAACACGTAGAGGCGACCTGGGTCGGCTTACTCTACCGGTCTGCATTCACTATCCACAGGGGCTGTGTAAGGGTTGCCCGTGACCAACACGCGGAGGCGACTAGGTCGACTTACACCACCGGTCTACATCAACCACCTTACACCAGGAATTGCTCCCTGAGTGATATTATACTCGTTCGACAAGGTCGACCTGAGGTCGACGGGGTCGACAGTGTTTCTGTGGCTCTACGCCCAAAGCACAGTCCATAGACTGAGTCTTGGAGTAAGGTAAGTGCTCAGTGTGATTCTGTTATTGCGCAAAGTAACAGAAGAGTGTGGGTCCAAATGCAAAGCATGTATTGAACGCTTTAACTGAGCCGAAGCTCGGCCTTAAATACAATCAAATATGTAAATGAGGTGGCAAGGGCCAGCCTCCTCTAGGGGCGTGACTACATAAAGGAACAAAAAAAAGAGAACACAACTCTAACGACAATCAGAAAAGGAGATGGTAATGCACGTTTCCATCACACACGCCGCCCCTATAGACGACCACCGGCTATATAAACCAAAAGAAAAGAAAAGAAAAAAAAAAAGATACAAGAAATGTAAGAAAACACCAACTAGCTACAACATACAAAAACAAGAAGATATAATAACATGAGAGACACCAATTACTAAAACGTACCAAGAGAAATAATGATAAACAATGTCGATCGTATCTTCTAGGAGGTCGACATGCGGTTCGCCAGGTCCTCCAGACGACGAGCCGCCCGTCGGAGGTTAGAGGCCTCCTCCCGCAGGACGTCCACCGTGACCCGGGGTCGAATGTCCCCCAGCCGGCTCTGGACGCTGCCTATCGTGGTCAATTTTCTGGGAGCTGGAACCGGTCGTTCCAACTTGGGCGGACTGAACCACTTCTTCTTCGGGGGAGAGGGGAGAGGTGCCTGGGGCCCTCTTCGCGTAGGCGGCTTGGCTTTAATTGGCCCGTAGGGTGTGGGCTTTTCGAAGGCTGGAGGATTAATTAGTTGGACCTTCTGGCTCCATGCCGGGTAACTAGCGCGGTCGACTTCGTAGATGGTAATACCTTTTCCGCCGTGAGCCTTCCGTACCTCTGCATCTTTAATTCGAGCCTGATGTTTCGAAATGGTATCTCTGGACGTGGAGTTTCTCCCACACTTACAGAAGAAGCGTGTGAAATGTTGGGCTATATGTATTCTGCGCCGTCGAGGGGTAGATAATAGTTGTTGGCATAGTGGGCAGCTAACACCCTTCTCCCGACATAATTTCGAGATTGTCTTAGCTATATCCTCCGAGATCCATTTTGTCGGTAGTGGGGAGTGTGGAGCGTGATTCTCCTTCAACGAGTCCGTCTCCGAGTCATCCAGGGTCTCACCCGGCGCTGGGTGGAGCTCCAGTGGCATGGTCGTCACTTCAGACAATAAGGGTAAGGCTCCGATGATCGGTGCAGCCTTCTTCACTGTTTCTTTAGTAATTTCCATGTTTAGAAGGGGTATAGGTGCGTGCGCTTCGAGTTGACAACAAGTAATGAGCGCGCTCTGTCTGGGGCTCAAGATGGCCGCCTTCTGACCTTGAACTCTGATGGCTTCTCCCGATTGGACGGCGCTAGTGTCGTAATCGGCCAAATACGCGGGAGGCCTCCTTATTCGTTGGGGCCGTGATGCATTCCCAGCCCCGGTATTACTAGCCTGGGCTCCCGTATTTTCCGTGGTTCTTTCCTCTTCGGTTGTCAACTCGCCGCCAGGGTCGGGGTCAGTCATCGAGTTAGGGTTGCGTTCCCCTGGGGAGACCAAGGAATCTTCGCTGGGCAATCGAAGTGCTTCTGACCTTCCTGGCGACTGGGGTGTTCGTAACTCCGTCAGTCGGCTAGGCAGGAGTGGTTCTGGAATAGCGGCCTTTGGATTATGGTTTCCTCGTGAGATTTGTCTTCGGGGTTGACCCCTCATGTTAGGACGTCGAGCAGGCTCGACTTCAACTGGGGCTCGTCCTTGTTGCACCGGACTGGGGCGACAGAGTCTTAACCTTCCCTCAGCTTGAATGGATCGCTGTCCATACCTCTCTATTTCGTAAGTATGATTTTCGTGACTCCTTAATACGCGATAGGGTCCCAAGTACTTGGCCGCTAGCTTCGGGTTTTCCCCTCTTCTCCGCCGCTTGCTTAGTAACCACACGAGGTCACCCTCATTGAATAGCGGAGGCTCTCTCACATCAGTTGACACAATTTCCTTCTGTCTGTCTCGGAGGAGAGTGTGGGCTTGCATCAACCGGTCGTGGACAGTCTGAACATACTCATGTATGCTTGTGAATGATTCCAGCCTGTTTCCATACAGCAACTGGTCAGGAAGACGTAGTTCTCGACCCAACATCAGATAATTGGGTGTTTCTTTAGTGGCGGAGTGCGGTAACCCTCGCAGCGTCCGCATGATTTGTGGCAGTAACTGATCCCAATCTTCCTGTCCTCTGTCCAGTAAGAGAGCTCGTAGGGAGTCACCCAATACACGATTGTTTCTCTCAACCACACCATTCCCTTCGGGGTGGTACGGAGTGGTCCTAGATTTATCGACTCCCCACAAGTCACATAGCTCTTGGAATAAAGAGGACTCGAATTGGCTCCCCTGGTCGGTGTGGATAACCTCGGGTAGCCCGAAGTAGCTAAATATCCTCTCGTCCAGGACCTGAGCTACCGTTGGGGCCGTAGCGTCGGGGATGGCTAAAGCATCTGACCACCTAGTGAAATGATCAGTGAGCACCAACACCCAGCTATTTCCTCGAGGGGTCTGAGGTAGGGGTCCCACCAAGTCTACGGCTAGGCGTTGCCATGGCCTCCCGGCGTACAGCCGTTGTCTGTTCCCGGAGGTCCGGCCTTTTCCTGTTTTGGCCCTCTGGCAAACTTCGCAAGAGAGAACTGCTCTCCGGATATCTCCAGCCATACCCGGCCAATACCAGTCCAATTGGACGCGTTTCAAGGTCTTCTCCACACCGCAGTGTGTTTGCTCGTGGGCTTTCCACAGGATTTCCTGTCTCAGTGTTTTCGGGCATACCACCACCACCCTTTCTCGCCCATTCTGGGTGATATGAAGGGTCAATACACCCGACTCGTCGAGCTGGAGCTGGTGGAACATCCGGGCCAATCGCTGCAGCTCGGGGCTGCCTACTTGCAGCACGGCCTCTTCTACTCTCCTCCGGTTCCTGACGGCCTGGTAAATGACCCCTAGGTCGGTAGCGGCTCTCTGTTGTAATGCCCGTACTTCATCCAGCGAAGTCTGCACCACCGTCAACCGTTCTGGAACCTTTGGGACCGTGCTTTCACCAGTTCCCTCAACGATTCCGGTTTCGCCTGTTACCTTGATGGCCTGTAACCGAGGATTCTGAAGCCTTCTGGGAGGGTCGTCCGACACTCCGGGTGACCCCGCACCGCCCGGCAGCTGTACTGGGACTGGACTGGCTGGTGTGGGAGTCGGGAGGCCGGGCCCTAAGGCAGGTCCGCTGCCAGGTAGTCGAGGCCATTCATCTTCATCCAACTGGCGGAGGTTGGGACTGGATGTTCCTGTGCCTCTTGGTGGCTGTACCGGAACCTGGTTCACTGGCACAGCAGTTTCCCAATTTGTTCCTGGGGTTACTAGAGAGTCGCACACTTGTGACCTCGTTGGCCCCTGATCCCGCTTCTCAATAGCAGCACACTGCCGGCAGTCGACGCACTGTCGTCGACTCAATCCATCGGCGTTCCCGTGCTTATCGCCTTTTCGATGGATAATTCGGTACTTGTGCTCGGCCAGGCTCTCCAGCCATCGGGCCACCTGGCAAGAGGGTTCCTTCCTCCGGTGCAACCAAACCAAGGAGGCATGATCGGTCCGGATGGTAAACTCTCTGCCATATAGGTAGGGCCGGAAATGCCGGACAGCCAGCACAACTGCCAGCAACTCTCTTCTGGTTACGCAGTAATTGCGTTCGGCGGAGGAGAGGGTCTTGCTATAGTAGGCTATGGGTCGCTCCTTTCCCTGCTGGACCTGGGATAACACAGCCCCGGTCCCTACGTTACTAGCGTCGGTATCTAGCACGTAGGGCAAGGAGGGGTCGGGATATGCCAGTACTGGAGCGTGTGTCAGCGACCATTTGAGCCTAAGGAAAGCTTCCTGTTCCTCTTCTCCCCATTTCCAGGGGACCCCTTCGCTTGTCAACAAGGTGAGAGGTTTGGCGATCGAGGCGTAGTCAGGCACGTATCTGTGATAGTACCCAGTGGTACCCAAGTATGACCTTAACTGCGTCACATCCTGGGGTACTGCCCATCCGCTTATGGCCTGAATCTTCTCAGGGTCGGTAGCCACTCCCGTGTCGCTGACTATGTGGCCCAGGTACTTGACTTGGGTCTGGAACAAACTGCATTTGGAGGGCTTTAGCTTCAGCCCGGCCTGTCTCAATCGCTCTAACACCTCTGCCAGCCTAGTGACATGACTAGAGAAGTCGGCTGACATGACGATGATGTCGTCTAGGTACAGCAGCAAGGTTTTCCAATGTAGCCCTTGGAGGACGCGCTCCATCAGCCGCTGGAAGGTAGCCGGGGCGGAGGTCAGTCCAAAGGGGAGCACCTTCCACCTCCACAACCCACTGCGTGTGGCGAACGCCGACCGCTCCTGGGCCTCGGCGGAGAGGGGTACCTGCCAGTATCCGCTCATCATGTCCAAGGTACTGAAGAACCTACTGCCAGACAAGGCGTCCAAACTCTCGTCAATCCGGGGGAGGGGGTAGGCGTCCTGGCGAGTGACACTATTAAGTTTTCTATAGTCTACACACAATCGCCACGCCCCGTCCTTCTTCCTCACCAAGACCACCGGAGAGCTCCAGGCCCCGTGAGCGGGCTCAATCATGCCTTGCTTTTTCAGGGCCGAAACCTGTCGTTCGATTTCGACTTCTTTCTCGTGTCCTACACGGTACGGGTGTTGACGGATGGGTTGTGCCTCTGGGAGGAGGGGGATCTCGTGTTGTACCAGGGTGGTACGCCCCATGTCTTCACTCCCTTGGCTGAATACATCCGCATAACGGATCAAAAGGTCTTCCATCCTTCGGTGCTCGGTAGGGGACGAGCAATGTGGTGCCGCCTGTTGGAGCAAGTCCAGCATATGGGGAGGTACGTTGGAAACAGGAGGGGGAGTTTCTTTGGAAATCTCGGCTTCTCCCTTCGCTGTCCAGGGGACCCCTATTTCGTCCGGCCCGACTCCAGTGTATTGTCCCACGACCGTTCCTGCCGTCACGTTGACGGGATGGTCGGTGGGGTTCATACAACGGATGGCCACTCTCCCCTTCTCACCGGGTTGGTGTAAGCTGGCGGCCACCATATATCCGTTTTTTGTTCCCTCGATTAACCCGACCGGTTGATAGGATGAGGACGTGAGACGTCCGGCAACCAGGACCTCGGTTCGAGGGGGAAGCGTTGTGGCTCGCATTATTTGAACGCTGCTTGTCAGAGGTCGACCCTCTCGGTCAGTGCAAGTCAACTTCTGTCCATTTAACACCAACGTGGGTTGCTGAAAGTTCATCTCACAGTGGTGGTCGACCAAGAAGGGCATGCCCAGGATGGCGTCCTCCTTCAGGGCACACACCACGAGAGATACAGTAACCTGGACACTCCTGACTCTGACCGGGAGAGTGATGAGTCCGTGAAACTGCAGCCGGGTACCATCTGCCATTTGTCCATAGTCCTCCCGAACCTCTAATTTGCTTTTGACATCTTTAGGTAATCGCTCAAAGACATGTCGTCCCAACAAATTAGAGGTGCATCCGGTGTCCACGAGGAATTGGACGGGCTGACCTCCGATGCGACCTGGCAAGAAATAGCTGCTATTATGTGGCTTCCATGATTCGTCTCCGTGAGTCCGTCTGGCTTTGCTTGTCCTCTGGGGGCCTTTTTTGGAAGGCCGAGACGGCTTTGGCCAGACGTACGTTTCGTCCTTGGCTTCTGAGGGTGGGAGACCTGCACACTCAGGTAAGGGTTGATATTGGTTATGCAAGGGGACCGGTGGCGAGCAGGGGGGGAGCCTGTGTCGCCTAGTCCGTCGTGGCCGTTGCCACTGACCTTGCAAGGGTATATTTGATCCACAGTCAGTACTTCCCCCTACTGCTGTGGATGGTAGCCGTTTCCCGACCTCGTGACTTGAGGCTGTTGTCCTTGGGAGGCTTGGGGGCACCGGCGTTGGGTGTGCCCTGTCTGGCCGCAACCCCAACAATTTGGTCCCCTTTTTTCCACTCCCCGTTGTCCCAACAGCTTTCCTTTCCTCAGTCCATCCGCTAATCCCTTTATAGCCATCAGGACGTCGTTCAAGGTGGCTGATGGGGAATCCGAATGGACGGGGGCGACTGTAGCGGGGGTAACCTCCTCCTCCTCCACCGTCATTATTAGGGGTCGGGCACCAGGCCGAGGAAGAGTGGGCGGGATTTGCAGGAACTCATTCCCCGCCTGCACTGCTTCCTCCAAGCTCTGGGCCTTCATTGCTAACAGGTGGCGTTGGAGGGGCGTATCTCCCAGAGTCAGAGAAAACGCATCCATGGCCATACTGGACTGGTAGGAGTCTGGAAGGTCAGCGTACGCTATCTTCACCAGACGCTCCATCTCTGTGGCATGTTCTTGGAGGCTCGTCTTTGGTTCCCTCTTGAGGTGGAGCCTACTCCTAGCCTCTCTCGGGGAGAGCCCGTACTTCGTGCGTAAAGCCGAGAAGATGGAGGCAGGTGAGTCCCCTTGACTACAGCTTCTGGCTCCCTCCTTCAGGGTCTCCCGCAGGTGGAGGAGCGTGGCCTTCTCACTCCACTCATTAGCTTCCGCAACCTCTTCGAACTGGGAGATGAATAACTCTACATCTTCACTCCCATCGAACTTCGGAGGCTTGAAGCTAGCTTCCCCTCTGGGTATCTGTAAGGCTCTAGTGATAGCCTCTGTCAGCTGACCAATCTGGTCGACCTGCTGTAACTCTGCCTCAGCCAGATCTCTGGTAGCACTCCGTCGGCTGTTTGGCATGGTT
The DNA here is from genome assembly GCF_963576615.1 of Watersipora subatra. NCBI lineage: Eukaryota > Metazoa > Bryozoa > Gymnolaemata > Cheilostomatida > Watersiporidae > Watersipora > Watersipora subatra. The sequence continues at coordinate 42,180,874 of NC_088709.1, read as the reverse complement.
ACTAGGTTCGTCTTATAAGTCCTAATTACCGCAGTTAAATCCCACTGCTGCCACCAGTGTGTTGGATCCTGCGACCAACACGTAGAGGCGACCTGGGTCGGCTTACTCTACCGGTCTGCATTCACTATCCACAGGGGCTGTGTAAGGGTTGCCCGTGACCAACACGCGGAGGCGACTAGGTCGACTTACACCACCGGTCTACATCAACCACCTTACACCAGGAATTGCTCCCTGAGTGATATTATACTCGTTCGACAAGGTCGACCTGAGGTCGACGGGGTCGACAGTGTTTCTGTGGCTCTACGCCCAAAGCACAGTCCATAGACTGAGTCTTGGAGTAAGGTAAGTGCTCAGTGTGATTCTGTTATTGCGCAAAGTAACATAAGAGTGTGGGTCCAAATGCAAAGCATGTATTGAACGCTTTAACTGAGCCGAAGCTCGGCCTTAAATACAATCAAATATGTAAATGAGGTGGCAAGGGCCAGCCTCCTCTAGGGGCGTGACTACATAAAGGAACAAAAAAAAGAGAACACAACTCTAACGACAATCAGAAAAGGAGATGGTAACGCACGTTTCCATCACAGATGTCATCAAAAGTTGCAATTACAAATTTATCCATTGTGAGATGGCAGCTCAAATACAAACAAAGCATTTAAGAATTCTCAAGCTAAAGTCAATCAAAAGCAATTTGTAGTTTTCGAAAAAAATTCAATGGTTATTTCGATGATTTAGCTCTGTAAAAAAGAAGTGCAATTCAGTGTTTCTTTCTCAAGTAACTATTTGTTTACAAATTAAGAATAGAGTGTTACTACGGAAAATCATAGATTATCATCTTTTAATTATCTCAATGAATTTCCTGTTTTACTAGAAACGTCATTTTGTTTGATCCATATCAAGAAATAGCAGCTTTATGAAATGTTTGTGTCTCAGCTTTAGGTTAAAAGTTGTTAAGTATATCAACAACAGAGTCATAGACATAGTCTAATCATAAACACCAACTAAATGGTTTGGTTTCATATAAGTAATGTAATATTAATCACTTAGTTTGTCTGAAAAAATTGCTTCATATAATATGGCATTGAAAGTTTTAGTCACGCTTTAGATATTGTTCATCCGAAAAACTGGTAGCCGTCTGACCTTTTGCATTTTTTGCTGCTGGTAGGAAGGGCCTTGGAATGCCTGCAATTCATTGTCAACATCAACCCAGACTTTTACAATTCAAGCAGTTTTGCATGTATTAGTTGTTAATATTGATGATCATAATGGGGTCTTGAGAGCACACAACTCCAGTTCTGTGCATATTGGTTGGCGTGCCGCTACAGCAACACATCAGCCTATACGCAGAAAAGGGGAATGATGTCAGTGAGATATTGTAAGGATTATTCTTCAATGTGCCGAGTCATCTCTGTGAAGAAGCAATGACAATCTGCAGCTTAGCATTGCATCATGGGAACTTAGTGAATGATTATTTTTGTGACGGGATAACTCCCATATTGACTGGAATTGGTTCACAACAGTAGTTTATTTGAAACCTGTACCCTGAAATACGACATTTAAAAATAGAATAATAGTATTGTAAATAATAGTATTGTAATAAAACAATTCAAGCAAAATTAGATATTATAAAATGCTAATACTATAATATAATACATGTGCTTACTAATCTTAATATCACTGTTGGGTAATTGGCCAATTTGGCAGACCAATTAGAATACCAAATACTGGAAAATATCATAACCAAATACCAAATAAAATATCAAATACTCACAATTTTGTAAATCAAATACCAAATCAAATAGTACCATTGAGAAATTTAAAACCAAATACCAAGTGAAATACTAAATACTGGCAATTGTTCAAACCAAAAATCAATTCAAATAGTAATACGTGAAAATTCCAAGACAAAATACCAAATACTAGCAATTCTTGAAACCAAATTCCAAATCAAATAGTAATACTTGGAAATTTCAAAACGAAATACCAAATAAAATATCAAATACTTGGAAATCTCAGTACCAAATACCAAATCAAATAGCGATAATGGGAAATTTTATATAAAAATACCAAATAAATTACCAAACACTGCAATTTCTCGACATCAAATCAAATGGCTATTTTGTGAAATTTCCGAATCAAATACCAAATAAAATACCAAAAACTGAAAGTTTTAGACGGTTGATGCAGATCTCTTTCGTACAAGTTTTACATGTTACTTTATAAGATCCAGTGGGTGGCAATATATCCGGAAAGGTGAAGTAGTCGCTGAATTGTCGTGTACGTTTATCTGCCATGGTCAACTGAGGTTTAATTCAAGTAATGAAATACCCTGCTTTTATACCTTTTAGGCTTTTAGCCTCTACTGTGAAATCTAAATTGTAACACATTTTTTCTGAGTGACGAGTGAGTGGATTACAATTATTATTATAACGATTATTATTGTAAACCGGTATTTTCGAGTCAGAACAAAGATTTATACATTTCTAATCCATAACTCCCACCAGCGGTCCGGAGCCAAGAGCCCAAAACTGGATTATACATGAAACATTATTGTCTTTTCCTCCAAATTTTCGCCAATTAATATACTGTGCACAGGGTTACAATGATTCAACATAGCCAGCCAGGCTGCAAAACCATTAGATAAGTATTAGTGGATTCTTTGATGTTCTCTTTGCCTTCATTGTTCATAAGTACTTACTGCTTTTCGCTCGGAGTCCGAGGTTATAAATCATGAGTAACATGCGACTTGGGTGGGTGTTGTTTTACATACAAGCGCAGTGCAGACCAAAGACAAAAGGGAGGTTTGATGGTTTCTGTACTGGGTTGCCATTAAATGTGCGCTGTGAAGGAGAAGCTTTCTAAACATCAGTCGAATATCCATATTACATGTATTTCTAGCTAGCGGTTATAAACTTACACCAACCGAAATCAAAATTGATGATCAGAATGCAAAATATTAACGAATATCAAACACCAAATACTACAAAATATTCATACCAAACAATTAACCAAAATACCAGAAAAAATATTGGCCAATTATAAACCAAATTATGATACCAAAGCAAATGCCAGATACTGGACAATCTCAATTATACCGAACTTTACCAAATAAATTAGCAAATATTTATAAATTCAGAACCAAATACCCAATAAAATTTTAAATACTGGGCTATCTCAGAACTAAAATATCAAATAAAATACAAAATACTAAAAATTTTCCAAACCAAATACCAAATCAAATGATATAATACACATAAGAGTCTCTAGTCTACTTTTCAACCAGCTTCAGCTGGCAGCTAGCTTTTCACTGTCTTCTCCCTTTGAGCTATCATGCTCTATTGAACATGGCCTATGACCTCATGATGAGTAGGTTTGATACCAAATATGGTCGTTAGAAAAGCTATTACATCAATGCTATGCATGACATGACACAATAGTACTGACAGAAAATACTACTGACAGATAATACTGACAATAAGATAATACTGATAGAAAAGCTATCGCACCAATGCCCTGTATGTCGTGACACATAATAATACTGACACAATTTTATACAGACTACGTACTTATGATGGTATAGAATAAGTAGTGTACAATACATGGTGTAGGTATAATTTGTTCTTCATGGATTTAGAATATGTTACAGGTATGTTATGTAATCAATATGGTTAGTCACTCTTAGGTTAGGGTATGTTACATATACGCTAGAAGCCCAGACTTTTAAGTTCAGTTCTTGACTATAATAGGCAGCGTTACATTCCGTCTGCAATCATAACTCTATGGTACACCAGCAGCAAACAGTTATTTATCACTAAAGTGCTGTGTGAGATGACCTATGTGTAATATCGCATTGAAATTCTCAGTGTCACTGTAGAGCTCAATGTGGTATTTTAGTATGTGTAGTTTTCTTGACATGAAAACTTTCCAAAGACATGAAAAGTTGTAGCGTTCATACTGGTGTTAGATATTATAATAATATTTATAAATTAGATTAATGCAGCAATCTAAGAGAATCTCTAAGCAACAGAATCTCCAACTTGCAAGTTGGAGATTCTGTGTATCTGTTTTGATGAAACACTGTAAAAGGGCATTTGATTAGCTGAGCTTATAGTCATCTCATGCATTTGATAAACATAGGTTATGGTATGCTTTTATTCTTGGCATTACTGATTGTCTAATTTGCCAACACAAGACCTTTACTAAAATGATCTGTCAGCAAATTAGTGCATTGTGAAATTACTGCTGGTTGTACACCGGATAGAGAAAGAAATTGAGTTTAACAGGGTGCTGAAGTAGTAAATGGGAGCTAAGCAGTAGAAAAGGTGTAATTAGTATGACAGTTCAATGCAAGGAAATATTTATTTAAAATTTGAAAGTACATGCAGAAAGTACATGCATTTTAATTACATTTGAAAGTACATGCGGAAAGTACATGCATTTTAATTACATTTGAAAGTACATGCAGGAAGTACATGCATTTTAATTACATTTGAAAGTACATGCAGATTTAGCCATAGCTAAAATCTCAAAAAACCTGCAGCAGTTTTTCATGTAAACCAGTTTCTAATTTTTTTATCATAGTGTTATGAACGGCCGCCAGTCGCTCAATTCTCATCCCATCGACTCGGCTACCAGCTTTTGTATCTTCTTTGTGTATTTGGATCTGAAGCCAACAGCTGGTTTTAAACATCTTATCTTCCTGTATACAACTGGCTGCCAGTTTCCGACTTCATTCAGCCTCCAACTGGTGATGATAAAGGCAGCACTCGTCACATTCTTTTTTATCTCTAAGTAAGCACAGAACTAGCTGCCAGCTTTTGAATTTCAATGCAAGAATATATTTATTTAAAAGTTGAAAGCACGTGCAGAAAGTACATGCATTTTAATTACATGCAGAAAGTACATGCAGAAAGTACATGCATTTTAATTACATTTGAAAGTACATGCAGATCAAACCATGGCTAAAATTTCAGGAGACTTGCAGCAGTTGTTAATGTAATCCAGTGTCAAATTTCTTTTTTTCATGAAGTTTTGAGCGACTGCCAGCCGCTGACATTCTGTTTTCATCGTTGGCCAACCAGCTGCCAGCTTTCGTATCCTGTTTGTGTGTTCGGATCTGAATCCAACAGCCCGTTTTAAACATATATTTATTTTCCTGTATAAAACTGGCTGACAGCTAGCGACTTTATTCATCTTTTAAGTTGTGAAAACGAAGGCAGCAGTCAGTATTTCATTTTTTTGTTATCTTCAAGTAAGTGTAGAAATGGCTGCCAGCTTTCTTATCTCATCATTGGCTACAGAACCGGCTGCCAGTTTTTAATATCCTCTTGTTTTCTGATGCGAAGCCGGCAGCTGGTTTTAAATGTTTTTTTTTTATTTCCTTTTATGCAACTGGCATCCAGGTTCCGCCATCTTTTTATTTGCCAGAAGAACTGGCAGCCAGTGTCACTTACATTCCTTTTTTATCTTCAAGTGTTGAACCCAACGCCAGTTTTTGAATTCTTATCTTCGTTGGCTACGAAACCGGCTGCCAGCTTTTGATATCCTTTTGTTGTCTGATGTGAAGCCGGCAGCCGGTTTTAACCCTGTTTTTTCTGATTTTTCTGTATGCAGCTGGTTAGCTTCTGACATCTCCTTATATTTGAGAATGAAGCATCCACCTTTTTCCTCCATATATATAGTATGTTATTGCATTATGATGTCATCAAGAATTTTGACAATGCAGTGAAGCCAGTTCAATATATACTGTCATACATATGAATGCTTTGGCCCATTATTAACTGACTGATTATATATATAGCAAACTCTTGGCCAGACAATGTTCGTGAAGTCTATGAAAACTTTCCAAATACATGGAAAGTTGTATCAGTCGTGCTAGTGTTAGATATTAAAATAATGTTCGTAAATTAGATTAATGTAGCAAACATGTCTGCTATTTTTAGATGTCATCAAAAGTTGCAATTACAAATTTATCCATCGCTAGATGGCAGCTCAAATACAATCATAATGCATTTAAGAATGCTCAAGCTAAAATCAATCATAAGCATTTGGTAGAAGTTATCAAAAAAAATTCAAATGTTATTTTGATGACTTAGCTCTGCAAAAATGAAGTGCAATTTAGTGTTTCTTTCTCAAGTAACTATATTTTTACAATTTGAGAATAAAGTGTTATTATGGAAATAGTAGAGTTTTGATGGAAACTCTCAACTTTTTTTAACGCATAGGATCATTTGTGAAGTGACTTCACTGGCTAGTATGCAGGTTGCAACCTTTATTGAGTACAGTGAAACCTGTAATATCTAGTAAATAATCTCATGGCAGTCGACAACTTAATAATTAAGATCAGTATTTCAAATCTGGCTGCCTTCTACAGAAGATAGAGAAACGTCACGCTATGAGTTGAAGGTTGACTTGCAACAAAATTCACATTACAGTTATTTGATTTGAAAAGATTCACCATGTCTTACTCTGTTGTGTTGTAGGTGAAAAATATGTGGAAAGGTAATTACAAGCTCTTAAAAGCACAAAAACGAACGGAAAATCGCAGCCTCACGAGACCGCCGTAGTTTGAATTCTCTTTCCAAAACGGCTCAAATGTGATGTAGTTGTGAGAGATGGCTTCTGTTTACACTTTCATGCAACCTTATTCGTCGAAATATTTTCACAAATATACTTCACACATTCAATAAAACCATGTCTATTGTTCTTACGCGTCTGTTTTATCGTCATCATAATGCTGTCACTTTTAGCAGTGATATCCTATAACTTACCGTAAAAATTTGTTTAATTTTTCTAGCCTTAGTTTGAAGGAGTACATGTCATTGTCTGATCATCATGACGAGCCTGTTGGTCACTTGTGATAATCGAAAAGTGCTGCAGAAATTCTTTGCGAAGTATTGAGTCACATGGTCAGATTACGACTTGCCGATTAGACCAAACTGAAACAAAACTGTAAAGTAGCGAGCATCTATATTTGATACGGGGTCTTCGGTGAAACCCGAAGTGTTTGTCATAAATAGTGCTACGATAAGTTTTATATTGAGCTTTTTATTGGCGTTTCAATTCACGTAAGAACATCACGTGACAAGACAATAACCAAATTTCATGGCTATGTCATCGAAACAAAGAGATTCCAATCTACGGCGGCTTTTCGTTTTTGAGCTTTTAAGAGCTTTCAATCACATTTCCACATATTTGGCACCTACAACACAGCAGAGTAAAACATGGTGAATCTTTTGATACCAAATAACTGTAATGCGAATTTTATTGCAAGTCAACCTTTAAGAAAAACCTTAGCTTATGACTCAACACTAGCAACTACCATTGGTCAGCATGGATTAGAGCTCTATAGATATTTTAGTTTTTGCTCTTTTTGCCAAATTGAAGATTCTGAATATCTGCCAAGGGGCAGTTGATTGGCTGGGCTTATAGCCATCTCATGCATGTTGATAAACAGCTCATGGTATAATTATACTCTTGTCGTTCTATTTTGCCGAACACAAAACCTTTACATAGGTATTTACTTACTTTTACTAAAATGATCTGTCAGCAAATTAGTATATTGCAAGATTACTGTTGGTTGTACACAGGATAGGGAGAGGAAGTGAGTTTAACAGGGTGCTGAGGTAGTAAATGGAAACTAAACATTAGAAAAGATATAATCAGTTCATTGCAAGCATATATTTATTTAAAATTTAAAAGCACATGCAGAAAGTACATGCAGAAAGTACATGCAGAAAGTACATGCATTTTAAATAGATTTGCAAGTACATGCAGATCTAACCATGACTAAAATGGCAAAAAACTTGCAGCAATTTTTAATGTGAACCTGTGTCAATTTTTTTATCATGAAGTATTTAACGGTCGCCAATCGCTCCAATTTTCATTCCATCGAACCGGCTGCCAGCTTTTGTGCCCTCTGTGTATAAATTTGGATCTGAAGCCGTCAGCCAGTTTTAAACATCCTCTTTCTATCTACCTGTATGCATCTTGCTGTCATTTTCCATCTTCGTTCGGCTGTTGTCTGGTGATTATGAAGACAGCAGTCAGTGTCACATTCTTTTTTATCTTTAAGTAAGCGCATAACTGGCTGCCAGCTTTTGAACTCTTCATCTCATCGTTGACTAGAGAACTGGCTGCCAGCTTTTGGTATCCTTTTGTTTTCTGATGTTGACCCGGGCAGCCGGTTTTAAACATTTTCATTCTGACTTTTCTGTAGGCAACTGGCTAGCTTCCGCCATCTCCTTATCTTCGAGAATGAAGCATCTACCTTTTTCCTGCATATATATAATATGTTTTTGTATTATGATGTCTTAGAGAATTTCAACAATGTAGTGAAGCCAGTTCAATATATGTTATACATGTGAAAGGTTTGCCACATTGATCGACTGCTTATATACATAGCAATATCTTGGCCTGACAGTCTTTATAAAGTCCATACAAACTTTCCAAATACACGAAAAGTAGTAGTAGTAGTGCTTCTGTTATATATTACAATAATATTCATAGATTAGAATAATGCAGCAAACTTGCTTGCCTATTTTTAGATGTCATCAAAAGTTGCAATTACAAATTTATCCATCACTAGATGACAGCTCAAATACAAACATAATGCATTTAAGAATGCTCAAGCTAAAATCAATCAAAAGCATTTGCTAGGAGTTTTTGAAAAAAGTTCAATTATTTATTTGATGATTTAGCTCTGTAAAAATGAAGTGCAATTCAGTGTTTCGAAGTCAAGTAACTATTTATTTACTATTCAAGACTAAAGTGTTACTATGGAAATTCATAAATTATCATCTTTTAATTATCTCAATCAATTTCCTGTTTTACTAGAAACTTCCTTTTGTTAATTCCATATCAAGAAATACAAACTTCATGAAATGTGTCTCAGCTTTAGGTTAAAAGTTGTTAAGTATATCAACAACAGAGTCATGGACATAGCCTAATCATAAACACCAACAAAATGGTTTGGTTTCACATAACTAATGTAATATTAATCATTTAGTTTGTCTGAGAAAATTGCTTCATATAATATGGCGTCAAAAGTTTTAGTCACGCTTTAGATATTGTTCATTCAAAAAACTGGTAGTCGTCTGACCTTTTGCATTGTCTGCTGCCGGTAGGAAGGGCCTTGGAAGGCCTTCAATTCATTGTCAGCATCAACCCGTACCTTCAATATTCAAACAGTTTTGCATGTATTAGTTGTTAATATCGTTGACCTTAATGGTGTCCTAAGAGCACACAACTCCAGTTCTTTGCATATTGGTTTGGGTGTCGCTACAGCAACACATCAGCCCATACGCAGAAAAGGGGAATGATCTCAATGAGATATTGTAAGTTCGAATATTATTCTTCAATGTGCCGAGTCATCTCTGTGAAGAAGCAATGACAATTTGCGGCTTAGCATTGTATTATGGGAACTTAATTAATGAATATTTTATACAGACTACTTACATATGATGGTATAGAATAAGTAGTGCACAATGCATGGTGTAGGTATAATTTGTTCTACATAGATTTAAAATATGTTAGGGGTATGTTATGTAATCAATATGATTAGTCACTCTTAGGTTAGGGTATGTTACATATACACTAGAAGCCTAGAATTTTAAGTTCAGTTCTTGACTATAGACAGCGTTACAATTGGTCTGCAATCATAACTCTATGGTACACCAGCAGCAAACAGCTATTCACCACTAAAATGCTGTGTAAGTCAACCTCTGTGTAATATCGCATTGAAATTCTCAGTGTCACTGTAGAGCTCAATTTGGATTTTAGTATATGTATTTTTCTTTGCAAGTTTGAGATTGTGTGTATCTGTTTTGATGAAACACTGTACAAGGGCATTTGATTAGCTGAGCTTATAGTCATCTTATGCAGTCTGATAAACATAGGTTATGGTATACTTTTATTCTTGGCGTTACTGATTGCCTATTTTGCAGACACAAGACTTTTACTAAAATGATCTGTCAGCAAATTAGTGCATTGTGAAATTACTGCTGGTTGTACACTGAATAGGGAGAGGAAGTGAGTTTAACAGGGTGTTGAAGTAGTAAATGGGAGCTAAGCAGTAGAAAAGATATAATCCGTTTAATGCAAGCATATATTTATTTAAAACTTGAATGCACATGCAGAAAGTACATGCATTTTAAATACATTTGAAAGTACATGCAGAAAGTACATGTATTTTAATTACAATTGAAAGTACATGCAGAAAGCACATGCAGATCTAACCATAGCTAAAATGGTAAAAAACTTGCAGCAATTTTTAATGTAAACCAGTGTAAAATCGTTTTTATCATGCAGTATCGAACGGCCGCCAGTCGCTCAATTCCTCATCCCATCATTAACCATGGAACCGGCTGCCAGCGTTTGTATCCTCATCTTGTATTCAGATCTGAAGCCGGAAGCCAGTTTTAAACATTTTCTTCTTTATCTTCTGGTATGCAAATGGCAGCCAGTTATTGCCATCTTATGATTTGCCAGAAGAACTGGCAGCCAGCGTCACTTACATTCCTTGTCTATCTTCAAGTGTTGAACCCATCGCCAGTTTTTGAATTCTTATCTTCGCTGACTACAGAGCCGGCTGCCAGCTTTTGATACCCTCTTGTTTTCTGATGTGAAGCCGGCAGCCAGCTTTAAACATTTTTTATTCTGACTTTTCTGCATGCAGCTAGCTTCCGACATCTCTTTATCTTTGAGAGTGAAGCATTCACCTTTTTCCTCCATATACATGTATATAGTATATGTTATTGTATTATGATGTTTTAGAGAATTTCAACAATGCAGTGAAGCCAGTTCAATATATATTATCATACATATTAATGCTGTGGTATTTTATTAACTGACTGCTTATACATATAAAGCAAAATCTCAGCCTGACTGTGGAGACTTTTACATCCCGCTTATAATTACTTGGGGTTGCTTGAAGAAGGAATAAGTTTCACTGCTAGTCTTTGTTATATTTAGACTACCGTGAAGTCCTTGTTTCCTTTCAACAACCTTTGTTTAATAACATTGTTCTGTAGTAAACACTGTTTTCAGCACTAAGCTTTCTAAATTAACTGTTTCCAGTACCATGGCTTCCAATTAACTGTCTCTGAAATCGGCTGACTTATTTGAATTTAAAGAAATATAAACTAGAGCATCAAATGGGTCCTCGGATTAGTCAATTTCTCTGTGGGTGCACCTGACGGTCCAATCAACGTCAGGACACGCAACCGGCCGACGCAACAGGCCAACGGTAAAAACATGGACTTCACAACCAACGCACATAGGTGTGTTTAAAAAGTTTCTACCCTCCCACTTAAATTTGCAAAAATTTACAACCAGTAAATAATATGTAATTAACATCAGGATAAATCAAGGCTATAATAGCCTTGATTTATCCTTGTAATAATTGTAATATATAATGTAACATACGTAATGTAATATGTAAGCATGAAATGTTGTAATTTTTACTCAGCGCTTACAATTCTGATCAATTTTTGAATGGGCCTGTCTAAGGTAACTCTTGGGTGCCTAGGCTTGCCAGAAGTATCCAGGTCAGCTGTACCAGTCATGATTGAGGTCTTCCTTTCCAAGCCGTCGGATCCTTAATGGACGGCCACTACTACTCCAGTTTTCCAGGAGTTCCGGGGTTCGTTATTGTCAACCATGACAACCAGGTCTCCCACTTTGTTATTTTGTCGGGGTGCCTCCCACTTTGGCCGGTTCTCAATCTTCGGGAGATATTGCGCCTTCCAGATGGTTGTTGAAGTGGGAGATCATGGATCTGCACTGCGGTCCTGCTAGAAATAATTCGTGTGGAAAGCGGAGGTTGTGGTGATCGTGCGTTGCCAGGCTCTAGTCTTTTCCTTGCGGTGCCTTCTGTTATATCCGTTGTAAGGCGATTATCAGGCTTTGTTGGTGTACTGGTAACTCAACTTTGTGAAGATCGTAATGAAAGAACTAAAATAGGTGCTAATCTCTGCCTGCTTCGCTTTCTCTCGTTGTACAGTCTCATTTTTTCCTCCAGCTGCTTCCTCATCTCTTGCATTGCTGCTTTTTCATCTTGCAGCTCTTTCTCTTCATCTTGTTGAACTTCCAATTGCTCTATTTTTTGCTGTAAGTGCTGCTCCACAGTTTTAAGCTCTTTGATATGCTCAGCGGACATGTTTGTAACAGTTCAATAAACTTTATTGTCAGAAATAATTTGCAATTCCTCATACATTGAATCAAATTGATTACAAAACTCATTTAGCTCTGTCACATTATTTTGTAACGTTTCAATGCTAACATCAACACCATCAATGTTTTTCCTAACCAAATCGATAACATTCCGGTGATCTAAAATTGTTGTGCCGATAATGTTCATTAGCTGCATAGCGTCATTGAACTTCTTTAATGCAGCCAATCTTGAAGAGCGTCTAACAGTGCTTTCATTGATTATAGCGACATCTACATTATTGTCAGCATTAATTGCTTGCTGATGACTACTAGCACTATTTGAACTGCTCAGTTTTTCAGTTTCAACTTGATTTTGCAATCGTGTACCTTCACCGTCAGTGTCTGAGGCGTCAGTATTGTGACTCCACCGTTTCCTCGCTCAGCTCGGCATCGGCCATCCCGGCGCAGCACCAAACACGCAAGCAGCACCACAAATGAGTTAAGCCAATAGCGATTAATTTCTAGCATAGCAAATGTTTTTGAACCTTGAGTAATGATTTTAAATTTCAGCCAATTTCGGAAACAGTCAATTTTACAATAACTGAAAAGACAAAACTCAAGATATGTACACTTGTGTATAAGTACAATAAGCTCCTATTGAAAAATAAGAAATGTACTGAATACTAATCTGCCCTCTGTTGCTAAAACCACTTATCTCCCTTAAAAATGATTTTTTGTTATGCAGCTGGTCAATTTTGCTTTAATAGGTTAGTTTGAGCTAAATTCTGTTACATAATCGCTTCAACTATTATGTAATTTAATTTCATCAATAAGGGATTAATCCCTATGTTAATCTATTATGAGTAGTTCTATCTGCAGTTCCCTATAACAAAGTGCGAGAATTCTGCAGATAAAACTAGTTATCAGCTGATAAGTCATTTTATGCGCAGTTGATATAATCTTATTTATGCAAGGGCTGCTGCTTAAACTAGTTATGAATTATGCAAATATATCTGTTGTTTTGATTAATTTAAATTTAATAATATCCACTATTAAAAACTAATAATTTTACGACAAAATTTTCAAAACAATACAAGAGTTGCCGAAACCACTATCTTTTGATGAATATATATTTTGTATTTCCACACAAAACTAATAATTAAATTAATTATTAGTTTTGTGTGGAACTAAAACACAAATTAATAATTATGACAAACAAAAAACAGCCAAAAAATAAAAATTGTATATAATGTTATATTTAGCGGTGTATGTCCCAATTTAAATTTAGTCAAAGTTATCTATAAGATCATTAACAGATTCAACAGGTAATTCCTGCCAGAATGCTCGTCGCGATTCAGGCATAAGTTCGATCAAATGTTTTACAATATCGGTCTTGTTTGCTAACAAAATGTCACGTGGTGCGTTCAGTGCTGCCGGCTTTGATAGGTCAGGTATTGATTTCAGGTAATCAAATGTAGAGAAATCTTCATCTGTATGTCGCAGCTTATAAAATAGTACTTTATGGCAACGGCAAAACTGAGCAACTTTGATGTCAGATAGCATCGGTCTATCAGCCCGTTTTAGTTTAGACTGGCTTTGTTGTCCCTCGTACTGACAAAAATCAGAATGCGTGAAAGAGAGAGAGAGAGAGAGAGAGCACTTTTGCTCCAGCCCCACTGACACTTTCAAAATCTTTGAAGTCAAACACATTTTCTCCCTGTTTCATGTCTTTCAACAGCGACATGACAGCTGTCAGCACTCATGAAAGTGTGGCCAGCTTCCAGATATTTTAAAGTAATTGTCCTAGCTTCAATTTCTCTGCTATTTACTACTCTTATAAGAGATGTATATAAAGTGTGATGTTTGTTCTGACCAGCACAATTATCCATAAAATAGACAATGTGTTGGACGTCACGATCCTCTCTGCGTGCAGCGTAAAATGCAGTCGTAATATCTTCACATCTTCTTCCTGATATACATTCATTCCAAATCGTGGACGTTGTGATGGTACTTTTTGTATATTCTCCAACTGGTGCAAAGGTTAAATGAAAAGCAACTAGACGTCTCGTGAAACAAGCTGACTTGTAACCAGGAAGTCTCGGGAGCATAATAACTTTTTGCAAGTCAACACTACGAACAGTGGTATTAGGAGTAATGGTTTCACCTTCTTTCTCATATACACTCCTCACTTCATTCACAAGTTCCATTTGGAGTTTTCTTTTAATACAGACTTCACAGGTTGGCATACAGCCCGCTCCTGACCTCTTATGAACTTTCAGCTTAATTTTAGCGCACAACTCACACTCTTCTTAACCAAGAACTGCAAAACTGATGTTCATGTTGCTGATTCGTCTCATATATGTTGTGTAGTCAATTTTTCGATTGCTATTCACTTCATTAAAGTTAGCATGCATATCTTTAATGCATAGTTCATGTGGGAGGTAATATCTGTTTGGAGCATGCTCATGACGATAATGTGATATGCAAGGATTGTATGACCTTATGTGAGAATCGATCATCTCATGAAGTAGACTAACATCAAGCTTCTTTTTGCCTCTTTTATCAGGTGTGGCCGTCAGGCTGCTGGGGGGCTGTTTTAGCAGTTCTTACTACAGTTGAGGTTTTGCTGTAGCCAAGCCCTCCTAAAAAATTTCTTGCAAACGATTTGTTGGACACTTCTCTCATCCCTCATTCTGTAGGCGTAATAAACCTAAAAAATAATGCAGGAATAATTACATTAAAGTAAGTAAACCTTGCATGTACTTGCGAATAAATATTTAGCAAATTATATGTAGAGTATTATACAGAGCAGCATAAGCAAGATTATGTAAAATGGTATTTGGAGAATAATTGAATGATATATGAAAAATGTTCCATGCACAGTTTCATATATTAAATAATATATGAATAATGCCATGTTATGATTACTTTGAACGCCATGTAAAGAATAATATAAGTAAAATATATAAATTATTATGCATACTTACTTCTCTATTTCTTGTAGCAAAAGTAGTTTTATTGGCTGTTTGCTGGTCAACGCTCTGATGAATAAACGTTTTTCTGTCATTGTAACTGATGTTCCAAAATTCTATATATATTCGAACTCTTCTGAGCTGATTTTTTTTAGAATGCATAATTTTGAACAATCACAGGAAAGTCTCAACGGATGTTTAGATCTTTGATGCTGGAGCTGGTCTTCTAAAACACATCGCTGCTTTTTAGCTGGTTGTCGGATAACTTCTTGAGATGCTGCTGATTACATTTGCTATTACATACAAATGAAATGTAATTTGACAAGCTGCCACTAAACGCTGTCAGCTGCTACTTAGCTGTCGGGCTATGCTCAGGGTTGCGGTCATACAGCAATCGTCTTCTCTTGAGATAACTCTGTAGCCATGCCCTCGCTTGCTATTCTTTACCTTCTTTTAGGAAATACTTCACTGTGGAGACTTTTACGTCCCGCTTATAATTACTTGGGGTTGCTTGAAGAAGGAATAAGTTCCACTGCTAGTCTTTGTTATATTTAGACTACCATGAAGTCTGTAAAACATAGCTTCACATGAACTAGGAGAAAATGTTACATAATACTAATTAATTAATAAAACATAAACTGGACAACACAATAGTGTAAAATAGCACCCAGTATACATTATAAAAGTCATGGAACTAACCTTGCCATTAAAAGCTTTCCAATTGCCAAAATTAACTTTGTTGAAACATGTATTTTTACAGCAAATATAAGGTATTACATCAAAAATACATACATTAAATTTATTGACCTTTGTCTCCTTTTAACAACCTTGGTTTAATAACATGGTTCTGTAGTAAACACTGTTTCCAGTACTAAGGCTTCTAAATTAACTGTTTCCAGTACTAAGGCTTCCAATTAACTGTCTCTGAAATCGGCTGACTTATTTAAATTTAAAGAAATATAAACTAGAGCACCAAAAGGGTCCTCGGATTGGTCAATTTCTCTTTGAGTACACCTGACAGTCCAATCAACGTCAGGACACGCAACAGGCCACCGCAACGGGCCAACGGTAAAAACATGGAATTCACCACCAGCGGACATGGGTGTGTTTAAAAAGTTTCTACAATTGGTGTCCAACTTTTTTGCGCGTCCACTGTTTGGTTGATAATTTCTGAATACCTGCCAAGGGGCTCTTCTCTTAATTGGCTTATATTCATCTCATGCATTTTGATGAATATAGGTTGAGATAATTTTACTTTTAGCGGTGTTCTATTTTGCCAACACAACATTTTTATTAAGATGATCTGTCAGCAAATTAGTGCAAATGCAAATTAGTGTGAAATGACTGCTCAATGTTTACTGAATAGGGAGAGGAACTGAGTTTGACAAGGTACTGTATTAGGGGAAGAGTAGGATATATGGGCCTCGAAAACGGCATTTTTCTTTCGACGCTAATATCTAAATAGTCTTGCTAAGTACCTTATTGAAAATCAGTGATGGAATAGACCTACATAAAGTCTACCTGAGCAGCAAATAGCAGCATGGTGCAACTACATGTAATCACAGAATCTGCCATTCAAAGTGGTGGCCCATGTATCTTTCAAATCAGGACACATGGGCCACCATGTAGGATACATGGGCCACCACCAAGGATACTTGGACATGGGCAGTTCAAGAATCCTCTTCAAACATGAAAATCACAGTAGTTTGTATTTCATGTTAGGTTATATTGGTGGTCATGGAATATATGAAATTTGACAAATAGTGTATTGCACTCAGGCTTGGGGCCACTAGTGAGTATTGAGCGCACTGCACTATTTGCTGGCTAGACCACAGTAAGGTGCACTAGGCACTGCACTAGCACTAGTGCATGGCATAGTAATAATATAAAATGCACTAGGCACTGCACTAGCAGAAATTCTTGTGCACTAGGCACTGCACTAGCACTAGTGCATGGCATAGTAATAATATAAAATGCACTAGGCACTGCACTAGCAGGAATTCTTGTGCACTAGGCACTGCACTAGCACTAGTGCATCGAAAAGTGAACTCAAAAATGCACTAGGCACTGCAATAGCAAAAATTCTTGTGCACTAGACATTGCACTAGCACTAGTGCAGTGTAAAATCTTAAATGCACTAGGCACTTCACTATTAAACTTCACTAGGCACTACACCAATGAGCTTTTTTGCAATAGCAGCTGCAAGAATTGCTTGCTAATCAACAGATATCTACTGCTATCCACTGCAATAGTACAATTATAGTCGTGCAAAGGATGTCAGCCATGTATTTGTCAAATAAACTAGCCTCACCTAAAATTTCAAACAAACCATAGACCTACAACAATGCTCAATATTAAATAGTGCAGATGACAACAGATATCAAATAGTGCAATGTATTACAATTACAATACCTAAATATACTAAGCAAGCATGGAATGGAAGAATTCACTTATTACATAAATGTACTATGTACAACAAGAAAATCTACCCTTGGATAAACCAGTATCATGTAAACAGTAAGTCATATTGATGGCAAAATTGATAAGCAATGATGTTCAGAGAAGATGTTTTTTAGACCGAAGGAACATTAGCCTTTCAAAGTTGGCGTCAGTCAGTTTAGATCTAGTTTAGACTAGTGCATACTATGTCGCACTAGGCACTGCACTTGCACTAGTGCATTTATGAAAAAGTTTCCAATCCGCACTAGGCATTGCACTAGAGCATTTTATGTTGCACTGTGCACTGCACTTGCACTAGTGCGTTTATGGGAATTTTCTAATCCGCACTAGGCATTGCACTAGTACATACCATGTCACACTATGCACTTGCACTAGTGCACCCAGAGACTCATGTCAAATTTGCACTAGCATTGCACTAGACATTTCTATTTTTAAATTGCACTGCACTATGCAGTGCACTAGTGCAGTGCGCACTGCACTGCTAGTGGCCCTAAGCCTGATTGCACTATGACTAAACTATTGAATGAAAAGTTACTAAATGTTTATCTGAGCTCGTTTCCAAACTCCACGTCGAATTTGAGCCCTTTCTGCTCCCTAGTTCGACTTCCAGATAAATTGGTGGGCTCAGGGAGCATGGCATGTAAATCTACCACGCTGACTGTCGCGAGATCCTTTGTAGCAGAAAGTTGGAAAATATCATCAGCTCCTCTGCGGTAGAATATCATCTCTACGCTGGAATCACCGACTAGAGTAACAATCTTTCCCACGTAAAACACCTGAGCTTTCTTAGTATCAAATCGTACCACGTAGTATTTACCAACTTCTGCTTTGATCTCCTGAAAGGAAAAAAAATTTTCATGAATAACTTTTGCATAGAGCTTTTTCACCCATCTGCTATAAAAATGCTTTATGTATTTAAGAAATTGCACCAAGTTCCCAAGTCCTTTAGTCTGTATTGATGGACTCAACTAGACATAGGTCACAACACACTAACCTCTGGGAGTTCCACTGGAGGCTCTTCGAGTTCATCCCCAGAAGAATCATCAAGTGGTACAACACCATCAATACAGTAGCAACGGTAGCAACAGCCATCTTTTTTGAAAGTGATCTGACAACTGAGGCGGGGTTTTTAAATCCGCCTTGCTTTTGCAGAGGTCTAGTCACTACCTCACTCCTAGAAGGTTGCTGGTCCGATGCTCAACCTGCACCACTCGAGGAAAGTTGCTGGTCTAATGCCCCACCTGCACCACTCGTAGAAGGTTGCTGGTCTGATGCCTCACCTGCACCACTCGTAGAAGGTTGCTGGTCCAATGCTCCACCTGCACCACTCATAGAAGGTTGTTCTTGGTCAGGTGTAGGAGCTGTATGGACATTCTGAAATGCTGTGGATAGGAGGTAATCAACATCAGTAAAGACATCTCTGTTGAGTGGCCAAATTCCAGCTGCCTTAAATCCATTTATGATATTTTCAGCGCTGCAGGCTCGTGTGTATGCAGATCCAATAAGTTGAGCACTTTGGTAGATGGTGATTGGCTGCCCTGCATGCGTGATCTGCCATGAGTTAGCTCCTGAGTTGAAATATTGAGTCATCGGACCAAAAACCGTGCGATTGAGTGGCTGGGTTTTGTTCTAAGTATGAGGAGGCAATGTGGCGATATGAATGCCATTATCTCTGCACATCTTCAGCACAGTGTAGCCACAATGGCTTGCATGGTTATCCATCACCAAGACCATCGGGGCTTCCTTTGTTGGCCTGGCATGCTTTATGATATGATCAACAACTCTGATGAACAAGTCAGATTTCATCCATGCGGATCCTGTTAGGGTGTTTGTTAGACCAAGACTTCCCTCTGGTGCTCCATTCATGAAGGTTTCATTACACCTTTTTCTTGGGAAAATCAACACTGGGGGCAACTTGTTACCGACTGCATTGACTATTGCACAACAGGTGACCAATTCACCTCTCACTCTACTTGTCTGTTGCCCGACCTGCTTTTGACCTCTTGGTGATATGACTTTGGGTAGTTCTTGTATGGTAGTGAACCCAGATTCGTCAAGATTGAATATCCTAGAGCCATCAACATTTGTACGTTTGTACACTTCTTCCAATGAATCAAAGAAGCTACTGACATTTCTTCTTGTGAAGGCCGCTGCTCTGGCAATGGAAGCTGCCTCAGGTTGTCGCAGAGATAGCTCCTTTTTTCTCGCCATGAAACCAACTAGCCATTTCTCTCCTGCAGCTTTGTTTGTTATCTAGGAATTGGGCATCTTGCTGTTGTTGTCCTTGGCCAAATCATAAACAAACTTTCGAGTAGCTTCGCGAGTAAAGCCATAATACCGATTGGAGCAGTTGATAAGTTATTCTTTGATTGTAGTTTCCTGTTCCATGGAGAACAACATTCTTTGGTGGAAGTTTGGAGTGAGAGTTGAAGAATTGTTGGCTTCGTACTTTTCCACATATCTGAAATGATAATTTGATAATTCATCTATAGCATCATGTGAAAATGACTGTTCAAACGCACAGCTTGATAATGAGGCACCAATGCAGTATTCATTGAGATATAATCTGCAACCCTATATAACTTTCACACTTACAATTTCTGTGAATATAAAAAAGGGAACTACGCTAAATATACCGACGCCAAGTCCAGAAGGCCAATTGTCAGTAAGCACAGTAGGCCATAGGGCCATGTGAAAGTAGGCCTATAGGCCTACAGACAAAAATTGTACTCACTTCTAGTAACTCACCTACTGAGAGTTGAACGCGAAATGTTCATCGCTTTTGACACGCTCTTCAATGATTCCTTGTCCTCTACCACCTTTTGTACAGTCAGCTTCATCTCCTCATGTGGAAGATGACAGCGATCAGTTTTTTCTTGTAGAATTGAGGCATTATCTGTTAATATAAAAACATAACTGCAAGAGGATGGTTGGGCCATTTGACCCAAGTATCCTTTTTACAAAAGACCAATAGAGGAGGGTACATGGACCGGTTGGACCATGTATCCTTTTCAAAAATGTCCCATGTATCCTCAGACCATGTGATTTGCAATAAGCAATAAAATCTGACAATTTATTTCAACAGCTTTTAATCTGGTGAAAATATGATCTTAACAAACTGTTCCAACATATACTTCACTGTCTAATCACTGTCATCAGTTTTATAGTGTGTACACAATCTTAAAATCAAGAAATTTAACAAAAAATATCCTGCATAAGACAACCTGCCTCCACAGCTCAGTTTTTGTATGATTTGACCTAAGATGGCAACCGTGACCTTGCTGATTGGCTTGAAGGATTATGGCAGCAATTACCAAGATAAAAAGACACAACTCTAGATATAGGGGGTGGTCCAAGTAACCTTTATGTCTATGTATCCTACTCTTCCACTACAAAGTGGGAGCTGAACAGTAGAAAAGATGGAATCAGTTCAATGCAAGCAAATATTTATTTAAAATTTGAATGCACATGCAGAAAGTACATGCATTTTAATTACATTTGAAAGTACATGCAGATTTAGTCATAGCTAAAATGTCAGGAGATTTCCAGCAAGTTTTAATGTAAACCAGTTTCAAATTTTTTTATCATGAAGTATTTAATGACCAGTGTCCCATTCATTCCTTGTCTTTCTTCAAGTGTTGAACCCACCGCCAGTTTTTGAATTCTCCATATCGTTGTTGGCTACAAAACCGGCAGCCAGCTTTTGATATCCTCTTCTTTTCTGATGTAAAGCCGGCAGCCGGTTTTAAACATTTTCTTTCTGACTTGCCTGTATTTTCTTTGGACTTTTTTCTGCACCAAAACATTGAATCTATAGTACAATAGAGGCAACGAGTCATTGACCACTAAATTGCTGTATGAGCATGACCTTAGTGTAACATCACCTTGTAACTCTCAGTCTCATTGTAGAGCTCAATGGGATATTTTAATTTGGACAATTTTTTTGCCAAGTTAGCAATTCTGAATATATTTTGTGATGGTATGCTGTCCAAGAGGCAGTTCATTGGCTGGGCTTTTAGCCATCTCATGCATGTTGCTAAACATAGCTCATGGTATAATTTTACTCTTATCGTCACTAATGTTCTATTTTGCCAAACGCAAAACTTTTACTAAAATGATTTGTCAGCAAACTAGTGCATTACAAGATTACTGCTGGTTGTACACTGTATAGAGAAAGGAACTGAGCTTGACAGGGTGCTGAAGTAATAAATAGCAGCTGAACATTGGAAAAGATATAATCAGTTCAATGCAAGCATATATTTATTTAATGTTTGAATGCACATGCAGAAAGTACATGCGTTTTAATTACATTTAAAAGTACATGCAGAAAGTACATGCATTTTAATTACATTTGAAAGTACATGCAGATCTAGCCATAGCTAAGTCACAAAACTTTCAGCAAATTTTAATGTAATTGTTTTTATCATAAAGTATTTAACGGCCGCCAGTCGCTCCAATTCTCATCCCATCGAACCGGCTGCCAGCTTTTGTATCCTCTTTGTATCCTCTTTGTATATTTGGATCTGACGCCGGCAGCCAGTTTTAAACATCCTCTTTCTATCTTTCAGTCTGGATCTGGCTGCCAACTTCCGATTTCATTCGGCTTTTGTCTGGTGATGATAAAAGCAGCAGTCATTGTCACATTCTTTTGTCTTTTTTAAGTAAGCGCAGAACTGGCTGCCAGCTTTAGAATTCTTCATTTCATCGTTGACTAGAGAACTGGCTGCCAGCTTTTGATATCCTTATGTTTTCTGATGTGAAGTCTACAGCCAGTTTTAAATGTTTTCTTTTTTATCATGTATGCAGCTGGCAGCCAGTTTTTGCCACCTTTTTACTGGCCAGAAGGACTGGCAGCCAGTGTTACATTTATTCTTTTTCGTTCTCCAAGTGTTAAACATACTCGTCAGTTTTCGAATTTTTATCTTCGTTGACTGCAGAACGGCTGCCAGCTTTTTGATATCCTTTTGTTTTCTGATGTTGACCCGGGCAGCCGGTTTTAAACATTTTCATTGTGACTTTTCTGTAGGCAACTAGCTAGCTTCCGCCATCTCCTTATCTTCGAGAATGAAGCATCCAATTTTTTCCTGCATATATATATAGTATGTTTTTGTATTATGATGTCATTGAGAATTTTAACAATGTAGTGAAGCCAGCTCAATATATGTTATACATATGAAAGCGCACTTTGATATACATTTTGATGTGTACTTGTCATCAAAAGTTGCAATTACAAATTTATCCATCGCCAGATGGCAGCTCAAATACAATCATAATGCATTTAGTAATGCTCAAACTAAAATCAATCAAAAGTACTTGCAAGAGTTTTAGAAAATAATTCAATTGTTATTTTGATGAATTAGCCCTGTGAAAATGAAGTGCAATCCAGTATTTCTCTTTCAATATCTTTTAGTTTCTAGTATCTACATGTACATGTCTATGATATTAAATAGGTGGTATTTAAGCCATGCAGAGATCAGTTTTATGTAGATTTATGGTATGTTACAGGTGTGCTATGCAGTAAATATGCTGAATCATTCATAGATTGCGGACGTGTTACTACTATGTTATGTACGTATGATGAGTTGTTCATATGCTTAGGTATGTTGCAGGTGGGTTGTATAGTCAATTTGACTTCGTAGGTTTACGCTATGTTACATATACGCTAGAAGACTGAAATTTCAAGTTCACGTCTTGAGTCTGGACACCATTGCAATTTTTTTTGCACCAAAACGTTGAATCTATAGTAAAATAAAGGCAACAATAATTGATCACTAAATTGCTGTATGAGCGTAACCTTAGTGTCACATCACCTTGTAACTCTCAGTCTCACTTCAGTAGAGCTCAATATGATATTTTAGTTTGTGCACTTCTTTTGTCAAGCTAGAGTTTCTGAATATATTTGTGATGGAACACTATCTAATGGGCACTTGATAGTCTGAGCTTATAGTCATCTTATGCATTTTAATAAACATAGGTTATGGTATGCTTTTACTCTTGTCGTTACTGATGGTCTATTTTGCCAACACAAGACTTTTACTAAAATGGTCCGTCAACAAATTAATACATTGTGAAATTACTGCTGGATGTACACCGGATAGTGAGAGAAATTGAGTTTGACAGGGTGCTGATGTAGTAAATGGGAGCATTAGAAAAGGTGTAATCAGTATGACAGCTCAATGCAAGCAAAATTTATTTAAAATTCGAATGCACATGCAGAAAGTACATGCATTTTAATTACATTTGAAAGTACATGCAGATTTAACCATATCTAAAATGGCAAAAAAACTTGCAGCAATTTTTAATGTAAATGTGTTTCAAATATTTTTTTATCATGCAGTATTGAACAGCCGCCAGTAGCTCAATTCCTTATTCTATCGAACCGGCTGCCGGCTTTTGTATTCTCTCTGTGTATTTGGATCTGAAGCCGACAGCCGGTTTTAAACATTTTCCTATCTTCCTGTATACAACTGACTGTTTCCGACTTCATTCAGCCTCCAACTGGTGATGATGAAGGCAGCACTCGTCACATTCCTTTTTATCTCTAAGTAAGCACAGAACTAGCTACCAGCTTTTGAATTTTCCATGTCATCGCTGACTAGAGAACCGGCTGCCAGCTTTTGGTATCCTTTTGTTTTCTGATGTGGAGCCGGCAGCCGGTTTCAAATGTGTTCTATTTGATCTTCTTGTACGCAATTAGCAGCCAGTTTCCGCCATCTTAGTATTTGCTAGAAGGACTGGCACCCGCTGCCAGCTTTTAATATCCTCTCGTATTCGTAAGCCGGCAGCCAGTTTTGAACATCTTTTTATCATCCTGTTTGAAACTGGCTCCCAGCTTTTGATTTCATTCAGCTTTCGACTTGCGACGATGAAGCCAACAGCCAATGTCACATCCCTTTTTTATCTTCCTGTATACTTAGAAATTGCCGCCATCTTTAAAGAACTTTTCATCCCATCATTTTCCATCGAACCGGCTGCCAGCTTGTATCCTCTTTGTATTTGGATGAGAAACCGGCAGTTATGGTTCTAAACATTTTTTTTCAATGTAGGGCTGACTGACAGCTTGCAACTTCATTCAGCTTCAAAGTTGTGACGAGGAAGGCAGCAAGTCAGCATCTCATTCCTTTTTTATCTTCAAGTAAGTGTAAATCTTATGAATTTTCCATCTCGTCGTTGACTATAGAACCGGCTGCCAGCTTTCAATATCCTCTTGTTTTCTGATGAGAAGCTGTCAGTCGGGTTCAAATGTCTTCTATTCGATCTTCTTGTATGCAACTGGCAGCCAGTTTCCCCCATTTTTTTATTTGACAAAAGAATTGGCAGCCAATGTCACATTCATTCATTTTTCATCTTCACGTGTTGAACTGCCCACCATCTTTTGAATTCTTCATTTCATTGCTGACTACGGAACCGGCTGGCAGATTTTGATATTTTCTTGTCTTCTGATGTGAAGCTGGCAGCCGGTTTTCAACATCTTCTTTTTGACCTTCCTGTATGCAAATTGCCAGGTTTCGATATCTCCTTATCTCTGAGAATGAAGCTTCTGGTTTTTCCTACATACATATGGTATGTGTTATTGTATTATGATGTCATTGAGAATTTCAAGAATGCTGTGAAGCCAGTTCAATATACATTATCATACATGAAAGATTTGGCACATTGATGGATTGACTGTTTATATACATAGCAATACTTGGGACTTCACAATCTTTTTAAAGTCCACAAAAACTTTCCAAATACACGAAAAGTAGTAGTAGTAGTGCTTCTGTTATATATTACAATAATATTCATAAATTAGAGTAATGCAGCAAACTTGCCTGCCTATTTTTAGATGTCATCAAAAGTTGCAATTACAAATTTATCTATCGCTAGATGGCAGCTCAAATACCAATATAATGCATTTAAGAATGCTCAAACTAAAATTAATCAACAACACCTGCAAGAGTTTTAGAAAAAAATTCAATTGTTTTTGTGATGAATTAGTTCTGCGAAAAAGAAGTGCAAATTAGTGTTTCTCTTTCAATATCTTTTAGTTTTTAGTGCCTACATGTACATGTCTATGATATTAATTAGGTGGTATCCAAGCCATGCAGAGATAAGTTTTATGTAGATTTATGGTAGCGGACTACATGAGCAGAATAGACTCAAAATCTTAATGCTGGAAATTTGACTATAAATTTCCTCTTGAATGGTGAGTTGTCACAGATTCTGAGTGCTGTATATAGTATCATAAACAAAGTTATAGCATGACAATAGCTATTGCGCAATACGCTGATGAGTCATGATCATAAATTTAGAAGCATTGTTCTATTACTAGATTTTTCCTGAATGGATTTTCTGGAAGTTTCTAGAATAATTGTAAGGAGGTATAAATAGCCTGACTGCAGCAGTTCAAAAGAATTCAGTTTACAGCGTGCATGTCTACAAGTCAGCAATAAAGGATTATATCATACTCTCACAGCAATCTTCTGCATATTATTTTATAGACATTATATTACTTATACATAGTTAGCCGCAATATTACACCCGGACGTCTTAACTCTTAGCCTTGTGCAGACATCAGGATACAATCACAACACCAGATATCTCGAACCTGTCACATTGCATCACCACTTTGTGACAATCTTTTAGTTTTTAGTGCCTACATGTACATGTCTATGATATCCAAGTAGCAATATCAATAGCTTGGTATTCAAGCCATGCAGAGATAAGTTTTATGTAGATTTATGGTATGTTACAGGTTTGCTATGCAGTAACTATGCTGAATCATTCATAGATTGTGGATGGGTTACTACTATGTTATGTAGATATGGTGAGTTGTTCATATGCTTAGGTAGGCCTATGTTGCAGGTGGGTTGTATAGTCAATTTGACAAGTACTTCGTAGGTTTACGGTATGTTACATATGCGCTAGAAGACTGAAATTTCAAGTTCATGTCTTGAGTATGGACACCATTGCAATTTTTCTGCACCAAAACGTTGAACCTATAGTAAAATAGAGGCAACAATAGTTGACCACTAAATTGCTGTATGAGCGTGACATTAGTGTCACATCACCTTGTAACTCTCAGTGTCACTGCAGTAGAGCTCAATATGATATTTTAGTTTGTGCACTTTTTTTGCCAAGTTGGAGATTCTGAATGTATTTTGTGATTGTATGCTGTCCAAGGGCAGTTGATTGGCTGGGCTTATTAGCCATCTCATGCATGTTGATAAACATAGCTCATGGTATAATTTTACTCTTGTTGTTACTAATGTTCTAATTTGCCGTACACAAACCTTTTACTAACTAAAATGATCTGTCAGCAAATTAGTATATTGCAAGATTACTGCTGCTTGTACACTGAATAGGGAGAGGAACTGAGTTTAACAGGATGCTGAAGTAATAAATGGGAGCTAAACAGTAGAAACGATATAATCAGTTCAATGCAAGCATATATTTATTTAAAGTTTGAATGTACATGCATAAAGTACATGCATTTTAATTACATTTGAAAGGACATGCAGAAAGTACATACAGAAAGAACATGCAGAATGTACATGCAGAAATTACATGCAGAAAATACATGCAGAAAGTACATGCATTTTAATTACATTTGAAAGTATACATGTATGTAGAAAGTACATGCATTTTATATATATTTAAAAGTACATTCAGTCTTTCAATCTCATCCCATCGAACCGGCTGCCAGCTTTTGTATCCTCTTTGTGTAGTCGAATATGAAGCCGGCCGCCGGTTTTAAACATCTTCCTAACTTCATGTATATATACAACTGGCTGCCAGTTTCTGACTTCATTCAGCCTCCAACAGGTGACGATGAAGGCAGCAGTCATCGTCCCATTCTTTTTTATCTTTTACAAGTAAGCGCAAAACTGGCTGCCAGCTTTTGGTATTCTCTTGTTTTCGGATGTGAAGCCGGCAGCCGGTTTTAAATGTCTTCTATTTGATCTTCTTGTATGAAACTGGCAGCCAGGTTCCGCCATCTTTTTATTTGACAAAAGGACTGGCAGCCATGTCACATTCATTCTTTTTCTACATCTAAGTGTTAAACATACTCGTCAGCTTTTGAATTCTTATCTTCGTTGACTGCAGAACTGTCTGCCAGCTTTTTGATATCCTTTTGTTTTCAAATGTGAACCCGGCAGCCGGTTTTAAACATTTTCATTGTGTCTTTTCCGTAGGCAACTGGCTAGGTTCCGCCATCTCCTTATCTTTGAGAATGAAGCATCCTATTTTTTCCTCCGATATATATAGTATGTTTTTGTATTATGTCTTAGAGAATTTCAACAATGTAGTGAAGCCAGTTCAATATACATGTATATCATACATATGAAAGCTTTGGCACATTGATCGACTGCGTATATACATAGCAATATCTTGACCTGACAGTCTTTATAGTCCATACAAACTTTCCAAATACACGAAAAGTAGTAGTAGTAGTGCTTGTGTTATATATTACAATAATGTTCATAAATTAGATTAATGATGCAAACATTTCTGCTATTTTTAGATGTCATCAAAAGTTGCAATTACAAATTTATCCATCGCTAGATGGCAGCTCAAATACAAACATAATACATTTAAGAATGCTCAAGCTAAAATCAATCGTAAGCATTTGGTAGAAGTTTTCAAAGAGAATTCAAATGTTATTTTGATGATTTAGCTCTGCGAAAATGAAGTGCAAATCATTGTTTCTCTCTCAAGTAACTATTTTTTTACCATTTAGAAATAAAGTGTTGCTATGGAAATTGTAGAGTTTTGATGGAAACTCTTAACTTTATTTAACGCATAGGATCATTTGTGAAGTGACTTCACTGGTTAGTATGCATGCTACAACCTTAATTGATTACTGTGAAATCTGTAATCTCTAGTAAATAATCCCATGGCAATTGACAACTTAATAATTAAGAGTAGTAATTCAACTCTGGCTGCCCTCTACAGAAGATAGAGAAACGTCATGCTAGGAGTTAAGCAAAACCTTAGCTTATGACTCAACGCAGGCAACTATCATTGGTCAGCACGAATTAGGCCAATTTGACTCGGCATGAACTCCAGGAATGTAAACTAATAAACTTTTCCTACACTCCCATCTAATTTTCTTAAATTTATTGCAATACGTAGGTTTTTTTAATTTGTTTGTTTTTGTATTGCTCTGGCAAAAGATATGCGAGGTGAGAGTCTATAATCAGCGTTATAATAATAGCGTTGCTTTAATCAGTTCAATGCAATCAGTCAGTTCATATTTATTTAAAAGTTGAAAGCACATGCATAAAGTAAAGTATACATCCATTTTATCTGCATTTGAAAATACATGCAGAAAGCACATACATTTTAATTACATTTGAAAGTACATGCGGAAAGTACATGCATTTTAATTATATTTGAAAGTACATGCAGAAAGTACATGCATTTTATCTGCATTTGAAAGTACATGCAGATCAAACCATGGCTAAAATGTCAAGAAACTCGCAGCAATCTTTAATGTAAACCAGTTTCAGATTTCTTTTTTATCATTAAGTATTTTAATGGTTGTCAGCTTCTGAAATTCTCATCTCTTCGTTGGCTATCGAGTCTGCTGCCAGCTTTTAATATCCTCTTGTATTCGTAAGCCGGCAGCCAGTTTTGAACATCTTTTTATCATCATGTTTGCAACTAGCTGCCAGCTTCTGATTTCATTCAGTTTTCGATTTGCATAGAAGCCAACAGCCAATGTCACATCCTTTTTTTATCTTAATGCATACTTAGAATTGGCCACCAACTTCCAAGGTTTGTTCATCCCATCATTTGCTATCGAACCCGCCCCCAGCTTTCGTATCCTCTTTTTGTATTCCAATGTAAAGCCGGCAGCTTGTTTTAAACATATTTTTATTTTCCTGTTTAGAACTGGCTGACAGCCTCCGACTTCATTCAGCTTCAAAGTCGCGACAATGAAGGCAGCAGTCAGTATCTCTTTTTTTTTTCAGCTTCAAATTTCGATATCACCTTATCTTTGATAATGAAGGGCCCAGTTTTTCCTACATGCATATGGTATCTGTTATTGTATTATGATGTCATTGAAAATTTCAACAATTCAGTGAAGCCAGTTCAATATACATTATCATACATGAAAGATTTGGCACACAGATGGTCTGACTGTTTGAATAAATAGCAATACTTTTGACTTCACAATCTTTTTAAAGTCCATGGAAAGTTTCCTAATACATGAAACGTTGTAGCGGTAGTACTGGTGATATATATTAAAATAATGTTCATAAATTAAATAGATTAACACAGCAAAGATATCTGTCTATATTTATAGATCATCAAAAGTTGCAATTACAACTTTATCCATCGCTAGATGGCAGCTCAAATACAAACATAATGCATTTAAGAATGCTCAAACTAAAATCAATCAAAAGCACTTGCAAGAATTTTAGAAAAGAATTCAATTGTTATTGTGATGAATTAGCTCTGTGAAAATGAAGTGCAATTCAGTGTTTCTCTTTTGATATCTTTTAGTTTCTAGTGTCTACATGTACATGTCTACGATATTAAATAAGTGGTATCCAAGCCATTCAGAGATAAGTTTTATATAGATTTATGATATGTTACAGGTGTGCTATGCAGTAAATATGGTGAATCATTCATAGATTGTGGGTGTGTTACAGCGATGTTATGTAGAGATAATGAGTTGTTCAAATTTGACAAGTACTTCGTAGGTTTACGCTATGTTACATATGCGCTAGAAGACTGAAATTTCAAGTTCACGTCTTGAGTCTCGACACCATTGCAATTTTTTGCACCAGAACGTTGAATCTATAGTACCATACAATGTAGATGCAAAGAGTCATTGACCACTAAATTGTTGTATGAGCGTAACCTTAGTGTAACATCACCTTGTAACTCTCAGTCTCACTGTAGAGCTCAATGCGATATTTTAGTTTGTGCACTTTTTTTGCCAAGTTGGAGATTCTGAATGTATTTTGTGATGGTATGCTGTCCAAGGGCAGTTGATTGGCTTGGCTTGTAGCCATCTCATGCATGTTGATAAACATAGCTCATGGTATATCTTTACTCTTGTTGTTACTAATGTTCTAATTTGCCGTACACAAAACTTTTACTAACTAAAATGATCTGTCAGCAAATTAGTATATTGCAAGATGACTGCTGCTTGTACACTGGATAGAGAATGAAACTGAGTTTGGCAGGGTGTTGAAGTAATAAATGGGAGCTAAACAGTAGAAACGATATAATCAGTTCAATGCAAGCATATATTTATTTAAAGTTTGAATGTACATGCATAAAGTACATGCATTTTAATTACATTTGAAAGGACATGCAGAAAGTACATACAGAAAGAACATGCAGAATGTACATGCAGAAATTACATGCAGAAAGTACATGCAGAAAGTACATGCAGAAAGTACATGCATTTTAATTACATTTGAAAGTACATGCAGAAAGTACATGCATTTTATATGTATTTAAAAGTACATTCAGTCTTTCAATCTCATCCCATCGAACCGGCTGCCAACTTTTGTATACTCTTTGTGTAGTCGAATATGAAGCCGGCAGCCAGTTTTAAACATCTTCCTAACTTCCTGTATATATACAGCTGGCTGCCAGTTTCCGACTTCATTCAGCCTCCAACAGGTGACGATGAAGGCAGCAGTCATCGTCACATTCTTTTTTATCTTTTACAAGTAAGCGCAGAACTGGCTGCCAGCTTTTGGTATCCTTTTGTTTTCGGATGTGAAGCCGGCAGCCGGTTTTAAATGTCTTCTATTTGATCTTCTTGTTTGAAACTGGCAGCCAGGTTCCGCCATCTTTTTATTTGACAAAAGGGCTGGCAGCCATGTCACATTCATTTTTTTTCTACTTCAAAGTGTTAAACATACTCGTCAGCTTTTGAATTCTTATCTTCGTTGACTGCAGAACCGTCTGCCAGCTTTTTGATATCCTTTTGTTTTCAAATGTGAACCCGGCAGCCGGTTTTAAACATTTTCATTGTGACTTTTCCGTAGGCAACTGGCTAGGTTCCGCCATCTCCTTATCTTTGAGAATGAAGCATCCTATTTTTTCCTCCGATATATATAGTATGTTTTTGTATTATGATGTCTTAGAGAATTTCAACAATGCAGTGAAGCCAGTTCAATATACATGTATATCATACATATGAAAGCTTTGGCACATTGATCGACTGCGTATATACATAGCAATATCTTGACCTGACAGTCTTTATAGTCCATACAAACTTTCCAAATACACGAAAAGTAGTAGTAGTAGTGCTTGTGTTATATATTACAATAATATTCATAGATTAGATTAATGCAGCAAACTTGCCTGCCTACTCTTATATGTCATCAAAAGTTGCAATTACAAATTTATCCATTGCGAGATGGCAGCTCAAATACAAACATAATGCATTTAGTAATACTCAAACTAAAATCAATCAAAAGCATTTGGTAGGAGTTTTCGAAAAAAATTCAATGGTTATTTCGATGATTTAGCTTTGTAAAAAAGAAGTGCAATTCAGTGTTTCTTTCTCAAGTAACTATTTGTTTACAAATTAAGAATAGAGTTAAGAATTTTAAGAATATTTTAAGAGCTAGAAATTCCACTGTCATACAGCCCACGACCAAAGTGATATTGGAAAAAAGAAAGGGTACTGATGGTTGAGAAATGCAATATTAGCAGTCAAATAGGATAACTGCAATGGTAGCTGTAATGTACTGGGTGTTATTATATACAACAAATAGCAATATTGAAAGGAAAAGATTATATGTTTATATCGCTTCTCCTGCAAAAAAAAGAAATGCAATATTGGCCAATATTAGAAGTAAAATGCACTGATATTATTAGAATAACCAATATTATTTATATAGTAATAATATAAAACCAATGCACAATTTTGTTTACATTTCAAAACAGCATAGCTAACAATATCACGAAGTTGCGATATTTATATAGATTTTTAGAAAATCTGTACTACGTCGTCATTGTCCTGTAGCCATCCAAACTTATAATTAATTATTGCAATAATCTCATTAGAACCGTTAGAAAAAATATCATCGTCATGCCTTTACTTACACTGCGTTAGATTTTTAGAAAGTCTGTACTATGTAGTCATTGTTCTGTAGTCATCCAAACTTATAATTAATTATTGTAATAATCTCATAAGAAACGTTAAAAATATCATCGTCATTTGCTTTACTTATACTGCGTTGGACAACAGTTAGATTGGGAAAGTATTCAAATGTGTCGGCAAATGAAAATGAAAAGATTGAAATCGGCAAAAATGAAACGATTTCTGTATTCCTATGTTAATTGCCAAAACCTTCGGCAGTTCGACAATGCTATAGACTGGTGAAAAGTGCACGTTATTTTTTCGTGAACTGCGCAAGACTTCATCGTTCTATTATCTGTCCCTCGGCGTTTCAATTTTCGGTCTTAACTTTTATTAAACCAAGCTTTTCAAGTGTTTTGTGGCAATTTTCGTTGAAATTAATCTGTCTATTTGTGTATAATCCGATCAGATGGGTAAGTTTTAAGATATTATTGAAGGTTTGCAAAGACTTGGTAACATATTTAAATAGGTTTAAATGTGTTTTGTAACGTTATTATACTTTAACGACTTTACATAACGAAGCTTAAATTTGTTGATGAAATTTCTTGACGAGGGTTCGTCTCATTGTTGATGAATAATTTTCGTAAGTTGTGTGCACATGCATTTATCATAAAAACTCCCACACTTCGCTCCGCTCGTTTGGTCGTGGGAATATATTAAGAAATTTAAGAATAAACTGTTACTACGGAAAATCATAGATTATCATCTTTTAATTATCTCAATGAATTTCCTGTTTTACTAGAAATGTCATTTTGTTAGATCCATATCAAGAAATATCCGCTTTATGAAATGTTTGTGTCTCAGCTTTAGGTTAAAAGTTGTTAAGTATATCAACAACAGAGTCATGGACATAGTATAATCATAAACACCAACAAAATGGTTTGGTTTCACATAACTATTGTAATATTAATCACTTAGTTTGTCTGAGAAAATTGCTTCATATAATATGGCGTCAAAAGTTTTAGTCACGCTTTAGATATTGTTCATCCAAAAAACTGGTAGTCGTCTGACCTTTTGCATTGTCTGCTGCCGGTAGGAAGGGCCTTGGAAGGCCTTCAATTCATTGTCAGCATCAACCCGGACTTTTAAAATTCAAACAGTTTTGCATGTATTAGTTGTTAATATCGTTGACCATAATGGTGTCCTAAAGCAGTTTTGCAGGTGTTAGTTGTTAATGTTGTTAGCCTTAAGGGAGTCTTGAGAGCACACAACTCTCCTTCTTTGCATATTGGTTTGGGTGTCGCTACAGCAACACATCAGCCCATATGCAGAAAAGGGGAATGATATCAATGAGATATTGTAAGTTCGAGGATTATTCTTCAATGTGCCAAGTCATCTCTGTGAAGAAGCAATGACACTCTGCAGCTTAGCATTGTATTATGGGAACTTAGTGAATGAACATTTGATACAGACTACCTACATATGATGGTATAGACTAAGTAGTGTACATACATGGTGTAGGTATAATTTGTTCTCCATAGATTTAGAATATGTTAGGGGTATGTTATGTAGTCAATATGACAAGTCACTCTTCGGTTAGGGTATGTCACATATACGCTAGAAGCCCAGACTTTTAAGTTCAGTTCTTGACTACAGACAGCGTTACATTTCGTCTGCAATCATTACTCTATGGTACACTAGCAGCAAACAGTTATTTACCACTACAATGCTGTGTGAGTCAACTTCTGTGTAATATCACATTGAACTTTCCGGTGTCACTGTAGAGCTCAATGCGGTATTTTAGTAAGTGTATTTTTTTTGGCAAATTGGAGATTCTGTGTATCTGTTCTGATGAAACACTGTACAAGGGCACTTGTACTCATCTTATGCATTTTGATAAACATAGGTTATGGCATACTTTTACTCTTGTCGTTACTGATTGTCTATTTTGCCAACAAACACAAAACCTTTACAAAAATGATCTGTCAACAAATTAGTATATTGCAAGATGACTGCTGGTTGTACACTGGATAGAGAAAGAAATGGGGTATTTTAGTTTGCGCACTCTGTTTGCCAAATTAGAGATTCTGAATATATTTTGTGATGGTATGCTGTCCAAGGGGCAGTTGATTGGCTGGGCTTATAGCCATCTCATGCATGTTGATAAACATAGCTCATGGTATAATTTTATTTTTGTCATTACTAATGCTCTATTTTGCCGAACACAAACCTTTTACTAAAATGATCTGTCTGTAAATTAGTAAATTGCAAGATTACTGCTGGTTGTACACTGTATAGGGAGAGGAACTGAGTTAGACAGGGTGCTGATGTAATAAATAGGAGCTAAACAGTAGAAAAGATATAATCAGTTCAATGCAAGAATATATTTATTTAAAACTTGAAAGCACGTGCAGAAAGTACATGCATTTTAATTACATTTGAAAGTACATGCAGAAAGTACATGCATTTTAATTACATTTGAAAGTACATGCAGATCAAACCATGGCTAAAATGTCAGGAGACTTGCAGCAGTTGTTAACGTAATCCAGTGTCAAATTTCTTTTTTTTCATGAAGTTTTGAGCGACTGCCAGCCGCTGACATTCTGTTTTCATCATTGGCCATCTAACCAGCTGCCAGCTTTCGTATCCTGTTTGTGTGTTCGGATCTGAATCCAACAGCCCGTTTTAAACATATATTTATTTTCCTGTATAAAACTGGCTGACAGCTTGCGACTTTATTCACCTTCTAAGTTGTGAAGACGAAGGCAGCAGTCAGTATCTCATTTTTTTGTTATCTTCAAGTAAGTCTAGAAATGGCTGCCAGCTTTCTTATCTCATCATTGCCTACCGAACCGGCTGCCAGCTTTTAATATCCTCTTGTTTTTTGATGTGAAGTCGGCAGCCGGTTTTATATGTCTTCTTTTTGATCTTCTTGTATGCAACTGGCAGCCAGGTTCTGCCATCTTATTATTTGCCAGAAGAACTGGCAGCCAGTTTCACTTACATTCCTTTTCTAGCTTCAAGTTCTAGCTTCCTAACCCACCGGCAGCTTTTGAATTCTTCATCTCATCGTTGACTAGAGAACCGGCTGCCAGCTTTTGATATCCTCTTGTTTTCTGATGTGAAGCTGGCAGCTGGTTTTAAACATTTTCTTTTTGACCTTCCCGTATGCAGGTGACCAGCTTCCGGCGTCTCGAATATCATCAAAATGAAGCATCCAGTTTTTCCTTCCATATATATAGTATATAGGTTATTGTATTATGATGTCACTGAGAATTTCAACAATGCGGTGAAGCCAGTTCAATATACATTATCATCCAAGAGAGATTTGGCACATTGATGGTCTGACTGTTTATAATATAAATAGCAATACTTGGGGCCTGACTATGTTTATGAAGTCCATGATAACTTTCCATATACATGAAAAGTAGTAGTGGTAGTACTGGTGTTATATATTAAAATAATGTTCATAAAATAAATAGATTAACACAGCAAACATGTCTATCTTTAAATGTCATCAAAATTGGCAATTACAAGTTTATCCATCGCTAGATGGCAGCTCAAATCCAATCATAATGCATTTAGTAATGCTCAAACTAAAATTAATTAAAAGTACTCGTAAGAGTCTGTCTTCATATAATATTGTGTTGGAAGTTTTAGAGTCATGCTCTAGAAATTATCCGTCCAAAGAACTGGTAGTAAGTCATATGACTTTTTGCATGGTCATCTGCTGTCAGTAGGAAGGACTTTAAAGTTTAGAGTGTCTCTTTATAGTGCCAGTTGATAGTGTCACTTGATAGTGTCAGGTGGTAGTGTCAGTTGCTAGTGTCAGTTGATAGTGTCAGTTGATAGTGTCAGTGTTGATAGTATCAGTTGATAGTGTCAGTTGACAGTGTCAGTCGATGGTGTCAATTGATAGTGTCACTTGATAGTGTCAGTTGATAGTATCAGTTGATGGTGCCAGTTGATAGTGTCACTTTATAGTTTCAGTTGATAGTGTCAGCTGATAGCGTCGGTCGATAGTGTCGGTCGATAGTGTTAACTGATAGCGTCAGACGGTCGATAGCGTCACTGATACTAGCAACTAACACTCATACTAGCAGTGTTAGTTGCTAGTATCAGTTGATAGTATCAGTTGATGGGGTCAGTCGATGTTGTCAGTCAATATTGCCAGACGATGCTGTCAGTTGATGGTGTCAACCCATAGTTTGTTTACATGTAACAGCTACAGCTTAACCATGTCGAGAATAAAATAAATAGAGGTGCTACCATTGAGTTATTCAGTATGTTAAATATTTTTATATTGCACCAATAAAAAAACAAGCTTTTTGGTGCTTTTATGTAGGACATCAATAATTTAGATTGATAGACTTCAAAGTCCATGGCTCCGTATTCGAGTTCTCCACTTCTTTACTGTTTTTTTTACAAACCCAAACAATGTTGTCCCTCCAATCAGTGAGAGCTCAAAGTTTAACGTAATGTGATTTTGTACAAAGAACCTGTATTAAGACATGAATAAACAGAGTTCTTTGACAGCCCTCAGTCAGAGAGCTATAGCAAGTGAAATGACCATTATTCAGTGTGGCGGCTCATTCGTGTCAATGGACACTGCATTGCATTCTGGGAACTTGCCACCTGCCTATATTATGTTGTAGCACAGCCACTTTAGGTGATGTCAGCATGGCTACTGCTGTTGGCTCTCCTTTATTTTGTCCAAGGAATGCCTTATGGGATACAGATAAACTTCCTACCCATAATTCTTCGCACACACGGCTTTTCCCTCACTAAGATCGCTCTCCTTAAGCTCCTATTCCTTCCCTGGCTGTTCAAGGTATGCTTATTAGGTGCTGTTTGTTTGACTGGTTAAATACATGTAATTTTTATTTTGTAAGGTTTTGCAACATTTATTATTTTGTCTTCTAAGCTATATTGAATGCGCAACTTCCTTAGATATGTAGTTGGCTTCTATAGTTAGTTTACAATGGGCGCTGGTATAACTAGGAAATAAGTTCTTTTGTGGAACTTTTTATTCGTGTTCAGTGAGGCAAATGCTGCCGATTCAGCTTTTTTATAAATGTTTCATGTTTTTAGCTCTACCAGACATTTAATCTGTTTGAAAGAACCACTCAGCATGCAGGTTAATTGTTATTTTAGCTGAAGTTTCTGATGTGAATAGAATTACTCTTTCATACCATAACAGGAACACATAAATCCAAATTAGGTCCCTGAAGTTGTTCAAGATGCTATGTTGTACAACGCTGAGTGTTTCATGAATACCTTTAATTGAATCCTCTAGTTTTAGGGAGTGCTTGCTGCACGCAGCCCCAATATTGAAAAGAGCATCCTTTAGGTTTGCAGGCCATCTGCTTGGTTTGCAGAAATTTTGTATATTATGTGCATTGAAGGCCAGTGCAGGTGTTACAACTCATGTGGTACAGCAGAGGTTTTTGTTATGACCTTAAAACGGCCTTCTTTGCAGTTATTAGCCTAATTACCCAGCCACTGTCCATCACCTGCAGCTGAAGCAAACCATAAAAAACCTCTTTTTATTGGTTTGCTGCTTAAATGTTTTAGTTTCTTCCATATAATTTAGCTTGTCTAGTTAGTTTTGCTCTAGGTGTTGTCTAATTACCTACCTTTAGAATTTATCATTAGGGTCTGCGAGTCAAATTAATTGAAACTGTTTAAACAAATTAGGCTCTTTGCTCCAACATATAATGATAATGGTTCTGAGTTGTAAAGAAAATTTTGGAATACTTTAACTTTGTATACAAAGATTTAACTATGCATATAATAAAATACAGTCAAACATGGATAACTCGAACTTCACGGGACCGAGCAAAAGTGTTCGAATTATCAGAGCGTTCAAGTTATCAGAGCACTGTCACAAGTCCATGTATTTACTTATTTATTAGTAGATACATGTACATATGCAAACTATAATATAAATCAAAAGCACAAATGGCTTGTTTCAAATTAAATGCTTCTAATGTAAAGTTTAAAACGTTTTTATCAAAAAGTATAGAGATTTTTCTATCACTTGAGATTGGTTTGTTGTTTGAGGTGATGTTATTGCCAGGACGTTTTTTAGATTGACATTGGCAAAACTTGATCGTTGTTGAAATGCTCAAAAGAAAAGACATCTTTTTCTTTTGAGCGTTTTACCCACGATCAGTTTTGCCGATTTTTCTTGAAGTTTTTGCAAAGATCACCTTACTTTACCTGGGATTCGTTAAGAGCAACACTCCGAGGCAGTTCAATTAAAAGTTTTACGAGGTTTTACGGTACATTGTATATCACTCACGCTTTTTGAATGGATACTTATTGAATGTACACACGTATTCTGTGTTTAGGTCAAACGATGAATAGTTTTTTTAGCTAAGACAACGTATACGTTTAATTACAACATATTTTAAGACGTTTTAAACATTAACATTCCGACGTTGATTCAACACGGAATCAACGTCGGAAAACTATTCGTCACGGGCTAGCCGGGTCACGCACTCAAGGATTTTCGCCACGCACATACAAAACAACATGCTGTTTTTGTTTTGTATGTGCGTGGCGAAAATCCTTGCGCGCGTGACCCGGCAAGCCCGTGCTATTCATCGTATAGCAGTATAAATCAAATTTGACCAAACCTTTAGAAAAGTCGTTGACAAAAATATTTTGCCGATGGTGGTAATAACAACGCTTATGAATTACGAAAAGATGAGGTTTACCTCTATGGCTTTGAATAAAGTGATTTTCTAAAGCGATAACAACCGTTTCGGTAGCCGTTGGGCAAAAAACAGTTCGAATTACCAGTGTTGAGTTCGAGTTATCTATAGCAAGTTACCATTATGTGGGAACGGACCAAAGAAACCGTTCGAATTAACCATGTGTTCGAGCTATCCGTGGACGAGTTATCCATGTTTGACTGTATTGTGAGCATTCAGGTGGAGTTGTCTACTCTCAGCATGGCTTAGTTTACAGCAGAAGACAATCTACTAGGTTTCCCTCTTATCGTATCCTATTTAGAGTTTCCTCTTTTCTATATGCCCTGCTTGTAATTCTTGAATAAATTCTCCATTTTTTTCTTGTATGGCATAGTTTCAGGTTTAAAATATTTTGCTAGCACGCCTTAGCTTAGTGTCTAATCTCTCTCCCTCGACATCATAGTATGTTATCAGCG
Source organism: Watersipora subatra (assembly GCF_963576615.1). Classification (NCBI taxonomy): domain Eukaryota; kingdom Metazoa; phylum Bryozoa; class Gymnolaemata; order Cheilostomatida; family Watersiporidae; genus Watersipora; species Watersipora subatra. Next base: position 42,141,078 of record NC_088709.1, on the reverse strand, counting down.
TATCTACAACAGAAATCCTTTTCAAAAAACAGTTCAACAATATCTTGCTGAGTGTCATCTCTTGTCTCCATATTCTCAAAGTATTAAGGAGTTATTCTCTTTTGCTAAGTGGTGGTTCTCTAGCAACTTGGTGTGGTAAAAATGGCTGGTTTTTTGTAAAAACTTGACTGAATAGTCTTTTATATCTGCTCCAACACGTCAGAAACAAAGGCCAAATCTAGTCCCGTGAGTTGTAGAAAGCCCTCATTGACATTTTGTGTGGCGACTAGGCTAAGTTTGATATTGCATTCCTTGCACATCTTTGTCTGGAATAGTTACCGTTTAATGGGGTACTTATTGAGCATTTAAGGAGGCTCAAACATGTCTGTAAGCCTCTGGGTTACCTTCTACAGGTTGTTTCCGACAATATGCATCAACATGATCATTACATTATTGATTAGAGGATGTCCCATGTGGAGGAATCCTATAAAACAGTTTTAGTGGTCACTGAATACATTTGTTGTATGACAAATGTTTGATTATTATAGCCTACAAGCATTAGCTATTTCGAAAGATTTCGGGCTGTGATTTTTAATGATTCATTGAGAAGCATAGGCTTGCATACATCTATGAGGCCTTGGCATCTTGGTTGTAAACATTAAATCGCTTACATTATTCAAATTATTAAATTCCTCAAAAGTTGTTTGCTCTAAATTGATCAAGACCAATAGAGCACAACTCCAATAATTTATTGTAATTTTTCATTTGCCAAGCTATAGCCCTTGTTCTATTAGAATCACTAGCATTAAAAAGAGATTCTTCAAATCAGAAAGAAGTGCTCAATTTTGTTTACAAAAGCAATTTGTCAAAATATACTAGAATGTTCTAGAATATTCTAGAATGCATGAATCAGGCCCATTTGTCCTTATAGAATAGATGGCTGACCTTTTAACGCTGAATTTACTCTCAAGTTTGTTTATATTCAAAATAGTATAATGCACTTGCAATGTTTATTTATTTATCCTTATATTATGTACATGTAAATCACCCCTGGGTAGGCCTGGCAAGCCTAGAACAGTAGCTTCTCATACGACTGGAAGTGACACGGGAGAAGCAAGGGGAGGAATGCTGACTAAATTTGAATGTTATACCAACTTCTATAGCAAGATATTCTATCTTTGTTACGAACACAAGGAGCCAATTACCTATGACATTATCAAAAGTTGTCTGCCCTTTTATTTATTAGCCTTTGTTTTGGCTCACAAAAACTATTGAACTGTTATAAATATCACATTCAACGCGATAACACCAAAGCAAAGAGATATGCTGAAAGTGGTGTCAGTTATGTTGTAGTGAAGGCATCAGCAGCATTGGCTGTGGCAGGCACAGCCAACATTGTTTCATTTCAGAATAACTTTCCCTTTCTGAGGAAAATGACAGATGTAAATGGATTAGGCCTATTGTAATTACCAGTATCCCATCAGTTCAGTGTGCTGTGAGAGACCATCACGTGTGCCAATAAAGTGCAGGGAATAGGTATGTGCACAATAATTCTAAAGCATGGAAGGCGGAATGCTTGGCGCTGTGGTTAGTGCGTCTGTCTGTCTGTCTATGAAGCTGATGCTCATAAGTGTGAATCCCGTGTAATGTGTTCATTTTACCGTGTCTTCAGACGAACAGACGCGATCTTCACTATAATAAGAGCCGAAAGTTCAGCCGACCTTGACATAGGCTCTAGCCATTGTTTTTATAGAGCCTTGTTTAAGATAGCCTCACTTACCAAGTCATGGAAAATTCTGCTGTTGATATAATGGTGAGTGCTTGTCAAAGGAATTTATCAGCTGTCTCTCATTGTGAGTCTTGTTGTATTGTTATTGCTTCATTTAGAGAGTCAGCAAATGTTAATAGAACTGAGTTTTTAATTTTATTTTATTACCAAGCTTACTGAAATATTTTAAACACAATGCGAACGATCTCTTGTTTATAATACGGAAACTGCCCAGTGTTTCAATTTCTAGCTATATGCGGTTATATGAATGCCCACATACACAGCAGTGCAGTTATCAGAATGGGGTCTGTATTGTTTTCTAACAGTCAGAACAAGGGGTCTACTATATCTTATAGCATACATCAGGATATTGAAAATTTTACTTGTTAGATAGATAAATATTAACTTTATCTACACCAGTTAATGCCGTTTAAACAAATTAGACCATGAGACTAAAATAAAAAATAGTAAAGTAAAATTATATATATTGAAAAAAAGGCTCTTTGCATAACACTGTTCTATAATGTAAATTGGTAAGGTATCTGGTATAAGGTGACATGGTTTGTCTGGGGAAGTAGGAATGTAATGGATGGTCACGCAGATTGGAGATACAATCTGAGTATTTTAGACAGCGAATATCTAAAACACGGTTAGTTCATCAGCTGTTAGATGTTGATCATACCTGTCCATATCAACTAGCATACCCTGAGGTAGCATAATTTATGTTTCAAGGTGTTTAGTTTTCAATTTTTCTTTATCAGTTTTCGATAAGCGTAAAACAAAATAAAATGAACACTATATTACTCTGGTAAAAGGGGTAATGGGATTTTTTTGTTTTACACTTCTCTTTCTAAGCTGAATTAGAGCGTGAGTTGATGGTCTAGTTTTTGAGTTGTTTGCTCATGATGCTCTCCTGTGGGGGGGTCTTCTTTAACAAGTAGGCTACCTATAGATTACAGCTGTATCTTGGCAAAAGACACCATTATACCCAATGCATGACTTCCAAATCCTGACGTTGCATAGCTTCTGTGATAACTTGAGGTCATCTCCGTGTTATAATGAAAGTAGATTAAAAGGGCAGTGACAGTATTTTTATTGTAAATATAGTATATTTTACTAATGAGTTACTATAGTATGATTGTCGTGCAAGGCTAAGAAATGAGCTGTAACCAGTACTGGTTTCTCTCACAACAATAAGGTTGGATAGTCCCGAGTGTCTACTCATTACGCTTTAGGCAATAAAATGGCATTCAAAGGAAGACTTTTATAGTCAAATCGCTTGAGTTCATTATATCGCCATTACTTCCTCTGTGGCCATCTGCTGATAAGTATTTTATAGCCCTGATGGTCGATCAAAGCTGACTCCCGCCTGTCGCTGACCTGCTGAGTCTGCCTTGGCTAATGTGCAGTCTTCGTGTGAAAAAGAGGATGTAGAATAGAATCAAGCCTGGGATTGTCAATAGACTGCTAATTATACTCAATGTTACCGATAGATTGTAGTACTTGTCCCATGAGTTCCTGTCTCCTGCAAGTAAGAATACGGGCTAGTAAAGATGAGATTTTATTGCACTTTGTTCTATAGTAGGGTGTGTGCTAGTAACCTTTCTGTAATAACATGACATTTAGGTTGAGGAACATGCTGCAAAGATTGTACTGTGTAATTAGTTTGATACAAATTTCTTTTTGCTTGGATAGCGTTACGTCTGTCTATACTATGTTTCCAAAATCATTTACAGTGGAATCTTGGTTCTCGAACGCTTCGGTTTTCGACCAAAAAATTTGAGATTTGTTCGTCTCGGACCTCGAACATAAATTCGGTTCTCGACCAAACCGGAGCATGCGCAATAGAATTAAACGTTCGGGACAGCTCTGGAAGCGGCATGGAAACATTCGTTACCAAGGCTAATAAGTACCATGGCAAAACCTCATAAACCATCGTATTTTTTTTCATATGATTTTTGATGTAACTGATCTGTTGCATTCTTTGCTGTTTCATTATCAATTTCTGCAATTTTTGGTACTGTATTTTAACCTTTAATGTTTTTAATGTTTAAAAAGCAAAACATAAGAAATGTTTACTTTTTTGTTTTCTTTTTTCATCATCATAGATAGAAAATCTTTTACTAAAATTAACCCCACAGAGCCCCCTGTGACGCATACGTAACATAACATTTGAGCAGCTATGATGCCTTGTAAAATTATCATTTTCTTATTTAATTTATCTAGAGTACATAAACTGTCCTATATTTTACATACATAGACAATCTTTCCCTAGTTTACTGGGTTGTGCATTCATAGCCCATCCTGAAAAAGAGCAGGTGCCACATTGCCAGCCACTGACACAAAATGGCTAGAATCTTCAAATAATCTCAAGTCCAAAGTGCATTTCCACTGCCAAAATCATCCTTAATATTGCTTAACAGGATCTTTACTCAAAATATTTATGTAATAAATCCTTTGATGTCTTGGTTCTTTTCATAAGCAAAATTAATTCATGTTACACCGGTGTAACAGTGGGCCTTTGTTCTCATTTCCCTCACTTCCTAGCTTATAGTTGAATTATGGCTGACAAACATGCATTGTAAAACTAATCTGCATTGGCTAATATGTGGTAACAATAATATGCACTGGTGAAGTAGAAATTCCGTCTAATTATGTAGTTCTTTCTGTGTTTAAACTGAGGGTCGTCACCGATACAAATGGATTATCAAGTAAGGTAAAGGTGTATATTTTTTGCACCAAGTGAGTTGTTTTGGCAATGGTATATAAGTTGCAGAGAACTTGAGAAGAGCATAGTCACACTCTGTAGTTGAGCATAGTGAGTTCTGTGAAATAGTAGTCCAGTGTAATTAAATTTGTGAATTTTGTTGGTAACCAACATGGCTTCTTGATCTCGCATGAAAGTAGAGGATATACTAAAAATTGTTGATGGTGACGACAGTGAAATTGAAGATTATGAGGAGAGTGATTCAGATGAAGATTGGCATCCAGACTTGCAGGTATTTAGTTGTGAATGCTTTATATGTAGGAGTAAGCACAGCTGGTCTCGATATAATTGTTGCTTTAGGGTGCTAAACCTGTCCTTCGACAAGAAAATTTACATCTATAACATTGTTTCTTGATCTACTGTAGACTATTGGTGGTAATGATTGTGAGCCAAGTGATGAAGAACCTTTATGTAACACAGTGCAGGCAACTGAACCTACAGCCGGCAATGTACCAAAAAGAGTCTGGCCCTCATACCGCTGGAGGAAAAAGGTCTTTCAACCACCAATTTTGGCATTCACCGGTGCCAAAATGGAGGCTCCAGCTAACCAGAATATAAAAACACCATATCAGTACTTCCAACAATTTGTGACTGCTGATATGATTGATGGCATGGTTGACGATACCAACCTCTACAGCACACAAAAAATGGGAAAAAGCATCAATACCACGAAGAAAGAAGTAGGGCAGATGATGGGAATGTATTTTCATATGGGCCTTGTACGAATGAGCAGTGTGAGACAATACTGGAAACAAGGTACCAACTATGTACCAGTAAGTAGTGTAATGCCACGAAATAGGTTCCAACAGCTTACTACCCAACTGCACTTTGTCAACAATGGCAGCATATTAGATGAACAGAAGAAAGACAAGCTTTGGAAAATTCGACCATGGTTAGACAGTCTGAGGGATCAGTGCCTAAAAGTAACAGCAGAAGAGTGCAACTCAATTGATGAAACGATGGTACAATATCGAGGAACAACCAGCCCAATCAGGCAGTATATAAAAAGCAAACCACTTCCATGGGCATTCAAGGTATGGGGTAGAGCTGGTACCAGTGGAATGCTCTTTGACTTTGACATTTATCAAGGTGGCGATGGCACCCGAAGCTATCTTGGCCAAGGTGGAGATGTAGTGATGAAGCTAGTCTCTACACTAGAAAAGAATTCAATTTATAAGATCTATGCAGACAATTTATTTACCAGCGTTCCACTCCTGGAGAAACTTTTAGGGTGAGGATTACAGAACACTGGCACTGTCAGACAGAATCGGCTTCCAAACTGTAACATCAAAGGTGAAAAAGAGCTCAAGAAGGAAGGCAGAGGGTCATTTGACTTTCGGGTCGAAGACACTCACAACATTTCGGCTGTTAGATGGTTTGACAACCGAGCAGTGACATTGCTCTTGACCCATACCTGTGTAGAGCCACTGCGCATGGCTGGAAGATGGGAAAAAAGGCAAAGAAAAGGATCGATGTTTCCATGCCTGCAATTGTGGCAGATTACAACAACCACATGGGTGGTATTGACATACTCGACTCCTTTCTGGCAAAGTACCGATTTAGAATACGGTCTAGGAGATGGTATATCTACCTTTTTTGGCATTTTCTCTCCATGCCTCTGGTCAATAGTTGGCTAATGTACAAGCGAGAATGCCGCTTGTTGCAGTTTCCAGACACACAAATGCTCCCGCAACGTAGGTTTTAGGCAATAGTAGCTGAGTGCCTGGTATCAGTTGACAGCGACAAGAAGCATGGCCGACACACATCTTCTAACCCGCTGATAACCAAGCAAAAGGTTGTGAACATTCCATGTGCTGATGTGAAAAAAGATCAAGTGGTCCATTGGCTGGCAAAGAATGAAAAGAGAGGAAGGTGTAGGCTGTGTGAAATAAATAACACTAACACAATGTGCAGTAAATGTGGTGTGCGTTTGTGCTTTGTGGACAGTTGTCATGTACATGATTCAAAAAGGTCCTGCTCAACTGTAACAGTTCTCAATCTTATTTTCCTATCATTTATGTCATTTCAGTGATACTGGCACATGCAATTTTATAATTATAATAAAACATTCAATATTCAACTCTTGCTCTTAATTTACACTGTAATGCCCAATGTGACATATTCGTCACAAAGCAAAAAACATTAAAAAAAAGTCATGATGAATTTTTTTCTTTTTACCCTTGCAAAAAGGAAGCTGAAACAACCTAGAGTACAAAAGAAAACTTTTTTATCATGGCTTCAACCACCTGGGTTCTGCGGGGTTAAACACGATCTATATCTACTTGTTTTTGTTTATAGTATGTAGTATACAGTACAGTTTATGGGTTTAAAATGTTAAAAAAATTCTTTACCGAAGTTGTTTTCTCGACTCGAAACGGATTAAAATTTACATACATTAATTCTAATGAGAAAAATTGTTTCGGATCTCGAACATGAAAAACAGGTTTTTCATTGAAGCTCCCAGATTGCATGTATGCAGATACAGTTGAACTTCAACCTATTATTTTTTCTATAAAGAAATTCATCGATATGTGACATAGTTTTCGAGTAAATATTGGTGGTGAAATTTGAATTTGAAATTTTATTCCAACACACGATATCCAAAATTTCTCCAAGGTTAAAAAGCTGTTGGGAACTAAAAATGTAAAAATAACATGTAAGTTAACTTATATTATATCCAGTGTAAGTTGAAGTAAGTTTTGTTACATAGTTCTTTCACTTGGTCTATTTCCGAATTTGCACATTCCTAAACTTACACATTACTGAGCATAACAGTTCCCACTGTCACTAAGGCAGAGTGACAATACAAGCTTTTTGACACAGTTGTATATAATACGATAATTAAATAGCAATTAATAATGACATAGTAAACAATAGTAATGTTTGCAAATATTTATCCTAGCTTTTAGTTCTGGAACATAATAAATAAAATAAAATGTATTCCTATAAGCTCCAACATAGAGGATTTTGATGTATGAAGCAAATATTAATGAGAGATTCACTTTGTATGCCTAAAAGGCTATCATGCAGCCCTGTACGTATTCTAGAAGGTTCTACACACTTATTATTACAGTAGAAATTTAAATTTTATGAATGGCTCGGTAAGTTTTTAAGAATATCATGAAAATTTTAAAGTTTCAGTAAAGCATGACTGATTATCAGTAAATTTATCTGCAGTTTTTAATAACTAACCAGATTTGGTTCTTCATTTAGATATTCTACAAGATTGGCTGATAAGTATTCACCGCTGACAATCACATCTTTAAATACTAACTCAAAAAATTTGGCAACAAATATGACTCTTAATGATACAAGTAAAACCTTAATGTATTTTATAAACATAAATTTACAACACACTTGTGTTAAAATCAGATAAAATTGATCTTTATCTCCTACACCTCTCATAAAAGCTATGCATAGTTTTTATAAAGATACTTGAGGCGACCTTTGACCTTATGTTCTTGCGCAGTATGAGCTACAAGTGATTTGTCTAGCTTAGGTAAACCAGTTGTCTTTATAACTACCATAATAAATATTGACCCGCTGCCAAGCGCTGACACCTGCTGCCTATAGGACTAGTTAGAGCAAGTGTCAACTAGAGCAATTCCCAAGTTCTGCCTTAACATATTTTAACTTACAATCTAAGGAATAGTTCAATGAAATGCTAGTAAGGGAGTAGTGTTAGGTAACAGCTGGGGCAGCGCTTTTTATGGCACATGGTTGCTGACCTCATTGATAATCTTTCACCCAGACGGTCTAAAGTTGCAAATTTAGAAGAAATAAGAGCAAAGGTGAGCTAGGAGATATTTGTAATAACAACGTATTATTCACTATGACCAATCTATATCAACTACTATATTTTGTAATGTCGCTGTAATGACTAATGTGGATTATTATTACTGCTTCCCTAGTAGTCTGGTCCGTCGTGAGAGATTATCGGGTGTAATAAGTAACTGCATAATTATTCTGAAACACGTGAAGTCAGTCTAGAGAGTCGAAAGTTACGAGTTCGAATTTTGTTGAAAGAAATCTAGCAATCTTTTTCCTGACCTCTAAGGGTGACTTCGAACAGACAGATGGCCATGGCTCTTGTTATAGTAAAGACTGCAAGCTAAGATAGCCTTGACCTTGGCTATAGTCATTGTTTTATAAAGCCATGTTTAAAATATTTCAACTTTTGCATGTCAAGAAACGTCCTACCAGAGCTTGTGGTACTCTGTAAAGGCAATTGGTGATTTATTGAAAAAAGTATTTAATGTTTACTAACTAGTGTTAATGTTTACTAACTAGTGTTAATGCTTACTAACTAGTGTTAATGTTTACTAACTAGTGTTAATGTTTACTAACTAGTGTTAATGTTTACTAACTAGCATTAATGTTTACTAACTAGTGTTAATGCATAAGGCTGGTTAAGTCTTAGCTTCTCAAATACTGTCTTCCGTTAAAAGCTGACACTTGAGAGTTACCACTTTATCACCTTTTTCTTTGTACACATTAATTTGTGAAATACTTTAATACTTTAATAATGCTGCATAAATTGTAAACAGCAGCATTTACACGGAGGACATTGTTTACATTGATATGTTTTGCCCTTTTCGAACAATAAATGTATGGGAGCACAGACCGCTAGCGAGTAAGAATATAAAGACATTTAGCAGGTCTCTTTCAACTCTCTCGTGTCATCGAGATCAAGTGTAGTGTCTTTCAGGTGAGGGACACGATTCCCATGACCTTAGCTTAGCTTTGTTTATTGTGAGGAAATGGCAAACTAATAGCCACTTAGTAGTTTCGTATCTAGAAACCAATCGGTACATAAGCATAATTTTTCCATGATGAGCATTTTTGTTGTCATTCGCAAGATAAAAACAGCAACAATCTGCAAGTGATTTTTGTTGCTCGAGTCTTTTTTGAATGTTACATGTTTGCGAATGATGGAAATAACACTTGAAAATTATGCTCAAGAAAATGCTTTGCCAGCTCTAATATTTTTAACATATTTACACTACAGTAGTGTTTATTTCGATTTGAGCAGTTCTGAATGCTCCTAAGAGTGACAAGACCGTTACACTAATTATTACCCACATTATTACCTAAGAATTCCTCACCTTTTTCAACGAAGTGCCTGCATCAAACTGCGGCATCAGAATGCCCTTAGAAACACTTATTACATGGTAACGCGACGTGGGCACAACTCTGAATTTGCATCACGGCGCGTCATGGAAACAAAGTGATTGGTATGCTTTGAGCTTGCCCGGACACATGACTGAGTAAAATACTCCTAATTGCTCAGATGCCACATAAATGCGCTGGTGGCCAGTTGTTATTGTGTAAGCACTTTCACACAACTGTAAGATATTCAGGTTATTTGTTGAGCAATACCAAGTTTTGGTTAAGATGTCGGTAACAGGTGTATTAGTATGGTAGTTGTCTCCCTCCTACGTAATGACTATGACTGGAAGCAATACCTCAGGTTGAGTATGTTGGCTCTGTGATTTGGCTCTGTGATCTTGGCTGGACATGTCTGAGTTCAGTGGTAAAGGAACCTCGATGACTGGAGACATGCCCAGTTGCGGAGAGCAATTGAATGTTGCATGTCACTCTTTTCACCACCAGCGGTCTTTTTGGGAATTGAACCCCCAACCTCTTGCTTGCAAGTCAGTCATTCTAGACACTTACCCACGACTGCTCTTCGTATACGAATAGTTAGAAAATTTGAATTTAGATACGCCTGTTTTGTCAGTTTATGGAAAAGGCTTAGCTTTTTTTTTTCGTAGCCGAAAATTTTTAAGGTTGTTTCATTTTAGCATATCCATCATATTATAGCCGCTGTTCAAAAGAAACACATACCAGTTTGTGGGGAGATAACTAACAAAGCTAATTGTTGGAAAAACCATATTTTATAATAAATTAAAATGACACGTGTCTTGAAGCACTTGGCGTGTGGAAGAGCCAGTTGCCGGCAAAATTGATTAATATGTTTGAGCAGATACTGTTTTTTTAGTCACCTCTTCCGTATACAAGCTACGGCAATACCATTGGCACGCTTTTAACTTCTTCCGTAAAAATTATCTTGCAATGACTTCAATGAGATGGTCTCAGATAACATGTAAAGATAATATCTATAGGTAATTAGGCCAAACTTCCATCGCATACCTTGGGAAGACGCTAGTTTCGCTGTAACTGAAACTATCATCGAAAGGACAGCGAGGGTGATGCCGATGTATGTTGTGTGTATGATAGCCCACATAAATCTCTGTCTACAGTTGCTGCTTGTCTCTCTGATATCTTCCGATTTGTGATGGCATCGGCAGGTGCTTGCATGTCGCTCTGATGGTGTGTAGGGTGGTGGAGAGGATGTACTTTCCTCGTACGCTGGAAGTGATGACTGTGGGTGGGCTGAAGGGTATCGTGTGTCTTCCTCAGTTTCATTGGTCAAACCCAAAACGTCGTTATCTGAAAGTAAAGGAATTCTATGTTGTTATTTTGTTATCAAATATTTTATGCTATTATGTATGTTAGCTGTTTTATTAACACTATTAAACCTAGTCTTGCTTTTAAAAAGGGGTCCCCCTGATTCTTGACTGCATTAACAACATTTCACCGACTGTGAAAGCACTTACAACAGTGCTATTCCTTTTGAACTGAGTATCATATTTGAGCTCCATGCTTGCAGAACTCAATAAAAAAACAAAAATTAATTAAAGTAAATAGTCTTTACACTCCCAAAGAATTGATGTTTTACAAGTTACTGAAAAAGCACAATGGTTGTAGAACACTGAGTCAGATAGCGCCCGTGTAGTTATGATGAATAGGAACACAAATATTTTTAGTGCAAAGCTATTTTTTGTTTAGGAGAAAAAGCTTTCTAGCTTTTCTGACCTTTCCTTACCAAGAGTTTCAATCAGTGTCTCATTAGACACTAATGTTCTGTCAGAAGTAAATTTTTTTATTTCTCGGTTAGATAGAAGTGCCCCTAGTCTTTCAGCGATATCTTAAAAACTGATTGTTCAATTGTCTTAAAACTGGAGAATTATACTGGAATTGTATTACGCATAAATTGACCAAAACTTCGTAACCTCTCATAAACTGTAAGTGCAGAAAAACATTCAAGTTTACTGGGTCTATAGTCTCAGGTCAGGAAATAGTTCATTGAATTATCAAGCTAATTGGAGATTTAATATCCAATCATATTTTAAAGCATGGTGTCAGAAATCTTTCTATTATTCTGTGTATCTGAGATAATTTAATAGAACTGACAGAGCTACCCAGTTCTATTAAATTATTTCTATGATAGAATCTGCATTCGTTGCAAATAGACTGCATGATCATATTTTTTTAACTAGAAAGTACTTATCGTGGTGTATTCTATGTTTCCTGATTACACATGATGTTTTAAAACAGCAGTAGATCTTGAAAATCTAATTTGTGACAAATTAAAGTGTCATCACTCATAAATTCTGATCATGTGAAAGTAATATAACTTAACTCCCTGTAGGAAGTAGAAAGTGACAAGCATCACAAGTGAAAGTTGTCTTTGTATTATTTATCCGTTTAATTTTTTGCTCTCCATAAAGTGGGCTCCGCTATAATAGATACAAAATACCATTTGGAGAAATTTGAAGTCAATCTCCAATGGTTGCATAGTACAACACTAAATTAGCTCGCTGCGTCTCATTCTTCGCGTCTCACAGTTTTTACAGAGTACAGATGAACAGTATTTTAGATACACGCTACGGCTGTACTAACCTGTTAACGTCATGTTGCCTTCTGCTTCCATCGCCACTGCAGTAATTTCAGATGCTAAAAATATGAGGGTACCTTTTCCTTTTCAAGCCTTAACAACTCTAGATACGACTGCAGCGTCTTCCCACATTTATTAATTAATGATTCCCACTTGCCAACCAATCAAACGCTTCGAGATGCTACTACCGTAATTACCCTAATAAGTGCCCTGCCATGTGCTCTTGACGTCAAGTCGGCACACCACGGTACTAGAAAGCTGTGAATCAGAATGCAGGGGAAGGATGTGATATCCTTTGACCATTTAGTGTTGATTTGGTTTATTAGGATAGATCTTATAGATTCCAGAATTTATCATACGTACTATACTGGGTTTGGCAGTAACAGTCGTTACGAAATATTTCTTGCATAGGAGGATTTGCTTCATTTTGTGATTTTTAATGAATCAAATTTATTTTTATCTTGAGAGTGCCAAGCACCCCCAAGTAGAATTCTCATTGCCTCTTAATAGAGCGATGCAGAAAGAAAGGGATGATGGCTATATCATAACTAACAAGATTATATCCTTTGGCCCAGAGGCTAGTGTCAGCCTGATCTTTACTGAGCTTTACAGCCTCTGTTTAGCTGTTGGCACCATAGATATAGTAAACCCTAGATATGCGAATAATCAAAACAAGTGAGGCCTATAATTAGCATGACGCAACGTCATGGTGATGTGCAAAGCGAATCAGCTGATCTATTAACTCCTATTGACTTAGCACTAAAAACTGCTCAATTTTTCCATAGTTTGTGCATCTGAGACTGCATATTTTATTGAAAATATGTAAAACTTATATGCGGTAATACTTCAACTTACGAGTGCCCTAACATACGAGAAACTTGAGGTACGAGCCAGCTTTTAAGCAAGTTTTAGCACTAAAATACGAGTCATGTTTGAGATACGAGCACATGAGACAGTTGCCAAGTATGTCAGAGGTGTTTTATGAGAACAGCATCACTCTGTATTTTTCAACTGCTCAGATTATACTTTTGTACCATGTTTTTTGTACGCGATTTTCAGTGCAGAATTATGTGCATTAAAAGTACGGTGCGTAGACCGAAAGTTTGCCAGTAAAAGGATAGATAATGCAAAGAAAAAGCTAATGATAACAATTGATATTAAATGGAAAATTATTGAAAAATATGCAAAAGATGTATGCGTAATTGAGCTTGCTCAACAATATGACAGAAATACATCCACAATTATCAAACACAAGGATTATATTCAAGGCATTCAGTCGACAAAAGGACTAACCATAGTTTCTAAACGATGCAGCGATCTTCACGACCACTGATGGAGAGACTGCTCAGGTTTTGGATAAAAGACAAACAATTGGCCGGTGACTGCGTAACTGAAACGATGCTACGTAAAATGGCCGGTGCTATCTATCAAGACTATAAAAAGTAGACATTCAGACAAGTTGGCTAGCGGTCGTGCATTAACTCTTGGTGACAACAACTGTGTTCGTCCTGATCGCAACACGTTGAAAGGGTGACAAAGGCAAACGTCCTTAGATAGGTTTCTTTTAAAACGGCAGGCTGGTCGTGAGAGCGAAACAGAAAAAAAATTAGCTAACCAGCGAGAAACTTAAAACTATGAACGCCGAAGAAACTTTAATTACGTTAAGTTAAAGATTAAAGTTTGCTTTTAGGTTTGCTTTTAAGTTTGTCTTTTAAGACTTGGATAAAATCTAAATTTATCAAAGTCAACTGTTGTAATGAAGGATAACTTATCTCTCCCTCTCTGGCAAATGCTAGCGTTAGCCGTTATTGTATGTATTTAATTTTACATTTTAATTAATCACATTTCCTTGCATTATTTTTATTTGTTGCTTTTTGAAAGCATGTGGTAAGTTAGGACAATAACCAACATGTTCTTTCTGTTACAATATACTGTTTTGAGTGTTTTATTTGCATTTTCAGAGTATGAAAACCTATCAATATATATTTAATTGTTCTATATATAAATAAATTGCACCAACATGCAAGTAAATTGACATACGAGCTCAGTCTCTGAACGCATTAAGCTCGTAAGTCGAAGTATGACTGTAATGACTTTGGATGAGAAAGGCAAGAATCTTACACACATGGTAATGAATAATACCAATGATTTAGAAGCTTCTATATTATTGATAATACAAAGAGTGACCAAATAGAAATCAAACTAATAACAAACTATTGAATCAAATGAGGTTTAGAAGCAGTTACGCTGGACCACTGTATTAAACACCCATTAGACATGACTGAAAATAACTAGACGAGATAGTTTTTGTCTAAGGTTGGTTGAACTAGATTCCTGTTTTGAAGCGGCATAGTGTTTTCTGATTTTAGTATAGCGATTTACTATAGTTTTGAGTAGACTGTTGGCATGCGCTGTACATGTAAAACCTTGATGGGGGTTATGCAATAAGACATATATGTTACTGTCTGTGATGTTACTTGTTTAAAAGCTCTCTGTGTGATACCACAGCTCTCCATGTGTGAACGTAGGCACTTTTCTGCAGCAATTCATATTCGGCCTATCAATCTGGTCACCAATCCTCCTCTGTTTTTAACTGAGATTAAGGTTATGTCATCACTATTTCTACTTCCCACTACTTCGACATCGGTCAAGAACTTGATACGTTCATCACATTTGAGTTAGAAAAAAATCCTCATCACCGAACTCCTCATCTTCACCTTCCTCAGCTTTTGTCTCTTCTTTCTTTTTCTTTCTAGCCAGAGAATGTAGCAGGAGTTGGCCAGTTTTTTCAGCCCTGCTCACATCCAGATCAATACAGTTAACATTGGAACTTGGTGTGATATCTGCTTTTATGAGCAGTGCTCGAAGTGCAGATCTAAAGCACTGCACATCCGGGTTATTGTTATAGCCACCCTTAGATCGTATTGTGGAAAACAAAATCTCAATGTGATCCTGGTTGATCTTAAAGGTTAGGAAGTAGTTGATGTAAGGGTAGTTGCTGAAAAGATATTGAGTAATGTCATGTACAGATTTGGCTGCTGACTCAAAACCAATGACGAAATGATGATGATTTTCCTATTATTTTCCACTAGCAGCTTTCAGCTTGGTGTCCTTAATCGGCATAGATAGCTTATGATATTGTTGAGAACTTCTTGTTTTGAGTTGAAGTTCTGTTATGTTATGGGCAATTCAGGATATACCTGGGGTGTTGTGGTCTCTTCTGATGACATTTCACTAAGAATTTGGTCTTATTGTTATGTTTATGACTTAAAAACTAGCATGCCAAGCCGCTTCCACTACTAAACTTATTGCTCAATTGAAGGCTTTGATGCTGTGATGCACATCACTGCAACGTAACGTCGTGAAAACAACAGCCAATTATAGGCCTCACTTTTGCTCCATTGTATTGATAGCTATTCGCCAATCTAGGGTTTACTATATCTATGGTTGGCACCCTCCCTTGTACTAGTTGGAGTGTTTATAAGTATAGCTTTACTGCGAATGTTTACAAAGCCTGACAAAAGCAGATGGTTGCATTATAAAAATCAATGAAATTATGTAGATTGCATCGGCCCAGTTAGCTGCTTGTCTGAATTGTACTCTGCACTGTCATCAAGTTTGATATTCAGCATATTTCATGGTCTGTCCGTCTAGTGTTTGTGATAAGGTCAATATTGTGGCTAGATAGCATGATAGTAGCAGACACTCTGTTTGTCCTTTCTCTATTCTTATCCCTTCAGAGCGTGCATACATATCTATCGTTGCATGTGGGTGCAAGAGCGGTCAGTTCTGAGGCTTACTCATGCCCATAAACTTGGAGTTATCCTCTTTTGACGATACATCATTGAAACAGCAATTACCCTAACAGTTGGAAGTATCTACTAAAAATGTTTTTAACATTTTTCAAACTTCTTTGTTAAACAACAAACTTTTGTCTAGTGCAGCTAAATGAACATTAGCTATTTACATACACTAGGTTTTGACTACGCTGTGAATATTTGTGTCGTCTGCAAGATGGAACCCGCGAGTCAATGCTTGCGGAATGCTTGCTCGCAAGATACACTTGCGAATGGTGCGCAAGAAATATTGTTCAAGCTATTCCATTTCAAACATTTCCACTCTTTAGTCCTTGCTATTTGGAGATGTGCTGCTAAATGAGGCAGGATTCCGCCGCTATGACCTGTGGCGTAGAAACCTTATCTTTTTAACAAAGTGCCGGTGTAAATCCTTACTTACCCACCATCATTAATACCTCAACCACTCAGTTGTCCTGTGTCATTCATTATTCAGATAGCAAACTTTGATGACTAGGTTGCGTGTGATTAGACTCCCTTTACTCGTATAGGAAGCTAAAAGAACCTCTCCTTATCGTTGTCATTATCGCCCTTTAACTTTCTTGCCCTAACCAACTGTACAGTTTGACCCCTTTTAATCTCGCTTTCATTTTTTTTATTTTTGCATTATATAATTCCCTATCTACAGTGTTCCGGTATCTTCTGATTTTATCAATGTGAGTCATGTTTGAGACGTCAGTGATTGACCATTCCTTTCCATATCACGTATCTCCATAACTACGGCCTTTTCAATAGGCTATTAGATGCTTACAGCATTTCTCATAAAACATTATAGAGATGTTCATTCTATAACACCAATATTGCAATAGTATGGCAACAATTTTTTCTATGTCCAAAATCTAAATCTTGCAAAAGGTCTATTAAGACAGAAAGTGCTCTTTAGGTGGGATAATTCGATGGTTGTAGACCTACTAACAAAAGACTGTCGAGAGGAACTGTGAATATTTAACTATAGATTCAATAGGTGAAGACATTAGTTTGTTGTGCACGAAACTAGCTCTATGCTGTTTGCTTGTCAGAAATAATGTACATTCTACCAAGCCTCGTAAAATCTTTAAAATGAGGAGACAACTCAGGTCCAAGTAAGCTTTCGTGGCTGCCAGCTAACAGATCCCAAGGAGGTTCGTTGTTTTTATTTTCGTTAGTATGCTGCCAGCCCCGAGTGTGCTGAGAAGTCATCATGTGTAATAACTATGTCCATAATTATTCCATAGTATGGGAAGGTGGCTGAGCGGTGCAATGGTTACTACAGGTTAACATTCTGACATCTGAGTTCAATTCCCATGTGTTACGTTTCTTTTTGCTAGGGTTTTAATTGTGGCTACGGACGGACAGCCATGGCTGTAGTCTAAGTTGGGGATTTTTTCAATTTTACTTCAAATCAGTTACCCGCCTTGATAAGTTTATATGGGTCAGAACTGAGTACGGGCAAGGGCCGCAGTGAATAACTGTTGCGATGAGTTTGATGAGTATATCAATAGTATGGTTTGTACTCGATGTGTCCAAATTTATCTTAGTGCAAAGATACTCAGTTTCTTTCTCCAACTTAATTTACATACCAATTGTAAAAGTTTCCTTACAAAGCTACAGGTACAGTTCTGCAAGGAATGCTCATACAAGCGCGCAACAAATAGCAGATTCCTTCGGGTTCAGAAAAATCTTTACATCGCTTAGGCCATTTATAAATTATAAAGTTAATTTTTGTTAGTTGATTTGCCTTAGAACGGTTTACTATTTCCTTGGGTTAGCAGAAATCTGGTCCGTATCAAGAGGTAAAAATCTCGCAGTTCATATTTGCTTGTCCTAATTTGCCGATTTTGTGGTATTATATGGGCTCTCTCATTCATCAGCTACGAGCTTTTAATAAATATACTATTTTTAACATTTATAGATGACATCGTTTTGAGAATACCTCAAATGTTTAAGTACAGTCTAACCTTTATTTGCTATGGCAGTTTGTCTCGAGATCCACTCGGTATGTCAAAATGAGCAAAATGACAAAACAACAGGTTAGAACAAATATTCCCAAAAGAATACACTTTAGTTTAACCTAAAAACTTTTGAAAACTTAAGTTCTGTAATGTTCTATCACTTCTGTTCAGAGGTAGACATAGGTTGACAGAGATAATTGGTTTGATTTAGTTTAACACTAGACTAGGTAGAGTTGAAACTAAATTAGTTTCTATATTTTGTTACTTTAGATTTTAGTCAGGTTTTTTACTTTCACTTTTAAAACTGTTTTGAGAAACTTTGAATATTGGATCTTTGCAATGTCTTCAAATGTCGAATCAGGTATGCGCTCAAATTTTATCACGAATCTTAGGAAATTTTGTATGTTGAGGCGATCGCAAGAGGTTTGACTGTAATTAATATCTATTTTCGGGTTCATTAAATGGGCTGATTTTTCAGCACTCAGTTCCTTTTCTAAGCAATGCTTCAACTGTATCTCGACTAATAATTGAATATAAAGTTTTGCTATACTGGCAAAAATACCATCATCTGTCAACATCGACATAAAATTGCCAAACAAAAGAACAGTGACATTTCTCCTAAGTTGGTTGTTTCTGATTTGATTGGATTTATCATCTGAATATTTAATATATAATTGTGCTGTTAATACCAAGTTGATTGTTATGCTCGAAATGCCATGTTACACGAAAATCTACAGATGTACCAATAAGCCTGCCGTGTGTCAAAAAGAATTCTTTTACATAATCGTAACCGGCTACAGCATTCATTTAAAAAAGGAAAATGGTGTACCTTGTGCTTCGATAGCCACACTTGATTTTATCTCTTCTCATCATGACTCAGAACTCTGATCATGAAATGAAGTTCTATTTATTTCATGGCAATAGCAAACACTCTAATGTTCACTATTCCATGAATAGCTCTATGGTATTCAGATTTGCTTACAATGCAAGAATGACACAGGAATGTAAGACATTTCTAATTAGTGTCTTACATAGAGGTGTGCCAACTCCCTGCGCCTCATCATCTCTGTTAAAGTGGTAAGTGATACATGTAATTGTGACATCCATCAGGTGTTGTTGCTATAGACACAGTTCAATATATCACATTTAGCTAGCAAATATGTTATTAAATGTTATCTGATCTGTCACATGTCTCTATTAGTTGTGAATTTAATCTACTTGTTTTGCTCCGAGTGAAGTTGATCAAACTAAATGGTTTGTGAATGACTTGGAATGCTACCTAGATTCATGGATTTATCTCCCCTTGACCACAGCTATACGCATCATCGTCCAAGAAACTTGAAGTTGATGCTAATAACATGCAGGATAACAAATCTGGCTCATTTTTCATCTTTAAAATGTTCTTACATTTAAGACTTCAAGATAGCCTGGGCTCTAGAAGGTTCAGCTATATGATATGGGTAGTCTGTGACAGTTGAGGCAAGAGACTCATACGCAATCAGTTGGTGGGCAAGAGAGGTCAAAGGTCAACATGCCAGAGTTTTCAGTTTGGTTTGTGTAAGTTGGAGCAGGTATGACTCGGAGCTGGATGTTACAAATCCAGTTCTGTGAGTATACGAAAAATTATTAGTTAGCTGGGATAATTCATGCTGTATTACCCATACATAATCCATGCTGTACTACAGAAAGATAAGCCATGCTGTATTACCCATAGATAATCCATTCTGTACTACCTAAAGATAATCCATGATGTACTACCTATGGATAATCTACGCTATACTACCCATAGATAATCCATACTGTACTACAGATAGATAATCCATGCTGTATTACCCATACATAATCCATGCTGTGCTGCCGGCAGAAAAATAATCCATGCCTTGCTGCCTGCAGAAAAATAATCCATGCTGTATTACACCTAGATTATCCGATCGGTACGGCCTAAAGATAATCCATGCTGTATTACACATATACATTCCATGCGGTACTACCCATGAATAATCCATGTTGTACTACCCATGGATAATCCTTGCTAATCCATAATCCCTATAGAATGAAATGTTTAAGGTGAACAAGTTGTTTTTTTTAGCCAGAAAATGTAAAAATAAACTATGTGGTAATTACTGAAGCACACAAAAACCTTAAAATGTCCAGAAGTTACACACAGTTGGAGAAACTCATCTAATTGCCATTCAGTTCATTTTCATAGACTTGTACATGTAAAGGACTAAGGCTTCTTCGTTACAATAACGCATGCCCTGTGTTGAATTTATGTATAGTCAAAGCTCTACACGCATATTCTTTGGTCCCAGATCTGCTCCGTATGTTAAAAAGGTCGAAATTGTATGTTGGAATTTCTTTGAGTGTAAAGTGTTGGAGAATTTGAGTGTACATTGACTGTACATTGACCATACATGGACCGTATGTCGACTGTACATCGATTTTACATCAAATATACTTCGACTGTACAGCGATTGTACATCAAATATAC
The DNA here is from genome assembly GCF_963576615.1 of Watersipora subatra. Classification (NCBI taxonomy): domain Eukaryota; kingdom Metazoa; phylum Bryozoa; class Gymnolaemata; order Cheilostomatida; family Watersiporidae; genus Watersipora; species Watersipora subatra. The sequence goes on along the minus strand of NC_088709.1, from coordinate 42,120,547 downwards.
TTCGACTGTACATTGACCTTACATCAACCGTACGTTGATTGTATGTCAATTGTGCATTGACTGTACATTGACTGTACTTTGACTGTACATTGACTGTACATTGACCGTATGTCGACTGTACATCGATTTTACATCAAATATACTTCGACTGTACAGCGATTGTACATCAAATATACTTCGACTGTACATTGACCGTATGTCGACTGTACTTTGACTGTACATTGACTGTACTTTTTTACATAATGTGAGTGATGTGATTAATTTGCAAGGCATACAAATGTGTGCTTGCAGTTTACTGCATATATCTATGTACAATTCCTAGCTGTCTGTCTCATTCATATGGAAGCTTTATCCTTTAGTAGAACAGGGCTTTCAAATAACATTGGTGATGATCCATTCAAACTTGTATGAAGATTTTAAGATGTACAATGAGTCAAATTTCCAACTTTTTACTCTGATATCTTGGCACGGTGTTTATATTTTTATAATAAAAATGTGACACTTCAACCAAAATAACTTAGTTTTGAATAAAAAAACATAAGCGTGTGAGGGATTTGGAAGTTGTAGAAGTGTAAGAAAAAAGTGCGTAAATGTGAAAGGGAAAAAGTGATTGCTAAAAATTCAATATAATCAAGTATAAAAATTAGACTTAAAAGACCCAAAAACAAGATTGAAAAATCTACGATTAGATGGAGATATATTTTATGATAATTGTACTAGTATTGTTGTGGTTGAAATCTTGGATTAATCGGACCCTTGAAACACTACTAACGACAAATCCCTTTGATTTACATAGCTATACCCAATAATAGTTTTAAAATATTTCAAACTCCATTCTATAGTTCAACTTCTACTATAGACTAATGGTCAAGGTCAAATCGATCACGCCTAATGCTGTGCTTGTCTATAAACGTTAGCTTCTGATTGGTGTGGAATCTCTGAGCCTTAAGCTTGTCATGTCAAGCATGAAAATTAGCATTTCCTGATTTCATATCCCCTAGCAATTGTAGAAGAATTACAGTAGGTTGGGTGATGGTATGTGATGGTAGGTGACAGGCAAGTATTCTTTGCAGTTTGTGGCGTACATGAATGGCACATGATGGGAGGTTTGACTGTAATCAATATGTGATTTTTGGGTTCATGAATTGAGCTGATTTTTCAGCACCCAATTGCTTGCCTAAGCTATGCATCAACCATATCATGACTATTAGTTGAATATAACATTCTGCTGTGCTGGCTACAATATCATCCGTCAACATCGACATAAAATTGTTGAATAAAAGAACACTGACATTTCTCCCAAGTTGGTTGTTTACGATGCACCATGTTTTATCTTATTGGATTTGGCCCTGTTACAGAGGTCTTCACAGTCTCCCTAAGTATATGTATGTCTCTTGATACATTATTGATAACTCTAGCCTGAGATCTTTATAAATAGTTAATGTCCTCATGCTATGAAAGGTTTTTATTTTTATTGCATCCGTTTGCTGGTCATCTTCCAATCAATAGAGTTATTACTGTGTTCACCATCATACTTTATTGAAATTGGCGAGTAGAGCATAACTCCATGTTTATTAATATGTTGAAAACGTACGAAGAGTGCGTACAGACACTCTAAATACTAAAATTGGCAAGTTTTTACTAACTGCTGGTAAAGTTACATGTTTCGTGCAAATAATTTATTTTTCATATAATCTACACATGTTATATTTGCTGTTAAACATATTAAATGCATTTAATGTGATAAAAGTGTCCACTTTGTATTAATTATTTATAAAGAGCCCAGACCACATTTGTCAGTAATGTATTAGATGATATTTAGCCTACTCATGGTCAGGCCAAGCTATTACAAGGTAATACATGTACATGGGTTGAGTCGACCGCGACCAACTCGTCTACCACTGTACATACTGGAACTGGACATACGGTGAACTGGACACCTTGCAAAACCGAAAGCATAATCTGTGAAAGCCCTGCACTATATGAGTGATGCGCCATGGCAGAATCGAGATGGTGAGGATGCCCAATACAAACCTATCTATTGGGCATCCGCAGCGACAAGATCGAAATGCTAGCGTGTTTAAACCTGTTGTTGGCTGATGAATACCCTTTCCTTCCTGTCGAGAGATTCTCTTGTCTAGCGAAAGCCAGAAATCACCTAAATGCAGCTCTATGGAATACAACGATAGACAGTCTTAGTCACCCCGACCGACTTCAAGAGAGAGATATACAGGTATATAGAACACCAGAAACCTTTAAAAATGCTTTCTTAGTTTGTTCAGTAGGAAAAGTGCTAATATTGTTGTGTACACCCGGCTTGCTCTCCCACTCACCCTTCCAAGCAGTCTAAATGACTACGGATAAGTGTGGCATTGGCTGGCGTAATACGTCCAATCAGAAAGAGGCGCATATCATGAAATGTTACAAGTGATAAATTAATCATCATTTCGGTGATGATCACTTCCGAAAGACTCAGTAGGTGTGCATGGCTGATGGCAGTGACGCATGGTGCCACCTCGGCGTGGATGTTGGCCTATAATCATTCCTACCCATCTGTCACTGTATTGTTATCGGTGCCGGAGTCGTGTGCCGGTGACAATTTTTTTTAATGTTTCGATAGTGTGTTTCTGGCAGTTATTGATATTGATGCCTTGTTGATGGGGATTATCATGTCCGTACACCTTTGTGCCTGCAAGAAGTTGCTTTCATAAAGCGCTCCGGTTTGAAATCTTTAAGGAAATAGATGCCCTAGCAGCTTATATATATGTTAAGCCTGTCCGTATGTATCAGTTGACCCTGTATGTTACAGCAGTTTAGGTTCACATTTGCATCCTGAAACATTTCTTTCCTGTTTCCTATCAAAGGAATTAGTACAGTAATGCAATCTGTACTCAAATCTTGCCTAACCATACAATTCATACGAACACAGTTCACCAGGGCAAGTCTGTGCCATCTATTCACTAATCTTTGCTATAACAAGTGCCAGTGCAACCTAAGTTTGTCTGTCTGTCCTAAGCTATAGCTAGAGATTAGGAAAAAAAATGCATCATACTGGATTCGAACCTGTGACATTTGGCTTTCTAATCTGACACCCTTGCAATTGGCCTTCTAATCATCCACCTTCCAGCACATCAGAATAGCTGTGCCCGTACTAATTCTCTGCGCTTTATCGGCACACCTGACAATCTCTCACCTGACAATCTCTCACCTGACAATCTCTCACCTGACAATCTCTCACTGCACACTGGATTGCTAGGGTACTAATTGGGAAAGTTAGGAAAAAGCGACCAATTTATTTCTAGCCACTCATGTGAAAGACATAGAGCTACTATGATTATAGATATTAGGAGTTGTCTGTTTATGGTTCTTGTCTTTTCTTTTGGCTGCTGAAACTTTGTTCGTTTCGTCCTGGTTATGAATGATAATGGCACTGGGTCACCAATAACACTGCCTTCTAAACTAAAGAGCACCAGCGCTCGCTATTTTTTCTCTCACATGGAGTGACCCAACAGTATTGCGTACAGTTAAGGCTGGTTTACACTCGCTTGCAGTCTGTCAGAGTCGTCCTCTCCGCAGTTATTTGTCGCCTCAGTGCGCTGAAAACCGATGACATCACTGAGGCAATGCAAATAATGTATGTTAGGAAGCATTGCAATTGTCAAACCTTCCCGATATTTCGCCGTGCATCCATGACAGTGTATGCAATGTGTATCACCTTCACTATGGTAATTGGCCGTCCTGGATTGCCCAATCTATGTTTTACATCATGATTGTTGCCGCAGGATTATAATTTCATCGTCTCAGCGATCGCATTGTATGATGAAAGAGGTATACCTCGGACTATTCGCTCATGTAAACGCGTACAAATTTGTGATTGTGTGAAAGTTGTTATCACAAATGATCAGAGTTGTATTGTGGGATTAATGGTGACATACGGCGATATGTGAACCAGCCTTGAAAAGCAGGCCAGAGGCTGAGTCTAAAAAGGTGTTTCTCTCTGATGTCACTCTTATTGATTGTCTCCTAGTACTCCATGTACATTGTAACAGTCGTATCTGCCTGGTCTGCCCTGGTGACTTTTGAACCTTAAAATAATATAAAAATGAATTTCTCACTAAACGCCAGTCAGAATACATTCCGCACAGTCGGTTTGATGGAGAAGACAATTTTCAAGTCAAAAGTCTTTCCTGTCACCACTGGCAGCCTTTTCTGGGAGTGACCCAAATCTCATGTTCGCATGTCAGAGGTTCTATAGGCCACTGGTTAACTTTCACTTACATTTTTGATTGTTTGGAAACCTTCGACGAACAAATCACAATATCACATATAGTAGCTCGAAACTACTCAATGGCAACATTATCTATAAATTGTATATAAACATATCTCAATGTTTGTCTTTTTGTTAAACCCTGTGTCCAGTTATAGCAACTAAAATCTAGCGGTGAAAAATACACACGGCACTGGATTTGATCTCAGAACCACCAGATCTAGTCGTGGCAAACTTAACCATTAGGCTACACGGAATACAATGGATTGGATGGGCAAATAGTCATTATATTGGTTAAGAAACTCATGTTTAAAGTGCTTGCTTGGGGGTAATAACTGGCACTGTTGACGTTACATATAACGATTGTTAAGCTGGCCTAAAACGAGGGTATTGTTTTAGTAAAAATCTAGCTTTCCAAGTAACTTACTCAAATTTATTAGGTAAGTATTCTATTACCTAGATAACACCGGGCATTCAGTTAGTTGAAAATAAAATTCCAAGTGTCAATTTTCGGCACGGCATTGGAGTAAACAAGATGAGCGGAACCAATGTAATGTTGCACAGCAGATGATGAAATGGAATGCAACAAATTTGCATGCAGTTGCTCATCTTGATTCACAGGCATAGATCGATATTCATTTCAATCAATGCTGGAGAAAACAAGCTGTTTATCCAGCTAATGTTGCTCTCTGGCTCAGGCTGATGAGCTCGAATATGAACCATTAAAGATGGTCTTACACAAAATATCAGAATGTATTGATAATTTTCTATCATTTGCGGTTGTTTTTTTTAATGTTTCAGGTGACCTGATTGCCAGAATGTTTCAAGATTAAAATTGACAAAAAGCTCAGAAAAAAATACATACGAAATAATTGCTGTTGTTTTTATAGTTGATATCAGCAATTGCGTTCACATAACTACGTTACGCGTCGCTATTCTGTCATCTTTTTGCAACTATAGACTTCATAATCACACTTTCACCTGATCTGAACATTTTAACTGCAATCAAGTTTCATCGATTTTAATCCTCCTTAGTGCATGAGCATGAAACTAAGGCTATTTTAATCCTCCTTAGTGCATGAGCATGAAACTAAGGCTATTCTCTCAAATTATCATGTTTTCCCCGGTCAAACAGCGTGTTGCACTTCACGAAGACGGAAGTAGGGCCTCCAGAAGAACCCTTTGACTGAGCAAACACGAATGTTGACATAGCTATTGATAAAAATTGAACTGCATGTTAACATGACTATGAATCAGCTCAGTGCTTCTGAAAGGCCTATTAGCTAAAATAGAGATTTTATTAAATACACAACGTGTGAATTGACTAGCATTCTTACTCATTCTTTTGCTTGAACAGTTTTGTCATTCATGGTAGTCAATTTGTTCCTCCAGATCACCTCTAACATCAGAAACAGTCACAAATGATAAAAAATACTAATACTTTCTGTTAGAATCAACTAAAATTCTGTGTAAGTTTATCTTGAACTGCATATAAGTTCGGGACAAATACAAGTCGGCCATATTTTAAGCGATGGGCGCACATTCTGTTATCATCCTTCACAAATTGCTTGGTAATACTTGAAGATTTTATTTGTCGAAAAAAGCTTTTTAATTATGCTTATTTTATAAAATTGTAAATATCAAGAGAATGAAGTCAGTAATATTGAAATATTTCAGCCAAGTGATATCACATTAACATAGTGAGTATTTGATCTGTGCCAGCCAGCATGTTATCAATGACGCTGAATGAACAGCTAATGGATGCATCGTGTTCTACAAATAAATAATAGCAAACGATATATCTGAGATTTCTCTTGAAGGTCAGTTTAGTTACGAAGAGAAGTTTTGATGAGAGTATCTCTGACTAAGACAGCACTAGTGAGGGTTTCTCTTATGCTAATTGTATTGTTTATCTAGGGCTGGGGTCAAGAATGCTATTCTATGTTTCGCTGCTTATAGATTACAGGAAGTCGCTCCTTGCTTAACTGGATAACAGATAAGTTGCTACGTCTGAGATTCTTACATCGTATTTGTAGCATATTAATATTTATACAGTTTGAATGTATCTTATTTACTACTATTAAAGACAATTTATAATTAAAAACCATTTAACATTTATCATAAGAAATGCAACACTCAAAATTGTTTTCTACCAGTAAAAACCACGAAAGTATTTATTTTATTACTGCAGTTGTCCCAAAGTTTGAATCCAGTTCACAGATAAACTTCTCAGATCTTATGCCTTCTTAACTTCCTTATTTGGAGTTATTATCTCGCTTTGCACAGCTTGGAAGTATTTTTAGCAAATGTATATCAAGTCTAATCTGTGTTTAGAATAAAGGCCATATATCAGCAACTTTCTGAAATGATAAATACAGTCAAACATGGATAACTCAAACTTCACGGGACCGAGTGAAAGTGCTCGAATTATCAGAGCGTTCAAGTTATCAGAGCATTGTCACAAGTCCATGTATTTACTTATTTATTAGTAGATACATGTACATATACAAACTATAATATAAATCAAAAGCACAAATGGCTTGTTTCAAATTAACTACTTCTAATGTAAAGTTTAAAACGTTTTTATCAAAAAGTATAGAGATTTTTCTATCACTTGAGATTGGTTTGTTGTTTGAGGTGATGTTATTGCCAGGACGCTTTTTAGATTGACATTGGCAAAACTTGATCGTTGTTGAAATGCTCAAAAGAAAAGACATCAGTACATATACAAACTATAATATAAATCAAAAGCACAAATGGCTTGTTTCAAATGAAATGCTTCTAATGTAAAGTTTAAAACGTTTTTATCAAAAAGTATAGATTTTTTTATCACTTGAGATGGGTTTGTTGTTTGAGGTGATGTTATTGCCAGGACGTTTTTTTAGATTGACATTGGCAAAACTTGATCGTTGTTGAAATGCTCAAAAGAAAAGACATCTTTTTCTTTTGAGCGTTTTACCCACGATCAATTTTGCCGATTTTTTTTAAAGTTTACGCAAAGATTACCTCACTTTACCTTGCTTCCGAAGGACGATCGCTAATATAATATCGCTAATATAAGCGGATGTTTGGTATAAATCAAATTTCACCAAACCTTTAGAAAAGTCGTTGACAAAAATATTTTGCTGATGGTGGTAATAACTACGCTTATGAATTACGAAAAGTTGAGGTTTACCTCTATGCCTTGGAATAAAGTGATTTTCTAAAGCGATAACAACCGTTTCGGTAGCCGTTGGGCAAAAAACAGTTCGAGTTAACAGTGTTGAGTTCGAGTTATCTGTAGCAATTTATCATTACGTGGGAACGAACCAAAGAAACCGTTCGAATTAACCATGTGTTCGAGCTATCCGTGGACGAGTTATCCATGTTTCACTGTATTTAGTGGGCGAGTTATCCATGCTTGACTGTATTTAGTGGGCGAGTTATCCATGCTTGACTGTATTTAGCGGGCGAGTTATCCATGCTTGACTGTATTTAGTGAGCGAGTTATCCATGTTTCAGGTTGAAACATGGATAACTCGCTCACTAAATACAGTCAAGCATGGATAATCTCGCTGGATAAACTCGCTGGATAATCCATGAAAAGTTGAGGTTTACCTCTATGCCTTGGAATAAAGTGATTTTCTAAAGCGATAACAACCGTTTCGGTAGCCGTTGGGCAAAAAACAGTTCGAGTTAACAGTGTTGAGTTCGAGTTATCTGTAGCAATTTATCATTATGTGGGAACGAACCAAAGAAACCGTTCGAATTAACCATGTGTTCGAGCTATCCGTGGACGAGTTATCCATGTTTCACTGTATTTAGTGGGCGAGTTATCCATGCTTGACTGTATTTAGTGGGCGAGTTATCCATGCTTGACTGTATTTAGCGGGCGAGTTATCCATGTTTCACTGTATTTAGCGGGCGAGTTATCCATGCTTGACTGTATTTAGTGGACGAGTTATCCATGTTTCACTGTATTTAGTGGACGAGTTATCCATGTTTCACTGTATTTAGTGGACGAGTTATCCATGTTTCACTGTATTTAGTGGACGAGTTATCCATGTTTCACTGTATTTAGTGGACGAGTTATCCATGTTTCACTGTATTTAGTGGACGAGTTATCCATGTTTGACTGTATTTAGTGGACGAGTTATCCATGTTTGACTGTATTTAGCGGACGAGTTATCCATGTTTGACTGTATTTAGTGGACGAGTTATCCATGTTTCAATGCATTTAGTGAGCGAGTTATCCATGCTTCACTGTATTTAGTGGACGAGTTATCCATGTTTCACTGTATTTAGTGGACGAGTTATCCATGTTTCACTGTATTTAGTGGACGAGTTATCCATGTTTCACTGTATTTAGTGGACGAGTTATCCATGTTTCACTGTGTATAGTGGACGAGTTATCCATGTTTCACTGTATTTAGTGGACGAGTTATCCATGTTTGACTGTATTTAGTGAACGAGTTATCCACGTTTCACTGTATATAGTGGACGAGTTATCCATGTTTGACTGTATTTAGTGGACGAGTTATCCATGTTTGACTGTATTTAGTGGACGAGTTATCCATGTTTGACTGTATTTAGTAGACGAGTTATCCATGTTTGACTGTATTTAGTGGACGAGTTATCCATGTTTCACTGTATATAGTGGGTTGATATTCTGCCAACCAAACTTTTTGTTTTGAGCCACCTAGTTTGGCAGTTAGAGAAATCAATAATATTTTTACAGTTGAGAGATCGAACATGATCTCTCACAAATATTGAGTTCGCAGATGAACCTTTTCAGCAAACTAATGCATATAGTAAATGGGAAAGATTTTTATTGTTGTAATAAATGAAAAAAAATGGATTTACTGCTATTGGAACTGCACAGTGATTGGCTCTCTTGAGTGATTTTATTGCTCTAACTATACAGTGGTATATTTTAGGATGTTTATGGTTTGTGTTGTTTTAACAGTTACAGGGCAATCTTTACAAGGTTTTTAAAAGTTGATTTTTTTACGAAAAACATGTTTGAATCATTCACTAAACAGTAAACGCGTATTTAGGCTATGCCTTGGCTGAATACAGTGTGTTTTGGTACATGAAGCTTATCTGTACGCTGTATTTGGTTACAGAGGCTTACCTATGGAAAGAAAGATTCAAAAGCTAATCAGTCATCACTTAGAATTCCGACTCTTTACAGGTAATTCATACCGCAAAAAGAGCAAGAATTATATTAAAACATAAGAAAAACAAACAGCTGACTGTAATGCGTAAAAAACAATATGGTGGTATATTATGGTACTTGCAGTTAATGATATCGGTAATATCATTCACTGCAAGAAACTGCAACTAACTTAAAAAAGAAATATACAGATATTTCTTTAAAGTTAGTTTACCACCATGTTCCATATGCTCTTCTCACCTCAATCCCAGCTTCTTACAACCTATAAAAATTTTGTCTAATAATAAAAAGATTCTTTTAATAAAATTACTCATGAGAAAACCCTATAACTCTTAACATATTAGATTAAGATCAGGCAAATTGTAATTCTCAGTCTACGGCATTTTTATTGTAATTTTGTTTCGTGTTATTCAAAGACATTCTAATTTCGGTTTACAATTTACACGCTTATAGCGGTCTTTAGCTATAAACAAATTGTGTTTGTTCAGCAAAGATTGGCAAACCCTAATTGGTTTTTCTACTTTTATTAATTCACTTTTCAAAAATAAAAATGAAAAATTTTAATTTCCTGTGAATATCTTATCTTACCAAGCAATTACACATCAGCATGTTTGACTAGAAACTCTCCTAAATTATTCATAGTCGCCTGTTTTACCAGTTATATTGGGTTCAATTGTATTGTCTACTGCTATAATCTACGGAGGAAGTGGGTAGAGATCTACAGAAATAAGACTTGTTTTCTGTACCATAATGCTTGCCTAATGTTAGCCTTTTTTATGACTTCAGATAATAGAGGAATCACGCATACGATAGTCTTGTGGCAGTGCCAGACAATACAAAATAAATGTCACTCAAGCATATCCATTGTTAAGAAATGATTTATAGGGTTTTAAAGAAACGATTGTTTGAAATGATGCGTCTCCGAGTATATCTGATGCAGTCATGAGATGAAAACTCCTTGTCATATTCTCTTTAGCTACCATGTTAAATCTTGACTGTATTTGCTGGATTTTACTGTTTTTTGATCTTTTTATAGATTACATTTTAAAGTTAGTTTGTTGTATAGTAAATTATTTATGAAAAGATTTCGTCTTTCCATAAATAATATTTAGTGAACGGATGTTGGTAATTACAGCATAGTTTCTCGCCACATGGGTGTGATGCAAGCACAATACATTCTTCAGTGAAACATAATCACTTTAGTAATAGTGCAACAGTTTCGTGTGAAATCTGTGCAAGAAAAACCTGTAATACGCCACCAATTAAGCATATGCAGATAATAATATGAGGTGGAAGATGCACTCGAGTGTGAAATCTTGGAAATTCAATGGGAATTTTTATAGGAAAGTTTTGCTGCAATCTTCACGTCAAATTTCTTAGTTTTAGTTATAATTTAGTTTTTCCTACTGCGCTTTTTAAACCTAGACAAGGTTATTTTAAAGTTTTCCAGTCATCTTCCTATCAGCAATCTGCTTATCTGTTTAGATGTCACCAAAAATACTCAGCTATGGTAACCATGATATGTTGGAGCACATGTTTTTGTAAGAATACTTCGTATTTTATTTAATTCCTTTTCTAGCACTAAACTTGACTATAAATACTTCAGGTAATTATATATTATTAATATTATACTATAAAGCTTTCTATAGGCTTTTTACATAACGCTATTATATTAAAGATTAAACTATAAAAAACGAATAACTCGAATGAAATATAAAAAATTGAATAAAATAAATCATCATTAATAAAAAGAGGTTTTTGCTGTCATCTTGCTTTTACATTAAAAACAAGTGAGTAGGGCTGTAGCTCTCGTGTTACATGACATGAGTAGTGCATCTGTAAAGATGGTGATACAGGTGCTGAGCTAGTTTTTTTTACCTGAAGTACAGTCGCCAACCACTCCACTTTAAGTTGTTTCGCGCTTTACATTTGCCATTACATGAACTTAAACAGAAGTCGAGATTGGATAGTATTTCCCTTCCATGTCTTTCCAAACACCTGGATGTGATGACATCTTAAAGCATTCATGGTCCTCTGGCGAGGACTTCATTGTGAATTTTAAGCTGGTTCAAAGAATTGTATGCAATCATTTCCACTTACCTCACATCAACTGGTTATTACTGTTACCGTTCATTCTCAGCTCAAATTTACATTTCTGGTTGCGCTTATTTGTTGTTCTTTGAATGCCATCATCAACTATGGAAAGGTAGGCAAACATTACTAGAATAGGCAGAATAGTACCTGGTTATGTGAATATTTAATTTGGCCTCATAATTTTATAGGCTCACCAGATATAGATTGCAGATGACTGTTTTTTCTAACTTTGTAAAGATGGCAGTATTTATGAAACCAGCTTGTCCTTCCTCTCATCGCTGCATCTGGCTGCGCGATAGAGTGACTATTAATTATTGGCTCTTTTCATGATAGTGCATCAATGTGTACATCTGTTCACTTATTTGTCATCTATAATACTCATCCTTGTCACCACTATTGTCTCACTTTATGACATTAGTTTTATTACCGCTCCTAAAATATCACTTTGTGCATTTTTTACTTATTGTTGAGCAAGCATGTTATTAATAGCTCTTAGTGATTACAATTTTACACTTTGTTATGGAAATACACTGACAATGGCAAGATATTAAAGTAAAAAAAAATAATTTATTACGTTTTTTACTGTTGATCACCAGCAATCTTATTTGATCATCTCTGCTCTATAGGACTTCAACAATAGCTAAGCCATGGATGACTGGCTTTGAAATTGCATCGTGCAGCGGTCAACCGATAAGCTCATCAAATCATAGAGCAGCTATCAATAACACAGCTGTGATTGACAAATGATTGATGCATTAGGAACAGGGAACAATATAACTCTGGTCAGACATGGCACCTGCAAAGAGTGATTAAAAGTGGGCAACTACTAACTAGTGACATCATTTTGTATGGATTTTTCTTCCGGGCACTTTAACAACGGTCAAGTTTAGTCGATTTTAATCGTGAAACATCCTGGCAGTCGGATCCCCTCAAACATCAAAAACAATTGCAAATGATAGAAAAATACCGATACTTTCGGATCAAATCTACTAAAATTTTTACGAAGTTCATCTTCAATAAGATATAACAACCATTTCTCATGGCCATAAATACTCCATATTGTTATATTGTAGTTGCTATGGTCACCATATGTTGATAAATACTCCATATTGTTATGTTGTAGTTGCTATGGGCACCATATGTTGATGAATACTCCATATTGTTATGTTGTAGTTGCTATGGAGACCATATGTTGATAAATACTCCATATTGTTATATTGTAGTTGCTATGGGCACCATATGTTGCTAAATACTCCATATTGTTATATTGTAGTTGCTATGGGCACCATATGTTGATGAATACTCCATATTGTTATGTTGTAGTTGCTATGGAGACCATATGTTGATAAATACTCCATATTGTTATATTGTAGTTGCTATGGGCACCATATGTTGCTAAATACTCCATATTGTTATATTGTAGTTGCTGTGGGCACCATATGTTGATGAATACTCCATATTGTTATGTTGTAGTTGCTATGGAGACCATATGTTGATAAATACTCCATATTGTTATATTGTAGTTGCTATGGGCACCATATGTTGCTAAATACTCCATATTGTTATATTGTAGTTGCTGTGGGCACCATATGTTGATAAATACTCCATATTGTTATGTTGTAGTTGCTATGGGCACCATATGTTGCTAAATACTACATATTGTTATATTGTAGTTGCTGTGGGCACCATATGTTGATGAATACTCCATATTGTTATATTGTAGTTGCTATGGTCACCATATGTTGATAAATACGGTAGCAGAAAGCAATGGCTGATGGGTACCTTGGTCCTGCAAGCTACAGTTTGCCTTCTCACAGCATTTCTACCTTTCAGCGACATCTCAACGCTGGCCTTCATGCTTTTTCTGTTAAATGTGTGCACCTCTGTCTCAGATATCTCTGTAGACGCATTAGCCGTAGAAATTCTCTCCTCTGAAGATGTTGGACTGGGCAATGTCGCTCAGGTGGTCGGCTACAAACTAGGTGGAGTTACAGCTGGTAAGAGACTAGACTGTTTTTTCATCCTTAACAAAGCAGCACATATAAAATTATATAAAAAAATTGAGTTATATTTTGTGAGTCGCCTACAGAGGGTACTTTAGTTATAGCTAACATAGGCCTACTTGTTGCCACAAAATATCGGAGAATATTTTCCTAGAAAGGCTGCCATAGCGACAATGTCATCAATAGCTACAATTGATTTGCTGCATAGTTGCCATTGGTTGCTTTGTATGTTGTTTGGCACACACAATAGGTGACAATCATTGGCAAGTGTCCCGCAACACTACTGAGCAGGCTTTTGACATAATGCAAAAATATTTGATAGATACAGTGTATGGCGAAAGCTTTACAAGTGTTCATGTCTTGTTATCTTAAGCCTGGTACAGTCTTTTTTGACAGCCATTTGAAGATGTCTATGGCAGTATGGCATTGTATAGTCATGTGCTTGCTGCTGCAATAAAAACTGGGGTAGACAACTCCATTGTGTAATATTTAGCTCTTAGATATTTCCTGCACAGTAGTCCATCATTATTGGTTACTTATTTATAGCTATAACAAATATTCGCAACTGCCTTGTGTGTGTTGTACCATAGTCTGTCTTATGAGGTTACACGTTTTAATGGTATGACAAATTCTTGCAGGTGCCCTCTACATGCTGCTCCATCATAGTTTTGGTCATGGATTTACATACCTGCTACTTGCTGTCGTCTATATGGCAACACTTTTTGTTGTGATTCCTCTCAGCTTGGGGACACATAAATCTACTTCAAGCAAAGAGAAGACGACTCTTTCACCACCTTCTCATACCATCAGAGAAGCTCTTCTAGTGCCAGGAACTATTTGGATGGTTATTTATACCACATTTTATAAATGCGGTAAGAAGCAGGTTCTGTGTTCAGTCATGAACCATGTGGTCTTAGACTCCTGCAGTATCTAGAAGATGCTGTGTTCGATAAAAATAGCTCTATCATAGACTGTGGTCCAGCACTGGTACCTTTCCATCAAACCTTATACTACTAATTTCAGTAAACTTTGAACATGTTACCTTGACACATTTTTTTCCAACTCATGAAGTGAAGCTCTATACTCCAAGTTATTTCATTCCAAATTCTGTTTCGTGTATTCAAACTGTTTTACATGTGAGCGGAATTCACATGAGAATATTTACTATAATAAGCACTGTGCTCTTATTATAGTTGTCATACTATCTTATTATCAAGTTCATATGCTTGTTCGAAGCCTCGGATGAATGTTGAGAAAAAGCATTGCACCATACAGGATATGAACTCACTGCCTTGAACGTGTTAGACTGTCAGTCAGTGTCTGTCACAGCACCTGAGGCTCTTTGATACATACTGTGGATAATTAGATTTATCGATAGGATAAATGCCTTTTATAACAGAAGTGTACCCAAATAATAACATATACAGTCATACCTCGACATACGAGTGCCCCACAATATGAGCAGCATTTTGAGATTTGGGTAATCTTTGAGATACGAGCATACGAGTCGGTTATCGATGGCCACTATATGGCCAAGTCCGTGAGATACCTTAGCTACCCGTAGCTACCCGTAGCTTTTGAGATCAGCACCGTTTAGTCTTCCTCCTCAAACAAGTTTTTAAAGGGTTGGCTAAAGGTTATAGTGAACTCAAGGCAAAAGAGCCAAATCGGAAACAGATAATAAAAATTACAATGACAACTTAAATAAGTTTAGTAAAAGATTAAAACTTAGAGATTAAGATTAAAACTAAGATTGAAACTAAGATTGAAAATGTGTTTAATAAGTTAAATTCAAAGTTTCTGTTACGTAGCGTCACAAAAGTTTAGTGTAACGAATGAATTGCTGCCAAGTCTCTCTCAGACTGCCATTAGCCACTATGTTTGTCTCGAAGGTAATAACTCACGGATGTGTACATAGCAATGTTACATTTATTGCAGATTCAACAACTAAGTAGATATTTGCTACTTTGTTAGCCCAAGTACTGAAGTACAACAATTAAAAACACATTTTCCACCGTAATAGCCTGTTTTATGTGGTTACTTTCATAGTGTGGTAACGGATTAATTTGTATTCAGTTATTGTATGTAGTAAGTAATGCCTTGAGACACAAGTTGAGATATGAGCTCAATGTCAGTATGTATTGAGTTGGTATGTCGTGGTATGACTGTATAATGGTTGGTTTTACTTGTCTAATATAGTCCATGTAGGTAATTCCATATTTTAGTTGTATTTATTACAAGAGTATGTTGAATTCTTGACCAGATTCTTCCTGCTATATATATACTGCTATATATTAAAAGACTTCAATATTTTATATTGAAAATTACTTAAAATGAATTATCGAAGGTCTTATATAGGAACTGTAAATGGATGCCGGATTGCTCGGCCAACTTGTCTACAACTGCACCCTCCGCCACACTAACTAACTAACACTACTTGTAGCACACTTACCTGTGCATTAGTTACAGTAGATACCTTGGGGTATCTACTGTAACTGTACATCTCCTTTAGTTAGCTTCATAGATATATAAACCTTTATATATCTATGGTTAGCATCAACTACTTGTAAATTCAGCGGCTTTTCAATTAGTATGATACCCTTAATTATGGTGCTTTGTTATTGCTTGATAGGAGAGAATGGAAGTATACACATGGTGCCGATGTTTTTATTGGACAATGACATTCCAGAAGGGAAAGTTGCATTATGTTCAGGAGTTATTGGCTCATGCATGACAATACTCGGCTCTCTGTTCGGTGGTTCCGTCCTAAAAAGGTTTGTTAGTTATATATGAAGTGAAGTTATTCAATGCAAATGCAATGGAACCTCTACTATGAAAGACTGCATACGAAATTTTCATATTACAAAACGTCTTTTTGTAGAAATTTTGCTAGATACGAAAGGCCTTTTGTACTTGGGCCCGTTGGTTAGTTTCATTACTTGGCCCGGTTGCTTTCTGAGGGTATAATGTAGAATGTGTTCCATCTAGTGTTTTTTGCTAGCAAAAGTCAATAAACAAAACTTTAGTTTTCATTTGTTGTGTAATTTGGAGTTATCATGTATCGCATACGGAGTAGGACAACTTTTGTTTGTGGTGATAGAAGTTTTGGTTATGAGTTTTTTAATTCATGTTGATGTGAATAAATCTTTTTACTTGTATTTTTAAAAACATGTATTTTGAGCAAAACAATACCAAAACGACAATACAACACCCCGTCTTCTGACCGCCATCATCCAATTTTCCACCGTCTTATTTTAGCCTCGACTAAACGGCCAATGCCAAAGGTACACAAATAAACCGTTCATTGTTTTTATTTGTTATTTCTGTTTTTCAATGTATACTTTTTCTAGTAAGTATTCTATTTCTATACATAATTCTACATGTATTTGTTACAGGTTTTAACCATTGCATGTATTATTTAGTATTTATACAAATGTTATTTCCATGTTTTGTAGCGGCTTGGAACAGATTAATATATGCATGATTAATAAGATGCATTTATATGGTAAAATTGATTTCTACTTAAAGGTTGGCTTGCAACAAAATTCACATTACAGTTATTTGGTATCAAAAGATTCATCATGTCTTACTATGTTGTGTTGCAGGTGCAAAATGTGTGGAAATGTGATTACAAACTCTTAAAAGCTCAAAAACGAAAAGCCGTTGTAGATTGGAATCTCTTTATTTATCTGATGTATTCATTACAGTTTGGTTATCGTCTTGTCACGTGATGTTCTCACATGAATTAAAAGGCCAATAAAAAGCTCAATATAAAACTTATCGTAGCACCAGTTTATGACAAACACTTTGGGTTTTACCGAAGACCCCGTATCAAATATAGATGCTCGCTACTTTACAGTTTTGTTTCGGCGTTATCTAATCATCAAGTCGTAATCTGATCATGTGACCAAATACTTCGAAAATAATTTTTGCAGCACTTTTCGATTATCACAGGTAACCAACCGGCTCGTCATGATTATCAGACAATGCTATGTACTCCTTCGAGCTAAGGTTAAAAAGTTTAACGAATTTTTATGGTAAGTTATAAGATATTACTGCTAAAAGTGACAGCATTACAATGACGATAAAACAGACGCGTAAGAACAATAGACATGGTTTTATTGAATGCGTGAAGTATATTTGTGAAAATATTTCGACGAATGACCATCCTGTAACAACTATGTCCCATTTGAGCCGTTTTGGAAAGCGAATCCAAACTACGGCGGTCTCGTGTGGCTGCAATTAACTGTTAGTTTTTTAGCTTTTAAGAGCTTGTAATCACATTTCCACATATTTTGCACCTACAACACAGCAGAGTAAGACATGGTGAATCTTTTCATATCAAATAACTGTAATGTGAATTTTGTTGCAAGTCAACCTTTAAGAGATTTTCTATAAATGAAACAGCTGCTAGAACGAATTACATTCCCAAGTAGAGGTTCCATTATATATTTCTACATTAAGTAGCCTTTTATCTTAATCCTCTGTCATTAGATCTTTAAAAATATGGCAAGACTTAGTTTCTTGTAAACTGAATGTAATTGTTATACCTCGCTGTTTTGCCAGCAAGAATTTACTAATGAGCTCTGATCACCATGTTCTATACATTGTACAGGTATTCAGCCTATGAGGCTAGCTGCTGGCTCAACCCTACTAGACTTTTTATCATGACAGTCATACTCATATCAGTATCCATATGGCCTTGGGTACCTAGTCTACACGCCACTATATCCAGTGAGTTATTTTATGCTATAGAGTTACTTTAATCCTAGGTACCTAGTCTACATGCTACTATATCTCTCCCTTATTTATTACCTCTCTCCCTTATCTATTACCTCTCTCCCTTATCTATTACCTCTCTCCCTTATCTATTACCTCTCTCCCTTATCTATAACCTCTTTCCCTTATCTATTACCTCTCTCCCTTATCTATTACCTCTTTCCCTTATCTATTACCTCTCTCCCTTATCTATTACCTCTCTCCCTTATCTATTACCTCTCTCCCTTATCTATTACCTCTCTCCCTTATCTATTACCTCTCTCCCATATCTATTACCTCTCTCCCTTATCTATTACCTCTCTCCCTTATCTATTACCTCTCTCCCTTATCTATAACCTCTTTCCCTTATCTATTACCTCTCTCCCTTATCTATTACCTCTCTCCCTTATCTATTACCTCTCTCCCATATCTATTACCTCTCTCCCTTATCTATTACCTCTCTCCCTTATCTATAACCACTTTCCCTTATCTATAACCACTTTCCCTTATCTATTACCTCTCTCCCTTATTTATTACCTCTCTCCCTTATCTATTACCTCTCTCCCTTATCCCATTTTAAGATTAAAAGTAATTTGAGTTCTGAAATCATTACTGAAGGTAGGAAATGGTGGAACAGTCAAAGGGTCAAGGCAGAGAATAACTCACTAGCAGTATGTCATTCATTACATTAATGCTAGTAGATGTTGCTATTAGTTGTACAGTTAATACTGGTGCGCACTGTCTCACCCGTATATCGGAGTTGTCCTCTCGGCGAACTTTTATTGACTGTGTACCATAAAGCTATGACACAGCTGAGGCAAATGTCACAAAAAATTAAATTACAGCTGTGAAACTTTCCTGATAGTTTGCCAAGCATCCATGACAGTCTGTGCAATGTGCACCACTTTGGTGATAGTGATCGGCTGTGTAGATTACTTTATCTACACTTACCTTCATTATGGCTGCTGCAGGACTGGTATTTCATTGTTTCAGCGACAGCGTTGTCTAATTTGAACATCTAGCAGTTGACTATTCACTCATGTAAATGCGAATGGGTTGGTGATAACGTGAACATTGTTATCAAAAAAATCACTGATGTATTATAGGATTAGCACTAACATGCTTCAATAAAGCGTGTGAACCAGCCTTTAGCTATATAGCCTGGTAATCTTCAAGAGTTAATTCTCTCTCTCAACCTCATCAGAAATACAATGTTTGAATTGTCCTTAATTCCTTAGAGGTGAACCTTTTAGCTCTTGAGTTTAAACTGTTTCATGATATTGTGCAGTAATGTCCATTCAAGGTCATATCAGGCAAAGCTTAGAGAGGTGGCCCCGCACAAACCAAACTAAATCGTTGGACATACATGTAGCAACTTTGGTTGAGCGAAGCATCTCAAGGCTAAAAGCCTACATTCAAATGGCCTGCTAGGCTCCTTGCGGCTCGGTCAAGGGCAAACAAATCTTTGATTTTATTGTACATCCCATCATCTCCAAATGCTGTTTATTTTATTCCTATACAACTGGTTGATTTGATCATGATTCAGAGCGCGGCGAATTCGTACAAAATAGATTGTTCAGTTCGGACTCATTCGATAGCATCTCGCCAACTTTGTTTTTTCTTTTGATATATCTGAACATTAGACTATGAGTAGCCACATCTACCCAAAGAGGGGCGGTTTATACTCCTCCCATCTTCTCTATTCCTTCGCACTGATTAAATATGCGCCCAACGCAAGTTCATCAACATTCCTTTGCTTCCAGGTTGGTAAAAATGAAACCATCATGTGACAAAACCTGTTCATATATTTTGTAGATTTGTTACTTCTCCTCGCCTGCTGCCAACTTTTCTGTAGCGGTCTCTCAACCACTGTCGCCTTCACTTGGATGATGCACCTTACCCAGCGTGCACCAGAACACCTACAGATAACGCACTATACAATCTTGGCTACTAGTGAGGTCCTAGGCAAGCTTCTATCTAGTTCACTACTAGGTTATGTGGCAGACTCACTCGGATACTCATCAACATTCCTGTTGTTGTCAGTCGCCGTCGGGGCTATTACGGCTATGATTGTACACCCCCCACCGATTCTCAAATCGCTAGGAACTGCTGCTAAGGAATGACAGCATGTGTCTGGCCAGCATGTGACAGTGAGGTTTCATATATTTTATTTATTGTTTCTAATAGTTCTAGGCAATTCAATCAAACAACCAAAGCTTTGGTTGTTTGAACATTTCATGTAATGACATAAATGAGAAAGAGAAATAGCCTTCACAGCCAGTTGTACTTGTTGATTAGAAATAGTTTTATGATTGTGTTTTGTCTTAGCAATATCCTAGCCCCAATCCATGATACAGTTTCAAGGATTGAAGAATATTAAATTTTAGTTTTTTAACTTTAGAAAGCTCAGACATACTCTATTACCGGTTGCTTTCTATGTTAACATGCAATAATCTGGAAGCTTTTCCTTCAATTTTGATTAACATCACAGAATTATTATGTTCTTCATTGAACTTTTAACAGTCTTTTGGAAAAAGCATTTATCATCTTACAACACTCACCGTGAGTTTTTAAAAAAGTCAGCAGTTATAAGCAAATACTTTGTAAGTAAGATAAATAAATAATATCAAAAAGCAATTTCCTATAATATATAATTTTACATATATAATTCTTATATAAAATTAAGTAAGATGAAAGTTTAAGATCAGTTTAAAACAATTTTATTACTAGTTTCATATTGCGAAGCAATAATCATCAAATAAAATTGCTAACACTAAAAGCGTCATGTTATCACAAAATTGTTTTACACAGAACTTTCATCTTATTTAATTTTACATTGCCCTATTTTATTATTGAGCACTTTTACCCAAGAGACTGAAAATACTGCCTCTATTATATATATAATTTCTATATATATACACATGTAACTTCCTATGACCATCTCTTTGGCAGTGTTCACTTTTTAAACTGAAAAACACAATTAACTAATTTTTCAAATGTTGATTAGACCAGATGTTGCACTTGTAAGCTTTAAAGCCCTGATATGAGGTTAATAACATCTGATTGCATGATCAAACACTGTCAGCGCTGTCACATGTCACAAATCATGTCAGTACCGGTAAAACTTCTTGCTCGACAATCATACATTACAGGAGTCCACTTGAGAATTAATCCCAGAAGATATTGGATTAATTTTTACCATTTAAAACTCGGGCAATCCTTTGCTTACTATTCCCTTCCTCACAATTCTTTCATCAAATGATTTGTAGCTCCAAAAAATATATAACTTTACACCCACGTTAATTCCCATTATACTGCATTTGTGGCGAAGAAGTTGATGAAAATTAAAAAACATGATAAATATTAAAATAATATATAGACTGATTTCTCAGACAAGGATTCACACTAGTTCAGAGAACTATAACAATTGCTACGAAATGCAAGACCGAGCTATCTGCTTTTTTCCAATGATAGCTAGAATAGCAAAGAAAATACATTTTTCAATATTTTAATTGCTAACTCTATGTTGTGAGTGTCTGGGGAACACACCACATACTTTTGAATTCAGGGGGTTACTCAAGCCCGATTTTAATATTTTATCAAAATTATAGATATTTGTCTATCAATTGAGATTTGGTTTGTTGTTTTAAGTGTACTGACTGCCAGGATGTTTTAATATTAAAATCGGCAAAACTTGATCGTGGTTAACATGCTCAGAGGAAAGACTTAGCAAAAAATGACGTCAATTGTTGTACTTCCTGTTTGTCCCTCTCATTATGACAAATGGCTATTGTGCTCAAGTTGAGCTGTGTTACGCGTCTCTATTGGCGTACACATGTATTTAATTTTGTATTTACTCATGATTGGCGGAATAAACCTTGAAATAGAGCCTCAGACACACTGCGATGTTTCAAATGATTTAAAAATAAGTTAGAAATTGGCCAGTTGTTTTCCTATAAATGCTGTGTAAACATATGAGTAGCCAATGTTAATGAGACTGTATCATTATCACTTGTAAACAATATGCATGACTACTGACATCATTTTTAGGGAAGTCTGGGCATGTCTTTTTCTTTTGAGCAATAAAGTCTTCAACTTTAATATTGAAACATCCTGTCAGTCCACATAACTTAAAGCCACAAACACAATCTAAAATGATAGAAAATCTTTCTATACGTTCTGATAAATTATTTTAAATTTTGACATGAGTAACTCTTCAAGCTTGAAATTATACAGATTATAACACCAGCGTGCCAGAGCAGTGATATTCATTTTGTATCCATACCAGGTTTAAGTGTCAAGGTTAATATCTGTAATCTATTTGTAGTGCTAATCCATAGTTACATGTTTCATGCAAATAAATTTGAATTTTATTTAAATACAATTTGGTTCATCAACTCCATCAGTACAAAATAAAAGCTTGATAAAAATCACATCACTAATTTTCCTATAAATCTCCAAAATCTTATTTCTACCTTCTGGCTTGAACATGCAAAAGCTCATGGGAAGGACGACTAGGGTCAGTCCTTGGAACATACGACTTTCCGGCTTGGCTGGCGATCTCATCGTTATATCTGTCGAGGTAAGGCAAGGCTAGTAGATAGTCCTTGTAATCAGGAAGAATGTAGCACCAAGCTTGCACGCAGGTATCGCTGAGTGTGTCATCCTCGTTGAGCTGTATTATCATGTGGTCTTATTAAATGCAGATGAAACATTAGGAGTTATCTGCACTACCAGATTCATTGTACAGTACTATGCTTTGCAGTACCTACCTTGTGCACAGGTATGAGCTCTCGTACGTAAACAATCGGGTGTCTTTCCAATTCATCCAATGCTAATAGCTTCTCTTTGGTTACCTCATATAGCTCTCCATATATTTGCTAAAACATTGCTAAACTTGAGATCGTCCAACTCAGGAAGGAGAAACCACACTGTCTGGTTGGATAAGAGAAGTGGAGTCTAACTCAATGCTTCTGAACCTTTTTGGAGGTATATGTTCACTTATTAAACTCTTTATAGTTGGGAAATATATTATATAGGTAAATATATATATTATATAGGTAAATATATACAGTCAAACATGGATAACTCGTCCACGGATAGCTCGAACACATGGTTAATTCGAACATTTCCTTTGGTCCGTTCCCACGTAATGATAAATTGCTATAGATAACTCGAACTCAACACTGTTAATTCGAACTGTTTTTTTGCCCAACGGCTTCCGAAACGGTTGTTATCGCTTTAGAAAATCACTTTATTCAAAGCCATAGAGGTAAACTTCATCTTTTCGTAATTCATAAGCGTCGTTATTACTACCATCGGCAAAATATTTTTGTCAACGACTTTTCTAAAAGTTTGGTGAAATTTGATTTATACTGCGATACGATGAATAGCACGAGCTAGCCGGGTCACGCGCGCAAGGATTTTCGCCACGCACATACAAAACAAAAATCGCATGTTGTTTTGTATGTGCGTGGCGAAAATCCTTGAGTGCGTGACCCGGCTAGCCCGTGATGAATAGTTTTCCGACGTTGATTCCGTGTTGAATCAACGTCGGAATGTTGAATGTTTAAAACGTCTTAAGAATTGTTGTAATTAAACGTATACGTTGTCTGAGCTACAAAAAACCATTCATCGTTTGACCTAAACACAGAATACGTGTGTACATTCAATAAGTATCTATTAAAAAAAACATGAGTGATATAGAATGTACCGTAAAACCTCGTAAAACTTCTAATTGAACTGCCTCGGAGTGTTGCTCTTAACGAATCCCAGGTAAAGTAAGGTAATCTGCATAAACTTCAAGAAAAAACGGCAAAATTGATCGTGGGTAAAACCCCAAAAGAAAAAAATGTCTTTTCTTTTGAACATTTCAACAACGATCAAGTTTTGCCAATGTCAATCTGAAAAACGTCCTGGCAATAACATCACCTCAAACAACAAACCAATCTCAAGTGATAGAAAAATCTCTATACTTTTTCATGAAAACGTTTTAAACTTTACATTAGAAGCATTTAATTTGAAACAAGCCATTTGTGCTTTTGATTTATATTATAGTTTGTATATGTACATGTATCTACTAATAAATAAGTAAATATATGGACTTGTGACAGTGCTCTGATAACTTGAATGCTCTGATAATTCGAACACTTTTGCTCGGTCCCTTGAAGTTCGAGTTATCCATGTTTGACTGTATATTATATAGGTAAATATGTATATTATATAGGTAAATATATATATTATATAAGTAAACATACTGTATAGGTAAATATATAAAATAAATAAAATTTACTAGCTCTGTTGAACAACTGAGACTGACTCGCCCAAAATCTGAGGTTTGCTTCAACACAAGTTAAGAACAGTTAGTCTATATACCCTAGGACACTTATGTATTCGCGGCATCTAACTTTCGCGTTTTCGCGGCAACAGCCTTTCGCGAAAATTTCATGAGCGAAACTAAACTATCACAACGAACGAGCGAAAACGCGAAAATAAATGGCTTTCTTCATTGATATTCACAATAAAATCGTCATATTAGAAATGCAGGCAATTTTCGTATGTGATTGGCTCATTGGGCAAGTTTTGCTAAACTCATTATAGCTAATACACCGACTGAGCACCTTGGCAAAACAAATTAAGATAATAAGTTTTTTTGAAAAAGCCTAGACAAATGAAGATGATGATATTAGTTTTGCCATTGAATTTGTAACTGATGAGGATGACAGTCTGGTAGGGAAAGTCATAAAATTGAATAATAATTATTGCGGTGATGAATTTTATTACCAACCAAAAGCAATAACAACCCGGGGCCATGGCCACCGCGTGCTATAAATACTTGAATTCTAATATTGGTACAACATCAGTCACTGCGGCAGTGACCTTGACGTCATTGATAGTCCAGGAGACAAGCTGCAGCAAGCGATCAAATTGCATTATTGATCTCGCCTACACATTTCTACTTGCGGTTCACAAATACAAACTACCGTACTTTTCGGACGATTAGCCGCTACTTTTTCTGATGATTTGAGCCATGCGGCTTATAGGTAGGCCTACAAGGGTGCGGCTAATCACTGTGGCTTATTCTGTGGCTTTTTCTTTCACCGCTAGGGCGCACTAACGGGAATCTCCAATTAGTGCACTTCTAGCTGTGAAAGAAAATACGAAACAATGCCTCACGGTACTGTCCTGTTAGTCACTAAGTTAAAAAGCGTCGGATAATACGAAACTGTGCCGTTCTGCACTGTTCCGTTTTAAATGGCTTAGTTGCTGCTACGTTAAAAAGCAGTCCTTAGTTCTGCGGCCTATAGTAAGGTGCAGCTTATGTATTGTTTTATTATCGTTTCTGGAAAATAAAGCACATGCAGCTTATATAGAGGTGCGGTTCCAAACAGTACGGTAGTCCCAAATTGAAAAATATTTCGTACCAGTGAACTGGACCTGAGGAATCTAATGTTTGTTCCACTGCATTTATTTTCACATCACTGTATTTTCGCACTCATCAGAGCTGCGAAATTAAGTTCCAGCGAAATTTTACTCTGTATGCTACTCACGAAACTAAATACTAGCGAAATATAAGTGTCCTAGGGTATATGAAAACTAGCTGAGACTGTTATGACAGGTCTGATATAATAGCTCTTAGGCAGCCCTGACCATGAAATATGAGGGATGCTATTTAGTAAAAAAGGGTGCTCCAGGTTCCCACTTTTTAATTAATTCGCAAAAAAATGTGCCTTTTTGTTTGATGGCTGTTCGATAATATTCATTGTACAGTCACACCTCGACATCGAGTGCCCCAACACACAAGAAGAAAACTGAGATATGAGCAAAATTAAAGCAAGAGGTACGAGCGAGTTCTCGATAACCGCTAAATGGCTACGTATGCGAGAGGCGGTTCTTGAGGACAGCATCGCTCGGCCTTTCTTGGCGAATAAGTTTGAAAAAAGATAAAAAGGTAGACTAAAAGTTATGGTGAAAGCAAGTCAGAATGCATCAGAAACAGATAATAAAAAATTGAGACAAAACTGAAGTTAAGTTTACTAAAGAGTTAAAGCGTGGCTTCAAATGGGTGTTTAGTAAGCTAAATTCATTGAAGCTAAATTCAAAGTTGGTTTTACGTTGTGTAGCGTCACAAAAGCCTTGTGTACCAAACGCATTGCTGTCAAGCTTCTCTCATACTGCCATTAGCTTTTGTTTGTCTTGAAAGTAAGAACTCCATACAGTACTGTATATATATAGTAATGTTATATTTTATTGCAGATCATAACCGGTATTTATTACTTTGTGAGTGTAGGCATTGAGTTACAACAATTAAAAACATGTTTCTCCATCATGATATCATGTTTTAGGTGGTTTTTTATTGTATAAAAATGGATTAATTTGTATTTAGTTATTTTCTAAAGGAAATATTGCATTGAGATTCGAGAACATTGACATACAAGCTCAGTCCTGGAACGCATTAAGGTCATATGTCGAGGTATGACTATAATTGCTATTTTCAATTTTTCACTGTTTAGTATCTGTTAGCATGTTGCTGGGATATACTAACATTTTTATGATATTATTGTTATAGTACAGATATCTATGGGTATACTATATATAACTATATAGTATTAGCGTCACATCCAATTGACTTCTCAGCTTATAGTTGCCAAAGGGAAGACAAATATCAATCGGAGAAAAGAGACTTTCTAGGTTACCAATAATAACCTACCAAAATTTCATATAGTTTTCTTGGTTACAGAACTGGGTACTTTTTACTTCAGAGTAGATTAAACTGCTGTATTGTGGTCTGCTAACTTACCATTCCTGCTCCAAGTTTGTTCAGCATGAATGGAACATTTAGAGTAGATGCTATCACCAAAGGTCTCTTTTCCTGGGTCTTCCCTTTACCTGACATTAATCAGAACTAAATGATGAATAACATTTGAACAACTTCTACTTCGATACTAGGACTATACAGGATTCACATTACAACAGACAATGGTGAGACTGTGCTCAAACCGAAGATGGCTACTTCAATGAAAATGTATTTTAAATATGGTGTAATAGTGTTTGCAGCTTTTAACTTTTATCTCTTAGAATATATTAAATAATTAGCACTTTCATCTCCAGACGATTTATTTTGCCCGTTCAACTGTCTATTATTGGCGCAAGTACAATGACGATTCATTTGAGAATCCTCCATTTGTAGACTGTTTAATATGTATGAACGCGTATAAACATGTATAACAAGTATAAACATGCCATAGTTGTTACAAACTGCAGTCTCAGGTAATCGGAGAGACTTGAGCTTCAAAGACTAATATATACACCGTCAGTAAGAGGTCAACTGGTTAGTATCTCTGGACAGATAGTATGATCTCCAGATCAGTGCAAAGAAGTTTTCTCCCTCACTGACTTGCAACTAAAGGATGAAAAAGTAAATGTTACTCTTGTTCAATGTCTAAGTTTGTCTGCCTCTACTCTGTGAGCAGATCAAACAACAATAGTAGCCACAAACAAGACACAAAAGCTGGTTTATGTCTCCTTAGTGACAACCATCAACTAAAATAACCTCTGCTTCATATCGACTATCTTCCATTCTGTTTTTGCACTCCATATGAAATTTGGATAACAATTCTGTTGGTTTCATACGGCCATTCAATGTTATGTTAGTCAGGACTCAGGAGTAGCAAGCTCCCCACTGCCACAAAAACCCATTTAATTTGTGACTATGAAGGGCTATGAATTAGAGCCATTGCTCGGCTG
The DNA here is from genome assembly GCF_963576615.1 of Watersipora subatra. Taxonomy (NCBI): domain Eukaryota; kingdom Metazoa; phylum Bryozoa; class Gymnolaemata; order Cheilostomatida; family Watersiporidae; genus Watersipora; species Watersipora subatra. The sequence goes on along the minus strand of NC_088709.1, from coordinate 42,092,523 downwards.
TTGTTTACCAGACACTTACCTAGATATTTGACAGAAGGGTTCTCACTTGTCTCATCTATTTCAAGTAGGGGGTGATTGGACCCGCCCTTTTGTAGCGTTCCATACACGAACACTGTTTCCATCGTAATCACTCAAATGAAACCTTTTTAAAACACAGAAATTGTTTTAATCAATCCAAATTAAGCAATTCCAAAAAATGAGTGAGAGGGTGTGGTCACTACATGAGCCCACATTCTACAGTCTCCCAGTTATCACACTGAACTGATGGTACCGATCCAGTAAATGGTAGATTTCAACATGAATTTGTGAATTGATACATGTAGGTGTTTGGTGAGCACACTTTTTCCTCTACACCAACGAGCTTGTTGCTTTAAGAACTTTATAATTTTTTTACTGCTGTCAAATTGAGTGCGACCAAACGCAACTATTGTGTGTAATAAACTAGCAGTAGAAATAACATGGAAATAGTAAATATTTCCATGGTGTTTTAATAAATGGTAGTAACTAGACTCAGTATTATGTAATCTAAGTAGTGATTGGTAGTCACAAGTGATGCACTCACTGCAATCAGTCGGTGCTTTTGGCAAAATCAGTGGTTCACTAACATTTTTTATTCATTATTTTTTACTGATTTCATCAGATTTAAAAAAGTTTTTAAATATTTAAAAGAAGGGCCTAACACAAAACCACCTAACACAAAACAAAACCACCTAACACAAGGTATGATTTTATTCTGGTCTGCTGAATCAATAACACTATAGCTGCAACACACCTACATCATTGTAAGAGCAACTGGTGTGGTCTGCTGGCAATGACCTTGACAATATAAAAAAGCACTGATTCGTCTTAAGTTTATTTTTACCAAGTGGAATTTAACTTCATTGCAGAATCATATTCGCGATAGCATCATTTTCAGCTGGTTTGACCTTCACCTTCCCTTGTTAGGAAGCCACATTAAAGAGAGTTTGACATGGGGGATTTTAAAAAACATGAGACAAGGAGAAATATTATACACCTTGGTTTATGCAAAACCATAATACTAGTTGCCTCTCATGGTTAGTCCGTTTTAGGTGATGGTACTTTTAAAAACTGCTGCCAATGCTTTTGCATCAACTGTCTATACATGTGGTTAATATAAGCACATACTATCAGACATTTACGTATGAAGCTGATTTACTTGGATGTTTGCTTCATATGTCAAAACTGTTGTATGTTGGAACAAATTATCCCATTAGAATACACTGTAATGTATTTAAACCATAACTGTCATGAACAACTGTTATCATATTTTCTAGGTAAATCAGCAGTAGTATAGTGAGAGCAGATCTACACACACTAGGCGGAGCTTAGGGAGCAGGAAGTGACATCACATCAGGATCTGTTTGATTGACAGTTGGGGGGCGGAGCTAGGCGGTGTTGAGTCATGGTGTGAGTCATGGCGATCTGTGTGATTCGTGGTGCGAGTGAGTAATGGTGTGAGTTGGTTGGTGACGTCGCGGTGGTGGTGGTGTCGGTGGCCGAGTGGTGAGTCGGGCCGCGAGACGATTCGCGGTTGTATTTGGGATTATCGGATTTCGTTGGCGTCCGGTAGAGGTCGCTCTTCCGTGCCGTTTCGGGGATTGACGGAGAGCTCGGTGGCGACGGGTTGACGGACGGTGGCGGATGGATTTCGAGATCGTCGGAGCTTGTATGTATTTTCTTTTTTCCGATCCCGAATGAGAATGATGTGTCTGCGAACGAATATTCATTTTGATTGTAAACTTCATAAATTCTGAAATTATCTATCGCCTCTAAGTCTTCATCAGGATTAAAACTTTTCAGAATTGACGGAGCATGCAATCTGAAGGAATTCAGAGAGAAATTAAAACAAAGATTATAAACTCTGTATATCAAGACAGTAATGAGTTAAGGAAATGATTTATGATTAAATTTTATATAGTTTATTTGATGATATATCATAGGGATTTAAACTTACTATCAATGGATATGTTATTGAATAAAAGTTTTGTATATAAAAATGCTAAAACATAATATAAAAAAGACTATTGAATTTCATTCAATCCCAATTTTCTTCTTCTTCTTTCATTGTCGAATGAGAATGAACTGTCTACAATCAAAACATACATTATTTTTAGTGAGATATAGTAAAAGTAAGACATACAATCAGATTAGATCATTCATTCAAACTAAAAATCAAATATAATGTAATACTTACTGAAGAAGAAGAAGATCCATCCTTTTTCTGAATGGAATCTTCCTGTTGAGATACGGGAGCCTGCAATTGCAATGATTACAGTCAGGATGGTTTACTATATCCTTGCTGAGATAGTAGACTCTACATTCACAATGGACTCCAACTTAAATTGTAAATTTCAATTGCATTAGTCATCGAATCATAGAATTATATGCAAGATGTAATGCAGACAGAATAGGATATGCAATCAGCTAGAGTAGGACATACAGACAATAAGAAAAACAAATATGTTACATCACATAGTCAGACTAGGACACACAGACAGAGGAGGATATTCAGTTAAAATAATCTGTTTTAATCTGAGTAGGGATATAACATACACTTTGCTAAGATATTGGAGTTTGCAATTGCAATGAATACAATCAGCCTAGAACACATAGTTACTACTCAGAAGAGAAGATTCATTGTATCATTCCTACATAACATCTAGATTGAATTTGTAGTACTTACTGTAAACCGTAATCTTTCGTTGAGATCTTGATAGAACTTTTCACGTAAGAGAAATCGACAAGCTTTTCGCTTCCGAACGCTTATTTCCATTCCATGAGAGCAGTAACCCCATCGCTTCACACATTTATCTACACAATGTAATCGTTCTTGAAATTTCCTTTTTCTGTTGTCTCTGGTACTCATTGTGAAGTTATGAACTGAATTGAAAAGGCATATTCGCTCGAAGGATTTATAACAAGTAGAAGTGTTGTCGCGGTTCAATAATTTTGTGATCTAATGATATATATAAACAGTTTTCGCGAAATTCACTTTCGCGAAATTCAATTTCGCGAAAGTTGACTATATAATATATATGTGTAATTTCGCGAAATCCAATTTCGCGAAAGTTGACTATATAATATATATGTGTAATTTCGCGAAATCCCCTTTCGCGAAATTCACTTTCGCGAAAGTTGACTATATAATATATATAATGTGTAATTTCGCGAAATTCAATTTCGCGAAAATCTGTTTACTATTTTCGCTTCATTAATTCCTTTGGACACACCCATCATTCTTCAATTCACTATATAAGCGTTGCATAATCTGATGGAATATTCTGCCTCATTAACCATCTCTTGATACCTACTTATATTTGAGAATTTGGGTCGATCGAGTGTTGATACCATAAGGCTTGTATGCTTCAGCTAGAATTCTGTTAGCCGGCTACTCGCGATTAAGTTCGTTGAGTGTCGCTGTTTTCAGGGGCTGTTGTGTGGACAAGCGCCTTGGCATTCGACTTGATTGTTTTCCTAGGTTTACCTATGGAATTCTCCTGTTTGGTTTGGCTTAACCATTCCATAACAGTTTCTCGACCAGTAAATAGATGAAGATGATGAACTAGTAAAGGGGCATACATGGATTAATATGTGGATTATTTTGAGGATAGCTCCAACTCAGTGTGAGTATATCAATATATAAAACTTATATCAAAAATGTTACGTTATTGAATCATTGGCTTTGCCGTTTCCGGTTAGTGCATGCGCACGCAGTTCTGTTTTTATCCTCGAGGATGCGTTACACGTTTTTCTAATGCTCTTGTATTGTATTCCTTATTCACATGTACTATTGTACGTTATTCATAATATACGTTCTACAGCATTAACTACACACATATTCAACAAAAAAGGTAAATAATATTCGGTTGTATTTGTTACCAACTTTATTTCGATATAAAGTATATATGTATATTCAATTGTAAAATATAGAAAAAAATTTATGTCAGATCTTCTAGTAATTTAACAATTTGGGAAGTTCCTTGAATATGTACATTGTCAACACCTTCATTTTCTTCGTTATTAAGACTTTTACTAATTTTTCCATTCCAATCATATCTATCTAGTATAGTTTTTCGAACTACATGATCTCGTGTATCTGTTTCAGAAATTTTTAGCATAACTGTTAGAAAATCTTCTATTGAACATCCTCTGCTCCAAAATATTGCAAAGAGAAGACAGTAATCTCCACATGTTGTTGAAATAATTGTTTCCAATGAAACAACCTTGTTGCCAATGACGTGCAACTAAATTTTTGGTTCAACATTTCCATTTCTAATTATTTTTTCAAAAACGGTAAAACCAGACCGTTATCGTCATGACAATAAGAAACACACCGAGTTTGTTCAACGCAAAGAAAAGCGTCAGGAATTTTGTGAGAGTAAGAGTTGCTAAACAATTTTACACCTATCTTGTGGAGAATTTTGTTCTGAATAAGATACATTTAAAAGTAAAACGATATATGTTTTCATTTTTTGAGATATTGCTTAAATACTAACGGTATATCGGATTTTTTAGAAAATCCGTTTGAATTAACTTGGGCAGAATAATCGTTTGGTCAACAATTAACGTGGTAGCGAAAGAGTTAATATACAAGTGAGCAGTGATTATAAATGTATATATAATAATAAAATGTGAGTAAGATAAAAGCTACTGAAGATACAATAAACAAAGCTAGGATTGTGCTAGTCCATGTTGATATACAAGGGAGCAGTGATTATAAATATATATATATATAATAAATCGTGAGTAAGATAAAAGCTACTGAAGATACAATAATCAAAGCAGGATTGTACTAGTCTATGTTGATGTACAAGTGGGCAATGATTATAAATGTATATATAATAATAAAATGAGAGTAAGATAAAAGCTACTGAAGATACAATAAACAAAGCTAGGACTGTACTAGTCCATGTTAATATACAAGTGAGCAGTGATTATAAATATATATATAATAATAAAATGAGAGTGAGTAATGTGAGTATATATAATAATACATTTTATTATTATATATAATTATAATCACTGCTCACTTGTATATTAACATGGACTAGCACAGTCCTAGCTTTGTTTATTGTATCTTCAGTAGCTTTTATCTTACTCACATTTTATTATTATATATACATTTATAATCATTGCTCACTTGTACACCAACATAGACTAGTACAATCCTAGTTTTTGTTTATTGTATCTTCAGTAGCTTTTATCTTACTCACATTTTATTATTATATATATTTATAATCACTGCTCCCTTGTATATCATCATGGACTAGTACAATCCTAGCTTTGATTGTATCTTCAGTAGCTTTTATCTTACTCACATTTTATTATTATATATACATTTATAATCATTGCTCACTTGTATATCAGCATGGCCTAGCACAATCCTAGTTTTGCTTATTGTATCTTTAGTAGATTTTATCTTACTCACATTTTATTATTATATATACATTTATAATCACTGCTCACTTGTATATTAACATGGCCTAGCACAATCCTAACTTTGTTTATTGTATCTTCAGTAGCTTTTATCTTACTCACATTTTATTATATATACATTTAAAATCATTGCTCACTTGTACATCAACAGGGTCTAGCACAATCCTAGCTTTGTTTTATTGTATCTTCAGTATCTTTTATCTTACTCACGTTTTATTATTATATATTCATTTATATTCGCTGCTCACTTGTATATTAACATAGACTAGCACAATCCTAGCTCTGTTTATTGTATCTTCAGTAACTTTTATCTTACTCACATTTTATTATTATATATACATTTATAATCACTGCTCACTTGTATATTAACACGGACTAGCACAATCCTAGCTTTGTTTATTCTATCTTGAGTAGCTTTTATCTTACTCACATTTTATTATTATATATACATTTATAATCACTGCTCACTTGTACATTAACATGGACTAGCACAACCCTAGCTTTTATCTTACTCACATTTTATTATTATATATACATTTATAATCATTGCTCACTTGTATATCAACATGGCCTAGCACAATCCTAGTTTTGCTTATTGTATCTTTAGTAGTTTTTATCTTACTCACATTTTAATATTATATATACATTTATAATCACTGCTCACTTGTATATCAACATGGACTAGCACAATCCTAGCTTTGTTTATTGTATCTTCAGTAGCTTTTATCAATTATTCTAAAGTGCTGTAAAAGATCATCAGGAGTGTTAATAAAGTACTGAGAATAAGTATGTGTACAATTATTATAAAGTGCTGTAAGAGAACATCAGGAGTATTAATAAAGTACAGAGAATAAGTATATGTACAATTATTATAAAGTGCTGTAAGAGATCATCAAGAGTGTTAATAAAGTACAGAGAATAAGTATATGTACAATTATTATAAAGTGCTGTCAGAGATCATCAGGATTGTTAATAAAGTACAGAGAATAAGTATATGTACAATTATTATAAAGTGTAGTAAGAGATCATCAGGAGTGTTATTAAAGTACAGATAATAAGTATATGTACAATTATTATAAAGTTCTGTAAGAGTTCATCAAGAGTGTTAATAAAGTACAGAGAATAAGTATATGTACAATTATTATAAAGTGCTGTAAGAGATCATCAAGAGTGTTAATAAAGTACTGAGAATAAGTATATGTACAATTATTATAAAGTGCTGTAAGAGATCATCAGGTGTGGTAAAAAAGTACAGATAATAAGTATGTGTACAATTATTATAAAGTGTAGTAAAAGACCATCAAGAGTGTTAATAAAATACAGAGAATAAGTATATGTACAATTATTATAAAGTGCTGTAAGAGATCATCAAGAGTGTTAATAAAGTACTGAGAATAAGTATATGTACAATTATTATAAAGTGCTGTAAGAGATCATCAGGTGTGGTAAAAAAGTACAGATAATAAGTATGTGTACAATTATTATAAAGTGTAGTAAAAGACCATCAAGAGTGTTAATAAAATACAGAGAATAAGTATGTGTACAATTATTATAAAGTGTAGTAAGAGATCATCAAGAGTGTTAATAAAGTACAGAGAATAAGTATGTGTACAATTATTCTAAAGTGCTGTAAAAGATCATCAGGAGTGTTAATAAAGTACTGAGAATAAGTATGTGTACAATTATTATAAAGTGTTGTAAGAGAACATCAGGAGTATTAATAAAGTACAGAGAATAAGTATATGTACAATTATTATAAAGTGCTGTAAGAGATCATCAAGAGTGTTAATAAAGTACAGAGAATAAGTATATGTACAATTATTATAAAGTGCTGTCAGAGATCATCAGGATTGTTAATAAAGTACAGAGAATAAGTATATGTACAATTATTATAAAGTGTAGTAAGAGATCATCAGGAGTGTTATTAAAGTACAGATAATAAGTATATGTACAATTATTATAAAGTTCTGTAAGAGTTCATCAAGAGTGTTAATAAAGTACAGATATTAAGTATATGTACAATTATTATAAAGTGCTGTAAGAGATCATCAAGAGTGTTAATAAAGTACAGAGAATAAGTATATGTACAATTATTATAAAGTGTTGTAAGAGATCATCAGATGTGTTAACAAAGTACAGATAATAAGTATATGTACAATTATTATAAAGTGCTGTAAGAGTTCATCAAGAGTGTTAATAAAGTACAGATATTAAGTATATGTACAATTATTATAAAGTGCTGTAAGAGATCATCAAGAGTGTTAATAAAGTACTGAGAATAAGTATATGTACAATTATTATAAAGTGCTGTAAGAGATCATCAGGAGTGTTAATAAAGTACTGAGAATAAGTATATGTACAATTATTATAAAGTGTAGTAAGAGATCATCAAGAGTGTTAATAAAGCACAGAGAATAAGTATATGTACAATTATTATAAAGTGTATTAAGAGATCATCAGGAGTGTTAATAAAGTACTGAGAATAAGTATGTGTACAATTATTATAAAGTGCTGTAAGAGATCATCAAGAGTGTTAATAAAGTACAGAGAATAAGTATATGTACAATTATTATAAAGTACTGTAAGAGATCATTAGGAGTGTTAATAAAGTACTGAGAATAAGTATGTGTACAATTATTATAAAGTGCTGTAAGAGATCATCAAGAGTGTTAATAAAGTACTGAGAATAAGTATGTGTACAATTATTATAAAGTGTAGTAAAAGTCCATCAAGAGTGTTAATAAAATACAGAGAATAAGTATGTGTACAATTATTATAAAGTGTAGTAAGAGATCATCAAGAGTGTTAATAAAGTACAGAGAATAAGTATGTGTACAATTATTCTAAAGTGGTGTAAGAGATCATCAGGTGTGGTAAAAAAGTACAGAGAATAAGTATGTGTACAATTATTATAAAGTGTAGTAAAAGACCATCAAGAGTGTTAATAAAATACAGAGAATAAGTATGTGTACAATTATTATAAAGTGCTGTAAAAGATCATCAAGAGTGTTAATAAAGTACTGAGAATAAGTATGTGTACAATTATTATAAAGTGCTGTAAGAGATCATCAAGAGTGTTAATAAAGTACAGAGAATAAGTATATGTACAATTATTATAAAGTACTGTAAGAGATCATTAGGAGTGTTAATAAAGTACTGAGAATAAGTATGTGTACAATTATTATAAAGTGCTGTAAGAGATCATCAAGAGTGTTAATAAAGTACTGAGAATAAGTATATGTACAATTATTATAAAGTGCTGTAAGAGATCATCAAGAGTGTTAATAAAGTACTGAGAATAAGTATATGTACAATTATTATAAAGTGCTGTAAGAGATCATCAGGTGTGGTAAAAAAGTACAGAGAATAAGTATGTGTACAATTATTATAAAGTGTAGTAAAAGTCCATCAAGAGTGTTAATAAAATACAGAGAATAAGTATGTGTACAATTATTATAAAGTGTAGTAAGAGATCATCAAGAGTGTTAATAAAGTACAGAGAATAAGTATGTGTACAATTATTATAAAGTGCTGTAAGAGATCATCAGGAGTATTAATAAAGTACAGAGAATAAGTATATGTACAATTATTATAAAGTGCTGTAAAAGATCATCAAGAGTGTTAATAAAGTACAGAGAATAAGTATATGTACAATTATTCTAAAGTGCTGTAAAAGATCATCAGGAGTGTTAATAAAGTACTGAGAATAAGTATGTGTACAATTATTATAAAGTGCTGTAAGAGATCATCAGGAGTATTAATAAAGTACAGAGAATAAGTATATGTACAATTATTATAAAGTGCTGTAAAAGATCATCAAGAGTGTTAATAAAGTACAGAGAATAAGTATATGTACAATTATTATAAAGTGCTGTCAGAGATCATCAGGAGTGTTAATAAAGTACAGAGAATAAGTATATGTACAATTATTATAAAGTGTAGTAAGAGATCATCAGGAGTGTTATTAAAGTACAGATAATAAGTATATGTACATCTAATCTGATTGTATGTCTTACTTTTACTATATCTCACTAAAAATAATGTATGTTTTGATTGTAGACAGTTCATTCTCATTCGACAATGAAAGAAGAAGAAGAAAATTGGGATTGAATGAAATTCAATAGTCTTTTTTATATTATGTTTTAGCATTTTTATATACAAAACTTTTATTCAATAACATATCCATTGATAGTAAGTTTAAATCCCTATGATATATCATCAAATAAACTATATAAAATTTAATCATAATATCATTTCCTTAACTCATTACTGTCTTGATATACAGAGTTTATAATCTTTGTTTAATTTCTCTCTGAATTCCTTCAGATTGCATGCTCCGTCAATTCTGAAAAGTTTTAATCCTGATGAAGACTTAGAGTTCATGTAAATCTCACTTCGATCCAATATCATGAGAGCTGGTGTCAACCATTGAAATGATGAGGGAATGTTATACTTTTGAGGTTCGATGATCGAACATAATACCACACGCTCTCCCTTACGTTCAACGAAGAATTGCAACGCAATCTCACAATTGTCATTTTCTTCAGACTTATTTGCTTGTATTACTTCTAACGAAGCTGGAATATCCAAAACTTTTAGATCAATCCATTTCCATGGTTCTTGCATTTCCTCGGTTTTAAAAACTGTTGCAATAGGTGACGTAATTTTCTCATCTCCTTCCATATAATTTTCCTTGGATTCGAATAACCGCTTTACTACCGAACTTTTTCTTGATGATCTTCGTAATGACGTAGTTCTGTTCAATCTAGACTTGGTTGGTCTTCTATAGTCTCTTTGTTTCATATTCAATTGGGAAGTTCTTTCAGAAATAATGTCGATATTCATACTATTGGAAGTTGACTCCTCAGAAGCTCCAGTAACAATCAACACTAACTAATAATACTTCATCAATTTATACATTATCTTTAAAAAAGTAGTGGAACCATAACAGCGATGGATAATTTCAGAATTTATGAAGTTTACAATCAAAATGAATATTCGTTCGCAGACACATCATTCTCATTCGGGATCGGAAAAAAGAAAATACATACAAGCTCCGACGATCTCGAAATCCATCCGCCACCGTCCGTCAACCCGTCGCCACCGAGCTCTCCGTCAATCCCCGAAACGGCACGGAAGAGCGACCTCTACCGGACGCCAACGAAATCCGATAATCCCAAATACAACCGCGAATCGTCTCGCGGCCCGACTCACCACTCGGCCACCGACACCACCACCACCGCGACGTCACCAACCAACTCACACCATTACTCACTCGCACCACGAATCACACAGATCGCCATGACTCACACCATGACTCAACACCGCCTAGCTCCGCCCCCCAACTGTCAATCAAACAGATCCTGATGTGATGTCACTTCCTGCTCCCTAAGCTCCGCCTAGTGTGTGTAGATCTGCTCTCACTATACTACTATCAGCCATGCTGATTCTGATTTTGTACTCAAAATAAAGATTGGTCCACTAACCCTCAAAGTCATTTAGGCTTTTTTAAAGCGTTTCACTATCCGTTTCGAAAACAACACAGTAGGCATTACAAGCTCCGCCCATAAATATGTGACGAAACCTAGCTTTTTCAGGAACGGAAGTTGGGAATGTTTAGTCCAATTTAGAATAATAGAGATAAACTCATTATTATCTAATTCCAGCCCGTAAAATAATCTCAGTCTTTTATGAAAGGTATATAAACTATATAAAATTGCTCGTATCTTGTTACATGATGTTCAAATGGGCTGAACGCCGAAAAAAATGAGCTCAAAAAGCGCGGTTTTATCACAAGCTAGCGTTGTTATCGCGCTTTTTTAAATATGCAATGCTAAATAGCTTATCTACCTTTCAGAAAAGACTGATATTATTTTTAAGGCTGAATTTAGATATTAATGGATTTTAAAACACCCATCTCTATTATTCTAAATCGGTCTAAACATCCCTACGTAACTTCTGTTCCTAAAAAGCTAGGTTACGTCACGTATTTATGGGCGGAGCTTGTTGTGCCGATCGCGTTGCTTTCAAGACCGATATTAAAACGCTGTAAAAAGCCTTCATTACTCTGAAAGTTAGTGGACTAATCTTTATTTTGAGTACAAAATCGGAATCAGCGTGTCTGATTTACCTAGTAAATACGATAAAAGTTGTATGTGACAGTTATGGTTTAACAGTCGGAAAAACCCTCCATCTTTAGCAAATACTGCAAGTAATTACATTCAAATTAATGTATTATGTAAAACTGTAAAAATAAATCCAAAAAAACTAAACTTATATTATACGTAAAAACTAAATGAAGTAGCTAGCAATAAAAAGATGCGTTTCATTTATCAGATATCGGGTAGAAAAGTGTAGGCTCTGCAATACAAAGGTTTAGCAATGGTTCGGAGGTAAAGGTGGTGAGAAAGCAGCGTGCCCTAACAAGCTTGACTTACATAGGCTATATTTTATTTATATATACTGCTATGCTATATTTTTAATTGTCATTAGCCGCTTTACTTCCATTTACAATTTGTAATTTTTGTAAAACTCCGAACACTGTTTGTTGGGAATTACTTCAAGAACAGAGTCAACATTTGTTTACATTTCACATGTTGGAAAAGTGTGTACATTAAGTTGATTATATACAGTTTTTATTGTAGTTTTATGCATAGCTAAACATATCAGTTATACAAACTGTATATTGCAAATGTAAAAGTCAGGCTGAAGTTTAACATTTTGAAGATTTTCTTTCATAATATTCCAGTTTCGTTTGAAAAAACTTGAACCAAACAATGAGAAAACAGAACTTGGAGGAAATTGCATGATAAAGGTTTAAGCATCACAAATTTCTATTACTTCTAGAGACTAATTCATGTGTAGCAACACGCCTTACTAGTAGTGACAGGATCATAAAATATATAAAGTTAAACAGAAAAAACTGATTTATTCTTTTTAAAAACATTGAATTCGAAAGAAAATACATTCAGATATCTAATAAAAACTCAGGTTCATAATTAAGCCATAAGCATTGATCTCTAGCCTTTTGAAAAATAGGAGTATATACATGTATAGGCTACTGGTGCGGTGGAGAAATCAAGCTAGGAGCATCAGTGTTCAAGTCACCTACTGGCTAGAAGCATCATGATAGGTGTGATGTTTCAAACTGAGTACGGAATTGCTCTCTCTCTCTTTCTCACTAAATAGCTATTATGTTAACACCTTATCCCGGTAACCCTGTTACTACTACCAAGTACTATAGAATAATTGTAAAACTTTGATGCAAATTGTTTAGTGACATACTACGGGCTGAGCGCAAAATTGTTGTAACTTCATATAGAACATAAGAGAAGTTACAACAATTTTTGCGCTCAGCCCACAATACAGACATTGAAAAAACACTTTGGAGTTGTCTCCACATGAAATGCTTATATTATACATACTGTATACGCCTATAATTGTATATTAACGCTTGGTTATGGTACACCATTGCGCACTCTTCTGTTTGACTTGAATTGCATTCCATCTATGCCTTTTTTCAATCATAGTTTTTCAATTTGGATCCAACACATTTTAATATTTGTTTTGTAAACCTACGGACTGACTAGTGTCACTCATTCAGGGAGAGTTTTGGGTTTGCGAAATAGAGTGAGCTTTTATCTTAGAACCTTGTTTTCTGCTTCTAGGAAACCTACAGCACAGAATGAAATGAAATGCTGACACATGCGTTTAATAAAAAAGTGATAAGCAATGATAACTATTCTCAGCTATAACGGTATTATTCTTGCATATACATTGGGGCTGGTTAGATCTCTTCTCAAATTCAAGAAAAGGCAACCCAATACAGAATAAGAAAAACCTACATCAACAAAACCCAAAGAATTAGCTGTAACTTTTGGTTGTAAAACATCAATTAAAACAAGTCTATGCTATCGATGACTATTGCAAGGTCACGTTAACAATCCTCATATGATATGAATACCTCATGCTCTGCAAGATACTAGAGACAACAGTGGTAACATATGTATGTAGGAGGAGAGATAATCACAAAAAATCAAATAACTAGCTATTTACCCACTTTATTGTCCAAACTTTGCTAAATCATGCATTGACACCTGCTGACAGCTTACCTCTTACAAAGCTTCTCAATAGAAATACTCCCACAGTTAGCAACTCTTTGCAAATCAGTGTAGAAAATGTAAATTATTTATGAAAGAACCTGACTTGGCTACATCAGCTAAGGTCAAAGGTCATCACTAACGTCAGATGGATACTCTTTGCATAAACACCCAACATTGTTGCTTATAAAGGTGTTGACCTCGGAGAGTCGCAAGGAATTCTTTGAAATGCACATCATTTTATTATAATAGTTTGCCTACTTAGCTCATGTATATAGGTAAGTTTCTAAAATGCAATGTAATCCATTATGATATACAAGACCTTAGGAGTGTGACAAAGAAGATTTTGGTTTATCCGTCACTAAAAACTAGAATATTTCTTTTGCATTGACATTGTACATCGACATTGTACATGCTCAGGTCTAAGCAATGCCATCGAGAGAAGTCAATGGTTAAAAAGTTTGCCCTTACTGCAAAAATATTTCATACGCTTTTAATGACACTGAAGTTTCATAGAATATTGAATAAATATGTATGAATTTCTTTTTACTACAAAACAAATCTGTATCTAAAACAAGGGTTTATCGCTTATGCTTGTATTTGCTGCTGTTTTGATACAGATTGTGCAGAATCTTGTCTTCTACTGAGGTGACCAGTTCACTGAATTCGGTAAACACTCTGTTAGCAAATGAAGGTTAAAATCAGTTTAGGATATTTGAACCATAATTGGTTATTTCACTAGTTTCACTTATTAGTAGTGACACTTTAGGGAGTTGAAGTTATAACTTTAAGATTTGTAAGCTGCAATCAAGTTCCTCAATTTTGATAAACGTACATATTAGGTCCAAGGAAAAAACTTAACTGCATTAAAGATCGGAGATGGATCGATTTAGCCCAAAAGCAGTTATTGTATATGAAAGATATATCATATGAAACAGTTATTCACATAGAACTTGATAAGCCAATATTAAAATAAATGTTTTGTAAGCTTATGAACACTGGTGTTTAGCATGTTAATAGAAAGTATTGTAAAGAATCATGGGACATCTAACCAAAAGAGCTGAATAAAAAACCACTACGATTATATTTTAGATTGTTGTTGACTCTGGCTACTTGGAAAGGCTGTATTCGCAAGGATGTTGAAATATTCGCAATGAGAAAAGTTAGTTGTTAATTGTAGGAGTTATCAGCTCGTATGAACCACACGGTTTCGAGAAAATGGTCGATGCTGGCAATCAACTAATAGCAAGACTTGCCTATCAACTACCGGCTTTTGGATTAGATGCAGAGTAAGCATATTCACAACACATAGATTATACTAGTTTCAGTAACAGCAAAATCTGTCTACTGGTCAGCAGTCTTTTATACCAAGTCAGTGATCAAGACATGCAGCAAAACAATTGCAAAAGTTCAATATTTCATTCAAACATACATGTTTGCATCTAATCCAAGCACATAGTAAGCAGAGTGTCTCATTTTTTACGCATGCTGCTGCCTGTGCCTATTTAATCCCATTGCATATTAAATAGCCTCAAACTACAAACAATATTCATGTTTGTAGTTTGAAACACACACACAAAAACAACTGTTTTGTTGTTTTTTGTGTGTGTAGACTACGGCCCGGTCTCGGCAATATTCCCGCTAAAGGACACCTGTGATGCAAACAAGCAACAAACCTGAGAAAATGTTTGTTGCATAACAAAACCGAGACAGCTTATACTTTGTCTTCTATTTGCTGTATACGATTGAATGGTTAAATCTACAGAAAAGAAATTAACCTATTGTGCGAATTAGTTTCAAAATGTCAAACCAAAACGCTGAGGTCTTGTAGGTTCAGAGTCCGTAGTATAGAAGCGGTATGCGCTTATATAGCAAGAGCTTTTTGCACCGCTAAGCATTGTGACAAAGGAGTTATCAGCCTCGCTAAAATTGACACTAAACCTAAATTGGTTCGTTTTGAAATTGTCCAGATACACTTGAATGTATTTTGTTTTACGTATTCACTATGAACGTTACGAAGATCTGAAGCTAATTAATAAAAACTTTAGTAGCGATTCCAACTAATATTAAATTTCTAAGTCGCGCCCATAGCTGGTTTCATATAGCTTGTGTTCTTTGTTATTGTGTAAAAATTTAAAACGTTGTCGAAGTATCGACACAACTTTCGACCCAAAGGCCAGTTAATTAATTGGTTCTTTAGCATCGTGCGTTCCACTGTAATTGGATTTTGAGTGACCGCACCAGGTTAGGTTTCCCTCTAAATATTTTTCATCGACTGTCTTTGGTCAAAAAGTTGCTTTATAATGTTGTTAAAATATATACATTTGGCTTTACTTGAATAGTTACATTTTATTTACGGAATGTCGATGTCTCTTACCAGAGCCTTAATTTTTTTTGTTTTAGCTTTGCACTTTGATTCGTCTGGTTTCTTCGGGTTTGCCAAAATCACGCTTAAAAACGGATTTTTGACTACAAAAAATGGGAATATGAGTGGTATTTTAAGAGTAAGAATAGGTGTGTGTCAAATTGATTAGCGTAGCACTAATCTACAAGAACAAAGACTCAACTATCAGCATGGGCTAAGATCTGACTGATCGTCCAAGCTGGCTGCACACCAGCGAGGATTCTCCTAAATATTTCTTTGAAACTACTTTGGATAAGATCGTGTTGTTTTAACAGAAAATGAATGTACTCAAGATTTCAATGTTTTCATTTATCAACTAAAACTGTTGCGGTGAAATATGCTGGCACAGCCAATCTGTAACTCACAGAGGCCATGTCTTCCTGGTAATTTTTGAGAAAATGGGCAATTTATATTCAACCTGTTAATCTTGTTATAGTCAGGGTATTTGAGTTTCATGATCTCCTGAATATAGGTTAACATGGTCATGCTGTCTAACAAGGTCATGTTGTCTTGAACATTTTTCTACTGCAGCTAGAGTATTAAGTTTTATGCTTCACATTCTATTACATCTTTACTTGAAATATTTTTTGAATTTAAGAGAATTTTTAATCTCAAGGTAATTACTATTATAATTATCAAGCTAAAAAACAATATGTTAGTCAGTGCAGACTAATCAATTGTTTTTGTATCAGTTACTGAAAGTAGTAGTAAAATCAATTACAACCAATCTGGGCACAACGGAATTCTTTGGTTTATCTAAGTTATGTTAGCAACAATTGCAACATGTCCTGCTAACTTGGTATAAGTACCTGTGCTATCAATGGTGTTTGGGATTCATAGACTTAATATGCATTTACTGTATTTCAGCTTTGTCTCAACAGCTAATTTCTATGCAGAAGATACTCGTGCAATAAAAACAATATAGCTGCTGGGTTATAATAGTGCAGAGTGATTAGGGTTTGTTGATTTAAGAATTTTTTGCTCATATTTGTATAGTTTACTTCAAAGCCAAAAAGGGCTCCAGGATGTATTTTCAGCTGTTAGCAGCTTTGCTATTATGAGCACAATCAATAATGATTAGCAAGTAAATAGTAGATTTATTTTTTAAGGTTACTAGAGTCATATAGAGTCTCTAGTGAATTATGTATACACTTTTAATTTGGCGTGTGGTAGCTTAGGATTATCTAGATCAAATGGACATTTTCAGCTTTGAATGAAAACTGGAATGCCTCATTTCGAATAACTTCTAACCAAAGGGGATAACTCTTAACCTGAGAGAATGCATGCGCAATTTAGTGACTTCCTAAAATTAACAATGTGGAAGATTCAATTTTACAAAAGTTCAATCACTTGAGTCTTACAGCTATCAACTTATCATATCATCATATCATTTTACCAAACCATCTATATCATACCATCTATATCATACCATCTATATCATACCATCTATACCATACCATCTATATCATACCATCTATATCATACCATCTATACCATATCATCTATACCATACCATCTATACCATACCATCTATACCATACCATCTATACCATACCATCTTACACGGATAAACTGATGAATTATCTTTCAACATAAAAGTTGAAGTTCATATTAAAGCAACGTTGATCAACAATTTTATGTGTGATGAGATAATGATTTGATTGATTTAATTGGAACATCTCAAATTGTAGGAGCTAACGTAAATGTCAAAGTTCTTACGGTCGCTGTTTGGAAAGATCTGGCTACGCACAACTCCCAAATACATATTTCACGGTATTTACAGGTAGTTTTGCTGATTTTTCCTGTTATGTTTGTAATACCAATATTTTACATAAATGTCAGTCAATATAATTTGCATCTACAATATTTCATTAGAATCAATTGTCATATCTTAAACCTGTAACAGTCTGAAATTATTGTCCATCATTGGTAGTTACAAAATCGAAATATCCCAATTTTGATGTAATATTTTTACAAATAAGTTTATTTTTCTTTTCTGTGAGTGGTTTAAAATTATTGCTGTGTATAACTCAATCATGTCACTGCCTGCTTCCTATTTGTCACTTTTAGTCAAAGTTTATGCTTCTATATATTTAAACAGTAGCTGAGCGACCCGGTGTTGCCCGGGTATTAAAAATCAGCTTATAAATTATGAATGAGAGTTGGCTGCCACTTGTTATTAGCCTGG
This sequence comes from Watersipora subatra, assembly GCF_963576615.1. Taxonomy (NCBI): domain Eukaryota; kingdom Metazoa; phylum Bryozoa; class Gymnolaemata; order Cheilostomatida; family Watersiporidae; genus Watersipora; species Watersipora subatra. Next base: position 42,074,375 of record NC_088709.1, on the reverse strand, counting down.
CACATTGCCAATGGAAAATTTCAGTAAAGGTTGACTTGCAACAAAATTCACATTACAGTTATTTGGTATCAAAAGATTCACTATGTCTTACTCTGCTGTGTTGTAAGTGCAAAATATGTGGAAGTGTGATTACAAGCTCTTAAAAGCTAAAAAACGAACAGTTAATCGCGACTATCGCGAAAACACCGCAGATTGGAATCCCTTTCCAAAACGGCTCAAATGGTACGTAGTTGAGCATGATGGCTTTTGTTTACACTTTCATGTAGCCTCATTCGTTAAAATATTTTCACAAATTTACATCACGCATTCAATAAATTGTCTATAGTCCTTACGCATCTGTTTTATCATTATTGTAATGCTGTCGCTTTGAGCGCTGATATCTCAAAACTTACCATCAAAATTTGTTTAATTTTTTAACCTTAGCTCGAAGGAGTGCATATCATCTTCTAATAAACATGACGCGCCTGTTGGTCACCTGTGATAGTCAAAAAATGATGCAGAAACCATTCGCGCTATTTAGCAGAAAGTAAGGGTCACATGATCGACTAGATGATTAGACCAAACTGAAATGAAACTATCAAGTAGCGAGCGTCTATATTTGAGAAGGGCTTCTCGGTAAAACCCGAAGTGTTTGACATAAACTAGTGCTACGAGAAATTTTATATTGAGCCTTTTATTGGCCTTTAATTTCACGTAATAATATCATGTGTCAAAACAATAACTGCAATGTTTGAGTATGTCTTCGAAATAAAGAGATTCCAAACTACAGCGTTTTTGTGATAGCTGCAGTTAATTGTTCGTTTTTGAGCTTTTAAGAGCTTGTAATCACATTTCCACTTATTTTGCACCTACAACACAGCAGAGTAAGACATAGTAAATCTTTTAATACCAAATAACTGTAATGTGAATTTTGTTGCAAGTAAACCTTTAAGCTTACTAATAAGAGCTCGGCTTCTAATGACGTACGTCATGACTTTGTGTCATGGTATTTGCTCCGATATAGCGACAAATATGGCCTAGCGAGTCTATCAATCTCTGTGGCTGAATCAGTATGGCGTTGGACTGGTGAACGGGAGGGTTTTAGATCAAACCATCTTTGGTACGGATTCTTTATTCCAAGATTCTAATAATATCTATAGCTGGACATACTGAAAGCAGACGACAAACTTTGAGAAATATGTGTATAGATAAGCATATACATGAACTAGCCGAATGCTCGGCGTTGCACAGGTATTAAAAAACAGCTTCTAAACAGTGGAGGGTAATGCAGTTTCCTGCTACTTGTCATTAGCCTCGAACATTGCCAATGGCTAATCTGAGTAAGCTAGTATTACTATTGCTAAACTTACTAATAAGAGCCGTGAGAACAAGTTTTAGTGACATTGTGCGTAATCTAGACTACTAGGGATATTTTAACCCAGAAAACGGCTCATATTGCCCAATAAACAGGCATCTTGCGTAGCTCCATGGGTTAGGTTATCGCCTGGTGAATGGGAGGTTCTGAGATCGGATCTTATGTGACATGGATTTTGATTGCTAGACGCTAATCTCTATAACTGGACAGAGGAAGGACAAACTGAGATATATAGATAAGATCTAGAGTCTGTCTGTCATTCAAATGTCCAGTTAATTGACTTTGGCTAAAATCCGGCACTTGTAGTCTGTGAGATATCATGTGTAGTCTGTGTAATGACTATATGCACAATTGTTCCGAAGCCTGGTAAGGTGGATGCTGTGGGTAGTGGGCTCGGCTTCACATTCATACATCTAAATTTATCGGTTCAATTCCCGTTAGCCACAATCCTTTTTCCTAAAACTCTTAGCTGGCTTCGGACAGACCCGGCCCTTATTATTGTAAAGATTAAAATATTAGCTTAAGTTACTCAAATTCATTGTGATAAAAACTTAGCCAAATGCAACTGCATTACCTGTCACTGTCTATAAACTATTTTAAGTGAATGTAGCATAAAGAGTAAGGAATGTTTTCCAACAATCTGTTTTAGCTATGCTTTCAAATATTTGCATTATTCATTGGCCGGACACATACAGAAACAGACAAATATTTCCGTTTAAAAATTATTATAGTAAATGTTGTATATATGTGGATTAAAAATAAATTTTTTATGACAAAGGTGACAAAAACTTTTTTATCACCAGTGCGATGCCGGGCATTCAGTAGTATTTATACATTTCTAAGGCATCACCTTTGCAGGGGAAGAAGCATGTCATCTGCTGACTCCCTCCTGGCAGGCCTGGATCAAACTCAGATTGATCTGCTGAAGGAGGAGTGTATACTTGTGGACACAAATGATGTCAAGGTTGGCTCTGCCTCCAAGAAGGACTGCCATCTCCTTAAGAACATAGAGAACGGCATGCTGCACAGGGCCTTTAGCGTTTTCCTCTTTAACAGTGACAACAAGCTGTTATTGCAGCAGAGGTCACTCGCTAAAATAACTTATCCAGGTATTTCTAAGGTTTGCCAGTTTACCTCCCCTGAGCAACTCCTATACTGTTACAGTATAGGAGTCCCCTCCATTCATACCTCCCTTGAGCAACTCATTCCATTCATGAACGCTCAGCTTCTATGATGGAGTGATAGCAGATTTGACAGCCTGATTGTCTCCACATCTTAAACTTTCCTAAATTTTTATGTAATTTTTTGCTTATATGAAGTTGCTACTACCTAATCCTTACTAGAATAAAAGCCGTGTCCATCTGAAGCCACGCTAAGAGCGTTAAGAAAAATGATTGTTCCGCACAGAAATCCACCCCAGATATTCGGTTTCCCAGTCAAGCATGGTATAATCTCACCACTCGATCACCTTTCCATATTTAAGAATAATTATACGCATACTTATTACATATTATGATCTCTCATAGCACACTGGACTGACTGGGTACCATTAACAGGTAAAAAAGCAGAGTATGACCACAGATACTTTCACATACGAAGTTAAACTCTTTCTGAGATATACCTCAAATGTGGGAATATGTTGTGAGCGCTGATTTTCTTCTAAAACCCATACCTGACAACAGCTCCTTGATAACTGCTGCTGATGAGTACAGCATCAAAATAAATGTTTTATATGAAGTTGTGTGAAAAAACTAAATTAATAACAAATAATTAATAATCATTGAGGTTCTTATTGATAATTTATTTTACTTCACCTGAATAGAAGTGTGGGCTCAGTGATTTGAAGGTCGAGAGGTGAAAGGTGGTGATAGAAATATGCGATGTAAACTAACTTAGCATATTGTGATTTATCATTTTATACCTTTTTACTTTTTAATTTTTATGAGTTTCTTCATTTTTATTTATAGAGTTGCAATGTTTCTAGAAACTTTAAATGTTGGATGTAGCTTCAGGTGTAGAGGCGGTTATTCATGAAATTTTACATCATATATTGGAAAATAGCGCTTCGTGGCAATCATACATGTTGGTAGGAGTTTTATTGGGTGACATTTCATATCCTTCCATGTCAAATTTATACTGATGAATGCATGGTAAATAACGCGTGGTCGTATCACAACTTTGCTCTCATCTACATAATTGACACTGCTGGAGTAGGAGTTTGCAGATGATCAAGAAAATGTTACACTAGAGGTTATTTTCTAAATAAATGCAAAGATGATCTGGATTCAAGTGCATGCGGAAGTGGTTGCTCATCTCTTCTACATTCTTATAAATTACCATTTTAATTTATGATATTATATTTATTATCCGTCATTTTTAGTCGTGAAGATTTATACACACCAATTTATCTCAAGAGAAAACATGTTAAAAATAAAGTTACCATGGAAGTCTTATTATGATTGTAGGGCATTTTACAAACACCTGCTGTAGTCACCCCCTCAACATGGAAGGAGAGATTGATGAGGAGAATGCTATAGGTGTCCGCAGGGCAGCACAACGCAAACTTAAACATGAACTAGGCATAGAACCTGCACAGGTATGGGCACCCTATTGTACATAAATTGTATAGACGGCAGCAGCTTTCAACTGTACTAGTATCAGCATGACTGGTCTAGCCATGTTTCTCACTAAACCCGTCTGGTTTCGACACAAAATTGAGAGGTAGCTTGTTGATGGTATTAAGTTAGTGTTTGTCATTGGTTTCCCTTGCAGCTTGCGTAATCACATTTACTAGTTACAGTGGACCCTCGCCCATTTACTAGTTACAGTGGACCCTCGCCCATTTACTAGTTACAGTGGACCCTCGTCCATTTACTAGTTACAGTGGACCCTCGCCTATTTACTAGTTACAGTGGACCCTCGCCCATTTACTAGTTACAGTGGACCCTCGTCCATTTACTAGTTACAGTGGACCCTCGTCCATTTACTAGTTACAGTGGACCCTCGCCCATTTACTAGTTACAGTGGACCCTCGCCCATTTACTAGTTACAGTGGACCCTCGCCCATTTACTAGTTACAGTGGACCCTCGCCCATTTACTAGTTACAGTGGACCCTCGCCATACGATTTTAATTCCTTCCAGTGTTGGCATTGTAAGGCAAAAATTTCGTATAGAACGATATACAAACCCATAGTAAATATCTAATGCAAACATCCTTAGTAAAACTCATCAAAATATTATAACAGTACTGTACATATTAGAAATTAGTAACAAAATAATATAACCATAGTAACTCCAGTTGCCTACAGTAACTGGAGTTACTAAGGTTATAGTACAACACAGTGGTTTAGTTGTTATGATCTGTAATAAAATGTAAGGTTATAATGTACTATATGCAGTACGTATGGTAGGAAGTTCTTACCTTCGAGGCAGACATATAGCATAAACGTCGAATTTAGCTTACTAAATACAAACTTGAAGCAAAGTTTTATGTTATATTTTTTACTTAACTTCAATTTTATCATTGTTAAAAATTTTATCATTTCACCGTTTCCAGTTTAATATCACCAAACTAATAATGAATAACTCTGAACTAACCGAGATCAAGTATCATATTTCTTTCATTCGTTGTTAGAGGGATTTTAGCGAATAGCATATCGGCATATTTGTTATTCCGATGTATTCAGCACACTTACTACCAAATTTAAATTTTGTGAGAATTTTGCAGATGGCGAAAAATATTCCATATGGGAAAGGCGAAAAATCATTGTGTTCTACACCAAAGAATGAAACAATTGTATAACAGGGTCATTGTAACCCGAGAGTGCACTGCATACATTTACCCCATTTTACAAGACAGGTACTATCTAGATCAGTGGTTCCCAACTACCTTGGAGCCATGGACCCCTTGAGCTCCTTAGCTAAAAGTCACGGACCCTTTTATAAACATCATAACATATGGTGTTTATAACAATGCATTGTAAATTGTAATGTTTTATTTTCCATGGATCTTAGTATATCGCTGAAATTGAAGAGGGAGATAGAGATTTACGTGTTGGTTGGTTACAGATTTTGTTGTTTCGTACTACTAACCGGAAATCAGGTACTATCCAGCGATTGATGCACATAGGTGATAAAAATCTGGACCCAAAAACCTAACAAGACAACGCGACCACCCACGGGAATTGCATTAGCCCCGAAACCCAAGCTAGCACAATCCCAACAGAGCTCGATCATTAAATTCCGCCCATATTATAACGTCACCTATCCTTTTAGGGTTTTATATCATTGACCCAACCACTATGAGACAGGAATAACTGTAAATAACTAGCTAGAAAACCCAATACTGGCACCGGGTGGTGGACCCCCTCAAAACCACCAGTTGGGAACCACTGATCTAGATAATCAATTGCGTTCGTTCAGGTTCCTGTGGACGACTTCACTTATCTGACAAGGATACACTACTTTGCACCCAACTGTCCAAATGATGACAAGTTTGGAGAACATGAAATCGACTACATTCTCTTCATAAGGTGTGATGTTGACCTTGACGTAAATGAGAATGAAGTAAAAAGCATACGTTATGTGAGTCAGGAGGAGCTCCAGGCATTCATTAGTAAGTATTTCTGCTAACTTGATTGTGCGTAAACTGTGTGGGTTATATGGCTGGGTGTAGTTTGGTGGTCATTTGTTATCAAAAATTTTAGGTTCACACTAAGCTTTTAAAAAGATTTTACCAAAGACTGACACGATTTTTAATGATTACAAAAGGTAATAGTTTGCATATGTGAATAAAAATCGTATGGTATTGTGTGAACAACCTAGCAATCGTTAATTGAGAATCTCCTGTGGGCAAATGTCAAACTCAGATATCCTGTCGAGCGCCGGAACACAATAACGACGTCTGTACTGGATGGTTTGACATTTTGTTTGTTATAGTAGAAGTGCCTACTGAAAGTCGGCCTTTAACCTATTTGTTTCAGATACGCAAAAGCTAGTGGAGATCTCGTAAAATGTGTCTGATATCCCTGTGTGTGAGTTTGCAGGCTTTTTATGTGGAGTCTCCAGACTGGGCTTATGCAGCAAGTTGGTGGTTGGTGTGTGTCTCGATCTACTGACTTATTGTCTTCTACTGATCATAAGTTCCGTTGTAAACACCACTGCTGCTGCTTCAGCTGACTAGTGTTGACCTCGCATATATACGGCCAATTCACAAAGTTGTTTTTTCACTTTTTTATATTCGTTTCGGATATAACATAAAATTACCATTTTGCTGTTCATGCATGCGGCAAGGTCAAATGGTTGTAAGGGAATTGAGCACAGAATTAAATGCCTATTCAATATATTCTGGTCTGTGGTTGGATGTCTCAAGGCGCGCAAAGCACCAAATACATGTATAATGGCTGGCAAATTATGCTTTTTTCTTAGAAACGATTGAATAAAAAACTGCAAAGTTGTTACATTTTTGGCCGTCACCATCAGCTTCAACTATCCTGCAATTAAGCGTTTGATTCTTATTGCATCACCTTTATTTTGTGTGGGAGACAGTTTTCTTGCAATCACAATGATTAGGATGATGAATCCCTGTTTACTAATGTAAAAAACAGAGGACATAGCCAATTGGCTTGTTCATAGACTCCATATAATTGAGACAGTTTTACTATAATCCATCTTTAGTTTTTGATTCCACGCTTATCTTTTTTGCTCGAGTTGTCTGACATTTAGCATCTGATTGGTAGCGTTTAAGTAGATAGATGGATAAGTGGGTAGTGTCCACCTTGGGATGGACAAGTAGTGTGTCATCATTGCGATAAGCACCCAACTAATCAGTCATTTATGATTAGGCAAATCTGAGAGTGATGGAACACTCATCACCCCCTGGTTTCAACATATCGTAGAAAGATTCCTCTATCCCTGGTGGGACAATCTAGATAAACTGGACACACAGCTAGACAGACAGACAATCCATCGAGTGTGACACTGCATGACAATCACCTGCTCCGCAATGTTAAACTATATGAAGAAATTTAATGCCAACAAAATATATGCTTTCATAACTAACTTTTTGTGCCATTTCTTATATAATGCGTCATCTTAACTATATTGCATCATCTCACTATAAACTGATTTTTATAGATTTGTATGCAGCTACAGTGGTTTCATGCAAGAATGATAAGGTGGTTAATAAGAATAGTCATATTACAGTTTCATGTTTGAAACTATTAGCTTTCATGTCTCACAGTGAAAGCTAATAGGTTATGTAATGGCATTCCTCAGTAAATATCTTGCTAGAAAAGGTTTTTACAGTTTTATAACAGTCTGTAGATTTTGGTTCTGTGGTTTGTATTTAGTGGTGCCATCAGTTTTACATATACACTATATGTATCATCTGAATATATGAGTTAGCCTTTTTCAATTCCTGCATAATTGGTTAATAGTTGTTTACCTGCTAACAGATCTACCAAGAAGTGAAGGCGAGCACATATTGTTGCTTCAGGGATATTTGTACATGATTATCTGAAAACAACTACAAACAAGAATACATACGGCTGTCTATGCACCATTAGACTTCGAATCACCCTTTTAAACATAGAACCAGTGAGGTAGCCATCTCATTTTTGTAGATTTCCATTTAGATTATTATTAATTTAGATTCTAATTATAGATTTACCTAATTTATTCTGAATTCATATTGAATTTTTCATTTCCAACAGCTCCACACAATTTAACTCCCAACAATATCAAAAAGAAATGACCGACACTAAAATCATTTTTTGAAACAAGCAATCAGCAGAATTTGGCCAACATCTATCAGTGTAATGTCGAATGAAATAACTTGACCAACGACCTTCAAAAAACAATTTCAAACTTTTAAAAAAACAACTCCTTTGTAATATGATCAAAGGTCATTTCCAAGAAAGATAATTTGATTAAGTACAGTGTATTTCCTTGAAATTTAAAAAGATGTGTGTGTCGCAAAAAGAATGTTACACTTTAGAAATTGGGAGTTATGCTCTCATTATGTAAACAAGAGTTCATTATTTTGAATTAAGATTCACTCCACACATGAATACACTTGTATGCTAACCTTTTATGTAACAAAATTGCATCAACAAACTGGCCAAGTAATAGTGCTCAAATGTTAGTTGGCGTACTGTTGGCGTACGGTCGAATTACCGGTAATACAATTTTTGGTGAAACAGCCTGTTTCCAGAACATATTGAAGAGCTAGGTCAATTCTATAATCCATACAATTCTTTGTCACAGTTTTTTCAGGTGTCTGTGAACCAACTCTTCAACAGAGCATGACCTCATGGGAATCTACCTATTAAAATATGCTTAATAGTTAAAATAAATTATTTCAAAAGACAAATGTGTTCCATGAAAAAACCATGAACAATATTGATCAATCATAGGCATTATCGATACTGGAGATGTAATAAGTGAAATATCTTTCTCTACGAAGATAAAGCACAACACACCAAGTTTGTTTGGCGAAACAGACACCCTTTAGTTTTTCAATGACATCTGCGTTCAGACTAGTATTGAATGTATGTAAATTATTTCCTTGATCCCAATTGCCATAGAACATTTCCTAGGTCATTAATATATGCAAACCAAATGGACAGTTTCATGAAAATGTTGCCACCACGTACTAAACTGTTTTTAGGGAATCAATTTTTAAAGAATCATGTATTAGATTCTATGTCAGCCCAGTCATCAATTGCAGTCATGCAAATCATCTCTACTCCATATCTTACTCCAAACTCAGTCGCAATTCATCCTCAATTCTTCCGGATCCAATTAACCAAATTGTAAGTAAATCCAAGCTGTTGGATAGGATAAAATAAGTTGAGAAAGAAAACCAAAATCTTACATACAGTAAGTTAAGTTGCCTACAGAACAAATACCGCTTACATTACTTCAGATGAGCCAAGACCAATAACCTCATGAAAAGCAAACAGATCAAGTCATACTTAAAATTTTGAGCTATCTGCTAGAATTACATACAGTTTTAATAAATATTTTCACCACAGCAAATAGTTGTTTTACTAGTTTTTCCTGACTTTCAAATGTGATCAATAAAACCATCTTGTCTTGTAGTCAACAAAGACAGGAGTGCATCACTTTTGTTTTTTCAATTACACAGCATCATTCCATGCTGGCCCATCCTTGAATGAGCCAGATGAGCTACAACCTCAAGTGCGCTACACGAAATTTTCTTTATATGTACTCTGCAGGTGGTAACAACTGATCTATCATGCATGTGATGTGACAACACTAGAAGTTCCTCATCAAATTATTCACCAATTATTTAATCAGTATGTAAGAATCAATAGATCATCCACAACCGTCTACAGTGGAACCTCTACTTACGAAAGACTCTACTTACAAAATTTCCATGTTACAAAACGTCTTCTCGTAGAAATATTGCATTGAATTATGAAAGATGTTTGTAGATACGAAATACAGCGTCCTTTCCTCTTTGTAGCTGACCTCTTCTTTCTAGAGTTCATTAGGTTTTAAGCAACAAAAAGAATTGATGCACATCTTCAACATGCTCCTACCAATGTAAAGGGAAAATCTCTACAACCCAATGAGAGAAATAACCCAACTTGGAATATTATTTTCATGTCAAAATGGGCAAAATTTTATTCTTTACACTTGATCATCTCTTTAAGCATAAAAAATTTGTTAATGAATATTTAATGCGATATATATATATCTTTAGCAAACCCATCAATTAAAATATACCATAATTTTACTGCAAATAAAAAGGTGTGAGACACGGCAATGTAGGGATCCATCAGCCCGTATCAGCACAAGCGTTTGAAGCAATAATGATGATGCAATGCCTGTAGAATTTTTAGCAAAAAGAAATTGTGAAACAAATGCAGGAAGTTCATTTGTGATTTAACAGGCTGTTACATAACGAATATTTAGTAACCATGAACAAACTTCTATAAAATTGGCAAATACTGTATAGAAAAAAGAACCAATACTGCATTAAACCCCTAACCGTAAGTATAACAGTAGGTATTGCAAAAATGATCTATACCAAATACAAAGTTGCCTTTCAATAGATTCTGCTCAGAGCAAATATATGTCAATATATACATGCATATCTCACCATATCATATCTGCATCATATTGTATATACCGTATATACACATTATCATCATATATATTATCACTCACAGTCACACATCCTATATAAGAACACATATAATTTATTTGGCTGTTGAATCACGTGGCATGCAGAAGTTGGATACAACAGTGAAAAACTTACCTTTCAAAGCAGGTAGATTGGCTGTAATTTAACTTGCACTGCAGCTGAGGTTCACGGGGAAATGCTATTGGCTATCTGATTGAGAAATAGTTTTATGAGTGTGTCTAGGAAGGAGAGAATTATACATGTACCACTTGGGAAGAGAGTGTATCTGTACAAGTGGTATAAAATTAGCATAATAGGAAACAGAGTAAGAAGTTTGCTTTGACAATAATTTAATAATTTTATATCAAAAATGTCCTAATAATGTCAATAATAACAATATCAGTATACATCCAATAAACAGTTCAGCTGTCAAATATACCTCCTTCATACCAGATGTGTAGCACATGACCATAACAATAAATGCATGTGTATGTACATGTGAGCGCAAGCTAGAAACAGAATTGTCAGTAGTGAATATACTCTACTTCTCAATATAGAATGAATGAGATCCAATAACTTCATAGGAAAGTTATTCACCTCCAAAGGGCTATACCAGAGGCTGGCTACACCATTTATGGATGTGCAGCGCCAACAGGGAATGAGGTATGCTGACAACCACCTCCTACATTCCAAGAACAGGGAGACAACTACTATGCTAGCCCAGTGTTCTGCAACTTCATTAAAACATGCATGATAAATATCAAATGCTGTTCGGTTCCTGGGGCTCACCAAAGATGAGTTCTCGGTCAAAGTTGAGGGAGCCAAGTTTGCCATGGTTGAAATCTTTAAGCATTCTATCACAAGCAAACTTGAAGTTGGGTAGCATTTGATATTGACCTATAAAAACAAAGACATGATATTGACCTATAAAAACAAAGACAGATGACATTGACCTATAAAACAAAGACAGATAATATTGGCCTATAAAACAAAGACAGATGATATTGGCCTATAAAATTAAAGACAGATGATACAGTGCACCCTCAGGATGATTTTAATCCGTTCCAAGGTTGGCATCGCGTGGGGAAAAAGTCTATGTAGGAGTATAGAAACCATAGTAATTATATAATGCAAACACCCTTTGGTACCTTGGTAAAAACCGTCAAAATTTTATATAAGGGCTGTACATATTAAAAATTAGTAACCAAATAGTACATTAACATTAGTAACTGTAGTTACCTACAGTAACTTTACTGTATTTAGTGTATTGATTGGTTATGACCTGCAGTAAAATGTAATATTGCAATGTGTCATGTAGTACGTACTGTTGAGAGTGCTTACCTTCAAGACTAGACGTACGCATAACATAAACATTGAATTCACCTCATTTAAGTTAAACTTACTAAACACAAACTCCACCTGTATTAGTTTCTGGCTTCGTTTTTAATACAATTTTAGCTAGTCTCATTAAAACCTTTTACAATCTAATCGGGCAACAAAGCCCGAACGATTTTCGTAATGAAGTGGATTTTTGTTAGCAGGTTAAGAGAAGTTGTCTGACCACTGAATCTCTGGGTTTCTTTTTTAAAGGGATTGCAACTCCAATTTTGCTGCAGGTTTTAAAGGTAAAATATCAATTTTACAAACGAGAATTGCTGAACTGAGATAAATCGATCATCGTGTCTCTTTCAGGTGTTGTGAAAACATTTTCGGCAAACAGCAATGCGATGTCTTTGTTATTTTGACGTACATAATAAGCACACCGACTGCCAACTCGAACTCCGGCGAAAATTTTGCTGAATTCGTATGGTGAAATAAGTTCCTTATGGTGAGGTGAAAAAAATCATTGTGTTCCGCTTCATGAGGTGAGAAAATCAGATATCAAGGTAATCCTGAGTATCCTGAGGGTGCACTGTATTGACCTATAAAACATAATGACAGACTAAGATGAGAATAATTGTAAGCAATGAATATTTTATCCCACTTAAGCTTCAAGTCGTTTCCATGAGAACTGCTCACATAACCATCAGTCTCTAAACAGAAACTTAACATCAGCTGCTCAATACTTGATGCTCCCATTAAGTCAGGCGCATTTGAGCGAGTAAATAAACACAAACCTCAAATAGGTAACGATGAACTATCAATTCATAGTTGACCAAAATTACATTATCTAAAACTATTTTAAATCTTTTTAAAATTAAATTAAATTTTAAACTATTTTAAATGCTGAGCGAATGTAGCATAAGAAAGAAATGCTGTTCAACAACCTGTTTTAGCAACACCTTGAGCTGTCGAATATTTGAATCATGCATTGGCTGGGCACAGAAATAAACAAACACCTTCATGTAAAAGTTAAAATGGTAAATGTTGTAATGTTGATTGCAAATAAATTTTTTGTGCAAAATTTTTTATTACCGATGCATTGCCAGGCATTTATCTAGTAGAATACATATAACCATGAGTGGTCAACAGTCCAGGACTCTCGAGGGCAGTATATAAATAAAGAGTTTCCTAACTAAAGATGTGAAAATTACAGTCAAACATGGATAACTCGAACTTCACGGGACCGAGCGAAAGTGTTCGAGTTATCAGAGCGTTCAAGTTATCAGAGCACTGTCACAAGTCCATGTATTTATTTATTTATTAGTAGATACATGCACATATACAAACTATAATAGAAATCAAAAGCATAAATGGCTTGTTTCAAATTAAATGCTTCTAATGTAAAGTTTAAAACTTTTTTATCAAAAAGTATAGGATATTTTTTTATCACTTGTGATTGTTTTGTTGTTTGAGGTGATGTTATTGCCAGGACGTTTTTTAGATTAAAATTGGCAAAACTTGATTGTTGTTGAAATGCTCAGAAGAAAAGACATCTTTTTCTTTTGAGCGTTTTAACTGAGATCAATTTTGCCGATTTTTCTTGAAGTTTATGCGAAGGTCACCTCACTTTTCCATGCTTCCGAAAGGCGATCGCTAAGCGGATGTTTGGTAAAAATCAAAATTCACCAAACCTTTAGAAAAGTCGTTGAGAAAAATATTTTGCCGACGGTGGTAATAACGACGCCTACGATTTACGAAAAGTTGAGGTTTACCTCTATGACTTGGAATAAAGTGATTTTCTAAAGCGATAACAACCGTCTCGGTAGCCGTTGGGCAAAAAACTGTTCGAGTTAACAGAGTTGAGGTCGAGTTATCTATAGCAATTTATCATTAAGTGGGAACGGACCAAAGAAACCGTTCGAGTTAACCATGTGTTCGAGCTATCCGTGGGCGAGTTATCCATGTTTCACTGTGTATATACAGTACTTGTTTGTTAATGTCAAAAATTTGAATGAGCATGAAATAAATGGGGTGAATTCACGGTCATTAAAATGTTTCTTCTCTGTCATCCGATTCCAAAATGCTCCATTATAAAATCCTATCAGACTTTCAAGCACCAGTCAATGTAATTCGTACCAGCAATTGTGTGCTTAGTAAACTTGTCCTCTCTAACTGCAATGGCCCGCAGCACCTCAAGGATCTCATCACTAGGCTGCTCCATACCATACAACTTGACATACCTACAGAAGGAAGTGTTGCTAACTGCATGCACCTAAGTCGTATCAGTCCATAAATGCATAAGAAAACAACTCATTAATTAAGGCCAAAAGCTATTTATGATCTTTTATAGTTAATCAAAATACAACGACCAGCAGAAGACCAACTATTGGTAGGACAAGAGTTACCATATTCCCTAATGTTGGAGTCATCCAATGACAAGAGTTACCATATTCCCTAATGCTGGAGTCATCCAATGACAAGAGTTACCATATTCCCTAATGCTGGAGTCATCCAATGACAAGAGTTACCATATTCCCTAATGTTGGAGTCATCCAATGACAAGAGTTACCATATTCCCTAATGCTGGAGTCATCCAATGACAAAAGTTACCATATTCCCTAATGCTGGAGTCATCCAATGACAAGAGTTACCATATGTCCTAATGCTGGAGTCATCCAATGACAAGAGTTACCATATTCCCTAATGCTGGAGTCATCCAATGACAAGAGTTACCATATTCCCTAATGCTGGAGTCATCCAATGACAAGAGTTACCATATTCCTTAATGCTGGAGTCATCAAATGACGTACCACACTACCATAAGTGTTCCTATGACTCTCAACGTTGTACATACTGTAACCTCTACTACTGAAGGACTATTGTTGAGCCTATCCCGATCTTCATTTGGCTTTCACGTTAGAAGTCGCCACCGCAAATAGTCGTCCTCCTGGTGTGGGATGTATTGTGACCATTTGCTCGTGAGATTTGGCAAAATTGTGGTTCAATAACAACATAAAAGGTTCTTGTGTTACACGAACCACCGATCTGTTGATCATCAGCCAGTGCCCTAACCATTGAACCACGGGTTGAGCCTATTTCAGCCTATTTTTATAATAGCGGTTCAAGTAGATGGAAAAACCCATTAAACTTCTACCATGATTTGCAGCTTGTTTTGAAAACTACAATATTCACTATTACTATTTTAATATGAAATTAGCTTCTTCAGCACAGGCCTCTTTGAGGAAACAATGGTGACCAAAAATTTAAATACACAATATTCAGTTTAAGCTCCAATTATTACCATATTATTCTGATTAGCCGACACTAAAAAACTTATATTATAATTTTCCCTTCGAACACATACAATGTCACTTCAAGTTCAGATATCTAAATTTTACTTTATATTCCACCAGCGGCTGTCAGGTCCAAAGGTGCTAATTTAATGGCGTGTGTACATGCCAGTTATTTTACCATTCAGCTCCATGTATTTCTAGCCTTAACAACTTCGTCTGCAATGACTACAGGGTTAAACAACCTCTCTTTGGTGGACTTTCTGTGTCCACTGGAGGAGTAAAGCTAGAGTTTTAGTTTAAGGTTGACTTGCAACAAAATTCACATTACAGTTATTTGGTATCAAAAGATTCACTTTGTCTTACTCTGTTGTGTTGCAGGTGCAAAATATGTGGGAATGTGATTGCAAGCTCTTAAAAGCTCAAAAACGAAAAGCCGCCGTAGATTGGAATCTCTTTATTTATCTGATGTATTCATTACAGTTTGGTTATCGTCTTGTCACGTGATGTTCTCACGTGAATTGAAAGGCCAATAAAAAGCTCGATATAAAACTTATCGTGGCACTAGTTTATGACAAACACTTCGGGTTGTACCGAAGACCCCGTATCAAATATAGATGCTCGCTACTTAACAGTTTTGTTTCGGCATTATTCAATCGTCAAGTCGTGACCCAATACTTCAAAAATAATTTTTGCAGCACTTTTTAATTATCACAGGTGACCAACAGGCTCGTCATTATTATCAGACAATGATATGTACTCCTTCGAGGTAAGGTTAAAGAGTTAACGATTTTTTACGGTAAGTTATGAGATATCAGTGCTAAAAGTGACAGCATTACAATGATGATAAAACAGACGTGTAAGAACAATAGACATGGTTTTATTGAATGCGTGAAGTATATTTGTGAAAATATTTCGATGAATGAGGTTGCATGAAAGTGTAAACAGAAACCATCTACCACAGCTACGTCCCATTTGAGCCGTTTTGGAAAGCGAATCCAAACTACGGCGGTCTCGTGTGGCTGCGATTAACTGTTCGTTTTTAGCTTTTAAGAGCTTGTAATCACATTCTCACATATTTTGCACCTACAACGCAACAGAGTAAGACATGGTGAATCTTATGATACCAGATAACTGTAATGTGAATTTTGATGCAAGTCAACCTTTAAGGAGTAACTGGTAGCAATGCCTGCCCTTACCCCTGTTGCCTGTTGAGTAGATTTCGAAGTGCACTTGCAGTGTAGTACCTTTGGGACACTGAATGGCAACTGTGTGTTCGTGGCTGTCCTCGGTCCCCTCATATTTGGCCTTTGGACCAACTCTAACAAAATGCTTTCCTACTGATTTGAAAATAGCATGACAAAAACTCGATATGTATTCATTTTGACCCGAAACACGAACCTATTTTTGAAACTTAGAAAAAGACTGCGGTATTACTCGATAGGGCATCACATATTGGGGCCGCTACTTGAGGAGCAACTTTTTTTCCGTTGTTGAGTCTATGCCTCTTCTTGAGCTCTGCTCTAACATTGGTCAGGCAACTCTTTGTCATGCAAGGCCCCATGTAGCATCCCTGCCAATTGCTCTTTCATATACCAAATGCATGGAAAGTCACTTTCTTTCCTAGAAGTGTTTGGTCTGATGATTTAATTCTACTAAGACTTCCAGCCGCTGGACCCCATCGGGTGTTCTCTCATTCCTTACTTGCAGCCACTGGACCCCATAGGGTGTTTTCTCATTCCTTACTTGCACCCTGGAGGGGCACTCGTGACAAAGTAGTCAAAATATTGATTGTGGAATGGGCTATGCGATAAACATTCCTCTAGACCTTCCACGATCCATAAACTTAGAGTTGTTATCCACACGCAGCTTTCAACAATATGTGACCAACACAGTAATTACAATATCAATGAACAGCAAACACATCCAATTAAAACCTTGTTAGCATACACGGAACACAGTTATTACCCTAGGACACTTATGTATTCGCGTCATCTAACTTTCGCATTTTCAGGGTGTCATCCTCTCGCGAATATTTCATGAGCAAAACTAAACTATCATAACGAACGAGCGAAAACGGCGAAGTTAAATAGCTTTGTTCATTGATATCCGCAATAAATTCGTCATATTAGAAATGCAGGCAATTTTCGTCTGTGGTTGGACTCAATGGGAGATTTCTGGTAAACTCATTACTATTGCTAATACACCGACTGAGCAGCATGGCAAAGCAAATTAAGATGATATCAGTTTAGTCACCGAATTTGTAACTGATGAGGATGAAAGTCTGGTAGGTGAAGTCATAAAATTGAAGAATAACTATTGTAGCGATGAATTTTATTCCCAACCAAAAACAATATCAACCCTCATCAGATCCAACCACATTATTTCTTTCACTGCCAACCATGCACAAGTTCGCTATCGGCCTAGTGCCAGCCATTTTACCGAAATTGCCGATATTGCTTCATGATATGTATACAGTATTTTTTCAAGTTCAATCTCTATCTAGAACATTTTCGTTACATATTTTATTTTGCTAACATTTTAACCAACATTGCTATGCAAAAATTCAATGTATCTCTACTCTTTAATTATTAAAAATTTTGTATAATCACCAAAATCTAAATCTGAATTGGCTATAATGTCATCAACAACTAAATACCTGTTTTATGACTCGCGCGCGGTAGTTAATGAACTCACACAAAGATGTACGTTTTTAGATTAGAAATTCTCAAACAAAAGTTTAAAATTGCTTCGTTGTTTTAGGCTGATTTTATAGAGAAATCTTCGGACAACACAGTCAATTTCATAAAACTAAAGATCGTGGGTTTTGTGGTCAACGAATAATAAGATCAGGTTACCACGCAATTGCTGAGAAAGTCCAAAAATGCGTTTATGGCAGTGGCCCCTAGAAAACGCATAAATGTGTTTATAGCAGCGAAAGGGTTATACAGTTTTGGTTGTGAAGTTGGTTGTTTCCTATTTATTTTCTTCTTCTTGGGATTCGAGTGTGAAAGTCCTAGACGTCATTGATAGTCCAAGAAACAAATGGCAGCAAGTGATCAAATTGAATTATCGATCTCACCCACACACTTCAACCTGCGGTTTACAAATACAAACTAGTCACAAATTGAATTTTTTTCTTATTAGCGAACTGGACCTGAGGAATGTAATCTGTTATTTTCCACTGCATTTATTTTCACATCACTATATTTTCGTACTCATCAGAGCCGCGAAATTAAGTTGCAGCGAAATCTTACTCTGTGTGCTACTCACGAAACTAAATACTAGCGAAATAAAAGTGTCCTAGGGTATAAGGTAAGCGTTCAGCTATCATACATTGTATAATCACTGTCAATCGCTTGCCTCTTCCAGCAGCAGAAACACCAAATATGTCTGATTAAGCAAAACTTTAGCAGTAACTAAAACCAAATATATTTTACAACCACTAACAGGAGTTCCTGTATTTGGGATGCTATAAAATCTGTCTTCAATTATAGTCAGTCATAAGCAAACTGAACACCAAACCAAAACATATTCGACTGCCTGCAGTTCAGGTGCCCAAATATATTACTTGGAACCATGACATGCGCTATCTAATAGCGCCTAAATGGTTATTGCTATATATATATATATATATATATATCTAAAATACAAGGAAAAATCTAGTAAACTTTAGAACAAATAGCTGGCTGTGTTTGAGCTAGTTCGACAGGCGAATAGCGAAGAGGATCAACCTTGCTAAAGAGAATTACTCACCTCAGAATGTTATTTTTGTTGAGGTGATAAAGGATAAAGTCACATATCATTTCCTCACCAATCACACTCGATTTGACCGTGTTACACGCCGCGAGTTTCAGTGCTACATCAGCACTCTCTACTCTAGGGGAGACGATTCCAGGGGTGTCATACAGGAACATTGGAGGCTCATCGGATATCTACTGTGAATTATACTTCACATAAGTATATAAAAGAGTTTAAGGTCTGATACAGTTATTATACCAAACAGCGTACCAAAGCATGATAACAATGCTTTCAGAAAGTGTGTAGATACATTAGACGCCCCTATAACGTATACAACCTATGACATAAATTCCAGATAATGTAAAGAATTCATGGTAAGTTTTTGTTTCATACTACATAAAAAATTTCATTGACGTAAAGTGTCATGTCGGGCGAGGTCTCAAATTCGATTTAAATGTTAGTTTATCTCGCCGCACTCGCGAGAGATAAAACGGTGTACGTATAGCCTTGTATCTATTATATACACAACTTCCATGACATTCTAGTTCGTCGCGATAAATTGTGAGATGTTTTGACAAAACAGAAAATAGGTAGCACCGCAATTGTTCATGCATAAAGGCCATCAATTGATGCTGGTGTTAAAGAGACAGTCCACCAATCTGAATGTCATGAGTTGGAGTAACGTC
The DNA here is from genome assembly GCF_963576615.1 of Watersipora subatra. Lineage (NCBI taxonomy): Eukaryota > Metazoa > Bryozoa > Gymnolaemata > Cheilostomatida > Watersiporidae > Watersipora > Watersipora subatra. Next base: position 42,054,826 of record NC_088709.1, on the reverse strand, counting down.
AAAATTTATGTTTTATACTAACCTTGATCCTCTGGTTACAGATGGACAACGAACAGGTAGTACAGTACCACTTTTTATAGAAAAACTATTTTGTCATTTTGCTTTGATGTAAACGTACGAAGTATTTGTTATTAGCTTTACTTTGCGCAATAGACTTTGCTGTTTGACAAAAATTAAGCAAATCGTTGTTAATGGACGTGGAAGATATGCGTTCCCATCAAATTATTGTAAAATTACCGCAATTAAGGTCTATAAAAACTAGTGAGATTAATCAGAAAAAGAGAAAAGTTGTCGATGCAAACCAATATACTGCAGTTAAACGAAGTCGGGACAAGCTTTTCATCTTTGCATGGACAAAAGGGTGAGTTTGGAAAGATCATGCAACAGATTAGGCAATTTACATGTATTCTACTGTTCATGTAACGTAAATTCCCTATAACATAAACGTTCCTGGAATGAATTATTTACGTTTTAGGAGCGCCAACTGTATGTGAATGAGTACACGGTGGGTCTCCAGAGCGATGTTCACCATAGACATCCTTGCTATGAGTGCCATATTTGGAAACGGTCACTCAAACCAAGAATTAAATTGGAGCAGTCACAAACAACTGACTAATAAATGACTCCAATCATATAAACTGGACTTAGTATTTGTTCCATTCATGACTAAAACTTGGCAGAAAATAACCAATAACAAAAATCCAACTCGGCCTTGTCTTGTCTTTTCTGCAGTAAACCACATGAGACTGACTGAATAAATCATATTACAGTGATTCCAACACATATTTTCACAGATGGTTGTTATTAAACAATGCTGATGTTAACGCGTGTCCATGACGTGTTAAAATAATTAAGAAAATACTAAACTGTTCATGAAACTGGTATTTAAAAGATCAACTTAAAACATAATTAGACAAACAAATACAAAACAGCAGATAGAGTTATATTAGCCATTTTTCTTATTAAACAATTCACTTTTCTTAATATGTAAGCATTACTATAAGCATGACATCTTTTAGAATGAGCGCATACCCGTATTTTTTCAAGCACAGCTCTCGTCACCCCTGGACTCGCGCCAACTCGGGTTGACTTGCCTGAAATGCGTAGAAGAGCGATAACAGAACCTCAAAGATAAGTTGAAACAAGTTTAACAATATTTAACCGTGATGATATGTTGAAACACCAGAAAAGCTTGATAAAATGGAGCTGATCAAACGGGGCTATAGGATAGTAATTCAACTCAATAACACTGAAGGGTTCATATCAACTGCTGTCGTATATGTCACAAAGCTTGTTCTGAATATATCAGTCAAGAAGTGTTACATGCACAATCTTAAACACCATGTACCTGCTTCTAACCCAATGTAGAACGTATTGCCATTAAAATTCCTACGAAGTACACATTCATGGCGCATTTACAAATGTGTCATGAGTTTACAATTAAAATTTACAAATCATTATAATGTCCAGCAAGGATGGAGTGCAGTTATGCATGTCATTTTTTCCCTTCAAATAAATAAATAAATTTCAATACATATGAAATTTTTACATAGCAAGAGACAGATTAGAAAAATCTTACAGAGATCAAATCACTTTTTACAGTTTCAGCTAGCTGTCTGAATTACATAGAACTTTCATAAATGTTTTCACCGCATCGAAGCAGCAATTTCACTATTTTTGGTGACTACCCTTTCAATTGTGATAAACAAAACCATCTTGTCTCGGAGTCTACAAAAAAGGAGTGCATCACTTTTTTTCCAATTACACAACGTCATTCAATGCCGGTCCATCCTTAAATGAGCCAGATGAGTTACACGCACCAAGTGCGCTACACAAACTTTTCGTTATACTCTGCAAATCATACATGTAACAACTAATCTATCAGACATGTAATGTGACAACACTAGGTAGTTCCTCATCAAATTATTCAACAATTATTTAGTCAGTTTGTAAGAATTAATAGTTCATCCACAGATCTAATTCTCTACTCATGCATAACCTTTGAGTTCGTAAATAGTCTGCTTACGAAGGCAAGACAAAAAGCAAAATCCAACTCCCATGCATCTGATCTGAATAGTCAATCGCAAGGTGTACCAAAATCGGTTTAGCGATTTGAAAATTGCTAAACTAAAACCATTCTTCATTTAAAGAGATTGTATTTTTGATATCCCAGTTTCTAATCTTTTCAATAGTCTTCGTCCACTTCAAAACCAGGAAAGCTATTCGTCTTTTGAAAGAAGTGGGGGTACTGCCCACAACTATGGTTTATGATTATGAAGGTTTTTGGGATAAAAGGCACAACAGATTTTGGCATAGGCCTCATTAACTCACCTTTCTTCCTGAGAGTAGAGTTGCGCAAAAAATTTATCAGGGAAGATTTTCCGACATTAGGGATGCCCATAATCAACAAGTTGAACGCATCCTCCTAAAGCAAAATGTATGATAGCTTATCTTGTAACCTTGTGATTTGACTCCATAACAACAAACGTCTATATGACTCCATAACAACAAATTTCTAGATGACTCCATAACAACAAACTTCTATATGACTCCATAACAACAAACTTCTATATGACTCCATAACAACAAACTTCTATATGACTCCATAACAACAAACTTCTATATGACTCCATAACAACAAACTTCTATATGACTGCAATGATATGAAAACTGACTAAGTATACTCTGACTAGGGAAAGATTTTTGCTAAGGACTAAAATGAGCGCTAATATACGCAATTGAGAAATTAATGTAATTTGAACATTCGTAGTACAAACATAACAGCACGACTACTTGTAACAATGCTATACAGCTAGCATAACTACATGTAACAATGCTTTACAGCTAGCATGACCACATGTAACAATGCTCTACAGTTAGCATGACTACTTGTAACAATGCTCTACAGCTATCATGACTACATGTAACAATGCTCTACAGCTATCATGACTACTTGTAACAATGCTCTACAGCTAACATGACTACTTGTAACAATGCTCTACAGCAAGCAAGGCTACTTGTAACAATGCTCTACAGCTAACATGACTACTTGTAACAATGCTCTACAGCAAGCAAGACTACTTGTAACAATGCTCTACAGCTAACATGACTACTTGTAACAATGCTCTACAGCTAACATGACTAGTTGTAACAATGCTCTACAGCTAGCAAGACTACTTGTAACAATGCTCTACAGTTAGCATGACTACTTGTAACAATGCTCTACAGCTAGCATGACTACATGTAACAATGCTCTACAGCTAACATGACTACTTGTAACAATGCTCTACAGCAAGCAAGACTACTTGTAACAATGCTCTACAGCTAACATGACTACTTGTAACAATGCTCTACAGCAAGCAAGACTACTTGTAACAATGCTCTACAGCATACATGACTACTTGTAACAATGCTCTACAGCCAACATGACTAGTTGTAACAATGCTATACAGCTATTATTACCATCCCTATTAGTCTGGTCTAATGAGGGTCAGCTTTGTCTTAATCCAGTCAAGCAGTCTTATATAATCCTTAGGTACTTAACATACCTTTATACGATGTGCATATCTGTCACTGTTCTCTAACACCTGCATTGTCTCGTCAAGTATCTACAGGTGCAAATGACCAAATTTATAAGTCAACTTTCAATTAATTAATTCAAACAAATAATACAAACTGAGAATACAAAATAAAAATCTGAATATGTTGAATTAATAATAACAATTCTTGCATAGAAGTATGTGTGTATAAAAAAGGTTACTGTTCCACCAGAAGCTATCCATCAAAACTTTGAATACGACGATACTGGTGACAAAAAGGTCTTTGCACAGAAAATGGATTTGTATTTAACATATAATAACAACATTTCCCATTCTAACTTTCAGACTACATGTCACGAGAAAAGTGTTTTGTGTAGTTGAAATGATTTGAAAGAAAATGAAAGCAATTGTAAAGGTTTTTAAACATTTGTCAAACAACTGTAATATTTACACTTCATATCATGAAGAAAATTTTTTGAGCGGGTCAAATAAATTAGAAAAATAAAACAATTATAAAAGGGTTTAGATATAAATGTAAAATAATTAGCAAGTAATAACTAAATTATGTCGGTATTGTTACGATCACAATAAACGATGATTCGGTAATGAGAAAATTATTACGAACTGAGAATACAAAATAAAAATCCTGAGCATGTAGAATTAATAATAATACTTCTTGCATAGAAATGTGTGTGTGTGTATATAAAAGGCTACTGTTCCACCAGAAGGTATCCATTAAAACTTTTCTGATGATATGCAGTTTGAAAGTTGGAATGGCAAATGTTATTAGATGTATAATACAAATAAATTTTCTGACCAAATACTTTTTTATTACCCGGGCAACGCCAGGTAGCACATATTTACTTATGTAATATAAATATTTACCTATATAATAATGCAGTTACAGTTGTTTGACAAAGTTTGATTTACCTTTACAGCTGATTTTATTTTCTCCTAAATTATTTCAACAATAACAAGACATTTTCTCATGATATGTAGTTTGAGAGTTAAAATGGCTTTTCTATTACCCAACGCTGGATAGTACAGCTAGTTATAAATGTAGATAAAACCACAGAAATGCGGTTTACACGTTACAAACATTTGAAATTAACAAGAAACAAACTAGTAAGTGTTAAATGAAACATCTGCAACAATTAAAAAATGACGGCTTTTATGAAATTTTTGAAACACTAAAACAAATCAGATCAGAAAGAAGCCCACATGCAGTTTTTCACCAGCCAAAGAAATGGTGTGCTATGTATAGAGCAACTCCACTGAGATGTATAGCCTGACTCCTTGTACTGATATCGAACTCTAAATAGGGAAATTCAAAAAACAAATGCTTTCAATAAGGTAGTTTTATCAATACACTAAATTCTTTATAAATGTCACACAGCTGTTAAAACTAAACAACATGCTATAATAACTGATATGGTTTCTTAATGTCACCCATCGACAGCAACCACTAGTATTACCTGATGAGCTGCCACGTCTGTCTTGTTATTCATATCAGCAAATATAACTGCATTGCAACTAAGCTTGTCTGAGTTAGCCCGCAGCCATCTGAGGCTCTTGGAGTCGACCATGTCAATCTATCAAAATAAATTCGATTAATTTTCAGCAATCGTTTAGAAATAGATATATATATATATCCATAGCTAGACATGAGTCAGAAGATAGACTATACCAAGGTGAGGATATATCATAGCTAAACATGAGCCAGAAGACAGACTACACCAAGGTGATGATATATCCATAGCTAGACATGAGTCAGATGACAGGCTACACCAAGGGGAGGATATATCCATATCTAGACATGACTCAGAAGACAAACTACACCAAGATGAAGATATATCCATAGCTAGACATGAGCCAGAAGACAAACTATACCAAAGTGAGAATATATCCACACCTAGACATAAGTCAGAAGACAGACTACACCAAGGTGAAACTATATTCATAGCTAGACATGAGTCAGAAGACAGACTATACCAAGGTGAAACTATATTCATACCTAGACATGAGTCAGAAGACAGACTATACCAAGATGAGAATATATCCATAGCTAGACATTGACTCAAAAGACTATACTATACCAAAGTGAGGATATACCCATATCTAGACATGAGCCAGAAGACAAACTACACCAAGATGAAGATATATCCATAGCTAGACATGAGCCAGAGGATAAACTACGCCAAGGTGATGATATACCCATATCTAGACATGAGTCAGAAGATAGACTATACCAAGGTGAGGATATATCGATAGCTAGACATGAGTCAGAAGATAGACTATACCAAGGTGAGGACATATCCATAGAGTCAGAAAACAGACTATGCCAAGGTGAGGATATATCCATAGCATGGTAAATGCTTAAAGTAATGCTAATTAAGGTTAATAAGGCAATAGCGAGAATAACACTTAGTGAGGTAGGGGCAGTCATTGTTCCACAGTAGGTTAAATGAATAATAAAAGAGATGGACACATGGCCACAAGTATGGTGCTCATTACATAAAGGCCTACAACCTATGTAGGTTAAAAAGTTATCAATTTGCTCCACAGTTTTATTAGGTATGAAGTTGGCGTTATTATGATGCTCTAATGGGGCAATGTTGTTAATGCAATACAGCGTTAAAGGTTGACTTGTACCAAAATTCACAGTACAGTTATTTGGTATCAAAAGATTCACCATGTCTTACTCTGTTGTTTTATAGGTGCCAAATATGTGGAAATGTGATTACAAGCTCTTAAAAGCTCAAAAATGAAAAGCCGCCGTAGATTGGAATCTCTTTATTTATCTGACGTAGTCATTACAGTTTGGTTATCGTCTTGTCACATGATGTTCTCATGTGAATGGAAAGGCCAATAAAAAGCTCAATATAAAACTTATCGTAGCACTAGTTTATGACAAACACTTCGGGTTTTATCGAAGACCCCGTATCAAATATAGATGCTCGCTACTTTACAGTTTTGTTTCGGCTTGGACTAATCGTCAAATCGTAATCTGATCATGTGACCAAATACTTCGAAAATAATTTTTGTAGCACTTTTCGATTATCACAGGTAACCGACAGGCTAGTCATGATTATCAGAAAATGATATATACTCCTTCGAGCTAAGGTTAAAAAGTTTAACGATTTTTTACGGTAAGTTATAAGATATCCGTGCTAAAAGTGACAGCTTTACAATGACAATAAAACAGACGCGTAAAAACAATAGACATGGTTTTATTGAATGCGTGAAGTATATTTGTGAAAATATTTCGACGAATGAGATTGCATGAAAGTGTAAACAGAAACCATCCTGTAACAGCTACGTCCCATTTGAGCCGTTTAGGAAAGGGAATCCAAACTATGGCGATCTTGTGTGGCTGCGATTAACTGTTCATTTTTTAGCTTTTAAGAGCTTGTAATCACTTTCCCATATTTTATGCACCTACAACACATGGTGAATCTTATGATACCAAATAACTGTAATGTGGATTTTGTTGCAAGTCAAACTTTAAGAATGTTTAAACTACATGGCCATGCTTCCAACATACTAACAAACATGAAAGAATGACAATCAATATGAAGTGTAATCTGATCAACACAGGTGAGTCTGGCGGAATCCATAAGCCGCCAAAAGATAGAGAAAAAAAAAACAAATAAGCAAAGGCAATAAAATATTATCAAATATTGTCATTAGGTATTTTCGGAGAAAAGGCAACAAGAAAGCTATACAAGAGAAGAGTGCAAAGACAATTTTAGTTGCAACTTAATAAGCTATTACGAGATTCAGATAGATTTAAGACATGAACCTGTGCAGGACTGGTTAGTTAAATGTATCTTCACATTCCAATAGTTTGTTCTTATCTGTTTAAAATATGTAATTAGCAGAATCAATGACATTGAAGCGTAGTGATTGGTTCATAAGTTCATCTCATTCAATTGGACATTATTGAAAAATTAAATTTAACATACGATTAAAAAATGGACCCTTTTGGCAAAACAGCTTATCCACAGCATTGCTATATAGGATCAAGTGGCTGTAGATTCTGTACCAAATTCAGTGACAAATTGAATGAAGTTGCACATAATTGCAACGTATTCACCTTGCTCAGAACGAGGATGTGAGGTCGCATCTTAGCGTGCCGGCTGAACAGTGGGTTTCGACCGGAGAAAGGAATACGAGCATCATGCACCTCTATAACGCAGTCCATGTCACCTATTTTCTGTTGCATTTTTTGTAGCCCTGTCAACCAGTCAAACAAACAACTTTAAATTTGTTCATATTGTAGCTAGTCTTTTTATTAATTCCACTACTATTATCAGATGTGAGTGAGACTAGATTTAAGAGACTGATTTCCATCTTTTATATTTTGTAAATGTAATTCAACCATCGTATTCTAAACGCAAATTAATCAACGAGGAAGTAAAATGGTTGTCTCTGTCACTGGATAGCTCTAATAGAAAAACATTCAATTCATGTTAAGCTACACTTTAGATCTGGTAGTGCTAGCTTTTTAAAAATGACTTGGCAATGCTTGCCTTTTGTTAGCTTGCTATCGAATATATTGACAATTACAATACACATTTGTAGCAAGGCTCTTTATAGCACTGTGTTGAGGTACTAATGACATATTTGACATATATTTAAGACATATTTTGAGGACAGATTTTACAAACATTCCATTGGTTCAAAAAACTGTTATCACCATACTTTTGCTTTGTGGGCCAGATAGAACAAAACTTGCGTGTTACCTTTAAGTTGGCAGATCTGTTTTATGAGCAGGATATAAATGTATGTCAGTTAGCCTTTGCAACAGGTTGATCTATGAAGCAAAAGTGTTATTTTCCCAGAGGTATCCCCATCGATACAATATTGATTTCTGTGTTAAGTTGCCCAATGTTACGTACAACCTAGATATAGGTTCACAATCGTAGGGTTTGACAGAACATTCTTTAATGTCTGTTTTAATAATACATGTAGTTTCAGCAGTTTCAACAATATGACAATTTAGGAGTTTTTGGCAAACTTAGATGACCATGGGTTTTTCCGAGCATTAACTCCTTCATTGCTGAAACCAACCTTTGCTTGTGTGAACAAATAGAGGTGAATAGATGCAAACAAATGCATGAAACTTTGTGTAGCTGACGAGGAGAACTGATTAGCTTCTTAGAACTACTATACGTATATAGTATTTTATAGCATAGCCAAGTTTATGGCCACTAGTAATTTGTATTTGCAAACACTCACACAGTAGTATGGCTGATAATTGTCTCTATCTGTACAAAGGCCAGCAACAACCTAGTTGATAGTGGAAGCTCCGAGAATTGTCTTACCTTTAAACATGTGTCCGGGAAACCATGTTGCCATGTCATAGTGAGGAAATGGAAAGACTTTTCGCATGTTAAATCCACTGATGATAGTATAGGGCTGTTTTAGATGATTTGAAGACCTTTGACTGTAGGCAGATTGTTTGCCACGAAAGCTATCCTACCAGATTGAAAATAGCAGAGGGTGATATCCTTACTTGTCTGTAACCAAGCAGCTAAGCATCAGAACTTCCTTACTATCAAATCTGTTTTAGATTCAGCCCTGCAAAATCAAATGTCATCATTTTTATGCTCATTTAATGCATAGATATGCAAATTAACAATGTGGTTTGTTTCAGTTATTTGATGAAAAAAATTGTTGCAACTTTGTATGTTTTATTAGACAGTTCAGCATCAACTGCTAGAGTCAACAACTCGGATGAAGGTGATAGTACAGACTGAGATTATTAATCGAACCCAAAATCATATATTCTGGGTCATATTTTGAAGTGAAGACTGCCTGGAAACATGAATGAATTTAAATAGAGTGTATTTGAGACCTAATCCAACTAGTGGCAACTACTTAATGGCTGCTCATTTGACGATAAATCCCTGTGGCTCATTGAATTACTGTGCCGAATCGGGGGAAAAAACAGTCTATGAACACTATCATACGAAAGTGGCTCAATCAAAAATTGAATTCAATTTTTGGTGGTCATTTAGCATCAGATTATGAGAATACATAACATTGATAGCTAATGTAATAGACCTCTCTCACTATATTAAAGGTTGACTTGCAACACCATTCTCATTAAAGTTAATTGGCATCAAAAGGTTCACAATGTCTTAATCTGCTGTGTTGTAGGTGCAAAATATGTAGAAATGTGATTACAAGCTCTTAAAAGCTCAAAAACGAACAGTTAATCGCGGCCATCACGAAAACGCCGTAGATTGGAATCCCGTTCCAAAACTTAGAAATTTGAAATAAAATACTAGCCTTAGGCTCAATTGCTAGGTGCCATTTTCATAATATTGTTGGTGTGTTACAGGTTTATAGGGAAGCACCAATATCCCAAATGTGATAGGCGAATAGGACAAAGGCATAAAGCTAAACGAAAGCCAATACTGGCAAATATATTTCGATCAATTGGGCTATTGCCAAATGTCTTGAAGCTACTGACAAACCAGCATTGTAATTGACTACACGCAACAATAGATGGTTTCTGCTAAATTGTACATTTTGAGTTTACTATATTCAAAATGGAATCTTCTTCAATAAGATAAAAAATCGAAAGTGATAGAATATCTATGAAAGTTCAGAATATACCGATTAATGGTGTTCATATAAATCGCATGTTCCATTTTTCCAAAATATCCTGTTCTACGAGAAGATCAAAAACTGATAGTACACACTTTGTAGAGTGACTTTTACGCAATCGTTATCACAAATGCAAATATGTTTACCATGTAAGTGAAGAATAGAGAAAACAGATTAATAATTTACAACTATGGGGTATAAAATTTTACCATGCAACAGTCGCGTTAATTAAGTAGTGCGTGTAGGGTGAGAAGTAGTTGATGACCGTTTTAATTTAGTCATTTCGAGTTTATTCACGGTAATTGCATTTTGCGGTAGTTGAATATCATTCCTTGAAAATAGTTAGTCTATTTCATGTGACCTCACCAAGCTATCTTAAACTGTCCTATTCAAAATCCGATGACCAAACATACACCTTCAGATATACACGTAAAGGGAATTTGTTTAAATTCAGCGAAATTGCCCCAACCTTCACAGAAATTAGCCAGCAAGCGTAGACAGTGTCTTGTATAGAAGCGATAATGTTTGTATTATAAGTCAAAATTGTAGTAACGATAATAATAATATTATATGCGTATAACCGTAGTGATGCAGTAATAATATGATTCGCAGTTGATAATCCGGTGTAAGCTCGTGATCAAAATCTAAAGTTACTCAAGAAAAAGCGCTTTTTTCTTATATCAGTCTTGAGCTCTTCCGTCCGGGTGGATAAAATGTAGATTAAATACGAGAGGATATCATGCGTTAAATACGAGAGTAATGCGTAAAGAAATTGCCATCGCTAGATTAAAACAATTATAAAAGGTACTTACGGCTATACTATTACAATAAAAATAAAATAATAAAATATTAATTGATAGTCTAGGTCAAACAGTACGGAACAGTATATGACAGTCTAGGTCGAACGGTCTTCATCTATATAATTTCACTTCATCGCCCCCTCCTTAAAGTGGAGTCCGACCTCGGACTCCGGGGAGATAACTTATCGCATGGGTCACGTAGTCTTTCCATCTTTCGGGTACCCGTCGCTCCCGCTCTGAGCGCCTTGGGCAAGGAGGAACCGCTACTTCTGGCTCACCCTCCTCATCACTAGCAGACTGATATGTCCCTTCTTCGGACCCCGTTTCTAACGCTGGGATTTCTTCGTCTTGGACCGGCGGGGGAGTTCCTGACGGTGGGTCTATGATCTCCTGGTCTTCCTGGACCGCTGCGTCGGGTACTTCTGTCTCGGCTGGGCCTGTGGCAGAAATCGGAAAAATTTCATCCATGGTTATCTCCTCGTACTCAGCTGGAGTTGGATCTGGTGGTGTTGTCGTTGTGGTTGTCTCGGTAGCGATGGATGTAGTTTCGAGATACAATTTGATCCGTCCTTCGTGTTGGACTGTACGTTTGCCGTGTCGTTCCATCTCGTATACCTGATACGGAAGACTCTTTGTAATTTTGTATGGCCCGATATACTTCGGCTGGAGTTTAGCCCCCTTTCCTTTTCCCTTGTAGAACGATTTCAGCCATACTTGGTCTCCAACGGTAAATAGAGGTGGGACATCCACTTCTCCCCGGGGTCGATACTGTTGGTCTCTCAGGAGTTGTCCGGCTTATTGCAATCGCTCCTGTAACTTGACAGCATATTCCTGCTCTGTAAATTCTGGAGCATCTACTGGATGGTGAATATCCGGGGGTAACCGAGTTTCCCTTCCCATCATCAGGTAATTGGCGGATTCGCCGGTTACGCGGTGGGGGGTGGCCCGAATAGTCCTCATTATCTGTGGTAACAGTCTGTCCCACTTATCCACCTCTTGTCCTGCTAGTAGGGCTCGCAGCGAGTTGCCCACCGTTCTGTTGAGACGTTCAACCACAGAGTTGCCTTGTGGTCGGTACGGAGAGGTTTGCGTCTTGTCGCATCCCCAGATTTCGCAGCATGCTTGGAAGAGCTCCGACTGGAACTGAGCTCCCTGGTCGGAATGGATGACTTCTGGAATGCCAAAATATGCGAATACTCGCTCATCCAAAATCCTTGCGATGGTGGTTGCCTTCCCGTCTGGTATCGGTATGGCGTCGCTCCAACGGGTGAAATGGTCTGTGAGTACGAGTATAAGATTATTTCCAGCTGTGGTAGGGGGAAGTGGACCGCACAGATCAATTGCCACGATCTGCCAAGGCCGACCGGCGTACAGATGATTCTCAGCTCTGCTGCGGCGGTGATCGGTGCCCTTGGCTTGCTGACAAGCCATACACGTTCTGACCAGTCTCTTTACATGACTCGTCAGGCCAGGCCAAAACCAATTTCGTCTCAGCGCAGCTATGACTTTGTTTGCCCCAAAGTGAGCCTCCTGATGAGTCTTTTCGATCAAAGACCTCCTTTGCGCACGGGGGCAGATTGCCCGTCGTTTTCCTTCAAGTCCCGTGATCTGAAGCTCCTCTTTTTCTGTCAGAAACAGGTGGCTCCGGATTTTCCACAGCTGTGCTGTTTCAGCGCTCACCACTCGAGAGTCGATGCTGGTCTGTCCCAATATGGCCCGGATGATGGGCCGTAAGTTGGGGTCATCTTTCTGTTGCTGACTCAAATGTGAAATCTTTGCGGTTTGCACTTCCCGGGCTCGGGGGAGAGCTATGTTTTTCGGAGTGGTGCGCACTACCTCGCTCCATCGACGTGGTAGAGGCGACGTCGTGTTCAGCTCTTCTGGATTCTTCCGAGTTTCTTGATCGCTGGCTATCACTTGGCAGCGTTCCATAGGAACAGGGGCAAAGAACCGTGGAGGTCGTGAGACTTCGACATTGCTCTCTTGCGGTGTAGGGGCCCAACGGTTGTTGAGCTGGGGTACCATGCTACCCCGGGTTTGTGACACGACCCTTGGGTCTGCCACCCGACCTGGGTGCAAGTTCGTACTGTGATACGGTGGTCTCTGTTTTGTCGAAGGGGGTAGAGGCCACCGGTTGGTGGGTGCAAGGTTTGTGTCCTCTGGTGGCCGAAGAACCCGCGAAGGTCCGGCACGACTCTCCAGAGATACATTCGCAGGGAGCAAGGGCGGTGTATATGCCGTGGAGTGAGTTGGGAACCAAAGATCCTTGGTCCGGCGTACCATGCCTTCCGGAAGCAGAGGAACCTGGGGCGGTCCTGCGTGGCTCACCGGTGGCAAGTCCGTACGATTCACTCGGGGTGTGATCTCCGACAATTGCTCGTGGTCCTGGAGGTGCTTGTTAAGTATATCGTGTTGGGTCATGCGGTTGCATTGCCTGCAATCTTTGCACACCTGACGACTCAGCCCATCCACATTATTATGCTTCCTGCCTTTACGATGTTCTATCGTGAAGTTGTATGGTGCCAGTGTCTCCATCCATCGCGCGAGTTGGCCATGAGGATGGGTGGTACGCAGTAGCCACGTTAGTGAGGCATGATCGGTGCGCACAACGAATCGCTGGCCATACAGTTGGGGCTTGAAGTGTCCTATTGCCTTGACTATAGCAAGTAACTCCTGGCGGGTTACGCAATAATTACGTTCTTCCGCCGACATCATCTTGGAATAATACGCAATGACACGCTCTTGCCCGTCTTGCACTTGTGACAGTATGCCGCCTAGTCCCACGGCGCTGGCGTCGGTGTCCAGGATGAAAGGTAGGTTGAAGTCTGGATACGCTAGAATCGGTGCAGAGACCAGACGTTGTCGTAGCGTGCTGAACGCCTCCTGGCACGCGTCTGTCCATTTGAATATCGCATTCTTCGAGCTCATCTGGTTGAGTGGTCTGGCGATCTCAGAATATTCGTGTATGAAGCGACGGTAGTAATTACACGTCCCGAGGAACGATCTTAGGTCTCGTTTGTGTTGGGGTGGGGGCCAGTTCTTAATAGCCTCTACCTTGTCTTCGTCTGTTTCTACACCAGCCTGACTGACAATGTGGCCTAGATATTTGACTCTATCTGCAAATAAGGCACATTTACTTGGCTTAAGTTTCAGATTCGCGGCCCGCAGTCTGGAGAAAACTTCTTCTAGTCGTTGGATATGAGTATCCACATCCGGTGCAAACACGATGATGTCATCGAGATAGATCAAAACAGTCTGCCAATGTAGTCCTCGTAGTACTGTCTCCATGAGACGTTCAAACGTCGAGGGAGCCGAAGTGAGGCCAAATGGTAAGACCTCCCATTCGTATAGGCCAGATCTCGTCACAAAAGCTGCCTTCTCCTTGGCATCCGCATCCAGCTCGACCTGCCAGTATCCACTGGTCAGATCTAAGGTGCTGAATACCCGGCTATGCCCCAGCGTGTCGAGGCTATCATCAATCCTCGGTAGAGGATACGCGTCCTTTGACGTCACGGCATTCAGCTTCCGGTAATCAACGCAGAAGCGCCAGCTGCCATCCTTCTTCTGGACTAGGACTACAGGGGAACTCCACGCCCCTTTTCCCTCTGAGATTAGCCCCTGTTGTTGCAGTTCGGCCACTTGCTTTTCAATCTCGGCCTCCTGTGCCGGTCCATGCCTATAAGGTCGCTGTTTTACTGGCTGAGCTCCTTTCGCTAACGGAATCCGGTGGCGTGTGAGACCTGTCCTCCCCAAATCAAACTTTCCTACGCTAAACACATCCTGGTTTTGCGTCAGCATTTGTTTCGCTTTGGCATGGTCTTTTCCTTGTAACCCGCTCTGGTCGAGTAACGTTTCTAACACCTTGGGTAACTGTGTGGACGGTGGCATTGGTGCTGTTGGCTTTAAGGCTTGCCTCGCCTGGCTACAAGTCGCGATATTTTTTCCTGGCGGTAACTCGATGGTATTCGCCGAAATATTGCACACTCTAATCCATAGTTTTCCCTGCTGTGGGTGGTGCACTGACGAGGCCACTCGTATATCAGTGTCTGGTGTTTTTCCTTCGATTAGGGCTAACTGTCCATTCCAATTCTGGTTAAGTCGGCCTGGGATGAGTATTTCCGAAAATGGAGGGATCTCTGTAGCTTCTACTGTTTGCACTCCCACTTGTAGTGGCCCGCCATATTGGTCACAGCATTTGATAACCTCGTCGTATAGATGTAGTTGCGCTTTTCTGAAATCTATGCGGCACCCTTTTTCTGTGAAAAAGTCTAAGCCAAGCAACACGTTTTCCTGTAGGTTAGCGATTAGAAATTTGTGTTCAAATTTTTGTTGCCCAAGCTGTATTGTAATCGTTGTTAGCCCCTCTAGGGGTAGCTTACTGCCATCCGCTAGTATTCCTTGACAGTGTACGGGTTCGATAGGCTTATCGTGTTTTTGCCGTATGCGATTAAATAGGCTAGTTGGCAGTATCGACTTTGAGCAGCCACTATCTAGTAAGAAGGTGGCTTCTGCTGTTCCCGCCCAACCGGTGATGTAGTAGGCGGCCATGTTATCGGTATGCGTGGCTTGTTGAATGCCCAGGTGTATCGATTTCTGTCCAGGATCCCCTGGGTGTTTTAACCCTGAACATAATCTTTTCCCGCCGAGTACTCTCTCTTCCCTTGAGTTGCTAGGGGAGGCAGACTGCACTGTCTTGCCAAGTGCCCCTCTTTGTGGCACCTCCAGCATCTCCTTGTTTCTCTGCGAGGTTCCTTTCGTCTCTCTGGTAGTTGTGTCACTTGATTGACTAACGCCGTCACTTTTTGTAGTGCCTCTTGTGTTTGTAGTTGTGTTTTAAGTAGGCTTTCGTACATGGCCTTTGGTATGGCTGACTCCTCTTTCTTCACTTCTTCAGTTGCTATGTCTATGTGTAGCACTCCGGGGCTACTATTGTCGAATGCTTTGAGCTTGTTTTGAATTTCTTTTAAGTTCTTGGGTGGGTCCAAGGTCATGGCCCATGTGGCCGGGTGGTTAGTTGGTAGTACTCCCAATATTTCCTTGATAGCTATATCTTCCCTATCTTTGTCGCTTAGCGTGGGGTGTGCTATCCTTATGACCTTCTGGAGCTGGCTGGTGAAGGTGTATATGTCTTCTCCTGGCCTATACTTTATTCTTTTTAGTAGTTGATGAGCCTGTTTTTCTTTTATTCCATATTTTTCCAAGAGTTGGCTTTTTCTTTCCTCGTAGTTTGTGGTTGGTAGGCCTTTTGCGGCGTCTCCTTTCAATGCTAGTTTAAAACGTAAGTTAGTTTCTTCTTCGTTCCATTTGTTGTGTTGAGCTATCTCCTTGAAACTTTCTACGAACTCCTCTACATCTGTTGCTCCATCGTACGTTGGTGCTTGTATTTGTTGCCCCTTTGGTTGGGCATTTTTCTCCGCTTGTTGTTTCAAGTACTTTAGTATTTCCTTATTCTCCTCTCCTTCTGCCATTTTCGGTGTGTATTCGTGATAGCGTTATCCCACGAGGCTGCCACCAATAAAGGGAATTTGTTTAAATTCAGCGAAATTGCCCCAACCTTCACAGAAATTAGCCAGCAAGCGTAGACAGTGTCTTGTATAGAAGCGATAATGTTTGTATTATAAGTCAAAATTGTAGTAACGATAATAATAATATTATATGCGTATAACCGTAGTGATGCAGTAATAATATGATTCGCAGTTGATAATCCGGTGTAAGCTCGTGATCAAAATCTAAAGTTACTCAAGAAAAAGCGCTTTTTTCTTATATCGGTCTTGAGCTCTTCCGTCCGGGTGGATAAAATGTAGATTAAATACGAGAGGATATCATGCGTTAAATACGAGAGTAATGCGTAAAGAAATTGCCATCGCTAGATTAAAACAATTATAAAAGGTACTTACGGCTATACTATTACAATAAAAATAAAATAATAAAATATTAATTGATAGTCTAGGTCAAACAGTACGGAACAGTATATGACAGTCTAGGTCGAACGGTCTTCATCTATATAATTTCACTTCACACGTAAATAATCAATGCAAAACGCGCAAAGCAGTCATGCCTCTAAAACTCATCGCAAAAAGGTAGATGTAAAAGTTTATCTTCGACGCAAGAGGCGATGTCACTCGTTTGCACAGCCATTGACCTCTTCCTTTACACTATTATACAGAACAATCGAACGTCAAAAACCATACTAATGTGAATGTTGGTACGGTAAATCGTTCGGTATCGATTTTTTACCGACAACTGAGACGGCCAGACACTGTTGTGTAGAAACTGTTGTAACATGGCTGCCCAAGGAAAGTCTTCTGGGGTGCAGCATGGAGGATTTTGGAATTCACAACCCGCCACATATACTCCAGCCACTCAAAAACTTATGCGAGGTGATTAACACATATTTTAATTTTATGGTAATTTTAGTTTAAACTAATCAATAGGTTCAGTGATCTAACTTGTCATTTTTTATTCAGTCGGTGCACCCAGGATCGTCCTACTCTCACTCGTAAGTTTTACGAGATAGATGTTTTTCATGAAAGACTGCAGTTCTATTGCTCGCAAAAAATTGAATGCATGTCTTAGTTAAATTTTATTTGTTTTTTTTTGTATTTATATTCACGATAATAAGCCTAATTTTATATTTTAATAGCAATAATAGCTTTAATGGTAGGTGTTTGCATGATATATAGAAATTTGTTTGTTTCGCTTTTTGAATGTGGTAATTTTGCTGGCTTAGCGGAATTAACTCAATCAATTTAAATGACGTCTTTACAATTAAAACCGTTCTGTTGTTTTGCTAGCTAACATTACAATTAAAATAAAATCTAAGTCAATACGTACGTCAACTGCCTTGGTGTTTTTTACCTCAGACTCTCACCTCAGACGAGGTAGAACTTCCTAGCAATTTAATTTAAATCTAAAAGAAAGCCTTTATTTATTAGGTTTGTTTTGAGCCAGGGTATGATGTGGAGAGCAGCACACTGCTGCTTAGGATTATTGAGTTTTGGTTGCGTGCCCTCTGATGTCTCGAATTGTTCGAGGCAAAAAGCCATTGTGGTAGATACTTTTGTTTGTTGTTACAGAGTTAAGTTCTTCCCTGGAGACTCTTCTAGTTGTTATCATCATATTTTCTCTGTTTTGGTTGATTTCATCGTATGCTTCAGAGAGGGAATGGTGTTTTTCTTCATTCTGAAGAATTCTAATGAGCTGAGAGAGTCGGTGGCTTTTTCGCCTGTCTTCCAGTGATTTTATACCTAGCTGGTTTCTTGCTTCCGAAACACTTTTTCCACGCTCTCATTTTGTACTAGCTTTATGCATTGGATTGTGCTTTTATTGGTTGGGTCCCAGACTGCATCTGCATATTCTAGAATTGGTCTACATAGACTTGTGTATGCGAACAGTTTAGCCTCCTTTGGAGCCCTAAACATCGGATGTTTAATGCCCCCCAGTATCTTCCTTGATTTACTACATTTGCTCTTTATGTGTTGATCAAATTTTAGATTATACCTAGATGATCACACTGGATGATCACACCTAGATATATGGTGTCCTCTGTCCAGACAAAAGGCGAGTTTCCTAGGTTATACATACACTGCTGGCTCATTGTACAAAGCATATTGCTTGGCACTTTTTCTCATTGAATGGCATTTTCCATTTTTTTGATCAGTTGTACACTTCGTTAATGTTACTTTGGAATATTTTGGCATCTCCTGAACTATTACTTGGTAAATTAGTGTGCCATCAGCATAAAGGCTAACATTGCAAGATAAACACTCGGGTAGATCGTTAATGTAACATAGGAAAAGGGTAGGTCCCAGTACCGAGCCCTGGAGACTCCAGATGTTACAGCACATTTTTGAGAACTCTTTCCGTTAAGTACTACAGATTGTTGCCTGTCAGATAGGAAGTCGTGGATTCAGTTAATGTCAAAAATTACTACAGCGTTATGCTGAAAATCGCTCAAAATATAGTGATTGTGAGTTTTTGCTTTGTTAACAAGAAACTTATAGCAATAGTTATTATTTGCCGATCTAAAAGCTTACCTGATGACTAGGTGCAATAATATCACACTTTCTTTAGCTCTTTGAGCAAATCTTGTTTATTTTAGAGATGATGAAAGAATCTAAATTAAATAGCTTTCAACAGAGGCAGCTAAACTCTAAAATAAGTAGTGGCCAATCACTACCCACTACCTGTCATCCTACAACTAGTGCAAAGCCCAGAAAACCTGTTCAAAAGGCTCCATTGCCCAAAGTTTTAAACCCAAGAAACTATTCTGGTGGTGTTAAATCTCGTGAGGTTATAGAAGCTTCTGGAGCGTATGAAAAAACTGACTACAAACCTAGACCAGTCGGTAAGCACATTCATTGCTGGCCTGAACTGTATGAAAAATCAATTATTGTTTTGTATTCCTACAGCAGGTGTTCAACGAGTATTATATATTGAAAAGATTGAAAGAGGAATTTGTGGTAGTATGTCTTATCATTGAAGAAACAAAAGAAAAAAGTGACGGAAGAAATGTTTTAATTAAGTGTAATGCATGTATTGTGAATTTTGTTCCATACAATTTTATTAAGTTTCTGGTACCTATACTCCAAGAGCTATATTTAGGCCTACATGTATGTTTATTGTTCGTTTTTGGATATCAATTTGTATAATTCAGTTGCCCGCACACAAAAAGACAAGGATAGATTGAGCAATATGATGGCTTACGGAGAGGATATTGCACCACCTTCTTCAGAATCCCTTCAGGCAGCCAGAGAGAAAATGTGGAGAGCTCAGTTGGCTGACCTAGATGATGTAGATGATGACAGATTTGATGAATGTAAGTATTTATCTCTTCCTTTCGTGGTGAATTCTGCATACAGTTAGTCGTGTTGCCATCACTCTGTTAATAATATTGAACTCACACTGTTAGTAATATTGACCTCATACTGTTATTAATATTGACCTCATACTGTTAGCAATATTCACCTCGTACTGTTAGTAATATTGACCTCATACTGTTAGTAATATTGACTTCATACTGTTAGTAATATTGACCTCATACTGTTAGTAATATTGACCTCATTCTGTTAGTAATATTGACTTCATACTGTTAGTAATATTGACCTCATACTGTTAGTAATATTCACCTCATACTGTTAGTAATACTGACCTGACACTGTTAGTAATATTCACCTCGTACTGTTAGTAATATTCACCTCATACTGTTAGTAATATTGACTTCATGCTGTTAGTAATATTGACCTCATACTGTTAGTAATATTGACTTCATACTGTTAGTAATATTGACCTCATACTGTTAGTGATATTGACCTCATACTGTTAGTAATATTGACCTGACACTGTTAGTAATATTCACCTCGTACTGTTAGTAATATTCACCTCATACTGTTAATAATATTGACCTCATACTGTTAGTAATATTGACCTCATACTGTTAGTAATATTGACTTCATACTGTTAGTAATATTGACCTCATACTGTTAGTGATATTCACCTCATACTGTTAGTAATATTGACCTCATACTGTTAGTAATATTGACCTCATACTGTTATTAATATTGACCTCATACTGTTAGCAATATTCACCTCGTACTGTTAGTAATATTGACCTCATACTGTTAGTAATATTTACCTCATACTGTTAGTAATATTGACCTCATACTGTTAGTAATATTGACCTCATACTGTTAGTAATATTGACCTCATACTGTTAGTAATATTGACTTCATACTGTTAGTAATATTCACCTCGTACTGTTAGTAATATTGACTTCATACTGTTAGTAATATTGACCTCATACTGTTAGTAATATTGACTTCATACTGTTAGTAATATTTACCTCATACAGTTAGTAATATTGACCTCACACTGTTAGTAATATTCACCTCATACTGTTAGTAATATTGACCTTATACTGTTAGTAATATTGACCTCATACTGTTAGTAATATTGACTTCATACTGTTAGTAATATTTACCTCATACAGTTAGTAATATTGACCTCACACTGTTAGTAATATTCACCTCGTACTGTTAGTAATATTGACCTCATACTGTTAGTAATATTGACCTCATACTGTTAGTAATATTGACCTCATACTGTTATTAATATTGACCTCATACTGTTAGCAATATTCACCTCATACTGTTAGTAATATTTACCTCATACTGTTAGTAATATTGACCTCATACTGTTAGTAATATTGACCTCATACTGTTAGTAATATTGACCTCATACTGTTAGTAATATTGACCTCATACTGTTAGTAATATTGACCTCATACTGTTAGTAATATTGACCTCATATTGTTAGTAATATTCACCTCATAGTGTTGTTACTACCCTCGTAGTAACGCTATTTACTAACAACTCAACTGTAGCTCAGGAGTCATATTTATTTGATCAGTGCAGAAAGAGATAAATGAGAGGCAGAACTTCCTTGAGGAGATGATTAGTTTGGGACAGGGAGACAAGTACAGGACTATTATCAATACAGAAATCTCACAGGTTGGTGGTGTTCATGTTGAATGGAGGGCATTGGTTATTTGCATTCTATTGTAAGAACTGGCTTCTTTATCAACAACATGTTTAGCATAATTGTCATTTGCAGAAATAATTTATTATCCTTAACGAATATTCTAAAAAAACTGAATTGACACACAACTAGCATTCGATAGTTGTATTAGTCGCCTTGTGTGTAGTCACCTACACACTAGTAAGTTTAGAGCAAGAGCTAAGTAGGAAGCCCACTAATCCACTAGCCATCAAGGATTAACATACTTGTGTCACTCAGCTTTCATAATTACGGTGAATAAAATGTCTTGAATATTTCAAATACTATTATTGACCATTGAATATACCATATAAAATACTGCATTATTTTCAAAAGTCAGTTTTTGTGGAGGTTATGTCCCAGACCCAACTGCAAAAGAGGAAACTTGGTGACATGGAAACTAGATTTTTTTTCAAGTATGAGCCATCATTTTAACACATTGGAAAATCTAACATAAGTTCAAAACTTTGGCAAGTACTATATATGTATTTGCATACATATGTCCTAGTACATGTGACGAACTTGTACAAGGTATAATACATTGTTCATAAAATATTGAAATCTAAAAAATTCAGGTCATTGACTGGTGAAGCATGATGCACGGGAGAATATAAGTATCAAGGTCAATGCAAAATATTCTTGAGCCAATCAGCCTCAGGATAAATTGTTGGAAAGAGCTTATTGACAAATTCTCTGTAAATTGTGGAGGAATCAAATTCGATTCAGTAGTTGACAGGTGGTCTTGAGCTATCCATGAAAAATATTCTATTATTATCAGTTTCATATCAGTAGCGATGATACTGACAGCGTAATTCTATATGTATTCAAATAAAAGAAGGAAGGACTACTGTATTACGTTGTTACAATATTTTTTTTACCTGCAGATTGCATGACTTTGTTTAAGCCTAAAAGTATGCGGAATTAATAGTATCCTTTATAACTACCTTATTTGTGCCTATCTCTCTGCAGACAATTAACAATTTGTGTTCGACTGTAGCAAGTAAACTACTATCATAACATCATCTCCTAGAAGGCAGTGCTTTAGGCTTTGTGCAAATGATTTTACTTCAACCCTTGTAGACTGTAATAGTGCAATTACAACTGGAATGTTCTAGAAATGAATTTGTCTACATGACCAACATACAAGATGTGTTTTGTTAGAAACTCAGAGAGATGGAAGTCATAGATGCAGAGAGATCTGCCGAACTTGAAAAAATGATCTCTCGACATGAAAAGGCCAAGTCAAAGCAATCATGACATCCTTCACACTGGATGCTCCAAGTTTTTCATCTTTTCCTAGCTCTAAAGTCGTGTATTTCCTACTTACATCCTTTCAGTCAACTTGTCTTTGCTGTGTCTAAGCTTTCGACTGCTCCAATAATTAATATTCCTCGATTCAACTTACACATCTCTTTCCAATTTTCATTTGCAATGATTTCACTTTTGTATAGTAAATCGGGTATGTAGAAAATATCATCAATGTATAAAATAATATTATTTATTATTCTAGTATCAAATTTTATTTAAATATATGAATGGATTGCGTAACCATAACCTAAAACCATCATCTCATTGCATAAACATTGAGTGAGCCATTTGAGAAGTGAATAAACTGCATGATATAGTTGATGCATTATAGCCAGTCAATTACATACATATTTGAAATTGTATACACATACAGCATTGAGCAAACAGTTCTTGCATCAATATTGAATAGTGCTGACATAGCAAAAAATGAAACATTTAACTTCATACAAAAAATGAAAGAAGACCATATATAAACCAATGTTTTGGGTGTCCTTCACAAGTATCAGCCCAGCCTATGGTGTTCAGAGCGTAAGACACCAGGCTATCAGGTGTAACAGCCAACATTTCAGCAAACTTTCTGTCTTTGGCCATTGTGAAGAGATCATTTAATAGATTCGTCACTGTTAGGCCAGGTGTCAGGGTCTGTATGGTTATCCCTAAAAATCGCATCTTTCATTTTCATATTTATCAATAACTTGTATTACAGGTCAATAATACACTACTCAACATATTTATGATGACAGCGATAATAAAGATAAATAAATATATAGAGTGAGATATTAAAACTTTTTGAGGAAACTCACCAGAATTCCTACAGTCAACTCGCATGCAGTTTGAAAGTGAGTAGAGATATCCCTTGGTGGCTGAGTAGAGGCTGACCTCTTTAAGATGCAGGTAAGCAAGACACGAAGATACATTCACGATGACCCCCTTTCTTTTGGCCGCCATTCCAGGCAGCACCATGAATGACATTTTTACAGCAGGAAGGCAATTCACCCTCACCAGCTCCTCAGATATAGTGCTACAAAAGAGAGGGGACAGGCGATCAGACATTCCAATTGAACTCTTAATGTGGAATCAATATTCCGCCGTGCAGTGGAGAGTATGTAGTGTGAGTATTTAGTGGTGAAACAGTGGGCCACTCTAGAGATTCCAATCACTACACTCTCATAACGTAATGAGTTCACTTAATGCTAACCCTCTGCAAAATAAAGAACAGAACCTGCGCGCCTAAACCCCTTCTCACAGGCTAACAGAGACATATGTATATAAAAGAGAACAATTCTAACGACTCGCATTTATCTCTCTTTCTCAAGGACCTGCGGAGTCGCTCTCTCTCTTTCCTCTACCTATCGAGCCTTCTTCTCCATCATCAGCTGATCATCTTTTACTTCCCTATCTCAACTGCCAAGCCTCTATATATGTACGAGACTGCCACGACTCTCATTTGACTGTCGAAACTCGCAGCCGTACGGGACCGTGCAAGCAGACATGAATGACTGTTTGAATGAGGGTGTAACTTTAATTGGCTGCTTTAACCTTTTGTCGCTAATACTATAATAATCGTTTAATACAATCGTTTGGTTACTAAAGACAGTAATTTATAGAGTAGAAAAAGTATGTGAAAAGCCCAAATGTGAACATCACAACTGGTTTAACGTAGCTGATAAAGGTGAACAAATGATATAATGCAAGAAACTACATGCTCCAAACAAACAACAGGTCTAATAAGAGTAAATACACCGCAGAACTAAACACCAGAAGCCAACTGACAAAGAACATTCTGAACAGAGTTGAAACCTTCAGCGTATCCGTGAAAAACCTAGTGAATGTCAAGTACCCAATATTACATTATATGAACTAGTTCATTCAGATCAGCGTAAGAGCTACAACTTGCAACAAATAGATTCGGCTCCGTATAGAGAGTAGGTTGATTTATTCTCAAAATCAGTGCTGTCATGTTGTTCATTATCAGCGTGCCAAATCCTAAACCGTTCTGTTGTGGAACTTCCAGCAGTTCAATTTTGTTAACCTGTTTGTTTGTAGATTTTCTTATGGAGGAAAGTCTAGGATTGTCTCTGACACCCAGCCCTATATGCACTATACACTAATCCATATTAGTATACAGTATTAGTATATATCTAGTTTTAGAGAGGATCATGAACTAAATTATTACTTGTATTATATGATTACTCGAGGAACCCTAAGTGGTCTAAAATGAAGAGAGGAGTACCACACATCATAGTATAGAATTTTTACAGCAGACGATAAATATCTAACATAGCAGCAGTTTACCAAAGCACAGATTTGCATCATGTCATCATGAAATTTCTTTAGTAATAATAACTTAAATGAATAGCAATAGGATATTGACAAGTGAATAACTTATATTGTAAAAATAAAATAACCAAGTCTCTAAACAAACTCACATATCAGGAAAGTCTAGGATAGAGCACAAATTGTGAGAGAATCCGACGTTGTTGATGAGGACACCGATGTCAAGGCCAGCCAGTTCATCTCGTATACGCCCATAGATGTCATCACGAGCAAAATCAGCTTGGACAGTCTTTACCGAGCATGAATAGTCTTTTACTAATTCTGCCTGAACTTTTTCAAGTTTTTCATCAGATCTACTTATCAGTACAATATCTAGGCCCCTTCCAGCTAAAGCTCGGGCATACGACTTACCTGAAATTCAAAATAATACAATAGCAGTGTTGCAAAATACACTGTGAAATGAAGAAAAGCAAAAAGTAAAAACAAGTGTAAAAAATTGCTTTGCTTTTCTGGTGATACAAAGTCTACCTTAATAGGTGAATGCATATTGGATATAATATATCAAACCGGGATACTTCTGCCAAACCCTTTAGCAATACATGCATAGCAAGAATATTATACTGCATTCTATAACATTGTTAAACAAATGTATGACTATACGTACCATTTAGGTGATTGAACCATAAATACAGTGGGTATCGTAATTATGAGACGCCTAAAATAAATACATTATTCGGTAATTCAGTTTTTTAAGTATTTATTACATAAATCTTGTCCATATGTGCATCAATGAACAGCTAAGGATGTTCTACACAAATCAAATTTGACATGGTTCTTAAACATACAAGTACATGCATGTAATTATGTGAAAGTAAATCAGTGGCCTTTAGACTATTGGTAACATATTAATATTTAGTTGGCCAACCCTGGGCTGTAAATCGTAGAATAAGATAAAATGCATGCCCATGGGTGTCTGTAAACATGCTTCTTGCATATCTATAGTACATATGGTCCGATATAATAGACTTTATGGGTGTCTGTAAACATGCTTCTTGCATATCTATAGTACATATGGTCCAATATAATAGACTTTATGGGTGTCTGTAAACATGCTTCTTGCATATTTATAGTACATATGGTCCAATATAATAGACTTTATTGGTGTCTGTAAACATGCTTCTTGCATATTTATTTACCTACGTATTTGACTCATATCGCCCAATTGATTCATTGGGCGATATGAGTCAATACGTAGGTTAAAATACGCATAGCACTCTGCATTTCGACGCAACATCACTAAAGCTTGTTCTCACAGCTCTAATTAGTAAGTTTAGCAATACAGATGTTAGCTTACTCAAATTAGCCATTGGCAATGCGCCAGGCTAATGGCAAGTGGCAGGCGGCTACATTACGTGCCGCTGTTTATAAGCTGTTTTTAATACTCATGCAACGCCGGAAATTCGGCTAGTATACATAGAAAAACAAATTGTTGGCTTAAAACACCCAAATCCTTGACATATTATCAGTGTTGTTTTCCAGTGTGACTTTTTGTTGTTAAACAGGCTCAAAGATGCAATGACTGCAGCATACTTCAAATATGATCATATCTCAACACCTTATAAACTAGTAGAGCAGGATAGTGCAATAGCTTGACACTAGATGTAGGAATGCTTACAATACATTACTAACTCATAGCTGTAGTCATGTGGCTCACATTAGTGTGGCTCCCTATAACCGTTATATTCTATTCATACAATGCTATGCTTAGGATAGTCTTGTCAATGTGTATTGGACCTTATCACTTTGCGTTTCTGCTGTCTATAAACCACAAGCATGTTGTTATATCAGCCAGTTGCTGCACAGGCTATAATAGTAGAGCAAGAACATAAACTTATCTTTCAGCCTTTTCCTTCGGAGGGCGGGCTACTCAAACTAAGATGTTTTATAGTCAGAAATTTATGCTGAATTCAATTGTAATGTTTCTACACCTATGTGTTTGCACATTTTTGAGTTAGAGAGCATTTTCGAAATGGGAGGGGGCAACTCCAAGTTTGGTTGGAAAACCTTACATATCAGACAAAGAAAACTATTTTATAATCTCAAAAATTAATAAATGCTTTTATTTGAGATTAAGTGAGTCAAATCTTGCCAAGGATGCAGCAAGACCGCTTGTTTCACTGTCTTGATTAGTCTGTGGATGAAACCCTAGTCAGAGTGACTAAACTTCAATATGAGACAGCCAAGCAGTATTCAAACAGATGGTTGATATTGGAAGAAGAGAGCATTCAATGTGAAATTGCTCAAAAAGTGCTAATCATTGAGAACTTCGATGAGAGTTCAGACTTCTTGTCATTATGCCTGTTATAAAAAGTATTGTAACAAACTCGTTATGGAAAGAGCTGAGAAAAGACATGAGAAGAGACAGAAAGAATGTGATACAGCAGAAGAGGTGAGATCAGATATTTATAGCTTTACAAATTCATGATGATTACTCCATGATGATGGTACTTTGGTGGGAGAAAAAGAAAACATTTTCATTTTTGTCCGCACATTTTGTGAGCAACAAAACTAACTCTTTGCAGTTTACATGACTTGTTATAGTCTACAATTTGGACATAAATTTATAGATAAATTACATGTATGATCTTTCCTTGGTTTTTTGCATATGACCACACAAACTACGCTAGATATTGCATGCTGTACTATGCGGAGATGACTAATCTGAAAGTATGGCGTAGCAAGGTGTATGAGGCTCTTATGAAAAAGGGGTATTTTGCTTATCAATCACGACATCACTGTCCATTCAACTCTATAGCTTGTGATCAATTTATTGAGCAAACAGTTAAAAGAGACTATGCTAGTACCTGGTGATTCGGATGCAGCAAGTTATGAGATGCGTGAAAAGGCATGGAAGGCTGATGAGGAAATGAGGGAAGTCATGAAAGACTCATAACAGCAAGAATAAATCCGTTTGCATGTTTGCATTTCAAACCACCAAGCTAGTACATATTACCAGTGGTGCAAGTCTCCATTGAAGTGAAGCAGGATCTTGAAATGGCAAATGTGATAGGAGAGAAACAGCTTTCAGAATTTGTCCAGAGGAGGTTAAGCACCCAAGAGATTGATTTCAATGCATCCATCAAGTCAAACAAGCTCAAAACCTTCCCCACATTACCATCAGCTAAGAAAACATCAAAAGAAAAAGTCCTAGCATGTTCGCACAGACTGTTTGAGAATTTGTTAGTGATCAGCCAACAGCGTAACTTGGATTTGAGAAAAGTGTTATCATTCTCTCTTGGCAACATCAGCTGGTCCCTGGCTAACTCTGATGGCTCTATATTGAAGACTGCCAAGTCGGCTTTGATGGCTGCTGTTGAGGAAGATGCTGATGATCAACCATCAATCTATGTTAACCAGGATCAGCTATCAGTCTTTGACGCTATTGTGGTTGATGCTATGGCCGAAATTCAGACCCTGAAAGCTCCTCCAACTTTTGGCATGGTTGCAAGTCAGCTTTTGCAACGGATAGTTAGTATTGCAAACGTATATCACACATGTCGTGTGGATTTTGTTTGTGACACATACCCTGATATCAGCATTAAAGGAGGTGAGAAAAGTCATAGAAGTGTGGAAGGAAGGCAGAAGGTTGCTGTGTTTAGTCCGAACTTCTGAATTTTCAGCAGATGGCTCAAACAAGACTGCTTTAGTGAAATTTTTAAAGGATACACGGAGGAAGTCAACTGTGAAGCAGAAACTAGATCTTGTAATGGTGCGTTTACACTGGCCGATTTTATCACCGATTTTGTCGTGCACAGACAAATTTGATGAGTCGGTGTCAGTAGGGGTGAACAGAAAGATCGGTGTCGGCACCGATATGAAAGTCGGTGTCGGAGAAACCCAGCAGTTCCCGGTTGCATCGACAAATCGGACGCTCATCAGCCAATCAGAAGCTAGGACCCTCTGATTAAATGAGCCTAGACTTTAATGACAGTGCTGAGTTAAAGAAACGAAAGGGCTAGGTTTAATGAGAGGCTAGGAGACTGTCATTAAACTTTCCCTCGATCTCTTTTTGATAGTGAACCAGCATGGCTAGCAACGATGTGAAAGCGAGAGTACCAAAAAATCAAGTTAGTTCTTTAATTTAAATTAATTAAAAGTGAATAGCTAGTTGTACGACTACTACTAGTACTACTACTAGTTCTACTACTAGTACTACTGTAAAGGAATTTGCCGACCCTTACTTGGCACGATCTAGATTATGTCATACAGAAATAAATTGCGTGTGATTTCATTCAATGTTTTATTAGCGAAGGAAATTCACTAGCCGAGGAGCGTACAGCCATTTGCTCTATCTACTAAGTGAGCGTTGCTCCCTTATATACAATAAAATTGTCCGTTCCGGCTAACGGGACCGAGTGAGAACACCGGCTAACAATGTTTAAATGGCCAATAATTAGGCCCGCTTGTGCGTTGATATGACAACATAAACGACGACAATTGATAGCATAACGAGTAACAAGGCCAACAATAAAAAGGGGATAAAAAGGACAACCCATATAATAAAATATTTACAGACATATAAAATATATACAAACATATAATTACAAGAAGTGTAAAGTGTTGGCCCGGCGTCCACCACACTACTACTACCACAAATATACATTCACCATTCAATCTTCTTCATTATTCATTTTATTTATTATAATTACTCGGACGAAAGAACTGTACGTACAGTTCTTTGCTCGGACTTTCATTGCCTCATTATTCATCCATTGCTTGGCATTCAGTAGTTGCTTCTAGCGGTAGTAGTAGGAGCAGTAGTAGTAGTGTAGTACTAGTATATAATTTTCCACATCAAGCGCGTTGATTTTGATGTGTACTCGTCTTCGCGTGGTCGGGTAAAGGTCAGAACGGCGAAGCGCTGTAATTGGCTGTTGGTACCAACAAAAATCGTTTGATCGTTGCTGGTTGAGTTTTGATCGTTGATCGATGGAGTTGGTGTCGGCACCCATACGTGAAATGTCTGAGGTACCTGTCTGAGTCGGGGTATTGGCACCTAATCGGAGTCGGTGTCGGCCAGTGTAAACGCACCATAACAGCTTTTTCTCAAGAATGCCACATGATCAGCTATGACCTTGATGGATCAATCGCTGTAAACCAAATAGATAGCTTGACACCAGACCACGAGGAAGCAGATATGCGCATGTTATCACATATCGCAAAGATAATGGAAGACAAACCCAGCTCAAAAGTTCTAGTCAAGTGTCAGGACACGGATGTTTTCCTAAGCTGTCTATCTCTAGTGAATGAGCTGCCATCACAAAAACTCATTTACTGCTGTGGTAAGAAGCAGTTGAGATATGTAAACAGGCTGTCTGTCTACTGTCCTCACATCCGAACGATGCAAAGCACTGCTCGGGCTCCATGCTCTAAGTGGATATGACAGTGTAAGCGCATTCTGTTCCAACGGGAAGATAACTTTCTTCAAGCTGCTAAAGAACAACCTTGAATTCTGTAACACACTGAAATCATCGGGAACAGATTTTGAAGTTGATGGTGCAATAAGATAATCTATTGAGACATTCATATGCAGATTATATGGTGAAGAGACAAATTCCATCAATGAAGCAAGGTATAAGATCTTCTCCTCACCGTCTCGCACATCACAACCAAACCTACCACCCACACTAGATGAGTTAAATCTCCATATATCTAAGGCTGCCTATCAGGCCGCGATATGGTGAAGAGCCAAGCAAATCATCATCAATGTCCCATCCCCCAGCAACATGGATGGTTTATGGAAGATGGAGAGCTTAAAGCAAGATGGATAACACAACAACCAGCACATCCTGATGTGCTCGTGGACATGTTTTGTCGATGCAAAACTTGGTGCCAGTCTGCGCTGTCAGTGCAACAATACAGATCTCAAGTGTATGGACATGTGCAGAAGCAGCTGCTGTAGCAATAGAAATAAAGAGGATGAAGATGAAAGTAGTGATGCAGAAGACTCAGATGACTGAATTAGAAGGTTAGTATTTGAGTGGTATTGTAACCAAAGGTGCGCTTCATGTTTGATTAGAATACATGTATATGTGTCACACCGTATAAAAGACTGACTAATTGCGATTTCACTTGCATAATAAAGTAAACGGTTCAACATAATAAGCATTAATGATGAATATATGTATACTAAAATGTTATATATACATGGTCTGAGTCTTTAAAAATACTTTTAATTTTGTTTTGCAGATCTGTAATGATATATGAGTTGCGGAATAACAAGGACAAACTGTAAAGCTGCCACAATATCAACCAATCTGAGAACACATAATATTATATAATACAATTCTAATATTATAATATTTGAAGAATAAATATTTTAATGTTATCAGAATTGATTCCAACTTAGGTTCCAACTAATTATTTAGTATTTATATGCCATTTTCATTATTACATTGTTGGTAGAAGCACATGAAACATTACAGATATTTATTTAATTTAAATAATATATTAATTAAATTGCTCAAAAATGAACAATCTGAGAGGTGTAAAAACCAGATATTTGAAATCAGCTCAAAATTCTGATCTAGATGCCACTCTTATCACATAGCCCACCTCCAAAAGGAATAAATCACTTTTTTTGACAGCTTTTTGATGCCCTCCTGCTCTACTACTATAAAATACAAATGATTTATGTGTGCACTTCGTGCACATCATGCACTTCCTTTTTTTCTGCTAAACTCACAAACAGAAC
Organism: Watersipora subatra; assembly: GCF_963576615.1. Lineage (NCBI taxonomy): Eukaryota > Metazoa > Bryozoa > Gymnolaemata > Cheilostomatida > Watersiporidae > Watersipora > Watersipora subatra. The sequence goes on along the minus strand of NC_088709.1, from coordinate 42,022,976 downwards.
AGATAGCATGTAAAGCTCATTTCAAACTCCATCATACAGACACCTACAAGACACCTCAAGATGTAACGTAAAATGGTGCAAACATTTGTTTAATTATAAATACGAAGTGTATGTATCTTCCGACATGCATGTACAACATTCAAAATAACTCGAATCATTATTATTTTAATTAAAATTAAAGAATGTAGTGAAAAAAAAACCGGAAAACAATAATATATATTTGCTATTTTAATCTTTACATAGTATGAGTTAAAGTATATAAACATGTATATACTTATAGGCCTATATGTATATATAAGTATAAGTCAATCAGTCTAACACTGAACCTGGCCATTGCTGAGTCTATATTACATCTTCTTTCATTAAACTTTTTAATCTTTTACTGTATGTCCCCGCATAAGCCTATCTCACACATCAGCTGACCCTAGAAATTGTAACCCGCCCGACGTGCCTGTCAGAGCAAAATTTTGCGGAAACAGAGCGACTTTTGCAAGCTTAGTACAAAATGTTTCTAATCAATGAGTCGTTGTATAATTAGCCTACAGTGTCTTCACGTAATCAAAAGCAAACAATCATCTGTTTGCGTTGAGCCAATGGAAAACATGTTTGCATCTCACACTGACTTTAGTTTCGCTTTACAAAAAACACATTTTTTAACGATTTCTGCTTCGCGATGATTAGACACATAACAGCTACGTAAATTTCGCAAATTGTAGATCAATGGACTTCTGATGATTATGTTTTGGGCAAGAGTAGTGACAGCGAGAATTCCTTTTTACCAGTAATAATAATGTCGTAAGCCATAGTAATAGTAATGCTTAACTCGTCAACCACGATAGTGTGAAGAGGACAAAAAAGTACCTAATTCATTCTGCAATACATTTCATGGCATCAGGTGATGTGAAATTTCATGCTAACTAATTTGGTCAGATATTTTCACAACTTATTGCGTCAATGTCAAATATTTGGTTTTACCGAATATTTGACATTGTCTCGGTAAAAAAATTTATTTGGTAACGAAAGAGTTAATGATATATTATTGTTATGTTTTAACAAAGTAGAGTGAATAAAGGTTCAAGTTGAGTTGTTGAAATTAATGTCATTTAATGTCATTAATGTCATAATGTCATTTCATTTGCTTTCAATCAGAATTGCATGAATATAAGCAAAACTAACCTTAGTTTGGTAAAAATTTTTAATGTTCTAGATTCAGTTTATATGTGGGGATATACAGGACATAAAGTAACATCAAAACTGCCTTCTTACGAATCATTTTAGAGATATGCCAAGTCGCAGAGAGCAATTCAATGTTAAATGTTATTCAAGTCACCATCACTGGCCTTTTTGAGAATTGAACTCCGACCCTGTTGTTTGCAAGTTGGGTGCTCTGGACCACTAGGACACAACTGCTCTCCATGTAAATTAATGATAAGAACATGCAGCTCCACTTTGGACATACTCGATTGTAAATCATGGTGTTAACATCATGTAAATCATGTTAACACATTATGTATGACAAATCATGATATGCTTAATCTATATATATATATATATATATATATATATATATATATATATATATATATATATATATATATATATATATATATATATATATAGTATCTCAAAGTTTGTGTGTGTCTGCGATTCCGTGTGTCCAGCTATAGCTATTAAAATTTTGGGATGAAGAATCCGGATCGCAGAAGATTCGATTTCAGAACCCCATTCCCCAGGCATTATGCTAACCCATTGAGCTATGCGAGATTGATGGATTCACTGGCCGATATGAGTCGATTTCTAGGTAAAAATACGCATGACACTCTGCATTACGCAATGTCATTAGAGCTTGCTCTCATGGTTATTATTATTAAAGCAATAGGAATACTAGATGACTCAGATTAACCATTGGCAATGTGCCAGACTAATGGCAAGCAACAGCACCTGCAACTGTTTGTAAGCTGTTTTAAATACTCATGCAACGCGGGCAGTCGGCTAGTCTGTTATAAGTACAATGATTGACCATTTATGTGGTCTGTTATCTGATTATGATTCATGTGATATAGCTGCATGAAAAGCACTTCCAGATGTTAGAGCTTCATAATAAATTTTTAAAAAACAGCAATGTTCAAATATATTCTATAAAACAAAAGCTTTCAATTTACTCAATATGTGCTGGCATGTTGACTAGTAAGCACATGCCTATGGCTCAAAACACTTAGTTTAGGCTTATTAACTTATGAGTAATTAATTTTGAAAACCTTATGACAGTCATTAAATTTATTGTTTATGATAAAAAGTGTGGTTCAAATAACTAAAATCTTAATATTGGGAAAGTTAGATGATAAAGTACAAACGTAAAGCATCACTCTGGTTAATACAACTGAAATGTTGGAATGTCTGTGACATGTCTTCTTAGTTCACACCAAAATTTAGGCTATTTTCAATTAATTCGTGAGGTAGCGTAAAAGGTTGCGCGTTATCAATTGTATTCAATATGTAGGCTACAATGTACTCAGCACCATAACGAACAGTAGGTGTTAAAACTGCACAAACTATAGGTAGAAAGACCAATTTTTAATAATCAACATACAGCTGAAAACTTCAATATTGCTATCTTATGTGAGGAACCTAGCTTTTCTTGCAAAAGAGCTTGTTCAAAGGCCACGCCATCATCGCAGCGTCATGGGTTATTAGAGATATCAACATGCCGTCTTGAAAGGAGGGATTGTTGCAATTGTTAGATTAGGAATATGTGAAACGTTGATACAAGCTTAATAATTGTAACTATTATAACGCTAGCAATACATTACCTATACCGTTTGTGGCTCCAGTGACGACTGCCCATTGGCCATGTTTACGCAAATCTACACCGGGCAGACATTGAGCAAGCACATATAACTTAAACGGTGTCCATACTAACTTTTTAAATACTACAAATAATATAATGGTAGAAAAAATGGCAAGCCAGTTCCGATAGTCCACGATGTATTGAAGACATTCCACTAACAAAACGTTGAGGCTCATGCTTTTTGAATAAAATACATGTACAAAAAACTACACGCTAGGAAATTTTCGCCAGTTGCGTTGGTTCGCTGGATTCTTAGTCGCAAGTCCATTTTCTTCACGAGGTGTACGTCTCCTCGCCCAATGTTATGCAAGTATATTCTTGCAAAATGTATACACTTTTCGTTGTCGATATATGGTTGTCGTTTGTTGGACGGTATAACCACTGAAAATTCGCCCTATTCACAACTTAGCACAAATATCCATACAACGCCACAAGTGGTTAATTTGGAGTTGTCTAGTTATTATATTTGTGTGAGCACAACTCCATTTTAACAAATTTTATGGTCGAATGGTAAATACCATGGTAATTGCATGGATCGTGAGGGGATCATGACAGCAGAAGTCATGTTATGAACTGGTTTTTTAAAAGAAGAACGACTCAACAAGCCTTTAAATGGTATTGTAGCTAAAATCAAGTGTCAGCCAAACACAATTTGGTGCAAGCTACTGGTTTAACTGGTAGATGTAATTCAAATTTGTTTGAAACTCATTTCACATTAATATGGGTGGTCATCCTCTTTGCAGTTTAAGTTGCATACAGTTTGCACTCCTACTGTTGAAATTTTGTGTTATATTGTAATATAAGCCTGTTTATTGTGATAGCTGAATGAGTAGTTACCAAAACAACTCTTATCAATTCAACTCATGAATTTTTCGTCAATAAACCGGTAAAGTAAGAAAGAACTTCATTGTGAAGTAAAATCAAGGCAATGTTTATACCAGGCCAAGCTGAGACTCATGTTTGGTTATAGTTGCCACGCACTTTGGCGCAACCAGCGTAGAAGACTGTGTATATACCAGCAGAACTCCAGCTAGAGCCACATTACAAAGTCTCTATATCATAGCTGATAGCAGACTGTGTGCTACCAGCACAATCCTTAATGGTAAAGAAGATGTGTTATACTTGAATAAATTGATTACGGTACCATAGTATGGCTCACCATACTAGTTAGCTTCTGACTGACTATTAAACACAATAACAACTGCTTTTATAAGTGAGCAGAAATAACCTCAAGATATGAATGGTTGTTACAAGTAGTTAAAACTTCTATGTCACAGTGACCATTGTTTTTAAAAAGAACAAACGTTATTTACAGGTAAATATATGATATAAAAATTGGCTACATTTTTGTAATACAAAAATTAATACGGGAAGAGAGTTAATAACAAAACAAACAATTAATGAATATCCTTTTTCTATTTTTGAAGAATTCTCTGCTTGCAAGTCCAGAGTCCAGGTCCAGGTGGACTCCAGGTGCAAGTCCAGGTGGCGAGTACATTAAAATCCCTTTCGGGGGTGCATTTTAGCCTGTATTTATTTTAGCAAGCGCAGGTTAATTCGCTAGTCTGGATTACTCAACATAGCAATCAATCGTAAGCATTGCAACTTCACTACCTGCAAGCTGCATTCACTGTACGCAGTCATGAATGTACGCATGCTCATTGGTACACACTTTATGATGGCTATTTCAACTAGTGTGAGAAGCTGGCTATGCACAAAAAACACAGTCACCATAGGTCAATTGACACCCAGTCAAAATTCATTGTTCCAAAAATGTTTCATTTTAACTGCATGATTTTACCAAAAGTTATGTGATTTTTTTCCAGTTTTGTAAATAGAAACTAGCAGTGTATCTTTATCAGCTTTATCCCAACAACTACCGTATGTTATCAACTAAACAATAAGGGAGTTGTGTGCTTTCTTTATGCAAGTACCTTGCCACTTTTTTACTCAATGTACATCATGTAGATGTGTTGACTTATAAGGAAGCTGGTGTATAATTGAGTCATTTTATAGACCAGTCGTTTTATAGACGAGTTAACTTATAGACGAGTTGAGCTATAGACAAGATGAATTTTAGATTAATTGACTTGTAAATAGTTGTCTTATAGACGTGTTGACTTATAGACAAGATGACTTATAGATGAGTTGACATATAGACTCGCCTTATAAACAAGTTAACTTATAGACCAGTCGTCTTATAGACGAGTTGACTTATAAACAAGATGACTTATATACAAGTTGACCTATAGACGATTTGTCTTAGAGCCGTTCTGTTGACTGTAAACTTGAAGCAAAAAAAAGAAATTGTGAGTACTTGCATCACATGCAAGTACTCACAATTGCAAGTATAATGCAAGTACTTGGGATGCAATTCGGAAACCTGCTCTGCTTCTTGCAATAGAATAACATTCAGAATCACTCGAACAAGATGGCTTTCCGCGGCATTGCTCCAATACCCACCGTCAACACTTGTTATTAACATTTCATTACTTACGAGTAAGATTTGAACAATGCTATGATTCTAAAATAACCTGTGCTCATAACAATTTAATCAATATTTGGGAATTCATATATATTTATTCTCTCCGCACAGTACTAATCTAAAATGGTTAATGCTTCCTATGTCACTACAATGTAAGGTAAATGATATTAGAGCAATGATATGTAATGAGATTCACAACTGCAACAAGACAATCATTGCAATTATAACAAAAACAATACTATTTCCAGTCTTTATATGAGATTTATAGTGATAGCTATAAACTAAACCAATCAATGGGTGTTATGAAAAGATTAAACCTTACTACTAACTAATAGAAAACATTTAAGTTGACTGTTAAATGTTGCCAGTACTATACAGTGAACAACTAAATACTCTATTGCACAATTATTGCATAATATAAACACTCTAGTTAAATAAAAGAATTTGCTTTGACACTATACAACCACTTTATTACTTGAAAGTTCTATGCTGTTAGCCTGTGCTCCTCAGATGACTAAATGACTTCTTCTTTTAACTATGTAGATCATTGCTCTGAGCACTCCTTCCAACAGCACAGAACTAACATTATGTAACATAATAATTACATAATTGTTTACTATTAATAAATAATAAATAAAAGTATTATTTTGTTAAATTAATGTATTTATATAGTCATTATCTGTATTGTTATTCTATGACTTTGGCCTAAAAAAAGCATTGATATGAAACAGGACTAGCTGCGTGTTGCACCCTTCCCCAAATCATAGGTTCTCCGCTGTAATTACATAGAAACGGTCCTAACACCTCTCTTCCCAACAATATATCTTGTCTTAGCAGACTCTTCTCCATCAGGTTTATAACAACAATGAGCTCATCAAGATCTGCAGATGCCAAGACAAAAGTGAAAAGTTTGTTTATCATATACTGGAGTTTGGTTTTCCGTAAGAGGATTCCATGGGTCTTCATGCTTTTAATCTTCTTGTACCGGTAGTATAGTGTAGCTTTTATGTACAGATCTAAAACATACATAAAACTATCAGACAATACCGTACAGGTTGTTTCTATGGTGACCTACTCTAGTGAACTGTTAAGAGGTGTTACCTTGACCTAAACTTAGAAATCCCACTACTCTTAGATACCACAGAATTAAACTATGCAAAAAAACAAAGGTCAAATTTATTGATTAACAAAACTGCAAAGTTCTGGGCAACTTCAAACATCGCATGTTAGAATCTACTTCAGATGTCAAGACAGATATTTGCTCAAATTCAACATGTCAAGGAATTCAAGTATGAAGTTGATCATAGCTCAATGTTTGACTGTATTTATCTTCTTTTACTTTCTATCACGAGTGAATCAACTACAGCTAGAAGTAACAATAAAGTAAAGGATAAGGTTTATTAGTATTTATAATTCAACTAGCTGAAGTATGTAATGGTACTAGTGAGTCAGAGAACACGGGTTTAGTTATAATGTTGTTCGTTTGAATAACAAATTATCATAGTTGTATAATAAATAAGTTTTTATTTTATTCATAACTTACAGAAACAACTCTAAAGACAGACTGTTCCTTTGTTTAAGGCCAAGTTTCTTTTTAAATATGTCTGCTGTTTTTCTTCAGAGACCAAAGCAAATAGATTTTTACAACTCTTAACACTAAAACATCCAGCATAAAAGGCTCACGAGAAAAAGCAAGATCTCTCTAAGTGGTGCTTCGCCACTGTCCATGTTGGTCCTCAGGACTTGTTTATAGATCTCATTAACAATAAACACCGCCTAACTTTATATTCAGTTGGGCTGGCCATTTATTGATGTTCCACATTGTTACTTGTGTGACACTCTTATACCCTGTATATTCTATTTAACTAGACATCGTCATTAGTATAATGATTAACATTGCAGTTATATTGATCACTCTCACTATACATGTATAACATCAACTTAGAGGTATATTCCTACTTAGAAATGTTATACAACATATATTATTAGAAAAACAATAGAAATATTTGTTCAGATATAATTATATGTCTGTGAATATGTCAAAATACAGTGAACAATTTAAACTAAATGATGGCATTTACTAGTAGACGGAGTTCTCTGCTAGATGGTAGGGCATTATGGCTTTGTTAGTATGAGTATCTCAAAATATTTTTTCCGTTTTTTTAATAGAAAAAAAATTTGAGGTGCGTGCGTGTTTTTAAAATTTGAAAAAACATATTTTTTCAATAAATGAAAGTGCAGATCGGTGGAATTATTGAATAATAAATCAAACACAAAGCAATTTGTCTAGCATCATATTAGTTTCAGGTTCAGAATGAATTTGATCATTTCATAATATCAAATGATAAAAATTAAATATTATTATAGGTATATTAGAAGCATCAGAATTTTAAGCAAAATTATATTTGGTTACTCAAGGGGCAATGAAAAAGGATTTCTAAATCATTTTTTCATTACGATACAAAAGAAATGCTTCATTATTCTTATACTTTCTATGTTTATTTTCACACAACTGCAACGCTTTAAAAAATTTGAAGCATTGTATGTTGGGGTGACTTTGAACGTTGAGTCAAATATTTGCTAAAACTTCATGCCATATACTGAAATATATATGTGCGTGTTGTATATTTAGTATAATATTATTTATGACTATATATACATGTATATATTAAATACATATAGTTGTGTACATTGCATGTTGAAAAATTCATGTTTTGGGTTATCATGGGTCACACTTTGACTTAACAACATAATCTTCAAGTATACTGGTTTGAAAGAACAAAGAAACTGTAAGAAGTTACGTCACTAGTGCAACAAAACCTTCAAGTACAGGTTTGAGAAAACTCCAGTATAACACAGGCCAATTAAAAATTTAAAATCGTCCTTTCAACTGAAGGTTAGAAAATGCAAGGCAGTTGGTATGAAGCTCAAGTAAAAGTTTGTGATAAAATCTTATTTAGTTTATGTATGTAAAGAGGAGATTCTAGGTCTATAGGTATATATATCTATGGCTCAGCCCATAGGTATATATATCTATGGCTCAGCCCATAGGTATATATATCTATGGCTCAGCCCATAGGTATATATATCTATGGCTCAGCCCATAGGTATATATATCTATGGCTCAGCCCATAGGTATATATATCTATGGCTCAGCCCATAGGTATATATATCTATGGCTCAGCCCATAGGTATATATATCTATGGCTCAGCCCATAGGTATATATATCTATGGCTCAGCCAGTCTTTTGCTGGTCTGATGAAAGCTATCACCTTAATAACTCTATCAACTGGTTCTCAATGATTTTTAGTTATGTAAGTTTTCTGTTGATGTTTATCCAGAGCAACTACTGTTGCCCTTTTTGTTTTATGATTGTTGTACAGCATGATTTGAAAAACATTTTTGTTTGAAATGAAATAATTGCCTATAAAATAATAAAATATTACAATGATAGGAGCAATACTAGAAGTTAAAAATGGATCAAACGTAAAAACCATTAACTTTCACAGTGATAACACATGCACAATATTTTTAAGTGTCTTTTGTTAACTGCTGAGCTGATAAAGAAACATAACTTGCAAGGACAGATTGTAATGTGTTGACGACTGGTCAATGTAAAATTTGAATTAAAAAAATCCATTTGAAACTGAAACACTGATACCGTAATTATTTTTTAGAATAATTATATTGATAATTCTAGTCTATATATACTGAAATATTTAGATGCATAGTTTTGTCAATAGAATGTTTCAAACATAACTTGCATTATAAACAGCTTGTTTTGTAAACTGCCTCAAGATTTTTTAAGGTTTAGAGTAAACTTGTGTACGAAATTTCATATTCAGCTAAGAGGGAATATTTTTTTCATGTATTTGCACTCACTGACATGCATTTTATTTGAGGTTAAGCGTTTGAACACAACTATAATCCCAAAAGAATGAATAACTGGTTTTGCTGAAAAGCCATGTTAAATTTGGTTTATTCAGTCTGAAAGCCTTAAACAAACATAAATTCTATGAACTTAAGCGAGTTTCAGTAGGTTGAATACAAATGTCAACTATGGCGATAGCCTGAGAACTTTTAGAAATATGCTCTATTGTTTTTGTTTAGTATCAGTTGTACTAAGACTACCATAAACGTTGGCAAAGACAAAAGCAATTGTTTTATATTTCCATACTAGCAGAATAGCCGGTGTTGCACGGCTATTAAAAATCAGCTTATAAACCGTAGACCTATTAACTATACATATAGTATAGTTATTGGGTCTATTAGTTAATAGGTATAGTTACCGGTAATTAAGTACAGTTAATACATGTAGGTCTATGTTATAAACAATTAGAGGTAATGTAGTTGCCTGCCACTTGCCATTAGCCTGGCACACTGCCAATGGTTAACTTGAGTAAGCTTACTAATAAGAGCTAAATACTTGCTCTCACGGTTGAGAACACATTAAATTACTTTACCACTGTGTCGTTGCGCCATAACAAAGAGTGGTAGTGGTATTCGTACCATATAACGACATATTTTACCTAATGAAACCTTCAAGCTCGTAGTTCTTATTTGGTAGGGAATTGGACTGGCAAACGGGAGGGTTCAAGATCAAATCTTCTGTGATGCAGATTGTTCATTTGAAGATTTTAATAGCTATAGCTAAACACACAAGCGCTCATGCACACAAACTTCAAGAAATATAGATTTTAAAGGTGATCAGTCAATTTTTATTGCCAGTGCATTTGTAACCGGCCAGAGGTACATACTCTCGGCTATTGAGTAATTACAAAACTAGAGCACTTACACTTGTCACAGAATATCTCAATGTCTTTAAACTCAATCTTCCTCAAGTTCAGATAAAGTTGCTGAGTGTTCTTGCTGTACTCTATAGATGCCTGAAGCTTGGCTCCTGAAGGATTCTGGGTAGACCATGAAAAGAATGCTTTAGTATAATATATTTATAGCTAAAGCACACTTTTCGACCGTCAATATTTATCAGTAAAGTAAAAGGCCCATTTCAGACCAAGTCAATATTTATAGCTAGTGTAAAAGTGCTACTTGAGACCAAGCCAATATTTATAGTAAAGATCAGAGCTACGTTTTAGACAAAGTCGATATTCATAGCTAAAGTGAAAGCCCTCTTCCAGGCAAAGTCAATATTTATAGCCAAAGTGAAAGCACCAATCCAGACAAAGTCAAAATCTATAGCTAAAGCGAAAGCACTATTTTAGACAAAGTCAATACTTATAGTAGAATTCAAAGCTACATTTAAAATAAAGTGAATATTCATAGCTTAAGTGAAAGCACCAGTTTAGACAAAGACGAAACCTATAGCTAAAATGAAAGCACTACTTCAGACAAAGTCAAGACTTATAGTGAGCCTAAAAAGCATATACTGAAATTCTATGGCTTTGAACTTGATAATTTGGCCTAAAACTTTGTTTGTTGATAAAGGTTTTTTCAGTTACTCATAAGCTAGTAGCAGGTTTGAACGACTACCTAGCCATCTTACCACCAACTTTATGTTGCAACTATTTATCAAACACATCATAACCTATGTATGCGGCAACCACCATAAGCATGCTGTCATACTTATAATAAGATTGAATTCTTACGCATGATCTTCTGGTTAACATATCAGTTCTTTCAATTCTGTAGCTCCTGTGGGTATCAGGTGACTCTGGACTACAGTCATCGACCTTTATGGCTACGCTGCCATCATAGAGTATTCCATCCTGACATTGCTGATCGATAAGTGTTACTTGGATGATACTTCCTGCAACGATATCATAGACACTGATCTTATATATAAGTAAATTGAAAGCTACATTTCCAACAAAGTTAATTTTTTGTAGCTAAAGTGAAAGCACCATTTCAGACGAAGGCAATATTTATATAAATTAAAGCACCATTTCAGACAAAGGCAATATTTATATAAATTAAAGCACCATTTCAGACAAAGGCGATATGTATAGCTAAAATGAAAGCACTATTGTAGACAGAGTCAATGTTTATAGCTAAATAGTTAGTCATAGTCAGAGCATGACAATTGTAAAGGGAGAAAATGATGAAGAGAGTGAGTAAATAAGAGGTTAAAGGGTACAGGAGAAAAGTGAGAAAGGGAAGGAGAGGTACGGAATGAGAGTTCAAAAAAGAAAGTTGGAAAGAAATAGGAAAGAAAAGCGATGTAAGGAAAGAGAGGCAAGGAAAGAGAATTAGAGAAAGACAAAAGGTAGGGGAAGAGAGGTAAGGAATGAGAGGTAAGAAAAAGGAAATAGGGAAAACAAGTAGAAAAGGAGAGGTAGTGAAAGTGAGTTAGAGAACGAAAAATATATGTAAAAGAGTTAATAGTCTGAGGGTTTCGGAGAAAGAAAAGACACAACTACTAAACAGCTATTGATTATCATACCTGGTGCAGCATACAAGACTTTGTTAATGCTCACTGCGCACTTCTCTATTGAGCATTCAATCGTTTCCACATGTTTGCTGTCAGATTGATTTAGCATAACAACCTTCAATGTCTGGCTATGTGAACGCTGTGGCAATCTCACCGCAGACAAAATGTGCACTTTCATCCTATAAATCATATAAAGGATAGACTTAGAACTAATGAAAAATAAGTGTAATGGGTTTAAGAAGTAATGGCTGGGCAATAACAAAGAATACAGTTCATGATGTGAAGAAAGTGAAGGGAACTTGACTTAATCATGGTCAAGATTAGATGACGAGTCTGATGATGAGGAGTAAGATATTATAGAAGAAAGTCAAGAAAAAGATGGAACAAGTGAGCAAAGTGAAGGATAGGGAATAATACGTATAGAAAACATGCTAAGATAATATAGACAGCTGCTTTGTAACTAGCGACAGAACTTTAGAGACTTATCAGATCATCCAAATTAGCTTGACAAGCGAGTGGAATGTTAGAGAAGCAGAAAGTGCTGGTGCAACAGACAAAGTCCAAAAACTATTAAACTAGTGCTCTGTTGAAAGTTATACAAAAGCATGAGGTTTTGCTCATTGTCTGTACACACCTCCCTTCTCGATTTGCCTCCTTTTCGAGACTGTAGACTAACTCTCCTAAATACTCCAGCCCGTCACCGATTTCTACACCAAAACCATCCCAGTCAGTCGTATGGTATAGGTCAGGCTTGAAGTCTTTGACAGAAAGCTGCGAGTCAACAGCCGGTGAATGTGGTCGAAAATAAGCTGAAGAAGGCATTGTGTTTCTGCGGCGAGGAATGGGAGTTGTGGCAGGAGTGGAACATTCACTCTCGGTGAAACTGTTGGAGACAGATTGGCTACTAAAATATTCCTCTCTCTCTGCAAATTTAACAATTCAGGTTCTTTTGACAACAGTTTGTAACTTAATTGTCTCCTCTTGCAGGTTATAATATTTATCAATTCAGGTTCTTTTGACAACAGGTTGTAACTTAAGTGTCTTCACTCGTAGGTTATAATATTTAACAATTCAGGTTCTTTTGACAACAGTTTGTAACTTAATTGTCTCCTCTTGCAGGTTATAATATTTATCAATTCAGGTTCTTTTGACAACAGGTTGTAACTTAAGTGTCTTCACTCGTAGGTTATAACATTTAACAATTCAGGTTCTTTTGACAACAGCTTGTAACTTAAGTGTCTCCACTTGCAGGTTAAAATATTTATCAATTCAGATTCTTTTGACAACAGCTTGTAACTTGAGTGTCTCCACTTGCAGATTATAATGACCAATGACAAATTGTGGGCAGTTTTTGGAAAAAGTTTTGAGTTAAAAATTTGATGACAAAAAAATTCACAACTAGCATTTGTTTCAACAATTCTGCAGCTTCTGTTACTTAACTTGTACTAACCTTTGACCAATAGTGAATGCACTTTTTGAAAAATAAAGTTTTAGTTACACATTTGGCATACCTAAACAGTCCTTCTAACGATTGTTGCTGTTGCTCTGGCTAGTTCTCCCTAACAATGTTACCAACAAGATATGGAACCAAATTAATTAGGTATATCTGAAGAACGATACCGACTAGGCATATGACCAAACTGGCTAGTTGTCTCTAAACCATGCTATCTACAAGACATATGACTGATGTAACTGATTACAGTCAAACATGGATAACTCGAACTTCACTGGACCGAGCGAAAGTGTTCGAGTTACCAGAGCGTTCAAGTTATCAGAGCACTGTCACAAGTCCATGTATTTATTTATTTATTAGTAGATACATGTACATATACAAACTATAATATAAATCAAAAGCATAAATGGCTTGTTTCAAATTAAATGCTTTTAATGAAAAGTTTGAAACTTTTTTATCAAAAAGTATAGAGATCTTTCTATCACTTGAGATTGGTTTGTAGTTTGAGGTGATGTTATTGCCATGATGTTTTTTAGATTAAAATTGGTAAAACTCGATCGTTGTAGAAATGCTCAGAAGAAAATACATCTTTTTCTTTTGAGCGTTTTAACCAAGATCAATTTTGCCGATTTTTCTTGAAGTTTATGCAAAGTTACCTCACTTTTCCTCGCTTCCGAAGGGCCATCGGTAAGCGAATGTTTGGTCAAATCAAATTTCACGAAACCTTTAGAAAAGTCGTTGACAAAAATTTTTTGCCGATGGTAGTAATAACGACGCCTATGAATTACAAAAAGTTGAGGTTTTCCTCTATGGCTTGGGATAAAGTGATTTTCTAAAGCGATAACAACCGTCTTGGTAGCCGTTTGGCAAAAAACTGTTCGAGTTAACAGAGTTGAAGTCGAGTTATCTAAAGCAATTTATCATTACGTGGGAACGGACCAAAGAAACCGTTCGAGTTAACCTTGTGTTCGAGCTATCCGAGGGCGAGTTATCCATGTTTGACTGTAATTGTTTCTGATAATTCTACCAAACAGAATGTATGGCCAATAATACTGGCTACTTGGCTGAAAACAATGTTACCAACAAGGATGTATGACTATTATAAGTGGCTAGTTGTCTCTGAACAATGTTACCAACAAAACATATGATCAATATAACTGGCTACTTGTCTATAAATACTGCGACCAATAAGATATGATCAATGTAATTGGCTAGTTGTCTGTAACAGTGGTGCCAACAAAACAGTTGACTGATGTATCTGTCTTTATTGTAAAGGTTAGTAACAGTGAGAACCAACACAGGAAAATAAACAAGTTGAAAAGTGCCTAACCTGGTTGGACTCCACAGATCTCTGGCACCCAGAAGTCTACAGCATTTCGAGGAGGTATACTGCTATTGGAGAGGGCAAAGGTTAGAGACTGTTTAGTTTGTTCCATTGTTTTGAACTCTACATGCTTCTGTCTTGACGTCTCTTTAAAGTCTGTTCAAGTAACCAAGTAAGGGATGAGATACTGGGTGTGGAACTGTGCAAAATGTATGACATTGCACCTGGTCAAGCATGCTGAAAACTTTGATCACCTTTAAATTTGTCATATGGTGATCGTTTTCTTAAAATGATTTTTGAATTTTTTATAAAATCAAAATGTTCCAGAGTATAGTCTTTATTCTTTAAAATAGTTTAACTAAAAATGCTTCTAGCTAAAACGGAGAAGGAGTCAGGATGATTCTGTTACCAAAATGTGATGAGATTTCTGTAAGTGAAGCCCTCATGAGTCCTCCATTTCTTCTATTACAAATCTTATACAGAGAGTTGGGTCACACCGGTAACACCGGTAACACCGGGTCACATCGGTAACACCGGGTCACACCGGTAACACCGGGTCACACCGGTAACACCGGGTCACACCGGGTCACACCGGTAACACCGGGTCACACCGGTAACACCGGGTCACACCGGGTCACACCGGTAACACCGGGTCACACCGGTAACACCAGGTCACACCGGTAACACCGGGTCACACCGGTAACACCGGGTCACACCGGTAACACCGGGTCACACCGGTAACAAATTTCGTTATTTTGAGGTTGCAAATGGGCTTTATGAAAATATGTAAAATATCTAAAATAATATTTAATGTAGTTCTGTCTTAAAAACGTAAACAACACACAGGGGATGAATATGGTTTGTGGTGCTGGTGGGGAGGAGGATGGCATCAGTGAGTCATTCAGTTTCAGTGATAAGTCATTTTAGTTCTACCTGCCGGTTCTCTCTATCTCTTCTGTGTAATTGGTCAATTTTTTAAATTTTTGCACTTCGTTATGACTTCAAAGCGCAAAACAAATTCATTTAATGGTTAGGTATTAAATATAAAAAGGACTATCATGATAGAATGAAGTTGGATATCATTAAGCGATCTGAAAATGGTGAAGCGCCAACAATAATTGGAAAGGCACTTAGCCACTCAATTAGTCACTCAATAGTCACTCAATCAGAGCTACTATACTTACAGACAAATAGTACATTATGCAATACTTTACAGTACAGTAACTCGTTTAGGACGATACGACTTACACTAAAATTCAAGTTATACATGTACCACAATTTATGAATGATTGATCGATGAAAGTCGACGATCTCCTGAATATAAATTTATGTTCCGTTTGTAATAATAAAAAAGGCTAACAAAAAAGATAATAGAGTTATTCATTATTAGCAGCTGTGATGGTCTAGCAAGCTAAAAAATTGGCCTTAGTCAACGAGGTAGGTTTGATACTCGCTGACTATGCAACAATGCAGTTGAACCAGCTGCCACTAGCTAAAAAGACCTGCTGACAGATGAAGAATAACTTTGTCTCCTCTGTATCATACCTATATCGTTATATATTCATATCGTCCTATTTATATCGTTATATCTATATCGTTATATCTATATGCTAGACAAAAAGATGTTGAGACGGTTCTGAAAATCATGGCTGGTGTAAACGCTGCCACTTTTAAGCTACAAAAAAGATAACATTAAGTTTGAACAGAGTTTTACTGCTGCCAAAATTACTACAGCAAAAGGACTGCAAACAACAGCGATTCCAGAACTAATCAATAACAAATTGGGATAAGTTTTGGTACCTGGCGTATCATTAGGTTTCTTAAAGAGCTGCTGTTCCTCTTCTGGAATCTTCTCATCTGTTTTGCTGGACTGCAGCCTTTTGCAGCAGAACAAGAAGAGTGCTATATCTCTCAGACTCCAAACACTCCAACAATTGCCCTTTGTTAATCTTTCCATCTCACTGTGGTGAATACACATACAGGAGTTTTTGAGACTGCCTAGCAATTTCTTGCGGTATTTGTTATTTACAGAGTAAACTTTCTTTATTATCTCAGACCACAAATACTATACATATGGGAGAAGAAAGTTTTATAGTCACTCTGCCATCAAAAATCTCAAGAAATATTATTTATTTACTGGGCACCCATTTCTTATTCTGCCGTTGATAATAAGGGCAGTACAACTAAATAATAAGATGCTATTTTTACTCCAAAGGCTACCAATTTACTTTCCTATAGCTACTTCTATATATATATTCCTCAAAGTATGTCTGTCTGTGAATCTGTCATTCTACCTATAGCTATAGCACACGCTGATTATTTTTCTGATGCGACCAAGCGCTACGATGCCCCTGTTAAAAAATATTTTTCGTAAGGTTCGATTACTGTATTTGGGGTCAAGGCGAATTCTTCTCACGTGGGCAATTATATCTCCTTTTTGGAAAAAGCTTCTACAATCTCTCACTGTTCAATCAGACAAAGACAGTCCAATATCTCATTTTTACATTTGTACCATTGTAAAAAAGTACCAGTATCGTCGTATTCAAATTTTTTATGGATAGCTTCTGGTGGAACAGTAACATTTTTTATAGTCACACACTTCTTTGCAAGAATTGTTATTATTAATTCAACATATTCATAATTTTTATTTTGTTTTCTCAGTTTGTATTAATTGTATAACTACTGAATCATCTTTTATTGTAATCGTACCAAAACCAACCGAATTTAGCTATTACTTGCTAATTATTCCACATTTACATCTAAACCCTTTTTATAGTCATTTTATTTATTTTTAATTTATTCGACCTGCACGAAACATTTTTCTCATGATATGAAGTTTAAAAGTTGCTTGACAAAGTTTAAAAACCTTTACAGTTGTTTTTATTTTCTCTCTCAATCTATTTCAATTACACAAAACACTTTTCTCATGATATGTAGTTTGAAAGTTAGAATGGCAAATGTTGTTATACGTTAAAAACCAAACAATTTTCTGTCCAAAGACTTATTTATTCCCCGGGCAGCACAGCTTATGTATACATATGTTCCAAAACTGTGTTAAATTTTACAAATTTTGTTGACGAATATAAAAATAGTTTTCCTAGCTTTTTATCATAATGAAATGTACAAATACCGCTACGTTATACCAAAGCCAAGCTAATAAGGCAAATATCAGTTGATATTTAATAATATTACTGTGGAGAACATTCTTAGCTTTTTATTTATGTTTATATTGCCATAATTCACCTAATAAACAAACTATAAATTATTAACAAATAACATTATTAATTTAAGCCGTCTCATAATTATAGGCTGTAGGCAATGCCAGATAAGCTAACATTAAACACAGGAAATAAAGATACACCAGATAAGGTTTGAATTAAGTTGGAATTTTTAATATTTTTAGCCTCGGTAAAGGCACTGTTTCGAACCTCCTTGGTAGGTTGCCCGTTTCACTGCACAATAAATATGCAGTAAAATAAATATAAAGATAAACATACACAGATCTTTTTAGAGCGTATCAGTAATTTTAAAGTAGCAGCAGCTATATAGAAGTATTCATCTCCTAGCCAACCGTAAAGATATGGTGGTCTGAAACAGCAAATCACACCAGAAGTATTATAGGTGTTTTATAATGGTGACAAGCATGAGTGTAGTGGGCGTGGCTTATGTATCTGTCATGTGATGCGCTACGGCGCAGGGATGGCCAAATGATTTTGGCCATGATCTGTTACAGCCAAATCTGACACATTAAAGATTCACAACACACATTAAAGATCCACAACAAGCTGTAGATGTGCATTTTTCTTTTTCACTATACATAAACATGCAATTATTTGTGTACATCTTAAAACAAAGCGTAAAAACAATTTAAAAAACTTGTTATATATTTAATTTGACTAAAAATCAGTGAATGCATGTGATGTAATTAATATATCTGATATCAGTGAAAAAAGGATGAGAGGTCTTTGACTTCACAATACTATCAAAACGCAGTTTACTGCTATTTGCAGCGACGCTTAATGTTCATGAAGATGGGTATTTATGAGTCATGTTTCATTATATTTTTCACAAAATTCAATGCTGAATACAATGAATTTACGAAAAAATTTTAAGAAAAGTTTATAAAAATCTTTTTAACACCAAATTTTTAAAAAAATACTTCAAAAATATTTTTTAACAGCCAACTTGAAAGATCCACAAAAAACTAAAAAGATCCACATCCGGGTCTAGATCCGCCATTTGGCCATAGCGGCTACGGTTTCCTTGCCTCTATTTAGGTCCTTATACTCTTTAGTATCCTGGCAGTTGACTGTGTCACTGGTATCAACAAATCACAGAGAATAAGTATGTGTACAATTATTCCAAATCATGGAAAGTGAATGATTGGTGCAGGTGGTAGGGCGCTGTGTTGAAAGCCAAATATCGGGTGTTCTAATCCTGCACGGTGTACTGTTTTTCTAACCTTTAACCATTGTTTCAGACAGAAGTTTTCATTTTAGGAAAGATTAAAAATGGAGAGCTTTTATTAGATGTGTATTTAGCCCAGAAAAGCAGAGAACATGCTATATTATTTAGTCAACACACTTACTGATTTGATGGATACGAGTTGTGATTATTGTGAATTGTCTGAAATTATATAAAAGCATTACTTGTGAATCAAGCTGAGTAAATTTATAAAGTTTTCGCGATTTTACTAAACATACAATTAAAAAATTTCATTCAAAGTAATATTTTCCGAAAATATAAGATCTTTGCAAATTGATTCGGAGAAGCTATATGCGTATTTTATAATTGGTCAAAGTTTAGGTTTCATCACATGTTTGCTATTACAGCCTCTAATCGACTATGCTAATGGCATCAATCTCTCTCATCCACTCAGCTTACACAGTATATAGGAAAATGGTACATAACTGCGCAGTAATCTACTATAGACAGTGTTATGACTGCTGGGCATCTGTATTCAAAATTGATAAGAGGATAACTTCAAAGTTCAAAAGAGTCACTTATATGACTTGCGCCGAGGTATTATCCGAACTGGAAGTTCATTACTCAATGTCGAGATGTGCAATTAGACTGATGTGGTGATATAATGTCAACTACATGACTAACAAGCTTAAGTGGTCAATGTTCTTCCTATTAAACGTTTACAAGTTATATTGATTCATGCATCTCGATGGAAACATGGTGGATCTTTTGCAAGACTTTTAGTGGCTAGAGCATGGGTTTTATAACATAATTGTGGTACATGGAAATTCCAGACATATTTTTCAAGTTTGTGCCTTGCATCGATTTTTTAAATGTCAATATTTTAATCAAATATTGAAATAAAAAGACATGCTGTCAACTGATAGCCTTAGCCCATATTTAGGGGCTAAGGACTAAGCACCCCTAGGAGTTGCAATTGCAATGATCAATCTCAGCCTACTTCACTCATGGATACAATTTCTTTTCTCTCACACTCAGTAATGCTAACAAATTATGGGTATACCAGTTACTCAATGGCAGGTATGTTCATGCTTGAAGGGAGAATTCTCAGACCCACCAACAGTAAAGCTTGATAAACACAACGGCAAATTGCTTCACAACGAATCCCTAAGCTAATAATTTTTCAGAGCCTTTGAAGATGTTACGACGTACATGTAGATTAGAATAAAAATTCAATGCTCATGATCCTACCAAACTATGTTTGCCCACCAGCTCCCCTACAAGAATGAAACAGCCAAAGTCCAACATCAATTTGATTTTCTAACTGTGGTTCCTGCTATTACTAGCTTAAAATAATAAAAGGTGATTTGACTATGCTGACAGCATACCACAACTACTGAAGCTACATTTAAAGTTATATTTATAAATTTCATGTTAATATATTTGTACTTGTTAATATGTTACTTTTCTAGTACATGTATCCTTCATTTTTTCGTGACATCATTTTATCGTTGTCGGCCATCTTTATAGACAATTTTATCGTTAAAAACTTTAAGTTTTTGCAATAATAATTTGAAGACGATGTTTTTGTTTGCAATTTTTTACTATAGTATCAAAACAACATCTAAAAGTGCTAGTAAATAAAAGAAAAACGGTCATTTCTACAAAATATGGCGGCTTTTTCGTGAATGAGCGCATGTGCAAACGGCTTGATGACATAAAAAAACTATGGATTGGTGCTATTTGAGAAGAAAGGAGGTCAGCTCCGATGCCGACCCAATGACATTCTATCGATGGTGCATAGATAAGATCCATTGTACTTCGTGGCACGGATATCGACAGAGACCCTGCACATCAGTGTGTAACTTAAAAAATAGTAGATTTACTAGGTCATCGCTGCCTCATAAAATTTTAACAACTATTCGGCATCATTTCCGAGGAAGATGGTCAAACAACGGAGACCTGAGCTGGAGACAGATGGTTGTAAACCCAGCCGACCTTTAGTAATGCACATACAAGTGTATGCACCAGCTGCCAAATATGTACCAGCTGCCATATATGTACCAGCTGCCATATATGTGCAAGCTGCCATATATGTACCAGCTGACATATATGTACCAGCTGCCATATATGTACCAGCTGCCATATATGTACCAGCTGCCATATATGTACCAGCTGACATATATGTACCAGCTGCCATATATGTACCAGCTGCCATATATTACCAGCTGCCATATATGTACCAGCTGTCATATATGTACCAGCTGCCATATATGTACCAGCTGACATATATGTACCAGCTGACATATATGTACTAGCTGCCATATATTACCAGCTGCCATATATGTACCAGCTGCCATACCTATGTACCAGCTGCCATATATGTACCAGCTGCCATATATTACCAGCTGTCATATATGCACCAGCTGCCATATATGCACCAGCTGCCATAATGTGCCGTAACAGGCAAGAGAACCAATCAACCGCATAAAAACCCTTAGAGCCATGTTCAAAACTCTTAAAGCAATATTTCCTTAAACAAGAGCCTTAAACTCAGCTCTTGGCTAATTCGGCAATAGGAAGGACATCTGGCTAATTGTTCCTATGCTCTTCTACAAAGCCATTGGTAACAAGGTAATTTCACAACACTCCTAGCTATTTTTCTACTGTAAGCAGTACAAGCTAGTGAATGTCGTTAAACAAGAGACAATGTATCAAGAGAATTTTATTTGACAGATTTTTTGAAAACTAAAAAAAAATATTTTGCAACAGAAGGAAATATGTGATTATACTAGCAAAATGGAAGCAAGCAGAGGTTAATTTTAATTGCGGCTGCATTGCTGCCTCTTGCTTGGCTTAATCGTATTTATCTCAGCTTGTTGTAAATATTAAACATCATTATAATATATCGTTTATATTTAATTTCTTGCAACAATCGCAATGCCGAGAATAAATCTGGTCATCTCTGTAGGCGTAAAAGAGATTGCTGTTCAATATACCTCAGTTATAAGCTATGCCCTGAGCATATTGCGCTGACTGCTATCACAAGCATTTATGTTACTGTCAAGCTCTCGTGTCATGTTCTGTTTGCATCGTGCATCTCTGCACGAGAATTCTAAAGTACATGGCTGTAAGTTGAAGTGGCTGATCAGTATGAGCCTCAAGCAGCACGTTGTTATTACTCATACTGGATATTAATAGACATGAAGGCTGCCTGAACTGTCAGCAGCCTCCTAACTCTTGATAGATAAATAATTAATATGGTATGTTATGGTTTGAATGAATTGCTACATTTTACATATGGGCTACTGATATTGAATAATTGCGAGTATTTTTATAGTACATAGCCTATTCTCCTTCATTGCAGTATAGCCTATCTTCCTGTTGATAGATGACCCGTTATTTCTCATTGACACAAAAGCTTTCTCAGTATTGTCATACAATCTTCTATTTTTATATTGATCTCTAGTGTCACTTCCTATTGCCAGATAGCTTGCCTTACATCAGTGGATAGCCTGTTTTTCCAATGTTTAAATTACAGGCTACTGTTTTCTCTCATTACCAGATAACCTCTATCTCCCATTGTCAGAAAGCTTTTACTCTCTCATTGCCAAATAGCCTTCCTTGTTGCCATTGCTACATGGCTCTATCATTTCATTACCAGATAACACTCTCACATCATTGCCAGATAGCACTTTCATGTCATTGGCAGATAGCCCTCTCTTCTCATGCCAGATAACTTTCTCACACAATTGCCAAATAGCCCTCTCTTCTTATGCCAGATAGCCTTTGCTTACAATGCCAGATAGCTCTCTCAAATCATTGCCAGATACCCTTCTCTTACATTACTTGATAGTCCTCTCACATTGTTGCCAAATAACTTCTTTTCCTCCATAGCATACAGCTACCTTCATAGCATACAGCTACCTCAAACAAATTTCCACATAACCTCCTTGTCTGTGTCACCAGACAGCCCATATAGTTCCTCTATTACTAGGCAACTTCCATTTTTATTTATTGGTTCATGTTTTCTGATGGGTAGCGACATAAAAGTGATATTCAAATTTGGCAACCAGTTTATCCATATAATTAATGGACCAATAAGAATGCCACAAATAGCTTTCCAGTGTGGAAAAGGGAGCCACAGTTATATAAAACTGTATTTGAAATGCTGTTTAGGACGGGCCTTGAACTCCGATCTTAAAAGTATTACTCGAACCAATGATAACTAATGAGGACATTCAATTTGTTTGCTTTGCTCGAACCAGAAATTAAAAGATTTTTTTCTAGCTAACTAATTATTTATCTAGTCAGGCGAAAGCATGCATTACCTAATGAAACCTTGGAGCATTAAAGTAATCTGGCTATTAAACAAAGGAAAAAAATAAAACAAATGTAACAGTGAAGACGTACCGATGTTATGACCAGCGTAGTGTCCTTGCCTGTCTGGCACCTTCTTACTCAAATCAGCTTGTGTGGGCTTTTAGAGAAAGATAATGTATCGGGTCACCTCTAAAGAAATCAATATTTAATATAGGCTGAGCGAAGAAGGGAGAGGATTACTTACGCCAAGAAACCTAATGACAGTCTAACGAAGGCCTCAGGGACTCTACCACCGGCATTGCGATGCTAAATGGAAAAACCTGAGATAAACAAGTGACCTCGAGCATTACTAACTGATGATAACAAGGATTCATTCAAAGGTTCCGGCACCTACAAGTAGGTGCCCATTTACATTAATGGGCACCTACAAGCAGGTGCCCATTGATATAAATGGACAAGCTGTGCATTTGGCTAGCTATATTCAGCAAATGTAAAATTCCTGTGTATTTAATGGATTGTTCTTGCTTAAATTTAGGTATATAATATTTTTATATAAACTCGATGTATAAAATCTGTTTGCAATGGATAAAAATTTTTAAAAAACTTTGTAGTTGATGTAGGCTAAAAGTTCATCCTATTCAAAATTTGATTTTCAATAAAAGTATCAATGTACTGATGCTCCCATTTCATGTTCAGGCTTGTTGCATTTTGTAGCATCTTTTTATAGTATTTATATAAATGGTATCTCTATATAGTATCTCTGCGGCTGACATCTCTATATAGGCCTAGTATCTCTATGGTTGGCATCTAATGTGAACATGCAGGCTCATTACTGTAATAAACTACTGTCTGGGATTATATACAATATTTCTGACCTACATTATTAAACCTTCTGTACAATTGAGAAATCATAATACAATATTTTAGGGTTTGTATAATAATCAATTGCAAATATAATTGCAGCCAATCTTCTACATATGACTTCTGTCAAAACACGTCACGTGCTCAAGTAAGCATTTTTCAAAGGATAAACTGTATCCTTTGTTTTTTGGTGACGTCATTTTATCGTTGTCGGCCATCTTTATAGACAACTTTATCGTTAAAAGCACGAAGCTTCTGCAATGAATTTTTGAAAACGATGCACTTGTTTGCAATTTTTTTATTATTGTATCAAAACAACACCAAAAAATACTCTTAAATAAGAGAATGACAATCGTTTTATACAAATATGGCGGCTTGTTTGTGAACGAGCGCATGTGCCAACGACTTGATGATGTCAAAACAAACGATGGATTCTGTTTAATACCTTCAACAGCTTAAAACTATCATGAGAAATTACACATAGGTCAACTATTAGAACAAATGTATTACAAAGTACCTAAAATAATTGACTAAAAAACTAAGTTATATGTAAAAGACTAAATTATTAATTATTACCAAAAATTATTTTGGATGCTGAGGAAAATATTGGCTGAAATTTTACATCACATTACATTTTACATGGTTTTTGGAAATTGTAAGATGCTGAGTAGAGTTTGACAAATAGGTCAATGTAACAACAGTAACAACCTCTTTGCGTTAAGTAGGGTAAGATTACTGCTTGTAATCGCATGGTTTTGATCAGGTAGTATTTATAAATATAATCGCAGCCACTATTCAAGTGGACAGAATGACTCGATGCTCAACACATCTCTGACTGTGCATGCTCCTTAGCTAAAAGTTCAAACACCTAGCCTAGCTATTCTTACCTCTATATTTCTTGACAACAAAAAATGATTTTAAATGTTTCAGACGAACTGAACAAAACTTTGCTTTAGATATCATCAAGAAATTGTTGTTAAACAAAATCAAAATTATCTAGCTACATTGGACGGTTGCAAAAAGGTCCCAAAGCTTCATATCAGACATGGCAGTATTATAGATACTGCGAAACCTCTATTTGAGCCCCATGGCGCTGTATTCCTCAACCCTTCCCTTCTAGTGGTGTTCTGTTAGAGGGGCATTCAAATAGAGGTTTTATGGTATCTTTAGCAGATAATTTAAAGTACAAACAATACCGTAAAACCTCTATTTGAGCCCACTGGCCCTGTATTTTTCAACCCTTCCTCTATAGCGGTGTTTTATTAAAGGGCATTCAAATAAAGGTGGCGTTCAAATATAGGATTTATGGTATCTGTATAGCAGATACTCGAAAGTATAAACAAAACTTGAACTACTTTGGGAAGTTTTGAAACTGTCACTTGTCTTATACTGTCACTTGTATTATACTGTCACTTGTCTTATACTGTCACTTGTCTTATACTGTCACTTGTCTTATACTGTCACTTGTCTTATACTGTCACTTGTCTTATACTGTCACACTGGTTTCACAATTGATACCTTTCACAGGCTTATTGTTGTCTCAAGGTCAACCCCAGTGCAATCAAGTAGGTGTTTCCGACAGCTCAGTGTTAAATTTAAATCTCTATGGACTAACTATCTGATGTTGTTTTTCTCCTCTTACTTAGAAATCATAATCAATTCCTTATCCAAATCGACTCACTTGAGATGAAATGTGATTTTGCCGATCATTTGCATGTCTGCCACGCTTCACATCTTGAGGTCTAAATAGGGCTAACGACGAAAAGCTTTAAATAAATCAATGATATTAACGAATCAAAGAAACCATTTATAATCAGCAACAACCTTAGTATAAATGATCACCAGCTAATGATTGGATATTCGTGTATGTTAAGTTTAGGAGCAATATCATTTATAACAAGTCTAGAGTCGCCCTTAACAACCTTGAGCTCTGAGAATTGTAGCTGTTGTGTCATGAATCGCATGTGTTTATGTGATGTAACACTGTAACACTGTAGTATAGATGCTACATCCATAGGTTGATGGGCTCAATTATGCGTTATAGTTAGCTAAGGTAGCATGCATGCACTGTAGGATAGATGAGATAGCACAGATGATATGCATACTAGTAATCATAGATAGTATGTTATAGATTAGATGATATACATACTAGTAATCATAGATAGTATGTTATAGATTAAATGATATACATACTAGTAATCATAGATAGTATGCCATAGATAACATGATATACATACTAGTAACCACAGATAGAGCAGAACGTTATAGATTAGATGGTGTACATACTAGTTATCATGGGTAGTGTATAATGTTATAGATTAGATGATATAAATACTAGTAATCATAGAGGAAGCAACAAGTCATAGAAAAACTCTGATGTATAACATATAGCGTGCAAATTTTCTAGAGATTGCAAAACTTGTGCAATCCATGACTTCAGCCTATTCTTAAAATTACCTAAACTTGTAAAATAAAGAGAAATTTTATAACTGATTTTTGTCATCTCTAGCAGATTTTTGTAACGCTTACTTATGGTTCAAACTGAACAGTTTGAATAAAATTGCAAAAGACTAAGGAGTTCTTACCGAGATTGACGAACTATGCATTTCAGTATATACGCTTCTTACAGTTGCGTTACACGCTGCTGCTTTCCAAGACTCTACCAGTAAATAACATCTGGAGTCCATTAATACTACATCAATAATCGTGGTAGGGTGAATGTAGCAACCCTTATTCTCTCGATGTTAGAAACTAGAGCTAAAGATAGCAATTAGAATAATGACAGCTTTTATCTTTTATTCTAATACTGAGCCATGTGAGGGTGAGGTCAGCTCCCCATCCGTCTCAGGGGGATCGAATCCTTCTTATTATCCAAGCACTATAGCAGATTTACAATGACCATTATTTACAAAGACCGCTTATCAAAATAGGCGATCACGTTTTGCTTTCAGCAAGCAATAGTCAGCAAAGCTTTAATATTACCAAAATTTTTTAGTAAATTACATAATTGAAAAAGCATCCATATATTAGCATAATAATTCATAATAGTATGTATATGCATTTATTTTAAAATAACATATATATGACATGCTTCAATAGCAAACTTGTTAAGAACTGTTTTATATTTTTTGAGCACTTTTATATATTTTTTTGTAGACCATACTGTTTATACACGAACTATCTGTGTCAGCTCATACAACAAAAGCACTCGCCTCACTCAATGTCATTGATTTTATAAGTGTCAGTCTATGCTTGGATACGAGTTGCTATAGCAGACTTTCCCCAGAGCGCTGCGTCATGACAATTAGAGCGAGTGCACATGTGCAATGAGACACTAACTTTCTAACTATAAGCAACCACGATATCAAAAAACTTGTACTTTGTTGGCAGCATGCCAGCTAGTAACTCCGTTCAATGACTTAGAATATAAATGAACTGTGGAACCTATCCTGCGGCTGAATGTCATCTTGACTATCTAAGACTATCTATCTAAGACTTGGCTATCTAAATTCAGAAACGAAGCTATGAAAAGAAAATCCATTCCTTAAAGTTGACTCTGCTACCCTAGGACACTTAAGTATTCGCCTCATCTAACTTTTGCGTCTTCGCGGAATCATCCTCTCCCAAAAATTTCATGAGCGAAACTAAACAATCATAACGAATGAGCGAAAACGCGAAATTAAATAACTTTGTTCATTGATAGTCCAAGAAACAAATGGTAGCAAGCGATCAAATTGCATTATCGATCTCGGCCACACAATTCTACCTGCGGTTCACAATTACAAACTAGCCCCAAATTGAAACTTTTTCTTACCGGTGAACTGAACCTGAGGAATCTAATTATGTTTGTTCCACTGCATTTATTTTCACATCACTATATTTTCGCACTCATCAGAGCTGCGAAATTAAGTTCCAGCAAAATTTTACTCTGTATGTTACTCACGAAACTAAATACTAGCGAAATATAAGTGTCCTAGGGTATATTATCAGTTAAAATATGTCTATTCACTAGCGCCACATCTTCTGACGTATCACCACATACCCTATTTGTCATACGTTATTACTTAGATATCATCGGAGAATTACTACAGGTATTTCAATTCATTGCCGTACGGCTGTACAGTACACAATTGACAAGCTGTTTTAAGGCAAATATCTAATCTTGTACATGGGTGACCAAGTATTCCTACTAAACTCTAGTATTTCCTGTTTATATAAATATAGATGGCAGTAATTAAAACCTTCAGATTTATTCAACAAGTGTTTTTCGATGTTCATTCTTGATCCAAACATGGAAAACCACAATTGTGGTGCTCTATGAAGCTGCAAGATTGTTCACAGCAACAGAGGGTTAACTTGTAATTTGCTGCCAGAGATTAATTGGGATAACACAGCTGCATCAGTTTCATATGTTTATTGCTGCATTTCTCCTATTCTCAATGGCTGCGCTTCATAAATACTGGTTCACACTACATAGTCATATCTCAGCGTTGATGAAAAATACTTCAGTGATCGTCGATGATAACAATGTTCACGCTATCACAAACCCATCACACCCATCAGTTTGCATCAGGAAATATGTAGTGTTTCCATTCATCATTTTAAATTTTCGGCGAAGAAACCTCTGTTTTCGCATGCTGGAATAAAAAAATAGACCTGCAGTGACTATCATAATCACGCTATCGGCGACCGCGAATTGCAATCGCCGAAATGATTCACATTCGAACAGCGACTGTTGATTCTTGGTGAAATATCGGGAACGTTTGACTGCTGCAAACTTCCCTGACGTGTCCGCGATGCTTCGTCGATGCCATCGGGTCAAGGTTCATATAATCGACGATGAACGCCGAAAGGAAAACGCTGACAAACGGCGATATAATGTGAACCAGCCTCAAGTGTAGAATGATGAAATGTAGCTGCAGATGTACTGACAACTAGTGAGTGAGAAGCCTGCAGCAACACAGTAAGTATTTTGAAAGTCTTACAGCTACAAGGCTCTATCAAATAGCTCATAATCCAGGAGCAAAACAGTGGGACTTGGAAGCTGCAGCAGCACAAAAAGCATGCTTATCATGGGAAGCCAGCCGTGCTCAATAACGAGCGCTATGGCTAATCATGAAATGGGGAATTTGAAAAAATAAAATGGATATATCAATACTTGCCACCTCTCAATTATCAGAGGTTACTACAGGACTTGCTCATGAAAAGCTAAACATGGATGTAGAATATGCCATTCACCATGCACAGACATGTAGGTGAACATGCCACCTTAAAATCCTTTTAATATTTTAGCTTCAGTGATGAAAGATTAAGTTGACGCTTCACTTAAAACGACTACAGAACATGCTTCAACCCCATCAACAGGTACATGTGAACGCAAAGAGCCCATCAGCAGGTACTTGTTACCTTGCTTCAACCCTATCAGCAGGTGCTTATAAACATACATCAACCCTATCAGCAGGTGCTCATAAACATACATCAACCCTATCAGCAGGTGCTTATGAACATACATCAACCCTATCAGCACGTCCTTGCCAAACCTTTAAAGATGTGGTTGCGTCGAAAAGTCGATTTAATGAAATTAAGATCCATAAAAGGCTAAAACATCAGCTGCAATTTTATGCCATTTTTGTCTTTGTAGACCAACCCTGTCCAGAGACATATGCGTTTGAATGAGGCCCTCTTTTGAAAAGCTCACGTTCCAGCGGGTGCTGCTTTCGTGACGTCACTAGTGATACATCTGAAAAGAAACCACGCTCGATAAATATAAGGTCGCGTCCTTAGCCAATCATCAACGCAAAATTTTTATATAGGTCGTAATAAATGTTATCGCTTGTAAAACGCGTGTCTGTGATCTCAAATTTAGGGATTTTACTCTATTATTAAATCGCACGGCCATCGATATTTACTAAATTAATTACCATCGTTACTTTAATGAATTACTCGATCGACACGTTTTATTGGTGAACAACATAATTGTAAAAATTGCTGTGAAGTTACTGCGAAGGTGACTCTGAGTTTTCTGGGCATCAGGTGGTTACAGTGCTACAGAGGAAGATCGGAGACTGGAGGTAAATCTATCTCTTACTTTGAGTCTCTTATAGATATACTGTTGAATTTACATTCAGATTATATTTCCCTGTTTGAGGCTAAAATGTAATTTCCTGCGCGTGCGAGATACGTATGTACAGTGAGTTCTTGACAGCTTCTTTTTAATCCATAGCATCTAGCAATACAATGGCTTAGATTGATGAATATACTAAAGGTAATATTTTTAGTACTCATTAATACATGTACTAATTAATAAAATTATAACTTTTTGCTATCACTAATCATCGTTTTACAATTTTTTATCGATTTGCCTAGCTACATTTGCTACAAATTTTCTGTGGCAGTTTTATCTAGTAAATTAGATTTATGATTTGACTTTAGATGTTCACTTCTCACTTGTAGAAAGTGAAGAAAATCGATTGATCAATGCAAATCTTTAACTTCCAGAACCAAAGCTTCGAATCATTGGCTTGGCGTACTTATGCAAAGAAGTTGAAAATTGTTAAACATTTATTTGTTTTTAAAATTACACTCGCAATCTATCTAACTCCCAATTTGAAAGCTTTCAGTAGATACGAGTTAGAACGACATATCTATGAATGACATATATTTATTGCATTTGTTTTACTGATTACAGGATGTTTATGTGGTCCCACCCGACGAAGCAGCTTTGTCAGTGTGGAAACTGCCATAAATGGGAAAGAGAGACTTGAATGTGTGCTGCATAAACCATGATGTTTTGTTTGAGTTTGCTGCAGTAGATGAATTTGTCTTATTGTATCAGCTAAAACTATGTGAGTGGCCACGACTTGATGAATATTTTTAATAAAAGCTTTATACCAAGGTGAAAAATTTTTTGCTTGTAAAAATTATATAAAATAATATTGTTGAAGATAATGCAAAACATGATTTGCAGAATATTGTAGTGAATTGGATACGGTATATGGATGTTCGCAGAACTGGAGAATGTGAGTTCAAATCCAGTTTGCAGCAGATTTCTCATCCTTAAAACTCTATTCCTATGTATATTCTTTTCAAAGACGCAGCTTGCTTATTTTACTTACAGTAGTAAGAAACTAGTTTTTGGTGTGGGCAATGATCTAAAGCCCCACCCCCAGGATAGGCGACGGGCATAATGTGGGAGGGCTTTTGGGAGGCTGTATATCGTTAGTGTGGGTAGTGACGGAACTGTCGATACAAAGACCTTATTCTACATAGTTTGCTTGACAGAATTACCGTAGACCGGTAGAATTGGTAGTCGGTACTCAAATGTTTACACAGCATTTGGAGAAAGTGAGTAAGACAAATATTCATTTTTCGTTATTTAAGGCCTTTGAAACGTTCATAATAATGTATCTGTAGCTGGATTTAAAATTTTATTCTAGCCAACATGAGCAAATACAAAATAAAATATATGCCAATAGAGCCACGTAGGACTAGACTTTTATCGCAAATAACCGATGTGAATACGAGATATATTGACAGATATATCACGCGTGACATCATTTTGGGCAAGTTTTTTTGGCCTAAGCATTTTTACCGCGATCAGATTTTTTTTATTTTAATCTTCAAATATCTTGGCAATGAGATCGCCTAACACAACAAACAACTTATCAACTGATAGAGAAAAAAATGCTTTCTTTTATGATCAACTCCAATTTGACGCAACCACATCTTTAAAGAGCAAAAGAAAACAATTTTGACAAGTAAATCCAGCTTGTTAGCATTCGCGCAGATGAGACCACTGGCTCTCCTAGGTACTCAAGCAACAGACCTATGACATATCATCAGATATGTACAGGTACTCTTTCA
The DNA here is from genome assembly GCF_963576615.1 of Watersipora subatra. Taxonomy (NCBI): domain Eukaryota; kingdom Metazoa; phylum Bryozoa; class Gymnolaemata; order Cheilostomatida; family Watersiporidae; genus Watersipora; species Watersipora subatra. The sequence goes on along the minus strand of NC_088709.1, from coordinate 41,991,005 downwards.
CTGGCCATACATATCAGTATTACAGGTACTCTCTCAATGGACATATATATCAGTATTACAGGTACTCTCTCACTGACCATATGTATAAGTATTACAGGTACTCTCTCCCTGACCATATATATCAGTATTACAGGTACTCTCTCACTGGCCATATATATCAGTATTACAGGTACTCTCTCACTGACCATATATATCAGTATTACAAGTACTCTCTCCCTGACCATATATATCAGTATCACAGGTGCTCTCTCACTGGCCATATATATCAGTATTACAGGTACTCTCTCACTGACCATGTGTATAAGTATTAAGGTCCGGCCACACGTAACGAATTATTCGTTCAATCTGACCGAATCCACGAATTTCACAGAATTCACAGATTTATTCTGCCGAATATCATAGATTCGTCTGAGCTGTGCATGCACACCGAATTCGTTAACGAAACGCTTTTAATTGGCTAACCAATTTTTTTTAGCGAGCACGGTTCTAGTAGCTTTGACAAGTGGTATAGTCCAAGACAGGTACGACGACACACAATAAAAGTATCACCGCAATATGACTTGATACATACGATGCAACTGCCTATATGCGCTAGAGATAGCGACTGTTTTTGCGACGGAGCTTTTGCAGTATAAAAAGAAATTATTATTATTGAAAAAGAAATAATTCATAGTTTCTAAAACATATAAAAGAAAATTTTGGATACACGATGAGAAGTTCCTGTCATGGTGAACCAACGAGAGAGAACCAACAATAGCGCATATAGGCCGTTGCATCGTATGTATCAAGTCATATCGCGGTGATACTTTTATTGTGTGTCGTCGTACGTGTCTTGGACTATACCACTTGTCAAAGCTACTAGAACCGTGCTCGCTAAAAAATATTGGTTAGCCAATTAAAAGCGTTTCGTTAACGAATTCGGTGTGCATGCACAGCTCAGACGAATCTATGATATTCGGCAGAATAAATCTGTGAATTCTGTGAAATTCGTGGATTCGGTCAGATTGAACGAATAATTCGTTACGTGTGGCCGGACCTTTACAGGTACTCTCTCCCTGACCATATATATCAGTATTACAGGTACTCTCTCACTGGCCATATATATCAGTATTAAAGGTACTCTCTCACTGACCATATATATCAGTATTACAGGTACTCTCTCACTAGCCATATATATCAGCATTACAGGTGCTCTCTCATTGACCATATATATCAGTATTACAGGTGCTCTCTCACTGACCATATATATCAGTATTACAGGTACACTCTCACTGACCATATATATCAGTATTACAGGTGCTCTCTCACTGACCATATATATCAGTATTAAAGGTACTCACTCACTGACCATATATATCAGTATTTCAGGTGCTCTTTCACTGGCCATATATATCAGTATTACAGGTACTCTCTCACTCACCATATATATCAGTATTACTGGTACTCTCTCACTGGCCATATATATAAGTATTACAGGTACTCTCTCACTAGCCATATATATCAGTATTACAGGTACTCACTTGCTGGGCATATAAACAGTGTTATAGATATAAGGTACAAATTGAACAAAAAATTTGCGAAACATTGAAACCAACTGAGGAGCAATAATTAAAGGGGTAAATGCAAATTTTAAAAGTTTTATTAATTTTCTTTCTATAGATATACATAGATAAAATATGTATGCCAAAGAGGCAGACAACTCCCAAACAATATATACTAGTTACAATATATACAGCCTTACAAAATCATTAATTTTTCAAAGAATCCCCGTGTCTAGCCTTGGCTTTTTTGTATTCACTTCATCATCCCCGCTTCCTTTCTCTGCAACTCTTTTTCTCGCGCTTACATTCGCCACTATTTCCATCAGATCATCTTCATCTGACTCTACAATATAACAAACTTGAACAGCTCAGACTCTTACCGACTTCACTTACACACTTACACACCAGACTTGTAGAAATAACAAAGATAATAATACTGAAAAATAACCTCAGCAACTCAACTCGCAGTGCCTGATATTTATGGTAAGAATAGATCAATGTCTTTGACACGGCTCACTATAAATTTGATATTGCCTCATTCCAAGCGAGATGTTCTTAATTGCGGTCTCAGATCTATTAGCCATCTCCCAGGAGTTCCTTTTACCAACTGTGTACATCTAAACAACATTGTCAAAGATGAAAAACAAAATTTACCACTTTTGGATCCATTAGCATTGCTTTGCTCTGGCTTAGCCTGAAGTTTACTTCTGTCAACTATGAGCCTGTATGTATCACCTCCCTCCAGCTCTTCGCTGTAACAAATACTAGGCTATACTAGGCCTATATTAGTCATCTACATGTACACATCTGCATGCATTGCCCTCTAAACTCTAAAAACATGCGCACTGGTGATTAGCAAACGGAAACATAGTAAACAATATGGGCAGACGACCAACATAGCTCAGATCAAGCACTGCATAAGTACGAGGAAGCACAGAGCTGGTAGCGATTGAATGAAAACTCTTACTGAACCAGGGCTAGATTGAGATCAAGCTTTACCACCAACAACCGAGTGGATACAATCTAACCGCCCATGGCTTACCACATCGAGCCATGTTTCACTTTGCTACCACCGCAGTCATATCAGGGCTAACATCTGCTGGTAGTAAACCAATACATCTGATGCTCTTGAAGAATCCAGTGACACCGGATGTCATCTGGTATCAATACTCTAATCGATAAGCCTTTTTTAGTGTCAAGAGTAAGTTATGCCAAAGAATGAAAACCAAGTGTCATCTCATGTCATCACGCTAGTCATCCCATGTTGGCACTATAATCAAAGAGACTTGTCTCACCCATAATTAGTACTACCACTCGACGTGACAGTGTCGCTTGGGATGACAACGAGTTGAGGGTTCCCTGTGAAGGCAATGAGCGAAAGTCGATACCTTGACACCGATTAGAGCCTTGAACTCAGGAAATGTTATGACCCTTGCCAAAGATTATATGGAGGACAGACTTTAACAAAATAGAATGAAAGATATATTAAATTTTCTTATCGGTCAAAGAAACTAAGCATGGATAATATCAATTTTTCAGACAATTGCAAATAATTACCAGCTGAATGAGCCCACGAATGATTCTCAATCAATTTCCAGAATCGAAAGGCACACGGCAAAACGAAGTGAGGCCAACAATAAAATCCCTACTTGCGATACATGGAGATTTCTGGGGCAATGTTTAGACTGAGTGGAGCTTAGAAACTAAGTAAATACTGACATAGTTATTACAACTTGAATTGATGAATAAAAATTTACATGCGCCCAATTTTGTAGCTGGAGAACCTTGTGCAGCCAAGTTTGAGACGTGCAGTGAGCGCCTATAAAAATTGAGACATAAGTTAACATGCAAGACTCTATTAAAAGTAACTGATACGCAATAATATTCTTCATCATTCATCAAAAGGCTAAACACTGGATCCAGATGATAACAATATAAAATACAGCACCGTCATTACACTAAACATTAGTAATAGGAGAGAGGACGACTACCGTGATACTACATACAAGTGGATTAGTATCGAACATACCAGTCATTAAAGGCTCATGATTAAATTACCAGATAAACAGACATATTAACACAGTTTGTGAAAATCATCGGGTATTATTGACAGGATATCATAACCATCTCAGAAATGGCTTTGCCTAACTCTGTATGACTGTTCAACAACCGATTCTCCAAGTGGTAAACAACGAAAAACCATAGTGATGACATTTTAGTATTAATTTTCAGGTTATGTTAAGTTTTTCATTACAAGACACCCAACCCCTCCTAACCCCCTCCTAACCCCTTCCTAACACAAAGTACACTCTGGCTATACCTGCTCGTGCTGTAATGCACTAATGCTCGACAAGAAGCTTTCTTAATGATACTTAACTACCCGATTGACATGATGACGGAATCATCGATGTCTTATATGCACTTGCTGATCTTTAGCAACACATAAACTGATAATAAATTGCCGAATAAAACTACAGACGGAATGAGATTTTTAATTATAAATTGATATTGTATAAAGATTTTGGTGAAGGAGATCATTTTCAAATGTTTCAAAATGAAAATGATTGCGTTCAGCCACAACAGAATTTTCAGTGAGCCTCCAGCCAGAAGTGTTTTGAACAAGCGCCTGCACCTGCATAACAAGAACCTGCATGCCATCGAAAGCATGTGTCAAGTACAATTTTACATGCCTGAATGATAAACCTCAGCCTGCCTAGCTAAAGTTTGCAGCACTACCATAAGTAATAATGTCCGCGCCACAAAAAATTTTGCCACGTTTGGCGTCGCCGAGCTATGGGAAACTAGTCCAACCTTAAACATGAGCTTGCGCAAAATTTTGGTAAAACTTATCAGAAAATATTGGTATTTTTCTATTATTTACAATTGTTTTGATGTTTGAGGTGACCTATAGGCCAAGATGTTTCAAGATTGAAATTGACAAAATCGATTAAAATTAAAACGCTGTAGATTTGTAGATTTTAATATTGAAACATGCTAAAAGTCAGACCACCTCAAACATAAGAAGAAATCAAACAATAGAAAAGTACCGATACTTTTAGATTAAATCTATAACACTTTTGTGTTCATCTTGAAGGATATGCATAGACATAGAAGGATATGCATAGACCTAGAGGGATATGCATAGACATAGAAGGATATGCATAGACCTAGAAGGATATGCATAGACATAGAAGGATATGCATAGACATAGAAGGATATGCATAGACATAGAAGGATATGCATAGACCTAGAAGGATATGCATAGACCTAGAAGGATATGCATAGACCTAGAAGGATATGCATAGACATAGAAGGATATGCATAGACATAGAAGGATATGCATAGACCTAGAAGGATATGCATAGACCTAGAAGGATATGCATAGACCTAGAAGGATATGCATAGACATAGAAGGATATGCATAGACATAGAAGGATATGCATAGACATAGAAGGATATGTATAGACATAGAAGGATATGCATAGACATAGAAGGATATGCATAGACATAGAAGGATATGCATAGACATAGAAGGATATGCATAGACCTAGAAGGATATGCATAGACCTAGAAGGATATGCATAGACCTAGAAGGATATGCATAGACATAGAAGGATATGCATAGACCTAGAAGGATATGCATAGACCTAGAAGGATATGCATAGACCTAGAAGGATATGCATAGACATAGAAGGATATGCATAGACATAGAAGGATATGCATAGACATAGAAGGATATGCATAGACATAGAAGGATATGCATAGACATAGAAGGATATGCATAGACATAGAAGGATATGCATAGACCTAGAGGGATATGCATAGACATAGAAGGATATGCATAGACCTAGAAGGATATGCATAGACATAGAAGGATATGCATAGACATAGAAGGATATGCATAGACATAGAAGGATATGCATAGACATAGAAGGATATGCATAGACCTAGAAGGATATGCATAGACCTAGAAGGATATGCATAGACCTAGAAGGATATGCATAGACATAGAAGGATATGCATAGACATAGAAGGATATGCATAGACATAGAAGGATATGCATAGACATAGAAGGATATGCATAGACATAGAAGGATATGCATAGACATAGAAGGATATGCATAGACCTAGAAGGATATGCATAGACATAGAAGGATATGCATAGACATAGAAGGATATGCATAGACCTAGCAGGATATGCATAGACATAGAAGGATATGCATAGACATAGAAGGATATGCACAGACATAGAAGGATATGCATAGACATAGAAGGATATGCATAGACCTAGAAGGATATGCATAGACATAGAAGGATATGCATAGACATAGAAGGATATGCATAGACATAGAAGGATATGCATAGACCTAGAAGGATATGCATAGACCTAGAAGGATATGCATAGACATAGAAGGATATGCATAGACATAGAAGGATATGCATAGACATAGAAGGATATGCATAGACATAGAAGGATATGCATAGACATAGAAGGATATGCATAGACATAGAAGGATATGCATAGACCTAGAAGGATATGCATAGACATAGAAGGATATGCATAGACATAGAAGGATATGCATAGACCTAGCAGGATATGCATAGACATAGAAGGATATGCATAGACCTAGAAGGATATGCATAGACATAGAAGGATATGCATAGACATAGAAGGATATGCATAGACATAGAAGGATATGCATAGACCTAGAAGGATATGCATAGACATAGAAGGATATGCATAGACCTAGAAGGATATGCATAGACCTAGAAGGATATGCATAGACCTAGAAGGATATGCATAGACATAGAAGGATATGCATAGACATAGAAGGATATGCATAGACATAGAAGGATATGCATAGACATAGAAGGATATGCATAGACCTAGAAGGATATGCATAGACATAGAAGGATATGCATAGACCTAGAGGGATATGCATAGACATAGAAGGATATGCATAGACATAGAAGGATATGCATAGACATAGAAGGATATGCATAGACATAGAAGGATATGCATAGACATAGAAGGATATGCATAGACCTAGAAGGATATGCATAGACCTAGAAGGATATGCATAGACCTAGAAGGATATGCATAGACATAGAAGGATATGCATAGACATAGAAGGATATGCATAGACATAGAAGGATATGCATAGACATAGAAGGATATGCATAGACATAGAAGGATATGCATAGACATAGAAGGATATGCATAGACCTAGAAGGATATGCATAGACCTAAAAGGATATGCATAGACATAGAAGGATATGAATAGACATAGAAGGATATGCATAGACCTAGAGGGATACGCATAGACCTAGAAGGATACGCATAGACCTAGAAGGATATGCATAGACCTAGAAGGATATGCATAGACATAGAAGGATATGCATAGACATAGAAGGATATGCATAGACCTAGAGGGATACGCATAGACCTAGAAGGATATGCATAGACCTAGAAGGATATGCACAGACCTAGAAGGATATGCATAGACCTAGAAGGATATGCATAGACCTAGCAGGATATGCATAGACCTAGAAGGATATGCATAGACATAGAAGGATATGCATAGACATAGAAGGATATGCATAGACCTAGAGGGATACGCATAGACCTAGAAGGATATGCATAGACCTAGAAGGATATGCACAGACCTAGAAGGATATGCATAGACCTAGAAGGATATGCATAGACCTAGAGGGATACGCATAGACCTAGAAGGATATGCATAGACCTAGAAGGATATGCATAGACCTAGAAGGATATGCATAGACATAGAAGGATATGCATAGACATAGAAGGATATGCATAGACCTAGAGGGATATGCATAGACCTAGAAGGATAGCTAAAAAAATAATGGTTTTGATCATTACTTTCTCTTAGAGACATGTAAACATAAGGGGAGACTCTGTGATAAGTGGCAAGATGATAGCGGAGAGTAATAACAATAATACATTGATTAAATTAGTGTAACTCATAATTATGGTTTAAATTAATTTAAAGATTTATTTATGAAGTTCTTTCAGCTATTTTACTTCACTAGAAATTCCACTGTCGTACAGCCCACGACCAAAGTGATATTGGAAAAAATAAAGGGTACTGATGGTTGAGAAATGCAATATTAGCAGTCAAATAGGATAACTGCAATGGTAGCTGTAATGTACTGGGTGTGGGTGTTATTATATACAACAAATAGCAATAATGAAAGGAAAAGATTATATGTTTATATCTCTCCTCCTGCAAAAAGAGAAATGCAATATTGGCCAATATTAGAAGTAAAATGCACTGATATTATTAGAATAACCAATACTATTTATATAGTAATAATATAAAACCAAAGCACAATCTTTTTTACATTTCAAAACGGCATAGCTAACAATATCACGAAGTTGTGATATTTATATAGATTTTTAGAAAATCTGTACTACGTAGTCATTGTTCTGTAGTCATCCAAACTTATAATTAATTATTGTAATAATCTCATAAATGTTAAAAAAATATCATCGTCATTTGCTTTACTGACACTGCGTTGGACATCAGTTAGAATGCGAAAGTATTCAAATATGTCGGCAAATGAAATTGAAAATGAAAAAATTGAAATCGGCAAGAATGAAACGATTTCTGTACTCCTATGTTAATTGCCGAAACCTTCAGCAATTCGACAATGCTATAGACTGGTGAAAAGTGCACGTTTTTTTTTCGTGAAATGCGCAATACTTTATCGTTCTATTCTCTATCGCCCGGCGTTTCAATTTCCGGTCTTAACTTTTATTAATCCAAGCTTTTCAAGCGTTTTGTGGCGACTTTCGTCCAAAGAAATCTGTCTACTTGTGTATAATCCGATCAGATGGGTTAGTTTTAGGAATTTGCGGTAACCTTTCAAAGGCTTGGTAACACATTTAAATAGGTTTATATGCGTTTTGTATCATTATTATACTTAAACGACTTTACTGAAAAATGGTTAAATTTGTTGATAGGATTTTTTTGCAAGGGTTTGGTGACGGCCGCTAACGGATAATTTTTCGGGAGTTGTGTGCACATGTGCATTTATCATAAATCTCCCAATCAATCGTTTCACTCTCGTTTGGTCGTGGGAATATGCATCTCTAAAGTTCTTAGAAATTTTGAGCATTGAGTGTTTGAATTTATTTCGCATTTCAAAAGAAATATTTGTTTTAATCCAATGTAATCTGTTGAGAAACTTATATGCAGAGATGATCCAGAATTGAGGCTTGACTAGACCAAGGATGGTGGCTGAAATCATGGAGTAACGTTGAACATCCATAAGATAAAATAGAGATTAAAGCTAGCATACCTACAAGCTGAATCAGTGAAGATAAATTCACTCTTATCAGATTGTACTAATGAATTTGATGGACACTATACACGGGACCATCCCAATAAACTACACCTCCTTTACATAAATCCCACTGAATGTAAACAATTTATGTAAAGTTTTTGTTGCATATTATGTAAGAATTCCATGTAACATAAAGCGTCAAGTTGGAGTTTGTTATCTGTGTGTGATAAGGAGTTGGAGTCTGTTATCTGTGTGTGATAAGGAGTTGGAGTCTGTTATCTGTGTGTGATAAGGAGTTGGAGTCTGTTATCTGTGTGTGATAAGGAGTTGGAGTCTGTTATCTGTGTGTGATAAGGAGTTGGAGTCTGTTATCTGTGTGTGATAAGGAGTTGGAGTCTGTTATCTGTGTGTGATAAGGAGTTGGAGTCTGTTATCTGTGTGTGATAAGGAGTTGGAGTCTGTTATCTGTGTGTGATAAGGAGTTGGAGTCTGTTATCTGTGTGTGATAAGGAGTTGGAGTCTGTTATCTGTGTGTGATAAGGATAAAAGGGAAAAGTTCTCAATACAAACTAATAATAATACTTCTACAGTATTGTCATTAAATTAAGAAGTTATGCTTAGCTTTTTTCATTTTGAAGGGCCAAAGGGGTGAGTTTGGGAAGATCTTGGAACAGATTAATCAATTCACATGTATTTTATGTTATATATAGCATAAAATCATATTACAATTTCTAATTTAACGAATTTATATCAAGGAGAAATTTGATAAGATAAATTTACATCAAGGAGACATCCGATAGGATGAATTTATATCAAGGAGACATCCGATAGGATGAATTTATATCAAGGAGACATCTGATAGGATGAATTTATATCAAGGAGACATCTGATAGGATAAATTTATATCAAGGAGACATCTGATAGGATGAATTTACATCAAGGAGACATCTGATAGGATGAATTTATATCAAGGAGACATCTGATAGGATGAATTTGAATCACTCCATTTTAAAATTGAGGCAATTTGGCAGGCTTTTAGCCATTACTAAATGATTATCTTACACTTTTGGGATCGTAAAATACTTGACAGCGGCATAAAAGCTTGATACAAGACCAAACCAGCTGAACCTTTTTGACTGTGAACATATGAAGGATATGCATAGACCTAGAAGGATATGCATAGACATAGAAGGATATGCATAGACCTAGAAGGATATGCATAGACCTAGAAGGATATGCATAGACCTAGAAGGATATGCATAGACATAGAAGGATATGCATAGACATAGAAGGATATGCATAGACATAGAAGGATATGCATAGACATAGAAGGATATGCATAGACATAGAAGGATATGCATAGACATAGAAGGATATGCATAGACCTAGAGGGATATGCATAGACATAGAAGGATATGCATAGACCTAGAAGGATATGCATAGACATAGAAGGATATGCATAGACATAGAAGGATATGCATAGACATAGAAGGATATGCATAGACATAGAAGGATATGCATAGACCTAGAAGGATATGCATAGACCTAGAAGGATATGCATAGACCTAGAAGGATATGCATAGACATAGAAGGATATGCATAGACATAGAAGGATATGCATAGACATAGAAGGATATGCATAGACATAGAAGGATATGCATAGACATAGAAGGATATGCATAGACATAGAAGGATATGCATAGACCTAGAAGGATATGCATAGACATAGAAGGATATGCATAGACATAGAAGGATATGCATAGACCTAGCAGGATATGCATAGACATAGAAGGATATGCATAGACATAGAAGGATATGCACAGACATAGAAGGATATGCATAGACATAGAAGGATATGCATAGACCTAGAAGGATATGCATAGACATAGAAGGATATGCATAGACATAGAAGGATATGCATAGACATAGAAGGATATGCATAGACCTAGAAGGATATGCATAGACCTAGAAGGATATGCATAGACATAGAAGGATATGCATAGACATAGAAGGATATGCATAGACATAGAAGGATATGCATAGACATAGAAGGATATGCATAGACATAGAAGGATATGCATAGACATAGAAGGATATGCATAGACCTAGAAGGATATGCATAGACATAGAAGGATATGCATAGACATAGAAGGATATGCATAGACCTAGCAGGATATGCATAGACATAGAAGGATATGCATAGACCTAGAAGGATATGCATAGACATAGAAGGATATGCATAGACATAGAAGGATATGCATAGACATAGAAGGATATGCATAGACCTAGAAGGATATGCATAGACATAGAAGGATATGCATAGACCTAGAAGGATATGCATAGACCTAGAAGGATATGCATAGACCTAGAAGGATATGCATAGACATAGAAGGATATGCATAGACATAGAAGGATATGCATAGACATAGAAGGATATGCATAGACATAGAAGGATATGCATAGACCTAGAAGGATATGCATAGACATAGAAGGATATGCATAGACCTAGAGGGATATGCATAGACATAGAAGGATATGCATAGACATAGAAGGATATGCATAGACATAGAAGGATATGCATAGACATAGAAGGATATGCATAGACATAGAAGGATATGCATAGACCTAGAAGGATATGCATAGACCTAGAAGGATATGCATAGACCTAGAAGGATATGCATAGACATAGAAGGATATGCATAGACATAGAAGGATATGCATAGACATAGAAGGATATGCATAGACATAGAAGGATATGCATAGACATAGAAGGATATGCATAGACATAGAAGGATATGCATAGACCTAGAAGGATATGCATAGACCTAAAAGGATATGCATAGACATAGAAGGATATGAATAGACATAGAAGGATATGCATAGACCTAGAGGGATACGCATAGACCTAGAAGGATACGCATAGACCTAGAAGGATATGCATAGACCTAGAAGGATATGCATAGACATAGAAGGATATGCATAGACATAGAAGGATATGCATAGACCTAGAGGGATACGCATAGACCTAGAAGGATATGCATAGACCTAGAAGGATATGCACAGACCTAGAAGGATATGCATAGACCTAGAAGGATATGCATAGACCTAGCAGGATATGCATAGACCTAGAAGGATATGCATAGACATAGAAGGATATGCATAGACATAGAAGGATATGCATAGACCTAGAGGGATACGCATAGACCTAGAAGGATATGCATAGACCTAGAAGGATATGCACAGACCTAGAAGGATATGCATAGACCTAGAAGGATATGCATAGACCTAGAGGGATACGCATAGACCTAGAAGGATATGCATAGACCTAGAAGGATATGCATAGACCTAGAAGGATATGCATAGACATAGAAGGATATGCATAGACATAGAAGGATATGCATAGACCTAGAGGGATATGCATAGACCTAGAAGGATATGCATAGACCTAGAAGGATATGCATAGACATAGAAGGATATGCATAGACATAGAAGGATATGCATAGACCTAGAAGGATATGCATAGACCTAGAAGGATATGCATAGACCTAGAAGGATATGCATAGACATAGAAGGATATGCATAGACATAGAAGGATATGCATAGACCTAGAGGGATACGCATAGACCTAGAAGGATATGCATAGACCTAGAAGGATATGCATAGACCTAGCAGGATATGCATAGACATAGAAGGATATGCATAGACATAGAAGGATATGCATAGACATAGAAGGATATGCATAGACATAGAAGGATATGCATAGACCTAGAAGGATATGCATAGACCTAGAAGGATATGCATAGACCTAGAAGGATATGCATAGACATAGAAGGATATGCATAGACATAGAAGGATATGCATAGACCTAGAGGGATACGCATAGACCTAGAAGGATATGCATAGACCTAGAAGGATATGCATAGACCTAGAAGGATATGCATAGACATAGAAGGATATGCATAGACATAGAAGGATATGCATAGACCTAGAGGGATACGCATAGACCTAGAAGGATATGCATAGACCTAGAAGGATATGCACAGACCTAGAAGGATATGCATAGACCTAGAAGGATATGCATAGACCTAGCAGGATATGCATAGACCTAGAAGGATATGCATAGACCTAGCAGGATATGCATAGACCTAGAAGGATATGCACAGACCTAGAAGGATATGCATAGACATAGAAGGATATGCATAGACCTAGAAGGATATGCATAGACCTAGCAGGATATGCAATGACCTGGTCGGAAATAGTTTTCAACAAATTAATAATACAAATTTAACCACCAACTCTGAAAGTGTATAAACGAACAACAAAAAATCTCATTGAAATATGACTCATTTGCCGAGAGTCAAGGTAATGAACTTCTGCAAGAAGGGCCCTAGACGATGACAAAAGCATTCATACTGGGAGTAGAACTAGCGCTACTAGTGACAACTAGTGAACTGAAGCAGCAACTTACATAGCGTCTATGATGACGATGAGGTTGTACTCTTGCAAAAAGTCATCACACTTTAACCTCGAGCCTTCAGAAATGCTGAATTCCGAGAGAAATTTTGTCTCATTGCCATCAGTGACTCCTTCTTCATCCGTCAGCAAGATGGTTCCCTTACCATCATCGAGTTCTACATCTGGTGACTGCATGCCAAGTTCCCTTTTCAGCACCTGTGAAGCAGTGTTGGATGCAGCCGTAACAAAAGTGTTTGATACCATCATATAGTTGGGCACCTGCTGTATCATATCATGCGCATGGGTTCTGGTTGGCGGCTAAAGGTTTGTAGCTGCCAACCAGTGACATTTCTAAGTTAGTGGATCAAGACCAAAAGGATTTAAAATCTTGTAAAAAATCTTTACTTAAAAAATTACGACTTAACTTTCAGTGCCAATGAGTAACATAGAAAAGTTGATATAAAAATGTTGTTGATAACAGGTTTGGTCCAGTCGGAACCAATATGCTAATAAAAACATCGTATTCATTTTACTGCCTAAGACACGAAACAACACCAATTAATATCATATATAACTTAAAAAACAAATGTTGAAATTAAAACTATCTAAAAATTTAAAACTATAAATTACATTTAAAAATTGAATTGATAACATAATAATAAAAAAATAATGGTTTTGATCATTACTTTCTCTTAGAGACATGTAAACATAAGGGGAGACTCTGTGATAAGTGGCAAGATGATAGCGGAGAGTAATAACAATAATACATTGATTAAATTAGTGTAACTCATAATTATGGTTTAAATTAATTTAAAGATTTATTTATGAAGTTCTTTCAGCTATTTTACTTCACTAGAAATTCCACTGTCGTACAGCCCACGACCAAAGTGATATTGGAAAAAATAAAGGGTACTGATGGTTGAGAAATGCAATATTAGCAGTCAAATAGGATAACTGCAATGGTAGCTGTAATGTACTGGGTGTGGGTGTTATTATATACAACAAATAGCAATAATGAAAGGAAAAGATTATATGTTTATATCTCTCCTCCTGCAAAAAGAGAAATGCAATATTGGCCAATATTAGAAGTAAAATGCACTGATATTATTAGAATAACCAATACTATTTATATAGTAATAATATAAAACCAAAGCACAATCTTTTTTACATTTCAAAACGGCATAGCTAACAATATCACGAAGTTGTGATATTTATATAGATTTTTAGAAAATCTGTACTACGTAGTCATTGTTCTGTAGTCATCCAAACTTATAATTAATTATTGTAATAATCTCATAAATGTTAAAAAAATATCATCGTCATTTGCTTTACTGACACTGCGTTGGACATCAGTTAGAATGCGAAAGTATTCAAATATGTCGGCAAATGAAATTGAAAATGAAAAAATTGAAATCGGCAAGAATGAAACGATTTCTGTACTCCTATGTTAATTGCCGAAACCTTCAGCAATTCGACAATGCTATAGACTGGTGAAAAGTGCACGTTTTTTTTTCGTGAAATGCGCAATACTTTATCGTTCTATTCTCTATCGCCCGGCGTTTCAATTTCCGGTCTTAACTTTTATTAATCCAAGCTTTTCAAGCGTTTTGTGGCGACTTTCGTCCAAAGAAATCTGTCTACTTGTGTATAATCCGATCAGATGGGTTAGTTTTAGGAATTTGCGGTAACCTTTCAAAGGCTTGGTAACACATTTAAATAGGTTTATATGCGTTTTGTATCATTATTATACTTAAACGACTTTACTGAAAAATGGTTAAATTTGTTGATAGGATTTTTTTGCAAGGGTTTGGTGACGGCCGCTAACGGATAATTTTTCGGGAGTTGTGTGCACATGTGCATTTATCATAAATCTCCCAATCAATCGTTTCACTCTCGTTTGGTCGTGGGAATATGCATCTCTAAAGTTCTTAGAAATTTTGAGCATTGAGTGTTTGAATTTATTTCGCATTTCAAAAGAAATATTTGTTTTAATCCAATGTAATCTGTTGAGAAACTTATATGCAGAGATGATCCAGAATTGAGGCTTGACTAGACCAAGGATGGTGGCTGAAATCATGGAGTAACGTTGAACATCCATAAGATAAAATAGAGATTAAAGCTAGCATACCTACAAGCTGAATCAGTGAAGATAAATTCACTCTTATCAGATTGTACTAATGAATTTGATGGACACTATACACGGGACCATCCCAATAAACTACACCTCCTTTACATAAATCCCACTGAATGTAAACAATTTATGTAAAGTTTTTGTTGCATATTATGTAAGAATTCCATGTAACATAAAGCGTCAAGTTGGAGTTTGTTATCTGTGTGTGATAAGGAGTTGGAGTCTGTTATCTGTGTGTGATAAGGAGTTGGAGTCTGTTATCTGTGTGTGATAAGGAGTTGGAGTCTGTTATCTGTGTGTGATAAGGATAAAAGGGAAAAGTTCTCAATACAAACTAATAATAATACTTCTACAGTATTGTCATTAAATTAAGAAGTTATGCTTAGCTTTTTTCATTTTGAAGGGCCAAAGGGGTGAGTTTGGGAAGATCTTGGAACAGATTAGACTATTTACATATATTTTATGTTATATATAGCATAAAATCATATTACAATTTCTAATTTAACGAATTTATATCAAGGAGACATCTGATAAGATAAATTTACATCAAGGAGACATCCGATAGGATGAATTTATATCAAGGAGACATCTGATAGGATGAATTTATATCAATGAGACATCTGATAGGATAAATTTATATCAAGGAGACATCTGATAGGATGAATTTACATCAAGGAGACATCTGATAGGATGAATTTATATCAAGGAGACATCTGATAGGATGAATTTGAATCACTCCATTTTAAAATTGAGGCAATTTGGCAGGCTTTTAGCCATTACTAAATGATTAATATCTTACACTTTTGGGATCGTAAAATACTTGACAGCGGCATAAAAGCTTGATACAAGACCAAACCAGCTGAACCTTTTTGACTGTGAACATACATTCCTTCCAAAGTACAACAGCAAGCGTCCATCTACACACTAATCATTAGTAACAGCTCACCTTATCTCGAAGCACCTGTAGAGTCATGGTAGCGGGGTTAACCTGAAGTGTGACCTCTGGCTTCTCAGAACAGACATAACACTTGCTATTCGGTTTTTCTAGCTGGCAGGGATTGAGAAGCTTTTTCTGAGTGTTCGGCTTGCGGACCAGATACGTCTGGAAAGTTGTTTAAATAAATTAAAATAGATGCAAACCCAAACATGATATCTGGTGAATATTATCAACCCTGAGCACCAAAGCATCCATATCATTGCAGATATTCATACTGGACAAATAGCTGGACTGAATGTCACAAACTGAGAGAAAAAAGTGAAAAACAAACATGAATAGAGAAAAACTGAGAAGAAAAACGTAAGAAAGAAAAGCTGAAGAGACAAGAGCATAGTAATAACAAACAACATTACAAATGACAAACAGGAAAAAAGAGATTGACATACAAACGGCATAGAGTGATGACTGCGTACAGGAAGTACTTACGGCCTTACATCTGTCTATTCTTCCACTGACAATTTTCAGAGATTCCATAACTTGGACAGCCGCTATGATAGCATTGGTAGTAGCTATAGCTGGTATAATATTTCCTGCCATTGCTGTGGGAAACAACAAAATATATTCTATCGTACTGCTAGAAGTCATTCAACAGTAAACCAAAAAGAAACTACCGACATTAAAGGATATCTGATGGGAGAATTCTAAATACTTTTTAGTATCAAGATTTATCCTAAAAGGCTAATTTCAACTTGCCTCCTTGATCAGCACATCTTACTGGTCATACAAGCAAGTATTTCAAAATCTTGAAAAACTGGGCTGTTTTTATATAACCAATGCAGCAAAAATTCAATGTTTTTAAAATAATTAACAGCGTCTGATTAAACCAAATTCAACTGAGAAGCCATACACTTGTATGACTTGAAGAATATTGCTATAGATGTGATATAACACAAGTGATGGACAGTGGAGAACAATAGAGTAACATTTAATCGCAATTCGTACTTGAGTATGTTAACTCCAGTAACTACTGTATGTACTCCCAATCATAGTACTTGTATGATTCCTCTTTTTGACTACTACAGTGATGTCTCCACATACGACTGTCCTAACATGCGAGTAAGTTATGATGTGAAGAGGATTCCAAGCAAATCTTGCCTGGAGACATGAGACACATTTGTGATATGGGACAGTTCTCGATGAGGCGGATAAGTGGCCACGTATATGAGAAACTCCTTATGAGAACAACATCAATCGGTCGTCTCGTCGGGTCAGTTTTAAAGTTTTAAAAAGGCTAAAGGTGAAGGTGAAAGCAAGGCAAAAAGAGCAAAGCCGGAATATGATAATAAAAAAATGAAAACGAAAACAAAACTAGAATTGAGTTTGGTGTAAAATTAAAAATTATTTTAATTGTGTGCTTAAGATAGATTCATTAAAGTCAAATTTGAAGCTTATGTTATGTAACGTAGCATACCGAACATGTTGCCAAGTTTCTCTTGCGCCGTCATTAGCTGCTACCATCTGCCTCGAAGGTACGGACTCCATACATACAGAGTACATGATATTACACTTTATGCTGATAATAACCACTAGATAGATATTTGTTATGTCGTGAGTGTAGATGGTGAATTAGATCAATTAAAAACACATTTTCTAGATTTTTAATTGTACTTGTTTCAAGTGGGTTTTTCAGAGGAAGGGTACGGATTAATTTGTATTTAGTAATTTTATATAGGAATTATTGATTTGTGATATGAGAAAATTGATATACCAACTCGGTTCCAAAATGCCTTAGGCTCGCATGTCGAGGTACCACTGTATTTGGCAACCTTAACAAAAGTTCTACAAAAAGCTGGAGCATGAAAACTGGTGAGGTCTTTATACATTATAATGCGTTCTGGCCAAGATGACAGACGTCTGGTTGCATAGCAACAGCGAATGCAATCATCATTTTCTATTGAGCCGAGCTACAGGTCTGGTGTATGCATAGTCTATGACTAAAAAATATTAAACACGGAGATTATTTTAGGTTAAAGTAAGGTTACTACTAATACGACCTTTAACCCTTTGACCAGGTATAAGCCCCCCAAAAACAACCGAAACTTGTGTAATTTATTTTCGAAAATGCATAGCTCAAATCTTTAATTTATTTCTATGAACAAAATTTTTTATACATAAACATTCATTCACATATCTACTACTAAAAAATACAACTATGTGCAATTGTCCCTGTATGAAATGCTTGGAAGCATTTTTTTCGGTAGAGTCAAACGCTATAACGTAGCAGTGCGAGCCACCATAACGATCGTTTTCTCTGTATATTCCAAGTATATTAAAAGTCCAAAAAGTTTGCATCACTTCTATCATTTGAATTATTTTTATTCTGATCAGACAAAAAATCACTAACGATCGCAGGATCAAATAATCTTTTATTTTACCGTTTTGAAAGTCGAGCCGATGTTGACTGGTTTTTCCAACTTTTGTTCTTTTCCAAGGAGGCGCGATTTGTTTAGCTTTTAGCACAAAGCAACGCCTCTCAGATAATCGTTTCATATTGTAAATCATCGACCGATATCTTGTTGATGATATTTAAAACTTACTAGTGTTCATATCCTTTGTTACTAGGCGACAGCTTTATAAACGTCTACCAAAATCGATATAAATGTCGTTTCCCCACGCAACCGGTAAGCGACATTTTGGTTGTTTCCCCTGCCAAAGGGTTAAGACTCCAACAACAACAGATAGAACAAGAAACAATTTATAAACATTTGATCAACAGCTACAGTTTATCATCTATTTAGAACTCTAACTACAGGCTGCCCCCCTACAGACCAGTATGTCCTGCCGAGCGTATCTGATGGAAGCATCTCTTACATATAGACCAGTAGTTTTAGTGGCACAAATACCAGTGTCAAAACATAATGATATAATGCATTAATCCTTGAGAACAACAGCGACTGCAAGTGGCTTACCATCGCAAGTGACCTGCACCATGGTAAGTGACTTACCATCGCAATCTAATCTACAGCAGTTTCGTAATGGCGGCGATTAACTGTCTGTTTTTGAGCTTTCAAGAGTTTTTAATCAAATTTCCACATATTTTGCACCTACCACACAGCAGAGTAAGATATGATGAGCCTTTTGATACCAAATAACTGTAAGGTGAATTTTGTTGCAAGTCAACCTTTAACAAGTTATTATATACCGTATAGCAGTATGCGCATGCTAATTATTTTAGGACTGCGACCACGCGTTACAATCCCCCTGTTAAGAAATATTTTTGTAAGGTTCAATTACTATATATGAGGTCAAGGCCAATTCTTTTCACGCAGACAATTATAAGAAGAGCCGTGACATTCTCTCACCGTTTGGTCAGACATTGACAGTATGATATCTCATTTTTACATTTGTACCAGTATCGAGAGGTACCAGTATCATCGTATTCAAAGCTTTGATGGATATAGCTTCTGGTGGAACAGTAACCTTTTTCTATATACACACACCCCTATGCAATAATTGTTATCATTAATTCAACATATTCAGGATTTTTATTTTGTTCATATCAGTGTTCATATGATCAATGTTCATATGTGTTCATCAGTTCATATTAATTGTATCATTACCGAATCATCTTTTATTGTAATCGTAGCAAAACATACTTAATTTAGCTCTTGCTTGCTAATTATTTCACATTTACATTTAAACACTCTTATAGTTGTTTTATTTTGTTTAAATTTATTTGACCTGCACAAACCTTTTCCTCATGATACGAAGTTTGAACGTTATAGTTGCTTGGCAAAGTTTGAAAACCTTTAGTTGTTTTTATTTCCTCTTAAATTATTTCAACTACACAAAACACTTTTCTCATGATATGTAATTCGAAAGTTAGAATGGCAAGTGTCGTTATATGTTAAATACAAATCAATTTTCTGTGTAAAGATTTTTTCACTACTGGGGCAATGCTGGATAGTACAGATAGCTATTACTAATTTTAGATAGTTTATAAAATAAAACAAACAACCACCATACATAAAGAACGAGAAGGTAAAATAAGGTCAGTTTAGACTCAACTTACATTTAATATCGAAACGTGACTTGCTGCCGATGTGGAATATGTGCATCCTAAGGTTGGCAGCACTAGCAACAAAGTCCATGGCAGCAGTCTCATCCTGCAACACAATCATACAACTGTATCTAAGAGCATTATGGCAGCGATAACAGACCTACTAAGTTACTAACTTCATCACTTACAACTTGGTATAGAAAAGTTATGAATGTCTTCTTTCAGCTTTTCCTGTTAGGAGGCACCATCGTATGCAATCTTCCGCCTGGTATGGAATTTATTATGAACAATGAGATTTAGCAGTCGTAGTTGAATGCCCTTCCAATACCTCCGATGGTTCTTGTGGGACTCGAACCACCAACTTACTGAACATAAGCCGGCGCCCTAGCCACTGAACCACGGTATGTGGGATTTACTTTAAAACTTAACAGCTGTAACACTCTCCAATTGAACAGAGTTTAGGTGATATCTTAACTATATGCATCAAACAGAGGTTTTAGCATACAAAATATTTTGTTGTTAACATGCGCAGTTAACATCATCATGAAGATGCTCTGGAATAAGATGCTCATTGTCTGAAGATACATAGACATAGACATAAAGTTGAATACCATCACATGGTTATAGTGCTAGAGTTCCAATGTTAGAGAATTATGGCATCTGCTCAGCTTTAAATATATACAGTGTCTAGTAGCTGCTAATCGCAATGTTTAACAACCTTGAACTAGCTGTGGTAAAGACAACGGAATGTCTTGGCAATTATTGACCTCTCAAAGCTACGTTGCCATGACAACAAACATCCTTTCTACCCCTTACAGTACTTTTTATCATGTCAAGTTATCAAGCATGTTATCGAGTTTATGTCAAGCATCTCCGTCGTACATACTGATACCAACACTACATATAAACATACTGAGTACGAATGAGACAGCTAGTACAAATGAGTCGGACAAACCTTGTCCCAGACGAGGGTGTTATCAGTTTTTTCTTCCTTGAGCTGCCGCAGGTCAGCGAGAGAGTCAGAGAAAACTTGTTTGCACTCATCAAGAGACCAAACTCTCTGATCAGAGATACCTCCATCGCCATTAGAACCATTTTCTGAATCTATGACACGCAAGCACAAAGATTCACTACAAGAAAAGTCAGGAGCTGATCGATTAGCGTAGCTGATAGAGCATCTGGCTGCTAAACTGAATCTAATGGGTTCAAACCCTGTGTAGAGGAATCTTTTTTCCTACCTATAACCGTGGTTTCGCACAGACTAGATTCTTATTATTTTAGAGAATAGCACACCGGTAGTAAGAACAACTTTCAATTAAATTTAACTAATTTAAGTAAATTTAACTTTCAGATACCCATAAAAAAGGCAAGATTGATGATGAGCACTGAGAATTGGGGCTACAAACCGAGTGGGAGCAGGAGCACGTGTTCACGAAGGTGCATGTAGCTAAAAACCTGTGTGGAGTAGTTGTTATTATCACGAGTGCGGATACCGTGCGATGCAATGTTGTTCTCAACCTGCATCCGTGGCTTCGAGCAGGTGGACAAACAGTCACAGCTCTTTTTCGATTATTACAAGTGGCCAACAGGCTCTTCATGATTATCAGACAATGATATGTACTCCTTCAAGCTAAGGCTAAAAAATTAAACAAATTTTTACGGTAAGTTGTAAGATATCACTGCTAAAAGTGACAGCATTACAATGACGATAAAACAGACGCGTAAAAATAATAGACATGGTTTTATTGAATGCGTGAAGTGCATTTGTGAAAATATTTCGACGAATAAGGTTGCATGAAAGTGTAAACCGAAACCATCTACCACAGCTACGTCATATTTGAGCCATTTTGGAAAGAGAATCCAAACGACAGCTGTCTCGTGTGGCTGCGATTAACTGTTCGTTTTTGAGTTTTTAAGAGCTTGCAATCACATTTTCACATATTTTGCACCTACCCTAGGAAACTTATATTTCGCTAGTATTTAGTTTCGTGAGTCGCACACAGAGTAAACGCTGCAATTCGCTGCAACTTAATTTCGCAGCTCTGATGAGTGCGAAAATATAATGATGTGAAAATAAATGCAGTGGAACAAACATTACATTCCTCAGGTCCAGTTCACTGGTACGAAATATTTTTCAATTTGGGACTACCGTACTTTTCGGACTATAAAACGCACCTCTATATAAGCTGCATCTGCTTTATTTTCCAATAAACGATAGTAAAACAATACATAAGCCGCACCTTTGAATAGGCCGCAGAACTAAGGACTGTGCTTTTTAACATGGCAGCAACTTTGCCGTTTAAAACGGAACAGTGCAGAATGGCACAGTTTCGTATTATCCTACGCTTTTTAACTTAGTGCCTAACGGGACAGTACCGTGAGGCATTGTTTCGTAGTTTCTTTCACCGCTAGAAGCGCACTAATTGGAGATTCCCGTTAGTGCGCCCTAGCGGTGAAAGAAAAAGCCACAGATTAGCCGCATGGCTCAAATCATCAGAAAAAAGTAGCGGCTGATAGTCCGAAAAGTACGGTAGTTTTTATTTGTGAACCGCAGGTAGAAATGTGTAGGCGAGATCAATAATGCGATTGGATCGCTTGCTGCCATTTGTTTCCTAGACTATCAATCACGTCAAGGTCCCTGCCGCAGTGACCTATGTGGTACCGATATTAGAATTCAAGTATTTATAGCACGCGGTGGCCATGGCTCCGGGTTGTTATTGCTTTTGGTTGGTAATAAAATTCATCACCACAATAATTATTATTCAATTTTATGACTTTCCCTACCAGACTGTCATCCTCATCAGTTACAAATTCAATGACTAAACTAATATCATCATCTTCCTAATTTGTCTAGGCTTTTCCAAAAAAAACTTATTATCTTAATTTGTTTTGCCATGCTGCTCAGTCGGTGTATTAGCTATAATGAGTTTAGCAAAAATTGCCCAATGAGCCAACCACACACGAAACTTGCCTGCATTTCTAATATGACGATTATATTGTGAATATCAATGAACAAAGCCATTTATTTTCGCGTTTTCGCTTGTTCGTTATGATAGTTTAGTTTCGCTCATGAAATTTTTGCGAGAGGATGTTGCCGCGAAAATGCGACAGTTACATGCCGCAAATACATAAGTGTCCTAGGGTACAACACAACAGAGTAAGACACGGTGAATCTTTTCACATCAAATAACTGTTATGTGAATTTTGTTGCTAGTCAACCTTTAAAGTAAATTTTGCGTTCTTTTGCTACAAGAGAAAATACAGTTGTGGCCAAAAGTATTAACACCCCTCATCATTTTGTGATATCAGATGGGTTTTTGCTCTTTCACCGTCACTCAGTTCTACACAGACCAGACAATATACATGTTAAATTTCTTCAAAGATTTTATTTTCTTAAAACATTTATCTGAAACAAAAAGTATCCCAACAGTCTCTGGAGGCATGTGAAACCAAAAAGTCTGATTATAGAAAATTATGAGTTATTTATATTTATATCATAGCATTTGAAAATGTGTTTAAAAACTCTCAACTTGCCTAAAATAATAAAACAAACTCTTTGAATTGAGTTGATGACCCAAAAAAGGGCGTTAGGGTTGGTTTTCTTGTTAATATTTTGATAGAGTAACAGTGTTGAGCTGGCCTGCACAGTCACCAGATGTTAATCCTATAGAAGAATTTTGGCAGCAGATGAAGACTCTGGTAGCCAGAAGTAAACCAACAACGTAAGTCACTTTAATAGCAGAGATAATAAAGGCATGGAACAGGGTGATCAGTCGAGCGAGTAGAGACATTTAAAAATTACAATTGAAAAATAGGTAATGGCAGCAAAAATTGGTTTTTAAACAATTTCAAAAAATAACAAATTCAAAAGGTAATATTAGTTAATAATCAAAAGGGTACATTTAGCGGGTGCATACATATGGTATGCGATAAGAGCATAGCGATAAGAACAGCATAGCTTAGTGGCTAAATGCACGGTTTGAAACTTGAGGTTGCAATCTTCGTGAGTTCAAATCCAGCAGAATGCATGCTTTTAATTCCAAAATTTTAATAGCTATAGCCGGACAAACCGAAGTACACACACAAACTGAGATTAATATATATAGATGACAGTTAAAGATTACTGACAGCGATTGAGAAAATATTGCTTTGTTTATCTGATCATATTGGAATATATTTGTTAGATTTTTTCAGTTCACTTGGCTATACGCAATCATTTTACAATTTTTCGATGAACATCCTCTCAGCCTGGCCTTCAGCTCCGAGTGAAATTCCTTATTTGGCCGTCTATCCATTTGACTTTGACACCTGTACTGTATGTTCAAGCATGGAACCAGTTTAATATTAAAAAAATTGGAAACACCAGAAAGCCTAGTAAAATAACTACACAATTGTTGCTGGACAAACACAGTAGAAAGTTACCTGCTCCCTGAATAGACTGGTGATCAAAGTCTAATGGCACTGGAGGCTGCCGTTTTTTCCAGAGATTCTCCATAGAGAGGAGGTAATGTACATCATCTCGGAATAGCTGAAAAGCCAAGTACAATGCAATAACCTGTGTTTAATATCAGCTCCGCAGATATATGGTTAGAGAGTAGTGTGAAGAAAGCAGCTTCCTGCGTTAATAATTAGGAATCCTTATAACAATGACTCACTCCTCAAAAAGACCCTTTACTAAGTCTCTCAATACTTCCCTTGCTAAAACACTGAAGTATTTCGGATGATCAGAACTGTTAATAGCAAACCTGCCAAACTCAGCAGTCTTTCATAATATATATTTATTATATATAATAATACATATAATATATATATAACTAGCTGTGCTACCCGGCGTTGCCCGGGTATTAAAAATCAGCTTATAAACAGTGAGAGGTAATGAGAGTTGCCTGCTATTAGCTTGGCACATTGCCAATGGATAATTTGAGTAAGCTTACTAAGAGTTACCGCTGTCTATGCCGTTACACCATCGCGTTACGTCATAGTGGAGCGCGGTAGCGTATTTGCTCCCATATAACGACATGTATCGCCTAATGATTCCATCAAGCTCAAGTGCCTGAATTGGTAGAAGAGCCGGACTGGCGAACCGACTCTTCAATTCTTCTGCAATACGGATTCTTTATTCAAAGATTTTAATAGCAATAGCTGAAACAACACACATACCAACTCGAAGAAAAAAAAATATATAGATTAAACCATTATCACCTTAGCAATTTATCATAGGAGATATGCGGATGTACCGTAGGCCCTATGCATGCTGCCTCTAATGACTATACATAGTACTGTGGACCCCTGGGTTATAACGCTTGTCTTATGGTTTTTTCACCCTACGATGTGGAATAAAAAGTTTTGTCGCCTCTCGTCATGATATTTTCTCTGACGTTCAACATCTACATATTCCTCTGAAATTCAAATTTGATCAGCCTCGCTCAGTCTTTCTTGTTGAATTGCTTTGAAAAAAGTTTTAATAAGGTCGGCAAAGTTATAATGGAAGTAAAACAAAAAGCGCCAAGCCTAAGGCGAGTAATAAAAAATTAAGATAATGACAAAAATTAAAGTCAAGTAAAATATTAATTAAAACTTAGCTTTAATGGACGGAATTCATTTAAGGTAACTTCAAAGTATATGTTATATATATTCACAAAAGTTTAGCGGTTGGCCACTACGCCTGTCTCAAAGGGGAGGACTCCACTACGCCTGTCTCAAAGGTGAGAACTCCACTACGCCTGTCTCAAAGGTGAGAACTCCACTACGCCTGTCTCAAAGGTGAGAACTCCACTACGCCTGTCTCAAAGGGGAGAACTCCACTACGCCTGTCTCAAAGGTGAGAACTCCACTACGCCTGTCTCAAAGGTGAGAACTCCACTACGCCTGTCTCAAAGGTGAGAACTCCACTACGCCTGTCTCAAAGGTGAGAACTCCACTACGCCTGTCTCAAAGGTGAAAACCCCACTACGCCTGTCTCAAAGGTGAGAACTCCACTACGCCTGTCTCAAAGGTGAGAACTCCACTACACCTGTCTCAAAGGTGAGAACTCCACTACGCCTGTCTCAAAGGGGAGAACTCCACTACGCCTGTCTCAAAGGTGAGAACTCCACTACGCCTGTCTCAAAGGTGAGAACTCCACTACGCCTGTCTCAAAGGTGAGAACTCCACTACGCCTGTCTCAAAGGGGAGAACTCCACTACGCCTGTCTCAAAGGTGAGAACTCCACTACGCCTGTCTCAAAGGTGAGAACTCCACTACGCCTGTCTCAAAGGTGAGAACTCCACTACGCCTGTCTCAAAGGTGAGAACTCCACTACGCCTGTCTCAAAGGTGAGAACTCCACTACGCCTGTCTCAAAGGTGAGAACTCCACTACGCCTGTCTCAAAGGTGAGAACTCCACTACGCCTGTCTCAAAGGTGAGAACTCCACTACGCCTGTCTCAAAGGTGAAAACCCCACTACGCCTGTCTCAAAGGGGAGAACTCCACTACGCCTGTCTCAAAGGTGAGAACTCCACTACACCTGTCTCAAAGGAGAGAACTCCACTACGCCTGTCTCAAAGGTGAGAACTCCACTACGCCTGTCTCAAAGGTGAGAACTCCACTACGCCTGTCTCAAAGGTAAGAACTCCACTCAGTACTGTACATGATGATATTACACTTTATTTCAGATCGTAACCCCTGAATAGGTAGCTGTTGTTACTAAAGTTACTATCCTTCATTTTTTTGTGACATCATTCTATCGTTGTCGGCCATCTTTATAGACAAGTTTAAGCTTTTGCTTAGAAGCTTTTGCAATGAATTTTCGAAATTGATGCTTTTCTTTGCAATTTTTTTATTATAGTATTATAACAGCACCAAAAAATACTATTAAATAAAAGAATAACGATCGTTTTCTACAGTTATGGCGGCTTTTTCGTGAACGAGCGCATGTGCAAATGACTTGATGATGTCAAAAAAAACGATGGATACTATTTTATTACTAATTTTTAATAAGTAAAGGATGTATATAAAATTTGGATGTTTTTTACCATGGGGTGTTTGTATTAGATAATTACTATGTGCTTCTACACCCTTCCATATGACAATTTCGCCTTACGATCTCAACACCAGAACGAATTAATGTCCTATGGCGGAGGTCCACTGTATATCTGCCGACCCTAACGACCTTTTGTAACATATCTGCAGCTGACCTTGCGACCATTCTCGAATACATGCTGACCTAATGTATACATGCTGTCTTTAGTGACCATTCATAGTATATATGCTGACCCTAGCAACCTTTCATAGTATATATGCTGACCCTAGCGAATAGAGGGAGAGGCACTGGCTTTCATTCAGTTACAGATAATATGTTCCACCTTGAAGGTACGACCACACGTGCCAATTTTTTTCGTTAGTTCTGACCGAAATCACGAAATGAACGAAAAACACAAAATTTTGCACCTACAACACAGCAGAGTAAAACACGGTGAACCTTTTGATACCAAATAACTGTAATGTGAATTTTGTTGCGAGTGGAACTTTAAGCTTTAGCATGTACTTTTCAACTACAATGTACATGTACTTTACTGAATTCCAACATTTTATTACGAAAATTTTATCCCATATCAGCTTCGGTCTTCGCTGTCACTACAACTTTTGGCGGGCCTGTTTAAAACTGGTTTCAACCTGATTCGGCAAAAAGCCAGAATGTTGCTGTTATTGAACTAAAGTATATTTTTGTTAGCAGGTTAAGAGAAGTTGTCTGACCTTCTATTGAAGAGATCGCGACTCCAACTTTCCTATTGGTTTCCAAGGAAAAGTATTTCCTTTTTACACACGAGAATTGCTGAACTGAGAGAAATCAGTCATCATGTTTATTTCAGGCATAATAAAAATATTTTCGGCAAACAGCGCATTGGCGTCTTTGTTATTTTGACGTATATAATAAGCACACAGAATGCCAAAATTGAACTCGGACCAAAATTTCTTTTATTTCATATAGTGAGGTGAAAAAATCATCCTGTTCTACTTCGTAAGGTGAAAAAATCATACAACAGGATAATCGTATCCTGAGGGTGCACTGTACCTTTGATTACTAATTAGCATGATGAATGTCAAAGTATCGATCAAATATAAGTGGCCAAAAAGGTGACCTTCGAATAAAGGGCGGCGCTCTATTTTTTAACCCTTGTCCTATAATGGCGTTCAAATAGAGATGGCCTTCAAATAAAGGTGGCGTTCAAATACAGGTTTTACGATACATGTATTAAAATTTAGTAATATTCAGAGATGATAACTCCTAATTGAGTTGATGACAAACATTGACCAGTACAAAAGCATTGCAGGGCTTGTAATATTACACACAGGTGCTGGTTTAGACAGATGGCAGAACAATTACATGGACGTATAGCGCTAGACAGAAAGCTAAAGGAAGGTGGGTCTTGTGGTTTACTGCTTGACACGGGTAGTACCGCAGCTGAACAGCTTTTTAATAAACGATAGTAAAATACTGACCTTGTTAAATAGCTTCGCAGCATTGTAACCCGTTTCCTCTGCCCAAGTACGAGTACTTGTACGCTCTATTCCACCTGTCACATCTGCCTTTGCCTCTCCTATTAGTGCTGACTTGCCAGCTTCTCCGGCCAGTTCGGGATCCTCTGTGTCAGGAGAGACATCCTGATCAGGGTCGGGTTCCCCAAACAACTGACTACAATGAGCAACAGAACTATTTGGTGAGAACGAAACAATCTGAAGCAGATCCATCTCACACCATACACCATGCCCATTTTTCATAGTTTCCAAATGAAAGACCACCTGTATCCACCCTTCACATGTTCCAGAAATCATGGAGAAATCTGTTGAAAAAATTGCGATAGCAAAGAGATATCAAGGAAACAAGCAAATAAGATCAGAGTGCAGAAAAGTAGGAGATAAAACCAGAGAGCGGAAGGGAAGTAAAAAAGATGACCTCAGGTCATTTGTGTTTAAACCACCATTTGTGTTACTCCAATAAAAAGTGAAAAGTGCAAAATATAAAATAGCCAGTGATAGGTGAACTTATAGCTCGCGTTTGTAATTTTTCACGATATTACTGATACCCTCATTGGCTAATTTCAATGCTAGAAACATACTCATACATGACCAGCAAAAAGGACATACATGATGGTGAAATGACTCGATGTTTGCTACAAATGCATAGCGAGCCCTATGACATAATTACTCCCAGCAGAGTTGGTTCCAAAAAGACCACAGGTCATATTTGAAACTAACTTGAAAAGATGCTTGGCCCAAACAATACAGTGCACGGGCTCAGATGGTGTGTTTCTGATTGTGCAACCGGGATATGACTTCTGAGCCGGCTGTGGTTGACATTCGTAACATTCTGTAAGACCCCTGAAATAGATTGACACAGTTATGCGAATAAGCCCAAAATAATGACATACAGCGTCGGTAGTCCGATCTCAACTTTTTTTTGAAGTTTTGACAAGTTTGAATTCTTCTGAAAAATAGATAACAAATCAAAGTTGAAATGGTTTTAGCATGAAACAAAAAGAGCTTGTTTCTACCGCCGCACAAGTCCCCACACCCCAGGAGTTTGCTAATGCTTGTACAGGCCAAATCAAAACAGTACTAAAGGCAATTCAGACTAGCATTTCCTAATATTTGCTAGATGAGTCACAATACTCTCTAGAATCAAGCGACAAGCTACCAGAGCAGATGACATCAGCACAGTTGTAGCGCATTTGCAGCTAGCAAACATGACGCAATGTTAGAACACATCAAAAAACATTTATTTTATTTGGCAAGTTATAAAAAGCACTCGAACAAATAAAATGGCCATGCAGGAAAATTTCAGACTGACATATCATAATAATCGGTAATCAGCACCAGCCTAAATAACACATGCTTGCTCTTGAGATTGCGAATAAATTTCTTTCATAAAAAATGATTAATTCTTGTTTCAGCTGATGATTTTTCATGCACGAGCAGGTATTGGCTCACAATCTACTTATTAATATTTTATTCACTCGAGTACAAAACAGTTACTCATAAAACGATGCTAAGTGAAACTGGCGTCTGACAAAACTAACTAATTTAGCTTACTACTTTTTTCCATTTGTTTGTAAACAAGCTTCTTTATTAAAGGAATCAGGTACAAAAACCTTCATCTAACGCATGGAAGATTCGATTACAAACTATTTTTATTAAATCTAAAGAAACATCTAAAAATAAACAACTTTCTAACATTCGTGTTCTTCACCTACATGTAGATTTTATTGCAATAAACTTTTGTATCTTTCTTGATTTACCAAATACCCCTTACAAAGGTAAATCTTTCTAGGTCATCCCTCTATGATTTTCTCACCTGCAAGGATTTTAGGCATGCCTAAGTACAACATACGTAATATTGTCTGCCTTTATAGCTGATTTACATAGATGAGGTTGCAACTATTTCTTAGATTCCCCTAGCAACGACGATAAGGCCACAACGCTGGGGCCACCATATTACGTTGCAAAGACAATGTTAGCAGATGTTCGATGAACTTCACCTGGCTTATGCTGAGGGCATATTTAGGGGTGGTTTGTAACACGTATAAATAATCGATAAACTGCAACAGCATTGCTTCTGTCGATTACTAAAGCAATCGTGACCTGACAGATGTCTCGTGATCTTAAAAAAGGTTTTCATACATGTTCTTTAAAAACTTGCTAGCAGCTTAATAATATTTTGGTTAGAATTTTAATCTAACTAGCTGTACTAATCGGCATTGCTTGGGTAATAAAAGTCTTTGCACAGAAAATTTATTTGTATTTAACATATAACAACATTTGCCATTCTAACTTTCAAACTACATATTAGGAGAAAAGTGTTTTGTATAGTTGAAATAGTTCAAGAGAAAATGAAAACAACTGTTGAGGGTTTCAAGGTTTGTCAAACAACTGTAACTTTCAAACTTCGTATCATGAGAAAAATGTTTCGTGCAGGACAAATAAATAAATAAAAAACTATAAAAGGGTTTATATGTAAATGTGAAATAATTAGCAAGTAATAGCTAAATTAAGTCGGTTTTGCTACGATTACAATAAAAGATGATTCGTTAATGATACAATTAATACGAGCTGAGAGAACAAAACAAAAGTCTTGAATATGTTGAATTAATAATAACAATTCTTGCATAGAAGTGTGTATATATAACAAAGGTTACTGTTCCATCAGAAGCTATCCATCAAAACTTTGATGGATCAAAAAGTTTGAAAATGGTGAGTCAAATTGTCAGGTCTTTATAACTATTAGTGTTTACTTTCCATATAATTCGTCTCAATCCATTATGCTACTGGTTGCAAGCCTGGTAAGTTTAAACGATAAGGTTAGACAACTCTTAAACTGATCAGCCTGTTACCACTCCAGTGAATAAAATGTCATCAATTAGCTACATGTACTTTAGCAATGTGACTACTAAAACACTCAGTTTAGATAATGGTGACTCACCTCTGTATAACTTGAACTTGACCAAAATAGCCTGCAGTTCCTGCTTCTATAAGGGGCACTCTTGCAGCCAGACACATTCTGTTTACATGAGTTCTAGCAGCTAACAAAATAAGATCAAACCTCGTAGCTTACAACATTGAGAGAGTAGAACAGGTTGGCTGCTTGTCAGGTCACAACATGAGAATTAGTCTACTCAGGTCTCAGCACATACTAGGAAAGAGACAGAAAATGGTACAAACCTCTGTTGTCTAAAGCATTCAATACGATATTAAATTGCTTAAAAAAGGAAACGCCATAGTCGGAGCTAAAAATGCTGTCATGGTATGCAGTGATCTCTACGTCTTTGCCGTAGGCGAGCACGCTCTCACGAGCTACCTAGAACAAATGAATGACAAGAGATAATAGAAAAGCTTTACTGCAATACTGGTGAACAATATTGACAACCAGAGGGTGCCAAAAACTCCGTTTTTCTGGCTACAACGAAAAGGTTAGCAATCGGATGATATGTATGATGCCAAAGCAAGGTTTTGGTTTACATGGTGCATTATATACTTGCATCCAGCACAAGTGATGATCATGCAATATCACCACATTACAAACAGTTTAATGCACTTTAAAATCTGAGTGAAATTGAGAAATTAATTTACAAAACACAATTTTTGTAAGGAATTAGCAAGTGATAGAATGTAACAGAAGAGACTAAAAGTATTCTCTAAGCACGATATAAAAGAAACCAAGATAACAACTGTCCTCAAGACCAGCAAGATAAAACACTATACTATCTATCAGCATGATAGCATTTTAGAATATTTTACTTTCGTTACTTTCGTAAAAATTGTTTGTGACAATTGAGACTTTTCCACAATGTTCTCATTTGGTCTAGATGACTAAACTGGCCAATTTTATTGTCAATTCATCACAACCTGCAAAATTCATCATCTCCAAGGATTAATAGATTGAATCTAAGCTTCAGTATGACATAAAAGACTGAATGAAATCCTATAAATCTGGCGAAAATGAACTTCATTCGAATATAAATACTGTTATTATTAGAGCTAGAAACAAAACACAACCAGTATCACATACTAACTTAATAAGAATACCTATTGAAACACAAATATCGGTCAATGAGCATAAAAAATAATTGCTTCAGGAGCCTTACTGTGATTGCATGACATCAAATGTCTGATAGTAATACAGAAGTCAATATGCCTTGACTCAACAATATAAATCTGTTCTTTGCACAGTTTAATAAACAAAGCCACCTTGGCTATCAATATTAGCAACTGTTTTGCTTATTTATAATTTGTAAAATTAGTAAATGTTCACTTGTAATTTGTACAAAGTTCACTTAGTTTTATGACATAAGACTTTCTTCAGACAGGTTATAAAGTATGATTACCATATCTTTTAGAAGCTTACCTTTGCTTTAGATTTTTGAACATGTTTTTTTCGGAACAGGAATTGTCGATTCAAGTTACTCACATCTATTGTGTCAAGGTCTATCTATAAACAATACAACCAGATATAACCAAAATATGGACATAGAAAAAATGGAAGACCCTAACAATACACTAGGTCTGTCATAGCATTTAAGACTTAGGATCCTTCATGAGAAAAAAACTATACAACAAGGACCAGAACTACATCATTATTTGCAACAGGATATTGTTTTACCGTTCTACCGAGCTTCCACGTTATCAACGGTATATTGCGTACTAACAACCTTGGTATCACACCTTGGTAAATTATGATGATAAAATATATACAAGTTGTAATGGCCCTTGCTTAGCAAAATAGTCATTACTATTTGGCAATAAAACCAGCTTCAAAGATAAAGTAAAAATAATAAATAAGTACATTCTTATATAAGGAAGGTTCAACTGATGTACTTAAATTTTACTAGCCACTACATAAGCAGCACTTTACAGATCAGTTTAAATGAGGAAACTCATTATTTGGCTTGGAGTAGCACAGCGGAACATATGTACCCATTTGTGTTGCAAAAAACCATTTAAACACCAATAATAGCATTAGAGAGAGAAGCATACCAATTGGTACGCACTCCGACCTCCCAAAAATGTCATCAATGAATAGCTGTTATGTAACGCTGATTTGTTCAATTATCTGATGAGATGATGGATGGAGAGAGGCCTAAAGGTTCAAACACTATAGGCGATTTTATCGCGAGCGTCATGAGGAGGGCGGAGATATCGCTGGAACGTGCCTAAACACACTTGAGCGATTCACTAGCAAACGATATAATGGCGCGCTCACAAACTGCCAATAAAATTCCGTATCATTCGTTTAGTCATAGTTGGTGATAAATTTAGGTAAGTCAATATGACGCCGTCTCGGCAACGACATAAACAACTTCTGCTTTCGTTATTAAACCTATCTTACTTTCACGGATTGTACACTGCCTACACCACAAGACCTAAGAAAAAACGATTATGGTATTTTTAACTGTAATATTTTACGAATTTTATATATATTTTATTTTCTAGTGGCCTTTTATATTTAGTATTATTAAATATTTACCATTCTCAAGATTGTCAACCTGCGCAACAATTGATTCTAAATGTTGGTTTTCTACTAGGATTTTTTGTAATTTTTGTTTGTTACGATGTACAGGACTGTGAGCGCTTTTCTTAAATTTATGAACAATTCAGTGTTCGTTCTGAAGATGTTTCAATCATAATAGAATAGCAAATTAGAATAGCTATACGTTGGTGAACATCGATAAGAAATAATTACCCGCCATAAATATGCATTTTGGTAAAAACCAACCAATCGAAATGCCTCTCGCTAGCGATAGAGTTGTGTAGAGAAATTCTCACATTATTGCTCTGCATGAGCTCGGTGAGCGAGTTCTAGCGCAGATTAGCGCCACGTAGCGCGATATTGCTCTAAATTGTAATTCTGAGTTTTAGCTGTTATCACTTATGCAAACAAGCGTTAGCCAACATACCTACACTGAAACACATGGGGTGCTACTAGCTTGAGGTCTACCACACTATAGCATGATATCTATGATAGAATGTTGCAATGTTCCCCACTTTCCTCTACATATTTTAGAAATTACTTGTAAACATAATTGGATTTCTTATTACAATAAAAGAGGAATAGAGGTAAAAATAAACATATTATCATATAGTTTCAAGCATTTATTCCATCAATTCATTTAGTGTACATTAGACATGTTATCATATATTTCCAAACTATACATGATAAATCTGTTATATATTTTATATATATTATAAATAATATGTTTTCATACTCTAGAACAATGGTTACGCGGTAGACCTCACCATTCACACGGGTAGGCAACACATGGTGGTAGAACTCAGCAATAGCAGTACCACACAGGCTTAAAACCTTGTACCTCTGTAACAAATATTTGTATACTTAATAAAAGTCCAATTGACTACTATAAATACCATAACAGCAACTAAGTCTGCCAATGATAACCCTATGCAGGGACGAGATCCATCCTGCTCTAACTAAGTCACACGATGAAATTATGCATCAACCTGACGACTTTATCACGACTCGCACTCAGTGTTTGAGCCAAAACACCTCCGTGCAAACAAACAGCATACTCTATCACAATAGCTTTCTACAAAAAACCACCAGAGAGCTCAAAGAAACCAGCAAAACAAAAGCCAGACATAACGAACAGCCGTGCACTACACCTATCTATCTATCTATCTCTGTAAAATATTTCAAGTGGCCGCTAGGCCTGTAGAAATAAAATGGTGCATTAGGCATAAAAATAAGATCACAAATAAGCATAGACTTATTTATCTAAGACTGAAGGATAAAAGTATAAGATCGCTTGGTCTAGTTATAAGAGAATCAGATGTTAAAATTTCATCGCACGGTTAAAAAAAGAGTGTTTCATTGCACTTGTATTGATTGTGTGTCTGATATTGGAGCCTCGAGTAAAATAGGATGAGTTCTTAATTACAAATCTATTAAAATCGACCATTAGGTCTTGGCTTAAAATTTTTTGCAGTGTGCTTTCGTCCTTGATGCGTCTTCTCTCTGCAAGTGATTGCCATCCCATTTTCACCATTTCTGATGATATACTATCAAATTTTCTTAAATTGTTGGCCCACCTAAAAGCTTTTCGGTTAATGGACTCTAAATCTTGTATACTATAATCAAAATGTGGACTCCAGATTTCCGAAGCGTACTCTAGCAGTGGACGACACACACTATAGTATGCTGTCCTTTTGACATTAGGAGATGTTTTCTTAAGGGTCCGCATAAGCATAAAAAGAGTGCCGTTAGCCTTACGTATGATGCGATTTATGTGTTCATTAAAATTGAGGGTGCTAGAAACAAGTATACCCAAGTATAAAAAGGATTGCGAGGATATAAGAGATGTACCGCAATAGTTGTATATATGTGAAAATCTAACTGGTTCCACAGATGTAGATGTGCATTTATTAGCATTAAATCTCAACTGCCACGACTCAGCCCATGCAGCCACTCTGCACAGTTGGTCCTGTAGCAGAAGGCTGTCGGACGCACATTCTATTGGTCTAAAAAGTATGGCATCATCCGCAAATAAACGTATGGATGTCTTTGGACAGTTCAGAGACTCTGGAAGGTCATTGATATATAAAAGAAAAAGCAAGGGTCCAAGCACCGACCCCTGGGGCACACCTGATGTTACCTGGGTAGGTGGACACCTCTATACAAGACAGGCTGAGCTTGCCTGTCATGGTATGAATAAATGCTAAATATGAATCTAGCTTTTGAATACCTGACCTAAAATTGTTTGTACTGGCATTTATATGAGGTGCGCCTCTTACACCCCTAAGTGGTTTAGCGTGAAAAAATCTACGAGGTAATAAATGCTATTCAGTGGTTTAATGATAGTAGAAATGGTGAGTTGACGTACCAACGATATATTTTTATATCCCACCAACACCAAGTTTTTTAATAGTTCACAGCCTATACCTCCTGCACCCACGACAAACACTTTTGAGGCATGAATTTGTTCTTTCAGACTTTCAGAATAGCAGCTTTTCCTTTCTGCCGAGGGCGCAGCCATTGTTGGTACCGCAGCAACTAATTTATTTCATTATTATTGGTCAAAGGTTTCATAGTGGAAACTCGAACTCTCGTCATAAGACAAGGTTGCGTTCTTTGGTACCCAGTCTAATTACCGACCCAACCTCGTAGCCTGTTTTATTGACATCTCGTGCAGATGAGAAGATAGGCCTTATTGATCAGCTCGTAAGCAATGCAGGTAGATTGGCTAGGGCGAGGTGCGCGGCTTATTGGTAAGATATAAAGTAAAGTTACGGTAGTAACACCTTTACTACATTTGTTGAACAGAAAGCCACTATTGAGAGGCAAATTAAACCAATAATGATCACATATACGGTAGTTAATGTAAAGCAGTTTACATGGTTTTTCTGTGAATATATACATTCGAGTCGGTGAAGGGTTGTTGTTTTTGACAAACAGTATTGCGCTGCTCAACAA
The DNA here is from genome assembly GCF_963576615.1 of Watersipora subatra. NCBI lineage: Eukaryota > Metazoa > Bryozoa > Gymnolaemata > Cheilostomatida > Watersiporidae > Watersipora > Watersipora subatra. Next base: position 41,953,606 of record NC_088709.1, on the reverse strand, counting down.
GGTGCATTTTTGCTCAACACGGGCAAGTGAATTATTTTTTCAATTCAGTACTATTGACTGTTCATCATTTTTCAGCAAACATTTCTGCAGCAGAAATATCAGCAGAGCTGGTAGGCCTTATTAGAAGTGTCAAATACCAAATCAAAAGTTGCCAGTTCGTGCCGACATGAAGTAAACAATCAGGTTTAAACACGACTGGGTTTATACGGTTTATGAATTGAATTATTAGGTCATCTTCATATGTCTTTTGGTCGGGCCTAGTTAGAAGAATCGAGATATGTCTTTGATTCGATAAAACCATAATTTAGTGTAGGCTTGCTGGTTTTGCTCTATTTCACTATGGTGTCGTTTATTTGCTGCTATACTTACCTATATTGCTTCTTGCTTAATAAAAATAGACAATAGCCATTTATACAATGTTTTAATTTGTAGGATTGGCATCCAGTATACAAATACTCCTGTGGTTGATTATTGGACATAAAATTGGGAAACAACAATTACTGTATCTGCTTTGCTGATATTCTTTCGGTTAGTAACCAAGCTTGGATAATTATCACGTTCACTCTATTTGGTTTGAACCTGGAGGTGGTTTGATCTAAACCTGACCTTGAAGATGGTTTAACCTGAACCCTAATTTACCACTCTCAGAAGATTGTATCAATTTTATTGAGCCACATTGTGTGTCTCAATAAAATTGGACGAGACATACATTGCCTAAAAGATGAGATGATTAAGATGAGTTCGACTATCAATTCATAATCGCATTGTGTTTGAGCCAATTATTCAAAAAACACATAGGCTACAACACATGCCCAAACAACAAAACATTTAGTGGGAGTGCTTTAAAATTAATTTATACTCAGTTGTTTCCCCTAGCCATTGCTTGCGTATTCTTGTCAAGGCAAGCAGCAATACTGTTTATTGCTCTGCTTTAGTCTCCACTGTGATACTTTTAATTTTTTTAATGAATATCGTATTACGTTTAGTTTTGCTATCATAATTACTGGTGTTATTCTCATAAACTGAGGAAATGAACTAATGCTATGTTCTCTCTTTAAATACTTATAGTTGTTCTTTCTTTGATTTAAATTCTGATATTTTCATAGGTGCCTGATACATGGAGGAAGCTCTTGTGCAGAAGGTGCGCGAAGCTGCATCACCTCGCGGGTTCGATGTTCATTTCTTCAAGGTAGAGTTGTTAAGGTTCATTTCTCTCCAATAGGCTTTTGTCATTCATCCCATCGTATCAAGTAGGGGAATCGCCAGCTTTTATAGTTTAACATTTAACAAGCCATTGCATCAAAGGGATCAATGTGAAATTTAATAAATGTGCAGATGATAACGCTCTCCGAGGTAATCCCGGTCATCTCAACATAAGGAGATAGCTCCAACATCATATACGTATACATAAAAGCCTATTATACATAGGTACATAACTGAAAACTACATGTACAATAACTATTGTTATGTAGCTGTTATTTGCATTCATGGAAAAATAATATATATATATATATTATTAATATTCATTTATAGTTATATTCAGAGAATGATGTGCTTCTGATATACACTGTGTTTCCATGCTTCAAATGGGTTTTGAGTCACTAACTGCAGACGTATTTGCACCCTACCGTTTCAACGACCTTTGGGTTACATTATAGATCTTCCCAATATTTGCGTGATATCCCCAAGAACCAAACACGTTAAAGTAGACTCGCTTCGGGGTCTCTCTGCTATAAATTTGCAAATTTATCATTTATATAATAATAATCTATCAAATGCTACAAATATATATTCAAGAACAAGTGACATAGACAAACCGTACTTACTATACATGCGGAAACAAAAATACCATTTTTGAAACAAAAATATTTGCATCGCTTGTTTGGCCAGTTTTGTTTTGATTGTTGCTTGGAACAGTTTTATCTTCAGGCTGTTCAATACCTTCCACAATGTCTATTAACATCAACTTTTCTTCTGCACTGCTAAACTAGTCGATATAAGTGTTCAGACAATTTTTCACATACACGTCGAAATATAAAAACTGCATTAAACAAGAAACTATTCTTAGCCTGATACAGTTGATAATTATTTCTTTGGTGCTGCTTTGAAATTTTTAACGCAAAAAAGCCGCAAAGCTTTGGAGTTGGTAAACAGACTTCAGTACAAACAGAAACAACAAAAGAATTAATTGCTATTGATGTAAATGAACCATTATTAGTACGATTTTATAGACACTTCTACTGAACAAATAGAGGTGATTGAATTGAACGCATGTTGCTTCTTGTTATTATGGGTTCGTAAAGAACAAAAAATGTCAAAGTGGCATTCAAATAGAGGTGGCGATCAAATAGAGGTGGCGGTCAAATAGAGGTGGCGGTCAAATAGAGGTGGCGGTCAGATAGAGGTGGCGGTCAGATAGAGGTGGCGATCAAACAGAGGTGGTGGTCAAATAGAGGTGGCGGTCAGATAGAGGTTTTACGGTATATATTTGTAGGTTGGCTGGTATAATGAGCTGGTAGATGAAAGTTTTCACCTACCATACGACCATGATGCCTTAGCTCTACTCTTACTCAGTAACCCTGACATGTTTGAGCTGAGTTTTATTCCCTTCCTTCGGAGCTCGGCCTATGAGCCAACTAAAAACGACCCACTAGATCAGTTCATTAAGCACTATGTGTCTCACCTACGAGAGGTAGGTATAGTTAGCTGTAAATAGAAATATATATGTGCTAGTTGACATTTGAATTGTTAAAACAAGTTATCTGATAGAATGTGATTACTGGAGGTTTTGAATGGCAATACTGCAGCGATCATTTCTCTTTGCCTTTTGAACTATCGGTATCTGGCTCCAACATTTCACAAAAATCATCTCTGTTTTATCATGTAAAAGTTTAATACTGGAATGATAGTACTATTGCTAAATAGAATTTTAACCACTGCACCAACTGAGCTGAAATTTGAGTGGCATGTTTTTTACCCTGTCATAAGGCTGGTTCACACTCTATCGCCATATGTCGGAGTTGTCCTCCCACTATGATTCGCCAACCATGTACACTGTACTGTAATTGTTAGCATCGTTGAGGCAATGCGGATATGTTGGGAACGTCTGCAGTTGTCAAACTTTCCCGGTAGTTCTCCGAGCATCCACAAGATCCTAAGCATTGTGCACTGCTTCGACGATGAGGATTGGCCGTCATGGATTGCTCGATCTATATTTTTTCATGCTCATTGCTGCGAGACTAGTATTTCAGGGTTTGAGTACCCACATTGTATAATGAATACGCTATACTACAGACTATTTGCTCATGTAAACCTTGATAGGTTTGTGATAGGTGTGAACATTGTTATTACAGACACTTACCAAAGTTTAGTGTGGTTAATACCGCCATACGGCGATATAGTGTGAATCAGCCTTTAGTTAGCCTCAGGCTTTGATTATTTCATTTGTTTATCCTAGTCGAAATAAATGTGATTACTCCCCTGGCTGACTTGCGAAACTTACCCAGTCTGGGCTTTTGCACGATGTAATCAATATAATCATGTAGACTCGCTGACATTTAGGCAGCGCAGTGATATGCTGTCGAGAGCAAAGAACCACTCAGTTCTGCATTCGGGCTGATTCTTGGTGGTGCTGTAGCTTTTTTTGAGTAATTTGATCATTTTAGGATTTTAAACTAAAACAGCAATAGATGAAGTTTGTCATAAGCTGTCATAAGTTTGTCACCGTGAGGCTGTCATATGCTAAACTGCCGCTCAATGTTATTTTCGTATCATCAAAAAATATTTTAGAATAAATAAATAGAATAATAAGTTTACAATTATAATAATAGGTTACATTGTGTTGATTAAATTCTTATGTTCTAAAGTACATTAGTCGTGGGGTTGTAGTAGAAATCATAGACAGCATTATGGTAATACCATTTGTGCAATGGCTATTATGTAATGCTATTGCATTCACTAATTTTTAGACTGCAGTCTTTGATTTTCTAAACTGATAAAGAAAGCCCTGAGTGAACAGGTTATTAAGAGAAAATTGAAAATAACCAATACGGCTGGAGTAGGCCTATTTCACGTTGACTTCTGCGAAATTATGTCTGAAAAGCGGAATAAAAATAATAAATGGAATTTGTCATTGAACAATCGCTATGACTATAATCACAAGGCAATATTCGGTGGCCATTACAAATGGTTTCTCAGAACAGACATTGCGTGAATTCCATGAAGGTATCAGTATTGTTTGAAGCTGTAAGATATTTTCATACAGTTCTTTCCCAAATTCGAAGCTCTTCTAAACAAACGAAAGACTTATCTAAGTTTAGATCTTATTTTCATTCCAGATGTTTGTCTATATTCATAGTTTTTTGCACAGATTTACAATTATGTATCGATATGCAGGCCAGGTACTAATTTTGCTAGGGAGTTATCTTTCCATTTGTGTTAGAGCATATTAAAAAAGTTGAAAATGTATCCCTTTCGTTGCTACCTTTTATCATTGCTAGCTTGCATTGTGTCAGCAGATAATATTTGCCTATAAATTTACTTACGCAAATAAGATTTTCCGCATAGATGTTTTTATATGTACAAGCCAAAATATAATGCATAGATATATATTTCAAAGAGCCGCTGCGTATATATATTACATAGACATGATTACATAGACATATTTTGTAGACAGTGCTTCGGGAACGAGACATTGAAGTATATTATGATTATGAAATGGATCCTCGTACAAGAAGGCCGAGGATTATAATGCAGACTGCAGGACATGCTGCAGGAGCGGCCTTTTATTACCATCAAGGCCTCATATCTCATCTCCTTCCAGAGAATAGCACTCATGCTAAGGTATTCTACTGGATAAGAACAATAGACCTAGTTTCTCTGTTTATCTCCCTCATTGAACCTTTTCTGTGCTTTTCCTGTTGCTAAACCAACAGGTAGAGTTTTGGATGTTTTTATTGTATTCTCTGTTTTAGTTTCACAACAGAAATTGTTTAAAATAGATAAACTTTCAGATTGACTCTGTTGTTTTGTGTTCAGGTTTGCAGGTTATATATATATCAGACTAATTATGATTTCAACTTTCCTACTCATAACAACTTAGCTCTCAGCTTTGCAATCGTTTTACAGTTATGCTTCTAAATTCAAGAGAATTGCCAATAGTAGCTAATAGTGCCTATTATTTGCTACCATTATGGTAGAATAGAATTATAATAGAGAATAGCCTATAGTGACTAAAATGGCCTGTTTAGGTTTACAGTATTTCCTGATCAGCCAGGATTACTTGATGTGCCGACAGACCCAGCATCTTTTATTGCTGTTCACAGTTCTCCCCCAGGCTTTGTGTGATGCTAGTAAAACCATTCAGCTTACACCTTGTTTTATACATACACTAGCTGTGCTACCCGGTGTTGCCCGGGTAATAAAAAAGTCTGGACAGAAAATTGATTTGTATTTAACATATAACAACATTTGCCATTCCAACTTTCAAACTTCATATCATGAGAGAAGTGTTTTGTGTATTTGAAATAAATTAAGAGAAAAATAAAAACAACTGTATAGGTTTTTAAACTTTGTCAAACAACTGTAACTTTCAAGCTATTAGCCTGGCAAACTGCCAATGGAGAATTCCAGTAAGCTGCTAGGCTTCTAATGATGGTACTCCATGACGTTGCGTCAGCATTGCTGTATAGCTACAGTTATTCTAATAATAGCTATAGCCGGAATGCAGACAGACATACGACATACAGACATAAAACATACTTTGAGAAATCTATATATAGATGTAGTTGTGTAATTTCTTCTTAACACACTGTAAAATCTTTTTTTGAATGCCATCTTTATTTGAACACCACCTCGAATGAAATGCCCTCTATCAGGGAAGGGTTGAAAAATAGAGCCGCCATGGCATTCAAATAAAGGTTTAACAGTAAATTAAATGTTTGGAAAATTGCTCTTAAAAGCCATTGAGAGCATTATTTGCCAATCTGTGCTCCTTAGGATTATAAATTAAGAAATTTTAGAACATAGAGGGTCTTTAATTTTATTTCCTATCATAACTCATGCTTCTAAAATCAGTTTATTGTTTTTCATTGCATTAAATATAATATTAAGTGCAGTAGATGCTCTTATAATGTGAATCACCTACAAGGTAGATTCCATTAACCGTAAACTATTTATGGAAAGTTAATGCTTTGCCATACGTCAGAAATTCCTATATTTAGCCATAAAAACATCGTTTTCTCTCTTTCCGCACTTGGGGTAGAAAACGGCGTGGAGGGTTGTCTCTATGTAACTAGTATCCTGATATTCCAGTGTGCCGTGAGAGATCGTCAAGTGTACCAATAAAGCGCAGATAATAAGTAGCTGTACAAGTATTCAGAAGTACTTAAAGGCGGATGATTGCTGCAGGTGTTAGAGTTTCAGTCTACCATATGTTGAATGTCACGGGTTGGGGAGTATTGCTGAAAGTCACCTTTTATTCGGACATTTAAACCTGGTGAAGGATGAACAGACATATACCCGCTCTTATTATAGTAAATATATATTTTTGTTTTTCTTCATTTTAGACATACACAATATTTCTATTATTTTTCTTCACATCATAGACCTTGCTGTCTAGAAAAAAGGGAAAAAAATTGATTTAAATTTGAAGGTCTGCGCTCTTCATAACTATTGCAAAGTTAGTGTAACCATAATCCCTAAACCGAGTGAAAGTGATAAGAAAGAGAAAAGTTGTCAATACAAACCAATAACACCACAGTTACTCTACAATCATTAAATTAAAAACTCAAGTCCAGCTTTTTCCTTTTTGAAAAGCCAAGAGGGTGACTTTAGAAAGATCTTTCAACGGATTAGGCAATTTACATGCATTCTATGGTTCATATAATGTAAAATTCTTATAACATAAACACCTCGGAACAGGTTATTTACATCGCAGGAGCATCTATTGTACCTGTTTAAGCATCATGATTTGAGTTCTGTACTCAACTTTATCATTTTTTGTAGAAGCTGTTTCCTGTTAGCATACACCCAGAATACGGCGGCTGGTTTGCATTCAGAGCTGTGATAGTGCTGAGAGACATTCGCCTTCCAGAGGAGCTAACTTTAACTCAGCCCATAGACTGCGTACCTCGCGATGAGGACCGTCTCCAACTTCTCCAGTTGTTTAATGGACAATGGCAAGATGGCCTCTATAGAGACATAAATAAACCAAAGAAACGTTATAGTTCGATACAAAAGGAATATTTCATCACACCACCAAAGTCAAGGTCTTCAATCATCGAAAAAATAATAAATACTTCTATGTAACTGAAGCTATTAATATTATATTATTAATAGCATATTTAGTATAATACTTAGTTCAAGCTTTTTGAGCATCCTCGGTAGTTGTCTGCACTTTGCTGGAATAACATACGGTTAGTCTCTATACTCAATGAATAGGTTTATCAATCTTGAAGTAATACATAAGACTTCTGCTAAGGAAGTACTACATAAAAATACTGCTTTCTCTGTGTGCCAATGATATCTTTCTTTTCTCGGATAAAAATCTCTAATATAGGTTTAAAAGATGATTTTCTATAGCATTAGCTTTAGCAAAATTATGACATCTGCTTTATAGATTCTGTATAACATGGCATTTGTATGGCTGTTAACTTTATATGATTTGTATTTGGTTGTGCATATATGTATATCTGAACTACTGGTTTAAAAATCAAGTGATGACCTTTTTTCAATACTTATTGTTATAGTTAGTGTTGATATTTAAATGATAATATAACATCTGTTAGGCACTATTAATTTATCAATGTGTTTATAAACATATTGAAGTATAAATTGTTTATACATTTGGAAACTAAACAAGATTTTCTATGATATATTTTGGAAATCTTGTAAAAATGTGTGCGATTACTGTTCTTTGTTACTATTTGTGTTGGCTCGCTAATACCAGGAAAAGCTCGATTGGTAAACCAATCAGATTAGAGTAGGTGCAAGTCTTTGAACCCGATCTGTTTTTTATCAAATAACTTTTCAAGCCAAAATTTATCAATTGTAACATGAAGTCTATATAAATAAATCTGTTTTTGTGAAACTGTCCAGTTAAAGCAATTCATATCTAGCAATGAAATATCCTCATATCACTGGATTTGATCTCAGGTCCTGATCTAGATTCAAGGTAATTAACCATTAAGCTCCATAGAACACATTATATTGGTTAAGATGTTCAAGCTTGAAGCGCTTGCTTGGGGTTAATGACTAGCAACATTGACGTTGTTACACGGTAATAATTGTTAAGCTGGCCCAAAACAGAGATATTATTTTAGTAAAGATCTACCTTTCCAAATAAGTTACTCAAATTCATTAGGTAATTATTCTATTACCCCTGTAATGCCTCACATTTGACTAGTCAAAACATAAAACACCACCATTTAATGACCCGTTATTGCAGCTGGGTGTGTGTGTTGAGAAGGCACATGTATGATGGGAATCCCTTAAATCAGTTGTCTTTGATAATTTATGTATTTGCATTACAATAGCGGTGAATCTGTATAATAGCAGGTTTGATCTTGGAACCTCCTTCTGCCAGGCAAATACCTTAGCAATTGAACTGCGTGAGCTTGAAGAATTCATTGGGCGATATAGGTCGCTATATGGGTGAAAATATGCTACCGCTTTTGGTTACGGCACAATGCAATTTTATGCTTGCTCTCACAACTCTTATTAGTAAGCTTACAAAATTTAGCCATTGGCAATGTGCCAGGCTAATGGCAAATGACAGGCTATACATTACCTCTCACTGTTAATCAGCTGATTTTTGATACCAGTGCTACGTCGGGTGCTCCGCTAGTATTGTATACTGACTGTACAGCCCGGCGTTGCCCGGGTTATGAAAGAGTCTTTGAACAGAAAATTTATTTGTATTTAGCATATAATAACGTTTGCCATTCTAACTTTTAAACTACATATCATGAGAAAAGTATTTTGTGTAATTGAAAGAAATTAGGAGAAAAAAGAAAAGCAACTGCAAAGGTTTTCAAACTTTTGAACTTTATATCAAGAGGAAAATGTTTTGTATAAATGTGTGAAATATTGAGAAAGATGTAAATGTGAAAAAATTAGCAAGTAATAACATAACGGTATTGTTACTATTACAATAAAAGATGATTCGGGAATGATACAATTGATACAAACTGAGAAAATGAAATGAACATATTGAATATGTAGAATTAATAATAACAATTCTTGCACAGAAGTGTGTGTGTATAAAAAAAGTTACTGCTCCACCAGAAGCTATCCATCAGAACTTTGAATACGACAATTATTATACTGGTACCTCTCGATACCAGTACAAATGTAAAAGTGATATATCGAACTGTTTTTGTCTGACTGAATAGACAATGTCGAGGCTCTTCTCACGAAGACAATATTATGGTCCGCGTGAGAAGAATTGGCCTTGACCACAGATATAGTAATTGAACCTTACGAAAAATATTTCTTAACAGGTGCATCGTAATGCTTGGCCGCATTGGTAAAATAATCAGCGTACGCTATTATTAGCTATAGGAGTAATGACACACATGTCCACATACTTTGAGAAATCAATGTATAGATAGATATAAGACATATATACAATAGTATATGTATGCATCATATATATAAAAAAAAATTGTTTCCTCACCCAGGATACCCCGTATGGGTGGTGAATTCTGCTCTAACTCGGGTCTCCTACCAGAGACCTGGGAGTTTGAGCACTCTCCTCAAGATCTTAGCTGTTCCCAATAGCGCACTTTTCTGCAACTCACCTGAGTTGATTGTTGTTGGTATTTGGGCAAGCCACATTTTATGCGCCGGTGTTATTGCGCCTAGTGTCCCAATGACTACTGGGATTACAGATGTTCTTACATTCCAGCATTTTTCAATTTCTTCTCCAAGAGGGAGATATTTCTCTACCTTTTCTTTTTCTTTGCTGGCTATATTGTAGTCATTGGGTACTGCTATATCTATTATAGTAGCTCTCTTGTTCTCCTTGTCTACCACCACTATATCTAGTTGGTATGCTAGGACATGCTTGTCAGTCCGGATGTAGAAGTCCTAGAGGATCTTAGCGCGGTCATTTTCATTTACCTTACCAGGAGCTTCCCACCAGTGTTGTGGTTTATTACTCATCACATAGACTTCTATACACAACACCTGCGACATGATTATGTCGCTCAGTGTATGCGTTCCCTGCTAGCTGCTTGCATCCACTGATGATGTGTTGGATGGTCTCAGGTGCATATATATATATATATATATATATATATATATATATATATATATATATATATATATATATATATATATATATATATATATATATACAGTGAAACATGGATAACTCGCCCTCGGATATAGCGAACACATGGTTAACTCGACTGGATTTGCTTGGTCCGTTCCCACGCAATGATAAATGGCTCTATATAACTCGAACTCAACACTGTTAATTCGAACTGTTTTTTGCCCAACGGCTACCGAAACGGTTGCTATCGCTTTAGAAAATCACTTTATTCCAAGCCATAGAGGTAAACCTCAACTTTTCGTAATTCATAAGCGTCATTACTACCTCCATCGGCAAAATATTTTTGTCAACGACTGTTCGAAAGGTTTGGTGAAATTTGATTTATACCACAGGTGTCCTTTAGCGGGGATATTGCCGAAGCCGAGATCGGGCCGTAGTCTACACACACAAAATAACAACAAAGGTCCACGTAGTTATGAGCAAAAACAAAAGTATCCACCCAAATATCTCACCAATCCGATGAGCAGCACACACAAAAACTAAACCAATCGACTGAGCCACCCATCATGTCAAAGTATTCCAAGTTTCAAGTCATGTCTTGCACAACTCACCTTATGGTTTGTCAAAACTTGTCCCAAAGTCCCTATTAATTTGAGACTGTCCAATATCTGTTTTAGAAATGGTCGCCGCTAGCCTAGCCTAACGTCCTGATTCAACATTTTAGTAACTATCAGGGCATTGCTAAAAGAGGGAATCAAAAAGTTCGGGAGCACTCAGCAAAGTCCCGATAGTTACTGAGATGTTGAATTAGGACGTTAGGTTAGGCCAGTGGCGACCATTTCTAAAACAGCAATTAGACAGTCTCGAATTAATAGGGACTTTGGGACAACTTTTGATAAACCATAAGGTGACTTGTGTAAGACATGATTTGAAACTTGGAATATTTTGACATGATGGGTGGCTCAGTCGATTGGTTTAGTTTTTGTGTGTGCTGCTCATCGGATTGGTGAGATATTTGGGTGGATACTTTTGTTTTGGCTCATAACTACGTGGACCTTTGTTGTTATTTTATGTGCGTAGACTACGGCCCGGTCTCGGCTTCGGCAATATCTTCGCTAAAGGACACCTGTGATTTATACTGTTATACGATGAATAGCACGGGCTAGCCGGGTCACGGGCGCAAGGATTTTCGCCACGCACATACAAAACAAAAACAGCATGTTGTTTTTGTTTTGTATTTGCGTGGCGAAAATCCTTGAGTGCGTGACCCGGCTAGCCCGTGATGAATAATTTTCCGATGTGGATTCCGTGTTGAATCAACGTCGGAATGTTGAATGTTTAAAACGTTTTAAAAATTGTGGTAATTAAACGTATACTTTGTCTTAGCTAAAAAAAACTATTCATCGTTTGACCTAAACACAGAATACGTGTGTACATTCAATAAGTATCCATTCACAAAACGTTAGTGATATACAATGTACCATAAAACCTCGTAAAACCTTTAATTGAACTGCCTCGGAGTGTTGCTCTTAACGAATGCCAGGTAAAGTAAGTTAATCTTTGCATAAACTTCAAGAAAAATCGGCAAAATTGATCGTGGGTAAAACACTCAAAAGAAAAAGATGTCTTTTCTTTTGAGCATTTCAGCAACGATCAAGTTTTGCTAATGTCAATCTAAAAAAACGTCCTGGCAATAACATCACCTCAAACAACAAACCAATCTCAAGTGATAGAAAAATCTCTATACTTTTTGATAAAAACTTTTTAAACTTTACATTAGAAGTATTTAATTTGAAACAAGCCATTTGTGCTTTTGATTTATATTATAGTTTGTATATGTTCATGTATCTACTAATAAATAAGTAAATACATGGACTTGTGACAGTGCTCTGATAACTTGAACACTCTGATAATTCGAACACTTTTGCTCGGTCCCTTGAAGTTTGAGTTATCCGAGTTTCACTGTATATATATATATATATATATATATATATATATATATATATATTATATAGCCATGGCCATGAAATGATTCTGGGTGGAGTGCTCCATGCATGGTCAGCAGTTTACGAGTTGCTATATCTGTTTCTTTGATGGCTTCCTCAGTCCACTTTATTATGCCTGCTGGATATCTTATTACTGGTAGTGCGTAGGTATTTATTGCCATGATTTGGTTTTTGGCATTGAGCTGGCTCCGTAAGACCTGCCGAAGGCGTTTTTTGTATTCGGTAATGGCTTTGTGACGTACCTCGGCTTCGTGGTTGATGTTGCTTCGCATAATCCCCAAGTACTTGTATCCTTCTTCCATATCTTTGATGGTACCATTTGGCATTCTTAGGCCATCTGTGAGCATAGAATGGCCTTTCTTAAGAATTAGCCTTCCACATTTCTCAATACCGAAGGTCATTCCGATGTCCTTGCAGTATACCTGAGTGAGGTGTATTAGCGAACCAATGTCCCTTTCTTTGTTAGCGTACAGCTTGATGTCATCCATGTAGAAGAGATGGTTTATCTTGGTGCCACTCTTAAACTGGTACCCATATTGAGTCTCCTCCAGCATATTGCTTAGAGGGTTTAGGCATATGCAGAAGGGCAGCGGTGATAAGGAGTCACCTTGATAGATGCCTCGCTTAATTTGTACACTCGCCAGCTTTTTGCCATTAGCCTCCAGTTCCATCTTCCATTTGGTCATTGACATCTTGATGAATGCCACAAGAGCAGGGTGAACATTGTACATACTGAGACACTCAAGTATTTAACTATGGGGAATTGAGTCATAGGCCGTTTTGTAGTCAATCCAAGCCATGGCAAGATTGGTTTGCCTTCTCCTGCTGTCTTGACAGACCGTCCGATCCACCAGTAACTGATGTTTAGCTCCTCGGGTGTTGCGCCCAATTCCTTTCTGAGCACTGGTCATATAGTGGCTCATGTGCTCTTCCAGTTTGTCTGCAACTATTCCTGAGAGCAGTTTCCAAGTGGTGGACAAGCACATTATTGGTCGATAGTTTTTGGGAATTGGCCCCTGCTTTGGATCTTTTATCAGAAGTACAGTTCGTCCTTTGGTCAGCCATTCTAGATGGTCACCTTGTTCTATTAGGCATTCCATCTGCTTAGCCATTTTAGTGTGAAGTGATGTCAATTTCTTTAACCAGAAGGCTTGAATCATGTCATGGCCAGGTGCTGCCCAGTTCTTCATACGCTGCACTCTGCACTTGATGTCCTCTTTGCTGATGGTGAGTCCTTGCTGAGCCACAGTGTGTTGATGGTTCTCTTTAAGCCTCTTCAGCCAATTTGCAGTGGTGTTATGAGTAGTCTCTTTCTCCCAGATGTCCTTCCAGAACTTTGAAGTGCTAGATCGGGGAGGCTCAGACATTGGCCTCTGCAGTTCACCTTTGAACTGGGAATACACTCTAGATGGATTATTGATGGACAGTTTGTTCATTCTCTTGTTATCCCGCTCTTTGGTGTACCGCTTCAGTCGTGCCGAGAGTGCTACTAGCTGCTGTTTGGCAGATTCTAGAGCTTCTATTGTGGCTTCTCTTTTTGGACGCTCCAAACTGTGGTTAGATCTCTCACTGAGCCGACTAACTTTCTTGCGCAAGTCCTTGATCTTATTTTGTAGCCTCAGCTGCCAGGATGGATATAGATCTTGATAGGAAAGATGGCGGTAGGGAACTCAAAAGTGTACAGCAGACAGTCAAAGAGGAGGAGCAAAGCATCAAAGCATATGCAGCCTCCATGGCCATCTCAGATAAGTTGCTAGCTGAATTTCAATCGGCTGCTCTTACAACAGACCTACGCCCTGAAGATGAGGAAATTGGCTGGTACACGAAACCTCTTCATGGTGCTTACCACCAACAAATATCTAAGGTTGGCGATCTTCACCAGACATATATGTGGCTGAACAAAGGAAACCTAACGGCCAATACAGAGTCGCTAATCATGGCAGCCCAGGAGCAAGTGCTCCCAACAAGGCAACTCCAAACAAAAATCTATCACACTAGAGACGATCCTAGATGCAGACTGTGCAAAGATGCACCTGAGACCATCTAACACATCATCAGTGGATGCAGGCAGCTAGCAGGGAACGCATACACTGAGCGGCATAATCATGTCGCAGGTATTGTGTATAGAAGTTTATGTGATGAGTATGGCCTTAATAAACCACAACACTGGTGGGAAGCTCCTAGTAAGGTCAATGAAAATGACCGCACTAAGATCCTCTGGGACTTCTACATCCAAATTGACAAGCATGTCTTAGCAAACCAACCAGATATAGTGGTGGTAAACAAGGAGAACAGGAGGGCTACTATAATAGATATAGCAGTACCCGATGACTACAATATAGCCAGCAAAGAAAAAGAAAAGGTAGAGAAATATCTCCCTCTTGGAGAAGAAATTGAAAAATGCTGGAATGTAAGAACAATTGTAATCCCAGTAGTCATTGGGGCACTGGGCGCAATAACACCGGCGCATAAAATGTGGCTTGCCCAAATACCAACAACAATCAACTCAGGTGAGTTGCAGAAAAGTGCGCTATTGGGAACAGCTAAGATCTTGAGGCGAGTGCTCAAACTCCCAGGTCTTTGGTAGGAGACCCGAGTTAGAGCAGAATTTACCACCCATACGGGGTATCCGGGGTGAGGAAACAATTTTATATATATATATATATATATATATATATAAATAGCCTTTGTGCAAAGCTCATCACTTTTGTGATTTTAGCACTCTGGTGCCAGCACATTGACTTTCTTAAAGTCTGCGAGGCAACTTAGTTGTTTCGTGGCAGGAAGTCAACTCTCATTGGTAATGGGATTTGCGTCCCTTACCTAAGCTCTGAGCTGCACTGATGAGGCTTCAATAGCCGAAACAGTACTGTCTGTAGCATGAGTATATGCTCCCTTACTTCGGTTTGGTTGAGCACTCTGTGAGAGGTGCGGCACTATTAGCCTTTGTGCAAAGCTCATCACTTTTGTGATTTGAGCACTCTGGTGCCAGCACATTGACTTTCTTAAAGTCTGCGAGGCAACTTAGTTGTTTCGTGGCAGGAAGTCAACTCTCATTGGTAATGGGATTTGCGTCCCTTGCCTAAGCTCTGAGCTGCACTGATGAGGCTTCAATAGCCGAAACAGTACTGTCTGTAGCATGAGTATATATATATATATATATATATATATATATATATATATATATATATATATATATATATATATATATATATATATATATATGTATGTATATATATAAACATACAATATTGTATGCAATAATGTCTATATAAATACACCTATATTATTCTATATAAATACATTACTAGCAGATTGCCCGGCATTGCGAGGGTATTAAAAATCTGCTTATAAACAGTGAAAGGTATTCTAGTTGCCTGGCACATTGTCAATGGCTAATATGAGTAAGCTTTTAATAAAAGCTGAGAAAGAAAGCTTAAAATTATGTTGTGCCGTAACAAAAAACGGAATCCTATTTTCACCCACATAGCAACATATATCGCTCAATGAATCCATCCATTTCGGGTAGCTTAATTGGTTTGGTGTTTGCCTGCGAATGGGAAGTTCCGAGACCAAATCTTCTACAACGCAGGTTCTTCATCTTAATATTTAAATAGCTGTAGCTAGACAAACCAAAACACTCACACACTTACACCCACGAATACACACAAACTTTGAAGTTTATATACATATAGATGATGTATATACTATACCGTATATATTTTTTATCGTACACACATATTAAAATGTTGTTAATATATATTCGACTGAATACTGCCTAAATTTGCCAAGACAAAGCTCAGCACCTTATCTAGCTGCAGTACTATACCAAACATGGGCCTCAGGATTCAAGCAAAGTTGCAACTGCTTTTTTGGTTTTCTTATAACTATTACCTGTTTCTACTTTCTGTTTATTTGTTCTGGCTGTTACTTATAATTAAACGAAACACACAGGCAAAACCCGGCACACTCATGAGAGTCTGGATTCTGATACCCTTAGTTGATTTAGTCTTAGCACCACTTCATGTGTATCATTCCGGATTAGCTGTATATAAACAAGCTACTGCTGAAATTAGAATGATATCGAATTAAAAAACTGAACTCTGAGTTCACCTGATCTTATGTTGTCAGATAGCTGTGTTCTTGCATAGTTAATTCAAACATTCAAAACTGTAAGTGTTCATAATAATAAACTCAAAAGTGTAATTAGTGTCAGTTATTCCAAAACTCCAGCGTGTCACTGTGATGAGTGTTTTAGGTAGAGTAGTACTGTCTGTGATGAGTGATGTGATACAAGTTCCAGTGTGTCATTATGATAAGTGTTCTAGGTAAATTAGTACTGTCTGTGATGAGTGATATGGTACAAGCTCTAGTGTGTCACTATGATAAGTGTTCTAGGTAGAACAGTACTGTCTGTGATGAGTGATATGGTACAAGCTCCAATGTGTCACTATGATAAGTGCTCTAGGTAAAGCAGTACTGTCTGTGATGAGTGATATGGTACAAGCTCTAATGTGTCACTATGATAAGTGTTCTGGTAGAGTAGTACTGTCTGTGTTGAGTGATATGGTACAAGCTCCAGTGTGTCTCTGTGATAAGTGTTCTAGGTAGAGTAGTACTGTCTGTGATGAGTGATATGGTACAAGCTACAGTGTGTCACTATGATAAGTGTTCTAGGTAGAGTAGTACTGTCTGTGATGAGTGATATGGTACAAGCTCCAGTGTGTCACTGTGACAAGTGTTTTAGGTAGAGCAATACTGTCTGTGATGAGTGATATAGTACAAGCTCTAGTGTGTCACTATTATAAGTGTTTTAGGTAGAGTAGTACTGCCTGTGATGAGGGATATGGTACAAGTTCCAGTGTGTCACTATGATAAGTGTTCTAGGTAGATTAGTACTGTCTGTGATGAGTGATATGGTACAAGCTCCAATGTGTCACTATGATAAGTGTTCTAGGTAAAGCAGTACTGTCTGTGATGAGTGATATAGTACAAGCTCCAGTGTGTCTCTGTGATAAGTGCTTTAGGTAGAGTAGTACTGTCTGTGATGGGTGATATGGTACAAGCTACAGTGTGTCACTATAATAAGTGTTCTAGGTAAATTAGTACTGTCTGTGATGAGTGATATGGTACAAGCTCCAGTGTGTCACTGTGATAAGTGTTCTAGGTAGAACAGTACTGTCTGTGATGAGTGATATGGTACAAGCTCCAGTGTGTCACTATGATAAGTGTTTTAGGTAGAGTAGTACTGTCTGTGATGAGTGATATAGTACAAGCTCTAGTGTGTCACTATGATAAGTGTTCTAGGTAGGGCAGTACTGTCTGTGATAAGTGTAGCTTGTGAGCCTTGTTGTTAAAATTTGGGTATTATTTTAGGCAATTGTAACCACTTCAATAACGAGATTGAAAGTTCATTGTATTGCCTTTTCACGATTTATTTGAAATCCACACTATATCAGGATCAGCTTACCATGTTTGTCTAAAATGTGTGTGCCATTACAAAAGGTAGCTATTTCGGCTTACGAAAGCTTTGGTTTCTAGGATTTTTGAAGCGTACATTTTGTTGTGCATTTGGGTAGTACGTCTTTCTCTTTTGCTTCCCCTGCCCCTTGTCACCCTTTATCAACCCCAATTACTCTTCCATATCTCACAGTAACCACATCATGGTTTCATTCTTTGGGATTGCTTCAAGTGCACCTCTTTGTACGACTGTGTGGTCATGATGTGCAAAACTTCAATCTTATACGTAAGTTCACAATATCATTATAATAATTCCTATGTATTGATTTAATATTGATTCTTTTTATAGTCCTCGTAAACCTAAGGACTGCAATGCCTATCAACACTGTCAAGCTTATGCTTGGCAGATCAGGTTACAAGCTTGTCTCCGTGTCTCCTTGTGAATACTTCTCTGTTCTATTTTGATTGTATGGCATAATGTCATACGGAGACTCAAAATCAATAGGTTTGCTGCACAGCTAGCATTCTTTTGTGTTCAGGGTTAACATTGCTGACAATTGATTTAAAACCTTTAATTGAAAAGTTTGTATTCATAGTTAATACTGTATATAGGAAAGGAGTTCAGACGTGACTGATTAGGTTACTAGCTTGCTTGGAGAGCCTGCTTGTTGATTGGTGTTTGGTTTATTCTGATTGGCTGATAAACCTGCTAAAGTATGACTTATAAGCCAGCAGTTACTGCTGGCTTATAGGGTAACTATACATCTAGCCTTCTTCAGTAAGGAGTTGAACATCGCTGCCATTTGAGAAGAAATCCTTTGTCCAGTAACCAAATTTCCAAAAGGAAAGGTAAGCCAGATATTATATTATTAAAACATATGTCATGACTGTTGTGATGCATTTTCACCTGATGTTTCTAAGGAGTCAAGCTGCAAACAAGGGCTAAGCGCTTCTTTGTTTTTAGCAGGTGGTAACCATTTTCCATTTAATTAACCATTGGAAAGAGCTCAACGTACCTAGACAGTTTCAATCTACTGTGAGTATTTCTATAAATATTTATAAAGGGCTGTTGAGGTAACAGGCTAAGTTAGCACAACCAAACATCTACATACTCCATGCTTGTACATCTACTTACAATTGAAAAGCTATTTGGCTCGGTTCACTTGTTGAGTTCACCTAGTTTTTTATTCCAACAGGAACACAGTGTCACACCTTCAATGTATTGTCAAAAGGCTATTAGGATATTCACACATAACTCTTATGTAAGTATCTAGTTATAATTATTAAGTAGGTAGTTTTGTAAGCAAGCTAGCTTGTACTGTTGGTAATAACTATCTTGTACTGTTAGTAATAACAATCTTGTACTGTTACTAATGAGTATCTTGTATTGTTAGTAATAACTATCTTGTACTGTTAGTAATAACTTTCTTGTACTGTTAGTAATAACTATCTTGTACTGTTAGTAATAACAATCTTGTACTGTTACTAATGAGTATCTTGTATTGTTAGTAATAACTATCTTGTACTGTTAGTAATAACTTTCTTGTACGGTTAGTAATAACTATTTTGTACTGTTAGTAATAACTATCTTGCACTGTGATTAATACTCATTTTTTATTGTTAGTAATAACTATCTTGTACTACTATCAGTAATAACCATCTTGAACATGTTAATAATAACTATCTCATACTATTAGTAATAACTGTTTTGTACTGTTAGCAATAACTATATTGTACTGTTAGTAATAACCATCTTCTACTGTTAGTAATAACTATTTTGTACTGTTAGTAATAATTATTTTGTACAGTTGGTAATAACTATCTTGTACTCTGAGTAACAACTATTTGGTACTGCTAGTAATAACTGTTTTGTACTGTTAGTAATAACTATATTGTACTGTTAGTAATAACTATCTTGTACTGTTAGTAATAACAATCTTGTACTGTTACTAATGAGTATCTTGTATTGTTAGTAATAACTATCATGTACTGTTGGTAATAACTATCTTGTACTGTTAGTAATAAATATATTGTACTGTTAGTAATAACTATTTGCTACTGTTAGTAATAACTATCTTGTACTGTTAGTAATAACTATCTTGTACAGTGAGTAATAACTATCTTGTACTGTTAGTAATAACTATCATGTACTGTGAGTAATAACTATCTTGTACTGTTAGTAATAACTGTCTTGTACTGTTAGTAATAACAATCTTGTACTGTTACTAATGAGTATCTTGTACTGTTAGTAATAACTATCTTCTACTGTTAGTAATAACTATCTCATACGGTTAGTAATAACTATTTTGTACTGTTAGTAATAACTATCTTGCACTGTGATTAATACCCATTTTTACTGTTAGTAATAACTATCTTGTACAACTATCAGTAATAACCATCTTGAACATGTTAATAATAACTATCTCATACTATTAGTAATAACTGTTTTGTACTGTTAGCAATAACTATATTGTACTGTTAGTAATAACCATCTTCTACTGTTAGTAATAACTATTTTGTACTGTTAGTAATAATTATTTTGTACAGTTGGTAATAACTATCTTGTACTCTGAGTAACAACTATCTGGTACTGCTAGTAATAACTATTTTGTACTGTTAGTAATAATTATTTTGTACTGTTAGTAATAACCATCTTGTACTGTTAGTAATAACTATTTTGTACTGTTAGTAATAACTATCTTGTACTGTTAGTGATAACTATCTTGTACTGTTAGTAATAGCTATCAAAAACTTATTGTAGGTAATTAAACTTAGTAAGTATATACTAGGTTACCAACATTCAGAGAGGATACTTACCTAAAGTACAAGTGACTCTAGTAATTTGATGTTTGCTATCGTCTGCTATGGTTATAATATCTATAGTCAGAACAACTTAGTAATAGTACATGTCATAGACACCATGTAAATGTTAAAGCTTGAAATGTGTTGATACTCATTTACATATCCACAAGACAATGCATTGCTTTGTTTGATCAATGATATCAACCATATTTCCATTTGTTATTCCATTGGGATTTACAAAAGAGAACCTCACAGGGCTTCAATAAATATTTATTTATGTCACTGCCGGAGTGATATGGCTCACAACTACTTCTTTCCTATTACATTAGAGAACATTTATAAATACTGATAGCTGCTGTGGCCACTGTTACTGGATTAACTGGTTCATCCGTACCTATGGCTTAGACTACTAGAGTGTTCCATTATTAACCCTATCATAGGGAGAGGTATTGCTGGTTCTGATGCTTCTAATGTTGGTACTACAAACTGATCTTGGGACCTAGAAACGAGCACTACTTTCAGAGGTAGATCCGTCATTATCATAGGGGTCACCTGGCACCAGTGATAGTGGAAGATCAACGGTAGTTTGAAACCCTCTAATGCAGTGGAATGTCTTTGTCTGTAGCTCTTTTGATAACTAGTTTTGATTAAACAACACTCTCTTGTGCAACAGATTGTCATTTCTATGTTTGTCATTTCAGATTGTCATTCTTACATCAGTGTTACTAGTGTGGTCTACTAACTTCCTACACTTTTTGGCTATTTATAAATGTTAGCTCCTGATATTACAACACTACGAGCATTATTCTTTGAGCCTGTTTATGTAAATAAGTGAAGCGGGTGACATTTCATAACTAAAAAGTCCACGTACATGGCTGATAAGAGCTTATAAATGCATATGACCTTCGCACGTTAATTTGTGTAATATCATATGATATCACCTTTATCAGATATCAAGATATGAAATGATATCTTAGTCACACTGCATGTACACGTATACTTCCTCCCTTCTTCAATCACATACAATACAATGCTGGAATGTCATGAGTCACTGTTATTGAAAAGCTGTCGGACTCTGTTCTCTTGTTTATTTAACCTTTGTTGGGTTTCAATAGGAACACAACAAAGGTTAATGTAAATATGTAATAGATATGTAAATCTTTGCTAATGAGATGCATTTTCACCTGATGTTTCTATGGAGTCAAGCTGCTACCATGGTCAAAATTATTTTTGTTTTTAACAGGAGTTTACAACTTCCTATTTAATTTAGCATCAGAAGGAGTTCATCATACCTACACAGAGCTTCTATCTACTGTGAGTATTTCTATAGATGTTTATAAAGGTCTGTTAAGGTAACTGGCTAAGTTAGCATAACCCAACACCTGTATACCCCATGTCTTGTTCCCTTAGTTCCAATGTACCATGAGTTATTGAAAATCTGGCTGGTTCAGTTCTATGAGTAATTTCCCCTCGTGTTTTTTTTTCAACAGAAACACAGTATCACTCATTCAACTGTTATTAAAAAGCTATCAGGATATTAACTCAAACTTCTTATGTAAGTATCTAGTTATATTTGGTAAGTAGGTAGAGTCTCAACTACTTGCTTCACCATTGAACTATATGTAGTTATGATTTTAGTACTGCTCAAATAAATAAATTGTTTACTTTTTATAGAGAGTGAAATTCACTTTATGCGCCAGAGAACTGAAGGGCAAATCTCCAGTCTCTACAGAAAAGAAACCTTCACTTACATTCAGCTCATCCAGCGTACCAATAGAAAGACCTACTCAGATACCTGAAAGAGTAAAGAGAATGTTCTAGTAAAGTGAACTGTGAGTAGTACACACTTGTTATAAGTTCTGTTAGACCATTTTTTTCATGGGATAATGTGTTAACACCAAGTTGTCAAGTAAGGTCTTTTTTAGGCTCACCAAACGTCATTTAAAACATCAGCCATTTTGTTGGTGATATTCAAATACATATTTGGTAAAAATAATTGTGTTTTATTGTTTACTAAATGCTAGTCTAACTTCCTAAATTCTTAAACAAATCACAATTTATTCACAAGAAAAAAGCCTTTTTGATATTGCTAGTTTTAGTGTTATATTTGCTCAAACACTAGCGGTCAGGGTTGTCATCATAACTACACATTGATAAGTACTCACTGATGCCCATATGTAGCAATTACTGTTCATGTCTTCATAACGTTATAAATCGTTGACGCAAATATTCTGAATCAGAGTATAATCAGGTAGTCAACTCGCTGATGGTGAATCACTTTCTTGAGTAAATAAAGTGATTCACCATCAGTAGCTGTAAAAATACCAATGCCTTTAGAAGTGGACACAGGTATTTACTAAAATACCACATCCTACCTGTATTCTGTGAATTCGTGACTCACTGCAGAAAGGACATAGCTTAGCTGCTAGGATTCCACATCCTATCATTTGGGCACTCTCAGCTAAAGTTTATTGTTATGAGAAGGAAAAATCTTGTTCCTAGGATACCTAATTTCTTTAGGTTTCATCCTTGTTGTCATTTTGTAGCACTTGATGGGAGACTTTCCATATTTGGAGTTTTTGACTAGATCATATCTCTTAAAAGCAAGAACCTCTGGTCACTGGAAACATTACCTTCAGGTGAATTGTGTGCAGAACTTCACTCAGATTAGACCCTGAAACAGCATTTGTACAGAAAAACTAAATCTATTTAGTGAGTGTGTCAATTGTTGTGTTAGTGACCTTACTAGTAAGATGTTTAAATATGATTCAGTTAATCTATACAGAATAGAAAATCATGACTAACTAGCTCAAGGTATAGCACTAGTCGAGTGATTAGTCACTAGTAAGTCAATAGTGATTGTATGATACAGTTTAGATACTGTGGTGAAAGAGTGAGGATGACAGAGAATTGTTAACACTGAACCCTAACCTTTGTCTCATGTGATCGTATTTTGAAGACTTAATTATTAACACTTTGAAGTCTAACCTTTTATACACAAGCAAGTCCCAGCATCCTAGTCCATACTAACAATTATCTATCTACTGTAGAAGCACTTAGGGTAGCACAACTCCTGTGAACTGAATATCATTTTGAAGCTCCAAGCTTGTAGAACTCAATAAAAAAACAATATTGTAAATAGTTTTTTCACACTATTTAAAAAAATGTGATGCTTTAAAGGTAACTGAAAAAACAAAATTGTTGATGTAAACGGAGCCTGATAACGCGTGTATATTTTTAAGAATAGAGTGTGTATATTTTTAGTTGGTTGGTTAGAAGTGCCTTCCATATTTCGGCAATATCTCCAGAACGATAAAGTGCATGTTTTTGTGAATAGAAAAAGAAAAGGTTTTGTGTAACACTCATGGTGCAAAGAAGAAGCTTTTTAGTTTGTTTTCTAGTTAGCTTTTTTGTGTTTTTATCTTCGTTATAAAGATTTTGAATCAGTATGTCATAAGAAACTTCTGTTCTTCACTCGTTTATCATTTCTCACTCGATTGGAAGTGTCCTTCGAATTTTAGCAATATCTAGAACTAATAGTCTAGTCAATTATAAACTTTTGAATTTTTATAAAAACATATACCGAACAAAGCAATCAAAATGTTCACATTTTAATCTAACCGACAAGTATGGAAGTGCAAAAAGAACTAGTGTTCCGTCGGGAGCTATTTCTCATTCAATCAAAATGCCTTGAGTACTTTTAATATATCTCAAAAACCAATAGTTGTATCAACTTGAAACTTCAGAATTATCCTAGAATCTTATAATCCACAAAGTTACCACAATTTCATAATCTTTTGTAAGCTATAAGTATATAAAAAAACAAGGCGAAACTACAAATCTTAGTTTATTCGGGCGGAGGATCTGGTGGGAAAATATCTTCCCGAATTATCTCAAGTTCAGGTTTCACAGAGTTAACAATTCAGCAGGAAAAATTTGAAACTGTATCTTACTATAAAAGTTCTCTATTGCACTTTATAGATGCAATGTTTTTCAAAAAATACCTTTTTGTAGGCTCATGGGCTAGCAAACTATTGCTTCTCGTATGATCCATCAGATGATAGACAGAGACTTGTCTATGAAATAGAAAAATGCTGGTATCGTAATGAACACCCCCTCAATTATGAAGAGTTTCAAAAGCTTATTAATGAACACAAGCGATTGCTGGAAGATTACAGAAGAATGACCAAAACAGACTTTGAGAATTTGAATAGTTTCGTAGAAAATTTTGACATTGATGACCCATTCTCTGAGACCAATCTGACTCATGCCAAACAATTTTCTGACAAGCTGTTTCATGTAAATGGATTGTGCAGTAAAAACTTTGTAAAACTTTCACAGAAGATTATTAAATGTAGCTACCAACTTGTCAAACAACGAGGCTATCAGGCTCCCTGCAAATTTTCAGCCATTGCTTTAGGGTCAGTTGCCAAAGGAGAGGCAACACCATATTCTGATTTAGAATATGCATTCATTGTTGAAGAAAATGATGGGTATTTTGAGAAGCTTGCAGTGGACACATACTTCAGAATAGGAAACTTGGGTGAATCTCCTTTGAAGAGTTTTGACATTGAAGAACTGGAGTCATCGCATAACCTTCATATGCGCGAAAACATTTCTGTAAAGCCAGGTTATCGCATAGATGGGATAACAAAATCTTCTGGAAACATACCAACAGGAAACGGCAGAGATGATGGTCAACGACTAACATTTACATTGGATGAGCTGAAGAAACTTTGTGTGAAATCTGCTGAGGCACCTTTTGATGAATTTCCTGGTGATAAATCCGATATGCTCTCATCTTCCATCCTTCTCTTTACAAATGAATCAAATGCAGATAACGATTTTTTGCTCTCAGCATTCACCCAAGCAAGGCATGACTATGAGTGCACTGAAGCCAGTCAAAGTGAAATTGTAATTACAAAGCGCTTCAAGACTTTTGCTCATGACATGAGAAAATACAGTTTCTTACCCGAATTTATACGGTATCAGCCACCACAAAATCGAGATATCAAAGTCAAATCGGATATTTTCAGATACCCTACTTTACTTGCAAATAACTTAAAGATGTGTTTGAGGTTGAAAACTAATAGCTCTTGGGAACATTATGACTGTCTACATCAACAAGGTGTGCTTTCAGATGATAACCATATGTACTTAAACATCATACTGGCTCTATCTATCTATATACGGACTGCTTCGTATTTCAAAGAGGGTTGTCAAACAGAATCAATCCAAGTTGATCCAAAAATCAATCCAGATGCAGTTACAAGATACTATGTTCCAGTCAATCTTTTTGTGCTCCTTGGATGCCTTCTTATCCCAGTCAAACAGTCAATTGAGTCTGCGCTAGGGCAAATTGAAAAGTGTAGCACTAGATCAGTTTTTCAGAACGCCTCAGCTGAACTAGTTATAAAAGCTGTTTCTGTCTCTCGAGAAAATTTGTTGCCCAAGATTCAAGTTCTCTACTTCACCGGTCACTACCAAAAGGCAAAATATGATTTATGTAAGGTCGTTGGTAAGCCAATTGAGAAAGCAAGCTACTCCGAGTTCTGCCAATGCATAGAGAGCTTGACTACAAAATGCAGTACCTTAGCAACACCGCCAGCTTCAACTTCTACAACGCCCACAGAAGGTCCCTCGACGCACCGCAAGTATTCCGAACTTTGTGCCTACATTCTCTACTACACACACTGCTATGATCGTGCTGTAGAATATTTCAACCAGTTTCTCATTGCCTCCCCTGAACAACAAGGATTATGGAGGCTCTGCATTGCTCATTGTCACCAAAAAATGGGAGACCTGAAAACTGCAAAGAGTTTCGTGGATGAGGTGAGTATTTCATAAGATGTGTTGGTTTGTCACTGTCATATCTTCTTTAAGTATTTAATTAATAATAATTCAAACTGAATCACTCAAACCTTAACCTATGACCATCTTCATCCAAAATTTTTCAACATTCATCATAATACTTGAGTAAATTTGCGACACAAACATACGAGATAAGATCTAACAGGCAGCATTTGATGCTTTTACAAACATTGTCATTTTTAATTTATTTATGCACCAAGTTGTCATTCACCTAATTTGGTTTTATTATTATTATCTATATATAAAAATCTCAAAGTTTGTCATTTTTTGTTCATCGTTCGTCTGTCTGCCGTCTGTCTGTCGGTCTGTCGGTCTGTCCAACTATAGCGATTATTATCTAGCAATGAAAGATCTGTACCACCAAAGAATTGATCTCAGAGCCTCTCATTCACCAGGCGATAATCTAACCCATTAAGCTACGCGAGATGCAATGGATTCATTGACCGATCCGTCGTTATCTGATTTAAAATGCGCATAGCGACGTTGCTATGTTGTAATGTCATAGCAACGTAGCTTATCACTAAACTAGCTTATCACGCAACGTCACTAAAGTACCGCTCTCATTACTCTTATTACTAATTTTAGCAATACAGATACTAACTTACTCAAATTAGTCATTAACATTGTGCAAGGCTAATAGTAAGGGCAAGTGGCAAGCAACTACATTACCTGTCCCTGTTTATAAGCTATTTTTTAATATTCATGCGACGCCGGGCATTCGGTTAGTATTATTATAATGTATCATTATTCTATTAAATAACACTTCTTTGTTTAGTTATAAAATCATAGATTCCAAAACGTGCAAAAAGGAAAAGTTTTTAGATTTATAATCTTTACTATAATAAGAATCGTGTTTTGGCTACTGTCTGAAGCCACACTATGAGCGTTAGCAAAAAGATTCCACACTATGGAACCTAACCCGGGTATTCAGATTCACCTCTACCACATTTCCACATCTAAGAATAATTGTGCGGTTATTACACATAATGATTTGTCATTGAGCTTAGAATGGCCAGCCTTTTAGTAAAAATAGTAGAAGAACATAAGCAAACACTTTTGGATTGATTCTTTGATAAATCTCTAAAGCTGTCTGGTAGTTATCATAAGGAAGAAAATGCAATTGATGTAAAAATTGATGTATATATAAGTGATACAATAAAAAGAAAAGATAAATGAAATGATAAATAAATGGAATGATAGAAAGCAAAAAGGTTGACCATGATGAATAAAATCTTAAAAACTATCAACTATAAAAACGCAACATCTACATTTATATATAAATAAGTTATTCTGAACTAGATTTCACATAATCGAGGTAGAGTTAACTCTATCTCTAACTTGCTACATCTAATTACACACCATCCTTCTCCTTCCTCACCAAGGGTATATCTCAATTCACCAGTCTCTAAAACAAAAAACCTTTAATTCTTCGTAATACAATAGCCAAACCTTTCATGATTTTAAAAAGTTATATATTCTTTACAAATGAAATTAATATAATTGTGGTAGTGTAAACATTCCTCAAGGCAAGCTGGTGTACTCAAAGATTTCCCCATGAAACTCTTAACCTAGAGTACAGGTAACTTTTTAGCTGCCTCAGAACGGGGTCTGACGGCTGAAAGCTAGTTGGCATCAGATCGATTTATGTTTGAGCTCAATGGATTGGTGGAAATAATCATAGAGTTATGATCCATTACACAGATCTTGAATAAATTGTAGGCAAAGGTGGACTTAAAAAGTCTGAGCAACCCTTCTGACCAGAGTCTAACAGATGTATTGAGTTTAGCCTTTGGACCCAACTGCAAGCATGAGGATGCGCCTACAACCTACATCAACATTGGTTGGCTTTTTCAATGCTTGAGTGACTACAATGAGGCACTGGATAATTATTTAATGGCTTTAAAATTAGATGTAGCTTGTCGTGGGCAGAATTGTGATTCTAGCATAGCCAGTGATTATCAGTACATTGGTATGGCATATCGTGAGCGTGGTGAGTATGAGAAGTCTTTAGAGTATCTTACAAAGTCATTAGCTATGCAGCAAGCTATATATGGTGCAAACGCTAACCATAGTAGCATTGCTAGCTCCTACAGTAACATGGGCTTAGTATACAGTGATTTGGGTGAGTATGAAACCTCTCTAGAATATCATACAAAGTCATTAGCTATCGAACAAGCTATATATGGTGCAAACGCTAATCATAGTAGCATTGCTAGCTCCTACAGTAACATGGGCATTGTCTACAGTGATCTAGGTAAGTATAAAAAGTCTCTAGAATATCATACAAAGTCATTAGATATCGAACAAGCTATATATGGTGCAAACGCTAATCATAGTAGCATTGCTAGCTCCTACAGTAACATTGGAATAGTCTACACGGATTTAGGTGAGTATGAAAAGTCTCTAGAATATCATAAAAAGTCATTAGCTATGGAGCAAGCTCTATATGGTGCAAACGCTAACCATAGTGACATTGCTTGCAGCTACAGTAACATTGGCCTAGCATACAGCGATTTATGTATGTATGAAAAATCTCTAGAATGTCATAAAAAGTCATTGGCTATGGAACAAGCTGTATATGGTGCAAACACTAACCATAGTAGCATTGCCTGCAGCTACAGTAACATTGGCTCAGTGTACAAAGATTTAGGTAAGTATGAAAAGTCTCTAGAACATCATACAAAGTCATTAGCTATGGAGCAAGCTATATATGTTACAAACGATCACCATAGTGACATTGCTTGCAGCTACAGTAACATTGGGGAAGTATACAATGAAATAGGTGAGTATGAAAAGTCTCTAGAATATCATGAAAAAGCATTAATTATGTACCAAGCAGTATATGGCGCAGATGCTCATAATCTACCCATTGCTAATAACTACCATGGCTATGCTGAAACATACCAAGGTATGGGAGAATACTCAAAAGCATTAGATTATTGCAGCAAAGCATTGACTATGTATCAACAAGTACTTGGTGCAGACACTAACCATAGGGATATAGCTAAGTGCCTCAGTACCTTTGGAGAAGTGTACAGTATGGTAGGTGAGTATGAAAAGGCTTTGCAGCATCATACACAGTCACTAGATATGTACCAAGAAGTTTATGGTTCAGATGCTAGCCATGTACATGTAGATATTGCAAGGTGCTACAAAAGGTTTGGAGATGGGTACAAAAGACTCGGTCAGTATTCTAAGGCTTTGTGTTACTTTGAAAATTCGCAAAAAATGTATAAAGTTATATTTGGGATAAACTCTGCTCACCCTAAAATTCTCGAGCTAAACACTGCCATAGCCAATGTAGGGGTAACAAAGGAATGAGAGTATATGATAGGATGGGTATATGTTATTATTGAGCTACGTAGAATATAGTGACTTTGATGTTTCCATTTTGATGAAAGTTTTATAAAAGTCTGTGTAGATATATCAACTATCCAACCACTCCCACAAGTACATATGACTCATATACTACCTGTTACTAACAACTTTACTAGTTTATGATCAGAGAAATAAAACTGTATTATCTTATTATACCCTTTATTAACACCTTTCATTCTTTTCATATGTTTATTATTTATATTGTTATACTGCTCTATTTTTATTATTGTATCACCTGACACAGTTTATGATTGTGCAGCTGCTATTATAATAAAATTAAAATAACTATTCTATTGGCTGGAATACTCACAGGCTGTCATACAAGAAGTTTGATACTTGTCTTAGTGTGAGGGAAGAGCATCGCGAGCAGAGCCGGTGCCAGCATGACGGTCGATTGGCAGGCTGGGCCGGGCCTCCCCCTCTCGCCCGGACACTAGGCCGGCAATAAGGATAGGAGTGACGCAGGTCACGTAGCCACAAAACGTTATGGGGGGGAACTCCCACGCGAAATTTTTTTTAAGATAGTCTGTCTTATACCTAATTTCCACAGCTTTTCAGTGAGAGAACAAATATTTTGTAATGGTATAATTGGTAATATTTTATTACACAGTAAATTCATCTTGAGTGCTTAACTTCACAGATATGTTCATTAAAATGGAAATGAAATGAGTTTGGAAGAAACAATCAGTGCAACAAAAAATAAGAAGGGAATTTCAAGTTTTCCCAAGAAAATCAACTGCTCAGGAAAAATGAGAATGGTTTAATTTTTAAGCAAGCACATACAGCCTCATCTTTTAACATAGACACAAAAGGAAACCTAGCAAACAGAGATCACCTTAAATCTCAACAATATCACCCATTAAAGGTGTGCGCCAAATAGCTAAAAAACCCGCAGGTCTAAAATTTAAATTTTATGGCCTCAGACTTTCATCATTCCTAATCAACTAAGATAAAGCTTAGGCTTGATGTAGTATTAGCATAGTTTAGGTAATGAGTCAATCAGTTATACATAATACATTAATTTACAAGCATTGCCTTGCATGATATTAAATATTTGGAGCTGTGTGATACACATACACTCTTTGTCAGAAGTTCTGGAAAAAGCTTTGTGATTAATTGAGGTTTCATAATAGCCTGTGCACCTGATGTAAAAATGCTACCCTTTCCACTTGAAAGCTATTTGGGGTACACCTTTAAATAGACTGAGAGATTCAAGTTGGCATCACAATGAAGGTAAATGATCCTACCATTTCTTTGCTATAATTCCATCATTTTTAGTGGCAGGGCTGTGATCAGCTATCATTTCTAGTTCAGGTTATGATAAGTAAGGGATTTATAAGTTTCTAGTGCAAAAGGTATGATCCAATAATTTCTAATGTAGGTAAGGTAAATCAATCATCACATGCTCTCACTCACCTTTGAAGTAACTATCAATTGGTCCATGACGTTTCATTATTAATCAAATAAAAATGATAATGATGAATCAATTTGCTTTAGAACTCAAACTAGATAAGTTTTCTGAGAAAGTTTACTTCGTTTAGCAAAATGTCAAAAAATGCCTGCGCATGGAATAATCTCAAGCTATTTGATTATGTTTTTGGACAGGTGACAAGGACGCCCGTTGATTGTGTTGCTTGAAGAAAAGTTGAAGGAATTCATGCTTTTCACAAAGTAGCATAGTTGATTCGTTGACGCGAAGAACTTGCTCAATGATTGGTAGCGCGGACGTAGTGTCACCCCTTCCGATAGTGCTTACTGCTTTTGGTTTAAGAGACACTCGGGTTAAAAGATTGAGAAAAAAGTTATGTGAATATTTGTTGACTTCGTAGCGATTTTATCGCATTTTAATAGTATATGATCAACTAATGTTAGGAGATACGCTTTCCAGAGAGTACCCCCATAATTTCTTCTTAGGGATACGCCGTATCCCTGCGTATCCCCCTATTTCGAACACTGAAAGTAAGGCATGACATGAACTGAAAACAAGACTTAAGAGACTGTCTTGTGTGGTTTGTCTGTCAGTTCTTTGATCTTCAGTTAAGTCAGGGGAAGAGTAGAGCAGAGATATAATCATTTGATTTTTAATTTTGTATATAACTACATTGTAACAAAACCAATCACAAACTACTTACTCTACTTGCACTTTGTGTTATCTAACTGAATACTGAACTCGATTTTGCTTGCTCATACTAAAGACAAGCCAAGGAAAACCTTTTCTCATACAATTGCTTCACAGAAGAAATATCATATGCCTGCCAAGCATATTATATTATGAATCAGTCTTTTAAGTCAGGCCTACTCTGTCCAAATTACATGCAGCGCTTCATAAATGAGCTCCCCTTTCAGAACGTACTTCGCTTTAATATGACACCTTGTTTGTCAAAATCCCCCAAAATCCATGCATTTCATTTGCCCCATTACATTATTTTGTGGGAGGTTGGTGGGCATTTGCCGCCAGCTACTCACTACATTGGTCAAACTAGTAATGATGAAGCAACTATATAGTGTATCTTTGCTATCAATCATGCTCTGAGTATGATTGTGATGTGTTCACCAATGAAGGTATTTGATGATACTTTTTGTTCTTAGAATATCCTACTTGAAAGTTTTGCCTACCACTCTCTAAAGCACGAGATAGTTCGAATAACCTCCAAGACGACCTTTGTCTTCTCTGTGAAGGAACTAAAATCAAAATCCAATATCTTGGCTTGGAAGGCCTCGTTTCAGGCAAACAACATATGGCGCACAAAGGAAATCAGGAAGCCTACAGAAAGACTCCTGTTTAGTGTAAGTTAGCACAAGTATAATAGGAATGGAAATACTCTAGTGTTGTTAAACCAGATTTATCACCAGCCTACAAAGTATAACCAGAAGCGCTGGTTGTGACTCAAGAACAGATTCAATCGTTTTCTAACCTCACCACACTCAAAAGACACAAGACGGGCACAAGACCCGAGTCCGACACACTATACAATTGTGTAAGAAAAACCTCAAAGGCTTTGGATTGGTGCAAGCATGGTATACACTGTCATGTTTGTACTCTGTGGATCTAATATATTACTTACCTTTTTCAGCTTAGAGCTGTTTGTCAGCATCAAACACAGTATCAAAACAAGAATAGCTGCAAAAATAAGCAGAAGAGGAAGCGAAAATATTCCAACATAAAAAACACTGGATGTCCAGCCACACTCACAATAAATTTAAAGTCAAAGGAGAACATGTAAGTAAGAATATAGCGAGTCCCTCTTATCAATTGCTTTAGGAAATAAATTTTGAGGTAATGCCTGTATTTCAAACCAAAATTGGTTATCAAAGTCAATCGGTAACAACAATTAAATAAAACATTGTTACCCCTGATTCTATGCCTCTAAAAGAATTTTGTAACTTGTTAAGCGACTGTTGGACTGAATTCATCAGATTAGTTAATAGAAATAGATGTTTTCTGTTTCAAGGGGATTTAGTGAAACAGTGGTTAAGCTCAATTTGGCCCACAACCACCAAACAGCTTCTGCTGCTTCATATGGAAAGAATCGTGTCCCTGAAGAAACCACTAGAGCACTAGAACAGCTTTTTGTTGATGGACATTCTCCGACCTCAGTTTTAAGTCATTTGAAAACGACTGTTGAAGAGGATGTTGTCAAACTTGCAGACAGGTCAATCATCCCATCATCCAAGTTCTGCTCAAGGTGTATAATTTGTGTGAAGGAAAGGCCAGTTGAACATTGTTTATACGCTCTGCGTACATTGTCTGACCCACAAATTATTTGGTAACCATTCAAAATGCTAGCAATTCTCATGTTTTGCTTTTTAGACTTGATAACAAACTGAAAAAAAAAAATGGTGAATTTCAAAAGACAACCGCAGAGATGAGAGAGGCTCAACAAACAAAATTGGAGAATTGGGATGTCAAGTTTTTGACAGGTCTAACAGAGAGCAGCCAAATGGTTGTTTCTCTGATAACTCCACTGATGGAGCGCCCACACAATTTAAGGTCAGCTTCTAAACATTACTGTGGCTTTACATAGGTATAGTCTATGTACAGCATGTACTTACCTGATAGGACATAGGATTTAGTGACCCCAACCACCGATTATATTCCTCTATTAATTGTCATTCAGTGTCATTTATTGTTATTTATCATTTAAATGTGCCTTTATGTTCAAACTGGCCGTAAAAATAACATGCATGACACATAATCTGTTGCAGAGAGTCTGCAGAGATAGTGTCTTTAGATGCCAGTGGTGGAATGGATGGTCTCCAGACTCGCCTCTTTCTACTTCTAACCCATTGCCATGGAGGAGGTGTCCCTTTAGGTATGAATAAAACTTAAATACAATGTAATTCTTCATTCACTAATAACAACCTGATTTGATGTTGTTGTTCAAGACAATGCATGCTATAGTTGCAAAAAGCCACGAAGGCTTTGAAATGCTAGAACATCGAAAAACCCAAACTAAACATATTGTGATTTTATTGCAGGTGCATTTCTGACCACAAGTGAAAGTGAAGATGCCATCACCATGGGATTAGACTAGATCAAACAGTTTGCTGACAGTTCTGGCTTCTATAACAGAGGTTTGTCATTATTTTTTTAAAGATAATTCATCTGAAACTATAATTCATTGAATGTTGGTACTCGAGAAAACGATGTAGGCTGAGAGATAGGTGAAAAAAATCCCCACTCCGCTTAGTGGTTAATGAGTGAACTTGGTAGTACCCAGAACAATGCATTTCACAAATCACATAAAAACTTCCCTTGGCAATCAGTGTTTTGGTGACAAGGAACCCATCTCTGCCCTTCTTCTTGTTTGGTATGATCAACACCCATCGTTTAACAACTTTAGGCCTAATTGGACCAAGGTTGTTTATGGTTGATGACTCAAAGGCTGAACACGCGGCCATTAACACTGTGTTTCCAGAAAGTCGAGTGCTGCTTTGCACATTCCACATACAGCAAGCGGTGTGGAGATGGCTGTGGAACAGCCACAACAAGATCCACTTGAGAGATCATAACACATGCATGGAACTGTTTCGTAGGCTTCTCTACAGCGATAGTGAATCTGAATACATGGAAATGTAAGTATAATTTATAATGCTATGTATTTGATATTTCTATTTTACAGAAAGCAATTTTCATATACTTACTGATATTTTGGAGCGAGAGTACTAAATGGAGCAGCAATGATTACCCTGTGTTATGGATAATGAAAATAACAAAAGCAGAATATCAGCACCAATCCTTGGTGTTGTTATGTATATGTTAGTGTTTATTTGGTGTAATTTTAGCCTAACTATTATTATCCAAACCGCAGAGGGGGTTGATGACTAATAGTTAGGCTAGGTGTAATTTTTTGTAGTTTATCTGGCATACTTTAAATGTATATTTGATGATTTGAAAGGCAGCCATTAACAACTTCCTTAATGATTTATAGCTATGAGAGTGACCATTCGTGTCTGGCAAAATATCCAAATTATGCCAATTATCTTGGGGTGTTACATGGCAGGCGAAGTCTTTGGGCTTTGTGCTTCCGCCAGAGCAGTCTCACAAGAGGTGACTATTAAAATAAGCTTGTTGCATGCAATTCACTGTTCACTGTTCCTTGCTTCTGCTCTTCACCTCCTTAACTTTTTAGGTGTATACATGGGCTATGGTCAATTGAATGTGGTGTTGCATTGCATGTCATACATATAGTGTATACCACAAAGTTCGATGCTTGGCATGAGTCTGCAATTGATATTATGTACAAGAAGAAATTGCATGAAATGTTATTGTCCTTTCATTTGTCTAGTTTATACTCATTTAAGCCTGAATTGTATGGCCTTATAGCTTTATTATATATTGCCTCTTGTATGATTTATGTGGGCTTGTGCTGCCGAATTATTTCTTTTATACTTAACATCTATGTTAGATCTTTAAAGTAACAACACTAACAATTTTGTGGAGGCAGCATTCAGACTTCTCAAGGACACAGTTCTTCATCGAGCTAGAGCGTTTAACTGTGTCCATTTGGCTGAGTATCTGATCACACAATTTGAGATATCAATTTGTAATAGACTTTTTGATATCGGCCATGGCAGGACAGAGCTGAGACACAGAAGGAAACGACCTGTAACCTTATCAGCAGTAATAAAGCATGTGAGTAGCAAGTGGTAGATGAGTGGAAGTAGTATAGTAGGAGCAGATCTACACACATTTGCACTTAAAGTTGGATTTTGGGTACATTTTAGTCCGAGAACCTCGGAGAATGGTGTTGTCTGATGGAAAGTTTGGGGGGGTAGGTGTGTGAGTGTTGGGAGCTAAGGTTATGAAGTTTGAGAGGAATTGTGGGAAGGATGCGGTGCTGGTCGAGAGGAATTGTGGGAAGGATGACGTGAAGAGGGCGATGGTTTCGGGTTTCGATGCGATGGGTTTGGGGTTTGGGTGTCGACGAGTTGAGCGATCGATCGTCGAATGGTTGGGGTTGGGTTGGCGACCGGTGGGGTGAACGGTGTTATGTCGTTTCGGTTGAATGAACGCTGATGTTGGACGAGTTCGGGCGTGTCTATTCGTGGAATCGGTTAAGTCTCCCTTCGTTATAAAACTCTTTAAAGATGAGTAATAAGAAAAGGGAAAGTCGAATGATTTATTCATTATGAAAAATTTCTTTTGAGAAGACATGAAGAGTCTTTATAGAAAACTAGATGATATAATTCAAATTTCTCCAATACTATTTATTAGTTTTGGATTTTTTTCGGTTAACGGTGAATTTTTACGAAATATAATTCAATTAGAACATAACCCCTCGGATTGTACTTATGGTATAGCTAGTTATGAAATTATTCAAAGGTTGGGAATTACTGAACAACTTGTTCAATGGGCTAATCCATCTTCACGGTTAGCGAGATATTGTGTAGGCAACTCAGCTCGTTCAAGGTTTTGTGGATGGAGAGCATTGCCTATTAAGTTTGTTTGTCATCATCCACAATTCGAAGAAAATAATGGTAGATTTACAGCTCCAATTAATACTTCCACTACTCGATCCACCATCAGAACTACACACACATCCAGAATTCCTACCACCACCACAACTACACTCGCTAGTACAATTCCTACTACCACCACAACTACACTCGCTACCATCATTCTAGCAAGTGGAATCACAACTCTTCCATCATCTGAAAATCTTAAGGAAAATATAACTAATATCCCATTTGTACCAATAGCCTCAAGATTATATAATCCGAATAATGAAGAAAGAGAATATGGAAATGAAAGTTTTTCTGTAGAAAGATCCACCATCAGAACTACACACATTTCCACGATTCCTACCAACATTGCAACTACGGACGTTACCACTATTCCAGTGAGCAGAATGACAACTCAGACATCATCTGAAAATCTTAAGGAAAATATAACTGATATCTTATTCATACCAAGAGCCTTAAGATTATATAATCCAAGTAATAAAGAAAGAGAGTATGGAAATGAAAGTTTTTCTGTAGACAAATTACAGGATGTCGAAATTTTTTATCATAATCACATGCTGCTGCTAAAGTTGTAATCTAATTTTCATGCTTTCCTAAATTTTTATTCCACAATGAAAATGATATGTGAATATTGTATTGATTTTATTTTAATAATAGTATCTTAAAATATACAATAAAATATAAATTCTCCATCTTTGGAGATGAAGATTTTATTTCTAAAGGTTCTATTGATTTGCATATATATTCATTCAAAAAAAATTCTTTCTTATAAATACTAATTGCCAGTTTTCTGTGGAGTTGAAGAGCTTGTCACTTCAGAATATTGTAATTCTTTCTTATCGAGATAGAAGTATGTGATGCTTGACTCGCTTTTCTCATCAACTTCTTTTTGTTTTGCATCATCACTGTTTAAATATATAAAACATTGAGGATTGAGAAAGGATGAAATAAATGGATAACTATATATCTTTGGATTTAAAATTCTCAAAATCTACTTACCAAAATATACATTGAGCTAAGCCATCGTATACGTCTTGTCCACATTTACAGGAAGGTAATCCATCTATAGGATAATCCAATGGTAAATCCAATTGCAACCCCGTTTCACTATTTTGAGAGTTTGTTTCTTTCGAGTCGTTTTTTTCATCAGTTTCCTTACCATCTTCTTGATACCTGTTTAATTTTTTTGAAAATCCATTGAAAATTGAGAAAAGATGATGTATATAAAATGAATAATTATATATTCATATAAAACTTTAGAATTTAAAATTTCAAAATGTACTTACCAATGTACACATTGTGCTAATCCATCATATACATGTCCACATGTACAGGAAAGTAGTTCGTGTGTACAATATTCCCATGGTGTAGCCCAAATTTGAAAACAACTATCTGTACATTTCCATTCTGACATTTTACCCTTCTCAGAATTCTGTTAGCTTATGAAGAGTGTTATGATAATAATGATTCGTTCTCGATTGCTTTATATAGTTGAACGTCTGTAAAACGCTTGAGTGAGTTTAATGAAAATTTATAAATAGATTACAAAACATTCCTCTATGCTTACAATTTCGTGAAAATGAATTTCGCGAAATTACACATATATATTATATAGTCAACTTTCGCGAAATTGAATTTCGCGAAAGTGAATTTCGCGAAATTGGATTTCGCGAAATTTCACATCATATATATTATATAGTCAACTTTCGCGAAATTAAATTTCGCGAAGTTCAATTTCGCGAAATTGGATTTCGCGAAATTTCACATTATATGTATTATATAGTCAACTTTCGCGAAATTGAATTTCGCGAAAGTGAATTTCGCGAAATTGGATTTAGCGAAATTTTACATCATATATGTTATATAGTCAACTTTCGCGAAATTGAATTTCGCGAAATTGGATTTCGCGAAATTTCACATCATATATATTATATAGTCAACTTTCGCGAAATTAAATTTCGCGAAATTGGATTTCGCGAAATTTCACATTATATATTATATAGTCAACTTTCGCGAAATTCAATTTCGCGAAAATCTGTTTACTATTTTCACCTCATTAATTCCTTTGAACACACCCATCATTCTTCAATTCATTATATAAGCGTTGCATGATCTGATGGAATATTCTGCCTCCTTAACCATCTCTTGATGCCTACTTATATACAGACTTGAGAATTTGGGTCGATCGAGCGTTGATACCATAAGGCTTGTATGCTTCAGCTAGAATTCTGTTAGCCGGCTACTCGCGATTAAGTTCGTTGAGTGTCGCTGTGTTCAGGCTGTTGTGTGGACAAGCGCCTTGGCATTCGACCTGATTGTTTTCCTAGGTTTACCTATGGAATTCTCCTGTTTGGTTTGGCTTAACCATTCCATAACAGTCTCTCGACCAGTAAATAGATGAAGATGATGAACTAGTAAAGGGGCATACATGGATTAATATGTGGATTATTTTGAGGATAGCTCCAACTCAGCGTGAGTATATCAATATATAAAACTTATATCAAAAAAGTAAATAATATTCGGTTGTATTTGTTACCAAGTTTATTTCGATATAAAGTATATATGTATATTCAATTGTAAAATATAGAAAAAAATTTATGTCAGTTCTTCTAGTAATTTAACAATTTGGGAAGTTCCTTGAATATGTACATTGTCAATACCTTCATTTTCTTCGTTATTAAGACTTTTACTAATTTTTCCATTCCAATCATATCTATCTAGTATAGTTTTTCGAACTACATGATCTCGTGTATCTGTTTCAGAAATTTTTAGCATAACTGTTAGAAAATCTTCTATTGAACATCCTCTGCTCCAAAATATTGCAAAGAGAAGACAGTAATCTCCACATGTTGTTGAAAGAAATCCTTGGAGTAGAACATCATTCCATTTAATTAACTTTATTCCAGAAAGTTTTAAGATTTGAGCGACATCTGGATATGTTGAAGGATCTCGTCCTGTTGAATCGAAATAATTAATTTCGGATTTTGTT
The DNA here is from genome assembly GCF_963576615.1 of Watersipora subatra. Lineage (NCBI taxonomy): Eukaryota > Metazoa > Bryozoa > Gymnolaemata > Cheilostomatida > Watersiporidae > Watersipora > Watersipora subatra. The sequence continues at coordinate 41,913,858 of NC_088709.1, read as the reverse complement.
CGAATAACTCCTATCCAGTGTTCTCCTGGTTGATAAGAATAGTGTGTGTTAAAAATATATATTCCTTCATTCGATAAAAATTGTTCTTTAAATTCATTTCTTGCACAGACAGCAAAAAAATGATTATTAGTCATGTGATCTTGAGAAAGAATATCGAAAATATTTGCTGTATTCATCCTTAGAATATGCTTCCACCACTGAGTCGAACGCTAAAGTCAGAAGCGATTTCCATCATTCCATCTTTTTGTATATATGTATTAAGATAGACATTTTCTGGTGTTGCAGCCCGAAAACCGATATCGATTGTTAGTGAAACATGTCTCATTAAATGAAAACCTTCGGATGAGAGATCTCCTGTCAAATCGAAAGCGTATATTGCAAGTCCAGTTTCATATTCAGTCTGTCCAATTCCACTTCCTTCAGAAGAAAGATCTTTTCCCATTGCATTTAAAAGTTGTACATATGGTCGAGTATACATTCTATTTTCAAAATTTGGAGTATATCGTTTTCCAAAAGGTAGTCCATCAATTTGTAGTTCTACATGACTCACATCGTAATGACCAAATTTGAAAGGATTACGATTGTATGATCCATTTTCTCCATCGTGTGATGAAAGTGAAACAAGTATTAAATTTGGTCTAAGTGTGTTATCAGCAATTTTAATTTGAGTATGGGTTAATCCAGTATTCACATTATAAGATCTGGTGTATACCCGAGAAAGAAGATACTTTGCATTAACACCATTAAGTAGTTTTTCGTTATGTAAAAGCTGAATTGTTTGGTTGATTTTTAATTTTCGAAGATGAAGTACACATTTCGTCAACTTTACTTTTCCCCCTCCTCCAGGAGCAGCTGCTGCTGCCATCAAACAATAACTTGGTTTACTTCGGTCTAGTTCTAATTTACAATTCAATCCTGGAATGAGATATCTTTCCTGTTGAAAAATGCTAAGATGGAGTCGTCCAAAAAACTCAAATGTGTTTGATCCTCTAATAAGATTCTTTCTTGCTGTAGTCGCAGTATTATCGAAATCCACACCATCTTTTGCAAGATTATCATCTTGAAACCATCCTTCTGCTTTTAATTGGTATTGTTTTGCTTCTCTGCTATTATTGAGAAGGGTTTCTATGAACGATCTCATAGGATAATCACTTGAATGTTCAACAACGGATCCATTAATTTTGAATGTTGCTGTTTTGATTAGCGAATGAAAAAACGCATCCCCTGGTACAACATTTACGTTAGCAACAGCATTGTCTAAATTGGAACCATCGTCCTTGACTACTTTTCCTTCGATTTGCAAATATGAATTACTTAAATCGATATAGTGATCTACATCTCCAGGTATTTCAATTTCAATTGGTCCATATTCACTGAGTCGTGACGGACCTAATTCACTATAATATCCGTGCTCCACCGAACTATGTGTGCCCGGAACAACAAATATACCCAAACTTTCGTTTATCGTAAAAGGAGAACCCGATATTTTTAAACCTGTTGAACCAATCTCTCCAGAACTCATCTTTCACTATTGATGTATGTCAATGAAATGAACTAAAAAATATTGAGATAATAATATATAAAAAATTTCAAATTTAAAAAAATATTTGGAGTGGCTTTTCTCCGTCGCTTTGCAGGTTTGCTACGGTTATTTAATTTTCTTTTCCCAGGTTTTCTAACTCTTGGAATTACTACTTCATCTGTTTCTTCTTCTTCTTCTTTTGGTCTCTCTACCATGTTATTAAGATAATTGGATGCAGCATCTAACCCTTTTTTCCCTAATGAGATAGCCGTTTTTTTTGCTAGAGGCGCAACAGCTTTTGCTAATTTTTTAAATATTCCTGATAGTCGTCCATTTCCCATCACTCTTTTTCCTTTATATGGTGTCAATCCGCCATTTCCTGTTTGATTAGACGTGTAATATTGAATGTAAAAGTTTTTTGAGTCTTCTGGAGTATATGGAATTAATATGGAATTCATTGTTTCTTTCTGAAATGAACCGTTAGTATAACCTTCCCTCCATCAAATGGTACTTTTTCTCCATCATCACTTGTTATAAGGGTCTCTATCACACCAGTAGAAATTTTATCTACTTCAACGTAATGCGCTTGACTGAATTCTGTATAAACTCGAGAGAACTTCTTTCCACTTACTGGGAGCACTCGTAACAATCGTACATTTGCATCTCCAACGAGTCTGTTACTTACAATTGATGAATATACGTATAATGATGTAAATCCATAGTTGATATCCGGAGATGTGATGTTTCCGTGTTTTCCCACATTATAAGTTATCTTCGGATCTAATCGTAAGATATTTGCGAAATCTTGTGAAAACGAAACCTGAACACTCGAATCTCTTACATACAACATAGATTTGTTGGATATTTTGTCGTATTCGAATTCTATAGTTGGATGGAGATTGAAGGATTTTAGAACATCATGAGCTCGTTGAATTACTTCATCTATATCTTCGTATCTTCCATTTCCAATTTTTATGTCGAAACGACGAAATCTCCCATTAAGTTCCGCTTTTGTGATGCTTATTATCCCTTCTACTACATTTGGCCAATTATTTGAAAACGATATATCTTTTAGAGCAACTTCCCATTGTCCTTCTGTAAAATCTACATATCTGGCTAGTCTAACTGTAAAGTTTGAATTAGTATTTTTAGGAAAGTCACTAAAACTAGCATCAGAAGGAAGAGTTACGAACTCCGACATTTTCAATTCTTTCAATGAAGTTCAATTCCTTATCATCCTCTTTTATTTAACAAAATCTCTTTCATTGACCCAGCTATTGAATGAATCAGGATATCCCATCCATTTAACGAGTATTTCCTTTGTTCTTCCTCGTTTCCGAGATTTGAGAATTTTCTCGATTCGAAAAAATGCGGGTTTTTTTACTTTCTGTAGTTCATCTTCATAAAAAGTTCCATCAACCGGTTCGTTTGCCAAATCACGTAATTTATAGATAATCGGTCTTTCAAAATCAAGTACTTCTGTAATTTGAAAAACTTCAACCGTCCAATTTATTGTGAAACCTCTTTCGAAAGCTGTTCTAGCTTTACTAATACGAACGTAATCATCAATATTGAATTTGGGAGTAGTCAGAACTATATTCTCCATTTTCATAAATCCTATTCCAGATTCTTTCTTGATTTTCATAATTTACATCATTCGGTTTTATTCCTAATGTTGTGTGAATAGTATTGTTATATGCTTTTACCATTTGTGGTAAAACATCAATATATCTACGTTCATCCGAATATGTCATGAATCTATACATCTTCATCCGTAATGTTTTGTTGAATCGTTCTATGGTGGAAGCTTTAATTGTCTCATTCTCAGATGTAAACCATTTTACTTTATTTTCTTTCAAAACTTTTTTGACATCTCGATTATTAAACTCTTTTCCTTTGTCTGTTTGAAAAACTCTATAATTAGTTCCATCCAATACTTTTTTTAAGGCTTTTGCTACCAATATACCTGATTTGTTAACAAGAGGCTCTACCCATGCTTTTCTTGAAAAAACATCAATCATTGTAAGTAAAAATGTAATTCCATCATTTTCAGCTCGATGAGATCTAACATCCATTAAATCAGCCTGTAATTGTTCACCAACTCCTGCAACAATTGTAGGTCTTCTTCTAAATTTCGTTTTTATTTGTTTGTGTAACGTATAAGCATCTTCACCACTTAACCAATCTCTAACTTCTTGTTCGCTTTCTTTTCTCCGAAGTGCTTCAATCAGTTTTCGTGCCCCACCTAATGAAGATGGTAGATCCGGGGTATAATAGAATTCATTTAGTAAGTCGTCCATTTTCCTCTTGTTCCTACATAAGGTTTTCGTGAAGACGATCTATTCGAATTGGATTTTGATTTATTTGATAAATTCGAGTTCGACTCCTTGATAATTTTTTCAAATAAGTTATATTGTTTCTCAAATGAACTTGGAGAAAAGGGAGAAGATACAATTGAACTATCTTTAACTCGAATCTTTCTTTCAAGAAGATTTCGTAAGTTCTCAGGTTTAATCTCTCCTGTAGATCCTGTTATTTTCCCGGTTAAAGAATCATAATTTCCAGACTTTTCCAATTTTTCCAGAAGTTTTTTCGCTTTAGTTTGATCTTGTTTCGAACCAAAGTCTTCAACTATTGAAGAAATGGAATAAGATCTAGAAGAATTTGACGATGGTTCTTCTTCGTTTAACTTCGGTGGTAATAATGTGTCTTCTTTTTTTGGCGAATCTTTTAAAACTGTAGAGTCTTGAGACGAATTATCTTCGGGTAATTCAGGTGTATCTTTCTTTAGAGTTTCTTTTGAATTTTGTGGAGCTGAAGGTGTTTGTGACATCATTGAAATCGGTTTTCGAATAGTCGGAGACTGTTGAATTGGATAACTCCGAATTGAATTCATTTCATCTAAAAATTTTTGAAGTTCAGCTGCATACAAATTAACTTTGTTATAGTCTGAAATAGTGTTATCGTTATTAATTTGACGCATCCTATCTCTGGTCTCCTTAACCTTACTTACTCTTGGATTTTCTAATGGATTAAAACGAAGTGACGAACTATAGCCATCATTGATAATTTTTGAATCCTGTTGACTTTTAAATTGGTTCCTTTTGTACTCGTCTTCAGAAACCAAAAAAAATTTTTTTGTGTACTTAGGAAAGCTCATCTTCCTGCTGAATGATTAATACAAGTTGAGGGATGGCTTTATAATCCGTTTCAATAATCCTCTTCCGTTTTGCAAAATCTTTCGTTTATATTTAAGCGGTTTGTTTTCATCGACAATATTCATCAACTCCTTTTTATGTTGACTCAGAGAATGGTATTGATTTTTCGTTAAAGGTACATTCCCATATATAATATTTTTAACAATTTCAAGTAATTAGAATTACTAATTACTTCTTCTTTCATATGAGGTAAAGCAGAACTTGCAAGTTCATCGGTAAGACTGTTCAGTATTTGCAGAATTACTCTGTTTTTTTTCATTCTCTTAGAAAGTGGAGAATTATCCATGATAACTTAATTATCTTCTTTTTCGTGGTTTAAACAATCCTCCGAGCAATGGTTCAACTAATCCTGGGAGTATAGCACCCGCGATCGGACCTAGTAAAGCCGATAAAAACCCTCCTTTTTGCAAAAGTTGTTTCTTTTCCAAATTCGATGTTCTAGGACTAATCAGTCGAGCGATGTTCGTACTTTGTCGACTCAAAGCTTTATACTGAGCATCAGTTAGTCGTTCTTTTCTTTTAATGAGTAATTTCACACAATCAATAATTGCTAAAATTAAATCCGTTTTAGCATTTTTAATAATTGATTGTTGAGAAGAAATAGAATCTCCAACTAGAGATAATAAAGTTAGTAAATTTCGTTGAATTCTTTTTGTTTCAGCCATATCTATGTGATAATTTTAGTGATGTTATAGTAATCACTCAGAGGAAGATACAGAAGTAGTATGGTGATTATTTAAAGAGAACTTGGAATATATACTTGTTTTATTTAATTATGGAATACCAATCAAAATCGTTTGCTTAATTAGGCTTATAAATAATCATAGGTGTAGAGTCAACAGGAGGGAAATTTCCCATAATTCTCATTGTATCATCGGTTTCTTGTCGGAGGTCCAGTCTCATGAAGGAATATGGTGAAGATGTTGCATCTCGGTAGGATTCCTGAAAATATTTAACTTGTCCAGGAAAAACTTGTTTTCCTAAAAATGTGATTGATGTAGAATCCCTGGGGTTTTTTCCTATAAAAAATAGTGACTATTCAACGAAATTGTTCTAAGTTTACCAAAGAATAAGTTTTGTGTAATAGTAAAAATACTAATATTTAGATGGTGACTTTCTCGAGTATACAAATTGTTAGCCATCTTGATATTTGATGATAATTCCTCCATTAGATCATCAATGATCATCCATCTATTTTCTCCATCTTTGGGAAAAGTACTCGGATCTTTCAATCCTTCATGAAATTCCACTCCTTTCATATCCTCAAAAGCTTCCTGCCATATTCCATAGCAATATATAATTTCGATTGGAGAAGGGGTAGATATTAATTGAGATTGTTCAATCAACCATTTAACGAGTTGAGTTTTTCCTGATCCTGTTGGTCCTGTTATCATAGATGTGAAAGAATGTAACCTCACATCAATTGATTGTAGTCCGTCTTTCTCCATGTTTTGATAATTACTAACATTGAAGTTTTCATTTCAACTAATTATAATGATGAGGAGATGTTTCAAAAATCACACTTTCATTATTCATAAGATTTTGAAAAAATACTTCTACATAGTTCACAGTAGCATTCATCTTTTCTCCTGTAATCCGAATAAAAAAATATTCAATCAAAGATGAAGCTACAGTTATTGCAAGTAATATTAAAACCACTCCAAAAAATTGAAGCAAACTTTGTCGAAGCGGTTTTGATGTAGATTTAATGATGTTATCAAAATGTTTATGTAATAATAGAGCCTCTTCAACTAATCCATCTGTATTATCTTTTTCTTCTTCACAAGATTTGTAAACTTTAGAATTATCCTTATGAATAGTTTCCATAATTTTATATATTTTTATATTCCTTCTAGTTGAACTTCTCAATGATATATAATGTTCTTATATAAAACTCTTAACTTATAAATAGTGAATGGACAGTTAATCGATTCCACGAATAGACACGCCCGAACTCGTCCAACATCAGCGTTTTCTTCATTATTCGGATTATATAATCTTAAGGCTATTGGTACAAATGGGATATTAGTTATATTTTCCTTAAGATTTTCAGATGATGGAAGAGTTGTGATTCCACTTGCTAGAATGATGGTAGCGAGTGTAGTTGTGGTGGTGGTAGGAATTCTGGATGTGTGTGTAGTTCTGATGGTGGATCGAGTAGTGGAAGTATTAATTGGAGCTGTAAATCTACCATTATTTTCTTCGAATTGTGGATGATGACAAACAAACTTAATAGGCAATGCTCTCCATCCACAAAACCTTGAACGAGCTGAGTTGCCTACACAATATCTCGCTAACCGTGAAGATGGATTAGCCCATTGAACAAGTCGTTCAGTAATTCCCAACCTTTGAATAATTTCATAACTAGCTATACCATAAGTACAATCCGAGGGGTTATGCTCTAATTGAATTATATTTCGTAAAAATTCACCGTTAACCGAAAAAAATCCAAAACTAATAAATAGTATTGGAGAAATTTGAATTATATCATCTAGTTTTCTATAAAAACTCTTCATGTTTTCTCAAAAGAAATTTTTCATAATGAATAAATCATTCGACTTTCCCCTTTCTTATTACTCATCTTTAAAGAGTTTTATAACGAAGGGAGACTTAACCGATTCCACGAATAGACACACCCGAACTCGTCCAACATCAGCGTTCATTCAACCGAAACGACATAACACCGTTCACTTCACCGGTCGCCAACCCAACCCCAACCATTCGACGATCGATCGCTCAACTCGTCGACACCCAAACCCTAAGCCCACCGCATCGAAACCCGAAACCATCGCCCTCTTCACGTCATCCTTCCCACAATTCCTCTCGACCAGCACCACATCCTTCCCACAATTCCTCTCAAACTTCATAACCTTAGCTCCCAACACTCACACACCTACCCCCCCAAACTTTCCATCAGACAACACCATTCTCTGAGGTTCTCGGGCTAAAATGTACCCAAAATCCAACTTTAAGTGCAAATGTGTGTAGATCTGCTCCTACTATACTACTAGTGGATTAGCTCAATTTCTGTTATTGGACATCATTTTAGAGTAGGGTAAGTTGAGTTACATGGGAGATGTATTGTGTCGGATTTCTTGAAGGCATGCAGTCCTATTGCTTAGATAGAGATCATTCAAGAAATTCTCTTGGTTGTAGTTTTTCGTGGAGCAGAAAGTTACTGAACTTCATGAGGCTAACAATGCAGGGATAAGTTTATCTCTATAAAAACTATGTCGTGATCGCTGGTGCTGTTTGGGATAACATCTGCCTTCAGTGGGGACAGGTTCTTACGTGTGATGATGATGCCAATGAGAGTTTTGCTAGTGAGGGTTATTCTGGTGGGGCTTGTGATATTTTGTCTTAAATTTAGTCGTTCTGAAAGTTCCAACATCTTTTTTCTCTCGCTTTTAGTCTGAGGCATTGGGCAGTTGATCCCAATTGAAGTCTCCCAGGATAACTGGAGTGCAACTTTTAAGTCCAGATATTTCCATTAAGCGTTCCTCAAGTATAGTAAGTTCTGCTGCAATAATGACCTTACGGTTTTTTATGTATTTATAACTTACTTGGTCTTTGCAGAAGGTGGGTGACCAGTATGAGGTTGTCATAGGGAAGACCAAGAGACTTGTCCAAGCTGACCTAGGTTTGTGTAGCTGCACTTATGGCAACACAGGAAACCTCTGTAAGCACCTGTGGGCTGTGATGGAGAGTGCATTTGAACGTGGAACAAATGAACACCACTACAAGCCACTCCAGCACCAAAGGGAGGATTTGTTTTGGCTTTCAACAGGCAATACCATAGGACTAATTATTGTTTAAAATGATAAGAAGTCAACTAGTTTGCTTAGCCTTGTTAGATGTAAAGCTTGACCATTCACAGTGAATTCTCATAAAACATCCTAAAATATTTTACAGGTCAGAAAGCACAGAAAGGCTGGTTGGAGCCGCTCCAACACAATACTTTTATAGATAATAAAACGATTAATACAGAAGAAGTAGAAGAACATATTGAATATGAAGAGATTGTTAAAAGGTACTGGCCTAGTATTAACCATCAACGCTTCGTAAAATGGAGTGGTCATGTATGACTAACAAAAGCCAGCTATAAAGCTTACTATTACTAAAGATTGGAATTTTTTGAGACCAAGAATTCATTCGAACCACTTGCAGTACGAAACTATAAATAGTCTTTTTCAAATAGAACCTACTTGTGTTATGCAATATAAAGTTTGGTCATATGTGGGTATGATTACTCAAACACTAAAATTCATTAGGTGGCTTGATATGTTACATTTTGTGAACAATTGTTTTGTTTTTATCATTCTAGCGAGAACAGTTATTCAGAAGTGGAAGTGGTACCAAAGGTTTCTGAACTACAGCGCCAGAAATGGTAGGCCACGAGACAAGGCACATGATCAACATATTTGTACATGTTTTTTTATTTATAAGCTATTTTGTCACACATGCCTGTTATGACATGTCAGCAATCACCATGGCATAACATACCTGATGGTTATTATTTGCTACTGTGGTGATTGATTTGATAAAATCACGTCAGAAGCCCCTTTTCCTATGTTCTCTGTTCAACAAACTTACCACCTTCTGCTTCTTGCTTCATTACTCCAGTGGTGTGTTTACTCTCCTGGTCAGTTTATTCAGTAATGATTTCTGCTTCTCAAATGATTGTACATTTTATGATTCATGCCGAAGTACATACTCTGTGTGAACAATGATGATTCAATAGTTAAAAGACAAGATTACATAACACTGGGAGATATTACTGTTTATAATATGCACATCATGTACATATTATAGTTTTTTTAAGGCAAGCAGCTATTGATGCATTCCATAAGGACATGTCGGATAAACTCGAAAACTACTATGAGGTGGCTATGTATGGTCCGGCCTTTGATACCTTCATTGAACGGTGGAAGGCCCGTACAGCGAGTCAGAAAATCGCTCTCCTGAACACACCATTGTCTTCAGGAGAAGGATACAGTTGTACGCAAAAAAGGTGAATTTTAGGGTGAATTGGCAGGGTGTAGTATTACCATAGTTTAGGTAACAAGTCAGTCAGTTATACATTAATCTACAAGCATGCCTCATATGGTATTCAATATTGATAGCTGTTTGATACATGCCTAACTATTAGGCCCACCCCCCGCGGTTTTGGGACTAATAGTTTGGCTGGTGTCAGACACTCCTCATCAGATATTCTGGATAAATTTTTGTGGTAAATTAATTGAGGTATCATCAGATTTATACCATGTAAGACATAACGCAAAACATATTTCACATGAAAAAGAACAAACATCATAATAATTACAGGACTAAAATTGGAGTGCAGCCTTCAGCAGTGGTCAGAAGAAAAAGGCCACTCGGCACAACAACGAGCCAACATGGAGGTTTCCGTAGGAAGGCTGCTGAACATGCTTATGGGAAGGAAACCAAGAAGAATCACCCTGCCCCACATAGTTTATCATTCTGTGTGGAAAGAACCATTTCTTTAGGCAAAACTCACTCCAAGAAATGATACCGGTATGTTTATAGGTACCCTAGGACACTTATGTATCTAACTTTTGCGTTTTCGCGGTGTAATCCTCTCGCGAAAATTTAATGAGCGAAACTAAACTATCATAACGAACGAGCGAAAACGCGAAGTTAAATAGCTTTGTTCGTTGATATCCACAATAAAATCGTAATATTAGAAATGCAGGCAACTTTCGTCTGTGGTTAGGATAAATGGGAAATTTCTGGTAAACTCATTATAGCTAATACACCGACTGAGCAGCATGGCAAAGCAATATCAGTTTAGTCACCGAATTTGTAACTGATGAGGATGAAAGTCTGGTAGGTGAAGTCGTAAAATTGAAGAATAATTATTGCAGTGATGAATTTTATTACTATCCAAAAACAATATCAACCCTCATCAGGTCCAACCACATTATCTCTTTCACTACCAATCATGTACAAATTCGTTACCAGCCTAGTGCCAGCCATTTTACCGAAATTGCCGATATTGCTTCATGTTATTTTGTTGTTCTTTGTTTGTTTTTTGATACTTCATTGTTATATTTAGATTACGTTTAGTTAGTTTCGCTTTCAGTTAAATTCGGAAATACGTATGTGCGTGACATGTGCAAAGCATTCATAAAAACTCGTGCTAGATAACTGGTTGTCCTTTTAGCATGCTTCTGTTATTAACAAATATATAACCAATCAATAACATCTAACAAGCTAACATATAACATGGTGTCAGGGCACTGAACCCAAGGCAAGAATTGCTGTGTCGACTAGGCAGCCCTGATTGTCTAGACACAGCACGGAGGCTATTGAGCTAAGTATTCCGGTGATATGGTGTATATTGTGAAGCTGAGAAGGGCTATTATAGGCGCAGACAGAAAGAATTTACCCGTCTATTTCGCGATCAATGATATATCATTGTGACAATCCGAATCTATGCTGATGTTTAGTTCCTTGGCTTATAGATACATTATATTTAGTAAATATTTTATTTGTGTTATTGGCAAGCTTATATTTTTGCGTTTTATTGCAAGGGCTTTGCAAACATGTCGGAAGACGCACAAACTGACACACCAGCGGCACAACAGCCTAGAGTGCTTCCACTGAGAATTAAAGTTGACAATCCTAAGTCTTTTGATTTTGCTAACGCTGCTACTGAATGGTCTGACTGGCTCAGACGCTTCAAGAGGTTTTGCAATATAAGTGGATTGGCATATCAAAGCAATGAAGTGCAGGTTGACACTCTTTTGTACATTATGGGGCAAGAGAGTGATGACATATATGATCAGTTGGAGTTTGATGAAGAAGAAGAGAGGACACTTGATGTTGTTACAGAAGCTTTTACTCAGTACTTTCAGCCACGAAGGAATGTTTTGCACTATAGAACTCAATTTTATCAACGTAAAAAAGGCGCTGATGAAAGTGCTGAAGAGTACATTAGGGCCATACATGCATTGGCATCTAAATGTAGATTTAGCACCGGGCTTACACAAACTGACATGGTCAAAGATAGGCTCCTTTCTGGAATGATAGATACATCATTGAGCTCTGAACTTCAACTTAATGAGGATGTTTCACTAGCCACAGTCACCTCTAAAATGAGAGCTAAAGAAACTATTTCAATGCAAATGCAAAATGAAACTAAAGTAGCTGCTGTTAAGCTAGGTTTATCAAAGTCAAAATTCAATAAAGCAGGCGTTTCTAAACAGGCAGGAGGCATAATACGTGATTGCCGATACTGTGGTAGATCACATGCTCCTCGTTCATGTCCCGCGTTTGGTAAAAATTGTAAACTGTGTGAAAAACCCAATCATTTTGCAGCTGTTTGCAAGCAGAAGCTCCGACAAACCGATGAGGTGACTGTAGACAGAGAAAATTCCGAATATTCAGATCAATTTTTTATACAGTCTAGTGATACGGTACATGCTATTGAACAGAGTTCTAATAGGAGTGTATTTATTGATGGTTTTTGCTAGATGATGGTTGTGATGTCTCTAGTGTTGATAGTGAATGGCTAATCGAGCTTGTGTGTAATGGAAATGACATTTTGATGACCAAAGTTGATACTGGTGCACAAACTAATGTTATACCGTACGCTGAGCTTTAGAGAATCTCACCAAAGGCTTCCATTACACCTAGTTTAACCCGTTTGACTGCATACTCGGGTCATGCGCTGCCCGTTATAGGAGTGGCGCGTATTGAGCTTTGTTACAATGGAAAATCTTATACAATACCATTTCATGTGCTGGAACAGGGGTTAAAAGCAAAAACTTTGCTAGGCTTTCCTTCAATCAAACAACTAGGGTTACTAGGGGCTGCTGTATCACTAGTTAACAAAGATGACCCAGACTGTCACAAATCAGAGATAGCAAACCGGTTCCCAGAAGTGTTTACAGGGCTAGGCAAGTTACGCACTATTCACAAAATCAGGCTCAAGCCAAATGCTGTACCTCATGCTTGCTCACCTAGGACTGTGCCTTATGCCATAAGAGACAAACTCAAAAATGAACTTGACAGATTAGTTTCTTTAGATGTTGTTGCTAAAACGGATGAAGCAAGTGAGTGGTTAAATCACATAGTGCCTGTGCTTAAACCAGATGGGTCATTGAGGATTTGTTTAGATCCGCAAGATTTGAATAGGGCAACAGTGCGTGATAGGTACACACTTCCAAAAGTGTCGGACATATATGCTAGACTGTCTGGCTCCAAAGTATTTTCGACGCTAGATGCGAGCTCAGGCTTTCATCAAATACCTATTGATGAAGAGTCATCTATACTTACAACTTTCCTGACACCTTTTGGGAAATACAGGTATAAACGCCTCCCTTTTGGAGTTACAAGTGCTCCTGAATTCTTTCATAAGACCATGGTCGAGATGGTAGGCGATATATCTGGAGTAGAGATCTATATGGATGACATGCTGGTACATGCACCTACTAAGGAGTTGCATGATACCATATTGAGTCAAGTACTAACTAGATTAAAGAAAACTGGTCTTAAGCTAAACCTGAAAAAGTGTCATTTCAGTAAACATGCTGTTCAATTTCTAGGCCACACAGTGTCAAAAGACGGCATCAATCCATCACCTGCCAAGGTAAAGGCTATACAAGAAGCAGTTGCACCCAGTAATAAAGGTGAGGTAAGGTCACTTCTTGGCTTGGTGACCTACTTAGCCAAGTTTTGTTCCAACTTGTCAGAGGTGACTAAACCTCTAAGAGAGTTAACTAGAAACAATGTGGAATTTCACTGGGATAAGGCTCAACAGGAGGCTTTCAAAAATGTGAAAAGTATGGTCAGTAAGGCACCAACTTTGGCTCATTTTGATCCCACAAAAGCTGTGGTTGTCAATGTTGATGCCAGCTCCCATAGTCTGGGAGCAGTTTTGACTCAAGAGGGCAAACCCATAGAGTTTGCTGCTCAATCACTAACACCGACACAGACTCTTTATGCTCAAATAGAAAAGGAACTATTAGCCATTCAGTTTGGGCTGACTCATTTCCACCAGTATGTCTATGGTCGTACTGTACAGGTTGAATCAGACCATATGCCTTTGGTAAATATTACCAAGAAGCCTCTACATGATCTGACGCCTCGCATGCAGAGGATGAAAATGCGAATGCAGCACTATGACTACGAAGTAGTTCATGTACCAGGCAAATTTATGTACATGTCGGACTATCTATCACGTTCATGCCCTGTAAATACCATAGTGGAAGATTTAAACATAGACGATCCCCTACCTGAAATCTGTGCAGTCATTCTCAGAACTGACACTGATGTAAATAACTATAGTGAGTCGACTGTAAAAGATACTACTCTACAAGTAGTCTTAAGATACACACAGAATGGTTGGCCAAAGCAGAGAAGGCAGTGCCATCCACTGGCAAAATCATTCTGGCAATATCGCAACCAGATAAGTGTTCTTGACAATCTCTTATTCTATGAAGATCGTCTGATAGTTCCTTATGAGAAGCAGTCTAGGCTTATTGATCAGCTACATGAAAGTCATCAGGGCATAATAAAAACCTAGCAGCGAGCTCGTACTGCTTTGTTTTGGCCCGGTATGAGTAGACAGATTGAAGATCGAGTTGCTGGGTGTGACATATGCAAACTACATAACAGAGCTCAGGTGAATGCACCCCTAACTCCAAGTGAAATTCCCACACATCCATGGCAAGTCATTGGAAGTGATATGTTTCAGTTCAAGGATGCTCATTATCTCATTACTGTAGACTACTACTCTAAGTGGATTAGTGTGTCTAAGCCCTGTGATACAACTAGCAAAAGTGTTGTACAAGAGTTTAAGAAACTGTTTGCTGATTTTGGTTGTCCTCTCACTATAAAGTCTGACAATGGTCCTCAGTACTCCAGTCATGAGTTTAGAGAATTCACAAAACAGCTAGGTATTACTCATGTAACATCATCTCCAGGTTATCCCAGATCAAATGGTCAAGTAGAGCGCATGGTTCAAACCGTCAAGCGTCTGATGATCAAAGCTGATGAGGATGGCAAGTGTTTCTGGCGGTCTTTGCAGATGCTCAGAAACACTCCTTTGGCAGCAGATTTGCCATCTCCAGCTCAACTTCTGCAAGGCAGAAGTCTCTTTGATGGTATTCCAGTAAAAGGACATTGTTTGTTTCCTAGAGCTTACGACAGGAAATACATTCATGCCAAACTGTCATCTCGACAAGAAGTCATGAAAGCAAACCATGACGTGAAAGTCTGCAAGGAAAGACCTGTTTTGAAACCAGGTCAACCAGTTAGGTTTCATGGTCAGGATGGCAAGTGGCATAAAGCTACAGTGATAGATCATCACCTACACGACAGGTCTTATGTCATTCAAAATCATGCAACAGGACATGAGCTACGACGGAATCGTCAGCACCTACGACCAGATTTTACTAAGCCAGGTGCGAGCAGACAGATCTCACAACCTGTGACTATGACAGACAATACTTTACCTGCAAATACCTACTCTGACATTGTATCAAAACCTGTAGGAAAACACACTAGTGATACAGCATCAAGTCCCCCTATGGTTTTAAATGTACCACTGGTTGGCACACCTATCAAGCAGCCTGTTGATTCAAGTGCTAGTCACATGGAAAAATCCATTCCTGTTACGACCCCGGCCTTACGTACTCGTTCTGGTAGAACTGTGGTGAGACCTCTGAGGTATCGTGAGTGACAATTTTCTTCAGTATCTAGTACCTTATTTTATCATGTCTGTACTCTTGTTTTCTCACATTTGCTGCTTTTAGTTCGTTGCTTTCTTACTGCCTCTGTTTGTTCTACAGAATGGGAGATGTTATATTTAGATTACGTTTAGTTAGTTTCGCTTTCAGTTAAATTCGGAAATACGTATGTGCGTGACATGCGCAAAGCATTCATGAAAACTCGTGCTAGATAACTGGTTGTCCTTTTAGCATGCTTCTGTTATTAACAAATATATAACCAATCAATAACATCTAACAAGCTAACATATAACAATATGTATACAGTATTTTTCAAGTTCTACTTTAATTATCTGTATAATCACGAAAATCTAAATTGTCTGTTATGTCATCAACAACTAATTACCTGTTTTATGACTCGCGCGGGGTAGTTAATGAACTCACAGAAAAATGTCCGTTTTTAGATTAGAAATTCTCAAACAAAAGTTTAAAATTGCTTCGTTGTTTTAGGCTGATTTTATAGAGAAATCTTCGGACAACACAGTCAATTTCATAAAACACTTAAAGACCGTGGGTTATGTGGTCAACAAATAATAAAATCAGGTTACCAGACAATTGCTGAGAAAGTCAGAAACTGCGTTTATGTCAGTGGCCCCTAGAAAACGCATAAATGCGTTTATGACGGCGTAAGGGTTATACAGTTTTGGTTGTGAAGTTGGTTGTTACCTATCTATTTTCTTCTTCTTGGGATTCGAGTGTGAAAGTCACGGCAGGAGGGACCTAGACGTCATTGATAGTCTAAGAAACAAATGGCAGCAAGCGATCAAATTGAATCGTCGATCTCACCCACACATTTCAACCTGTGGTTTACAAATACGAACTATTCCCAAATTGAATTTTTTTCTTATTAGTGAACTGGACCTGAGGAATGTAATGTTTTTTCCACCGCATTTATTTTCACACCACTATATTTTCGCACTCATCAGAGCCGCGAAATTAAGTTGCAGCGAAATTTTACTCTGTGTGCTACTCACGAAACTAAATACTAGCGAAATATAAGGGTCCTAGGGTATAGAATAGTCTATGGCTGTGACTTGCGCTTTTAATTAACTGTACACATCAGAATTTATAAATGATGATGTCTTATGAATGATAATGGTTTCTTGTTTACACGTCTAAAGCTCTGTGAGAATGTCAGCAGGCCATGCATTTTTATTCACAGCTGTCCAATCCACATGTTTGAATGGAACATAAGTGTAAAATATTATAAATCTAAAAAACCATCTCCTTAAATCTTTTATCATTCATTCAATCAATTTTATTGATCAGTTTTTTGGAATTACTTTTCATTATTGTTAATAAGATGCATGTGAGCACATCTCAAGTCCCATCTGTTAGTTAACACTTATGTATACTTTCTGTTCGTAACACTTTCTTTTGTTATTATTGTAGTAAATTTTATGACACACTGAATGATGATCAGTTGCCAGTGGCTCAAGAAGATACCATTACTACATCAGAAGATGTTCCAGCATCTCCCATATATGACATGGAAGCTCACCTCTTTGCATTATTTTGTTTTATTATTTTAGGTGTGTTAGGTGTGAGACTTCATCCTCGTGCAGTCTGAATAGCATCTTACTGAGTATTTCCAAATAAGGTTTTTATATATTAAAACTTATTGAAAGAACACAATGAACATTTTGGATATACATTGTAAGTGTTTTCAAACTTCATCTCACATTTTATCCCCTAATCCGCCACATCATAAAGCGGACATAATTCCTGGATGAGGCACAAACATGAGTCTTTTTAATGGCTAACACCAGACATTGTTAGTCAAGCTCTACTAATTTATGCTGTAGCAATGGTGAGGATTTCGACGATTTTGGCATTTGTAAAAAGATATAAAGACACAGCCTGGCCAATTGTCCTACTTATATTTATTGATACAGCTTGATGATAAAACTGAGCCTCTTGATGGGTTGATGCCTGCATTTGTGCCAAGAATTGTCTATGTAGGTCACAGTTGACTTGATTTGATCAAGAATTATTGGTTTGATATTGTTATTTACTCTTACAACTGATCTGTTTCAAAAGTCACATGATGAAATGCGGATGTGTAAGTGAGTTGTGGCATGTAAATATTCTGCACCAGTTGTATAGCAGCAGTGCTATTCACCACTGTAAATAAATCTTTATTAGATCAGCCAAGCCAAAGGCGTTTTTATAGCTTACTACCCAAAGTGGGAGTATAAGTTCACTCCATTCAATAGTACACTCACAAAAACTGAGTTAACTTTTGTTCTTGGCGTTGAGAAAAAAGATGATCAGTTCCAAAATTTACATAATCTGCAGTGACATTGCATTTTTCTATAAGCAATTGCTCAATCATGAACTGAAGCTTGGAAGACAGAGTATCAAATATCAACAGAGCTAGTTCCTTGTTTTGATCAGAGCCGTATAGTTTCACAGAGTTTCGTGGCCAGCGGAAGCGTTTATGGGAGCTCTATTTTTATATAAGTTATAATGGAGAGGGCGCAACATTAACCAACAAATATTACTATCATTGGCAATTGCTTTAAAGTTGATTGTTGTATCATACACCATTTGAAAGAGAACAAAATTTTCTACAAGAGACAACAACTTTTTTTGTAAAGAAATAAAATAAATGCAAAAAAGTGAGATGTTGAGAGCGAGGTAAGAATATTCCATTAGAGATCAGTAGGGCAAACTTTTGTCAATAAAGTCAATTTTTTTTACATGTTTTGATCACTTTAAAACACAAAAATACCGCGTATGAGCACCCTAGGTACATTAATAGCCAAGTTATAAGGTCAATAAATTGTCAATTTTTATCTTTTAGGTCAATTTTCACTCTTTATGCATACTTGGAATTCAGAATTTCCCCTTACTAAGGTATTTGGGTATTTCCCTTTCCTAATGGAAATTTGGTGGGTTTTTTCCTTTTGTTTTATTCGTTATGTATAAGATGAGTCAGCATGGCATGATGAAATCTGCTCAAGCCACTGGTTGCCATTTATAGCATTCGCTGCCCAATTATATTACTAGTACATGCATGTAGTCAGTTTTACACTGACAAAAAGGCCAAAAGCTAAGCAATCAGCTCATGGGAAGGTTCTTCAGATTATAAGAGAGTTTCATACCGAGTTCACCAAGACACCAGGCAATGAGCTGTATTGTAAACTTTGCAGTTGTGTGGTAAAGATTTCTAAATTATTTTTTTGTGGAAAGCCATCAGAAAATTGCCAAGCACAAGAAACAAGTGGAACAGCCAAACCAGTCAACGCAAAAGTTCTTCCCAGCCACATGCATTGCATCCAATATGTAGCTACTTGTATTAATGTTATGTTTTCAAACTACACTTGGACAGCTCGATTTGTTAATTAATTAGAAAACTATGTATTTTAAATTTAAAGTCAATAAAGTCAATTTCCAAAAACAATAAGGTCAATTTTTCTGATTTTGAGGTCAATAAAAAGTTTGCCCTAAAGATCAGTATGTCGATCGGGTTTGTTTTAAAACAGCATTTTTGTTTCCGCTTCTTGATGCAAGACTCTGGAGCTATACGGCTTTGGTTGTGATAATGTCATATATCGCGGAACAATCGCGCTTTCTTGACTTCTCTCACGAGACTTTTTGGGGTGCTAATTTCCTCTCGCGAGCAGCGCAGCTCGGTGCATACAGTAGACACTATATTCTCATACTGTTTATTATTTATTTATGCATGCTGGACCTTGTTGTATTAATACAAATATACTTATCATGTAAATATACATTGTATGCTTAGATAACAACTCGGTCTTGGTAATTTACTTGGCTTGTGGGTAACCGTGAAAGTGCCACGGCAAAATCCTCCACATTTGTATCAAGACTCTGAAGTGCTACCAGAAATTAAAATGAACTATTTATGTCAGACATTGCTGACTCTCTGAGCACAACTGGTAAAGACTTGTGACAGCAGTAACTGCTAAGTGCTTGTAAACACTAGCGTGGGAAGACAACTTCTATTAATCAGTCATCCCAGCACACTACAGTTAAATATTTATTTATCTGAAATATTTCCTTGTCTTTGTCTTTGACTATTAATAAAAGGTTAGTAACAACCTTCTAACACTCTTCAAAATCCAAATACCTTATGGCCAAGTTGAGAGGTTCTCTTTTTGTATAAAGTACAGTATATCTACCTGTCTATGTACAAATTACGCTATTGACAAATTGACAACATGTGAATGGAACCCTGCATGTGAGAAATTGAAGTGACACTTTAGGTAATGATGCAGTGTTTATGGCACAAACATGTCAGGCCTGTGTCATGTGTCAATGTTGAAAATACAGAGTTATGGTTATAAAAATTACATATTAGTGTAAATATTGACCTCATCTTCTCCATTCCATCCTCTTCACATTAATACTGCAGATAATTACCCATAAAACCTGTTTGCGGTTCTGATCATCGACACAAACATAGGACAATAATAAGAATAGATGCAACAAATGGTGTCAAGAAATGTGACAGACTTTAGATATTGACCTGTCCAAAATAAACACAGCCATTGTTACCTACAGCTTGCTATAAAGATAGTGTATTAACTGGCACTAGTGTAAGTGTTCACATACAATTTCATTCTTCTCTCTATTAATACATTAACGTAAGACCTCAAACCTGTTAAACCTTGTAGACAAATCTTTAAGTTCATGTGGATGAGGGCTTTCTATGGAGGATATACCTAATAGACAAGTTCTTAAGTAGGTGAGGGGTCTATGTCGGCTTCCTCAGGTTACTCACCAATTGAGGATTATATGACCAAGGTAAATATAGTTAGTAACGGTGGCTGTCAACTGCTCCAAGATGAGGTCAGTTTTTTAAGAACTAGTAACATACTAGTGCTGTACTCTAAAGAGATAAATAAGCATGCAATATTCGCTAAAGATGAGTAGTTGTGTTAATCTGGTTGGTCATGTGATCAAACATTTCTAACTATCTGTAGATGAATAATTGCTAGGGCTGAAAGTCCTCTAACATTATTGAAATGCTTTCATTGGGATTGTCTCCCCATGCCATATTGTAAACACTGCTAATAGTCATATTGTACACCTAATACACCATTCTATTAAACTGGTTTTGCTCTATTTGTTATTATATTTGGTTTTCAAAGCTATTATATTAATATGTAATGTGCTACTTCATTGTATAGTAATATATAGGTCTAGTCTTCCAGATCTGCACTTTTCTTACTCACCTCTATTTGCCTTATCTACCAGCCTCTTACAATTTCAATACATTGTATCCTTAAACTACTCATGTTGATAAGTTAATGCAATAAATATTTTAGCAAACAGCAGTCACTTGGTGTAGTTGTACATGCATAGCTCAAGTGGTACTGCTGCTCAGAGAGGGAGAGAGTAAAAGTATCAATGCAAGCATTGTTGAAAAAATGAGGAAAGTGGTGGAGAGCTATGAATATGGCTGGCAATGAATAAAAAATCTCGTCAAACTTGCGGGTTTATCTTCTCTAGAGTCTCGCGAAATAGAAATTTTGAGTTTTTCGATCTTGCTGGTTCGAGTTTTGGTACATGAATTTGTTGAGCAGAGTGGACAAAAACTAGTCTGTTGCGCCCTGCGCAATGAACACTGTTTAACAACCCGCCTGTTAACACTGCGAGCACGAATACCAGTCGATGGAAAATAGTAAAAAATAATAAATATATTCGATAGAATTATAATTGCATTGTAAATTTTATGATGTATCTGATGTTTGGAAATTTTAGACACGAAACCCATATCAACAAACTCAATACCCAAAAAACCTGTCGGCCAAAAAGTACTGGTGCCCAGCACCACTCGATACTCAAAGAACTCGAACGAAAGGGGGTGAGTCTAAACTCGTTGGCCAAGAAGTACTCGTGCCCAACACTTCTTCCCATGATTACCTATGTACTTACAAGAAAGGCATATACACTGTAATCATGCGTCTTTTTGAGGCACATGATCATGTGCCATGATGGCACATGATGTGGCATCATGTGAAAGGCATCATATCAAAAGCACATCAAGTGCCATTATGATGGCACTTGATGTGCCATCATAATAGCGCATGTGCCATTATGCCAAATGGCAAAGGGTTCTTACAGGACTTTTTGGTACAAATCATGTGCCAAAAAGTCACTTCTAAAAGCTACTTCTAAGTGCCATGTCCTGTACATGCCCTTACAGGAAATGACACTGAGAGATTACTGAAGCAAATTCTACGCACAGGCTTAGTCACATACGTGTGACAAATTTAATTGCTCCACTGGAGGTACTAAAAGATGCATTGAGTAATAAATCAATTAATCAGTAAAAATTTGCTTAATTCATGCGAAGCCCATGATTTTCAGGCTGGATTTTAACTACACCTATTTAAGTATCATCAGAATACTGATTATCTAACTACAGTAGATGAAGACCCGACATGACACGGGCGGTTAAAAAGCTGCCTATAATCAGTGGCAGGTAGTGTAGTTGCTGGTGGCTAATGTTCTTTACCTGATGAATTTGCGTAACTTAAGATAGTAACTTAAGCTAAGCTATAATTAAGTTATAATCTTGTAAATTAACTTATTATAATAAGATCAGTCATATTATGTTATTTATGTTTCGAGTCATGATCTATCATGTAATCATGATCTTCAAGTATGCTAGTAGTAACCAATAGTATTTTTGCAAGCTATTTGAGCCCGTGAGTTTAACTGATGTAATAAATATGTGCACACTTATTCCATTGTATGGCAAGTAGACCGATTGGTGTGGTGGAAAAACACACCTGTGTGAAAAAATAAGTTCTGAGTTCAATTTCAGTACAAAGTGGTTTTTTGTTCCGAGAACTTAATCACTACAACTGGACTTGCGAACAATAAACAAACACGGAGATATGTAAATATAGATAATCAGGGTTGTGATAACCCTGATTACAAACAGCATTTGCACAGCTGTTTGTATTGTTCTATTGGGCTCAGAACATACTCCTGTTGGGTAACAGTAATAACCACAAGCAGGAAAATACTGCGAGTTCAGCACATGAAGTTAGCTACATGCAAAAAGATATTAACACATTTAACAAACAAAAAGGTTATTTGAAATACCTCACGAAGCATTGCAACATGTAATACTAACCGGTATGTAAAAGAACTATTTTTGGTATGTTCATTTTAGAACAACTCATTGAATATGTGTCACCAATGAGATGGCCACACAAATAAGTAATTTTATTGGTGTATGTAGCCAAAACTCACTTCTATGTTATTGCATAATTCCTTTTTATGAATTAATTTATCTGTTGTCCTTGCAAATAGTAACAACTTGTAATATCTCTTCAACTTTATATTCAGTCATATTATGTCTTGTATATAGGGAGGCCCTAATGAATATATGCTACTCTATCAAAACTTGTAAATGGAATGGTCTAAGTGGATATAGCTTCATATATATCACAGTATTGTTGAAGAAATAAATCCATTAGCAACTACCAAAATTTTATCAAGTGCAAAGGTTTCCAGTCGATGGTCCTAATTATGTGCATAAAGAACGCATCTTAACTATTTTATAGTCTTAATATCTTCTCCATATCCTAATTAGCTATATAAATCAATATCACTCATGTAGTGGTACATAGTTGGATAAATCAGTGACTTGTTCTATTAATTTTACTGTATATCTTCAGTAATTGCCCTTCTACATCATTTGTACCATCATATCAGTACAATTGGAAGTTGTGTACTCCTGATACTCATCAATAGCCTTTTTAAGTTGAAATCTTTCCAGACAAACTGTATAATGAGGTTTCCTGCATTTAAACTCCCTAAAAAACCAGAATGAAGAAAAGCAGCATAAGTTTCTTCGTGAATTTTAGAATGAAAATACAAGCAGATGTACAATAAAAGGTTGTGACCTCCTTTCTTGTATGGACTTTTGCATGCAATCATAGTTGTGAATTCTTTCCAGGAGCTATGGTTAGATATACATGTACTTTTACTATTATGTTCAGTATAGATTTTCTTACAATAAACTGCTCAGTCTGAATTTCCTATATACGTATATATTTGTCAAACCTTTGGTTGTTCCACTATGTAGTGCTCAACAAACAGTAGTTTCGGTATACATAAGTGTGCTAAGGAAAAGTTAAAGGTATGTCTATTCTACAATGCTCCCATGGCAATTGTAAGATGGTGCATTTGTCTTGCATCATGCATGATAATTTTTGTTATTTCTATTCTATGTCCTACCAATGAAAGCTGAAAGAAAATGGCTGCTTCAACTCATTTTGCCAGATTTGATTCAAATGGAGTGTTTTACTAAGAAGACTGTATTATCAGTTTACGTAGTTTATAATTTTATTTAAGAAAGACATAGCCTTTACTAGATATAAAACGCTTGTTTACACGTATAGTCTAGTTATACAAAAATGGAAGCTAAATGACAATGATGGACAAGTGTTATAGTATGGTATAATAGGGTAAATGAGAAATGGGTCCACCTATGGGGAACAGGCTGACACAAGGCTCCTATTCACTGGTGCATTTCGCCTGCTGTATTTTTATCCTGGGCTAGTACACCTTAAAGCACTGGTTCTTAATTAGAGGAGCCCTAATTGTTAACTTTAATTGTCACCCCGAAAGCATTTGAAAAATCTTGGAAGGAAATGGAGCATTTTTTAATTTACTACTATTTCTCTCACACTAAAGTTTACTATAAGAAAGATAACGGTAAGACCTGTCTCTTATACGTACCTACGCAGTCTGAGAGTCAAAGCGGAGCCATTGTCAGATGGTACACTTCTCTACATATAGAAACTTTGCTTATGTACAGCTAGTTATTGTTACCCTCAAGAATTTGAACCATTACCTCCAAAGATATTTCCAGTAAAGACAAACAAAAGCAGAAGTAAGATAAATAATAGGGTTGTTTAGATAATATGCATGTAACAGTGAGATAATGACTAGTGATCCAAATCTTTACCGAATATTTAATTGTCACGGTAAAAATATCATTCGGTAGAAAAATAGTCCATAAAAGTAGTAACCATTATTGAAAAACCAGCTCAAGACATTCATTTCTTTTTTGATTGGTAACCAGACAATTCTTAGTAAAGTCTTTCAACTGCACTAGCGGTATTATTAAAGGTTGACTTGCAACAAAATTTACATTACAGTTATTTGGTTCACAGTTCATGGTTAAAAGTTCACCATGTCATACTCTCCTGTGTTGTTGGTACAAAAGAAGTGGAAACATGATTGCAAGCTCTTAAAACAAACAGTTAATCGCTGCCATGATGAAAACGCTGTAGGTTGAAATCCCTCTCAAAACGGTGCAAATGGGTTGTAGTTAAACACGATGTGCTTCTGTTTACACTTTCATGCAACCTCCATCGACGAAATATTTTCACAAATATACCTCACGTATTCAATAAAACTATGTCAATTGTTTTATGCGTCTATTTCATTATCATTGTAATGCTGTCGCTTTTAACACTGATATCTCAAAACCTATCCTAAAAACCAGTTTAATTTGTTAATCTTAGCTTGAGGGTGTGGATATCATCCTCTGATAAACATGAAGAGCCTGTTGATCCCATTTAATTGTCAAAAAATGCTGCAAAAGTTGTTCGCGCCATTTTGTTGGAAATGTGGGTCACATGATCAGATTATGCCAAAATGATTTGACCGAGCTGAAACGAAACTGTAAAGTAGCAAGTATCTCTATTTGATGAGGGATTTTCAATGGAACCAGAAGTGTTTTTTCATAAACTATTGCTACGAGACGTTTTATATTGAGCCTTTTATTGGCCAATTATTTTCCATGATAATGTATCGTGTCAAAACATTAACCACGTCGAGTTGAACACGTCATCAAAATAAAGGTATTCAACACAGTCTTTACACAGTCATAAAACTATTGTTTTAATTTATGTTAAAGCCAAGTTTAGATTTTAAATATTCGTTCTTTGATTATTACTACCTTAGGAAGCGTGTTGAAGAAAAATATTTCAAGTCAGAGAACAGTTCTTACCAAGTAAATCAAGATTCTTACGTTGCTTCTAGTTAGCATGTGGTCCATTTGTCTACTGATATGGTTTCTAACAGAAACATATATATGTCAGGTATGATTAGTCTTCTAAAGATAAAGACATCTACTATATTATCAAAGACCTCACTAGCATTGAATGACTTACTTGTGTAGCTATTGCTGTGGAGTGTGATCATAGACAACCGTTCCTTTACACCATAGTGGTAGACTCTGAGTCTACACGCTGGGATTAACATGCAAGATGAATGTATTGCATGTTAATCCCAGCGGATAAAATCAGTAAGTTGTATTAGTAGATGTTACTCAGTTCATAAGTTCTGTGAACCTGTTTGTTGAATGTCCCTTTGATTACATAGTCTGCTCTATAGTAGTAGTTGTACCTAATTTTGTGTGAGCACTTGTATGTAACTATAACTGTTGTGTACCAACACTTCTTTACAGATTACATAGTATTCTGTTTGTAATAAATTTTACATTTAGTATGGTGATGTTGTTAGTTACCAATACTATATTTTGACAATACCCTGTTATAACATTTTTTTACCATAACAAAGCTCCGTGCTTTCCTTGTTAAATTAGAGACTGGAGTTGTTCTCTCACAAGTTCATCACTATGTATGGCCAAACCAATAGAACAGGCAATGATGAATGAATTTTGCAGTAATAGCACAGGTGAGCTAATGGAAATGCACAACATACATTGATGATTTCAGCTGTCTTCAGACCAAATCACTGTTCACTGCATCGGTTTGAATAATCTGATTTCTATTTCTTGCCACAAATTACGCAAACAAATTATAATATTGGTTGGTTTTAATAAATGCTTGGCTAAAACAAAAATTCTTTGTTCTAAACAAGTTTGAGCAAGTTGAATGAGAGTTGTCTGCTCATGCATCAGACCGCTTTTTGTGAGTAGGCAATTGTTTCTTAGCTTCTAGTTTAATTAAAAATGTAACACCTTCAAAGTAGATAAGGTATTGTGAATCCTGCTGTTTGGTTGAAGTCTACCAGTAGTACCAGACAGGATGACATATTAAATATGGCTGCCTGTGTAAGCTCATTAATCTTCTATTCATGTATTGGCTAGTAAGGAGTATTTGGGTTGTTAGTTCATAACTATATTATAACATAAAATGGCTCCTTACATCCCAACTGAGAGCTTGCTTAGCTTGCTTTTGTCCTCTAAACTGTTTATTTTGTACTTCTAGTGTTAGACTCTTTGCTCTATAATGACATTTCACAATGGTAGTGTTATCAGTAATTGTCACGCTGAAATGCTGTCAGTGTTTAGGAAGGTCACTTATTTATAACAATACCATAATGGTATGGTTATACATGTAGATAATAGTCAATCTAAAAAGGGACCTTGCGATTGTTTCTAAGATACCATTCATTTATTCTCTGTTGCCTTGTGACTTTTTGTAAATCCAGTTTACTGTCCAGGTTCACTTTGACATTACAATCAACAGATCACAGAGTTTATTTCAGATGTTAACTGGCATTGACTTAGGATCTCCTCACTGTTTCCTTTGTTAGCTGTATGTTTTCTGTTCCTTATGGTTTCTGTTTATAGACTACAATAAGAATGATATGGTTTTGATATATAGAGTACGACTTTTTAAAGATATGACAATACAATGTAGCGGAGTTGTGTTTTTTAAGTATTCATGTATATTGTACAGTTTTCCATGTTGACTCACTAGACATATTTTGAGATGACAGCTTACACATTATTGAGAGTCTCTCACAGGCTCTCAAGGTGAGCTACTTGCTTCTCTCACCACTCTAGCTATTGTCAGTATTCCTTTGGTCTCTATTTTCTTAAACCGCCTGACTGAATGCATGTATACTTCTATTGACACGTCAATAGTTTGTGATCAACTCAAATATACGCAGTGAGGAAACTGCTATTGACGTTGATTCCGTGTTGAATCAACGTCGGAAAACTATTCATCACGGGCTAGCTGGGTTACGCCACGCACTCAAGGATCCTCACGCTTCCTAGTGAGGAAGTGGAGGGAAGCTTGCATTTGCTAATAATATATGCTGAACATGGTCTTCTTGTGTACACATTAGACTTGATCATTTTCATTCACCTGTTCATATGGTGTTAGTTCAGCAAGTGGAATAAATGACTGGTTGAAAGTCAGTTTTTATACATTTAATAAAGATTCTCATGTGACAGTGTCAGGAAGTCTCAGGAGGAGCATAAGATTCACAAACAAGTTTAGTTTGTAGTATAAATGGGCATCTACCTCTACCTGAGCTAAGTGAAGTACTGTGAAGCACTGCTCTGGTAGTTGTCTACTCATGACAACAGGATGACACAGAAGAGCAACAGTTAATTTGTTGCTATTCTATTCATCGAGCGACAAAATACCTATTTTGTTGCTTAAAAAATACGGTTTTTATGGTGAAGATTTAATATATTGTCATAACAGTTATCCTTTGGATGTTACTTTCAGACTTGAACAGCAAGGTAAAGATTGAAGAGTGTTGCTTCTGTTGTAGATATTTTTAGTATAGAGGTTCAACTATATTTCCTTCCTTCATGTACTGCGCTATGAAAATTAAAAGCAGCCTAACGGTTTAGTGTCAAATATGTACCAGGTAAGCGCTATTATTCCTACTACAGTCAATGCAATGCTGCCTTAATCGTGACAACCTTACCTTAGTCATAACAATCTTATCTTAGTCATAACAATCTTACCTTAGTCATAACAATCTTACCTTAGTCATAACAATCTCATCTTAGTCATAATAATCCTACTTTAGTCATAACAATCCTATCTTAGTCATAACAATCCTACCTTAGTCATAACAATCTTATCTTAGTCATAACAATCCTACCTTAGTCATAACAATCTTACCTTAGTCATAACATATCTACCTTAGTCATAGCAATCCTATCTTAGTCATAACAATCTTACCTTAGTCATAACATATCTACCTTAGTCATAGCAATCCTATCTTAGTCATAACAATCTTACCTTAGTCATAACAATCCTACCTTAGTCATAACAATCTTATCTTAGTCATAACAATCCTACCTTAGTCATAACAATCTTACCTTAGTCATAACATATCTACCTTAGTCATAGCAATCCTATCTTAGTCATAACAATCTTACCTTAGTCATAACAATCCTACCTTAGTCATAACAATCTTATCTTAGTCATAATAATCTTATCTTAGTAATAACAATCTTATCTTAGTCATAACAATCTATCTTAGTCATAACAATCCTACCTTAGTTATAACAATCTTATCTTAGTCATAACAATCTTATCTCAGTCATAGCAATCTTACCTTAGTCATAACAATCCTACTTTAGTCATAACAATCTTATCTTAGTCATAACAATCTTATCTTATTCATAATAATCTTATCTTAGTAATAACAATCTTATCTTAGTCATAACAATCCTACCTTAGTCATAACAATCTTATCTTAGTCATAACAATCTTATCTCAGTCATAGCAATCTTATCTTATTCATAATAATCTTATCTTAGTCATAACAATCCTATCTTAGTCATAACAATCCTACCTTAGTCATAACAATCTTATCTTAGTCATAACAATCTTATCTCAGTCATAGCAATCCTACCTTAGTCATAACAATCTTATCTTAGTCATAACAATCTTATCTCAGTCATAGCAATCCTACCTTAGTCATAACAATCCTACCTTAGTCATAACAATCTTACCTTAGTCATATCAATCATATTTTAGTCACAGTACTCCTACCTTAGTCATAACAATCTTACCTTAATCGTAACAATCCTACCTTAGCCATAACAGTCCTACCTTAGTCATAACAATCCCACCTTAGTCATACAAAACCTACTTTACTTTTTAAAACCTTGTTAAAACTTCTAAAAAACTTTTTAAAAAATATGAAAGTAGGTAAAACCTACTTTTATATGTAATCAGATGATTTTGAGAATTTTGGACCATTTTGATAAAAATGAAAAAGGTTTTATTTTGATTTTGACCAAGTTTTCTAAAAATGCTCAATTCGACACAATTAGAAGATTTTGAAAGTTTTGACAAATTTGAGATAACAAAAGTTACATATCGATTTTAACCAAACTTGCTGAAGGCTTAATTCGACGTAATTACATGATTTTGACTGTTTCAGACCAATTTGACAAAAACGAAAAACTTAACATACCGCTTTTGATCTAACTTGCTAAAAAAGCTCAATTCGGCGTAATTATATGATTTTAAGCGTTTCAAAACAATTTGACCAAAAAATAAAAAATTTACACACTGATGATTTTGACCAAATTTGCTAAAAATACTAAATTCAGTGTATTTAAATGATTTTGAGCTTTTTAGAACAGTTTGACGAAAATGAAAAAGTTACACACCAGTTTCTGTTTACATATCACAGTAGGAAACGTGGTGATGTGCGGGTTTTCTTTAATTTTTGTTAAAATGGCCTGCCGGTGAATGTTTTAGAGGATGGTTTTTATGAAATGAAATTATCATCAATAAAGTAATGTACTTGTATATATACATTGTTCTTAAGAACCAGTCAGAGTTTTGACACAGAGTGTTTTAGTGATCGGGCAAAAAGCTCGGAGCATATTTGTGTTGAGTTAAAGTGAACTTGGCCAAAAATGTGGACACACACACACAGATCAACAGACAGACACATGCACACAATTGCACATAAACAAAATGGGCTTTATTAATATATATAATGTGTATATACTGCATATTTCTTTCTAAACCTCTCCATATTTAGTCAGAGGGCCTGTGGTTTCCCGTGGAATTCGAATGATTAAAGCATGCCACCTGTCTAGATGCCTTCAGTAGGTCCCAAAGAGCAAGAAAAGTTTTGGTGGCAAATTCTGAGGGGTGCGATCTGGTGTAAATTCTGAAGGCGGCCATCTTGGTTTTTTCAAAATGGCCGCCATTTGAATATGTTTTTCACCTATAACTCGAGTACGAGACAAATTATTTCATTTCTAAAATAGTAAGCATGATAAATGAGAGAATTGATTTAAAAAAAAAAAGATGATGATGATTATGATGATGATGATTATGATGATGATGATGATGATGGTGGCGGTAATGGTAATGACTGCATACATTGTTTTATTTTTCAGGGCTGATTGGTCTACCACAGTATAACATGGCTAACTTCGAACCCCCTTCTGCAAAAGTGCCGAGGCAAGATACTGACTTTCACCTTTGCTTCATATGCCAAAAAGACACATCCGAACGTCTAGTTGAGAAACCTTCTACCCATGGTAAAGTTTTGGAATGCATCAGAGAGCTGGCAACCTATGGTGATGGAAACTTTCCTGAAATCAACAGGAGAGTAAGTGACGCTTCTGTAGAATCCATAGCCTCACAAGGTGCAACTTGGCATAGAAGCTGCCAAAAGGACACTTGTCATTCATCAAGGCGTAAAAGGGCAAAAATACGATATGAACAGTTATTAGCACAGAGAAAACAATCTCACTCTGCACCAATTTTTTTGCCTGCTGCCACCAATTTTACACGGTCTCAGTCGAAACCATATGACAGTGATGTCTGCTTCTTTTGTGAGAAAGAAGGTTCTTATCGCCATCCACTATCTAAAGTACAAACTGATGCTGCTGGATGGCATCTTCATTCAGCCATTAAAATGAGTAACAATGACAACTTCCGTGTGAAGCTCAGCACTGCTATAAACCCCAAAGATGCACCTGCTATTGATATTCAATATCACAACAAGTGTTGGACCCCTCATGTAACCAATATTCTCTGCCGTAAATCATCTGAAACACCAACAGACAATGTAGCAAATAAAATTGCAGCTGATATTGAATTTATAAGTCTGGTGGAAGAGACTCTACTTGATGGCAAAATTCTCACAATGCCTAATCTACACCAAGCGTATGTGGATATTCGGTCAGCGAATTACGTTAAGAAGCCAGACTGTGTCCGGAAAAAGGTCAAAGATCTTATTGAAAATGAGAGTCCCGGTGTAGAGTTTCATACACCAAAGAGAAAAAATGAATCTGCCCTTGTAAGTTTGAAAGATACCAGAGATGTAGCAGTACAGATTGTGTCTGAACCACAGAAGGCCAAAATTGCAGCTGACATGAAGACACTCTTTGAAGCTTCCATTATCCTGAGAAAAGCTGTTACAAAAGCAAAACTGTGGAACTTCAGTGGATCACTGACAGATACAACTGACGAGAATGTGTCACCAGAGTTGTGTACATTCTTATGATGGATTCTGCAGGGACACAAGTCAAATCTCAAGACTGACATACCCGAGGGGAAAAGAGCAGCTGTGAATAGACATGCCAAGAGCCTTGCGCAGGGTATAGTATCTTTCCATCTCTCAGATTGTCAAGTAAAGCGTACATCTGATAGAGTACGACATTACCGTGAAATGCCAGTTGAGTTGGGTATTGGAGTATCCATACTACAAGCAATAAAAGGTAAAACGGTGATCAACCTGCTACATGGTTTTGGTGTTTCAGTGGCTTATGAGCGGCTCCAGAAGCTAGAAACTCAAATAGCTAATGCTGCTCTTCAGAGAATGCAAGACAATAATGGGGTCTACATTCCTGCAAAAGTTGTTTCTGGTTGGCACATATTCTTTGCAGTAGATAATGCTGATTTTGCAAAGGATACACCAAATGGAAAGCGTACTTTTCATGGCACAGCTATGGCAATTTATCAGAGGCGTTTTTCAGATGACATAACACCAACACTAGAACTCGCAGGGAAAGCCCAAATGAAGACAGTCAAAGAAATTCCTTCCACTATCTCTGAGCTTCTTCCATGTCAGATGCCAAAATCTCCCAAACCAAAGAGCCCAGTTTACCCCACATTTGCTTTCAACCAACAGAAACCACTCGGTTGCGACAAGCATGATCTGGCGTGGCTGCTGGGAAAAACTCTTTCAAACTAAGGACAATCTACAGAACAGGAAGTGCAATCTGATGCTGAACATGCTGAACAAGTTAACTCAGAATCCAATGATCAAATTCCCACTTGGGCAGCATACAACTCTCTTGTAGGCGGGCCAAGGCCACTCATATGTGTGAATACACCACCATTAATAGCTGCACCATAGCTCTTACGAAGTTCATCTTGTGTTTGATCATTATGACATTATATGGTCATTCGCTGAAGACAGCAACACATGAAAAGCGACAAGTCAGTGCCAAGACTTGTCGCTAGTGCTGGTTTTCACAATGCTAGCCCATGTGAAAACCAAAGATGAATTAACTGCATATCTAGCCAACAAGATACTTCAACATGCTGAAACAAATGGCAAGTGCCTTGTAGTTGCTTGGCGTGACCAAGCAAAAACCGCGCATAGAAAAGTTGACGGTCTCTCAAGCTCACAAGAAGAAGCAGACACTAAGCTAATTCTGCATTGTGTTAATGCTACAGAGAATGGTGCCACATCAATCAGGATTCATTCGCCAGATACAGACGTTCTCGTTCTAGCCATCAGACGTTATCCAAACCTCTGTAAAGATACATGTTTGGTAACAGGAGTCAAAGAAAAGCGTAGAGTAATACCCCTTGCCCCTATCTACAATACCTTGGATGAAAGGAAGGCTGCATGTCTCCCTGGCTTTCATGCACTGTCAGGGGCAGAGGTCACTGGATGATTTGCTGGTAAGGGAAAGCGAAAATTTTGGAAAATCCTGAAAGAACTTGACTCGGATGATGTCAAAGTGGATGCACTTGCACAGCTTGGTGTTGCAGAAAGACCATATGAGGCAATCATTGATGCCATTGAAGCATTTATTTGCCAGCTGTATTTGCCCCACACAGAATTGACCAATGTAGCAGATGTACGGTGGTGGCTTTTCAAGAAGAACCAGGCGCGATCTGAGGGTCTGCCTCCAACTAAAGCTGCACTTTTGCCAGCTATCATGCGAGCCCACTACCAGGCTATGATTTGGTACAATAACATCATCCCAAACCCAGAGTTACCACGCCCGGAGTATTATGGCTGGGATTTAGTTGACAACAAATTCAAGCCAGTGACGACATTTTTCCCTCCTGCTCCAGACGCCATAATCCATTTGGTAAAGTGTGAGTGTCACCAGTCTCACTGTGCCAACAACATGTGCAAATGCAGAAAGAATGGACTAAGCTGTACAGGACTTTGTGGGTGTTCCATTGATTCAGACGAATGCGAGAATGCAGAAAGTATGGCCTTAACAGATGATGAGGACAGTGATAATGAACTATAATGCATTATACTTGTAAGAAACTGTTGTGTCAGGTGCCATTGAACATTCCACTTTAGCAGAAATTATGTCCTAATACCCCATAATGTTCAGCATTTCAAAGGTTTATGGTATCAAAGTACTTGGCTGTATGGTGCATAAGTTACGTCGAGAGAAGTTGAATAATTTTCACAGTTAACGCATGCTCATGCATTATTACCATTACTCATACCATTACTACTATTACTCATGCACTATTAACTCCTATTTGGAGTTTTCTTGAAAATATATCAATTGCATGATAGATGGTGGCACCTTTGAAAAACAGGATGGCTGCTAGCCTTACTTACCTTAGCAATGTCATACCATGTTTTTTGGACTACTTAGTGTTGTAAAAATTGGTATTGCCACAAAAATTGCCTTCATAGCATGTTCACAATTCGAGTTACACATGAAAATGTATTCAAATGGCAGCCATTTTGAAAAACAAGATGGCTGCCAGCCTTCCATTTTACCCTAGCAATGTCAATCCATATTTTTCGGACTCCTTGGTGTTGCAAACATTGGTATTGCCACCAATATTAGCCTCATAGCATGTTCACAACCTGAGTTATGTGTGAAAAATCGTATTCAAATGGCGGCCATTTTGAAAAACCAAGATGGCCGCCCTCTTACACCCCTCAGATTTTGCCACCAAAACGTTTTTTGCTCTTTGAAACCTACTGAATGTATCTAAATAGGTGGCATGCTTTAATCATTCGGATCTCACGGGATAATCATATTGAACCACAGTCCCCCCTGACTAATTGGAGAAAAGAGCAGATAACTTCCCATATTTTACACTTTTATTTCACTGTAGTTGATCGGCGAAGCTGAACACTTTGAAAGCAATTTTCTAACAATAAATCTGTTTTAAGGTCTGTTAGAAGACAACTTCAGCTAATCATTTCTAATGGAATAAATGAAAGGACATATTTGCAGCAAACCATGTTTTATTTTCAATAATATCAGTCATAGCAAAACTATTCTTTCAAGATGTATTTTACTTGACCATCTCAAGCTTTAATTACTTTTCACAAATGAAAGCATTTTGAGTTGAACAAGCATCATCATCAAATCTAAACCAGGTCTTTGCTACCGGAACACCTTCTATGGTATATTCTCCAAACAAGGCAAGACAATTTTGGAGGCCTTCATAATTATCTGGCTCAGTTTCTGCCCAATCAAAAAATTGAATAGGGAAGTCTTGTTCCAAGCCCTTCCAGCTCCAAACATCACCTTTTTTCTGACCACCAATCCAACTGTTGACTCTCAGCCGTTCATGGAAACTCCTGAAGCCATGCATCCATATGACCTCTTCTTCAGTTTCAAGAGTGGCGAGATAGCCTCCCTTGTTTTTACAGGCTGTTTGAGCATCATCCCAAGATGTTTTCAAGTTAGTAAAGAACAATTAGCAAGAGTCGGAGCCTGGTCTGTGGATCCAATCCTGATCACAAGTTAAGCCATTAGATCCAGTACTAAAACCTATATCAATTTCACCAGTTTTATCGCATGAAGAGATGTAATAAAACATACTGGTGATGTAACTTGCTGTGCTTACATGCTTATACTAATTGAGCAGCTATGTCATTACCTTGAACATATAAGGAGAAAAAGGATAAATAAAGTGATAGAGATAGCCATAGAGTGCTACATATGAGATAGCCATAGAGTAGTACATATAAGATAGCCATAGAGTACTACATATATGATAACCATAGAGTACTACATATCAGACAACCATAAAGAACTACATATAAGATAGCCATAGACTATATATAAGATAGCCATAGAGTACTAGATATAAGATAGCTATTGAGCACTACATATAAGATAGCCATAGAGTACTAGATATAAGATATCCATAGAGTACTACATATATGATAACCATAGAGTACTACATATAAGACAACCATAAAGAACTACATATAAGATAGCCATAGACTACATATAAGATAGCCATAGAGTATTAGATATAAAATAGCCAGAGAGTACTAGATATAATATAACTATAGAGTACTAGATATAAGATAGCCATAGAGTACTAGATAAACGATAGCCATAGAGTACTAGATATAAGATAGCCATAGAGTGCCAGATATAAGATTGCCATAGATTACTACATATAACATAGCCATAGAGTACTACATATAAAACAGTCATAGAGTATTACATATAAGATAGCTATAGAGTACTAGATATAAGATAGCCATAGAGTACTACATATAAGATAACCATAGAGTACTACATATAAGATAACCATAGAGTACTACATATAGGAAAGTGTTGTAAGCTGACTAATCACACAGTACTATATAATCAATGTTATGGTAACTGGCCATAAGGTGCTGCACATATCAATGAGTAGCTGATCATAGTATGCAGCATATATAGGCATGGGGTAGACTTGTAATATATAATTTTAAGCATGATTATAAT
The DNA here is from genome assembly GCF_963576615.1 of Watersipora subatra. NCBI lineage: Eukaryota > Metazoa > Bryozoa > Gymnolaemata > Cheilostomatida > Watersiporidae > Watersipora > Watersipora subatra. The sequence goes on along the minus strand of NC_088709.1, from coordinate 41,877,657 downwards.
GAGTGAAGTCTAACAATAACATATTTATTGGAATATTATTTACATTAGGTTTTACAGTTGAATAATCAAAAGTAGTAAGTAATAGTTTGTTTCTATTGCAGAATCACTTTACAAAATTTACTTACATGAAAAAAGGACAAAGATCAGACAGAACTGTAAACTATGCAAGGCAGCCATGATCATGGCATAAAGAACCTATCATATGGTAAGACGGAAACTATGTGAACAGAACACTCCTATCTACAATGGGCTTAAGCACTATTATCTACTGTGGGTAGAGGCAGGTGTTCGGCTTCCTGACACTCAAACTATCGTTATCTATAATGCTGACTTAACTCGGTAGTTTGATAAATATATATTGGGAAAGAACTCAGTCTAAGGAAAAAAATAAATATTTTTAGTGTGTAATCATACTTTTGCTATAAAAAGAAGAGCTAGTTTGTTTAAAAAAGACAACTAGTCCGTTGTAACACAGGATATGTTATAACCATTTGACATACATAGTTTTACTGTTTAGTTTTTTAAAACCAAACCCGTTGAAGGTTTTTTGCTAACAGTGGTTGTGTGAGTTAGACTTTCATGTTTGAAAGATAAATATGGTATTGAAATTGTCACAAGAAAAATCTTGAAACTTACAAACATGTAGGGCATCACTTAGATAAGACCAGGTGAATGTACGGCCTTGATCTAGTAATAAAAGTCTTGGCACAAAGAACTTATTTTTATTTAACATATAACAGCAGTTACAGTTAACAGCAGACTTTCAAACTTCATATCATGAAAAAAGTGTTTGGTGCAGTTCAAATAAATTTAGAGGAAAAATAAAACAACTTTAAAGGTTTTGAAACTTTGAGAACAACTGTAACATTCAAATTTCATACGATGAGACAAATGTTTTGAGCAGGTCGAATAAATTAAGAAACAATATAAAGCAACTATAAAAGTGTTTAAATGTAAATGTGAAATAATTAGCAAGTAATAGCTAAGTTACGTCTGTTTTGCTACGATTACAATAAAGTATGATTTGGTAATGATACAATTAATATGAGCTGAGAAAACGAAATAAAAATCTTGAATATGTTAAATTAATAATAAAAATTCAGAGGTGTGATTGTTTAAAAAAGTTTACTGTTCCAGCAGAAACTTTGAATATGACAATACTGGTGCCTCTCGATTCTGGTACAAATATAAAAATGAGATATCAAACTGTCCTTGTTTGACCGAACAGAAAGAGAATGTAGAGGCTATTCCTACTCGAGTTAATACAATTGTCCGCATAAAAAGTATTAGCCTTGGCCGTGGTTTAGTAATTAAACCTTACGAAAAACTGGAAATAGAAGTTCACAAAAACACGAAAAATCATTGCGTTTCATAGAGTTTCAATTAATGCGTCATTTAGAGCCCGCCCAGTCGGTAAAAGGGGATATACAGTATATAGTAAAATCTATAAATTGGAAGAGCTTTCATAGACTCATGGTTAAACAATTGGATTACCAGCCTTCGGTGATGATCTTCATGAGTTCGGAACCAGCAAGATGCGAGCTTTTAATTCCAAGATTTCAATAGTTATAGCTGAACAAATGAAATGAAAAACTCTAAGATTTATATCTAGAGCTCTCTAGATCTTAGCTGTTACCAATAGCGCACTTTTCTGCAACTCACCTGAGTTGATTGTTGTTGGTATTTGGGCAAGCCACATTTTATGCGCCGGTGTTATTGCGCCCAGTGCCCCAATGACTACTGGGATTACCGTTGTTCTTTCATTCCAGCATTTTTCAATTTCTTCTCCAAGAGGGAGATATTTCTCTACCTTTTCTTTTTCTTTGCTGGCTATATTGTAGTCATTGGGTACTGCTATATCTATTATAGTAGCCCTCTTGTTCTCCTTGTCTACCACCACAATATCTGGTTGGTTTGCTAGGACATGCTTATCAGTTTGGATGTAGAAGTCCCAGAGGATCTTAGCGCGGTCATTTTCATTGACCTTCCCAGGAGCTTCCCACCAGTGTTGTGGTTTATTAAGGCCATACTCATCGCATAGACTTCTATACACAATACCTGCAACATGATTATGCCGCTCAGTGCATGCGTTCCCTAATAGCTGCCTGCATCCACTAATGATGTGTTGGGTGGTCTCAGGTGCATCTTTGCACAGTCTGCATCTAGGATCGTCTCTAGTGTGATAGATTTTCGTTTGGAGTTGCCTTGTTGGGAGCACTTGCTCCTGGGCTGCCATGTTTAGCGACTCTGTATTGACCGTTAGGTTTCCTTTGTTCAGCCACATATATGTCTAGTGAAGATCGCCAACCTTAGATATTTGTTGGTGGTAAGCACCATGAAGAGGTTTCGTGTGCCAGTCAATTTCCTCATCATCAGGGCGTAGGTCCGTTGTAAGAGCAGCCAATTGAAATTCAGCTAGCAACTTATCTGAGATGGCCATGGAGGCTGCATATGCTTTGATGCTTTGCTCCTCCTCTTTGACTGTCTGCTGTACACTTTTGAGTCCCCTACCGCCATCTTTCCTATCAAGATACAATCTAATAGTATCAGATTTTGGGTGGAGTGCTCCATGCATGGTCAGCAGTTTACGAGTTGCTATATCTGTTTCTTTGATGGCTTCCTCAGTCAACTTTATTATATATATATATATATATATATATATATATATATATAATAAAGTGGTATATATATATACTATATATATATACTGTATATATATATATATATATATATATATATATATATATATATATATATATATATATATATATATATATATATATATATATATATATATATATATATATATATATATATATATATATATATATATATATATATATATATATATATATATATATATAGAAGATTAAGGCATGTCTGATCAAGGTGACCACATAATATCCAAGACTAGACCCCCCTACTCACTCCTTAATCACTCTCTAAAAAAGATAGCATTAAACCAGCAAGTCTATCACTATTTGAACCAGAGCAGAGTGTTATCAAGGTTTTTAGGTTTTGCAGGTTTTTATACTTATAATGGGGGTAATATAAAAAATCTAAAAAGGCTGCGAAGACTTGCTGTTAGATCGATGATGTCGGACAAGGACAATTATGACCAACTATTGGAGGTCCTTGAGCTTGACGATTTTTGGTATTTCTGAATGTCTACTGCCTAAAGTAGTCTGACAGATTACCATATGCACCAGACCACCCACTTCATAGCTACACACCCCAGACTACCCACTTCATAGCTACACACTCCCGACCACCTACTTCATTGCTACACCCTCCCCTGCATAAAACTACTGAAAGCACCAGACATAAACAACTTGTTAATCCAGACCATCTGGATATCATAAGGATTTATTCTTCAAATACTATCGATTACCTACATGTATGTTATTATTATATTGATTTACGACATGATTTACTTTTGTCGGCATTGCCAGCAAAATAAAAATAAGAGCCAATAAAACCAGATACAAAGCTCTCTAACATTTGTTGCTCAAAATGAGTCACACACTGTTGTGAGGGCAATAAATCCAACAGGGCCGTGGAAGTGAAAAAGAGGAAAGTTGGGAGACTTTTATGAGTAAAGTTTGAATTCGATTTGCTGGCTGTGTGGCTATACATATTCAGGGTTCAAGCAAGGAAGTGTACAAATATACATTCTCTGCCAAAAAAGAAGATGTGTCTAAAACAAGATTTCCAAAACAAAAGGTACTTACTCTTCATACCAATTTGTAGTGGGCACTTGGAGAACGCACAGATGCACATAGATGAAGCTACTGTCTAGTTCATATAAGTAGTATATAGAGAGCAGATCTACACATAAAAGTGACGGATCCAGCGGGGGGATAGAAAAAGGGGGTTGTGAATTAAATTGGCTAGGGGTGTAGATTGAATCGTGTGGAGTTGAATGAGATGTTGGGGTTTGGGGGGAAATTGTGGTGTAGAGTAGGGGGTTGAATTCGAGGGGTTACGGATCCGCTCCTGGCGTAATCGGCGGATTATCTGTGGATGAGTCATCGGATTAGCGGGGGATGAGTCATCCGATTGAATGCGGATTATCGCGGGATTAGTCGGGGGAATCGTCGCGGATTAGTCGGGCGAATCGTCGCCGATTATCGGTGGAATAGTGGGGGTGAATATCTGGGACATCGAGGGCTGGATGGTTTTCCGGAGTGGATCTCGCGGATTATCGAGGAGAGCGAGAGATTACCTAGCGGATGAGTGAGGGGGTTAATATCTGGGACACCGAGGGGTTGATTTTTCGGAGATTGTTATATATTTGAAACATGGAATATATATGAGAAAGTGTTTATGTGCAAAGTGGAGAATGTTATATATTTGAGAACGTTGAATATATATGAGAAAGTGTTTATGTACAAAGTTATTTTTTTTGAAGATTTGATGTTTTTGTAATGTTGAAGCTCTTGAATGGTTAAGAATTTTAAGGATTTTTATTTTCGGTTTTTCATATATGTTGAATGAAAGATCAGTTTTATTACAAAATTATTCACTTTAAAAGATATATTTATATGTATTATTCATTATTTCCATCATCATTTCGTTTCAATAAAAATAAAATAGTTTATGTTTAACTTGAAATATATGAAATGTACAAGTAGATAAGTCACAATAAAGATAATATAGTATAAATGAAACATTGAATATATATAAGAAAATGTTCATGTACATTCTTTAAAACGAAGTGTACAAGTAGATAAGTCAGAATAAAGATAATATAGTATAAATGAAACATTGAATATATATAAGAAAATGATCATGTACATTCTTTAAAACAAAGTTTGTATCGAGTTGTTCATCAATCACTCATCGTCATCGGAAATAAGTGAGATAGAAGGATCCTTTTTGCATTGTACCGAACTCTCGTAAAATCTGCTTGCTTCTTCATGTCCCATGACTACTACATCGTAGTATTCGCGAGTATTGTGAGATGTTACTAGCCCCTTGTATATAATGATACCCGGACAATTTTCTTTCAACGAAAGGGCACATCTCGAAGGCATCGTTAAAGTTCCTTGAACTTCCTCTCCATCAACTTTGGTTGAAAATGCTACAGTTGGTACCACATCCACATTGCCTTCACCATCTTTGTATTCACTTGCTCCAACATTGTGATAGTGGAAAATAGATGGTGCTTTGAACTCCTTGAGATGACGAATCTCGAAATGTTGTATAAGTTTTTCAAGTTTCTTCGATCTCAGATTGGCTAGAGTACGTTTCATATCTGAGGGAGTTGAGGTTCCTTCTGTTACTCTTCTTAAATCATGGTAACTTCCCTGTCCATTAGCCTTAGGTTTTAATCCAAGATATACCATAATACTTGGATAAGACAGCGATCCATCCAGAAATCGTTTTGGAGCAAATACAGCAGTAGATTTACTAATCCCATTTTCCACATAGTTGAAGTGAATGATACAGCACGCTCCATGGATCGAATGAGCTTCTTCCGTTTTTGTCACCTCCATAATCAATCCTATTGAAAGATCTGACATTCTCTGCAGTGATTTTGCTTCCATTAAAGTAGCCTTACTTAATGTTCTTAACTTGTCTGCCACATCTTTTACCCTTTGCTCCAAATTCGTTTCGATTTGGTTGGATTTCTTCTTCTTCGTTGAAGGAGTCGTGTTAGAAAGAGTTACAGGTGAAATTCTCTTTTTCGTCATCTTCACTGAACTATTCGATCCAGGTTTTATCACTCCAGATTGAGTATTATCCTCCATAGTTGTGTAGTGTGTTAATTCTCTGAGTTTGAATGAAGAACTGATATCGTTTTAGTAAAATTCTGCTGGTTATATACAATTCTCCTCATCAAATGATTAATGAGTTTTGATAAATTTAGTTGCATCATCCATAATATCAGAAGACTTTTCGCGAAATTGAAAATCGCGAGATTCAATTTCGCGAAAGTTGACTATATAATATATAAAATGTGTAATTTCGCGAAATCCAATTTCGCGAAATTCACTTTTCGCGAAATTCGATTTCGCGAAAGTTGACTATATAATATATATAATGTGTAATTTCGCGAAATCCAATTTCGCGAAATTCACTTTTCGCGAAATTCAATTTCGCGAAAGTTGACTATATAATATATATAATGTGTAATTTCGCGAAATCCAATTTCGCGAAATTCACTTTTCGCGAAATTCAATTTCGCGAAAGTTGACTATATAATATATATAATGTGTAATTTCGCGAAATCCAATTTCGCGAAATTCACTTTTCGCGAAATTCAATTTTGCGAAAGTTGACTATATAATATATATAATGTGTAATTTCGCGAAATCCAATTTCGCGAAATTCACTTTTCGCGAAATTCAATTTCGCGAAAGTTGACTATATAATATATATAATGTGTAATTTCGCGAAATCCAATTTCGCGAAATTCACTTTCGCGAAATCCAATTTCGCGAAAGTTGAGTGAGACAAGTTGGATTAGAAGTGATTTATAGCTTTTGTGCAGGTTCCACCTCCTTGAACTTGACTAGTATAAATACAGCCAAGTTTGATGGACTCACCATTATCGAGAGTTTTTTTCGAACTATTTCTATACCTAACTGGATTATATATCTCACAAAAGTTTGGATTAATTCTACAATTTGGATATCTACGTATAATCTTCTCTCAGAACTTTGGATTATATTTCTCCGAACTAACTGGATTATATATCTCACAAAAGTTTGGATTAATTCTACAATTTGGATATCTACGTATAATCTTCTCTCAGAACTTTGGATTATATTTCTCCGAACTAACTGGATTATATATCGCACAAAAGTTTGGATTAATTCTACAATTTGGATATCTATGTATAATCTTCTCTCAGAATTTTGGATTATCTCTGTTTCACTGGATTATATTTCTCCGAACTAACTGGATTATATATCTCACAAAAGTTTGGATTAATTCTACAATTTGGATATCTATGTATAATCTTCTCTCAGAACTTTGGATTATCTCTGTTTCACTGGATTATATATCTCCGAAATTTGAATACACCAAGGAAATGTATCCGGCATCTTCCCATTCAGAAGGAGACTGGAGCAAATCTGATGAGGTGAGTTGATTTACAATAATTGGTGGAAAAAATTTTTAATGAATGAATAAATGTAGAGAGAATAGTAAAATGAGATTTTTAATTCTTGGCAGCTGGAAATCTTCCTCAAAGATGTTCAAGCTTTCACGAGAGCATAATTTAATTTCATCGGAAAATTCTGCTCCTTCCACTTCAATTGATAATAGAGAAAGAAGCAGAAGTAGGGAAAGAAGTGTATCATCCGTTTCAGCTAATAAATATATCTGCTTAGAATGTTCGACTTCATTTAACAAAAAATCAAACCTCAAAAGACATGTTAAACACATTCATCTCCAATCGAATGAAAGTTCAGAATCGTTTACAACATCAACTAATGATTCTTCGGAACAATATCACGAATATGATGATGATGATGATGCCTCGATTATTATACAAGTTTCCAATCCCCCTTTCATTTTCGAAAAAGTAAAGATTGTTTCTCATCATTCTTCATTTCGTTCTGCTTCAACTCAAATTGGAAGAGGAGATCTTAGTCGATCTAAGATAACAGTAACTCCTATTACTCGAAATCTTGCTGATGATGAATCCGATGAATCAGATGTATCAGAAGAAGAAAATACAAATGAAATCGAAGAAAATAGATATTTATCTGATCAACCTACAAATCAAATCGAAAGAAACGAAAATGAAGTGGACGCTGATGATGACAATTTAGTTGGTATTAATGATAGAGTCGAGCCCATCGTTCCTATCGAAAATGAAAGAGAACAAGATAATCAGGATATCATTCCTGTTAATGATGATGAGGAATGGGATGAGTTAATAAGAAGATATTGGAATGCTATGAAAACAAAAAGACGACGAGGAAAAGTTGTTGAAACGTTAAACGTAAATTTATGGAATGGAAATATTCCTCAAGCAGAACTTCCAACTCCAAACCATTCGGAAAGAATATGGAACGAGATGTTGACAACTTGGAATGGGTTACAAACAAGAGCTAAGTTAAATTGTAGTGTGGGATGCATTCTTGAACATAAAACTTCAGGAGAATTAAGATATTTTCATGCTTCATCGAATAATGCTACAATTTTCAAAAAAGCAAAACTGATTACAACAAGACAGGAACTACAGAATTTCTTTGAAGAATTGACAAGACAAGATCTTGCTGCTATAGCGATTCGAGAACGCCCGAATACAGCTTGGAAATTGAATGTAATTACCAATATTTCATTCTATTTCTATAAATTGATTGGAATGGGGCAAATAGGAATGGCTTCAGATCTTCCGACTCACATTCTTAACAATCGACATGTAATCACTATGCATAACATTCCTCATAGCTGCACTCCTTACACAGACAATCTCTGTTTCTTCAGATGTTTAGCATTGAAGGAAATGTGTAAGTGTTCAAACCGATGTAGTTGCACCAGACAAAGACCAAAACAGCTACTTGTGAAGGTGCTATTTCAAAAGTACTCGAATCACATTTCTTCTTCCTCATCCAACAAAGTTCTGATGAATAATTTTCCTGGAATTGAGTTAGGAGACTTAATTTCTCTTGAGAAATGTTTTGACCTCCGTATAACCGTATTTTCTCTGAATGCTGATGAAACCTCAACAGTCATCTGGACATCATCCCAAAAAGAGGGAAAGGAACTCTTCCTCGATTTGCAGAACTCTCATTTCAGTTTCATCAAGGATGTTAATGCTTATACTAAAGGGTTTAGTTGTCCTTCCTGTGAAGTGAGCTTTACAAAAAGAGGAAATTTCAATAGACATAAATGTAGTCAAGAAGTAGTAACAAACTTCATCTTCGAAGGAGGAAAGTTTAAGGCAACACCTACAATTTTCGAACAACTGAAACGAGAGATAGGAATATCCGTGGCTGAGGAAGATACTTATTATCCCTTTTTAATCACCTATGATATCGAGTGTTATCTTCCAAAATCCGACCTTCCACCAAATTCCAATTCGGTTACATTCACATCGAGACACGAATTGATGAGTATATCAGTTTGTTCAAATGTACCCGGATTTAAGGATCCAAAGTGTTTTGTAAGTGAGGGAGATACTGATTCTTGTATATCTTCTTTTGTTCAGTATATTTCCCAAATTACTGATGAAGCCCGGGATATCCTTGAAAAAAAACTTTACTACATTAGACAGTTGATGAAGGCAAAAGCTGAAAAGCAAGGAAAAGTTGAAGAAAGATTTAAATCCTGCAAATTTTCCAATCCTCGAGTATACCATTCAAGAGAGGAATTTTGTCATTTATTTAATCGTTTCGACAAATTCATCTCACGTATTCCGATTCTAGGATTTAATTCACAAAACTACGACCTGAATGTGATGAAAGGACCTCTACTTCGATGTCTTCAAGACACAGAAGACGAAGATTTTGATTTTGTAGTGAAAAGAACAAACAAGATGAGCTGTATTCAATCAAGAAGATTCAAATTCTTAGATATTTCCAACTTCATTGCTCCAGGATTTTCCTATGCAAAGTATCTCAAAGCTTTCAAATGCTCTCAACAAAAAGGATTCTATCCTTATGAATATATGGATGATCTTGAGAAGTTGAAACAACCGTTTCTACCAGCTAAAGAATGCTTTTACAGTTCTTTGAGAGATGAACATATTTCGGATGCTGATTATGAAATCTGTTTAAACAATTGGAAACAAGAGAAGATGAAAACGTTAAAAGATTTTCTAGTATGGTACAACAATCTCGATGTAGTACCATTTGTTGAAGCTGTAGAAAAACAAAAAGAAGTTTACAGAACCATGGGAATCGATATGTTGAAAGATGCCATTTCACTTCCTGGATTGGCAGTAAAATGGATGTTGAAACTTTCAGATTCGCCTCCTCATCCTATGAGTTCTCATCATCAGACAATCTCATCACATCATTTCAAAGCTTGTCAACCTGTCTGTCTGATCAAGGAAAGTGATAAAGATATTTACTTTACTATCAAGGACAATATCGTAGGTGGACCTAGCATTGTTTTTCACAGACTTCATGAGTCGAAGAAAACACTGATTCGAGAAAGAAAGTTTGGAAAGGAATCCAAACTTTGTGAACTTATTCTAGGAGTTGATGCAAATGCATTATATTTGTGGAGTATGATGCAAGAAATGCCTACTGGAAACCCTAGAATAAGACGATTCGAAAATGGATTTGCATACACTCATTCTCGAAAAAATAGCATGGCTGCTCATGGATGGTTACAATTTTTGACTTGGAAGGACAATATTCAAATCTTACATGAAAACAACGATAAAGAATTTAGAATTGGACAACATAATCTTCCTGTTGATGGATATTGTGAAGAATCGAATACAGTGTTTCAATTTCATGGATGTTTCTGGCATGGACATAACTGTAACAAGACCAAAGGAATAAGTATACATCCATATAAGAATCGACCCATGAGTGAAGTTCTGGAGGAAACGATAAAGAAGGAAGAATATGTTAAAGAACTTGGATATCGTTTAGTAAGAATCTGGGAGTGTGAATGGAACAAGATGATTGAGGATAACACCGAGATTAAGAACTTTATTAGTATCTTCAACGAAGAGTTTTATCCTTCCAATTCCTTTGCCACCGAGGATGAGATTATTCAGCAGATTATAAAAGGGGAGATATATGGATTCATTGAATGCGATATATCTGTTCCTGAAAACTTATACGAAAAGTTTTCAGAAATGAGCCCCATTTTCAAGAATACATCTTTGAATAGAAATCATCTTAGTGAAAGTATGAAAGAATTTGCTGAAAAGGAAGGAATGCTACCTCAAGAACAACGAACTTTGGTGGGGAGTATGTTTGGAGAAAAAATTTTACTACTCGCCACTTTAGCAAAATGGTATCTTAATCATGGATTGATTATAACCAAAATATATCAAGTCATAGAATACACCCCTAGAAGAGTTTTCCAGTCATTTGGAGAATCTGTCTCAAATGCTAGAAGAGCTGGTGACAAAGATCCTGACCAAGAGTTGATAGCCACAACCAATAAACTCATTGGAAATTCATCGTACGGGAAAACAATCACTGAGAAATTAAAACATCGAAATGTCAAGTATATTCAAGAAGATTATGAAGCATCCTTGAGAATACGATCACACAGATTTGAATCTTTGGAGGAAATCGATGATAGCTTCTATGAGTTGACTCAACACAAGCCTTCGGTTAGTAGTATATATTTATTATCTTATTGATATAATTGAATCATAATGAAAAATTTACTTGAGCTAATATATGTAAAGGAATCTAATAGGACTGTATATATATTTATTCAGATGAAAATGGATATACCTGTACATATCGGATTCTCCATATTACAACTGGCTAAACTTCGGATGTTGGAGTTCTACTATGACTTCATGGATAGGTAAGTAATCTCATTTGTATCTTTTAGAAAAAATATGTATAATGGTAAACATTTGAATGATAATTTTTGAAATGGGAGTATTATAATACTAAGATAACAAGAATTAAGGATTGAAATTTTTTTATTTTAGATACTTCGACAGAAAGGACTTCCAGTATGTGGCGATGGATACAGATAGTGCCTACATGGCTCTTTCAGCACCTATGGATAATATCGTTAGAAAAGAGATCGCTGATATATACTACAAAGAATATGGAAAATGGTTTCCTAGGATGTATTGCGATCGACACGCGGATGATTTCCAACTCTGTAAATCTGTTCCTACAAAGTTGTGGGAATTACAAAATTGTTGCAAAGAAGTATATCAATATGATATAAGGACTCCTGGTTTATTCAAAGTAGAATTTTCAGGACATGGAATAGTAGCCTTAAATTCTAAGACTTACTTTTGCTGGAATGATGAAACTCATTCTACAAAGCATAGCAGTAAAGGATTAAGTAAAACTACGAATAGTTTTACAAAAGACACTTTTTTAAAAGTATTACATTCAAGATCTCCTAAGGAAGGGGTAAACAAAGGTTTTGTAAAAAAAGACAATAGAGTGTTCTCATACACTCAACTTAGAACTGGATTAACATATTTTTATTCAAAAAGAAGAGTATGTAACGATGGAGTGAGCACAGAATATATTTTAGCATAATTTTTAGAAGTGAATTTGTTGTTAAGTATATATGATAGTAGAGTTTTGCTCCTCGATGTATTATTACTATAAAATTTTATTTTCTTCATTGGCTCTTCTTTTCGTATATACAATATCAATAATATATAACTAAGCTCATATGAATTCAATATACTATCCAATGTAAAATCATTTCGAATGTAGACTTTCTCATAGTAACATGACTCAAAACATTCTGATTAAAGATTTTGTTCCATTCGAGGTTGCAGAAATAATCCCAGATAACATCTTGGTTCATCTTGACAAAAATGAACAAATTCGTACACATCTTACCGAGGAATGTTTATACTACATTCTAGGAACAGCTGCTTTTAGAAAAGTTGTGTCATTGAAAAGATTAAAGTCCAACTGTGTCTGCAGTGCGTTGGAATGCAGGGAATGTTTGGAATCAACATTATGTGTAAAAGAAATATCGATAACACCCTCAGATTTGAAGATGACCTTTGAATGGGTTGATCTTGAAGCTACCATTCGAGAAGGTAAAATTGGAAAAGAGGTTGATTTAGAATGGATTAACAGATTTATCGCGACCGACTTTAAAACGATGGAAGAAACGATTTTTGAAACCGTGTTTTGGAATAGAATTCGGCACTACATGACTCATCCTACTCAACGTGATGAAACGAAACAACTGCTCTTCAGAAGACTCATTCATATAGCACAATTTCCATTAATCGGAGAAAGCGTGGAAGAGGAAATCGAGCATGAAATTGATGATGTAATTATAGATGAAAAATCTGTTGGATGAAAATAAAAAAAAAGATTCGGAATGATATTAAGTCTACTCCTCTAGATTTCTCCACCATTCTTCAATTTAGCTCTGTTGGTGAAGGAACCAAAAAAAAAAAAACGAAGAAAACAGAAACAATGTCGGTTATATTTCTAGAGGAGTTTATTCCAGCTCATCTTAAGGATGGACAATTATCAAGAGTGGTTGTAAAGAAAAACACAAAAAAATTCATCAGAAGAGTTACTGAAGAAACTTTTTACTATGTTATCGGATTCTATATCTATAAACGTTTCGTAACATATTTAGAAAGTCGGTGTGGATGCTTCGAGGGAGCTCGAGGATGTCAATATTGTATTAGAATAATGCAAATACGATATGGAAATGAAGGATTGACTCGACAAGAACTTCATGAGACTTTTGCCGAACTCGATATTGGAACGTGTTTGGAATCTGCTCAAATCGGACCAAGGAGTGACAAAGTCCAACTATCATTATTATCCTCACTTGATTGGAACACACCTTCAAACATAATATTAACCGAAACAAGACTTTATCCATATTTGAGAGGAGAAACCAATGATCAACATGCTACAAATCGTTACTTCAGTGAACTCCTACATATCAATGGGAAGAATTGATAATCATCACAGTTAGACTTTGCATAATTCTTTATATTTAATCACTTTATATCCAAGAAGGATTGACTCATCAAATAGAATTGAATAACTTTTTTTTGTATAGTATTTCAAGATAATTTTGAAGAATGAACTATATATATTATATTGACATACTTTTTTATGCATTTTCTTTGCCTACTTCAGTCAAGAGAGTAGTATTTTAAAAAGACACTATGACTATAATGAATTTGCACATTATAATATTTCTCATTTTACGCTTTACGGGAATAATAAATGGAAATCAAAGAATTCAATATGTTACCGATGTGAATAACTGCTTAAGCAGAACACTCAATGAATTTGAAGTTTCATTACTACTTCCATTCGAAGAAACTACTTTATATCACAAGAATAATGAAACATGCGGAAGAATATTTCCATTGGACTACATTCATTGTGGTTATCCATTACCAGGCAATCACAGATTTGCGTGTAAAGAACTACTAAATGAAGATGAAACAGATGGAAAAAACCTATACTTTAATCCTATAGTGTCAGCTTCATCGGAGCAAGTTCTAACATATTCTGAATGTGAATATTCAGTTCAAAATTCCACAATCGATATTCTAATTGATTTCAAATTATTCTACAGAGGAGAATTATGTGGATATAACTCTACTCTTTCAATGTTGCAATGTCCTCCAGGATCGAATTTTCAAGATATTGACTTTATCTGTAATCTTCAACCTATTTCAAATTCTACTACACCTAAAGATACCTTCATATATGATAATATTGGAAATAATGAAGGATTAGATTTGTTACTTCCTGTTCAGTTTCTCAATTCTTTGGGAAAATCAACTCTTATTTTAGTTCTTCGATGTGACACAGAAATTGATGAAAGATGTATTCCAAAACTTTCCTTTTTAAAACGAATGACAGAATGATTTTGAATTTTTTGTAACATTTATAGTTTATATTTTATAATAAAAACTTATCTCTCATTCAACCAAATATATAACAATCTCCGGAAAATCAACCCCTCGGTGTCCCAGATATTAACCCCCTCACTCATCCGCTAGGTAATCTCTCGCTCTCCTCGATAATCCGCGAGATCCACTCCGGAAAACCATCCAGCCCTCGATGTCCCAGATATTCACCCCCACTATTCCACCGATAATCGGCGACGATTCGCCCGACTAATCCGCGACGATTCCCCCGACTAATCCCGCGATAATCCGCGTTCAATCGGATGACTCATCCCCCGCTAATCCGATGACTCATCCACAGATAATCCGCCGATTACGCCAGGAGCGGATCCGTAACCCCTCGAATTCAACCCCCTACTCTACACCACAATTTCCCCCCAAACCCCAACATCTCATTCAACTCCACACGATTCAATCTACACCCCTAGCCAATTTAATTCACAACCCCCTTTTTCTATCCCCCCGCTGGATCCGTCACTTTTATGTGTAGATCTGCTCTCTATATACTACTCATATATACAGTGATGCTACAGGGATGCTACAGAAATGTTACAGTGATGCTAAAGTGATGCTAAAGTGATGCTAAAGTAATGCTAAAGTGATGCTACAGTGATGCTACAGTGATGCTACAGTGATGCTACTACACACTATTTAGACGAGATTTGTATCAAGGCTGGATGTACCTACAAAAATATCGTTTAACCAATCTTGACTGACAGTGTCTCTAGAAGAGTTGACGTAAGTTCTTATTGACAGCATTTATATGTAAGGTAAGTAATATTTAGTGGTATTCATATATAAAGTAATTACTATTTGGCAGTATTTATATATAAGATATGTACTATTTGACAGTATTCATATATAAGTAAAGTACTATTTGGCAGTATTCATAAATAATACAAGTACTATTTGACAATCTTCATATATAAGGTAAGTACTACTTGACAGTATTCATATATAAGGTAAGTACTATTTGAGAGTATTCATATATAAGCTAAATACTATTTGGCAGTATTCATACATAAGGTAAGTACTATTTAGTCAACTAGTAATGTCTTCAGCTGGTCCTTCAAATAGGAACGAGCTGAAGAACAAAATACAAAATTCTGTTTTGCAAACTTTTTGTTTGATTGCTTAAAATTGTTTCAACAAGCTGCAATGCAAAGACTTTTCATACTAATAAAAATACAGAATTGAAATACATGTATTTTTAGCGATTATGCTGAACACTTGATTTGCACTTCAACTCTAAGTTAAACAATCACCTTATTTAACTGAGAAGAACGTTATTAGACTAACATTTGTTTCAGAATCAGTGTCAGCTTATACATGTATGCATTCTTTTCTCATCTGTTTTCGTTAAATGATTGAGAGTTGAGACAAACATTTTCTGGCTCCACAAACTTTGAACGGAATACTTTCCGTTTAAGGTTAGTAAAAAAACACTTTGTTTGTTCCGACTACATTGACCCAATTTTCAGGTCTTGTTTGATGAATACACTTTTGATTTGGCGTGACACTTCACACTCGCTGATTTATGAATATTTATGCTACTGAGACGTTTATAGAGTTATTGACACCATTTGACAAAACCAATCTTTTCATAACTCCTATTTGTTGAACATATCACACGCTGGTTTTTCTGTTTGCAGGTTTTTAAATAGCAGTGCAATGATTTGTTAGTTATCGCAATCACACATGTCTAAAAATAGAACTTCTCTGGAAGTTTACAAGATTCATCATGCTAGCGAACTACTTAGTGGAATCTTGGAGAGATCTGTCACTCAGACAACTAGTGAACCATAAAGGCCTCGCTATGTTGGTTTATCTGTAATTGATAGTCAATAGTTCTCAATGGTAAACATGTTCCGATGTTTGTTTGTGAGTTTCTTTTATTCCGTCTGCTCATTTGGATTACAATCCTCTAAAGGTTAGTAGATAGACTTTGTGAATAAATAATTTAGTACTTTGACCCCAGAAGCATTTCAGCCTTGTAACTAAGAACAATCAGTGAACTTGGAAATAAAACATCTTTATTTTTTAACTAATGAGTGAGTCGAAGAGAATAGCCTGGATGTATCGCCTGATCACCCGTAATGTACTTCTCAGGAGATTGAAAGTTTTGGGGTTTAAGTACCTCGGAGTCTGTAATATCAAAAAAGTCATAGGCAACCTCAAGACAATTTTTTTAACACTAACAAAATACTTTTGAAGAAACTTTATTCATTGATTCTGAGGTAAACAACTAGTTCATTAGAAATTGGTTGAGAATGACCTATATAGTAAGCAGAGTTTTCAAAATGGCGGTTGAAGTTTTGAGAGGAAATGATTATCAGAAAAAAGAAAACTATGTCATGACACAGACATCAGGCTAGAGAAGTGATAAGACGGCTCAATAGACATATCTAGCTGTTACATTTTAGGAAAAAGTAAAGAGTAATAAGTCTATAAAGTGTGCTGGATAACAATGCTAAGAATGGAGATTGTACAGTGAAACTGACAATGAGGTTGCAGATTTGGAAACAGTGGTACAATGTACAAAGAGAAGTAGTTAATGAAAATTGAGTGTTAGTATTATTTTGCTTGAAGTGACAGGTCAGCGAAGGTCAGCGGATCACAGGAAAAATGCTGTAGCAATTCTTTTTGTGTTCCTCAGCATCTCTCTGCTGGTAGATTCAGACCAATATTTATGAAAGTATTACCCACCTACTATAGAAGCGGGTACTTCTTTAGATACTTTGTGACAGCTGAAGATAGCGGGCATGCGTGACAGTAAGAATCCATTTTGGATCAGAGTAATTGTGAGCTATGTGACCCGTTTTTTGTGTTAGAGTAAAGACAACAATGCGTGACCTAATCTAACTAGGTACCTGTACTTAAATAAAGCGAAAGGCTGCCTGAAGAACCCAAATAAGCTATTATTAAAAATTGAGAAACATTCATTGCATTTAATAGATACCTCTATTGATGCCTCTATTTATATCTTGATAGATACCTCTATTGACATCTCTATTGATACCTCGATTGATATTTCTTTTGGAACCTCGATTGATACATGTACCTCTATTGATATCTCGATAGATGTTTCTATTGATACTGTACATCTATTGATATATCTATTGATATCTCGACAGATGTCTCTATCGATATCTCTATCGATATCTTTGTTGATAAATTATTGCTATAAAAGAATCATGGTGAGACTAAATTGTTTAAGTTGACCCAAAAACAATTTAGCTGAGTGTAAGCTAAGCTTTCTGATCAACTTAAACACAGGTACACTTATATTTTAATGGTCTTTTACATTCTGGTGTATCATATGTATTATATGTATAGCATGTGTTCATGGTTGTCCTGAAGAATTTAAACTAAATGCTAGTGACAAACCCACATAATAGTTGATAATCCATCATTGAGATTTCCACTGCAGAACAATCTGGCTATAAAATTTATAAAAAACCTAAGTATGACACACACAATTACAAGTGCTTATGCAGCTGTCTCTTTTTATGGAAAACAGAGTCATAAATTATTTTTTTGCAAAAATGCACGCAGAAAGTAATAACCGTTTATCATGCTGTAGCCAATGATTTCTTTTATTGAATTTTTTCACAAAGTCAGATTCTAATTGCTCTGTTGAACATTTGTAAGTCGAGTCTCAGCTGGAGATCTGAGAATCAACTGCAGGGCATCTGTTTAAAAGTAGTTGCTAGTAACTCACCGGGGCTTTATAAGGTCTTATATGACCTTATATGACCTTTTATGACCTTTTATGACTAACAATGTATTGTAACTTGCTCATTGTATCTCAAGCCCTTTTTTTAGCCTTTGCAATATTACTCAAATTATTCGTGAACATGTTTGCCTACCAATATAGTAGCAGATGCTTTGCTAACATTCTCATGTATACATTGCAAAGCAATTTGCTCCTACCTTCCGCTACTCCCCTCTCAGTAGCCATGTTCTTAAGAACTTGAGAACTTAGGCAATAACAGCAACTAAACATGTTGTTATTTGTGAGCTCAGTCAGTTTTATTTGTATTTTTGTATCATTCAGTTTTATTTGTTCTAAAGAAAATTCAGTTTCATTGCTGGCTCATTCATTGTTTTCAGTTAATTAGATTATAAATAGAGAAGTTATATACATGTAGATGCCGAATTTCAGTTACCATGGCCACATGGCTACCGAAGTTCCACATTAGCCAGATCAGGCCATTACAATATGACTTTTTGCAACCTCAGTTACTGTTTAAAGATATGTTAATGTTAACGCTTTTATCTTCTTTTTTTACATTAATTTTTGGGCTAAATCCGTTATAATTGCCAATGGAGCGATCGACATAACATCGCAGGTAAGCCGCATAGACAGGAGAGAACAACTCCCTTTCAGTGCTGCTGATGCATCAGGTGCAGTGCGTATTGTAACAAGCTGTTGTTTTGCTCGCTTCGCTTGACGGGGTACAACTCCACAAATCAACTGTTTGTCAAAAGAGGCTACTCCCCTCTCATTAGCCATGTTCTTGTGCTATTTCAACTTGATTCAATGTGTGAAAACAAAATCAATAATTAGAACTTTCCAGTTTTTTTAGCACCACAAAAACTTCTGAATTCTTTTTTATTGGTTTTGGTATATGTTTGTATAAGACATAGGCAGCTGTAGGAATGGAATTTAGTTTGGACACAGTATCAGAATATTAAAAAATTATCACTTTTTAATTGTTTCAAAATTTTAATATTTTTATATCTATATCTTTTTACCCTTATTCTTATTTTACTAGTAAACGTTATTACTACAATTAACAAATAAATATGAGAGGCTTGTCTACTCGTCTCAATAATAACCTTTGGGTTCACTAAAGACTCTGTGACAAAGATTTTCATCTTTTCAGATTGCTTTTTTTTGTTCAAAGTATCACATCAATAGCAATCTCTCATTCAACTTGCCCACTCGACTCACCTGCTCGACTCACCCGCTTGACTCGCTCGCTCGATTCGCCCGCTCGACTCGCCCGCTCGACTCGCCCGCTCGACTCGCCCGCTCGACTCGCCCGCTCGACTCGCCCGCTCGACTCGCCCGCTCGACTCGCCCGCTCGACTCGCCCGCTCGACTCGCCCGCTCGACTCGCCCGCTCGACTCGCCCGCTCGACTCGCCCGCTCGACTCGCCCGCTCGACTCGCCCGCTCGACTCGCCCGCTCGACTCGCCCGCTCGACTCGCCCGCTCGACTCGCCCGCTCGACTCGCCCGCTCGACTCGCCCGCTCGACTCGCCCGCTCGACTCGCCCGCTCGACTCGCCCGCTCGACTCGCCCGCTCGACTCGCCCGCTCGACACGCCCGATTGACTCGCCCGCTCGACGCGCCCGCTCGACTCGCCCGCTTAACTAACCAGCATACATATAAACTGCTACAGCACTCGACACACTCGACAATGAGCATATCTAAATGTACAGCACTAATAATGAAATTAAAAATAAAAAACTTTAAACGTAGCGTGACCAAAGTAATATGAAAGCGAAAAAAGCAATACTTTTGTCTTGTGAACAATAGCTGCAGTTCTACCATGTTCTGTTCTACAGATTTCCTTGAGCTAACTAAGCAATAAAAAATTTTGAGCTAAGCTTTGGCTTAGCTCAACCGAGACTAATATTTTCACTGATACCCTAGATAAAACCTCTTACTCATCAGCCCTGGTCGATACGTGGATCCACTTTATCATACCATTTATTTATGACAACCTGCCAATGTGATCATCATATCTATCTCTATTAATCATTGGTCAACTAGTAGATAGATCTACTGATGTCTTATGGCAAACATAGCAAAAATACTAAAAATTATATAGTACATATAAGGCCGCCATATAGTACAGGGTCAAACTAATGTCTTAAGACTTTTATCATTCCAGCTAATTTCTGTCTGATTGACTATCATGACTATTCTGTCTATGACTATCATGTTGTCTTTTTGTCAAATGCATTCGCATCCCAATGAGACTTCACAAAACTGTTGATATATCATGGATCAGCAGGCCGATTCTAAATTTTTCAAGTTTTACATAGCTAAGATGTTATAGTACAACATACTAAAATTTGAAAATGTTCAAAAAACTTTGAAAAATTAACTAAATTTGACGCAGGATTCTCCTAATAAAGAATCTTCCCCATGTGCATCCTATGTTCATTTAATGTAAGGCTTTTTCCTTATAGATTAGCGTAAGTTCTTCATATCTACCAAGTATGAATGAGAATATTATACATATGTAAGATGAGATATTGTATAAGAGATTATGACAAGCATTGTGGGCTGTCTTGACACACCTTGTGGGGTGTCTTGACAAGCATTGTGAGGTGTCTTGACACACATTGTGGGGTGTCTTGACAAGCATTGTGGGGTGTCTTGACAAGCATTGTGGGGTGTCTTGAGAAGCATTGTGGGGTGTCTTGACAAGCATTGCGGAGTGTCAATGCTCATCTATAAAATAAAATACAATGTCATGAGAAAACATAGGGCCATGGGTACAGAAAATAGCGCTACCTATGAAAAGTGTACGACTGTGTATGTGTGCTTCTGAGCGTGTGTATATGCTTGAGGGCATATGTACACATGCTTGTAAACATGCGTTTGTTTGTGTATGTAAATATGTAGACTTGAATAAATTTGTATAATATGATCATGTGCATGCGTATTCGTGCCATTTAGTGTATGCATATGCTCATGTGAGGGCATGCACATGTATGCTTGAAATTATGTGTATATGCTTGCGTGCACATTTGCAAATGCTTGCATGTGTCAGCACAAGTTTTATGTCATATAGACATCTAAACGGCTGTGCAAAATTGACATGTGGAATCCTGACTATACAATGAAGCTCTTTGAAATGAAGTTGTCCAATATTGTTCTAAAATAATTCTTAATGATTCGATATATTTTGAGTCAATTGAAGTTCACTTTAGGAAAAAACCTTTTTTTCTAAAAGTGGATAAATTTATATCACATCATAAAAAACAATTTCTCTGAGCAGACAACTTCAATTCTTAGGAATTCCTTTACTAACACATTTGAATGACAATTTCTCCTATGAATAGCTGTAACTGCAAATAGATAGAATCAGTTGATAAAAACTTGCACAGCTGTGAAGCTAGCAGGATTAAGAAGCTTTAATGTTTTACATCAAGGTGAAGTCAGCATCTCTTCCACTAAAAAAATATTCACTAATAACATTAAAATTTACACATCAGGCTGTGAAAATCATATAAAAAGTTAATGTTTTGTTTAGAAAACCAAGAAATGATTATGTTGCAGTAGCTTTTCAGAATTCAATATAGATGTTCAACCCTAACATACTTAACAAATGCAGCGAGACAGATGTAAAACATTGTGTTTGATAGTTGAAGTTGCTTACACCCCCTAAGTTATTGCACTGATAGTAGACAATCTCTCCATTTTAAACTACAATCGAAGTGTTCATGCTGTGTATCATCTAACATTTATGAACCAATGGCAAACTGCGAGCTGATTACTTGCCACTGCCTACTAGAAATGCTAAAAATTCATAAGGTTAGAGCATTGCCTACAACTTACGGAAGAAAATATTTTGGCAAGCCTCCAACAGGACAAGCCTTGCCTTGATCATCCAGCTGCGCTCCAGCATCTTCTCAACCAAAACCAAACAGATTCAGTTAAAACTGACCAATGAGCAATCACTTTGATCTTGAACCTTGACACAGCTCAAGTCCAAAGAGATGTATAGTCTACAGTGTCAAAAGACAATCAGGAGTAGCATATACTGTACGCAATTTCTTAAAATAACTAAGCAGTATAAACACTGCTTTAAAACTGTCTGCTTGTCTTTGAAGCTCGCAGGTTATGTACAGTATTATTTTTGGGTCACAAAAACCTAATTGCGGACATTGACCTGTTGAAGGATTTGACATCAGATGTGAGCAAAATTAGTGCATCAGTAGCTGGTAGACTTTACTTGTGCACAAATTTTGATGATATAAAAAGACAATCAAGCAAGTATATCGTAGTCTGCTGTCTAGCTATCTTATAACATGTTCAATAAAATATTTTTAAAAACAAAGTGATAAGCACAGTTTTAAAATCTATGCAAAATAACAGAAAAAGTGCTTTTCACACTGATTTTATATGTCAATTTGGAGCACATCGCACACTAACACTAGACCGATATTTGTTACAGATTTCATTACGATTCACCCTGGGCACAATACAGACAGGAGTTCACCATCATCACCGTTCATGTACATCACAACTCATAAGAATTACCCTGTAGTTTACTCAAACAACATTAACTCCTCGTTGACATTCACTGGCTTTTTAAACTATCCTCTGTTCAGACTCGAATTTGTGGCACGGGATGAATTTGAATTGGAAAGCGGGTGTGTTGATGTCATTGTGATTACGGGCACTTATGGACCAGACCTAATCTGTGGAGGCATATTTAGTCGATCAACACTTTATTATACTGCTATAGGAGACAGCGTGACAATCTCATTTGTAACGGATGAGTCTCAGGGCTATTTCGGAGTTTTATTGAACTTTACAGGTGAGTTTATTATAGTAATAGTAATAATAATAGTAATAGTAATAACAATAATAGTAGTAATGAACAGATACAGTGAAAGAGGGCTAAATGTTATCATCATCATGCATAGCCTCTCTTGACAAACTGGTGCTTTTGTGCAGTTGTCCCCCATCGAGCGGGATGAGCAAAACAACAGCTGGTCACAATACTCACTGCACCTGATGCATCAGCTGCACTGAAAAGGAGTTATTCTTTTCTGTTTATGCGGCTTGGCTGCAATGTTATGCCTGTCACTCCATTGGTGATCATAACGGATTTAGCGCAAAAAATTATGTAGGAAAAATAAAATAAAAACGTTTAACCAGAGACCAGTTTCTGCAGAAAACTTTAGTAGACCTTGAGAACATAGGCAACAACAGCAACTAAACGTGTTATTTTTGTGCGCTCAGTCAGTTTTATTTGTATTTTTGTATCAGTCAGTTTTATTTGTTCTTATTGATTTTATTTTTAAATTATTCTATTCTGAAGTTCTCCTAAAGTTTACCTCAGAGACTGGTCTCTGGTTAAACGTTTTTATCTTATTTCTTCTACATAAATTATTGTGCTAAATCCATTATGATTACCAATGGAGCGACTGACATAACATCGCAGCCAAGCTACATAGACAGAAGAGAATAACTTTCTTTCAGTGCAGCTTATGCATCAGGTGCATTGTGTATTGTGACTAGCTGTTGTTTTGCTCACCCCGTTCGCCAGAGGACGACTCTGCAAAAACAAAAGTTTGTCAAGACAGGCAACATCATGCGCTGCCTCTCTTAGCCTCGTTTACTCATCTACTCTAAAACACCATTTCTTTCTATCTTTAACAATTTTAAGTCATTTTCAATGTTCTTTTGCCATGTAAACTTGGGGCCCCAAAGATCTTCTTAGGAGCCAATGGTAATCTTGCATCTTCGGCCTTCTCTGGTAGTCATAGAATGTAACTAGTGAATCTCAATCTTCTTTCTCTAATTACCTCACATCATGGTCTTTCCTTGGTCAGCTTGTATGCATTTGTGTTTTTTATTTTGACTAGGCTATGTGAAAGCTATCAATTGCATCAGCAGTAACTCTGGTCTAAGTTTCATTATTGCATTGGAACACACTTACTACAAAGACATTGAAAACTTTTATCTTCAATTCTATAATTTTAACTATCTTAGCTTCTGGTATATGCTCAATATCTTGGAAGACTATGCTTGCATCACCTTTTCCTTGCTTTTGTAACTTCCAGAAAAGTTCTGTATCCAGAAAAGTTCATATATATTTGCACTTCATCTGCACTGATCTCCTTCATTCTTTATTGGATACTCTTCAGATTTCATTTTCTCTCTCTCTCCCTCCCACTCCTCTCTCCCTCTTCCTCCCACTCCTTCTCTTTCCCTCTCTCTCTCTCCCTCTCTCCCTCTCTCTCCTTCTCTCTCCCTCTTCCTCCCACTCCTTCTCTTTCCCTCTCTCTCTCTCTCTCTCTCTCTCTCTCTCTCTCTCCCCCCTCCCTTTCTCTCTCTTCCTCTCTCTCATCCCTCTCTCTCCCTCTCTCTCTCCCTCTCTCTCTCATCCCTCTCTCTCCCTCTCTCTCTCCCTCTCTCTCCTTCTATCTCCCTCTATCTCCCTTTCTCTATCATCCCTATTCTCCCTTTTTCTTCCTCTCTCATCCCTATTCTCCCTCTTTCTCGCTCTCTCTTTCTCTCTTCCTCTATCTCTTCCTCTCTCTTTCAGAGAGGGAGAGAAAAAAAGGAGGAAGACAACCATATATGTCTCATATAAGCCAGGACAAACGCATTGCTTGCAAGTCCTTCAAGTAGACTTAAAGAGGCATGTCACTCATTGTTAATTCATGTACGTTTTTTTTCACTCCCCATATTACATGTTTTCAGTTCCAACGCTCTTTTAAAGCTGGAGAAGTTTTCAGTTGTGAATCAATTCTCATATATTATAACTCAATATTAAAGTTTGTACACAGGCAATTTTTCTATGCTGACCTAACATTAAATGTATGTGTGTTTGCAGCTATTTTTCCAATACACCTGGGCAATAACTCCAACAGAGCTATTTCATCCAAAAGCCTTATGTACCTTGCCACCCACCAGTATTATCCATTCCTATACAGCACAAACATCAACTCTTCTCTGACCTTGACTAGCATACCTTCAACTTCAACAATAACACTGGACTTTTTAGCCCGAGAAGGCTTTGAGATAGAGGCGAAGTGTTCGGATCGAGTAGTAGTAGCCGGAGTTAGTGGATACGAAAATAATGAATTAATAATATGTGGCAGAGAATTTGGACAAACGACACTTTCTTTCAGGCCGATTGGAGAGAGTCTGACTTTTACATTTATCACAGACCTTGGCTTATCTTTCACAGGATTCATTATAAAGTATACAGGTAAGTTTGTTATAACTTACACAGGTAAGTTTATTATAAGGTGCAAAGGTAAGTTCATTATAAAGTCTACAGGTATGTTTATTATAAAGTACACCAGGTAAGTTCATTATAAAGTACAAAGGCAAGTTATGGCGATCAAGAACGATCAGAGGAGACTTATCATAGATGTCTATTACTATAAATCCTTTGTAAAGCTGTACTTAGGTAGACTTTTTGCTGTTTTGCTCTTTTACACCTACTGCCATCACACAATCTGTTGTTTCAAGGCACTGTTGATCAAATGACAGTAGCATTATCTGTCTGTTACATCATCATTTATATGGTTGAAGACATCAACTATGATTAACCTGGAGGCTGTGAAATAATTTGTTTCTATAAAAATGAAGTGGAGTTTAATGTCAACAGATTTTTTTCTCAAGCCTGAGGAAGACGATGTAGGTTGAAGGGCATGCATAAGTACAAAGCATACTAGTTGTGGTTTTTTTTACCAAGACTAGAAATAATGGTAATAGGCTCTGATGCTTCTAAGCAAAGCAAAAAATGCATTGTCATTAGCAAAATAATTCACATACATAGCAGAGCTTGTTATAAATACTTAAGACTATGTGAGTGTAAATTATGAAATCACGCACTGGGCATGTTCTCTAAAGTCATACACATTCGTAGGTCAAATTTTCAGCTATCTTTGGAATAGTAAATAAAAATATGCCAAAACATTTTCTCACGACCAAACACGAGCGGAGCGATTGTTTGGGAGATTTATGATAAATGCATATGTTCACACAACGCCCGAAAAATTATCCAAACCCATTTCCAAACCCTTGTACCAAGATTTCTTCAAAAAATTTAACCATTTTTGTGTAGAGTCATTCAAGTCTAATAATGATACAAAACACATACAAACCTATTTAAATATGTTACCAAGCTTTTGAAAGGTTACAGAAAAAGCCTAAAACTAACCCATCTGATCGGATGATACATAAATAGACAGATTAATTCGGCCCAAAATCAAAATAGAAACTTGAGAAGCCTTTTTTAATCAAATTTGAGACCGGCCAACAAAACGCCAATAAGGCCGTGCGACAGATATATCTGTCGCACGGCCTTATTGGCGTTTTGTTGGCCATAATAGCTTATTATAGGCCATAATGGCTTAATAGCATAACTATTAAGTCATCCAAATTTTACGAGAAAAAAGTGCACATTTCACCAGTCTATATAATTGTTCAATTGCCGAAGGTTTTTGTAGTACTGAAGTACTGAAAAGGGATTGTTTCTTTTTTGGCGATTTTATTTTTCGAATTAATTATTTTATTTTATAAAAAAAATTATTATAATATTTAATTATAAGAATAATCATTAGAATTTACAACATCGAAGTATATAATAATTGCATTGTCTAACTGCCAAAGGTTTCTTTAATTAACGTAGACCACTTGAGGCGTAGACCGATTTACAGGTACGAAAATGTGGTACACAGTTTATCAGCCTATGTTTTTTGTCCAATTACCGAACGTTTCATTAAATTATCTTGAACATTAGCCAGACTTCTTTACATCTTATCTACAAGCTAGGGCCGAACTACAATGCCCCCTTGCGACAAGAATATTTCTTTATTTCACTCCAGTTTGCAGAAAGCTTCCAGACGCATTAATGCCAATGCTTGCTTTCTGTTACATATTGCTGTCAAAACCATTCTACATTCAACACAACCAACTTCAAACTTCAAACTGTGTATATTACATGGCAGCTTGTCATTTTACTTTTAATATTGCATTTCAGAGATATAATAAACATATTTCATTATTGTTGTTGTTAGTTAAATTACGTACAGTAGGCTAGGGCTACAGCTTGAACTAATATTTATTTTATTGTTGTGAAACATAGGTTTGAGATAGTAGTAGATTAGGTCTGATTTTATACAACTTTTTGTTTTGCATAATCGACCTTTCGAATTTCATTTCAAAACAACTTGACAACTACCATGGACATACAACCTCCCAGAACACCACGTCGTCGCACTGGCCGTCCACGTGTCTCCCAATTATTTTGGAGGAGGAGAAATAAAAGGTCATCGCAGCAACCATCAACATAAAATGATAACCTTCAACAACACGCTACTTAAAATAATAACAACAACTCATCTGATCCTGAGTATTCTTTAGTAGATGTTGTAGGTGAAGCATACAAAATCTACTAAAGAATTGTACTTTTGTAGAATTCTTACCTTATGTAACTACTTTTTAACAACCAGCAGTACTGATTCTTTTTTCTATTACCACTTTGATCGGGGCTGTATGACAGGGGAATTTCTAGTGTTATTAATGTTTTTTAGGCTTACAGTGGTGATACAAATTATGGAACCGCCTCTAATTTTCATTACATAGCAATGAATTCTGAGTTGTGTTTATTTTTTCTACAATCAAAATTTTACATAACTATAAAGAATTATATATCATTTGAATCGTCACAATGTTGGCTTTTTGATAAACTTAAACTAAAACCACATTGTATATTCTATAAAAATATTATTAGAGGTTTACTGAAAGCTGTCAGAGAGTTGCTGTACGGTTGTCATTTCTATGAGATAGTGTCCGACCAAAAGTCATAAAATAACATATTTCTTTTCTTTGAAATGGCTTTTATTGTGAATTAACTTAAAGACAGGGTTTTGTAGCCATGAAAAGTGCTGTTTTGGTCCTTAAGATGATCAATACTTGGTTGGCCAGCCTTTGTTCTCAATCACTGCTTGGCAGCGCCTTGGCATACTATCTTTCAGCGTCTGAAGCTCTTCAGGTGTCACTATTCGATGCCAGGATTGCACAATAAGTTCCATCAATCTTCTTTTATTAGATGACTTGTCTTTAGTTACGAGATTGCCTATTCTGCTCCACAAATTTTTAATTGGGTTAAGGTCTAGTGACTGAGCAGGCCAAGTCAGAGTGTTAACGTTATTGTCAGCAAACCACTTCTTTACTTTTCTGGCTGTGTGGCATGGATCATTATCTTGCTGGAACAGCCACTCTCTATCAAACAGACTTGTAGCAGATGGTATCCTCACGCTTTGTAGTAATCCACAATATTTTTCTGCATTTGTCATACCATCAACAAAGTGTAATCTACCAGGACCAGCAGCGGAGAAACAACCCCACACCATTACTGAGGTGGGATGCTTTGTTGTAGGTAAAATACATTCTGGTTTTACAATACAACTTCTGGTCTAAAATACAACTCTTCACCAGGTCTCCTTCTTACATAATTGTTGCCAGAGTGATTTTGCACAGTAAGTGTGCTCTCATCGCTGAATAATACTGCTCTCCAGTTTTCTGGTGACCAATTCACATTATCTTTTGCCCATGGTAGACAAGCCTTTCTTTGTCGAGATGATAACAAAGGTTTTCTACAAGCTTTACAGCCTCGAAAGCCATTATCTCTCAATGATTTGCGCACAGTTGATTGTGCTAACTCTGTGCCTGTTGATTCTTTTAACTTTTTGGCTAGCAGAGGACTGGTTAAATGTCTATCAACCGAAGAAAGTCTCGCTAGGCGTCTGGTCACCTGAACTGTTACTAGCTTTTTCCTTCCCCAACCAGCCCTTTCTTCAACTTGACCAGTTTCCTTCCATCTGCAGATTGTTGTAAATACACCTTTCTTAGAGCAATCTACCTCCCTTGCAATTTCCCTCTGCGATTTCCATTGTTGATGAAGGTGAATTATTACAGCACGCTTTTCTTTCGTGAGATGTTGAGGCATGATGATGAAGTTATTAGAATGACTTTTACTGAGAACAGAAGGACTTTTCAATACTATTTGGGTTATGTTGCATAATGCACAACGTCTCACTCAATGCAATTGTTGTCTTAGATGATTGTTAAACTGGGCAGATCAAAGAATTTGGAAATTCTAGACATCATTCACCAGACTACTGTTTTTGAAAAAAATGACTTGTTATGAGACACCCTGACTAGTTGCACTTTCACCTGCACTAGCGATGGAATTATGTTTGGATGCAGAAAAAAATTAAACAATGCAACAGCTGATAAAATTTCCTTTCTAATGATATATAACTTTTCATATCTGGACTGAATATAACTAATATGAGAGCCATTATACCGCATTATGTACTAAAACTCAAAGGCGGTTCCATAATTTGTATCACCACTGTAAAAGTTAACCTAGTCAAAATTTAGTAGATTTTATTGAAAAGTATAGATATCTTTCTAGAATTCTATAATTTGCAATTTCTTTTCTTTCCGAGGTGATCAGACTGCCAGGATGTTTCAAGATTAAACTCGACAAACTCGGTTGTCAGTTAAAACACTTAGAAGAAAAATATGTGTAAAATAATGTCACTAGTTGTTATTGTTGTGATAGTTGATATCAGCTATTGTGTTCAAGTTGCAGCATTACGCGTCTCTTGCATTTTCTTCATCTTTATTCTGTTTGTCTTTTGGCAACTATAGACATCAGTTTTACACAATGTGTATGCTAAATAGATCTATGGTTAGTTACACAATGTATATGCTAAATAGGTTCATGGTTTGTTACACAATGTATATGCTAAATAGAGCTATGGTTAGTTACACAATATATATGCTAAATAGATCTATGGTTAGTTACACAATGTATTTGCTAAACCGATCTATGGTTAGTTACACAATGTATATGCTAAATAGAGCTATGGTTAGTTACACAATGTATATGCTAAATAGATTTATGGTTAGTTACACAATGTATTTGCTAAATAGATCTATGATTAGTTATACAATGTATATGCTAAATAGATTCATGGTTAGTTACACAATGTATATGCTAAATAGATCTATGGTTAGTTACACAATGTATATGCTAAATAGATCTATGATTAGTTACACAATGTATATGCTAAATAGATCTATGGTTAATTATACAATGTATATACATGAACACTCAGTGACCCCGGTATGTATAGGAATACATACATGTACAGTACATACTCCTGTAGAAACCCCGGGCGCAGAGACAGTGATGACTACTAGAGCTGCAAGGGCTGCAATGATTGCTGCTGTCAGCACTGCCAGTGTGCTACTAGTAATAGTAGGTGTACTTGCCATACCTGTGGCAGTCTACAGAAAAAGACTGAAAAAGTAAGTAGCAGGCGATTGGTTAGATCTGAATGACATCATCAAATGATAAAGAAGCTTTGTACATTTTGGCACTGAAAGTATAAGAAGAAGTCTTGCTGTTTCTTAGCCCACACCTCTTATCAAGTGCTGATATCTTGAGACTTATAAATACTGCAGAGTGAAGTATTTATCAAGTGAATCTAGTGCCTAATTGAGACATCTTTCTCATCAAACTGTCTGCTACAAAAACTGCTTATATAAACAGCGAAAGTCAGTTGCGCTGACTCCCCAGGCAGGCTGGCTAATATCGGTTGAACCCTTTGTCACTGCTACATTTTCACCAGCAACCAGAATGTTTGTAGCAAGTTGATTCACATCTGATTATTGCTGCTGTTGATGCAAGTGGCCATTTTGAAGTGATTGTTGTTATTTTTTTTATAATTCATTCATCCATCCTTGAATTTGTCATCACCTCAGCTTACCTTTGAACCGTTGTTAGACCTTGCGATACATCCTAATTATCTACACTTTTTAGGATGACTGATACTGTCCTACACAGCGATACACCTCAAATCTCGCAACAAAGCCAAGGTATGTCAGTCTTGATCTACATGTAAATTGACAGATAAGTAGGCACTATAAACTACAAGTTATAAATGTCACAGTTAAACAATTCACACGCTATGTATGTTTTTGCTAATAGATTATCGACTACATGTATCAACTGACATCTATAGTCTATATAGACTATGGACTATCAAACACGCAATGAACACAATATATTTTAGACTATATAGATAAATAGGTTATAAACTAGAAAATATATTCCATAGAAAATAGATTATAGACTAAGAACTATATACTCTATAGAAAGAGAACTAGCAGAATAAGAGCTAAGCACTACAAATATTAGATTATAGACTATGAACTATGCTCTATAAACAGAGAACTAGCAGAATAAGAGCTAAGCACTACAATTATTAGATTATAGACAATGAACTATGCTCTATAGACAGAGAACTAGCAGAATAAGAGTCAAGCACTACAAATATTAGATTATAGACTATGAACTATGCTCTATAGACAGAGAACTAGCAGAATAAAAACTAAGCACTACAAATTATTATAGTCTATAGTTAATGATTATAGACAATGAACTATGCTCTATAGACAGATAACTAGCGGAACAAGAGCTAAGCACTACAAATATTAGATTATAGACTATTGGTGAGCAAGTGTAGACTGTAGATTACAAGTAAAAATTGTCATTGGTTGAGTTACCTACTGCACTTACCTACTGCACTCTGGTTGTTCGACAAACAGGACCTCGCGGTAAAGTTGATCATCAAAAAGTGAGAGCGAGGAACCAAACAAGGCCACTGCCACAAATTCATCCAGGTAAAGAATATAAAGCCACACTTATTGGAGAGTAGAATTATCATCTCGATGTAGAAAGATATAGCTACACTTATAGTAACAACTCTGGCTTAGCAAGGGCTATGTCAAGGTCAGTAGCAAAAGTCATGTCAAGGTCAGCAGCAGAGGTCGGGATTGCGTCAACGTCAGCAGAAGAGGTCGTAGGCTTCTAAAAGTGTTTGCTTTTATTTGGCTTGCATATATTATAGAGACATCTCATTTTGTAAAATTTCTAATCACCGTATTTATTGCTTTTTTTACTATTTTTGACTACCACAAGTCTGATGTTTTATCACCGGTCTGTTTCCACAAACAGCAATTACTCAACCTAATTATTAACTATTTTGCTTGCGAGACACCAGCCTGCGGCTATATTTTTACCTATATTCTATTTCACAAACATTTATCTATCAAATTTGAGTTATTAGCAGTTTCTAATTGTGCCTCAAACGTTTATCTGACGCTGCCGCCTTCACTAAACTTTATATAATTTGGAATTCTACCAGTAATAATTTAGGAATCGATTCAGTTTTAAAACTAGAAATAACTCCTCAGCAATATCTGGATATTCACAAGAGTCCTTGTAGGACAAAATTATTCATACTCTCCTGTTATACACACAATGAGCACTTTTGAAATTTTGTAGAGGAGGATGATGCAGAGACACCTGGCTATGATTTTCCTGGTATGTAATAAAATATCTACTTTAATTACATAGAGTACATAGATATGTCTGTAAGCATGCCATGTGGGAATAATGGCTGCCTTTATTTCTCACTACATGTAGGTTGTACCAACTTGCCAGCGTGCCAAGAATGCTTGCCTTCGCTTTTAAATCTAAACATCGTTTTTTTGACATCAGCGTACCACATTTTATTTAAAATAAAATTTCAGAAGAAAGTTTTTATAGACACTATCAGATGTTTTAGAGGCATTTAGTGCTTCATAAAAGCTATTAAAAGCACCAACTATAGCGTAGTGAAAGGTGGCCATAGGATGAAATTAGCTCTTCCTTATTGTTTTATCATTTATATAGATCACTTGAAATTTATGATTGGTTCATGCCATATATGGTTTTTATAATTAGAAATACAAGTAAATAAATGCTATTTGGCACGTATCCTACCATTATATCCCAAATAACAGTGGTAACATCTGGTGCGTGTATAAGCAATGAGTAAACCATTTCTATTCCTGCTAATGGCTAACAAGAAGTGACTATTTTAATCTGACAAAATGCATAATTTCCTTTATTTTACATCGAGTAAGGTTTGATTCAATGTGTGATAATAAATATCCACATGCATACTTTGTGTATTTCTTATTTAAGGATAAAATTAAGCAAACAAATTAGCCCTGGTATGTACTAGAATTGAGTTTAACTCAATTAATATTATGGTGTTTACAGTCTGTACTAAATGCCTCCACTAAATAGGTAAAATTTCAGTTGGAAGAAAATATGTAAGCTTTGTTAGAAGCTAGCACATGTAGATCGGGTAGAGTAGTTACCTGACCAGCATCTCATAGAACAAATATGTCGGTTGCGGGTTTATGTAAATTTAAAGCCATGCTTTCTCTTACAGTTGCTTACATTTTAATAGATCTGCTGTCATATATAGAGTTTGATTCAGATATAGCAGTTTTATAGATACATATCAGTTTGACATAACAGAAGATATAACAGTCTGACAGCAGATGTTTCAATCCATAAACATTGTTAGAACTGAGTTGGTTACTAAATATCGATCACTGCAAATATGAGTTTATGGTTTAAATGTTTAACTAGTCCTTTAGAAATTTTACTAAATTGAAACCCAGTTTAGGATTTCATTAAGAATTTACAAAGTTAGCAAAAGTTTGGTTTTTTTTACCTTTTGAGTTACAGTTTGGTTATGTTTGAGTATCATTGCCAAATTTGAATGGTTTTTTCGAGTTCTTTCTATGTTTATTGTTTATTGTGTCTGTCTAATTTTGGACTGAGGAATTCTCAATTGTTTCAGAAATTGTGTTGTGTTATATCCATATAAATTAAAAATTACCTATACACAATCAATCTATACACTGCGCTATGTAATGCAGGCAGTCTTATTACTCTGTCTATTACCCGATAGTAGACAAGGAAGCACGCTAATAATAACGATACAGGGCCTTAGTGGGTTCATTGAGTGCAGCAAAAGTATAAATTATTGGTGAGTTAGCAAGTTAACGAGTTGGTGAGTTGATGAGTTGGTGAGTTGATGAGTTGATGAGTTGATGAGTTGATGAGTTGATGAGTTGGTGAGTTGATGAGTTGATGAGTTGGTGAGTTGATGAGTTGATGAGTTGGTGAGTTGATGAGTTGATGAGTTGGTGAGTTGGTGAGTTGGTGAGTTGGTGAGTTGATGAGTTGATGAGTTGATGAGTTGATGAGTTGATGAGTTGGTGAGTTGGTGAGTTGGTGAGTTGATGAGTTGATGAGTTGGTGAGTTGATGAGTTGGTGAGTTGGTGAGTTGGTGAGTTGATGAGTTGATGAGTTGGTGAGTTGATGAGTTGGTGAGTTGGTGAGTTGGTGAGTTGATGAGTTGATGATTTGATGAGTTGATGAGTTGATGAGTTGATGAGTTGATGAGTTGATGAGTTGGTGAGTTGATGAGTTGATGAGTTGGTGAGTTGGTGAGTTGGTGATTTGGTGAGTTGGTGAGTTGGTGAGTTGATGAGTTGGTGAGTTGGTGAGTTGGTGAGTTGGTGAGTTGATGAGTTAGTGAGTTGGTGAGTTGGTGAGTTGGTGAGTTGGTGAGTTAGTGAGTTGGTGAGTTGGTGAGTTGGTGAGTTGGTGAGTTGATGAGTTGGTGAGTTGGTGAGTTGATGAGTTGGTGAGTTGGTGAGTTGGTGAGTTGATGAGTTGGTGAGTTGATGAGTTGGTGAGTTGATGAGTTGGTGAGTTGATGAGTTGGTGAGTTGGTGAGTTGGTAAGTTGGTGAGTTGGTGAGTTGGTGAGTTGGTGAGTTGATCATTTGGTGAGTTGGTAAGTTGGTGAGTTGGTGAGTTGATGAGTTGGTGAGTTGGTGAGTTGGTGTTGGTGAGTTGATGAGTTGGTGAGTTGGTGAGTTGGTGAGTTGGTGAGTTGGTGAGTTGATGAGTTGGCAAGCTCATATACTAAATTATTTAGTTGATTAAATCCACTTAGCATTTATAAATGCATTAAATTGTTCATATTAGCTTGTTCAGTATGAATATGCTGATCTGTTGAGAGCTCAACTGTATGATGTACTCGAAGTACTCAAATGTACTCTATGATATACTCAAATGTACTCAACTCATTCAGTATGACTGCCTGCATCTGTAGAGACCTCAGCGTATTCAGTATGACTGCCTGCATCTGTAGAGATCTCAGCTGTAGATTTCTGTAATTTTTTTTATTCTGTTTCATTTAATTTAGAAGATGAGGTAACAGCTGAACCGTACAATGAAAGAGAGGCGGGTACTTCAAATGAGGAAATGTATGAAAATGATGGGTATGCAGACAGGTAAGGATATATTATGAGATATTCAGAATCGTCTGGGGAAACTACTGTACTAGGTTTAAAGAATAAGTCTATAGCTATTGGAGGCCTCAAATGGCACCATTATAATTTAACAACTTGCTTTATGTAAGACTAGCCTAACTTTAAAGACTTACAAGCACTCTCAACTACGTATAACTTTAATGTTTTGTAGAATTGAAAGACAGGCATCACTATAGCTGAGATATATGACCCAATCACTGACTAACACAGAATTACTAAACCTAGAGAAGGAGTTCTGCTAGAAGTGTTATTATAAGAAGCAAGTTATACCCTCCAATGCAGTGTTGCCGTGCATAGTATAAAAAGATACAGTACTAGTTTGCAATAGTTGACAAGTAATTGCTGCTCAATCAGTTTGTTTGAATAACCAGTGTTCTAAGATTAGTAGGTCGCTCTCTATTGCTGACCGCTGTAGAGACTTGGTACTGAAGTAAGTCCACCAGCTAGGTGCATTTCTTTTATGGCGTATAAATAGAGTTGAGCAAGAAAGCACAACTACTAATTAGTACGCTTTTATTTATAACTCACCCTTGTTTATTCCTAGTTGTGAGTTTATAAACTTTTCTAGTTTACTTCTGACTACTTTGAGCTGTGAATAATAATTCGTTCCTAAATATCCTCACAACCACCTTCATTGTTCAGCCCATCCCCTGACATCCTTTGTTGTTTTTATTAGCACCTGACACCTGTCATACCTGCCACTCTGAATGTACATTTATTTTTGTCATGATTTATTCATGCTGACCTCTGTGACATATCAGCCTCTGCCTAGGGTTTACCATTTTGACACGTAGTCTCTAAGTCTTGGCGCTGTTTTTATTGGAATTACATTCTCGTGTTTCTACATACAAACTTTATTAAATCGTGAGGCTGGCTCTATACACACACCAGCTCTCTGATACTAAAACAGTTTTATTATAATATGCAAGCATGCCGTTCACAAATGTAGTAAGTAGGCTCGAGTCAAGTTGATTGAATCATCAACATTAGTTTTACAAGTTTGCTATAAAGTAAGAATTATTGTTATAACTAGTTCATCTAGTTACTTGTCAGTACGGTCGGAAAGGAACCATATAAATTAACTTATCCATAACCTTGTTCGCAGGAAATGTATTACAAATTTTATTTTTGTAATAAAATTTGTAATACACTTTTGGCTACTTCCCCTTTAAACCAATGCATTTTTGCACCAACTGACCAGTCTCATTGGTTGATTGTAGATTCTATTTTGGAAACCTTTTTTCACCAGTTAAATGTGAACCTGCAAATTATTTTGATTAACCATAATACTTACATTTCTAGTTGTTTTACAGCTCATTCCATATTCAACTTTTCACCAACTACCAAGTTTACTCAGTTCAATGGCCCATAATTAGGCTTTCTTATATGTGTATTTTATTACTTGTGCTCGATGAATAGATGTGAAATCCATTCAGTGTTCATAAATATTGTAAAATGCAATAATGAGTTTCTAGATATTTGATAAAATTCAGTATGTATTACTGCTACTTACCTGATTATATTAACTCGTTTTATACAGTTTTGTAAACTAGAAATTCCACTGTCATACAGCCCACGACCAAAGTGATATTGGAAAAAGAAAGGGCACTACCAGTTGAGAAATGCAATATTAGCAGTCAAATGGCACTGCAGTCTAATAGGATAACTGCAATGGTAGCTGCGATGTTAGCTGTAATGTGCTGGGTGTTATGATGTACAACAAACAACAATAATGAAAGGAAAATATTATATGTTTATATCTTCCCCTGCAGGAGGAGAAATGCAATATTAGAAATAAAATGGCAAGTTGCTGTGTAATATACACAGGCTGGAGGAGGGGCTGTATATCATTGATCATAGCAATCAATATCAAGAAGTTGTGATATTTATCTAGATTTCTGTATTTGTATTTAAAAAATTATGCTGAATTTAAAGATCTAAACATATTTTAGCTGGTTGTCATAGAAATAGATGCATATTTATAAGAATATGTCGGCCTATTACTTAATTTTGCAGATATTAAAAATGGCTTGGCAGTACCGCGATATTAGGCACAGCCGCAGTATCATCAACAAAATCTTTAGAAAAATAATAACAGTAACAAATTGCACACCATTGATCACTATATAGTTTGATGTTGCAAATTCGGATGATTATTCTTATAACTAAATCTTATAATAATCTTTTAAAATCGAACAATTATTCTTACAATTAAATATTGTAATATATGTTGTAAAAGAATCATTAGAAAAATATCATCATCATTTCCTTTACTTTCACTGCTTTGGACATCAGTTGGAATACCAAAGTACTAATTATAAGTATCCAAAATGTCAGAGTCCGGTAGAATCGGCAAAATAGAAACGATTAATTTTAGTACTTCTATGTGAATTACAGAAACCTTCGGCAATTGGACAATGCCATAGTCTGGTGATATGTGCACGTTTTCTCGTGAAATGCGCACAACTTAATGGTTCTACTTCCTGTTGCACGGCCTTATCGGCGTTTCCTTGGCTAGTCTTAATTTTGATTAAAAAAAGCTTGTCAAATTTTTATTGCGATTTTAGGCCAAATAAATCTGTCTATTTATGTATAATCCGATCAGATGAGTTAGTTTTAGGATATTGCTTCAATTTTTCCAATACCTGGTAACATATTTAAATCTGTTTATATGTGTTTTGTATAATAATTATACTGAAATGACTCTACACAAAAATGGTTAAATTTTTTGATGAGATTTCGGTACAAGGGTGTGATAATTGCTGTTGACGGATAATTTTTTTCAGGAGTTGTGTGCACATATGCATTTATCATAAAGCTACTAACAATTGCTTCGCTCGTGTTTGGTCGTGGGAAAAGAATTATATGAAGCCCTTTCATATGAAGCAGAAACCTGCACAGAGTGTCAGACTTAAGCGAAGAGACTGTACACAGTTATGATGAGACAACTACGCTGCATAGTGAATGGCCCCTAGAATGATAAAATCAAGAACACTAAAATTCTAAGGTGAGCTGGCCTGTCATGCATGACAGATATCCTGATAGAAAAAAGTCTGAGATGGCTAGAACATGTGTGCAGGATTGGTCATGTCTGCAAGATAGACCATACGTACAGGAAGGGTCATTTGTGCAGGATGGGTCATGTGTACAAGAATGGTCATGTGTGCAGGATAGGTAATGTGTGTGAGATGGGTAATGGGTCATGGGATGGGTCATGTGTGCAGGATAAGTGATGTACACTGAATGGGTCATGCATACACGATGGGACATGGCTGCAGTCTGGGTCCCGTGTACAAGATGAGTCATGTGTGCAAGATGGGTTATGTGTGCAGGATGGGTCATGTGTGCAGGATGGGATATGTGTGCATGATAAGTGATGTGCGCAGGATGGGTCATGCGTACATGATAGGTAATGTGTGCAGGATGGGATATGCGTGCAGGATGGCTCATGCGTACAGAATGGGAAATGTCTATTATGTCTCTTACGGTTATTTTTTTAGGATAAGCCAGGTTAGTGATAAACACAAATGCTTGAACATTTTTCTTTTTACTTGTAGGTAGCTCTGATAGTGGATAATGAAAATGCCTTACACACAGCTCAGTCATGCATGTTGTATCATGTACTTTTGTGATTAAGAGTTCCAGAGGCATATCATTATTTATTGTAACGTTATAAGAAGTTTCTATTTTAAGATTTAGCTTTCTACCTCGACCATTAGACATACATAAACGGGAGGACCCGTTTATGTATGTCTAATGGTATGTCATAAACGAGAAGACTCACTTACTTTGCTCAGGGTTTTGGTTTTATTAATTGTGTTGAACTTTTATTAATACTGGTATATGATTTTATTAATACTGGTATATGATTTTATTTATACTGGTATATGATTTTATTAATACTGGTATATGATTTTATTAATCCTGGCATATGATTTTATTAATACTGGTATATGATTTTATTAATACTGGTATATGATTTTATTAATACTGATACGTATATGATTTTAATAATATTGGTATATGATTTTATTAATACTGGTATATGATTTTATTTATACTGGTATATGATTTTATTAATCCCACGACCAAACAAGAGTGAAACAATTGATTGGGAGAATTATGATAAATGCACATGTGCACACAACTCCCGAAAAATTATTCGGTAAAGACGTCACCAAACCCGTGCAACGAAATCCTATCAACAAATTTAACTATTTTTCAGTAAAGTCGTTTAAGTATAATAATGATACAAAACACATATAAACCTATTTAAATATGTTACCAAGCCTTTGAAAGGTTGACGCAAATTCCTAAAACTAACCCATCTGATCGGATTATACATAAATAGACAGAATTATT
Organism: Watersipora subatra; assembly: GCF_963576615.1. Classification (NCBI taxonomy): domain Eukaryota; kingdom Metazoa; phylum Bryozoa; class Gymnolaemata; order Cheilostomatida; family Watersiporidae; genus Watersipora; species Watersipora subatra. Next base: position 41,837,717 of record NC_088709.1, on the reverse strand, counting down.
AGGACGAAATTCGTCACAAAACGCTTGAAAAGCTTGGTTTAATAAAAGTTAAGACCGGAAATTGAAACGCCGAAGAACAGAGAATAGAACGATAAATTCTTGCGCATTTCACGAAAAAAACGTGCACTTTTCACCAGTCTATAGCACTGTTCCCAAGGTTTCAGCAATTAACATAGAAGTACAGAAATCGTTTCATTATTGTCGATTTCAAATTTTTCATTTTCAATTTCATTTGCTAACACATTTGAGTACTTTCGTGTTCTAACTGATGTCCAACGAAGTCTAAGTAAAGGAAATGACGATGATGTTTTTTTAACAGTTCTTATGAGATTATTACAATAATTAATTATAAGTTTGGATGACTACAGAACAATGAATACGTAGTACAGATTTTTTAAAAATCTAACACAGTGTAAGTAGCCTAAATGGAAAGACGATGATATTTTTTCTAATGGTTCTAATGAGATTATTACAATAATTAATTATAAGTTTGGATGACTACAAAACAATGGCTACGTAGTACAGATTTTCTAAAAATCTATATCAGTGCATTTTACTTCTAATATTGGCCGATATTGCATTTCTGTTTTTGCAGGAGGAGAGATGTAAACATACATGTATAATCTTTTCCTTTCATTATTGCTATTTGTTGTATATAATAACACCCACACCCAGTACATTACAGCTACCATTGCAGTTATCCTATTTGACTGGTAATATTGCATTTCTCAACCATCAGTACCCTTTCTTTTTTCCAATATCACTTTGGTCGTGGGCTGTATGACAGTGGAATTTCTAGTATTAATACTGGAATATGATTTTATTAATACTGGTATATGATTTTATTAAAACTGGTATATGATTTTATTAATACTGGTATATGATTTTATTAATACTGGTATATGATTTTATTATTACTGGTATATGATTTTATTAATACTGGTATATGATTTTATTAATACCGGTATATGATTTTATTAATACTGGTATATGATTTTATTAATACCGGTATATGATTTTATTAATATTGGGATATGATTTTATTAATACTGGTATATGATTTTATTAATACTGGGATATGATTTTATTAATACTGGTATATGATTTTATTAATACTGGTATATGATTTTATTAATAGGCTACTGGTATATGATTTTATTAATACCGGTATATGATTTTATTAATACCGGTATACGACTTTATTAATACTGGTATATGATTTTATTAATACTGGTATATGATTTTATTAAAACTGGTATATGATTTTATTAATACTGGTATATGATTTTATTAATACTGGTATATGATTTTATTAAAACTGGTATATGATTTTATTAATACTGGTATATGATTTTATTAATACTGGTATATAATTTTATTAATACTGGTATATGATTTTATTAATACTGGTATATGATTTTACTAATACTGGTATATGATTTTAGTTTATTGCTATTTAGTCACTATATCTAACGTTCGTTTTTCTATTCTCTTTTATATTTTTTCTTTTTGCCCTTACGCCTTGTGCCAGACGCATCAGAAACATATTGTCTAACCATATTGGATTGCGTTGAAAGTAAGTAAGGCGAGTAAAGGCTGGTCAGCCCAGGTGGGGGCTCAGCGGCAGACGTGTGTGATTGTCAACTGCAAATGTAGACGGGTATGAACGGATGCATGAATCTAGACACATGAATCTACAATATTTACTAGATTTTGCACGCATCTAGCCGTAAAACACATTGCAGATTTCCATTGTTCTCCCCAACATCGACATGTATATGTACATGCATACTTCGAGCAGGACAACAATTTCAGTAGACTGCATATTTTGAGTTGTTTTACAGTATGAAAGACAACTCTCAATAAACCTTATGTTATGCGTGAATCTGTTCCTGTAGGCGGGTAATGCAGCTAGTGACATAAAAAAAGTTAAACATTGAAGACCTTCCCTTTATTGTTGACCATTTACATAATGTAGTGCCATATGCATCAGGAACATAGTGTTTAACCATAATAGATTGCGTTGTCTTTTTCGTTGAATTATGCTTGTGAAACTTGAAATATAAAACTATTATCAGCATTATGAGATTCTCTCTCTATCTATCGTGGCACCAAAAACCATCGGTATACGAGAATGACACCGAGTGAGAACGAAGGTTGTCCCGCTCTTTAATTAACTCAAAAATCCTTCAATGGTGGCAAGGTAATTGCAGAGGTTTTAAACGTCGTAAGGAACACTTTGGTTAGTGACTTACTGAGTCACCCGGGGGCAAAAGAGGTACATGTTCTTTATAAAATATTTACTACTTGTCGTAATGTGTGATTATACAGTTGCTCATATTCGTGTCCCAGATGAAACATAAAACTTAGTTTATATTTTCTATCTAGCAATTTTTTATTGCAAATTTCAGTGCATTATCGCCTAGAGAAACAATAATCACTTTTAACTAAATACATAGCAGTAAGCCAAGAAGGCGATCAACTGCTTTACATTTGTACGGTTTACACTGTGAAATAAGACAAGAAAATGGTAAATAGTTATAAACCGGCCCTCATTTGGCCAAAAAATTAGCTTTAGTAAGGTAGGCTAGACTCTCTTAGGGAATATACAGTTTATATTTCAAAAAAAGGCACTTCGCAAAGTATTGTTAGATATAGTTATTTTGTGCTCAGTCTTGTTTTGATTTTATCTCCGGTTAGTCGATTTTTGGCAAACATTTCAGTCGTTTCAGCAGTAGCACATTTTTATTTTTACAAAGGGATATCTCCAAATTTTATTTTTAAATGTGCATTGTACATCTTTACAATGTTGCAATTGTGCTGTGGTTGTGCCAAAGTTGACTCAATGTTTGATTTGGTAATGAGTTTTCATGAAAATGTGGTGTGTTTGTGCATGTATGAATCACGTAACGCAAAAGCTCTTACTATATGTACATCTACCGCTTTTATTTTATGCGTTGCACTTTTTTTTAATGTTGCAATTGTGTTGTGATTTGAAAAAGATATTTCAAGTCAGAAAACGGTTCTTACCGAGTACATCAAGATACTGATGAGAAATAATAACTTGCTTACATAACTTGTAGTTAGCATGTGGTTCATTTGTCTACTGATATGGTTTCTAACAGAGACATATATAGGTCAGGTATGATTAGTCTTATAAAGATAAACACATCTACTTTATTATCAGAGATATTACTAGCATTGAATGATTTACTTGTATAGATATTGTTGTAGAGCGTTGATCATAAACAACCGTTCCGTTACACCATAGTGGTAGACTCAGAGTCTGTGTGCTGGGATAAACATGCAAGATGAATTCCCTGATAAAATCAGTAAGTTGTATTACCAGATGTCACTCAAACCATAAGTCATGCGAACCTGTTTGTAGAATATCCCTTTGATTACAGAGTCTGCTCTATAGTAGTGGTTGTACCTAATTCTGTGTGAGCACTTGTATGTAACTATAACTTGTGTACCAATATTTCTCTACGGATTACATTGTATTCTGTGTGTAATATTGACTTGAAATAAGTTATACGTTTGGTTCAGTAAGTACGACTAGCTGTTGTTGTCCATATGATAGTTTAACAATACCTGGTTATAACATTTCATACCAAAGCAGAGCTCTCTCCTTTGCTTTTTAAATTGGAGACTGGAGTTGTTCTCTCACAAGTTCATCACTATGTGTGGCCAAGCCAACGTAACAGGCAACGATGAGAGAATTTTGCAGTGATAGCACAAATGAGCCAATTGAAATGCATGACAAATTGATGATTTCAGCTGTCTTTAGACCTAATGACTTTGTTCACTGAATCAGTTTGTATAACTTAATTTCTATTTATTGTCAAAAATTACACAAATCAAATTATTATATTGGTTGGTTTTAACAAATGCCTGGCTAAAAATCCCTCCTTCGTTCTTTGCAAATTTGAATGGGCAAAATGAGAGTTGTCTGCTCATGTCTTAGGCAGCTCTTTCCATGAGTAGGTAACTCTTTTGTAGCATCAGGTTTAATTCAAAATCTAGTAACACACCCCAGGACGGATAAAGTATTGTGGATCCTTTTGTCTTGTTGAAGCCTGTCAGTAGTACCAGACAGGATGATATATTAAATATGGCTGTCAGTGTAAGCTAGTTTGTCTTTTATTCATGTTTTGGCTAGTACGGGGTATTTGGGTTGCTGGCGCTAACATCAATCTATAGCCAAAAATGGCTTTTTCATATCCCACTGAAAGCTTTCTTAGATTTTTGTCTTCTAAACTGGTAATTCTGCTCTACTAACATCAGATTCATGGCTGTATAACAACATATTCTATTGATATTATGTATATAATTGTTATACTGCAATGCTGTCTGTTAGTTATTAACAATTATGACAAATATTTATAAAAATATTATAATGATACTATTATAGATAATTATTACTCTAAAAATTGGTATTGATGTTTCTAAGGTACAATTCATTTTTCATGCTGCTATTTGATTTTGAGTGAGCCCGGTTTACTGTCCATGTTATCTTTGCAATTAGAAATGCGTTGGTAGAGATTGGTAATACAATCTAATTTATTCTATTGGTATAATAATTTTAAAAAGTTCAGAATATTTAATATATTACTCCCTTTGTTAATATACAGTTTATAGTATAAAATAATATAAATAAAAGTGACTACCAACTGGTTTCCTATTTTGGGAATCGATTTAAAATTAGTTCAAGGTGTCTTTCTGTAATTGCAGTTGGTCCTCTTTTCTGATTTAGATGGTTATGCTTACGCTTGCACCCAAATACATACTAAAATTTAATTGAGCACTTTTTAAAATTACATCTATTTGTAACAGTATCATCATGATACTTTGTTTCTTTTAGGAATGAGTTTGATTTTATGAGAGAAAAGCAGTTCTGGAGACAAAATAGTTTATGATGCAAGCTGTGACATAAAGACGTCATTCTTCCGAAAAACATGGAGGTATGATATACAATGTACATAGAAGTATAATGTACAATATACACAGACATATGATATATAATGTACATAGACATATGATATACAATGTAGACGTATGATATACAATGTAGATAAATATATGTTATACAATGCACATAGGTGTATGATATACAATGCACATAGGTGTATGATATACAATGTACATAGATGTTTGATATACAATGTACATAGGTCTATGATATACAATATACATAGGTGTATGATATACAATGTACATAGGTGTATGATATACAATGTACATAGATGTATGATATACAATGTACATAGGTGTATGATATACAATGTACATAGATGTTTGATATACAATGCACATAGGTGTATGATATACAATGCACATAGGTGTATGATATACAATGTACATAGGTGTATGATATACAATGTACATAGATGTTTGATATACAATGCACATAAGTGTATGATATACAATATACATAGGCATTGCGGTAATATGGTTAGTGGGATGCAATTTGACCAATTCTGGCCTAAACATTATAAATTACCAATTAGATGTATGTATGGCAAAGACATTATACATAGGCATGGACACACATGATGTAACTAATTTTATTTGGCATGGACACAGATGATGTAAATCACTTGAAGTTAACTCATAGATTGACCCATAGAAGGGAAAAGATATTGAGAGAGCATAAGTTTAAGGCAAAGATTATTTAGACAGAGCTGTATTTCTACCAGTAATATTCTAAATCAGAATATCTAAACAGAATAATCAAAAGTTCCTGTCACTAATATGAGTAGTGCAACTGATAATATTGCTCTGTTCAGAGTTGTGTCCCTACAGACATTAATATGTGTTTTACAGGTCCCATGTTGACTCACAGGGCACAGTTTGAGATAATGGCTTATACATTATTGAGAGTTTCCCCATTCTTTCAGGTTGAGCTACCTGCTTCTCTCACCGCTCCAGCTATTGTCAGTATTCCTCTGGTCTCTATTGGTTGGAACTCCTTAACTGACTGATATAACATTTCAGATGAATGTATACTTCTATTGATACATCTATAGTTTGTGATGAGCCCAAATACGAGTGACAGAGTAACTGGACTCGTGTACACAGTGAAAAAACTGCTAGTGAGGAAGTAGAGGAAAGTTTGCATTTGTTAATAATATACGCTAAACACGGTTTTCTTGTGTACACATTAGACTTGATCATTTTCGTTCATCGGTTCATATAGTGTTAGTTCAGCAAGTAGAATAAATGACTGATTTAAAGTCCGTTTTTATACATTTGATAAAGATCCTCATGTAACAGTGTCAAGTGCTAAAGTGTCAAGAGTAGAGCGAGATTCACAAACAAGTTTAGTCTGTAGTATAGAAGGGCATCTACCTGGGCTAAGTGAGAGCCTAATCACTGCTTTGGTAGTTGTCTACTCATGAAAACAGCATGACACAGAGTAGGAGGAAAATATAATTATAAAATAGTTATATTATTGCTTTATGTTCATTGTTTTCATGTTGAATATTTAATATATTGCCATAACAGTTCTCCTTTAGAAGTTTGTTTCAGACTTAAATAGTAAGGTTAAGATTGAAGAGTGTTTTTTCTGTTGTAAATACTAATTGCTACAAGAAAAAGTTTCAACCAAGTTTCCTTCATCCATGATTGTATTTCATCATAAAATTATGGATGCATTCTGATGATTTGGCGTCATATTTCTACTAAATAACTGCTAGGTGAGGCAAATAAACATCATATGAACTAGATGAAGATCCATTTTTATTATACCAAACTTCATAAAATTAAGTGCAATGATTGTAACCTAGTCCAAACAAACCTACCTTACTCATAACGATCTACCTAAGTCAAAACAATCCTATCTCGGTCATAACAATTCTACCTTAGTCATAAAAATCTTACCATAGTTATCACAATCCTATCTTAGTCATAACAATTATATTTTAGTCATAACAATCTTACCTTAGTCATAAAAATCCTACCTTAGTCATAACAATCCTACCTTAGTAATAACAATTTTACGTTAGTCATAACAATCTTACCTTAGTCATTACAATCCTACGCTAGTCATAATAATACCACCTTAGCCATAACAATCCTACGCTATTCATAACAATCCTACCTTAGTCATAACAATCCTACCTTAGTCATAACAATCCTGCCTTAGTCATAACAATCTTACATTAATCATAACAATCGTACCTTGATCATAACAATCCTACCTTTGTCATAACAATCCTATGCCAGTCATAATAGTTCTACCTTAGGCATAACAATCCTATACTAGTCATAATAATCCTACCTTAGGCATAACAATCCTATACTAGTCATAACAATCCTACCTTAGTCATAACAATCCTACGCTAGTCAGAGCAATTTTACTTTAGTTATAACGATCTTACCTTAGTCATAACAATCTTACCTTATTCATAACAATTTTACCTTAGCCATAACAATTTTACCTTAACCATAACAATCCTACCATAGTCATAGCAATCCTATCTTAGTCATAAAATTCTACTCTGGTCATAACAATCTTATCTTTGTCATAACAATCTTGCCTTAATCATGACAATCCTACCTTACTCATAACAATCGTACATTAGTTAAAGCATTCTTACCTCCTCTGAATCAATACTTGGAATTTACAACTAACACTTTTGCTATTTCAAAGCGCTAATAAACAATGTTTAACGTTTTGCAAGATAAAAAAGTTAGCGTACATGTAATATATGTCCTGTAGCAATATTTATAGTTCATAAGAAGATTCAGGACATATTATGCTCACCCATTTTATACATGTACTCATAGACATGTATAACAGTTGGGTCGTTGTGAATCTTCTGAATCAGAAAAATATCTGGTAGAAGCACTTTACCAAGATGCAGATCTAAGATTCAAATGATCCTTTTTACTTTATTGTACAAGCTGTAGTTGTTAGGAATTGAAATAGCCTCAATTAGTTCTTACCTTTGGCAGCTTTAGATAGTACTCAGTACAGCAGCCTTAGATAGTATTAACTACAGGAGGTTTAGATAGTACTCAGTGTAGTAGATTTAGATAGAACTTAGTACAGGAGCCTTTGATTGGACTTAGTACAGTAGCTTTCGATAGTATTAACTATAGTAGCTTTAAATAATGTTAAGTACAGTAGCTTTGGAAAGTACTAAACACAGTAGTTTTAGATACTTCTCAGTACAGTAGCTTTAGACAGTACTAACTAAAGTATCTTTAGATTGTACTCAGTACAGTAGCTTTAGATAGTACTCAGTACAGTAGCATTAGATAGTACTCAGTACAGTAGCTTTAGATAGTACTCAGTACAGTAGCATTAGATAGTACTCAGTAAAGAAGCTTTAGACAGTATTAAGGACAGCAGCTATAGATAATATTCAGTACAGCACCTTTAGATAGTACTCAGTACAGTAGCTTTAGACAGTACTAAGTATAGTAGCTTTAGATAGTCTTCAGTACAGTAGCTTTAGATCGTATTAACTACAGTAGCTTTAGATAGTACTAAGTATAGCTGCTCTAGATAGTACTCAATGCAGTAGCTTTAGATAGTACTTTGTACAGTAGCTTTAGATAGTACTAAGTAGAATAGCTTCAGATAGTACTCAATACCGTAGCTGTAGATAGTACTAAGTACAGTAACTTTAGATAGTACACAGTACTGTAGCTTTAGATAACACTCAGTTCAGTAGCTTTAGATAGTACTCAGTACAGTAGCTTTAGATAGTACTAAGTACTCTAACTTTAGATAGTACTCAGTACAGTAGCCTTAGATAGTACTCAGTACAGTAGCTTTAGATAGTACTCAGTGCAGAAGCTTTAGATAGTACCCAGTACAGTAGTTTTAGACAGTACTCAGTACAGTAGCTTTAAATAGTCTTCAGTACAGTAGCTTTAGATAGTACGGCCTCAGTACAGTAGCTTTAGATAGTACTAAGTACAGTAGCATTAAATAGTGATTAGTTCAGTAGCTTTAGATAGTGCTCAGTACATTAGCTTTAGATAGTACTAAGTACAGTAGCTTTAGTTAGTACTCAGAAGAGTAGCTTCAGTTAGGACTCAACTCAGTTCTTGGTACATTTCACATTTTCTCTTTTAGGTTCAATTTACCATTGTGGCATTTTCTTCTTGTCAACTCCTCTTTATCATATTTAATTGGTGAGTCATGTTTGCTTACTGGATTCCCTCCCATCCACTAATTTTTCTACCAACTTTGTTTACTTCTACACCCAAGCATACAGAAGCAGGTCACGCAAAAAAACTATTAAAAGTATTTGAGGTTGACCAAAGACACTGCAGTTGGGTCTAACAAACTGCAATCGTCACTTCAAAAGCTTCCACTGATAATATGTGCGCTCTTCACTATTCATATAGTCAGCTCTCTGCTTGACTTTTACTCTAGGTATTGTTCCTTCATTGAGTAGATCTTAATAGGCCTTTACATTGAGCTTCACTTTTCTTCTTGCATTACAACCTGTTGTCTGTGGGTCTCTATAATATTATTTGCTTGCACAAGCCAAATGTTATATTCATCTGAATCAGCTGACAGGAAATCTATTGATGTATATGACTATCAAGTTACTATAACTAGTCATCTAGGAAACACATTTCACATGTTGTATTCATAAGAATTGAGAGTTAAAAGTAGAGAAGTTGGCACGTATTAAGAGAGTGCGCAGGATACTAAGGTGAAAGTTATATATGTATGGTGTATCGGTAGTCGACTTAGATATTAACTTCTACACATATTTATCTCTCAAATTGTAATTTATACAGACTCTAATTATATGTTTTTTATTTAACGTTCAACATTTACCTATCTACAAATGTTTTTTAATTTCATATTTCTTGACTAATTATAGTTTTAAACGAACTACTGATTTTTCTCCTTCAATTTCTTCCATGAATCATAGCCTTTGTGATTTACTATTAAAACATAACATTGTAAACTCATACTATGTGTGTAATATATGTACATAAAACTGCATGCTTATATAATGCAATGGTCTCTCAACAAACATATAAAAATAATGTTTTCCAAAGAGTTAACTTCCCCTTCATCATATGTAATAAATAATCCTACATAATATACAGACTATTTACATACATTATACTGTACACCGGTGTTAAGTGTTTACTAACTGGTAAAAACTATAGGTAATAAAGATTCAATAGCTCTAGTCTATATTCATAGCTATTACCCTGTCTCTTTATTTTATGATGGAGAGGCTCAACCGCTCTGGTTTACATTCATAGATATTCTGTCTTTCTATTTCATGGTGGAAACAGTCAAAAGCAGCTGTTCTGGTCAATATTCATAAATTATGTCCTGTCTCTTTATTTCATGGTTGAAACATTCAACAGCTCTGGTTTATATTCATAGATGATGCCCTGTCTCACTATTTCATGGTCGAAAAATTCAACAGCTCTGATCTATATTTATAATTGATACCTTCTCTCTTTATTTCATGATTTAAACATTTAAAATCAGCAGCTCTGGTTTATATTCAAAGCTAATACCCTGTTTCTCTATTTCATGATGGAAATATTCAACAGTTCTGGTCTATATTCATAGTTAGTACCCTGTCTCTCTATTTCATGGTAAAGAGATTCAACAGACCCGGTCTATATTAATGGCCAATGTTCTGTCTCTTTTTCATGGTATAGATAATCAAATTGTTGATGTCCCAGATCTTACTCACAAATTATTTGTTGATCATAAGCCTCCTTAGTTCCTGCTGCTACAGTTGCGGCGCTCCTCTAGTATATTCCTCTAAAGCCAATCATACTCGATATAAAACTATACCAAAGTTGTCTTGGGTGAATGATTTAGTTAGTAGCTTGCTTGGAGAGCCTCGTTGCTGATTGTTATTGGTCTATTCTGATTGGCTGATAAAACCGCAATAGTGATTAATAAGCTAGCAGCACAGCTACTCTTCTTGAGTAGGAGTTGGATATTGCTGCCACTTGAGAAAAAATCCTTTATCCAGGTACGTTTCAAAAAGGTAAGGTGAGACAGATTTGTAAACCTTTGCTGTTGTGATGCATTTTCAACTGATGTTTCTATAGAGTCAAGCTCCTACTATGGTCAAAGCTTTTCTTTGTTTTTAGCTGTAGTTTATCAATTTCAACTTCATTTACCATCTGAAGGAGCTCAACATAGTATACAAAATTTCTATCTAATGTGAGTATTTCTATGAATGTTTTTAAAGGTCTGTTAAAGTAACAGCCTAAGTCTTACCCCATGTCTTGTTCACCTACTTAGGATACATGTATAATGCTGAAGTACTATGAGTTATTGAGATCCTAGCTGGATCTGTTGTCAGTGAATTCACTTGTTGTTTTTTTTACAGTAACACAGTTTCACTCACTTATTGTCAAGAGGTTATCAGGATATTCACACAAATCTTATATGACAGTATCTAGTTATATTTGAAAGTAAGTGATGTCAATCCACTTGCTTCACTATCAAACTATATATACGTAGTTATAATTTTATCACTGCATGAATAAAGATCATGTTTGCTCTGTAGAGGAAGACCACGTGCAGATGAGATGTAGTGCAACTCTCTTCATGAGCCAGAGAACTTAGAAGCAGGTCTTTTCTAGACCACAGTCTTTACAGAAAAGAAACCTTCACCTTTAATCCATCTACATACTACATGTAATACACATATCTACTCAGATATCTGAAAGAGTGGAGAGAATGTTCTAGTGAAATGAACTGTGAGTAATACATGCTTGTAAAGGTCTCACAACTTAAAAAAAAAACCTTGAAAGACTATCTTGTACTGTTAGTAATAACTATTTTGTGCTGTTAGTAATGACTTTCTTTTACTGTTTTTAATAACTACCTTGTGCTGTTAGTAATAGCTATCTTGTACTGTTACTAATAATTATCTTATATTATTACTAATAACTATATTGTACTGTTAGCAATAACTATATTGTACTGTTAGTAAGAATTATCTTGCAATGTTAGTAATAAATATCTTGTATTGTTAGTAATAACTATCTTGTATTTTTAGTAATAACTATCTTGTCCTGTTAGTAATAGGTATAATGTACTGTTAGTTATAACTATTTTGTACTGTTAGTAATAGCTATAATGTACTGTTAGTAATAACTATCTTGTACTGTTAGTAATAACTGTCTTGTATTGTTAGTAATAACCATCTTGTACTGTTAGTAATAACTATCTTGTACTGTTAGTAATAACTACCTTGTACTGTTAGTAGTAACTATATTGTACTGTTAGTAATAACTATCTTGTATTGTTAGTAATAACTATCTTTTACTGTTAGTAATAACTATCTTGTACTGTTAGTAATAACTATCTTGTAAAATTGACTATGTTTGGGTGTCTTTTTTTTTATTTCGACGTGCGTTATGAGCACACCGACCGCCAAATTTTAACTTGGGCAAAACTTTTCTCACAATCGTATGGTGAAATAAAATTCGTATAGCGAGGTAAAGATCTCACAATGTTTGACTTTGTAAAGTGAAAAAATCGTATATCAGGGTAATCGTATCTCGAGGGTACACTGTATATATATATTTCTCAAAGTCTGTATATCTATCTGTTGGAAATCCGGCTATAGCTATTATTAGACAAGCTGAACTGGACAACAATGCAGACAACAATGCACCTTATTAACTAGCTTAGTGAAGTTTTTCATTGGCAATATGCCAGGCTACTAGCTTGAAAGGTACAGCTGTTTGACAAAGTTTTAAAATCTTTACAGGTGTTTTTATTTTTCTCTTAATTTTGTTCAACTTCGCGACACACTTTTCTCATGATATGTAGTTTGAAAGTTATAGTGGCAAATGTTGTTATATGTTAAATACAAATCAATTTTCTGTCCAAAGACTTCTATTACACGGGCAACGCTGGGTGGCACAGCTAGTATATATATATATATATATATATATATATATATATATATATATATATATATATATATATATATATATATATATACATATATATATATATATATAGATATATATATATATATATATATATATATATAATTGTTTCCTCACCCCGGATACCCCGTATGGGTGGTAAATTCTGCTCTAACTCGGGTCTCCTACCAGAGACCTGGGAGTTTGAGCACTCGCCTCAAGATCTTAGCTGTTCCCAAAAGCGCACTTTTCTGCAACTCACCAGTGTTGATTGCAGTTGGTATTTGGGCAAGCCACATTTTATGCGCCGGTGTTATTGCGCCCAGTGCCCCAATGACTACTGGGATTACAGTTGTTCTTACATTCCAGCATTTTTCAATTTCTTCTCTAAGAGGAAGATATTTCTCTACCTTTTCTTTTTCTTTGCTAGCTATAATGTAGTCATTGGGTACTGCTATATCTATTATATTAGCCCTCTTGTTCTCCTTGTCTACCACCACTATATCTAGTTGGTTTGCTAGGACATGCTTGTCAGTTTGGATGTAAAAGTCCCAGAGGATCTTAGCGCGGTCATTTTCATTGACCTTACCAGGAGCTTCCCACCAGTGTTGTGGTCTATTCAGGCCATACTCATCACATAGACTTCTATACACAACACCTGCGACATGATTATGCCACTCAGTGTATGCGTTCCCTGCTAGCTGCTTGCATCCACTGATGATGTATTGGATGGTCTCAGGTGCATCTTTGCACAGTCTGCATCTAGGATCGTCTCTAGTGTGATAGATTTTCGTTTGGAGTTGCCTTGTTGGGAGCACTTGCTTCTGGGCTGCCATGATTAGCGACTCTGTATTGGCCATTAGGTTTTCTTTGTTCAGCCACATATATGTCTGGTCAAGATCGCCAACCTTAGATATTTGTTGGTGGTAAGCACCATGAAGAGGTTTCGTGTGCCAGTCAATTTCCTCATCATCAGGGCGTAGGTCCGTTGTAAGAGCAGCCGATTGAAACTCAGCTAGCAACTTATCTGAGATGGCCATGGAGACTGCATATGCTTTCATGCTTTGCTCCTCCTCTTTCACTGTCTGCTGTACACTTTTGAGTCCCCTACCGCCATCTTTCCTATCAAGATACAATCTAGTAGTATCAGATTTTGGGTGAAGTGCTCCATGCATGGTCAGAAGTTTATGAGTTGCTATATCTGTTTCTTTGATGGCTTCCTCAGTCCACTTTATTATGCCTGCTGGATATCTTATTACTGGCAGTGCGTAGGTATTTATTGCCATGACTTGGTTCTTGGCATTGAGCTGGCTCCGTAAGACCTGCCGAAGGCGTTTCTTGTATTCGGTAATGGCTTTGTGACATACCTCGGCTTCGTGGTTGATGTTGCTTTGCATAATCCCCAAGTACTTGTACCCTTCTTCTATATCTTTGATGGTACCATTTGGCATTCTTAGGCCATCTGTGAGCATAGAATGGCCTTTCTTAAGAATTAGCTTTCCACATTTCTCAATACCGAAGATCATTCCGATGTCCTTGCTGTATACCTGAGTGAGGTGTATTAGCGAATCAATGTCCCTTTCTTTGTTAGCGTACAGCTTGATGTCATCCATGTAGAAGAGGTGGTTTATCTTGGTGCCACTCTTAAACTGGTACCCATATTGAGTCTCCTCCAGCATATTGCTTAGAGAGTTTAGGCATATGCAGAAGAGCAGCGGTGATAAGGAGTCACCTTGATAGATGCCTCGCTTAATTTGTACACTCGCCAGCTTTTTGCCATTAGCCTCCAGTTCTGTCTTCCATTTGGTCATTGACATCTTGATGAATGCTACAAGAGCAGGGTGAACATTGTACATACTGAGGCACTCAAGTATCCAACTATGGGGATTTGAGTCATAGGCCTTTTTGTAGTCAATCCAAGCCATGGCAAGATTGGTTTGCCTTTTCCTGCTGTCTTGACAGACCGTCCGATCCATATATATATATATATGGATCGGACGGTCATATATATATATATGACGGACATATATATATATATGACGGACATATATATATATATATATATATATATATATATATATATATATATATATATATATATATATATAGCCAGAACTACCTAGTAATAGTACCTGTCATACACACCATGTACAAGTTATGGCTTGAAATATGTTGACAGTCATTTACATGCAAAGGCAGCAATCTATCAGTACTATAATTAAGGCCATTATATTCACATTGGTTGAGGATATTGGTAACAGACTGTATAGACCCATGCTTACAGATTCAGGCTTGAACAAGGTAACAAGTGGTTATTTTAATAAATAGAGTCCACTGTGCTGCCAATCAAATAATCCTTACAGAAACCAAGTATGCTACATATATCAGGATTATACACTTAAAATAAATGTAAATAACCTAACCAGTTCCAAGGTTGTTCCAAACTCACCTCTTTGGCCCTTCAACTAGAAAAAAACTAAAATTAACTTATCAAATTAATGGCTGTACTGTAACTGGTAGTATTGATCTGTGTCAAAAAAATTTCTGTTCTTTTCTTATCATTATTACTTTGTTTAGAACCTATTAGTACATTTTTTAACATTAATTGGTCATATTTTTCCTCTCTCCTATACATCAAAGTCCATGCTGCAAAAAATCAAAAATGCCCAAAAATACAAAAGAAAATATAAATTTACTATAGAAAAGGTTGTGTCTGTCTTTTCATTTGTCCAAAGCTTTTGTTAGAGGTTAAGATAAAGGACAGCTTTTACTCCAACTGGTGATATTCAGATTGATAAACTGGAGTCTCTAACACCTTCACTAACTGACTGTAGTTAGTTATACTGTATTTATGAATAAATGTGCAGCTACTTTTCCCTGTGTTTAATATGCGACTTGTTTCTTTATTTTATCTGGAATTTCTTATATAATACATTGCAAAACTTTACATAAACTTTTTATAAATAGTTGAATTTACGTAAAATGAGGTTATAGGAGGTCATATTATAGGAAAGTCTAGTATACCATCAGCCATATTATGTTAGTTATTTTGAATGTTTACAATGAGAATCACATGAGAGAACCTCACAGGACTTTTATAGGTACTCGTTTGTGTCATGCTTGAGTTGATATGGCTCATAACTACAGCTTTATTACTTTATTAGAAGACATTTATAAATACTTATAGTTTCCGTGGCCACTGCTACTTGGTTCACTAGTTCAGTCATGTCTATTGTTTGGGCTACTAGAATGTTCCATCAGTAGCCTGTCACTGGGAGATGCTTTACTGATGAGTTAAAGCTGGTGCTACATATTTATTTTGTTGCCTCGATATGTGCATAACATTGATGGATGAGCAATAATTTTCCCAGGAGCAGCATGTGATATTTTTGGGATGTTTTGTCTGCAATGCTTTTCATATCTCTTTTCATTGCGTGTCAGCCTCCTTAGGATCACATTGTCCATTCAATTTCCCAGCCAAAATCTTTTTATGTGCAATTGAATAGGAGTTTGCGCGTTGATAAGAGCATTAAATTTATGTATAGACCAGCAATTATTACATGAGCAACATGACACTCTTAAATGCATTGGAATGTTTTTGTCTGCAGCGCTTTTCACAACTATTTTCATTGTGTATCAGTCTCCTCAAGATCAAACTATCTATTTATTTGTATCTACCTAATCCTTTCTATCTGATCTAACATCAATGTCTCTAGTTTACTACCTTACTACACAGCTTTCCTAAGAATCAGTTCTTGACACCAGAGACGTCAAACGGTACTTTTGGTACCTTTTTAGGAGATCGGAATATATATTCACATTTTAAATCTTACGAGTCAATTACAAGCATTACATTCAGGGGTCGATCCATCGTTATCGTAGAGGTTACATCGTGCTATTTCATGCAGTGGAATGTATTTCTCAGCAGCACTTGACATAACTATATTCAATTACACAGCAGTCTCCTTAGCAACACATGACATATTCAATTCTAACTGTTCCATCTTATTATGCACTCCTACATCTATGTCACTAGTCTGGTTTGCTACCTTTATACACCCCTTCACTACTTCTGAAATTCCGCTCCTGCCATTACAACACTTCGTGTTTGAACTTTTTTTTGAAAGTCTAAAGAGAGCACCACTAGGTTATAATCTTATATATCATATATGTCTGCAAACTTCTCGTAGTTCCAGATGGTGATTTTACCTCCTTTTGTCTCTCAACAGGAACTCTGTGTCATTCCTACAATTTGACGGCTAGAAGTTATCAGGGCATTTACACAGAGCTTTTCTGTAATAGTAGGTCTTGTAACGCCGACGATGAAAAAATATTTACATCATGTATATGACACTCTAAATTCAACTATGATTGTCATATCATCTGCGCTAACTTGAAATTATCCTGTAATTACTGATAAAAATACTGATAAACAAACCTTTACCAGATTGAACTTTAAAGATATTGGTCTCCATTTTACACAAAAAATTATGGTTGCAATCATGAGGTTTGCCCATTAAATTTCTGCTACAAACTTGCCGAGATAATCCTGACCGCATTCATCTTTTATAGAGATATTTAGATGAGTTATTGTATCTTTGCACATACTTTTGCTATTGCCATCAGGTTGGTATTTGAATATTTCATTCGTGTTTCAGTAAGGGTTCCCTCATGCGTAACCTTCAAAGTGTTTGGATCAATTTTAAATTTACCGCCAATAAGTCTTTTGAGATTTTGATAAGTATAATATCCAGGTGGTATCATATATTTGTTTCTGCTGGCAGGTTCAAGTTCTATAGTCTCCATAATATTGTAGACATTTTGAAACAAAGTAATGAATCTTAAACTTATTTCACGAGCATTTATAGGAACATCCAACTCTAGTAGACCAGTTTTATGTAAGGTTAGTGTAGTCATTTATTAAATGAATGTGACAACTATCTAACAGTTAGCCTATTTATGTGTACATTTTAAACACTGTCACATTGGATAATAAAAACAATAAAATATCTTATAGCTTTAAAAGAAACTTTGTAGCCATTACTCCGGGTTTGTGTCTATAAAAAGTTTTCATGATTTTGATAGATGGTTCAACGATAACATGTTTTACTACTTTCAACAAAGCAAATTTGCATTATATTGCACAACAGCTTTGTGTGGAATGAGCAAAAATCAATTAACTAGAGGTTTAGATTTAACCAAAGCTATTTTAAACATTCATGTCATGTATCAGACTAAAATAATTCTTGCTCAGACAGAAGCCAAAGAACCCGGTGACCATGATTTTTATCCTTATAACATTCCTTATAATAAATCAGAATATCAAAAGTTACTAAACAAGTTTAATGTTAAAGCTCAAGACATTCTCGAGATTGATAAACTCATGCACCAGAGGTCTCGGATTTATCATTTTAGATGGTGGTAGTAAACTAGGTTCTCCACAAAACAGTTGGCTGATCTAGGCGGGATCCACAAACTGTATCCAAAATATCTATCAAGCAGTAAAGATAAGACGGATATGGATGTGCAACAGGGTGGAGGTGCATCGGGGAACTTTTGTTAGTTTCCGGAGGGGAATTCGAGTGTGAGTACTAAAATAGTTTCAGTAATATAATAATTTCAGTTGAATACAAGATGGTAGGGCCCGATCATAGTAAGTCATTCAATCGCCCGAAATATTTAGACTTAATTATAGCATTAGAGCTTACGTCAACAGTTTATTAGGCGCGCAGGTACAGGCTAAACAGGCTGGTTCAGCTCTGGAACCACAGAAAGAGTTTTTAATATTAGTCAACGATCTCATTTACAAAAAGCGGTTGCTGCAAGATTCAATAAAATACTTTGAAGACGCTTTGAGTAAAACGAGAGAAAAAATTAATTCCGTTATCGCTAAAAGGATTGTACACGATACCTTCTGATATTAATTTAAATGTGCTTGGCAACAGCATAGTGGGTTTTAATGATGAATTACAAATAGCCAGAGGGTTTGATGAGTATGGTAGAAAACCTGATTCTCCGGCACCAAATCCCCAAGTTGTGATAGCTCTAAAAACGTAAAGTTGTAGCTCCTAAACCTCAAGTTATGGCTCCAAAGCCCTAAGTTGTAGCTCCAAAACCCCAAGTTGTAGCTCCAAAACCCCAAGTTGTAGCTCCAAAACCTCAAGTTGTAGCTCTAAAACCTCAAGTTGTAGCTCATCAAATAATAGCGGCACCGCATGTCCATAAAAATAAAAAATTATTACTGACTAAGGAAATAATGGCGGCTAGTAATGGCGGCTTTAAAATTATAAAACTACATTATACTTAAAGCTCATAAAAGTTCTTCCTTTTTTTTTTAAATATTCAAAGTTTCTTTAGCTAATGCATTTTTTTCTAGAATCTCTAATTAACTGATGTGCAGCGTCTCTATCTTTCATAACTTCCGCAAATTCTTTTTCACTTATAACACTTTAAAGCACTAAAAACCTTAGAAAGCACTGAATTGTATATAGCACTCATTCCTTGATAGATGGCCGAGTGTTTGTCTTGCTTTTATTATAGCTTCTTTTTTGGGACTTCCATAGCTGCTGTTCCACCCGCACATATAGCCCCTACAATACCTAAGGTATATCGGAAAATATTCCTATACCTGTACTAGCTAAAACAACACCAACTGCTGAGCTACCTACATATCATACTAAATACAGTTTATTCATACTAGATACCAAATTATTCATCGATTTAATATAATCCTTTTCAAAATCTGACTTGGCTTCTTTTCTAAGGTCTGTATTAAGTTTGATATACGGTTCCATCCACACCGATTCTTTAAACTTTAGTATTTTTAAACCCATGTCTAAATAAGTTCTGATAGCCTCGTGATTTACCACATAATTTTTATTATTCGCTAGATAGGGTATAAGTCTTTTAATTTTACCTATTTGAATTTTATATCATTCAGTTAGGGACATCATATAAACAGAATACTCTGTGGGAATGATTGTTTCGGGAGCCGCTAGAAAGTCATTGTGTTCATCGTATAATTCTTTAAGATACTCCAAATTTACTTCAGCAAAATAACCTTCACCATCACCAATTTCTTCTAGCAACTCGATGCATTAACATCCATGAGTAGGAAGCTTTTTAGACATTGCCCATCCGTACATAACATTATAAACCTGTTTAACTGCATTGGGTCATGGTCTTTAATGTAGGGGGATTATTGGCTTCGGCATATCTCAGAGCTCCACAAATTGATACCCCTCCTCTAATACCCGACTCGAACAGGTTGTACATGACTACATCATTCAATAGCTCTAGTCGAATGTCAGTTATTTCTAACAAAGCATCTCAGCTTAGAGAAGGTGATGTAATGTAATGGCAAGGGTCGAGTTCATAATTGTCTAATGCCAGCTTTCGAAAGTTTTCAAACACATCCGTAAGCAACGGTACATCAGTTTTTAAGTACAAGTCGTGATACTCACCCAAATATTTAACATTTAGTTGTTGTCGTAATTTTTGAGCTTGTATATAATGAGATTGTTTAACGTCGGCGTTTTCGTTGAGAGAAGATTTGAAAGCTTTTTTGGGACGTAGAGATGTTTCTTTAAATCTATCAAAAGTGTTCATACACTCATACAGATTAACATCTTTATTGGATAAAAGCTCATGATCATTGGGATAAGCCAATCTCAAATAGGGCAAATATTTGAGATTAGCTACCAATCCTTCGAGGCTATTGTTTAAAAATTGTAGCGAGCCGATAAACTTAATTCTCTTGGCAATGGTTATTAACATATACTTTTTATCCGTGTTGGCTATAGACATCTACAGCTGCTTTTCCATTATAATCTTTGGTTATGAGATGAGAATCATAGCCTCTAAAATTGTGAAATACAGCTACGACTTTATTCAAAACTCTAAGTTTTAGATTACATTTGGAGCGAGCCGGTCCTCGGTTCAGACCCGACACGTGATCATGGTCTCTCCGTCAAAAGATGTTCTACATATTCAACAATGAGTAGCTTTTTGAAATTCTTGTTCTTGTTGCGGAGTTATTATAATAAGGGGTTTTTGGTATGGATTTTACTTGACAATCAATTTCATTTAGTTATTTATAAAATGTTTTATACAGTCTTTTCCTCTGTAAAGTTGAAATCTCAAAGATTTACCTTGTGAGTTTACCAAGTGAATCGTAAACCCACAAGGTACGTGAGCATTATCTTTTATAATAAACTCAAAATCTGAATATACTACATACGGAAACTTTTCCACGTTTTTAAAATTGGAAAATTTAATACAGAATGTGGTATTTTAGTTTTGCATTTACCGTCGTGTAGCTTTAAACATTTTGTTATATGATCTTGTAATGTTCTGTCACAATTAAAGTGGTTTAAACATCTGAAGCTGTAATATTGTTTCTCTTTGTGATTAGTTTGTTTATAAAACAATGCTGATATACTTTTAATCCACATGTAATGCTCTCTATGCCATAGAAGACTTACAACCAGCAAATCTACTTTATAAAGCTTGCTATCAATATGCAAAACATTCAGTTCACATTTTTTCCTTCAGTCCGCTTGAAGACAATTATAACTAAACCAATTTTGTCTGCAAATTTTTGTATGTTATTAATTTCAACGGGATATTCTAGCTGTGAGAGATTTAAACTAGTTTCATTAGGTTTTTTATTTACTCACACGAGTTTGATGGTCTTTTATATGATTGTGATACAAACAGAATAATACAGCCCACAAAAAGCATTTGTTATCATCATTTTGTACATCAATAACCGCCTTTTACTAGCTAGTGTTTCGAGTGTTGGAACGTACAAGCACCTTTGAGAGGTTGATAACTATAAAATTCCATATGGATTCTCAAAATCTGTAAGATGTTCCAACCAAAGTATTTATTTGTATATGTGTCTACCCCGCGCTTAATCGAGTCTAATTGACAATTTATAAGCATATCAATATCTACATATTCATCCGATCTATAATATTCGTGAGTAGTTGTGGGTGTATTGATTGTATTAATACATCAATGTCACTCGTACGGAAATATCTCACATTTAGTGTTAATTTTGTACCGATATCTAATAACGCGTCATTAATAACTACTCGCTGCGGGCCTTGATAAAAACTATCAATTGCTTGTATGTAGAATAGCATTTGTCAACTCTTGTTTTCTCATTTTATGAGGTTTGATATAAAATTCGCTAGCTATCAATTTTAACTCACCGACTGCTTTCCTTTCTAATGTCGGAGGTAGCGGTACAGAAATATTGTTAACAATATCTTGTAATTCAGCTTTTGTTAATCTTCTGTATCAGCGGATACTCAAACTTTTAACTCTTTTTAGTAGATCTCTCTTTAGTACCTTTACATTGAATGCTGCCATTTATATAAGAGATTTATTTAATACCCTAAAAATCAATTTTAGACATCGTAGATATTTACCTTACTTTGAAGATATTTACTTCACTTTGAAGCTTTGCAGTGAAAAAGGTGGCTAATTTACGAGTGAGTAACAAAAACATTAATCGCAACAGTCTAAACTGACCATCTCAGTGCACCACGCTATCAGGTCGCCACCAGAGTTTGTAAAACAATTTTAAAGGGTCATTATAAAATCTCGTTTGCAATAAGTCTAAATCTCGTTTCGCGAGATTTTCATCATAGATATAATGTGTCTATGTTCTATTTATGGTTTACAACCAATAAAACTCCCGTTATATCTATATTTAGTAACGCCACTTAAAAAATGAAATATTTACTTACAAAAGGTACCCAACAATCAATATCGAGTATTTAGCTAACAATAGTGATAAAATAGACAACTATACAACATAACCATAACATATAAAAGTAATCGCAGTGTTTCTATCTCATGAAGCTTCTGCTACAAAAATGAAATCAAGACTTTTTGTTCACCCGAGTCCATTGATACAAATTCAGGCATTGATAGAATGTTTATCATTTATTGCAACTCATCTTGAGCGTACAATACAAAGTGATAAGTGTGTCTGCTGTTATCAGAATTTTGTTGCAAGCCGTTGTATACAAATCTCTTGCCAGGCGTAGCGCTATCAGCTATATATTTTGGCATAAAAACTTTTAGTTCTTTGTTAGTATCATCATTACATATTGTGACTATATACAAGTTGTATTTAGTCGGCTTGGGATTGACTGATATGATAGTATAAGGAGTTGTTTGATTTAATGTAGCTAGTTTGCTTATTGACTCAGTGGTTGCTTTAAATTCTGTGCCGTTTACAACCTTGCTATCCATGCTTATTTATTACAGAATTTGTTTAATATACAAATTAGCCAGAGTAGTATGCTACAGGGAGTTGGCTTATATGGCTATAAACTTTGCTCTTGTATATAAGGAAACATAAGATGTGGCTAGGATACCGCATTCCACCATTCCTGCATACTTAGCTAACGAGTACTGTTATGATAAAGAGAAAGTTTGATCCGAGGATATCTAATTTCTTTAGGTTTTATCTTTGTTGTCATTTTGTAGCACTTAATGGGTGACTTTCCATATTTAGAGTTTTTGACTAGATCATACTTGGCAAGAGCAGAAGAATCTGATTGCTGGAGACATTACCTTCAGGTAAATTGTTGTGTAGATCATGACTTAGATTAGATCGTTATTCAGTGATGGTTCAGAGAACTAAATCTATTTAGTGAGTGTGTGAACCTGTTCTGTACATGATTTCACTAGGAAGAAATTTAAATTTCATTAAGTTGATACATACAAGATAGAAAGTTGTGACTAACTAGCTCAATATATAGCACTAGTTTATATAATATATTGATTGATAAAATAAAGTTTTAATGAATAGTCAATTTAATGAGTGTATGTCTTTACTACATAGTTATAGGAAACAGATTGACGGCTTATAATTGAGGTACTCAATATTATCAGGTCTGTCAAAATCTTGTGGATATACTGGATTGCCTGTACTGAGTTTGGAAAGCTCCTTAGCATGGTGGTGACTGTCATACGAGCTTTTCATTTAAGTTTTGTGATCTTGTTCCTTATCGGTGATAAGGTGGTGGTCTGGTGTGTTAGGCATGTGAGTGTTTGGATGTGCAGAAAAACCAGCATCTTTGTTAGAGAGGAACTGTTGTGTATCAGAGTGTTGAGGTAGAAGATTAGAGCGAGATATGGGTCAGCAGCTTTCTTGAGGAGATTTTTCAGTGTTTGCACACATCTTTGTGTTTCTCCATTAGCCTGAGGATATCGTGGAAAGCTGGTTATACTTGCAAAGCAATATTCTGCTGCAAACCTTGTATTCTTGGCTAGCATAATAAAGTCTATCATCTGACATGACAGTTTCTGGTTTCTCACAATATAAAAGATCAGTAGCTATTAGCAGCCACGGTCTGTGTAGAAGCATCGTTGGGTTGAGAGGCTCACGACGTTCTGGCTGGTGCATCTGGCCCGGTTCTGCAGTTTTCACTATATCAGCTACTTCTTGCAATATTTTGAGCCACCACACAAACTGACGAGCTCTTTCTCTACACTTTTGTATTCCTAGATGACCTTTGTGAAAGCACTTTAGAACTTCAGTTCTCTCACCGATCGGTATCACTATCCTTTGATTGTGGCGCAATACATGGTCAGCAAGAGTGAGATGATTCTTTCCTTGCCAGTATCGTTTGATATATGGTTCGACATCAAAGAAATTATCTGGCTATCCGTAATTAACCCTTTGTCTGAAGAAATGACCCGAATTTTGTTTATTGGTTCCGTGGATAAATGACTTTTCCGTCACTTATGTTTATAAAGCGGTCACCTGGTTACAATAAACAAACAATGTGAATGCTAGCAAATTTTAAATATAATTGGCAAAATGTTAGTTGATGAATTGTAATATGAAGCGATCATCTGAAAGGCGTTGCTTTGTGCTAAAGGCTAAAGAAATTGTGACTCCTTTAAAAAATTAGAAGTTGGAAAAACCAGTCAACATACGGCTTGACGTTCAAAACAAAAAATAAAGATTTATTTGATCATGCGATCGTTAGTGATCTTTTGTCTGATCAATATGATAATATTTGGTAGTAGTGATGTAGTGATAGATAATGCTAGTGATGTGAACTTTGAAGACTTTGAATATACAGAGAAAAGTGATCGTTATGGTAGCTCGGACGATGATTATGCTACTGGCGTTGGCTACGCTGTGGCGTTGGATTCTGCCAAAAGGAATGCTTCCAAGCATTTCATACATAGACAATTGTACATAGTTGTAGATTCTTTGTAGTAGTATATATGTAAATTAATGTTTATGTATAAAAGATTTAGTTAAAAGAAATAAATTTCAATTTGAGCTATGTATACCAAGGAATACCGATTTTATTGAATTTTTAGAAATAAGTTACGCGTCTTTCGGTTGTTTTTGCGGGTCTTTCACCTAGCCAAAAGGTTAAAGAAAGTATCACCTGTCATAGAGTTGTGTCCTACTGCTGTTTGATTTTGAGCTCATGTAGACGATGTTCACTGAAAGGAAGTGTTGAGACTGTATTATGTATTCTAATACTGTAATAGATAGCAGCAATTTTACCCTCTCTGACCAGTCATTTATCTTCAGCTTCTGGTTTCGATAGGGGTTGTCATGAAAAAAATCAGTAATATAGCTGCGTTTTATAAGAACATGTGAGACGGTAAATGCGTATAAAGTGTTTGGAATCATTTTCTCTGAATTCTATTTATTTATAAGGTCGTTGACAGCTTTGAAGTTGAAGATAGGTACAAGCGGTTTGTGGTCTGTTTCAATTGTTACATCCGTATGTCCTAGAATATACATATCAAACTTAA
This sequence comes from Watersipora subatra, assembly GCF_963576615.1. Taxonomy (NCBI): domain Eukaryota; kingdom Metazoa; phylum Bryozoa; class Gymnolaemata; order Cheilostomatida; family Watersiporidae; genus Watersipora; species Watersipora subatra. Next base: position 41,812,010 of record NC_088709.1, on the reverse strand, counting down.
AACACTCCCACGCTATTCCTAAAGCTCCAAGCTCAATAGACGACTATTTGGATTCAGTATCAATTAGGTTTTTTGACTTAGAGGTTATGAGGTGGTGTGTTCCATCTGACCGTAATTGAAAATCACACATCCTAATTCTTTGGGTTCACGCATCACTCATAGTGATAATAGGTTTTTACGCATCATACCATCCAAGACAGCGAGTTTTGGAGAGTTCTGACTGGACATATTTTATAGCTTGAGTCATGCTGATATCCCATGTCTATTTTTCTCGGCTCAATAATGCTCTGAGTAACTTAGTAAGCTGGGAATTTCTAAGAGAGAATTTACCTAGTTGGTTTACAGATCAAGGATATGACTGTAGATCTTTATTACATGAAGAGTCAGGCAACTCGAAAATGTTTTGTATGCGGCTTTTTTCTGGGCGCACACCTTACTCACTGATGACTTGATTTAAGAATTTTACTGAATTCCTACTGAACAAACATTTTTTTGGGGTTTAATGTCATTCTGGCATCTTTGAGGTGGTTCAGCACTTTGCGTACACTGCTGTCCTTTTTTTCCTCACTAAGAATACTGTAAACTAACAGATCCTCCGTATGGCATACAAAATTATTAAGTCCATTAAGAATATCAAACATGCCTTGTTGAAATATATCTCCTGAACTGATGAGGCCAAAGGGTAATCTATTGTAGAAGTAACATCCAAATGGAGATACAAGTGTGGTTAGTGGTTAAACATTTTTGTCCCGTGGTATCCGATAATATCCAAAATCTGCATATTATAGTTTTGTCAGGAATTTAGCTCTCGAGATATTTTTGCTCAAGTGTTGTCTACAGATCTGCTGGAATGAGTTTCACGTTTTACTGCGCTATTCAGTTTAGTAAAGTCAGCACGTAGACATTTTTGAGTAGGATCTTCTTTAGGTGCTTCCGCCATACCAGAGCACCAGTCTGTGGAAACAGTTATTTTAGATATTTTACCCTTACTTTCCATTTCATTTAGTGGTTTTTCAACTATTGGTAGCTGCGGTTGAAACATCTTGTATGGCACGTGTAACGCAGTAGGTTTCACACCTTCCTTTTGCTGAATTCTGTACGGCTGTGTAACATTAACTTTGGGTAAGCCTAAAGATACATCAGAAAGCTCATTAATAAACATAGCCAATTTATCTACGTACATTAGTATCAATGCTATACACATATTTAATATTACATTGTATAAGACCTAGAAATACACAAGCATATTTACTCTAATAAGTTGAAGTTCTGGTTATCTACTACGTAGATTCTTTCATTATTAGTCCTATTGTCAACTCGCAATTGTGCCTCTATCTGGCCTATCCCAAGTAAATTATTTATACCACCTGGACTAAACAGTTTTTTTATCTGATGACTGGAGCTTTTTCTGGTCACATCTATACATCTGAATAGCAGAATCATATGCATCTATACCTCTGCACCAGAATCAAATTTGAACTGCACTTCCCGTTCTGGTTTATTGCTGAATCTGACTAGTATATTTACCTTCCATGGTTTGTCATTCTGCATCTAGGAACTTATTTTGCCAAAATAAACATTGTATAACTGTCATCCTCTGCAATTCTGTGATGTGAGCTGGTTGGTTACCGCAAACTATCTGCCAATGTCTAATTTTCTTACAGATATTGCATTTAGATTTACTTGCTGGGCACTGTGATTTGTTGTGAGGGTTTGTACTTGTAAATCCGTTGCATTTGCTTTGCTTGCTTACAAATTTAGGCATTGTTTTTTTCGTGACTACTCTTTGGTTTTAATTAATATGTGATTTGACTTCACGCTTTCAACGATACCTTAGTAGTTGGATGAAAAATAGTCTTAGCCTGTTTACCAGCTTCATACCTGCCACTAATGTGAACTGTATTTGCCAGTGTAAGATCTGTTTCAGACTGTAATTTATCGCTGAGCTGATTATCATCTATTTCAGCGACTATTCTGTCTCTGATAAGTTCTTCACGTAAAGCATCATCCTCAATGTATTTTACTTGTCGATATAGTCTATTTGTAACTATATCTATTCCTTCTCCATTTTGAACAAAATTGTTGAACTTACCTCTTTCAACAGCAATGTGGGTTCGTACTCCAAAATAGTCATCAGATGCTCTTAACATTTCATCACAGGTATTTTCAATAATGCCCTTAAATGGAATAATATCTTCTGCCTGTTCTCTGAAAAAATATACCAGCATGTTTATCGTTTCAATATTAGAATGTTCATTTATTCTACTGGCTTCCTTGTATCTCAGCTATCTGGCTCTCCACATTGTTTATTTACCAGGTTTAGAGAAACCAAAGTTACCTGGTGGATTAATCCTAGGTGGTGGTGTTCTGTATCCTTGTACAGCAGGCTCCTCTTCTATAGCCATATTTACAGGATGTCAGATACAATAATATGATAAATAACATGGTAATAAATCCTGAATGAGATGTCTATTTATAGGGAATCACCTTTCTTCGAGCTGTCACCAAATAATATGCTGATTAATAAGACAAAGTTTTAATGAATAGACAGTTTAATGAGTGTACATCTTCACTACATAGTTACAGGAAACAGACTGTTGACTCATAAATTAAGCATTCAATACGTAAGGTCCAAGCTATACATAAAGCTACATAAAGCTGAATAAGCATAATAGTACAGTCTAGTCAATAGGGATTTTATGGTACCGTTTAGACTCGAGTAAAGATGATTTAGATTTGTTCACACCTCAGCAGGAAAAATTGGAACCTATATTCTAATATAGAAGTTTACTACTGCAGCTTATATTAACAATGTTCTTTCTAAGAATACCTTTTGTAGGCTCATGGGCTAGCAAACTATTGCTTCTCATATGATTCAACAGATGATAGACTGAGACTTGTTTATGAAATAGAGAAATGCTGGTACCAAAATAAACACCCCCTCGATTATAAAAAGTTTTGGAAGCTTATCAGCAAACACAAGCGATCGCTTAAAAATTACAGAAGAGCGACCAAAACAGACTTTGCGACTTTGAAAAGTTTTGTGGAAAAGTTTGATATTGATGACTCATTTTCTGAGACCAATCTGACTCATGCCAAACGATTTTCTGACAAACTGTTTTCTATAAGTGGATCGTGCAGTAAAAACTTTGTAAAACTTTCACAGAAGATTATCAAATGTAGTTACAAACTTGTCAAAAAACGAGGCTATCAGGCTCCTTGTAAATTTTCAGCTGTTGCTTTAGGGTCAGTTGCCAAAGGAGAAGCGACACCATATTCTGATTTAGAATATGCATTCATCGTTGAAAAAAACGATGAATACTTTGAAAAACTTGCAGTGGACACATACTTCCGAATAGGAAACATGGGTGAATCTCCTTTGAAGAGTTTTGACATTGAAGAACTTTCATTACAACACAACCAACATCTACAAGAAAACGTTTTCGTAAAGCCAGGTTATCGCATCGATGGGATAACAAAAAAGTCTGGAAACATACCGACTGGAAATGGCAGAGCTGATGGTCAACGTCTAACATTTACATTGAATGAACTGATGGAACTTTATGTGAATTCTGCTGAGACTTCTTTTGATGGATTTGCTGGTGACAAATCTGATATGCTCTCATCTTCCGTGCTTCTTTTCACACACGATCCAAATGGAGATAGTGATTCTCTGCTTACAGAATTTACTCGGAGAAGAACTAAATATGAACACACTAAAGCCAAGCAAAATAAAACTGTAATTACCAAGCGCTTCAAGTCTTTTGCTCAGGACATGAGAAAATACAGCTTCTTACCCGAGTTTATACGTTATCAGCCACCTGAAAATCGTGGTATCAAAGTCAAAGCCGACATTTTTCGATATCCCACTCTACTCGCAAATAACCTTAAGATGTGTTTAAGGTTGGAAACTGGCACCTCTTGGGAACACTATGACTGGCTACACCAGCAAGATCTGCTCTCTAATGATAACCATATGTACCTAAACATTATGCTGGCTCTATCTATTTATATACGAATGGCTTCCTATTTCAAAGAGGGTTGTCAAACTGAATCAATTCAGGTTGATCCAAAAATTAATCCAAATGCAGCTACAAGATACTATGTTCCTGTCAATCTTTTTGTGTTCCTTGGTTGCCTTCTTATCCCAATCAAGCAGTCAATTGCATCCGCACTAAGCCAAATTGAAAAGTGTAGTACCGGTTCAGTTTATCAGAACAACTCAGCTGAACAAGTTATAAAAGCTGTTTCTGTCTCTCCAAAAAGTTTGTTGCCCAAGATTCAAGTTTTCTACTTCACCGGTTGGTACGAAAAAGCAAAAGATGATTTAAGTGAGGTCATTGGTAAACGAATTGAAAATGCAAGCTACTCCGAGTTCAGCCAATGCATAGAGAGCTTGATTACGAAATGCAGTACCTCCGCGTCACCGCTAGCTTTGACTTCTACAACTCCGACAGAAGGTGCCTTGACGCCCCGCAAATATTCTGAACTTTGCGCCTACCTCCTCTACTACACAAATAACTATGACCGTGCTGTAGAATACTTCAACCAGTTCCTCATTGTCTCCCCTGAACAACAAGGATTATGGAGGCTCCTCATTGCACATTGTCATCAAGAGATGGGAGACCTGAAAACCGCAAAGAGTTTCGTGGATGAGGTGAGTATTTCATAAGATGCGTCGGGTTGTCACTGTCATATCTTCTTTGAGGTATTTAATGACTAATAATTCAAACTGATTCAGTCAAACCTAAACTTATGATCATCTATACATACAAAACTTGCTGACTTTTACTCTAAAATTTGAGTAATTCACGTCTCAACCTATGAAACACATTTTAACACACAGCATTAGATTTTTTCTTACTTAATGTTTTTGAAGATGAAGTAAACAAACAAAACAATAAATTCTTACAAGAATATTTGCTACGGCAGTTTGACTTAAAAAATATACAGTTTATTGAAGAATAAGAACTGTTTTGATTTTTCAAGTTCAGAAGGTGCCGGTAATCTGATCATCAAAATTAAGACAACACTAAATAGCCCAAAAGAAAAGGTAATTTTTCTTCTTCATACAATTTCTTGCCAACAAGTTATAAAATGCTTAGGCAAACTACAAAATGTTTGACAGGCTACCAAATGTTTGGACGGGCTACAAAATGCTTTGGCATGCAGGTTTTTTCAGCATATCAACAGTGAATTCCCATGAGATATTTTATAATAGCAGAATGATAAACTGCTGTGTAACTTTTAAACAAATAGAAACTGTCAAAAACTGCTGATGAGAAATAATCCTTGTTCTTATCATATAATAAACTTATGTTCACTTGTTACTCTCACTCTTAGAGCTATTGGTTTATGTTCACTTGTTACTCTCACTCTTAGAGCTATTGGTTTATGTTCTCTTGTTACTCTTACTCTTAGAGCTATTGGTTTATGTTCACTTGTTACTCTCACTCTTAAAGCCATTGGTTTATGTTCACTTGTTACTCTCACTCTTAGAGCTATTGGTTTATGTTCTCTTGTTACTCTTACTCTTAGAGCTATTGGTTTATGTTCACTTGTTACTTTTACTCTTAGAGCTGTTGGTTTGTGTTCACTTGTTACTCTCACTCTTAGAGCTATTGGTTTGTGTTCACATGTTACTCTCACTCTTAGAGCTGTTGGTTTATGTTCACTTGTTACTCTCACTCTTAGAGCTGCTGGATTATGTTCACTTGTTACTCTCACTCTTAGAGCTATTGGTTTAAGTTCACTTGTTACTCTCACTCTTAGAGCTGTTGGTTTATGACCACGTAGTACTCTCACTCTTAGAGCTATTGGTTTATGTTCACTTGTTACTCTCACTCTTAGAGCTATTGGTTTATGTTCTCTTGTTACTCTTACTCTTAGAGCTATTGGTTTGTGTTCACTTGTTATTCTCACTCTTAGAGCTATTGGTTTATGTTCACTTGTTACTCTTACAGCTATTGGTTTATGATCACGTGTTACTCTCACTCTTAGAGCTATTGGTTTATGTTCACTTGTTACTCTTACAGCTATTGGTTTATGATCACGTGTTACTCTCACTCTTAGAGCTATTGGTTTATGTTCACTTGTTACTCTTACAGCTATTGGTTTATGATCACGTGTTACTCTCACTCTTAGAGCTATTGGTTTATGTTCACTTGTTACTCTCACTCTTAGAGCTATTGGTTTGTGTTCACTTGTTATTCTCACTCTTAGAGCTATTGGTTTATGTTCACTTGTTACTCTTACAGCTATTGGTTTATGACCACGTAGTACTCTCACTCTTAGAGCTATTGGTTTATGTTCACTTGTTACTCTCACTCTTAGAGCTATTGGTTTATGTTCTCTTGTTACTCTTACTCTTAGAGCTATTGGTTTATGTTCACTTGTTACTCTCACTCTTAGAGCTATTGGTTTATGTTCAATTGTTACTCTCACTCTTAGAGCTATTGGTTTATGTTCACTTGTTACTCTCACTCTTAGAGCTGTTGGTTTATGTTCACTTGTTACTCTTACTTTTAGAGCTATTGGTTTATGTTCACTTGTTACTCTCATTCTTAGAGCTATTGGTTTATGTTCACTTGTTACTCTCACTCTTAGAGCTGTTGGTTTATGTTCACTTGTTACTCTCACTCTTAGAGCTATTGGTTTGTGTTCACTTCCTCCTCTCACTCTTAGACCTGTTTGTTTGTGTTCACTTGTTACTCTCACTCTTAGAGCTATTGGTTTGTGTTCACTTGTTACTCTCACTCTTAGAGCTATTGGTTTATGTTCACTTGTTACTCTCACTCTTAGAGCTATTGGTTTGTGTTCACTTGTAACTCTCACTCTTAGAGCTATTGGTTTGTGTTCACTTCCTCCTCTCACTCTTAGACCTGTTTGTTTGTGTTCACTTGTTACTCTCACTCTTAGAACTATTGGTTTATGTTCACTTGTTACTCTTACTCTTAGAGCTATTGGTTTGTGTTCACTTGATACTCTCACTTTTAGAGCTGTTGGTTTGTGTTCACTTGTTACTCTCACTCTTAGAGCTATTGGTTTATGTTCACTTGTTACTCTCACTCTTAGAGCTATTGGTTTATGTTCACTTGTTACTCTCACTCTTAGAGCTATTGGTTTGTGTTCACTTGTTACTCTCACTCTTAGAGCTATTGGTTTGTGTTCACTTGTTACTCTCACTCTTAGAGCTATTGGTTTATGTTCTCTTGTTACTCTTACTCTTAGAGCTATTGGTTTATGTTCACTTGTTACTTTTACTCTTAGAGCTGTTGGTTTGTGTTCACTTGTTACTCTCACTCTTAGAGCTATTGGTTTGTGTTCACTTGTTACTCTCACTCTTAGAACTGTTGGTTTATGTTCACTTGTTACTCTTACTCTTATAGAGCTATTGATTTATGTTCACTTGTTACCCTCACTCTTAGAGCTGTTGGTTTATGTTCACTTGTTACCCTCACTCTTAGAGCTGTTGGTTTATGTTCACTTGTTACTCTTACTGTTATAGAGCTATTGGTTTATGTTCACTTGTTACTCTCACTCTTAGAGCTATTGGTTTGTGTTCACTTGTTACTCTCACTCTTAGAGCTATTGGTTTGTGCTGCTCCAATCAGAACAAAAGTTTTACGACTATTACTTACTGTTGTCTTAGCAACAGTGCAGTGCAGTGAGAGCTATCGATTTAGCTTGTGATTTTTATCTACAAATATGGCGAACGTAGTATCGACCTACCATAGTGAAGAGTTAGCAGAGTTGTAGGTACCAAAGCTGATTATTACATAAAACCTGTGAACATAGCCGACCCAGTCAATGCTGCTCCAGTTACTTTCGATTTTTGCTCAACAGAGCAGCATTCGAGCATTTAATTGGTTATAATATCGAAAGTTTTCACGATGCAACATGTAACCTCAAGCATAAAAAACTTCTCTTAGCTGCCTCAGTACATTGTCTAACACCTAAAAGCTAGTCGCTGACAGATTGGTTTATGTTTGAGCTCAAGACATTGCTGCATACAATCATTGAGTTATGATTCATTACACCGATCTTGAATAAATTGTAGGCAAAAGTGAACTTAAAAAGTCTGAGCAACCCCTCTGACCAGAGTTCAACAGATTTATTGAGTTTAGCCTTTGGATCCAACTGCAAGCATGAGGATGCATCTACAACCTACAACAACATTGGTTGGCTTTTTCAATGCTTGAGTGAATACAAAGAGGCACTGGATAATTATCAAATGGCTTTAAAATTAGATGTAGATTGGTATGGGCAGATTTGTGATTCTAGCATAGCCTGTGATTATTACTACATTGGTATGGCATACCGTAGACTTGGGCAGTATGGAAAGTCTCTAGAATATCATACGAAGTCATTAGCTATGCAGCAAGCTGTATGTGGTGCAAACACCAACCATAGTGGCATTGCTAGCTCTTACAATAACATCGGCTTAGTATACAGTGATTTGGGAGACTATAAAAAGTCTTTAGAATATCATACAAAGTCAGTAGCTGTGGAGCAAGCTATATATGGTGCAAACTCTAACCATAGTAGCATTGCTATCAGCTACAGTAACATTGGTTCAGTATACAGTGATTTAGGTGAGTATGAAAAGTCTCAAGAATATCATAAAAAAGCATTAATTATGTACCAAGCAGTATATGGTAGAGATGCCCACCATACAAATATTGCCAGCAACTACCATGGTTATGCTGAAGCATACCAAGGTATTGGAGAATACTCAAAAGCATCTGATTATTGCGACAAAGCATTAGCTATGTATCAGCAAGTACTTGGTGCGAGCACTAACCATAGTGATATAGCTGAGTGCCTCAGTACCATCGGAGAAGTGTGCAGTAAGGTAGGTGAGTATGATAAGGCTTTGGAACATCATGAACAGTCACTAAAAATGTACCAAGTACTTTATGGTTCAGATGCTGACAATGTAAGTATTGCTGTTTGCTACAAAAGGTATGGTGATGCCTACCGAAGATGCGGTAACTTTTCCACCGCTTTGGATTACTATGAAAAGTCACAGACAATGTATAGAGTTATGTTTGGAGTAAACACTACTGACCCTAAAGTTCATGAGCTAAATGCTGCCATAGCCAATGTAGAGGTAACACAGGAAAAAGACTCTTTGATAGGCTGGTTATATGCTATCATAGATACATTCGCTTTGATGTTTACATTGTGATGGACATTTTATAAGAGTCTGTGTAGAGATATCAACTATCTAACCAGTCCCACAAGTACACATGACTCATATACTAGCTGTTACTAACAACTTTACTAGTTTATGAACAGAGAAATGAAACTGTGCTATCTCATTTTTCCTATCATTACCATATCTTATTGTTTTTATACTTTTATTATTTATGTTGTTATGCTGCTCTATTCTTATTATCGTGTAATGTGACACAGTTTATAATTTGCAGCTGCTAAAGTAATAAATGTTAGTTAAATATGCTGTTGGTTAAAATATTCAAAGGCTGTCAGCAAAAGGTTTTATATATATGTTAGTATCAAGACTTTGAAGAGCTGCCACTAGATCACACAAACTAACAGAAATTAAACTGATCTTTTTATGTCGGACGCTGCTGACTCTCCTAGCTCAACTTTAACAGAATGTGACCACAGCAACTGCTAAGCGAATGCAAAAGCTAATGTGGGTAGACAACTTCTGTTAATAAATCATATCAGCACACTGCAGTGAAATATTTACATGAACATATCGGAAATCTTTCCATGTTTGTCTACGGCTCATAATATTGAGTAATATAAGCTCTCTACAGCTCATCAATATATCAAACATGTAAATCTTTTAGTACCAATTTGAGAAGCTTTTTTTTCATGTATAAAAGTACAGTATATTTGCATATCTACATGTCTTTGTACCGATTACCTTTTCAAGAAATTAATTACCTGTGAGTAGATCCCTGCATGTAAGAAGTTGAAGTAGCCCTTTAGGTCATGAGGCAGTGGTTACCGATATGGGCATTCGATTTGACATTAATAGTCAATTTTTAAAATTCAGAGATCTGGTCATAAAATTACATATGATTGGGTCTGTATGGTAGCCATTCTAAAAAAGGAGGAATACTCCTTCTCTACCCCACCCTAAATCACCTTTACATTGTAGAAGTGATGTAAATATACACTTATATACGCTGCTTCTGTTTCTATTTGTTGAAATAAACATATTAAAATAATGAGTTTTGGTCATAAAAAGTACATATGGGTGGGCCTGTATGGCAGCAAGATCTAGAAAAGGAAGACTTCTGCTAAATATAATTTTCCACCCTCTTTACTATGCTGCTGTAAATACCTACCCATACAACTTGTTTGTGTTGCTGGTCATTGGTGCAGACATTAAAATAATGATAATAGCTGGAATAAATAATGGTAAGAAATATGACAGGCTCTAGATATTGATCTGTCCAAAATAAAGACAGTCATTGTTACTAACAGCTAGACTACTATAAAGATGGTGTATTAACCAGCTCTATTGCTGTTGAGTGTCCAGATACAATGTCATCCTTCTCTCTGTTGGTAAATTAACTTAAGACTTCAAACCTGTTGAACCTTATAGACTAATTTTTAAGTTCATGTGGATGAGGGCTTTCTATAGAAGATACACCTAATAGACAAATTCTTAACCAGTGTCTATGTCGGCTTCCTCAAGCTACTCACAAGATTGAGGATTATATGACTAAGGTAAATATAGTAAAAATGGCTGTCAACTGTTCCAAGAGGAGGTCAGTCTTCTAAGAACTAGTAACATATTAGTACTGCACTCTAAGGAGATAAATAAGTATGAAATATTTACTGTAGATGAGTAGTTGTGTTAGTCTGGCTGGTCATGTGATCAAACATTTCTAACTATCTGTAGATGAATAGTTGTTATGGCTGACAGCCCTCTAACATTATTGAAATGCTTTTATTGGGCATTGTCTCCCCATGCCATATTGGAAACACTGCTAATAGCCAATTGGCCCCAATTTGTGCACCTAATGCATAATTTTATTATATTGGTTTTTTATCAGGTTGGTCTTCATTGCTACTATATTAATATGTAATCTTCTACTTCTTTGTATAGTAATACAAGCAACGTTATCATTGGCTACTCTGTCCTGACACCTGATAATTATAATAACACGCTTATAATGAAAATAAGCTGCAATGGTGCTGCAACTTTTGTTCCTAAGAAGTGGTTCCAGTGGCTCAGCTGTTTTGCTTTAGTGATACCTTTCAGAGCTAAATGTTTTTTGCTGCTCTTCACAAGTTGTTACCACAATAAAAGCATTAGAAAAAAAATCCCACCGTGTAGGGATCAAAACCAGATATTTAAATTGGCAGCCAAGCTCACCACTATCCGTGCTGCTTCACTGTTTATCATGAGTGAAAAATAACTGCGCCCATACTCATTACACATAAAGATCTCTCACTGCTCATGAGACTTTCAAAGTACTAGTATAAATAAAAAGACTCTGATGTAGCTGGAATTTAAATTGTATAAGAACTTCGAGTTCAGCCAAAGAAAATTTGCTGCTACTTTAGTCACACATATACATGTATAATACAATATAATTATCTGATTGCCAAAATGTTTCCAGATTAAAATTGATAAAGCTTGATCGCAATAAAAATGCCCAAAAAAATGTGCAAAATGACGTCACTCGTTCTTATCATTGCGATAGTTAATATCGGCTGTTATGTTTAAGTTGCAGCATCACGTGTTTCTATTCTGTTGGTCTCTTCACAATTGTAAATATCATAATCACACTTTCAGTTGATCAGCATTTTAATCACCATTAAGTTTTATTAATTTTAATCTTGAAACATACTGGCAGTCAGATAACCTCAAACATCGAAAACAATTTCAAATAATAGAAAAGAACAATACGTTCTGATAAAATCTACAAAAGAGTTGTGTAAGCTAATCTTTAAAAGTTTTCTTTTGTTTTGCTTAAAATATTTAATTCATTGTCTGTTTCAGTCTGGCGTCAATATTTCGAAAGGTCTTTTTGACTTATGTTGTTATGTAAGTATTTATATAGATACAAACTTTTATTTTAAATCCACTTTGTAAATAAATGGATAGCCATCGCAATAATTCATAGCAGCAATGGTCCAATTAAAAGAGGCTAAACCTGACCTAAGATATGTAGACAGATAACTGCCACAGAATCCTGAATCTTTTTCTATGTTCTCTTCACAGTATATCATATTAGCCAATAACATTCTACCTTCACAGTAGTCTTTTCCTATTTATTGTACTCCTATTATTTTTTAACAACCTTTGATTATGCCAAAACTTGTTTAAACCAAACCTAGCTAATGAGACATAAAAAAGGATTATAAACTGTCCTGTAATAAATAAAGTATGAGTTACAACAGAATTGGTAATTGTCTTCCCTTCTGCACTGCCCCTACCAATAATAACAATACAGACATATATGAAAAAAGGAACTTCTATAACAAATCACATTTTAAAATGATTCATTATGTAGGTAAGGTGTTATATTATGAAGTGCCATTTGTAACATGTTGTGATATCTACACTATGAAAACATGGTTAGTATGTCAGTTTACATGTTTAATATGTCAAGATTCATGTTTAGTATGTTAATCTGCATGTTTAGTATGCTAATTTTCATGTTTGTTATTGCAAAACACGCATGTTCGCTAACCGCCGTGATCGGTGTTTATATGCCAATATTCATTTTTGTTATTCAAGTTTTAGTTTATATGCAATGTCTTTTATGTTACATTGTTACATTGTTTGTTTCAAAACAAATGCTCGTAGTAAACCACACTTTTTTACATGTAGCCTGTGGCCCATCCATAAATGGTTGGCCAACTTAGAGAATTCCAATCAATAACCCTGGGGAGCGAAGACAATATAGCGAGATTTCCTCATTGCGCACGCCCAAAGCAACCTTAGCCACATTTGTTTGTTTGATTGAAAATTCATTCAAACTCAAAAGGGATTTAACCTTGGAGTAAAGAGTTAACTAAGACTTACTAACTCACTTATTTGTTTATTACTCAAATACCAGGTTTTATATAGCAGCAAGTTAGTATTATAGGTTGCTGTTCTGTTTTGTAGTAACAATGATATAGATTTCTTCATCAAAATTTTTTATATAATATATTGAAGAAGTTATCTATAGACTGACTGTGACTTCACTCACTCTGTATTTTTACTCTTGTTTGTTCAGTGGTTGTTGGACAGAAGCATTACCATTCATATAATTTTATTCGCAACAAACATATGAATTTAATAATGAAAACTCTGTTTATTGTATATATATATATATATATATATATATATATATAGTCACCGTGGCACACTGTGTCGTGAGTGTCAGTACGAGTCAGCAGTCAGTCAAGTGCTCGAGGGCCTAATTGAATGATGATAAATAATGATTAATTATTATTATTTTTTGTCTCTGATCTAATGGTTCGTTTGTTAGTTTATTAAATGAAATGATGATTAATAAAATACATCACATAGTACATTAAATCTGAGAGTGGAACAACTTGTAAAATATTTACGTCTCAGTTGACCTAGATATTATCATCTAGAGACATGCATTTATCTAACCATTAATTACATCATTCAACTATAAGCGATTGCTGACCTATCAGATTTTACATGTTTTTACAAGATTAAATAATAGGAAATAATAATAAAACCAATTATAACAAAGAACTCTTCGTTGTACAATTAATGATATGAAAAGTGCAAGTCAAGTATTATAAACAAAACTAAGCAGATTATTAGCTATTTTGTATATAACATTCACGTTTTATCCTAATGCTGTATAAATATGTTTCTAGTAAGTTGAACAAACAAAACTATTGCCAGATTTTTTGCTTTGGCTTTTCATAGTAACAGTGTAGATTACATGTCAATTGCATGTCAGTAAAGAGGTCATCTGAAGATAAACCTATATTATATCTATAGACTTTATAAAAAAGAAGATCAGGAACAGACTAACCATTGTGGATTACTAAGCTATAGAGAGAAGTATCTTATCTATCATCCTGTTACTGAATGAATTGATAATAATAATAATAATAACAATAATGTTAACTGATAGAATATGGCAATCATTCTGCTGACTTTTATTGATACAAGCTAGCATGACCCCATAATAGCCACATCTAAATAATCTCCATCAATCAGAAGATTCATGACCACCCAAGCCACTACTTACTAGTGTTGTGTATGTGGCCATAAGGTTTTAGATACTCCTTGATGTGACAAAGACTGTGATACCATGACATGTTGCCAGCTAGTCAAAATACAAGCTTGCAGATTATTTAAAATGATCAATAGTCTAAGTAATTTCCACCTCTAACAAAAACTCTTTGGTGTAGGTTTTTTCATCAGATTATTTGTTCATTAAATTAGCGAGTCAGTGAAGTAGCAGCGTATCCAGCTTGCGGATTCATGTCAGAAAGTAGAGGCTTCTTGCAAATGGCTTTTGTTTCAGAAGCATTTTCACATACTACACACAGACTAATATGAACTCCAGGCAATTGTCAAAGCTTGACATTCAATGAATAACAACCATGTAAGTCTAAGGCCCTACATACAATAATGTTTTTCTCTAAGATATGTCTTTAAAAAATTGGTAGAACCATATTTTTTGCCTAACTGTACAGGGAATATGCAGCCAACTCGAGACTGCATCATCAGCTATTCATGTTACACAACATAATGCGATAAGACAGCTAGAGAATACTTACCTAGTAATCAGGTGGTATCTCAAGTGCTTTCTATGACAATGATGGTGGAGGTATATATGTTCTCCTTGATCCAGCACCTTTTTCAGAGTTATGGAGTTCAGTGTTTCTCCAGATGGTAGATTAGGCTCCACAAAGGAGTGGCCCAAAACCATTCTAATAGAGCTTATACTACAATCACCAATCAAAATTTAGTTTTTATCATTAGTTATAACAGGGAAAGGCTTTATTTGTGTGAGTTGCCTGGGGTAAAACATGACTCTCAAATGGTTTTTCTGAATTAACATTTGGTGGTATCATAAAACAACCTGTTTGAGGTGGATAATGTAGGAGCCAGGCTTAAAGGTGCGTTTACACCAGGCCGATTTGTCAGAGTTGTTTCAACTCTGACAAAATCGGCCTGGTGTAAAAGGCAAACCGGTTGTAAAAACTGCCTCGTCTTCGTCAAAGAGCCAAAATCGGTGAAATGCTACATACTATACTAGTCTGATTTTGATGACCGTCCTTGTCGAAGTGAAACAATAAATTGACCAATCATATCTTGTAATATTGCAAAATTTCGCAATTGCGCGAGGAAATATAATTATAAAACATGGCTGTTTATTCCGTTGTTCCTAAAGATCAGTTAAAATTAGCATTGAAACCACTGATTTCTGAGCAGTTAATCGCAGAGTTACAACCACGGTACTACATATGGAACCATATGCATCCGGAGCATTTTTCACGGGCTCAAGGACAGTATGTGGATTTAGCCAAGTCGCTGAACAGTACAGGTTAGTAGGTCTAGCAATAGTGCGCAGTGTAGTGTTATTGTGTAAACAGCTGATCTACCAAAGGTAGTAAACATTCAGTAATTAAACATTATTAATGCTTATGTTAATAGTTTGTTTATTACAACAAATTTAATAATAATCGCTTTTATTTGAACCCTCGCCAAACTGCAACCTATTTTCATCAATGTTGATAGTTTTATTAGAGATCACTCATGTTGGTTTACCTACACAAGAATTCAATGTGTTAATTATTTATTTACTTTTTTGTCTCATTTTAGTTTAAATTGTCAAAGCCAAGTATCAAGGGCTACGTACGTACTGGCTGAAAGATTATAAAAAGTACTCAGTTCCCAGAGGTCAGGTGCAGGGGCTGGAGATGCTTATCAACCATCTTGGCCATATTACACCAGCCTAATGTTCATTTCAGCGACGGTGCATGTCAATCAGACTGAGTTTAGTATTGAGATCCCTAGTGAAGGTACGTAGTTCATTTACAGAGTTTTACAAATTGTACATGGTACATTTAACGATATCCGCGCTACTGTATCACAATTCGACAAATAACTCCAAATAACTCATATTCGTCATCTTTTTCAGCACCCACAGACTCAGCCAGTCAAGCTGACATGGATAGATCAGATTCATCGGTGTCAGCTGTACCAATTGCCTCGTCTCCCAGTTTTGGGGAAATGAATGGTGAAAGTGTGCTCAAACCTGAAGCTGCAGTTCAGCCATCCCGGTCGCTCAAGCGCAAGAGAGTGGAGTCTGAAGAAACTAGAGCTAAAACTTTAAAAGCAATAACAGACACTAAGATGACAGTGCAAGAAAGTAGGAACACAAAATTAGATGAGTTTGACTATGCTGGCAAGATGATAGCTGAGCAGCTCCGCCAAATTTCAAACAAACAAGTAGCCTCGACCACATTGTTGAAGAGCCAACAAATTCTTCATGAAGCTCGGTTTCAAGAGCAACCACCGGCACCTATGTATGGCCAATCAACCGAAGCAGACACTGATCCGAGCTACTTAATATTATAGTACTAACAAGTTTTCATACAATCATAAACTTTTATTTTCTGCATATATATACCTCTTTTATGGGAATACTAAAATTCTCATGTACAACATGGTTGCCTACTGTTCATTAGGTCCATAACCATATATTATATATTGAATGTATCCCTTTTTTGCCCTTATTTTAAATATGTAAATAAAACAGTTTATAAAATTATGTTTTTAAATCACTATGTAGGCTAAAATCTGAACATTTCATTTTTTTAATTTACAACATTTCAAAAAATTGAAATGATCAGAATTCAGCCTACATAATTATTAAAAACTATAATTTAACAGCTACTTCGTTTATATGTGTGAAACAAGGACAAAAATAGGAGTAATTTAATATATAATTTATGGCCATGGACTAAATTTACAGACTACATTTACAGTAGATAACAAAGTTTGTAAATGAGATTTTTAGTTTCCCAGAAAAGAGGTCCAGTTTATTTTGCACACCACTGTATATGTCATAAGTGTGTGATAATGTTTTAACACAGATCAATAGGACTCAAATATTCAATAAACATGCACTTTAAACACTGTCTGTACCATTGAGCCAAATGTTTAAGTAGATGGCAAACACCATAATTGCTGCAATCAAATAAGCTCCTGTAGTGTTGGTTGATGTACATTGAATATAATAATAATTCATCAATCCATGACTGTGTTACCATTGCTTGACAGATCTAAAACATAAGTAATTCTCATTCACTACTGCAAGAGACAGTCTTAGATATGCTCACCAAACTACAAGAGAACCGTGTGAAAAATTTTGAAATGATTGCAATTATTTGTATCACTGCACACAAATTGCTGATGAGAAATGTCAGAACACAAGAAATGAATTTCAAGCAGCCTAGTTATAACATGCTTTAAATTAAGCTTACCTGTGTCATTGTAACAATGCGTACCCTCTCTGCCACCAGACTCCTCCATCTTTGTTGAGATAATGATGGCCCCATGTCCCAACTCGGTTCTTCGGCTTCACCTACGGTATACACGCCAAAGTCATAAAGAATGAGCATGACTTAAATTCATCAGCATCGCTATCCTCTTCCAAAATATCATCGGCATATCATATCATGCAGAAAAGGTTAAACAAGAAATTAGTTACTCACCCGATATATTATCTCTGTAGAAAGCAGAAATTTTAGTCCTAGTTTTCATTTCATCAGAAAATGGTGGAGGTGGCCATTTTGATAATCGCACATGATGCTTCAGCATCATGTGCTGAAACATCAGTCATGATGCTGAAGCTGATCGGTCACATGATGCTTCAGCAGCCAATCAGATCTTATTATTTTTTGTTACAGATGTGTAAGCTTGGGTTAATAGTATTCCCAAGCCAATGAAATCATTTTATTATGAGTTTAGAAAATAATTATGGTGATGTAACAGGGGTGTAACCTAGGGCTACAATGAGCTTTAAAGCTCATCTCACAAATTGATTGAATCGATTGTCTGTTATAATTTATTTACTGTTGAATTTATTGACTCGAAGCATCCTATCAGTAAAAAATTGGAATGAATCGAGTCTTAACTGTCATCATAGAGAAATTGACTCAATTCTCTATTTTT
Source organism: Watersipora subatra (assembly GCF_963576615.1). Taxonomy (NCBI): domain Eukaryota; kingdom Metazoa; phylum Bryozoa; class Gymnolaemata; order Cheilostomatida; family Watersiporidae; genus Watersipora; species Watersipora subatra. Next base: position 41,793,850 of record NC_088709.1, on the reverse strand, counting down.
AATAAGTAAAACTACTGAATCAGAGTGCACCAATGCTTTCCTTTATTATTGCTACTTCTATGATTATAACTGTGTTAACTAAAAGTTTATCAGGCATAGTGATATCCTAAGTGGACCAATCGGCTATTTGATGCATGTGATTTGACAAGTTGCAAGATCCAAGATCAAACTAGTGGAAAATTCAATAAGAACTTCAAGGGCCTCACATGAATCAGACAAATTCCTATTGGTTAATTTATTTGAATAGGCAAATTCTTATTGGTTAATTTATTTGTCAACTAATGCATCATTTAATACTTCTAGTGGAGCAATTGGATATATCCGACACATGTGACAAGCCTTCAAATAGGATTTCCTTCAGCTATCTTTCTTTCTCTCTCTCTCTCTTTCTCTCTTTCTCTCTCTAAGCGCTATGTTCTGTTAAGATATAGATTCTTATGGCTCCCCATCACTTCCTAACCCTTGTTTTTTTAACAATGCTTGAGCTAAAACCTTCACTCTCCATGAACAGAAGTATAGCTTGTGCTACACTAATATGCCAAGTCACTGGTGTGTGCTAGAGTGAGTAGCCTGAGGAAGCCTATATAGGCTAACATAAAACCCTCATCTACTCGGAAATTTGTCTAAAGATGCGTTTACACCAGGCAGATTTGTGGGAGTTGTTTCAACTCTGACAAAATCGGCCTGATTTAAAAGGCAAATCGGTTGAAAAACTGCCTTGTCTCCATCAAAGACACAAAATCGGTGAAATGCTACATACTATGTTGGTCCGATTTTGACGGCCGTCCTTGTCGGAGTGAAACAATAAATTGACCAATCATATCTCATAATATTGCAAAATTTCGCAATTGCGCAGGGAAATATAATCATAAAATATGGCTGTTTACTCCGTTGTACCTAATGATCAGTTGAAATTAGCATTGAAATTTGTTAGGTTGCCATCATAAAGCTTAAGTCAAGCTAACTTTGCGCTATCTATTCTAATATAGCAAAATATTCTAATACAGGTAATGCTTTTGTTTAGCTATTTATTACATAGCCATAGCTCAGGCTTATATAAACTAGGTCTGGAAGGCAACAGTGCAATACATACTATGAGAGTGAATAAACCACATCTTGTACTATTATTCATACAGGTAACATTTATTACTGTTATACTTTCCTTGTTGTCTCTACATGTTAATGTAATACATACTATGAGAGTGAATAAACCACATCTTGTGCTATTATTCATAGAGGAACATAACAGAAGTTTTTGGCGACAAGGATGAGATATTCTCAAGCAGCACAACTGAGATTCTTACAAGAATATAACCCGGAACCTATACAGCATTCTCAGTGTATACAAGTTTGTCTTGGGAAGTGGTTAAGTTAATTGAAGTAATTACAGCTCAAAACCAAAAGATGGAGGAGCAACAAAAAGCTCATCAAGAGCAACAAAAAGCTCACCAAGAGCAACAAAAAGCTCATCAAGAACAACAACAAGCTTATCTGGAAGAAAATAGGAAACTCATGGAACTACTGGTGAAAGGTCAAACCGAAACAGCAGCTAAGCTAGCACCATTGGCAGCCTTACCCAAGTTTTCAGAGTATGATCCAGCTACCGAACTATTGACTGATTACATGAATCGATATGACACTTTTGTAGCAGCTCACTCAATACCTAAAGAGAGAAAAGCTAACGTGCTCTTAATTAATCAGTCACCTGTTCTCTACAAACAGATCAGCAACATGGCTGGCCAACTGGAGACTCCAAAACTTATAAATGAAGTTACCATGGAGGAAATAGATAACTTCTTAAAAGAACAATATGATCCCACATGATTTTTAGTACGTGAGCGTTATAAATTCTGGAGTACTATGAAAAGGAAACCTGGAGAAAGTATTTATGAATTAGCAAATAGAATTAGACAGGAAGTGACCACATGTGACTTTTCTAATATTGATGATCCATTAGATGAAGCTATGAGAACACGGTTTGTCTGCTCAGTAAATAATGAAGCAGTTCTCAAAGCACTGTTCAAAGTTAAAGAAACTAAGCTATCTTTTAAGAGAGCTATTGAAATTGCGACAGAAACAGAAAATGCAGCCAAGATAGCCAAGGAAACCGTGTATGGAAAGCAACAAAAAGTCAACAAGGTACAACCAGATCATAGAGCTAAGACACCAACTAGAACTTCAAACTACAAAGAAGCAAGACAGACAACTTTCAATTGCTACAGCTGCAATAAACTACACATACTGCTAAGGAATGTCCATACAGATTTGCTACATGTAATTTGTGCCAGAAGTTAGGACATCTAGGAGGTGCCTGCCAAAAAAGAAAAGCAACTACTAATAAAAGGCCTATAGCACACCAAAACAACAGCTTAAAACTATTGGAAGAATACATATGGAACAACTTCAAAAGTGTATTGAGATAGAGGAACAGATCGTAGAGATGGAGTTAGATACAGGAGCCTGTGACAACATCATCACTGAGGAAGTCTGGTGTAAACTTGAAAAACCTGTACTCTCTACAACAATGACAAACTATGAATCTGCTTCAAAACATCCGATTGAAGTAATTGGACAGTGCCAGCTAAATACTAAAACCGTAAAGGGAAATCATATTGCTTTAAACTTCGTAGTTAGCCGGGTTCCAAATCTCAACCTGATAGGAAGAGGAGCAATCAAACTATTGGGGATATCAATAGACAACCTGCTCAGTCAACAAACTACTACGACTTGTAAAGTAGTAGACCAGGAAACAGCTGACAAAAGTCTACAACAATCTTGCGAGCAACTCTGCAATGAATTTTCTGATCTATTTAACAATGATCTAGGCTGTCTAAAGGATTACGAGCTAGAAATAAGATTCAAAGCAGATGCAAAACCAGTGTTTCACAAAGCTCGACCTGTTCCATTTGCTATTCAAGATGAATTAAATCTAGCCTACGAAACTGGAATTCAAAGAGGAATTTGGAAACCAGTACAGTTTAATCAATATGGTACGCCTGTTGTTCCGGTGAGGAAAGCGCAGCTTTCTAACAGTCATCAAAAATTGATCAGAGTATGTGGAGACTACTCACAAGCAGTCAATCCCCAATTAGAGACTCACCGACAGCCTATACCTCTACCCGAAGACCTGATGAACAAGTTAAGAGGAAGATGTGGATATACTAAAATTGATCTAGCTGATGCATACAACCAAATCCCCCTGGGACCAAACTGTCAGAAAAAGCTTGCTCTTAGCACTCAAAAAAGAGTACTACTACAGATGAGACTTCCGTTGGAAATCAGTTCAGCACCTGGATATTTTCAGGAGATAATGGAACAATTGACAACTGATCTACCAGGGGTAGCTGTATATTTAGATGATATACTGGTTAGTGGTACTGATGCTACACGTCATTTACAGAATTTGCGACAACTACGGACAAGACTGAATGAGAAAGGATTACGATGTCGTAAAGAAAAATGCCATTTTGCTCAACCCTCGGTAGAATATCTTGGTCATAACCTTTCAGCAAAAGGAATTTCTTAAGGACTAAAAGCAGATGCTGTTAAACAGAGGCCTGCACCTACTAACATGGACGGTTTACATTCATTCCTTGGATCAGTACAGTTCTACAGCAAATTCCTACCTAACCTATCAACGATTACAGAACCATTACATCAACTAACTAATAAAAATGTGCAGTGGAAGTGGAGTGCAGAACAGGAAACCAGTTTTCTTCAACTAAAGCAACTGCTGATTGCTGACACAGTTCTTACACATTTCAATTCGAAACTGCCTATAGGAATAGCATGTGATGCTTCTGAAAAAGGAATTGGAGCTGTCTTATTTCACAGATATGAGGATAATAGTGAAAGACCTATTATGCATGCTTCTAAAACATTGACGGCGACCCAAAAAAATATGGTCAGATTCAAAAAGAGGCACTAGCTATCATATTTGAGTTGAAGAAGTTTCACCACTTTCTCTATGGCAGAAAGTTTACCATCGTTACTGACCATCGAGCATTGACATCTATGTTTGCACCTAACAAAGGAACTCCTGCACTTGCTGCTAACCGATTAGCAAGATGGGCTCTCTTACTCAGTCAATATGAATATGAAATTGAAAATAGAAAGACTAACAAACATGGGAATGCAGATGCTCTTAGTCGGCTACCTGTTGGACCAGATGTTGAGTTTGACAGAGAGGAAGATGATGCTGACGTAGACATCATTTGCACTATTAAAACTATTGGAGCTCAACTTAACCCTACAGATCCAGGAGTAATAGTCAAGGAATCTTCTAAAGACATTTTTATCTCTACTGTCATGAGATATACAACAGAAGGATGGCCACATCGAGAAGAAGCAACTTCAGCTACTTCTGAAATGAAAGAATTTAAAAAGTTAGAAAACTCACTATCTGTGTGTAATGGTTGTCTACTCTATGGAAACAGAGTAGTAATTCCTACCAGCTTACAAAAAGAAGTACTGAAGATATTGCATCTCGAACAATTTGGGATACAAAGGATGAAGCAGCTAGCACGCACAGCAGTATACCGGCCTAGAATGGATGCTGACATTGCGGAGACAAGCAAGTTGTGTACATCGTGTGCTGAAAATCAGAGACTACCTTCAAAGTATCCTGTACATCCGTGGATGCTACCAGAGAAACCATAGAGTCGTTTACACTTAGATCATGCTATCAACTTTATGGGAAGTAACTGGCTAGTTCTCACAGATGCTTACACTAAATATCCTTGCATTCACAGGACCAGTTCTACATCGACAAAATCAACTACTGATCTTTTAGAACAAGATTTTTCACACTTTGGCTATCCACACACATTAGTTACAGACAATGCTACTACCTTTAAATCAGAAAAGTTTAATCAACAGTGGTGCAAAGAAAGAGGAATTACACATTTATCAGGAGCTCCTTATCATCCTGCAACAAATGGAGCTGCTGAGAGAATGGTGCAATCGTCTAAACAAGCTTTGAGGAAGTCTACCCTACCACCTAATGCAGCATTATTAGAATTCCTGATGCATTATAGAAGAACACCTTTAGCGACTGGATATTCACCAAGCCAACTGCTACATGGAAGGCAAATCCGATGCAAAATTGACACAATTATTCCACCACCAGCCCATTCGGCTCAAGAAAAACAATCTAAAAATACACAGCTACAACCACTATCTTCTAGGGCCACAGCGTTATACTGTGGCCCTAGAAGATCTAATCAGTCTCGATGGGTTCCAGCATTAGTGACTAAAGTCTATGGCCAGCGAAGTGTTAATGTTAGAGTATGGCCACGTGGGCGTACATGGAGAAGACATGTAGAACAACTACAACCTAGATTTAGCAAACAAGAAGACCTACACCCTGGAGATATATTTCAAACATCAGATAAAAATAGTGACAGGCTACCTATCCCAGTACCTCCCGAAGAACCAGTGTGTCAACCAAAGAGACCAAATCCTAGACATCCTCTACACAGTGATTATGGACCAGATAATCCATGTAGATCATCTAGAAGGAGACAGCAAACACAATTTTATCCGTAACGTTTTGTCTGTTCATATTGTCTCCAGACTAGTGAGGAGGTGTTAGATTGCCATCATAAAGCTTAAGTCAAGCTAACTTTGCGCTATCTATTCTAATATAGCTAAATATTCTAATACAAGTAATGCTTTTGTTTAGCTATTTATTACATAGCCATAGCTCAGGCTTATATAAACTATGTCTGGAAGGCAACAGTGCAATACATACTATGAGAGTGAATAAACCACATCTTGTGCTATTATTCGTACAGGAACATAACAGAAGTTATGAGCAGTTACTGAGTTCTGAGCAGTTAATCGCAGAGTTACAACCACGGTTCTACATATGGAACCATACGCATCCGGAGCATTTTTCCCGGCTCAAGGACAGTATGTGGATTTAGCCAAGTCGCCGAACGCTACAGGTCAGTAGGACTAGCCATAGTGCGCAGTGTAGTGTTATTGTGTAAATAGCTGATCTAGGAAAGGTAGTAAACATTTTTGTAATTAAACATTATTAATGCTTATGTTAATAGTTTGTTTAATACAACAAATTTAATAATAATCGCTTTTATTTGAACCCTCGCCAAACTGCAACCTATTTTCATCAATGTTGATAGTTTTATTAGAGATCACTCACGTTGGTTTCCCTACACAAGAATTCAATGTGTTAATTATTTATTTAGTTTTTCGTCTCATTTTAGTTCAAATTGTCAAAGCCAAGTATCAAGGGCTACGTACGTACTGGCTGAAAGAATATAAAAAAGTACTCAGTTCCCAGAGGTCAGGTGCAAGGGCTGGAGATACTTATTGACCATCCTGGCCATATTACACCAGCCTAATGTTCCTTTCAGCGATGGTGCATGTCAATCCGGCTGAGTCTAGTATTGAGATGCCTTGTGAAGGTACGGAGTTCATTTACAGAGTTTTACAAATTGTACATGGTACATTTAACAATACCCACGCTACTGTATGACAAATCGACAAATAACTCCAAATAACTCATATTCGTCATCTTTTTCAGCACCCACAGACTCAGTCAGTCAAGCTGACATGGATAGATCAGATTCATCGGTGTCAGCTGTACCAATTGCCTCGTCTCCCAGTTTTGGGGAAATGAATGGTGAAAGTGTGCCCAAACTTGAAACTGCAGTTCAGCCATCCCGGTCGCTCAAGCGCAAGAGAGTGGAGTCTGAAAAAACTAGAGCTAAAACTTTAAAAGCAATAACAGACACTATGATGACAGTGCAAGAAAGTAGGAACACAAAATTAGATGAGTTTGACTATGCTGGCAAGATGATTGCTGAGCAGCTCCGCCAAATTTCAAACAAATAAGTATAGCCTCGACCACATTGTTGAAGAGCCAACAAATTCTTCATGAAGCTCGGTTTCAAGAGCAACCACCGGCACCTATATACGGTCAATCAACCGAAGCTGACACTGATCCGAGCTATTTAATATTATAGTACTAGCAAGTTTTCATATAATCATAAACTTTTATTTTCTGCATATATATACCTCTTTTTATGGGAATACTAAAATTCTCATGTACAACATGGTTACCTACTGTTCATTTGGTCCATAACCATATATTATATATTGAATGTATCCCTTTTTTGCCCTAATTTCAAATATGTAAATAAAACAGTTTATAAAATTATGTTTTTAAATCACTATGTAGGCTAAAATCTGAACATTTCTTTTTTTTAATTTGCAACATTTCAAACAATTGAAATGATCAGAATTCAGCCTACATAATTATTAAAAACTATAATTTAACAGCTACTTCGTTTATATGTGTGAAACAAGGACAAAAATAGGAGTAATTTAATATATAATTTATGGCCATGGACTAAATTTACAGACTACATTTACAGTAGATAACAAAGTTTGTAAATGAGATTTTTAGTTTCCCAGAAAAGAGGTCCAGTTTATTTTGCACACCACTGTATATGTCATAAGTGTGTGATAATGTTTTTACACAGATCAATAGGACTCAAATATTCAATAAACATGCACTTTAGACACTGTCTGTACCATTGAGCAAAATGTTTAACTGCTGTACAGTAGATGGCAAACACCATAATTGCTGCGATCAAATGAGCTCCTGTAGTGTTGGTTGAAGTACATCGAATATAATAATAATTCATCAATCCATAACTGTGTTACTATTGCTTGACAGATCTAAAACATAGGTAATTCTTATTCACTCTGCAGGAGACAGTCTTAGATATGCTCACCAAACTACAGGTAAAACATGTGAAAAATTTTGAAATGATTGCAATTATTTGCATCCCTGCACACAAATTGCTGATGAGAAATGTCAGAACACAAGAGATGAATTTCAAGCAGTCTAATTGTAAAATGCTTTAAATTAAGCTCACCTGTATTATTGTAACAATGCGTACCCTCTCTCTCACCAGACTGCTCCATCTTTGTTGAGATAATCACAGTACTGTTCCCGAACCATCTTTGCAGCTTCAGTTGGTCTAACGGATCGAGCTTCAACACTAGGTATAGTGTCTGCTAGATTAGACGGTTCTCGAAGTAATGGTGGCACTGTTCCTTCAGGAGGATGGCAAGAACTACGAATCCCATTGTGAAGAGCGCAGCAAGCCAATACAATGGTTCTAGTTTTATCTAGCTGAAGGTCAATGCGACAAAATAAAATTTGCCATGTCGAAGAGAGAATTCCAAAAGAGTTTTCAATTAGTCTTTTAACCCGTGGCAACCGGTAATTAAAAATTCTTCTCTCATCTGTCAAAACCCTTTTTGGATATGATCGCATCGAGTGAGATTTTAAAGGAAAGGCCTCATCGGCTAATATTACATATAGTAAAGGTTCTTTACACCCTGGCAGCAAACGGGCAGGCGGTACATTAATATTATTGCTGGTCAATGATGCCTGCAGCGTACTGACTTCAAAAACACCTCCATCTGAAGTTCGACCTTGTGCCCCAACATCAACATACGTAAAAGAGTAATTGGCGTCACACATAGCCAGCAAGATAATTAATTCCTGTCTCTTGTAGTTATGGTACTCAGACCCAGCACGCCAAGGCTTGTTCATCATGACATGTTTGCCGTCAAGGGCACCAATGGCATTTGGGAAATTCCATTTCTGTTCCAAATCAGTTGAGATGTTGAGCCATTCTTGTACACTAAACGGAGTTTTAATAAAGTCATCTTTTAAACAATTGTATATTGCTCTTGAAGTCTCAGAAATTATTTGTGATACGCTAGCAACTGAGATGTACCATTCATAATGCAGCTGAGGTAAACTAGCGCCGGTAGCTAAATATCTCAGCGTTACCATCAATCTTTCTTCGGCAGTAATAGCTTCTCTATAGTGGGTATCTAGCTTCTTTATTTCTATCTCCACTTTCGATAAAACTAAGCGAAACTCTTCTTTAGACAATCGGAAGTAATTTTGGAACGTGCCAATCCGGTTGGACGGTAGCTCGTCATCACCAGTAGCATCGATTAGCTTTGGCACAGTTGAATAAAAAGCACCATTTATGGTACGTGATCCAGTAATTGGACCGACCCATAGTTTACCCTTTCTCAAATCTTCGTACAAATACACAGAACATGCAGTAGTACAATCATGTGAAAAGTCGGTTTGGGTCACAAATCGAGGAAAGATTTTTCCGAAAATTAATAGGCAATATATATATGAGCAATCTTTATTGTGGTAATCAATAGTCATATTTTACAGTATGTTTTCCACAAGGTACCACAGCAAGTAAACGAACTAAAAAGCAATGTACAACAAAAAGTATTGTTTAAACAAAAAGTGGACAAACAAAAACTCTGTGAAAATAGTTATGCATATCTATGACAACAAATTTCTAGTTATGAAAACAACCAATGTATAATGTTAAAATAGGTGAGACTAGATGGTTAATGGTATTATTGGTCAGAGAATAGTAGGTGTAGTTTGAGTTTGGTTTTAAAAGATTTTACAGGTGTTGTAGGGTAGAACACATGTAGGCCATATATAAGATAAGAATGGATAAAATTATAGTAATATAGTCTGGCAATATCAAAGTTCATAAGATGACGAATGTTATAAAATAAACCTAGGTTAGATGATATGTTATTTGAAATGAATGAGATGTGGTCTGGTTGATGACAAAGCCAAGTAGTTTAAAAGTAGATTGTCTTGTTAGGGTACTGTCGAATATAGAAATTGTCAGAGGGCAATGCAATCGTGGAGTTACTAAGATATAGTGAGGTTTCGATAAATATAAGCAATATTTTTTCTAACGGTTGGTGTAATCAGGCACAGTGACAATTAATAAAATTATGTGAATTGAAACATTGATGAAACACCGTAAACAATATTGTTAAATTAAATGTTAACAATATGAATAGCTTAAATAGTTGACTATACAATGTACATCCAAATTAAAATATGCGTACATACCTGTTTTTCTTTGGCTTCATCTAAAACTATAACGGTTGCAGCTGCAGCACAACATAGTAGTAAATCGTCGTTGTCTTGTTCCATCATTGAAAAAAATTACTTTTGACGAACTAAATTATTACTATTATTACTATAAGAATTACTGTAAGAAGCAGTGTGGGCGTGCTATGAATCAATGGCAAGGTTATCGTTTCCGTTTATGGTGATAAGCGCTCAAAATGGAATAGGTATCATAGTTGTATTTAATTGGTTAAAATAATGACCCATTTTGTATAATCGGAGTTGGAGTTGGTCCAGTGTAAAAGCCTCTGCAAAAACATATTTCAAATTGTAGACAGACTAGAAGCGGTTCCAACTCCGATTTTGTCGGAGTTGAAACAACTCCGACAAATCGGCCTGGTGTAAACGCACCTTTAGTCAAATTTGTCTAAGCATGAGATCATGATCCAAACAAGCAGAGTGCTGACACTATTCATTTGCCAGATAATTGGGCTTATTATTGGGATAATTATTAAATTTCGATTTTATTCTGAGTATACAGTTATGATAATAACAATAATCAATAATAGTTATTAATAAATAATTACATTGAACAATATAGTTAGTTATACTTAACTAATATCATACTATTCTACGCATACTATACTTTACTATGTAATATATGTATTTTATCAATCATCATTTCATTCAACGAACTAACAAACAAACATTCAAATCAGAGACAATAAATAATAATAATTAATTATTATTTATCATCATTCAATCAGGCCCCCGAGCACTGAACTGACTGACTTGTAATGACACTCATGACACAGTGTGCCACGGTGACTATATATATACAATAAACAGAGTTTTCATTATTAAATTCATATGTTTGTTGCGAATAAAAATATTTGAATGGTAATGCTTCTGTTCAACAACCACTGAACAAACAAGAGTAAAAAAACACAGAGTGAGTGGAGTCACAGTCAGTCTATAGATAACTTCTTCAATATAATATATTACTATGAAAAAATGTCGATGAAGAAATCTATATCATTGTTACTACAAAACAGAACAGCAACCTACAATACTAACTTGCTGCGATATAAAACCTGGTATTTGAGAAACAAACAAATAAGTGAGTTAGTAAGTCTTAGTTAACTCTTTAATCCAAGGTTAAGTCCCTTTTGAGTTTGAATGAATTTTCACTCAAACAAACGAATCTGGCTAAGCTTGCTTTGGGCGCGCAATGGAAAAAATCTCGCTATAGTGTCTTCGCTCCCCGGGGTTATTGTTTGGAATTCTCTAAGTTGGCCAACCATTTATGGATGGGCCACAGGCTACATGTAAAAAAGTGCGATCTACTACTAGCATTTGTTTTGAAATGTAACATAAAGGAGATTGCATATAAACTAAAAGTTGAATAACAAAAATGAATATTGGCATATAAACACAGATCGCGGCGGGTTAGCGAACATGCGTGTTTTGCAATAACAAACATGAAAATTAGCATACTAAACATGCACATCAACCTGCCAAACATGAATCTTGACATATAAAACATGTAAACTGACATTCGCAACGTGAATTTTGACATACTAAACATGTAAGTTGATATACTAAAAACGAATTTTCACACACTAAACATGTAAGTTGACATACCAAACATGAATCTTGACATATTGAACATGTATATCAACATACTAAGCATGCTTTTGAAGTGCGGATATCATAAAATTTATAAATGGTACTCAATATTATGACTACATTGTAAAGCCTTCCAGCATCGTAAATTCTCAAAAATCTTTCTTTTACTAAAATATTATACGGTAATTTTATTGGTATCTACTTTGATGAAATCAAGATAAGCAAAATTCATTCATAACTTTTTGTTCCGCTCAATTTTATGTGACAATTTCTGTTACTCAAAGTATGCAACTAAAATAATTGTTAAGTCCTTTGAGAGTTAGTCAAATAGTTGTACATGTCTTCTTGTTATTTTTGACGACGAGCTTTGCTTAAAATTCAGTTAATTTAAAAAACTCAAGCCACAACATAACTTTTGTACCAGGTTAAATATTGATTTCAATAAATCTTGTATTAACAGATCACACTAGCTTTTATGATTTTAAAGGCTTTACTATTTAATCTAAAAAAACCTTAAACTAAAGCCACAGAACCTTCCGGAAAAGCTCAGCAGAAAGTTTATTGGAAATGTTCCACAAAGTGTTGCAACTTGCAATACTAACTGTTAAATAAAAAAAAAATTTGGTATGTTTTTACCTATTCGTTTTAAGACAACCCATTAAATATGTGTTACCAATGCGCTGGCCACACGAACAAGTCATTTCATCGGTGTGGGTAGCTAAAACACATATCTATGTTATGGTATAATTCCTTTTATAAGTTAATTTTTCTGTTGCTTCTACAAATACTAACAACTTGTAATATATGTTTATCTTTAATCAATGATTCGCATATAGGAAGGTCCTGTTGAATATATGCTGTGTTGTCAAGACTTATAAATAGAGTTGACTTAGTGGATATACACTAGGTTCCTATATATCACAGTATTGTTGAGAAGATAACTGCATTAGAAATTACCAAAGATTCATCAAGTCCAAAGGTTTCCAGTCATTGGTCATAGTTATCCATCGTTTTTTTTTGACGTTATCAAGTCGTTTGCAAATGCGCGTTCACAAAAAAGCCGCCATTTTTGTAGAAAACAATTGTTTTTCTTTGATTTATTAGTACTTTTAAGTGTTGTTTTATACTATAATAAAAGAATGCAAACAAAAACATCGTTTTCAAATTATCATTGCAAAAGCTTCGTGTTTCTAACAAAAAAATTGTCTATAAAGATGGCTGACAACGATAAAATGACGTCACGAAAAAATGAAGGATATGTATAAGCAAGGCGTCATACCTCTTTTATAGTCTTCATATCTTCTCTATACCTTAACAATTCATATAAACCAATATCACTCTTGGAGTGGTACATAGTTGGATAAATCAGTGCCTTTTTCTTTTAATTCTACTGTATTATCTTCAGTAATTGCACCTCCACCTCATTTGTACAAACATATTGGTGCAGTTGAAAGTTGTGTACTCCTGATACTCATAAATAGACTTTTTAGCTTAAAATCCTACCTGACAAACTGCATAATGAGGGTTCCTGCATATACACTCCCTGAAACCCAGAATGGACAAAAGCAGCATAAGGTTTTTGTGAATTTTGGATTGAAAGTAAAAGCAGGTGTACAATAAAAGGTTGTGACTTCCTTGTACAGACTTTTGCACACATTTATAGAAGCTGAGAATTCTTCCAGAGATATGGCTAAATATACATATACTTTTACTATAAGTTTCAGTATAATTTTACCTACATTACAATATCCTGCTCAGTCTTAATTTCCTATATATATTTGTCAAGCCTTTGGTTGTTCCACTATGTAGTACACAGTAAATAGTAGTTTCAGTATACAAAAGTGTGCTAAGGAAAATTCGAAGGTACATGTATTCTACAATATTTCCATGGCAATTGTAAAATGGTTTCTCTGTCTTGCATCATGCGTGATAATTCTCATGTTGTTTCTATTGTATGTCCTATCTATGGAAGCTGAGAGATAATGGCAGATTCAACTCATTTGGCCAGATTTGGTTCAAAGGAAGTGCTTACTAAGAAGAGTGTATTATTAGTTTGGTTTATAGTCTTATTTAAGAGAGACATAGTCTTTGGTGCTTACTAAAAACCTGCCTATACGTAGAATCTCAGTACATATTAAATATATGCTTATACGAAGAGTCTAGTTATATAAAAACAGGACAAAATGCCAACGATAGCTAAATGTTAGTATGGTAAAACATGGTCAATGAGGAATGGGTTCAACTATGTTGATCAGGCTGACACAAGACTTCCATTCACTGATGCTATCTTACTTCCGCACTTGTGTAGGTATTTGTCTGCTGTATTTTTACTCTGGGCCAGTACACTCTTCCTTTGAGCACTGGTTCTTAACTAGAGGCACCCTGATTCTTAATTCCAATTGTCACCCCGGGAGCATTTGAAAATTATTTGGAGGAAATGGAACATTTGTTAATTTACTACTATTTCTCTCATACTAAAGTTTACTATAAGAGAAATAACAGAAAGACCTGTCTCTTCTATGTACCTTCACAGTCTGAGAGTCAAAGTGGAGCCATTGCCAAATGGTACACTTTTCTATATGTAGAAACTTTGTGTATGTACAGCTAGTTATTGCTACCCTCAAGCACTTGGACCATTATCTCCAAAGTTATCTCTAGTAATGACTAACAAAAGGCAGAAACCAGATAAATAATAGGGGTGTTTAGATAATACATGTTTGGTGAGCTAATGACTGGTGGCCTGAATTTTTACCGAATATTTAATTGTTACGGTAAAAAAAGTTAATGAAAGTGATAACCATTACTGAAGAAGCACTGCATTGCATTCATTTATTTTTAATAGGTAAACCAGACATTTCTTAGTAGTCTTTCAACTGCACTAGCGGTATTATTAAAGATTGTCTTGCAACAAAATTTACATCACAGTTATTTGGTTCACAGATCACAATTAAAGGTTCACCATGTCTTAATCTCCTGTGTTGTTGGTACAAAATACGTGGAAACATGATTGCAAGCTCTTAAACAAACAGATAATCGCTGCCGTGATAAAAACGCTGTAGGTTGAGATCTCTCTCGAAACGGCTCAAATGGGATCTAGTTGAACACGATGTGCTTCTGTTTACACTTTCATGCAACCTCATTCATTGAAATAATCTTACAAATATACCTCATGCATTCAATAAAACTATGTCTATTGTTTTTATGTGTCTATTTCATTATCATTGTAATGCTGTCACTTGGAGCACTGATATCTCAAAACCTAGCCTAAAAATCAGTTAAATTTTTTAACCTTAGCTTGAGGGGGCACATATCATCCTCTGATAAACATGAGGAGCCTGTTGGTCACCTGTAATGGTCGAAAAATGCTGCAGAAATTGTTCGCGCCATTTGACCGGAAATTTGGGTCACATGATCAGATT
Organism: Watersipora subatra; assembly: GCF_963576615.1. Taxonomy (NCBI): domain Eukaryota; kingdom Metazoa; phylum Bryozoa; class Gymnolaemata; order Cheilostomatida; family Watersiporidae; genus Watersipora; species Watersipora subatra. The sequence continues at coordinate 41,778,850 of NC_088709.1, read as the reverse complement.
ATGCCAAAATGATTTGACCGAGCTGAAACGAAACTGTAAAGTAGCAAGCATCTATATTTGATGAGGGATTTTAATGGAACCCGAAGTGTTTTTTCATAAACTATTGCAACGAGGCATTTTATTTTGAGCCTTTTATTGACCTATTATTTCGCGTGATAATATCTCGTGTCAAAACAATAACCGCGTCGAGTTGAACATGTCATCAAAATAAAAGGATTCAACGCAGTCTTTACGCAGTCATAAAACTATTGTCTTAATTTATGTTAAAACCAAGTTTAGATTTTAAATATTCGTTCTTTGATTATTACTACTTTAGGAAGCGTGTTGAAGAAAGATATTTCAAGTCAGAGAACAGTTCTCACCAAGTAAATCAAGATACTTACGTTGCTTCTAGTTAGCATGTGGTCCATTTGTCTACTGATATGGTTTCTAACAGAGACATATACATGTATATGTCAGGTATGATTAGTCTTCTAAAGATAAATACATCTACTTTATTATCAAAGATCTCACTATACATTGAATGATTTACTTGTGTAGATATTGCTGTGAAGCGTGATCATAGACAACCGTTCCTTTACACCATAGTGATAGACTCTGAGTCTACACGCTGGGATAAACATGCAAGATGAATTCCCTAATAAAATCAGTAAGTTATATAACCAGATGTTAGTCAGTTCATAAGTCATGTGAACCTGTTTGTTGAATATCCCTTTAATTACAGAGTCTGCTCTATAGTAGTGGTTGTACCTAATTCTGTGTGAGCACTTGTATGTAACTATAATTATTGTGTACCAACATTTCTCTACAGATTTCATAGTATTCTGTTTGTAATATTGACTTGAGATAAATTATACATTTCGTTTGGTGATGTTGTTAGTTACCAATACTATAGTTTGAAAATACCCTGTTATAACATTTGTTTACCATAACAGAGCTCCGTGCTTTCCTTGTTAAATTAGAGACTGGAGTTGTTCTCTCACAAGTTCATCACCATGTATGGCCAAACCAATGGAACAGGCAATGATGAATGAATTTTGCAGTAATAGCCCAGGTGAGCCAATTGAAATGCACAACATACATTGATGATTTTAGCTGTCTTCAGACCAAATGACTGTTCACTGAATCGGTTTGAATAATCTGATTTCTAATTGTTGCCACAAATTACACAAACAAATTATAATATTGGTTGGTTTTAATAAATGCTTGGCTAAAACAAAAATTCTTTGTTCTAAACAAGTTTGAGCAAGTCGAATGAGAGTTGTCTGCTCATGCATCAGACTGCTCTTTGTGAGTAGGCAATTGTTTCTTAGCTTCTAGTTTAATTAAAAATGTTGTAACACCTTCAAAGCGGATAAGGTATTGTGGATGTTTTTGTCTGTCAGTAGTACTAGACAGGGTAATATAGTAAATATGGCTGCCTGTGTAAGCTCATTCATCTTTTATTCCTGTATTGCCTAGTACGGAGTATTTGGGTTGTCAGTTCATAATTATATTATAACATAAAATGGCTCCTTACATCCCAACTGGGAGCTTGCTTAGCTTGTTTTTGTTCCTAAACTAGTTATTTTGTACTACTAGTGTTTGAATCTTTGATCTATAATGACATTTCACAATGGTATTGTTATCAGTAATTGCTGAAATGCTGTCAGTTTTCAGCAAGGTCACTTAGTTATAACAATATCATAATGGTATGGTTATACATGTAGATAACTGTCAATCTAAAAAGGGACCTTGCGGTTGTTTCTAAGATACCATTCATTTATTTTCTGTTGCCTTGTGACTTTTTGTAAATTCAGTTTACTGTCCAAGTTCCCTTTGACATTACCATCAACAGATCACAGAGTCTTTTTCAGATGTTAACTGGCATTGACTTAGGATCTCCTCACTGTTTCCTTTGTCAGCTGTATGTTTTCTGTTCCCTATGATTTCTGTTTATAGACTACAATAAGAATGATATGGTTTTGATATATAGAGTACGACTTGCTAAAGATATGACAATACAATGTAGCGGAGTTGTGTTTTTCAAGTATTCATGTACAGTCAAACATGGATAACTCGTCCACGGATAGCTCGAACACATGGTTAATTCGAACATTTCCTTTGGTCCGTTCCCACGTAATGATAAATTGCTATAGATAACTCGAACTCAACACTGTTAATTCGAACTGTTTTTTTGCCCAACGGCTACCGAAACGGTTGTTATCGCTTTAGAAAATCACTTTATTCAAAGCCATAGAGGTAAACTTCATCTTTTCGTAATTCATAAGCGTCGTTATTACCACCATCGGCAAAATATTTTTGTCAACGACTTTTCTAAAAGTTTGGTGAAATTTGATTTATACTGCGATACGATGAATAGCACGGGCTAGCTGGGTCACGCGTGCAAGGATTTTCGCCACGCACATACAAAACAAAAATCGCATGTTGTTTTTGTTTGTATGTGCGTGGCGAAAATCCTTGAGTGCGTGGCGTAACCCAGCTAGCCCGTGATGAATAGTTTTCCGACGTTGATTCCGTGTTGAATCAACGTCGGAATGTTGAATGTTTAAATCGTCTTAAAAATTCTTGTAATTAAACGTATACGTTGTCTGAGCTACAAAAAAACTATTCATCGTTTGACCTAAACACAGAATACGTGTGTACATTCAATAAGTATCTATTAAAAAAGCGTGAGTGATATAGAATGTACAGTAAAACCTCGTAAAACTTCTAATTGAACTGCCTCGGAGTGTTGCTCTTAACGAATCCCAGGTAAAGTAAGGTAATCTGCATAAACTTCAAGAAAAAACGGCAAAATTGATCGTGGGTAAAACCCCAAAAGAAAAAAATGTCTTTTCTTTTGAGCATTTCAACAACAATCAAGTTTTGCCAATGCCAATCTGAAAAACGTCCTGGCAATAACATCACCTCAAACAACAAACCAATCTCAAGTGATAGAAAAATCTCTATACATTTTCATGAAAACGTTTTAAACTTTACATTAGAAGCATTTAATTTGAAACAGGCCATTTGTGCTTTTGATTTATATTATAGTTTGTATATGTACATGTATCTACTAATAAATAAGTAAATATATGGACTTGTGACAGTGCTCTGATAACTTGAACGCTCTGATAATTCGAACACTTTTGCTCGGTCCCTTGAAGTTCGAGTTATCCATGTTTGACTGTATATTGTACAGTTTTTCATGTTGACTCACTAGACATATTTTGAAATGACAGCTTACACATTATTGAAAGTCTCTCACAGGCTCTCAAGGTGAGCTACTTGCTTCTCTCACCACTCCAGCTATTGTCAGTATTCCTTTGGTCTCTATTTTCTTAGACCACCTGACTGAATGTATACTTCTATTGACACGTCAATAGTTTGTGATCAACCCAAATATACGCAGTGAAAAAACTGCTAGTGAGGAAGTGGAGGGAAGCTTGCATTTGCTAATAATATATGTTGAACATGGTCTTTTTGCCTACACATTAGACTTGGTCATTTTCATTCACCTGTTCATATGGTGTTAGTTCAGCAAGTAAAATAAATGGCTGGTTTAAAGTCAGTTTTTATACATTTAATAAAGATTGTCATGTGACTGCTGGAAGTCTCAGGAGCAGCATGAGATTCACAAACAAGTTTAGTCTGTAGTATGAATGGGCATCTACCTCTACCTGAGCTAAGTAAAGTACTGTGAAGCACTGCTCTGGTAGCTGTCTACTCATGACAACAGGATGACACAGAATAGCAACAGTTATTTTGTTGCTATTCTATTTATTGAGCAACAAAATAGCTATTTTGTTGCTTAAAAAATACGGTTTTTGTGGTGAAGATTTAATATATTGTCATAACAGTTCTCCTTTAGATGTTAGGTTCAGGCTTGAACAGCAAGGTTAAGATTGAAGAGTGTTGCTTCTGTTGTAGATATTTTTAGTATAGAACAAAAGGTTCAACTATATTTCCTTCCTTCATGTATTGCGCTATAAAAATTAAAAGCAGCCTAACGGCTTAGTGTCAAATATGTATCAGGTAAGCGTTATTATTCCTACTACAGTCAATGCAATGCTGCCTTTGTCATGACAACCTTACCTTAGTCATAACAATCATAACTTAATCATAACAATCCTACCTTAGTCATAAAAAATTTACCTTAGTCATAACAATCTTACCTTAGTCATAACAATCCTACTTTATTCATAACAATCTTACCTTAGTCATAACAGTCCTACCTTAGTCATAACATTCCTACCTTAGTCATAACAATCCTATCTTAGTCATAACAATCCTACCTTAGTCATAACAATCTTACCTTACTCATAACAATCTTATCTTAGTCATAACAATCCTACCCTAGTCATAACAATCTTATCTTAGTAATAACAATCTTATCTTAGTAATAACAATCCTACCTTCGTTATAACAATCCTACCTTAGTCATAACAACCTTACCTTAGTCATATTAATCCTATCTAAGTCGTAACAATCCTACCTTAGTCATAACAATCTTACTTTAGTCATAGTACTCCTATCTTAGTCATAACCATCCTACCTTAGTCATAACAATCCTACCTTAGTCATAACAATCCCACCTTAGTCATAAAGATCCTACTTTACTTTTTAAAACCTTGTTAAAACTTCTAAAACCTTTTTAAAACATGAAAGTAGGTAAAACCTACTTTCATATGTAATCAGATGAATTTGAGAATTTAAGACCATTTCAATAAAAATGAAAAAAGTTTTATGATTTTGACCAAATTTTCTAAAAATGCTCAATTCGGCACAATTAGAAGATTTTGAGCGTTTTGACAAATTTGAGATAAAAAAATTTACATATCGATTTCAACCAAACTTGCTGAAGGCTTAATTTGATGTAATTACATAATTTTGACTGTTTCAGACCAATTTGACAAAAACAAAAGAATTTACATACCGCTTTTGATCTAACTTGCTTAAAAAGCTCAATTCGGCGTAATTAGATGATTTTAAGCGTTTCAGGATGATTTGACCAAAAAATAAAAAAGGTACACATTGATGAGTTTGACCACATTTGCTAAAAATACTAAATTCAGTGTATTTAGATGATTTTGAGCTTTTTAGAACAATTTGACGAAAATCAAAAAAGTTACACACCAGTTTCTGTGTACATATCACAGTAGGAAACGTGGTGATGTCAGGGTTTTCTTGTATTTTTGTTAAAATGGCCGGTGAATGTTTTAGAGGATGGTTCTTATGAAATGAAATTACCATCAATAAAGTAATATACTTGTATATATACATTGTTCTTAAGAACCAGTCAGAGTTTTGACACAGAGTACTTTAGTGATCGGGCAAAAAGCTCGGAGCATATTTGTGTTGAGTTAAAGTGAAATTGGCCAAAAATGTGGACACACACACAGATCAACAGACAGACACATGCACAAAATTGCACATAAACAAAATGGGCTTTATTAATATATATAATGTGTATATACTGCATATTTCTTTCTAAACCTCTCCATATTTAGTCAGGGGGACTGTGGTTTCCGGTGGGATCCGAATGATTAAAGCATGCCACCTGTCTAGATGCCTTCAGTAGGTCCCAAAGAGCAAGAAAATTTTTGGTGGCAAATTCTGAGGGGTGCAATCTGGTGTAAATTCTGAGAGCGGCCATCTTGGTTTTTTCAAAATGGCCGCCATTTGAATATGTTTTCCACCTATAACTCGAGTACGGGACAACTTATTTCATTTCTAAAATAGTAAGCATGATAAATGAGAGAATTGATTCTTTAAAAAAATGATGATGATTATGATGATGATGATGATGATGATTATGATTATGATGATGATGATGATGATGGTGGCGGTAATGGTAATGACTGCATATATTGTTTTATTTTTCAGGGCTGATTGGTCTACCACAGTATAACATGGCTAACTTCGAACCCCCTTCTGCAAAAGTGCCGAGGCAAGATACTGACTTTCACCTTTGCTTCATATGCCAAAAAGACACATCCGAACGTCTAGTTGAGAAACCTTCTACCCATGGCAAAGTTTTGGAATGCATCAGAGAGCTGGCAACCTACGGTGATGGAAACTTTCCTGAAATCAACAGGAGAGTAAGTGACGCTTCTGTAGAATCCATAGCCTCACAAGGTGCAACTTGGCATAGAAGCTGCCAACAGGACACTTGTCATTCATCAAGGCGTAAAAGGGCAAAAATACGATATGAACAGTTATTAGCACAGAGAAAACAATCTCACTCTGCACCAATTTCTTTGCCTGCTGCCACCAATTTTACACGGTCTCAGTCGAAACCATATGACAGTGATGTCTGCTTCTTTTGTGAGAAAGAAGGTTCTTATCGCCATCCACTATCTAAAGTACAGACTGATGCTGCTGGATGGCATCTTCATTCAGCCATTGAAATGAGTAACAATGACAACTTCCGTGGGAAGCTCAGCACTGCTATAAACCCCAAAGATGCACCTGCTATTGATATTCAATATCACAACAAGTGTTGGACCACTCATGTAACCAATATTCTCTGCCGTAAATCATCTGAAACACCAACAGACAATGTAGCAAATGAAATTGCAGCTGATATTGAATTTATAAGTCTGGTGGAAGAGACTCTACTTGATGGCAAAATTCTCACAGTGTCTAATCTACACCAAGCGTATGTGGATATTCGGTCAGCGAATTACGTTAAGCCAGACTGTGCCCGGAAAAAGGTCAAAGATCTTATTGAAAATGAGAGTCCCGGTGTAGAGTTTCATACACCAAAGAGAAAGAATGAATCTGCCCTTGTAAGTTTGAAAGATACCAGAGATGTAGCAGTACAGATTGTGTCTGAACCACAGAAGGCCAATATTGTAGCTGACATGAAGACACTCTTTGAAGCTTCCATTATCCTGAGAAAAGCTGTTACAAAAGCAAAACCGTGGAACTTCAGTGGATCACTGACTGATACAACTGACGAGAATGTGTCACCAGAGTTGTGTACATTCTTATGATGGATTCTGCAGGGACACAAGTCAAATCTCAAGACTGACATACCCGAGGGGAAAATAACAGCTGTGAATAGACATGCCAAGAGCCTTGCGCAGGGTATAGTATCTTTCCATCTCTCAGATCGTCAAGTAAAGCGTACATCTGATAGAGTACGACATTACCGTGAAATGCCAGTTGAGTTGGGTATTGGAGTATCCATACTACAAGCAATAAAAGGTAAAATGGTGATCAACCTGCTACATGGTTTTGGTGTTTCAGTGGCTTATGAGCGGCTCCAGAAGCTACATGTAGAAACTCAAATAGCTAATGCTGCTCTTCAGAGAATGCAAGACAATAATGGGGTCTACATTCCTGCAAAAGTTGTTCCTGGTTGGCACATATTCTTTGCAGTAGATAATGCTGATTTTGCAAAGGATACACCAAATGGAAAGCGTACTTTTCATGGCACAGCTATGGCAATTTATCAGAGGCGTTTTTCAGATGACATAACACCAACACTAGAACTCGCAGGGAAAGCCCAAATGAAGACAGTCAAAGAAATTCCTTCCACTATCTCTGAGCTTCTTCCATGTCAGATGCCAAAATCTCCCAAACCAAAGAGCCCAGTTTACCCCACATTTGCTCTCAACCGACAGAAACCACTCGGTTGTGACAAGCATGATCTGGCGTGGCTGCTGGGAAAAACTCTTTCAAACTAAGGACAATCTACAGAACAGGAAGTGCAATCTGATGCTGAACATGCTGAACAAGTTAACTCAGAATCCAATGATCAAATTCCTACTTGAGTAGCATACAACTCTCTCGTAGGCGGGCCAAGGCCACTCATATGTGTGAATACACCACCATTAATAGCTGCACCATAGCTCTTACGAAGTTCATCTTGTGTTTGATCATTATGACATTATATGGTCATTCGCTGAAGACAGCAACACGTGAAAAGCGACAAGTCAGTGCCAAGACTTGTCGCTAGTGCTGGTTTTCACAGTGCTAGCCCATGTGAAAACCAAAGATGAATTAACTGCATATCTTGCCAACAAGATACTTCAACATGCTGAAACAAATGGCAAGTGCCTTGTAGTTGCTTGGCGTGACCAAGCAAAAACCGCGCATAGAGAAGTTGACGGTCTTTCAAGCTCACAAGAAGAAGCAGACACTAAGCTAATTCTGCATTGTGTTAATGCTACAGAGAATGGTGCCACATCGATCAGGATTCATTCGCCAGATACAGACGTTCTCGTTCTAGCCATCAGACGTTATCCAAACCTCTGTAAAGATACATGTTTGGTAACAGGAGTCAAAGAAAAGCGTAGAGTAATACCCCTTGCCCCTATCTACAATACCTTGGGTGAAAGAAAGGCTGCATGTCTCCCTGGCTTTCATGCACTGTCAGGGGCAGAGGTCACTGGATGATTTGCTGGTAAGGGAAAGCGAACATTTTGGAAAATCCTGAAAGAACTTGACTCGGATGATGTCAAAGTGGATGCACTTGCACAGCTTGGTGTTGCAGAAAGATCATATGAGGCAATCATTGATGCCATTGAAGCATTTATTTGCCAGCTGTATTTGCCCCACACAAAATTGACCAATGTAGCAGATGTACAGTGGTGGCTTTTCAAGAAGAAGCAGGCGCGATCTGAGGGTCTGCCTCCAACTAAAGCTGCACTTTTGCCAGCTATCATGCGAGCCCACTACCAGGCTATGATTTAGTACAATGACATCATCCCAAACCCAGAGATACCACGCCCTGAGCATTATGGCTGGGATTTAGTTGACAACAAATTCAAGCCAGTGACGACATCTTTCCCTCCTGCTCCAGACGCCATAATCCATTTAGTAAAGTGTGAGTGTCACCAGTCCCACTGTGCCAACAACATGTGCAAATGCAAAAAGAATAGACTAAGCTGTACAGGACTTTGTGGGTGTTCCATTGATTCAGACGAATGTGAGAATGCAGAAAGTATGGCTTTAACAGATAATGAGGACAGTGATAATGAACTATAATGCTTTATGCTTGTAAGAAACTGTTGTGTCAGGTGCCATTAAGCAATCCACTTTAGCAGAAATTATGTCTTAATACCCCATAATGTTCAGCATTTCAAAGGTTTATGCTATCAAAGTACTTGGCTGTATGGTGCATAAGGTACGTCGAGAGAAGTTGAATAATTTTCACAGTTAACGCATGCTCATGCCATTGGCGGCCATTTTGAAAAAAAAATTACATTATTAACTCCTATTTGGAGTTTTCTTGAAAATATATCAATTGCATGATAGATGGTGGTACCTTTGAAAAACAGGATGGCTGCTAGCCTTGTTTACCTTAGCAATGTCATACCATGTTTTTTGGACTACTTGGTGTTGTAAAAATTGGTATTGCCACAAAAATTGCCTTCATAGCATGTTCACAATTCGAATTACACATGAAAATGTATTCAAATGGCAGCCATTTTGAAAAAAACAAGATGGCTGCCAGCCTTCCCTTTTACCCTAGCAATGTCAATCCATATTTTTTGGACTCCTTGGTGTTGCAAACATTGGTATTGCCACCAATATTAGCCTCATAGCATGTTCACAGCCTGAGTTATATGTGAAAAATTGTATTCAAATGGCGGCCATTTTGAAAAACCAAGATGGCCGCCCTCTTACACCCCTCAGAATTTGCCACCAAAACTTTTCTTGCTCTTTGGGACCTACTGAAGGTATCTAAAATTATAGGTGGCATGCTTTAATCATTCGGATCTCACGGGATAATCATATTGAACCACAGTCCCCCTGACTAATTGGAGAAAAGAGCAGACAACTTTCCATATTTTACACTTTTATTTCACTGTAGTTGGTCGGCGCAGCTGAACACTTTGAAAGCGATTTTCTAATAATAAATCTGTTTTAAGGTCTGTTAGAAGACAACTTCAGCTAATCATTTCTAATGGAATAAATGAAAGGACATATTTGCAGCAAACCATGTTTTATTTTCAATAATATCAGTCATAGTAAAACTATTCTTTCAAGATGTATTTTACTTGACCATCTCAAGCTTTAGTTACTTTTCACAAATGAAAGCATTGTGAGTAGAACAAGCGTCATCATCAAATCTAAACCATGTCTTTGCTACCGGTTTGCTACCTATTTATCGCATGTAGAGATGTAAACAAACACACTGGTGATGTAACTGGCTGTGCTTACATGCTTATACCAATTGAGCAGCTATGTCATTACCTTGAACATATAAAGAGGAAGAGGATGAATAAAGTGATAGAGATAGCCATAGAGTGCTATGTACATGATAACCATAGAGTACTACATATGAGATAGCCATAGAGTATTACATATAAGATAGCCATAGATTACTAGATATATGATAACCATAGAGTACTACATATAAGATAACCATAGAGTACTAGATATAAGATAACCAAAGAGTACTACATATAAGATAACCATAGAGTACTACATATAGGAAAGTGTTGTAAGCTGACTAATCACACAGTACTATATAATCAATGTTATGGTAACTGGCCATAGAGTGCTGCACATATCAATGAGTAGCTGATCATAGTATGCAGCATATATAGGCATGGGATTGACTTGTAATATATAACTTTAAGCATGATTATAATGAGTGAAGTCTAACAATAACATTTTTATTGAAATATTATTTACATTAGGTTTTACAGTTGAACAATCAAAAGTAGTAATTAATAGTTTGTTTCTATTGCAGAATCACTTTACAAAATTTACTTACATGAAAAAAGGACAAAGATCAGACAGAACTGTAAACTATGCAGGGTAGCCATGATCATGGCATAAAGAACCTATCATATGGTAAGACAGAAACTATGTGAACAGAACACTTTTATCTACAATGGGCTTAAGCACTATTATCTACTGTGGGTAGAGGCAGGTGTTCAGCTTGTGGACACTTAAACTATCTTTATCCAAAATGGTGACTTAACTCGGTAGTTTGATAAATATATTTTGGGAAAGAACTCAGTCAAAGGCAAAAATAAATATTTTTAGCATGTAATCATACTTTTGCTATAAAAAGAAGAGCTAGTTTGTTTAAAAGAGACAACTAGTCTATTGTAACACAGGCTATGTTATAGGCATTTGACATACATAGTGTTACTGCTTAGTCTTTCAAAACCAAACCCATTGAGGGTTTTTTGCTAACAGTGGTTGTGTGAGTTAGATTTTCATGTTTGAAAAATAAATATGGCATTGAAATTGCCACAAGGAGAAACTTGAAACTTACAAACATGTGGAGCATCACTTAGATAAGACCAGGTGAATGCTCGGCATTGCCCAAGTAATAAAAGTCTTGGCACAAAAAACTAATTTTTATTTAACATATAACAGCAGTTACATTCTGACTTTCAAATTCACATCATGAGAAACGTCTTTTGGGCAGTTCAAATAAATTTAGAGGCAAAATAAAACAACTGTAAAGGTTTTGAAAATTTGTCATAGTAGTTCTCCTTTAGATGTTAGGTTCAGACTTGAACAGCAAGGTTAAGATTGAAGAGTGTTGCTTCTGTTGTAGATATTTTTAGTATAGAACTAGAGGTTCAACTATATTTCCTTCCTTCATGTATTGCGCTATAAAAAATAAAAGCAGCCTAACGGTTTAGTGTCAAATATGTACCAGGTAAGCGCTAATATTCCTACTACAGTCAATGCAATGCTGCCTTAATCGTGACAACCTTACCTTAGTCATAGCAATCTTATGTTAGTCATAACAATCCTACCTTAGTCATAACAATCTTACCTTAGTCATAACAATCCTACCTTAGTCATAGCAATCCTACTTTACTCATAACAATCATACATTACTTTTTAAAACATATGAAAGTAGGTAAACCTACTTTCATATGTAATCAAATGATTTTGAGAATTTTGGACCATTCTGACAAAAATGAAAAAAGTTTCATTATGATTTTGACCAAACTTTCTAAACATGCTCAATTCGGCATAATTAGAAGATTTTGAGCGTTTTTGACAGCTTTGAGATAAACAAAATCGTTACATAACGATTTCAACTTGCTAAAGGCTTAATTTGACGTATTAAATGATTTTGACTGTTTCAGACCAAAAACGAAAAAATTGACAAAAAGGAAAAATTTTAAACTCTGATGATTTTGACCACATTTGCTAAAATTATTACCTTCAACGTACTTAGATGATTTTGAGTTATTTAGAACAATTTGACAAAACTAAAAACAGTTACACACCAGTTTCTGTTTACATATCACTGTAGTAAACCTGGTGGTGCTTGGGTTTTCTTGCAATTTTGTTAAAATGGTTGCTGAATGTTTAATAGGATGGTTCTTCTGAAATGAAATCATCGAAAATAAAGTAATATACTTGTATATACATTGTTCTTAAGAACCAGTCAGAGCGTTGACACAGAATATTTTAGTGATCGGACAAAGGGTTCAGAGCATATTTGTGTTGAGGTAAAGTGAAATTGGCCAAAAATGTGGACACGCCTGCAGGTTAACAGACGGACACATGCACACCCTTGCACATTAGCAAAATGGGCTTTACTAATATCTATGTTGTGTAAATATTGCATATTTCTTTCTGAAACTCTTCATATTGGAAAAAAAACTGACAATTCCCATATTTTACAGCTTTATTTCACTGTGGTCGGTCAGCGCAGTTGAACACTTAAAGCATTTTTCTAATGATCAATATGTTTTAAGGTCTGTTAGAAGACAACTTCAGCTAATCATTTCTAATGGAATAAATGAAAAGACATATTTGCAGCAAACCATGTTTTATTTTCAATAATATCAGTCATAGCAAAACTATTCTTTCAAGATGTATTTTACTTGACCATCTCAAGCTTTAATTACTTTTTTCACAAATGAAAACATTGTGAGTAGAACAAGCGTCATCATCAAATCTAAACCAGGTCTTTGCTACCGGAACACCTTGTATGGTATATTCTCCAAACAAGGCAAGACAATTCTGGCGGCCTCCATAACTATCTGGCTCAGTTTCTGCCCAATCGAAAAATTGAATAGGGATGTCTTGTTCCAAGCCCTTCCAGCTCCAAACATCACCTTTTTTCTGACCACCAATCCAACTGTTGACTCTCAGCCGTTCATGGAAACTCCTGAAGCCATGCATCCATATGACCTCTTCTTCGGTTTCAAGAGTGGCGAGATAGCCACCCTTGTTTTTACAGGCTGTTTGGGCATCATCCCAAGATATTTTCAAGTTAGTAAGGAACAAATAGCAGGAGTCGGAGCCTGGTCTGTGGATCCAATCCTGATCACAAGTTAAGCCATTGGATCCAGTACTAAAGCCTATATGAATTTCACCAGTTTTTTCACATGTAAAGATGTAATCAAACATAATGGTGTATCACTGGCTATGCTTATATACTTATACCAATTGAGCAGCAATGTCATTAACTTGAACATAAATGGAGAAAGAGGATAAATAAAGTGATAGATATAGCCAGGCCTGTATTCACTGGTTGCAAGTTGGGGCGGCTAATGTTAGGCAACTAGTTATGAACACCTGGGGGTGTGGAGGGAGGCGGTGTAAGCCCCCAACAGGTTTTTCTTATGTAGGGCCTCAGCCAGGCCATTCATGTGAAGTTTTAAAAAATTTTATCGGAAAGTATCAACATTTTTCTATTTTTTGAGATTTGTTTTGTTTTAGGTGATGTGACTGACGAGACGTTTTTAAATTAAAATAGGCAAAACTTGACCGCAGTTAAAAACGCTCAGGAAAAAGACACCTTTCCTTTGAGCGTTTTAACAAAGATAAATTTTCCAATTTTATTTCAAGTTCATACGGAGGTTTCTACGCTTTCGATGGGACATGGCCAAGCGGATGTTTGATAAAACTTGATATTTTGCAAACCTTTATAAAAGCCGTTAACAAGAATATTTTGCCACTGATGATGATGATAATGACGCCTAAGAACTACTAAAAGTTGATGTTTGTCTCTTTGGCTTGGAATAAAGTGATATTCTATAGCGATAAAAACCGTCTCCATAGCCGTTGGGCAAATAAATTTTCGAATAAATGATGTTGAGGTCGAGTTATCTGAAGCAATTTATCATTGCGTGGGAACGAACCAAACAAATCCGTTCGAGCTAACCTTGTGTTTGAGATGAAATGTTACATTTTATCCGAGGGCGAGTTATCCGAGTTTGACTGTACTTAGCCGCGGAAAGTTCTTAAGAAGTTGGGGCGGCTCAGCCGGCCAGCCACCCCGGAGAATACGAGCCTGGATATAGCCATAGAGTACTACATACATGATAACCATAGAGTACTACATATGAGATAACCATAGAGTACTACATATAAGATGCCATGGAGTACTACATATAAGATAGCCATAGAGTACCACATATAAGATAACCATAGAGTACTACATATAAGATAACCATAGAGTACTACATATAAGATACCATGGAGTACTACATATAAGATAGCCATAGAGTACCACATATAAGATAACCATAGAGTACTACATACGGTATAAAATATAGGAAAGTGGTGTAAGATGACTAATCATACAGTACTATATAATCAATGTTATGGTAACTGGCCATAGGGTGCAGCACATATCAATGAGTAGCTGATCACAGAATGCAGCATATATAGGCATGGGATTGACTTGTAATATATAACTTTAAGCATGATTATAATGAGTGAAGTCTAACAATAACATTTTTATTGAAATATTATTTACATTAGGTTTTAAAGTTGAACAATCAAAAGTAGTAATTAATAGTTTGTTTCTATTGCAAGAATCACTTTACAAATTTACTTACATGAAAAAAGGACAAAGATCAGACAGAACTGTAAACTATGCAAGGCAGCCATGATCATGGCATAAAGAACCTATCATATGGTAAGACAGAAACTATGTGAACAGAACACTTTTATCTACAATGGGCTTAAGCACTATTATCTACTGTGGGTAGAGGCAGGTGTTCAGCTTGTGGACACTTAAACTATCTTTATCCAAAATGGTGACTTAACTCGGTAGTTTGATAAACATATTTTGGGAAAGAACTCAGTCTAAGATAAAATTAACTATTTTTAGCATGTAATCATACTTTTTGCTATAAAAAGAAGAGCTAGTTTGTTTAAAAGAGACAACTAGTCTGTTGTAACACAAGCTATGTTATAGCCAGTTGGCATACGTAGTTTTACTGCTTAGTCTTTCAAAACCAAACTCATTGAGGGTTTTTTGTTAACAGGAGTTGTGTGAGTTAGACTTTCATGTTTGAAAAATAAATATATTATTGAAATTGTTACGAGAAAAATCTTGAAACTTAGAAACATGTAGAGCATTACTTAGATAAGACTAGCTGAATGCCCGGTGTTGATCGAGTAATAAAAGTCTTGGCACAAAGAACTTATTTTTATTTAACATGTAACAGCAGTTACATTCTGACTTTCAAACTTCATATCATGAGAAACGTTGTTAAATTATGACTTACCACGTCAGATTCAGAACAAGAAGTGCCGGTACTATCTAGCTGTATAAGGTCCGTTAGTTATTCTTCGGGATTCTTGTAGAGCGTTGTTGGCATTTACGGTTGGCATAAAATCGGTCTTGGCCTTGACATAACCTAAACTGTAATCTTGACCTTTAATCAAAAATTCAGATAGAATAATCCAACAAACGTCTTTTGGGCAGTTCAAATAAATTTAGAGGAAAAATAAAACAGCTGTAAAGGTTTTTAAACTTTGAGAACTGTAACATTCAAATTTCATACCATGAGAAAAATGTTTTGAGCAGGTCAAATAAATTAAGAAAAAAAATAAAGCAACTATAAAAGTGTTTAAATGTAAATGTGAAATAATTAGCAAGTAATAGCTAAGTTACGTCTGTTTTGTTACGATTACAATAAAATATGATTTGGTAATGATACAATTAATATGAGCTGAGAAAACAAAAATAAAAATTCTGAATATGTTAAATTAATAATAACAATTCATGCATAGAGGTCTGAGTGTTTAAAAAGTTTACTGTTCCAGCAGAAACTTTGAATACGACAATACTGGTGCCTCTCGATTCTGTTACAAATTTAAAAATGAGATATCAGACTGTCCTTGTTTGACCGAAGAGAAAGAGAATGTAGAGGTTATTCTTACTCGAGTTAATACAATTGTCCGCATAAAAAGTATTAGCCTTGGCCGTGGTTTGGTAATTAAACCTTACGAAAAACCGGAAATAGAAGTTCACAAAAACACGAAAAATCATCGGGTTTCATAGAGTTTCAAATAATGTGTCATTTAGAGCGCGCGCAGTCGGGAAAAAAGGATATACAGTATATAGTAAGAGCTATAAATTGTAAGAGCTTTCATAGACTCATGGTTAGACAGTTGGATTACCAACCTTGGGTGATGATCTTCATGAGTTCAGAACCAGCAAGATGCGAGCTTTTAATTCCAAGATTTGAATAGTTAGGGCTGAACAAACCAAATGGCAAACTCTAAGATTTATATATATATGGAAAATTAAGGCATGTCTGATCAAGGTGACTACATAATACCCAAGACTAGACCCCCTACTCATGCCTTAATCACTCTCTGGAAAGATAGCATTAAACCAACAAGTATATCACTATTTTACCAGAGCAGAGTGTTATCCAGTTTTCTAGGTTTTGCAGGTTTTTATACTTATAATAGGGGTAATATAAAAAATCTAGAAAGGCTGCGGAGACTTGCTGTTATATCAATGATGTCGGACAAGGAAAATGATGACCAACTATTGGAGGTCCTTGAGCTTGACAATTTTTGCTATTTCTGAATGTCTACTGCCTAAAGTAGTCTAACAGATTACCATATGTACCAGACCAACCACTTCATAGCTACACACCCCAGACCACCTACTTCATTGCTACACAACCCAGACCACCCACTTCATTGCTACACCCCAGACCATCCACTTCATTGCTACACACCCCAGACCACCCACTTCATAGCTACACACTCCAGACCACCCACGTCATAGCTACACACCCCAGATCACCCAATTCATTGCTACACACCCCAGACCACCCACTTCATTGCTACACACCCCAGACCACCCACTTGATTGCTACACACCCCAGATCACCCACTTCATAGCTACACACCTCAGACCACCCACTTCATTGCCACACACCCCAGACCACCCACTTCATAGCTAGACACCCCAGACTACCCACTTCATCGCTACACACCCCAGATCACCCACTTCATTGCTACACACCCCAGACCACCCACTTCATAGCTACACACCCCAGATCACCCACTTCATAGCTACACAACCCAGACCACCTACTTCATAGCTACACACCTCAGACCACCCACTTCATACCTACACACCCCAGACCACCTACTTCATTGCTACACAACCCAGATCACCCACTTCATAGCTACACAACCCAGACCACCCACTTCATAGCTACACACCCTAGACCACCCACTTCATTGCTACACACCCCAGACCACCTACTTCATTGCTACACACCCCAGACCACCTACTTCATAGCTACACACCTCAGACCACCCACTTCATAGCTACACGCCCCAGACCACCCACTTCATTGCTACACACCCCAGACTACCCACTTCATTGCTACACACCCCAGATCACCCACTTCACAGCTACACAACCCAGACCACCTACTTCATAGCTACACACCTCAGACCACCCACTTCATAGCTACACACTCCATACCACCCACGTCATAGCTACACACCCCAGACTACCCACTTCATAGCTACACACCACCAACCACCCACTTCATTGCTACACACCCCCTGCATAGAACTACTGAAAGCAGCAGACATAAACAACTAGTTCATCCAGACCATCTGGATATCAAGAGGATTTATTCTTCAAATACTATCGATTACCTATGTTATTATTATATTGATTTACGACATGATTTTCTTTTGTCGGCATTGCCAGCAAAATAAAAATAAGAACCAATAAAACCAGATACAAAGCGCTCTAACTTCTGTTGCTCAAAATGAGTCACACACTGTTGTGAGGGTAATAAATCTGACATGGCTGTTGAAGTGAGAAAGAGGAAGGTTGGGCGACTTTTATGAGTAAAGTCTGATTTTGAATTGTTTGCTGTATGGCTATAGCTATTCGGGGTTCAAGCAAGGAAGTGCACAAATAAACATTTTCTGCCAAAAAGGAAGATGTGTCTAAAACAAGGTTTCCAAAACAAAAGTTACTTACTCTTCATACCAATTTGTAGTGGGCACTTGGAGAATGCACAGATGCACATAGATGAAGCTACTGTCTAGTTCATATATACAGTGGTGCTAAAGGGATGCTAAAGTGATGCTAAAGTGATGCTAAAGTGATGCTAAAGTGATGCTACAGTGATGCTATAATAGTGATGCTACAGGGATGCTACAGTGTGCTACAGTGATGCTACAGAAATGCTATAGTAGTGATGCCAAAGTGATGCTACAGTGATGCTACAGTGATGCTATAATAGTGATACTACAGGGATGCTACAGTGATGCTACAGTGATGCTACAGTGATGCTACAGTGATGCTACTACAGACTATTTAGACCAGAATTGTGTCAAGGCTGGATGTACCTACAACAATATCGTTTAACCAATATTGACTGACAGTGTCTCTAAAAGAGTTGATGTAAGTTCTAATTGACAGCATTTATATGTAAGGTAAGTAATTTTTGGTGGTATTCATATATATATGGTAATTACTATTGGGCAGTATTTATATATAAGATATGTACTATTTGACAGTATTCATATATAAGTTAAGTACTATTTGGCAGTATTCATATATAAGGTAAGTACTATTTGATAGTATTCATATATAAGCTAAATACTATTTGACAGTATTCATATATAAGGTAAGTACTATTTGGCAGTATTAATATATAAGATATGTACTATTTGACAGTATTCATATATAAGTTAAGTACTATTTGGCAGTATTCATATATAAAGTAAGTACTATTTGACAGTATTCATATATAAGGTAAGTAATATTTGACAGTATTCATATATAAGGTAAGTACTATTTGACAGTATTCATATATAAGGTAAGTACTATTTGGCAGTATTAATATATAAGATATGTACTATTTGACAGTATTCATATATAAGTTAAGTACTATTTGGCAGTATTCATATATAAAGTAAGTACTATTTGACAGTATTCATATATAAGGTAAGTAATATTTGACAGTATTCATATATAAGGTAAGTACTATTTGACAGTATTCATATATAAGGTAAGCACTATTTGACAGTATTCATATATAAGGTAAGCACTATTTGACAGTATTAATATATAAGGTAAGTACTATTTGGCAGTATTAATATATAAGGTAAGTACTATTTGGCAGTATTAATATATAAGGTAAGTACTATTTGACAGTATTCATTTATAAGGCAAGTACTATTTGACAGTATTCATATATAATGTAAGTACTATTTCACAATATTCATATATAATTTAAGTACTATTTGAGAGTATTCATATATAATGTAAGTACTATTTGACAGTATTCATATATAAGGTAAGTACTATTTGACAGTATTCATATATAAGGTAAGTACTATTTGACAGTATTAATATATAAGATATGTACTATTTGACAGTATTCATATATAAGGTAAGTACTATTTGGCAGTATTAATATATAAGGTAAGTACTATTTGACAGTATTCATTTATAAGGCAAGTACTATTTGACAGTATTCATATATAATGTAAGTACTATTTCACAATATTCATATATAATTTAAGTACTATTTGAGAGTATTCATATATAATGTAAGTACTATTTGACAGTATTCATATATAAGGTAAGTACTATTTGACAGTATTCATATATAAGGTAAGTACTATTTGACAGTATTCATATACAAGTATAAGGTAAGTACTATTTGGCAGTATTCATATATAAGGCAAGTACTATTTGACAGTATTCATATATAAGGTAAGTACTATTTGACAGTATTAATATATAAGGTAAGTACTATTTGAGAGTATTCATATATAAGGTAAGTACTATTTGGCAGTATTCATATATAAGGTAAGTACTATTTGACAGTATTCATATATAAGGTAAGTACTATTTGACAGTATTCATATATAAGGCAAGTACTATTTGACAGTATTCATATATAAGGTAAGTACTATTTGACAGTATTCATATATAATGTAAGTCCTATTTCACAATATTCATATATAATTTAAGTACTATTTGACAGTATTAATATATAAGGTAAGTACTATTTGACAGTATTCATATATAAGGTAAGTACTATTTGGCAGTATTAATATATAAGGTAAGTACTATTTGACAGTATTAATATATAAGGTAAGTACTATTTGACAGTATTCATTTATAAGGTAAATACTATTTGGCAGTATTAATATATAAGGTAAGTACTATTTGGCAGTATTAATATATAAGGTAAGTACTATTTGACAGTATTCATATATAAGGTAAGTACTATTTGACAGTATTAATATATAAGGTAAGTACTATTTGACAGTATTCATATATAAGGTAAGTACTATTTGACAGTATTCATATATAATGTAAGTCCTATTTCACAATATTCATATATAATTTAAGTACTATTTGACAGTATTCATATATAAGGTAAGTACTATTTGGCAGTATTAATATATAAGGTAAGTACTATTTGACAGTATTAATATATAAGGTAAGTACTATTTGACAGTATTCATTTATAAGGTAAGTACTATTTGGCAGTATTAATATATAAGGTAAGTACTATTTGGCAGTATTAATATATAAGGTAAGTACTATTTGACAGTATTCATATATAAGGTAAGTACTATTTGACAGTATTCATATATAAGGTAAGTACTATTTGGCAGTATTAATATATAAGGTAAGTACTATTTGACAGTATTAATATATAAGGTAAGTACTATTTGACAGTATTCATTTATAAGGTAAGTACTATTTGGCAGTATTAATATATAAGGTAAGTACTATTTGGCAGTATTAATATATAAGGTAAGTACTATTTGACAGTATTCATATATAAGGTAAGTACTATTTGACAGTATTAATATATAAGGTAAGTACTATTTGACAGTATTCATATATAAGGTAAGTACTATTTGACAGTATTCATATATAATGTAAGTCCTATTTCACAATATTCATATATAATTTAAGTACTATTTGACAGTATTAATATATAAGGTAAGTACTATTTGACAGTATTCATATATAAGGTAAGTACTATTTGGCAGTATTAATATATAAGGTAAGTACTATTTGACAGTATTAATATATAAGGTAAGTACTATTTGACAGTATTCATATATAAGGTAAGTACTATTTGGCAGTATTAATATATAAGGTAAGTACTATTTGGCAGTATTAATATATAAGGTAAGTACTATTTGACAGTATTCATATATAAGGTAAGTACTATTTGACAGTATTCATATATAAGGTAAGTACTATTTGGCAGTATTAATATATAAGGTAAGTACTATTTGACAGTATTCATATATAAGGTAAGTACTATTTGACAGTATTCATATATAAGGTAAGTACTATTTGGCAGTATTAATATATAAGGTAAGTACTATTTGGCAGTATTAATATATAAGGTAAGTACTATTTGGCAGTATTAATATATAAGGTAAGTACTATTTGACAGTATTAATATATAAGGTAAGTACTATTTGACAGTATTCATATATAAGGTAAGTACTATTTGGCAGTATTAATATATAAGGTAAGTACTATTTGGCAGTATTAATATATAAGGTAAGTACTATTTGACAGTATTCATATATAAGGTAAGTACTATTTGACAGTATTCATATATAAGGTAAGTACTATTTGGCAGTATTAATATATAAGGTAAGTACTATTTGGCAGTATTAATATATAAGGTAAGTACTATTTGACAGTATTCATATATAAGGTAAGTACTATATGGCAGTATTCATACATAAGGTAAGTACTATTTAGTCAACTAGTAATGTCTTCAGCTGGTCCTTCAAATAGGAACGAGCTGAAGAACAAAATAGAAAATTCCGTTTTGCAAACTTTTTGTTTGATTGCTTAAAACTGTTTCAACAAGCTGCAATGCAAAGACTTTTCACACCAATAAAAATACAGAATTGAAATACATGTATTTTCAGCGATTACGCTGAACACTTCATTTGCACTTCAACTCTAAGTCAAACAATCACTTTATTTAACTGAGAAGAGTGATATTAGACTAACATTTGTTACAGAATCAGTGTCAGCTTATATGCATAGTTTTCTCGTCTGTTTTTGCTAAATGATTGAAAGTTGAAACAAACATTTTCTGGTTCCACAAACTTTGAACAGAATATTTTCTGCTTAAGGTTAGTGAAAAAACACCTTGTTTGTTCCAACTACATTGACGACTACATTGAT
This sequence comes from Watersipora subatra, assembly GCF_963576615.1. Classification (NCBI taxonomy): domain Eukaryota; kingdom Metazoa; phylum Bryozoa; class Gymnolaemata; order Cheilostomatida; family Watersiporidae; genus Watersipora; species Watersipora subatra. The sequence goes on along the minus strand of NC_088709.1, from coordinate 41,756,448 downwards.
TTATAAATATTTATGCTACTGAGACGTTTATATAGTTATTGACACCATTTGACAAAACCAGTCTTTTCATAACTCCTATTTTTTGAACATGCTGGTTTTTCTGTTTGCAGATTTCTAAATATCAGTGCAATGATTTGTTAGTTATCACAATCACACATGTCTAAAAATAGAATTTCTTTGGAAGTTTACAAGATTCATGCTAGCGAACTACTTAGTGGAATCTTGGGGGGATCTGTCACTCAGACAACTAGTGAACCATAAAGGCCTCGCTATGTTGGTTTATCTGTAATTGATAGTCAATAGTTCTCAAAGGCAAACATGTTCCGATGTTTGTTTGTGAGTTTCTTTTATTCCGTCTGCTCATTTGGATTACAATCCTCTAAAGGTTAGCACCTAGACTTCGTGAATAAATTGTTTAGTACTTTGACCCCAGAAGCATTTCAGCCCTGTAACTAATAACAATCAGTAAACTTGGAAATAAAATATCTTTATTTTTCAACTAATGAGTGAGTGGAAAAGAATAGCCTGAGTGTATCGACTGATCACGCGTTCTTCTCAGAAGATTGAAAGTTTTGGGTTTAAGTACCTCGGAGTCTGTAATATTTAAAAAGTCATAGATAACCTCAACACAATTTATTTAACACTAACAAAAGATTTTTGAAGAAACTTTAGTCATTGATTCTGAGGTAAACAACTAGTTCATTAGAAATTGGTTAAAGAATGACCTATATAGTAAGCAGAGTTTTCAAAATGGCGGTTGAAGTTTTTGAGAGGAAATGATTATCAGAAAAAAGAAAACGATGTCAAGACACAGACATCAGGTTGGAGAAGTGATAAGACGGGCTCAATAGACATATCTAGCTGTTATGTTTTAGGGAAAAGTAAAGAGTAGTCAGGCTGTAGAGTATGCTAGATAACAATGCTAAGAATGGAGATTGTGCAGTGAAGCTGACAATGAGGTTGAAGATTTGGAAACAGCTGTGAACAATGTACAAAGAGAAGTAGTTAATGAAAATTGAGTGTTAGCATTATTTTGCTTGAAGTGAGAGGTCAGCAGATCACAGGCAAAATGCTGTAGCAATTCTTCACGTGTACCTCAGCATCTCTCTGCTGATAGACTCAGACCAACATTTATGAAAGTATTACCCACCTGCTATAGTAGCGGGTACTTCTTTAGATACTTTGTGACAGCCGAAGATAGCGGGCCGGCGTGACAGTAAAATTCCATTTAGAATCAGAGTAATTGTGAGCTATGTGACCTGTTTTTTATATTAGAGTAAAGACAACAATGCGTGACCTAATCTGGCTAAGTACCTGTACTTTAATAAAGTGAAAGGCTGCCTGAAGAACCCAAATCAGCTCTTATTGAAAATTGAAAAGCAATGATTGCATTTAATTGGTATCTCTATCATCGATAGCTCTGTTGCTAGCTCTGTTGATACCTCTATTCATATCTCTATTGATACCTCTATTGATACCTCTATTGATACCTCTATCGATACCTCTATTGATACCAATATTGATATATTGACAGATTCCTCTATTGATACCTCTATTGATGCCTCTATTGATACCTCTATCAATACCTCTAGTGATACCTCTCTTGATATTTTTATTGATATTTCTCTTGATACTTCTATTGATATATCGATAGATATCTATGTTGATACCTATATTGATATCTCTATTGATATCTTGTCAAATAAATCTGTCGATATCTTTATTGGTAATTTATTGTTCTAACAGAACCATGCCTACTAAATTGTTGAAAATGAATAAGTTGACCCTAAAACAATTTAGCTGAGCGAAAGCTAAGCTTTCTGATCAACTTGAAAACAGTTACAATTATAATTTAATGATCTTGTACATTCTTGTGCATCATATGTATTATATGTATCATATGTATTATATATGTATAATATGTATTATATGTATAACATGTATTCATGGTAAATCTGAAGAAGTTAAACTAAATGCTAGTAACAAACCCACAGAATAGATGATAATCCATCATTGAGATTTCCACCGCAGAACAATCTGGGTATTAATTCTATAACAAAAACTCAAGTTTGACACACACTTTAGCAAGTGCTTACGCAGCTGTCTCTGTTTAAGGAAAATTGAGTCATTAATTATTTTTTGCTAAATCATACGCAGAAAGTAATAACCGTTTATCATGCTGTAGCCAATGATTTCTTTTATTAAACTTTTTACAAAGTCAGATTCTAAATGTTCTGTTGAACATTTGTAAGTCAAATCTCAACTGGAGGTCTGAGAATCAACTGCAGGGCATCTGTTTAAAGGTGGTCGCTAGTAACTGACCGAAGCTTTATAAGCCCTTATTTGACCTTACATGACCTTATAGAACCTTATATGACCTTATATGACCTTTTATGATCTTATATGATTAGCAACGTATTGTAACTTGCTCATTGTATCTCAAGCCCTCTTTTTAACCTTTCTAATATTACTCAAATTATTCGTGAACATGTTTGCCTACCAATATAGTTGCAGATGCTTTGCTAGCATTCTCATGTATACATTGCAAAGAAAATTGTGCCCACTTTCCGCTACTTCCCTCTTATTAGCCATGTTCTTAAGAACTTGAGAACTTAGGCTACAACAGCAACTAAAAATGTTATTATAGACTGGAGAGAACAACTTCCTTTCAGTGCAGGTGATGCATCAGGTGCAGCGCAATTGTAACAAGCTGTTGTTTTGCTTGCTTCGCTCGACGGGTACAACTCCGCAAAACAACTATTTGTCAAGAGAGGCTACTCCTATCTCATTAGCCATGTTCTTTTGCCATTTCAACTTGATTCAATGTGTGAAAACAAAATCAATAATTAGAACTTTCCAGCTTTTTTAGCACAATAAAAACTTCTGAATTATTTTTTATTGGTTTTGGTATATGTTAGTATAAGACATAGGCAGCTGTAGGAATGGATTTTAGTTTGGACACAGTATCAGAATATTAAAAAATTATCACTTTTTAAATGTTTTAAAATTTTAATCTTTTTTATACCTATATATTTTTACCCTTATTCATATTTTACTAGTAAATGTTATTACTACAATTAACAAATAAATATGACAGGCTAGTCTACTCGTCTCAATAATAACCTCTGGGTTCACTAAAGACGCCGGTGAAAAAAACTTTCATCTTTTCAGATTGCTTTTCCTTGTTCAAAGTATTTCATCAATAACAATCTCTCATTCGACTCGCCCGCTCAACTCACCTGCTCGACTTGCCTCTCGACTCGCCTGCTCAATTCGCTCACTCGACTCGCCCGCTTAACTAACCAGCATACATATAAACTGCTACAGCACTCGACACACTCGACAATGAGCATATCTAAATGTACAGCACTAATAATGAAATTAAAAATAAAAAACTTTAAACATAGCACAACCAAAGTAATATGAAAGCGGAAAAAGCAATACTTTTGTCTTGTGAACAATAGCTGCAGTTTTATCATGTTTTGTCCTACAGATTTCCTTGGGCTAACTAAGCAATAAAAATTTTCGAACTAAGCTTTGGGTTAGCTCAACCGAGACTAATATTTTCACTGATACCCTTAACAAAACTTCCTGCTCATCAGTCCTGGTTGATACGTGGATCCACTTTATCATACCAACTTTAATTTACAAGCTGATATGTATTTATGACATCCTGCCAATTTGATCATCATATACTGTACATCTCTATATATTAATCATTGGTCAACTAGTAGATAGATCTACTGATGTCTTATGGCAAACATAGCAAAAATACTAAAAATTATATAGTGCATATAGTATGGCCATATAGTACATATAGTATGGCCATATAGTACATATAGGATAGCCATATAGTACATATAGTATGGCCATATAGTGCATATAGTATGGCCATATAGTACATATAGTATGGCCATATAGTACATATAGGATAGCCATATAGTACATATAGTATGGCCATATAGTACATATAGTATGGCCATATAGTACATATAGTATGGCCATATAGTACATATAGTATGGCCATATAGTACATATAGTATGGCCATATAGTACATATAGTATGGCCATATAGTACATATAGGATAACCATATAGTACATATAGTATGGCCATATAGTACATATAGGATAGCCATATAGTACATATAGTATGGCCATATAGTACATATAGTATGGCCATATAGTACATATAGTATGGCCATATAGTACATATAGTATGGCCATATAGTACATATAGTATGGCCATATAGTACATATAGGATAACCATATAGTATGGCCATATAGTACATATAGGATAGCCATATAGTACATATAGTATGGTCATATAGTACATATAGTATGGCCATATAGTACATATAGGATAGCCATATAGTACATATAGTATGGCCATATAGTACATATAGTATGGCCATATAGTACATATAGTATGGCCATATAGTACATATAGTATGGCCATATAGTACATATAGTATGGCCATATAGTACATATAGGATAACCATATAGTACATATAGTATGGCCATATAGTACATATAGTATGGCCATATAGTACATATAGTATGGCCATATAGTACAGGGTCAAACTAATGTCTTAAGACTTTTATCATTCCAGCTAATTTCTGTCTGATTGACTATCATGACTATTCTGTCTATGACTATCATGTTGTCTTTTTGTCAAATGCATTCGCATCCCGATGAGACTTCACAAAACTGTTGATATATCATGGATCAGCAGGCCGATTTTAAATTTTTCAAGTTTTACATAGCTAAGATGTTATAATACAACATACTAGAATTTGAAAATGTTTGAACATTTGAAAAATTAACTAAATTTGACGCAGGATTCTCATAATAAAGAATCTTCCCCATGTGCATCCTATGCTCATTTAATGTAAGGCTTTTTCCTTATAGATTAGCGTAAGTTCTTCATATCTACCGAGTAAGAATGAGAATATGATATGTAAGATGAGATATTGTATAATAGATTGTGACAAGCGTTGTGGGCTGTCTTGACACACATTGTGGGGTGTCTTGACAAGCATTGTGGGGTGTCTTGACACACATTGTGGGGTGTCTTGATGCACATTGTGGGGTGTCTTGACACACATTGTGGGGTGTCTTGACAAGCATTGTGGGGTGTCTTGACAAACATTGTGGGGTGTCTTGAGAAGCATTGTGGGGTGTCTTGAAAAGCATTGCGGAGTGTCAATGCTCATCTATAAAATAAAATACAATGTCATGAGAAAACATAGGGCCATGGGTACAGAGAATAACCCTACTTATGAAAAGTGTATGACTGTGTATGTGTGCTTCTGAGCGTGTGTATATGCTTGAGGGCATATGTACACATGCTTGTAAACATGTGTTTGTTTGTGTATGTAAATATGTAGACTTGAATAAATTTGTATATGATCATGTGCATGCGTATTCGTGCCATTTAGTGTATGCATATGCTCATGTGAGGGCATGCACATGTATGCTTGTAATTATGTGTATATGCTTGTGTGCACATTTGCAAATGCTTGCATGTGTCAGCACAAGCTTTATGTCATATAGACATCTAAACGGCTGTGCAGAAATTGACATGTGGAATCCTGACTATTCAATGAAGCTCTTTGAAATGAAGTTGTCCAATATTGCTCTAAAATAATTCTTAATGATTTGATTTATTTTGAGTCAATTGAAGTTCACTTTAGGAAAAAAACTTTTTTTTCTAAAAGTGGATAAATTTATATCACATCATAAAAAACAATCTCTCTGAGCAGGCAACTTCAATTCTTAGGAATTCCTTTACTAACATATTTGAATGACAATTTCTCCTATGAATAGCTGTAACTGCTAATAGATAGAATCAGTTGATAAAAACTTGCACAGCTGTGAAGCTAGCAGGATTAAGAAGCTTTAATGTTTTACATCAAGGTGAAATCAGCATCTTTTCCACTAAAAAACTATTCACTAATAACATTAAAATTTGCACATCAGGTTGTGAAAATCATATAAAAAGTTAATGTTTTGTTTAGAAAACCAAGAAATGATTATGTTGCAGTAGCTTTTCAGAATTCAATATGGATGTTCAACCCTAACATACTTAACAAATGCAGCGAGACAGATGTAAAACATTGTGTTTGATAGTTGAAGTTGCTTACACGCCCTAAGTTATTGCAGTGAGAATAGACAATCTCTCCATGTTAAACTACAATTGAAGTGTTCATGCTGTGTATCATCTAACATTTATGAACCTGTGGCAAACTGCGAGCTGATTACTTGCCACTGCCTACTAGAAATGCTAAAAATTCATAAGGTTAGAGCATTGCCTACAACATACGGAAGAAAATATTTTGGCAAGTCTCCAACAGGACAAGCCTTGCCTTGATCATCCAGCTGCGCTCCAGCATCTTCTCAACCAAAACCTAACAGATTCAGTTAAAACTGACCAACGGCGCGATCACTTTGATCTTGAACCTTGACACAGCTCAAGTCCAAAGAGATGTATAGTCTACAGTGTCAAAAGACAATCAGGAGTAGCATATACTGTACGTAATTTCTTAAAATAACTAAGCAGTATAAACACTGCTTTAAAACTGTCTGCTTGTCTTTGAAGCTCACAGGTTATGTACAGTATTATTTTTGGGTCACAAAAACCTAATTGCGGACATTGACCTGTTGAAGGATTTGACATCAGATGTGAGCAAAATTAGTGCATTAGTAGCTGGTAGACTTTACTTGTGCACAAATTTTGATGATATAAAAAGACAATCAAGCAAGTATATCGTAGTCTGCTGTTTAGCTATCTTATAACATGTTCAATAAAATATTTTTAAAAACAAAGTGATAAGCACAGTTTTAAAATCTATGCAAAATAACAGAAAAAGTGCTTTTCACACTGATTTTATATGTCAATTTGGAGCACATCGCACACTAACACTAGACAGATATTTGTTACAGATTTCATTACGATTCACCCTGGGCACAATACAGACAGGAGTTCACCATCATCACCGTTCATGTACATCACAACTCATAAGAATTACCCTGCAGCTTACTCAAACAACATTAACTCCTCGTTGACATTCACTGGCTTTTTAAACTATCCTCTGTTCAGACTTGAGTTTGTGGCACGGGATGAATTTGAATTGGAAAGCGAGTGCTTTGATGTCATTGTGATTACGGGCATTTATGGACCAAACCTAATCTGTGGAGGCATATTTAGTCGATCAACACTTTATTATACTGCTATAGGAGACAGCGTGACATTCTCATTTGTAACGGATGAGTCTCAGGGCTATTTCGGAGTTTTATTGAACTTTACAGGTGAGTTTATTATAGTAATAGTAATAATAATAATAGTAATAGTAATCGCATAATACTTGGCACCGAAAGCTCATACCGCGATGGAGATAGCAATAGTTATTTTCATCTTGAAAGGAGCTCTCGGTGCCAAACATCGAGTAACTGATTAATAGGAAGAACAATAATAGTAGTAATGAACAGTTACAGTGGAAGTGCACTAAATGTTATCATCATCATGTATAGCCTGTCTTGACAAACTGGTGCTTTTGTGGAGTTGTCCCCCATCGAGCGGGACGAGCAAAACAACAGCTGGTCACAATACGCACTGTACCTGATGCATCAGCTGCACTGAAAGGGAGTTATTCTCTTCCGTCTATGTGGCTTGGCTGCAATGTTATGCCTGTCACTCCATTGGTGATCATAACGGATTTAGCGCAAAAAATTATGTAGAAAAAAATAAAACAAAAACGTTTAACCAGAGACCAGTTTCTGCAGAAAACTTTAGTAGACCTTGAGAACATAGGCAACAACAGCAACTAAACGTGTTATTTTTGTGCGCTCAGTCAGTTCCACTTGTATTTTTGTATAAGTCAATTTTATTTGTTCTTATTGATTTTATTTTTAAATTATTCTATTCTTAAGTTCTCCTAAAGTTTACCGAAGAGACTGGTTTCTGGTTAAACGTTTTTATCTTATTTCTTCCACATAAATTTTTGTGCTAAATCCGTTATGATTACCAATGAAGCAACTGACATAACATCGCAGCCAAGCTACATAGACAGAAGAGAATAACTTTCTTTCAGTGCAGCTGATGCATCAGGTGCATTGTGTATTGTGACTAGCTGTTGTTTTGCTCACCCTATTCGCCGGAGGACGACTCTGCAAAAACAAAAGTTTGTCAAGACAGGCAACATCATGCGCTGCCTCTCCTAGCCCCGTTTAGTCATCTACTCTAATACACCATTTCCTTCTATCTTTAACAATTTTAGGTCATTTTCAATATTCTTTTGCCATGTAAACTTGGGGCCCCAAAGATCTTCTTAGGAGCCAGTGGTAATCTTGCATCTTCGGCCTTTTCTGGTAGTCATAGAATGTAACTAGTGAATCTCAATCTTCTTTCTCTAATTACCTCACATCATGGTCTTTCCTTGGTCAGCTTGTATGCGTTTGTGTTATTTATTCTGACTAGGCTATGTGAAAGCTATCAATTGCATCAGCAGTAATTCTAGCCTAAGTTTCATTATTGCATTGGAACACACTTACTACATAGACATTGAAAACTTTTATCTTCAATTCTATAATTTTAACTATCTTAGCTTCCGGTATATGCTCAATATCGTTGAAGTCTATGCTTGCATCCCCTTTTCCTTGCTTTTGTCACTTCCAGAAAAGTTCTGTATCCAGAAAAGTTCATATATATTTGCACTTCATCTGCACTGATCTCCTTCATTCTTTATTGGATATTCTTCAGAATTCATTTTCTCTCTCTCCCTCCCACTCCTTCTCTTTTTCTCTCTCTCTCTCCCTCTCTCTCTCATCCCTCTCTCTCCCTCTCTCTCCTTCTCTCTCCCTCTCTCTCCTCTCTCTCTCTCTCTCTCTCCCTTTCTCATTCTTCTCTCTCCCTCTTTCTATCCCTCTCTCTCTTCCTCCCACTCCTTCTCTTTCCCTCTCTCTCCCTCTCTCTTTTCCTCCAACTCCTTCTCTTTCCCTCCCTCTCTCTCCCTCTCTCTCCCTTTCCCTCTCTCATCCCTATTCTCCCTCTCTCTCTCTTCCTCTCTTCCTCTATCTCTTCCTCTCTCTTTCAGAGAGGGAGAGAAAAAAGGAGGAAGAGAACCATATATGTCTCATATAAGCCAGGACAAACGCATTGCTTGCAAGTCCTACAAGTAGACTTAAAGAGGCACATCACTCATTGTTAATACATGTACGTTTTTTTCACTCACCATATTACATGTCTTCAGTTTCAACACTTTTTTAAAGCTGAAGAAGTTTTCAGTTGTGAATCAATTCTCATATATTATAACTCAATATTAAAGTTTGTACACAGGCTATTTTTCTATGTTGACCTAACATTCAATGTATGTGTGTTTGCAGCTATTTTTCCAATACACCTGGGCAATAACTCCAACAGAGCTATTCCATCCAAAAGCCTTATGTACCTTGCCACCCACCAGTATTATCCATTCCTATACAGCACGAACATCAACTCTTCTCTCACCTTGACTAGCATACCTTCAACTTCAACAATAACACTGGACTTTTTAGCCCGAGAAGGCTTTGAGATAGAGGCGAAGTGTTCGGATCGAGTAGTAGTAGCCGGAGTTAGTGGATACGAAAATAATGAATTAATAATATGTGGCAGAGAATTTGGACAAACAACACTTTTTTTCAGACCGATTGGAGAGATTCTGACTTTTACATTTATCACAGACCTTGGCTTATCTTTCACGGGATTCATTATAAAGTATACAGGTAAGTTTGTTATAACTTACACGGGTAAGTTTATTATAAGCTGCAAAGGTAAGTTTATTATAAAGTATACAGGTAAGTTTGTTATAACTTACACGGGTAAGTTTATTATAAGCTGCAAAGGTAAGTTTATTATAAAGTACACCAGGTAAGTTCATTATAAAGTACAAAGGCAAGTTATGGCGATCAAGAACGATCAGAGGAGACTAATCATAGATGTCTATTACTATAAATCCTTTGTAAAGCTGTACTTAGGTAGACTTTTTGCTGTTTTGCTCTTTTACACCTACTGCCATCAAACAATCTGTTGTTTCAAGGCACTGTTGATCAAATGACAGTAGCATTATCTGTCTGTTACATCATCATTTATGGTTGAAGACATCAACTATGATTAACCTGGAGGCTGTGAAATAATTTGTTTCTATTAAAATGAAGTGGAGTTTAATGTCAACAGATTTTTTTCTAGAGTCTGAGGAAGACGATGTAGGTTGAAGGGCATGCATAAGTACAAAGCATACTAGTTGCAGTTTTCTTTACCAAGACTAGAAATAATGGTAATAGGCTCTGATGCTTCTAAGCAAAATAAAAAATGCATTGTCATTAGCAAAATAATTCACACACATAGTAGAGCTTGTTATAAATACTTAAGACTATGTGAGTGTAAATTATGAATTCACGCACTGGGCATGTTCTCTAAAGTCATACACATTCGTAGGTCAAATTTTCAGCTATATTTGGAATAGTAAATAAAAATATGCCAAAACATTTTTCTACGACCAAACACGAGCGAAGCGATTGTTTGGGAGATTTATGATAAATGCATATGTTCACACAACGCCCAAAAAATTATCCAAACCCATTTCCAAACCCTTGTACCAAGATTTCTTCAACAAATTTAACCATTTTTGTGTAGAGTCGTTCAAGTCTAATAATGATACAAAACACATACAAACCTATTTAAATATCTTACCAAGTCTTTGAAAGGTTACAGCAAAATCCTAAAACTAACCCATCTGATCGGATGATACATAAATAAACAGATTAATTCGGCCTAAAATCAGAATAGAAACTTGAGAAGCCTTTTTTAATTAAATTTGAGACCAGCCAACAAAACGCCAATAAGGCCGTGCGACAGATAGCATAACTGCTAAGTCATCCAAATTTCACGAAAAAAGTGCACATTTCACCAGTCTATAGAATTGTTCAATTGCCGAAGGTTTTGTAGTCCTGAAGTACTGAAAAGTGATTGTTTCTTTTTTGGCGATTTTATTTTTCAAATTAATTATTTTATTTTATAAAAAACATTATTATAATATTTAATTATAAGAATAATCATGAGAATTTACAACATCGAAGTATATAATAATTGCATTGTCTAATTGCCGAAGGTTTCTTTAATTAACGTAGACCGTTTGAGGCGTAGACCGATTTACAGGTACAAAAATGTGGTACACAGTTGATCAGCCTATGTTTTTGTTTTTTTACCGAAGGTTTCATTAAATTATCTTGAACATTAGCCAGACTTCTTTACATCGTATGTACAAGCTAGGGCCGAACTACAATGCCCCCTTGCGACAAGAATATTTCTTTATTTCACTCCAGTTTGCAGAAAGCTTCCAGACGCGTTAATGCCAATGCTTGCTTTCTGTTACATATCGCTGTCAAAACCATTCTACATTCAACACAACCCACTTCAAACTTTAAACTGTGTATATTACATGGCAGCTTGCCATTTTACTTTTAATATTGCATTTCAGAGATATAATAAACACATTTCATTATTGCTGTTGTTAGTTAAATTACGTACAGTAGGCTAGGGCTACAGCTTGAATTAATATTTATTTTATTGTTGTAAAACATAGGTTTGAGATAGTAGTAGATTAGGTCTGATTTTATACAACCTTTTTGTTTTGCATAATCGAACTTTCGAATTTCATTTCAAAACAACTTGACAACTACCATGGACATACAACCTCCCAGAACACCACGTCGTCGCATTGGCCGTTCACGTGTCTCCCAATTATTTTGGAGGAGGAGAAATAAAAGGTCATCGCCGCAACCATCAACATAAAATGATAACCTTCAACAACACGCTACTTAAAATAATAACAACAACTCATCTGATCCTGAGTATTCTTTAGTAGATGTTGTAGGTGAAGCATACAAAATCTACTAAAGAATTGTACTTTTGTAGAATTCTTACCTTTTGTAACTACTTTTTAACAACCAGCAGTACTGATTCTTTTTTCTATTACCACTTTGATCGGGGGCTGTATGACAGGGGAATTTCTAGTGTTATTAATGTTTTTAGGCTTAAAAGTTAACCTACTCAAAATTTAGTAGATTTTATTGAAAAGTATAGATATCTTTCTAGAATTCTATAATTTGCAATTTCTTTTCTTTCCGAGGTGATCAGACTGCCAGGAAGTTTCAAGATTAAACTCGACAAACTCGGTTGTCAGTTAAAACACTTAGAAGAAAAATATGTGTAAAATAATGTCACTAGTTGTTATTGTTGTGATAGTTGATATCAGCTATTGTGTTCAAGTTGCAGCATTACGCGTCTCTTGCATTTTCTTCATCTTTATTCTGTTTGTCTTTTGGCAACTATAGACATCAGTTTTACACAATGTGTATGCTAAATAGATCTATGGTTAGTTACACAATGTATATGCTAAATAGGTTCATGGTTTGTTACACAATGTATATGCTAAATAGATCTATGGTTAGTTACACAATGTATATGCTAAATAGATCTATGGTTAGTTACACAATGTATTTGCTAAACCGATCTATGGTTAGTTACACAATGTATATGCTAAATAGAGCTATGGTTAGTTACACAATGTATATGCTAAATAGATTTATGGTTAGTTACACAATGTATTTGCTAAATAGATCTATGATTAGTTATACAATGTATATGCTAAATAGATCTATGGTTAGTTACACAATGTATATGCTAAATAGATCTATGATTAGTTACACAATGTATATGCTAAATAGATCTATGGTTAATTATACAATGTATATACATGAACACGCAGTGACCCCGGTATGTATAGAAATACATACATGTACAGTACATACTCCTGTAGAAACCCCGGGCGCAGAGACAGTGATGACTACTAGAGCTGCAAGGGCTGCAATGATTGCTGCTGTCAGCACTGCCAGTGTGCTACTAGTAATAGTAGGTGTACTTGCCATACCTGTGGCAGTCTACAGAAAAAGACTGAAAAAGTAAGTAGCAGGCGATTGGTTAGATCTGAATGACATCATCAAATGATAAAGAAGCTTTGTACATTTTGGCACTGAAAGTATAAGAAGAAGTCTTGCTGTTTCTTAGCCCACACCTCTTATCAAGTGCTGATATCTTGAGACTTATAAATACTGCAGAGTGAAGTATTTATCAAGTGAATCTAGTGCCTAATTGAGACATCTTTCTCATCAAACTGTCTGCTACAAAAACTGCTTATATAAACAGCGAAAGTCAGTTGCGCTGACTCCCCAGGCAGGCTGGCTAATATCGGTTGAACCCTTTGTCACTGCTACATTTTCACCAGCAACCAGAATGTTTGTAGCAAGTTGATTCACATCTGATTATCGCTGCTGTTGATGCAAGTGGCCATTTTGAAGTGATTGTTGTTATTTTTTTATAATTCATTCATCCATCCTTGAATTTGTCATCACCTCAGCTTACCTCTGAACCGTTGTTAGACCTTGCGATACATCCTAATTATCTACACTTTTTAGGATGACTGATACTGTCCTACACAACGATACACCTCAAATCTCGCAACAAAGCCAAGGTATGTCAGTCTTGATCTACATGTAAATTGACAGATAAGTAGGCACTATAAACTACAAGTTATAAATGTCACAGTTAAACAATTCACACGCTATGTATGTTTTTGCTAATAGATTATCGACTACATGTATCAACTGACATCTATAGTCTATATAGACTATGGACTATCAAACACGCAATGAACACAATATATTTTAGACTATATAGATAAATAGGTTATAAACTAGAAAATATATTCCATAGAAAATAGATTATAGACTAAGAACTATATACTCTATAGAAAGAGAACTAGCAGAATAAGAGCTAAGCACTACAATTATTAGATTATAGACTATGAACTACGCTCTATAAACAGAGAACTAGCAGAATAAGAGCTAAGCACTACAATTATTAGATTATAGACAATGAACTATGCTCTATAGACAGAGAACTAGCAGAATAAGAGTCAAGCACTACAAATATTAGATTATAGACTATGAACTATGCTCTATAGACAGAGAACTAGCAGAATAAAAAACTAAGCACTACAAATATTAGATTATAGACTATGAACTATGCTCTATAGACAGATAACTAGCGGAACAAGAGCTAAGCACTACAAATATTAGATTATAGACTATTGGTGAGCAAGTGTAGACTGTGGATTACAAGTAAAAATTGTCATTGGTTGAGTTACCTACTGCACTCTGGTTGTTTGACAAACAGGACCTCGCAGTAAAGTTGATCATCAAAAAGTGAGAGCGAGGAACCAAACAAGGCCACTGCCGCAAATTCATCCAGGTAAAGAATATAAAGCCACACTTATTGGAGAGTAGAATTATCATCTCGATGTAGAAAGATATAGCTACACTTATAGTAACAACTCTGGTTAGCAAGGGCTATGTCAAGGTCAGTAGCAGAGGTCGGGATTGCGTCAACGTCAGCAGAAGAGGTCTTCTAAAAGTATTTGCTTTTATTTGGCTCGCATATATTATAGAGACATCTCATTTTGTAAAATTTCTAATCACCGTATTTATTGCTTTTTTTACTATTTCTGACTACCACAAGTCCGATGTTTTATCACCGGCCTGTTTCCACAAACAGCAATTACTCAACCTAATTATTAACTATTTAGCTTGTGAGACACCAGCCTGGGCTATATGTTTACCTATATTCTATTGCACAAACCTTTTATCTATCAATATTCAGTTTTTAGCAGTTTCAAATTGTGTCTCAAAAGTTTATGGGACGCTGCCACCTTGACTAAACTTTATAAAATTTGGAATTCTACCAGTAATAATTAAGGAATTGATTCAGTTTTAAAACTAGAAATAACTCCTCAGCAATATCTGCATATTCACAAGAATTCTTGTAGGACCAAAGTATTCATACTCTCCTGTTATACACACAATGAGCACTTTTGAAATTTTGTAGAGGAGGATGATGCGGAGACACCTGGCTATGATTTTCCTGGTATGTAATAAAATATCTACTATAATTACACGGAGTACGTAGATATGTCTGTAAGCATGCTCTGTGGGAAGAATAGCTGCCTTTATTTCTCACTAGGTTGTACCAACTTGCCAACGTGCCAAGAATGCTTGTCTTTGCTTTTAAATCAAAAAATCGTTTTGTTGACATCAGCGTACCGCATTTTATTTAAAATAAAGTTGCAAAAGAAAGTGTTTGTAAACACTATCAGATACTATCAGACACTATCTTTTAGAGACATCCAGTGCTTCATGAAAGCTCTTAAAACATTAAATACAGCGTGGTGATAGGCGGCCTAATGATGAAATTAGCTCTACCTTATTGTCTTATTATTTATATAGTTCACTTGAAAGTTATGATTGGTTCATGCCATATGTGTTTTTTATAATTAGAAGTACAAGTAAATAAATGCTATCTGGCATGTTTCCTACCATTTCATCCCAAATAACAATGGTAACATCTGGTGCGTGTATAAGCAATGAGTAAACCATTTCTATTTCTGCTAATGGCTAACAAATAGTGACTATTTTAATCTGACAAAACGTATAATTTCCTTTATTTTACATCGAGTAAGGATTGATTCAATGTGTGATAATAAATATCCATATACATACTTTGTGTGCTTTTTATTTAAGGATAAAATTAAGCAAACAAATTAGCCCTGATATGTACTAGAATTGAGTTTACCTCAATTAATATTATGGTGTTTACAGTCTGTACTAAATGCCTCCACTAAATTGGGAAAATTTCACTTGGAAGAAAATATGTAAGCTTTGTTAGAAGCTAGCACATGTACATCGGGTAGAGTAGTTACCTGACCAGGATCTCATAGAACAAATATGTCGTTTGCGGGTTTATGTAAATTTAAAGCCATGCTTTCTCTTACAGTTGCTTACACTTTTATTGATCTGCTGTCATATACAGATATATATATATATATATATATATATATATATATATATATATATATATATATATATATATATATATATATATATATATATATATACAGTAGATGCAGTATGAACAGTCTCTTGCATGAAAGTGCTCAATATTAAAATAGAGCGATGTAAAATTGAGTAAAAATGAAAGTTAAAGTTAAGTTTAAAACAACTTTATTACTAATAGTTTCATATTGCCATGCAATAATCATCAGATAAAATTGTTAGCACTAAAACGACTTATATATAGATGGAAATAAAAGCGTAGGTCTTAAAATACCTAAATACACCACTGATACGTAGGATTAAAATTAAAATTAGCAAGCAACACGATTTAAAGCCTCAACAATGCAGAAGTTTAAAAGTTAAGTCTTAAAATTGCTTAAAAGGAATTTGCCAGTATGTCTACATGTTGAAACTAGTTCGCAGCGTTTGTTTAAGGTAGCAATGTTAGGATTGTATATAATATAAAATTTCTCATACAGACATAGGTTGCATCTGCCTGTGGTCTTGTTGTATGATGTAGCTCTTGAAGTTGAGAAGAAGTTGACCACCTTTTTGTTCGCCGATACAGTTATGCGTAGTCCATTCTTGTGGAAGATAGAGCAGAGTTTTTTCTTGATTTTCTCAGCTTCTCTTGGGGTCTTGTTGGTTATTCCTAGGCCGTCATCTCGATATAAACCGAAAGTGTTGCCTATCTCATCTTGGATCTGCTTGAGTATGTAGGCTCCAACCAGCTCACAGCATTCCGCCCCATCATAGCTTCCCATAGTAATGTCAAATAACTCATTGCAGGTTTTCTTTTGCCATGGTGTATTTTGGCTGAACAGCAATGACTTTTTGGCGTGCATAATAGTGTTTATCTCATCTTCTGATATATGCGTAACGGAGGATGCAAAATTTAGTGCGTCATTCATCAGTTGTTGTGTGATTGAAGGAATTTTAAGCAATTTTAAGACTTAACTTTTAAACTTCTGCATTGTTGAGGCTTTAAATCGTGTTGCTTGCTAATTTTAATTTTAATCCTACGTATCAGTGGTGTATTTAGGTATTTTAAGACCTACGCTTTTATTTCCATCTATATATAAGTCGTTTTAGTGCTAACAATTTTATCTGATGATTATTGCATGGCAATATGAAACTATTAGTAATAAAGTTGTTTTAAACTTAACTTTAACTTTCATTTTTACTCAATTTTATATATATATATATATATATATCTGCTGTCTGTACAGTGCGCGTTTTATAGATACATATCAGTTTGAGATAACAGAAGATATAACAGTTTGACAGCAGATGTTTCAATCTATAAACATTGTTAGAACTGAATTAGTAACTAAATATTGATCACTGCAAATATGAGTTTATGGTTTAAATGTTTAACTAGTCTTTTAGAAAGTTTCCTAAATTCTAAACCAGTTTAGGATTTCATTAAAAATTTACAAACTTAGCAAAAGTTTGGTTTTTTTTACCTTTTGAGTTACAGTTTGGTTATGTTTGAGTATCATTGCCAAATTTGAATGGTTTTTTCGAGTTATTCCTATGTTTATTGCTTATTGCATCTGCCTAATTTTGGACTGAGGAATTCTCAATTGTTTCAGAAATTTTGTTGTGTTATATCCATATAAATTACAAAATACTTATACATGTTCAATCAATCTGTACAGTGCGCTATGTAATGCAGGCAGTCTGATTACTCTGTCTATTACCCGATAGTAGACAAGGAGGCACTCTAATAATAATGATACAGTGCCTTAGTGGGTTCATTGAGTGCAGCAAAAGTATATATTATTGCTGAGTTAGCTAGTTAACGAGTTGGTGAGTTGATGAGTTGATGAGTTGGTGAGTTGATGAGTTGGTGAGTTGGTGAGTTGATGAGTTGATGAGTTGATGAGTTGGTGAGTTGATGAGTTGGAAAGTTCATATACTAAATTATTTAGTTGATTAAATCCACTTAGCATTTATAAAAGCATTAAATTGTTCATATTAGCTTATTCAGTATGAATATGCTGATCTGTTGAGAGCTCAACTGTATGATGTTCTCGATGTACTCAAATGTACTCAATGATGTACTCAAATGTACTCAACTCATTCAGTATGACTGCCTGCATCTGTAGAGACCTCAGCGTATTCAGTATGACTGCCTGCATCTGTAGAGATCTCAGCTGTAGATTTCTGTAATCTTTTTTATTCTGTTTCATTTAATTTAGAAGATGAGGTAACAGCTGAACCGTACAATGAAAGAGAGGCGGGTACTTCAAATGAGGAAATGTATGAAAATGATGGGTATGCAGACAGGTAAGGATATATTATGAGATATTCAGAATCGTCTGGGGAAACTACTGTACTAGGTTTAAAGAATAAGTCTATAGCTATTGGAGGCCTCAAATGACACCATTATAATTTAACAACTTGCTCTATGTAAGACTAGCCTAACTTTAAAGACTTACAAGCACTCTCAACTACGTATAACTTTAATGTTTTGTAGAATTGAAAGACAGGCATCACTATCTGAGATATATGACCCAATCACTGACTAACACAGAATTACTAAACCTAGAGAAGGAGTTCTGCTAGAAGTGTTATTATAAGAAGCGATTTATACCCTCCAATGCTGTGTTGTCGTGCATAGTATGGAAAGATACAGTACTACTTTGTAATAGTTGACAAGTAATTGCTGCTCAATCAGGTTGTTTGAATAACCAGTGTTCTAGGATTAGTAGGTCACTCTCTATTGCTGACCGCTGTAGTGACTTGGTACTGAAGTAAGTCCACCAGCTAGGTGCATTTCCTTTATGGCGTATAAATAGAGTTGAGCAAGAAAGCACAACTACTAATTATAACGCTTGTATTGATAACTCACCCTTGTTTATTCCTAGTTGTGAGTTTATAAATTTTCTAGTTTACTTCTGACTACTTTGAGCTTGTAATAATAATTGGTTCCTTAATATCCTCACAACCATCTTTATTGGTCAGTCCATCACCTGACAACCTTTGTGTTTTTTATTAGCACCTGCAATACCTGCTACTCTGAATGTATATTTATTTTTGTCATGATTTATTCATGCTGACCTCTGTGACATCTCAGCCTCTGCTCAAGGTTTACCATTTTGACACATAATCTTTAAGACCTTACACTGTTTTTATTGGAATTACACTCTCGTGTTTCTACATACAAACTTTATTAAATCGTGAGGCTGGCTCTATATACACACACCAGCTCTCTGATACTGAAACAGTTTTATTATAATATGCAAGCATGCTGTTCACAAATGCAGTAAATAGACTCAAGTCAAGTTGATTGAATCATCAACATTAGTTCTACAAGTTTGCTATAAAGTAAGAATTACTGTTATAACTAGTTCATCTATTTACTTATCAGCAGGGTGGGAGAGGAACCATATAATTTAAACTCATCCATAACTTTGTTCACAGAAAATGTATTACAAATTTTATTTTTGTTTGGCAACGAGCTGTAAAATAAAGACTACACTTTTGGTTAATTCCCCATTAAACCAATGCATTTTTGCACCAACTGACCAGTCTCATTGGTTGATTGTAGATTCTATTTTGGAAACCTTTTTTCACCAGTTAAATGTGAACCTGCAAATTATTTTGATTAACCATACTACTTACATTTCTAGTTGTTTTACAGCTCATTCCATATTCAACTTTTTACCAAGTACCAAGTTTACTCAGTTCAATGGCCCATAATAAGGCTTTCTTATATGTGTATTTTATTACTTGTGCTCGATGAATAGATGTGAAATCCATTCAGTGTTCATAAATATTGTAAAATGCAATAATGAGTTTCTAGATATTTGATAAAATTCAGTATGTATTACTGCTACTTACCTGATTATATTAACTCGTTTTATACAGTTTTGTAAACTAGAAATTCCACTGTCATACAGCCCACGACCAAAGTGATATTGGAAAAAGAAAGGGCACTACCAGTTGAGAAATGCAATATTAGCAGTCAAATGGCACTGCAGTCCAATAGGATAACTGCAATGGTAGCTGCGATGTTAGCTGTAATGTGCTGGGTGTTATAATGTACAACAAACAACAATAATGAAGGAAAATATTATATGTTTATATCTTCCCCTGCAGGAGGAGAAATGCAATATTAGAAATAAAATGGCAAGTTGCTGTGTAATATACACAGGCTGGAGGAGGGGCTGTATATCATTGATCATAGCAATCAATATCAAGAAGTTGTGATATTTATCTAGATTTCTGTATTTATATTCAAAAGATTATGCTGAATTCAAAGATCTAAACATATTTTAGCTGGTTGTCATAGAAATAGATGCATATCTATAAGAATATGTCGGCCTATTACTTAATTTTGCAGATATTAAAAACGGCTTGGCAGTACAGCGATATTAGGCACAGCCGCAGTATCATCAACAAAATCTTTAGAAAAATAATAACAGTAACAAATTGCACACCATTGATCACTATACACTTTGATGTTGCAAATTCGAATGATTATTCTTATAACTAAATCTTATAATAATCTTTTAAAATCGAACAATTACTCTTACAATTAAATATTGTAATATATGTTGTAAAAGAATCATTAGAAAAATATCATCATCATTTCCTTTACTTTCACTGCTTTGGACATCAGTTGGAATACCAAAGTACTAATTATAAGTGTCCAAAATGTCAGAGTCCGGTAGAATCGGCAAAATAGAAACGATTAATTTTAGTACTTCTATGTTAATTACAGAAACCTTCGGCAATTGGACAATGCCATATAGTCTGGTGATATGTGCACGTTTTCTCGTGAAATGCGCACAACTTAATGGTTCTACTTCCTGTTGCACGGCCTTATCGGCGTTTCCTTGGCTAGTCTTAATTTTGATTAAAAAAAGCTTGTCAAATTTTTATTGCGATTTTAGGCCAAATAAATCTGTCTATTTATGTATAATCCGATCAGATGGGTTAGTTTTAGGATATTGCTTCAATTTTTCCAATACCTGGTAACATATTTAAATCTGTTTATATGTGTTTTGTATAATAATTATACTTAAATGACTCTACACAAAAATGGTTAAATTTTTTGATGAGATTTCGGTACAAGGGTGTGATAATTGCTGTTGACGCATAATTTTTTTCAGGAGTTGTGTGCACATATGCATTTATCATAAAGCTACTAACAATTGCTTCGCTCGTGTTTGGTCGTGGGAAAAGAATTATATGAAGCCCTTTCATATGAAGCAGAAACCGGCACAGAGTGTCAGACTTAAGCGAAGAGACTGTACGCAGTTATGATGAGACAACTACGCAGCATAGTGAATTGCCCCTAGAATGATAAAATCAAGAACACTAAAATTCTAAGGTGAGCTGGCCTGTCATGCATGACAGATATCCTAATAGAAAAAAGTCTGAGATGGCTAGAACATGTGTGCAGGATTGGTCATGTCTACAAGATGGACCATACGTACAGGAAGGGTCATTTGTCCAGGATGGGTCATGTGTACAAGAATGGTCATGTGTGCAGGATAGGTCATGTGTGTGAGATGGGTAATGGGTCATGGGATGGGTCATGTGTGCAGGATAAGTGATGTACACTGAATGGGTCATGCATACACAATGGGACATGGCTGCAGTCTGGGTCCTGTGTACAAGATGAGTCATGTGTGCAAGATGGGTTATGTGTGCAGGATGGGTCATGTGTGCAGGATGGGATATGTGTGCATGATAAGTGATGTGCGCAGGATGGGTCATGCGTACATGATAGGTAATGTGTGCAGGATGGGATATGCGTACAGAATGGGAAATGTCTATTTCCAGGACTATTTGGCTATTTTTAGGATAAGCCAGGTTAGTGATAAACACAAATGCTTGAACATTTTTCTTTTTACTTGTAGGTAGCTCTGATAGTGGATAATGAAAATGCCTTACACACAGCTCAGTCATGCATGTTGTATCATGTACTTTTGTGATTTTAGAGTTCCAGAGGCATATCATTATTTATTGTAACGTTATAAGAAGTTTCTATTTTAAGATTTAGCTTCCTACCTCGACCATTAGACATACACAAACGGGAGGACCCGTTTATGTATGTCTAATGGTATGTCATAAACGAGAAGACTCACTTACTTTGCTCAGGGTTTTGGTTTTATTAATTGTGTTGAACTTTTATTAATACTGGTATATGATTTTATTAATCCTGGTATATGATTTTATTAATACTGGTATATGATTTTATTAATACTGGTATATGATTTTATTAATACTGGTATATGAATTTATTAATACTGGTATATGATTTTATTAATCCTGGTATATGATTTTATTAATACTGGTATATGAATTTATTAATACTGGTATATGATTTTATTAATACTGGTATATGATTTTATTAATACTGGTATATGATTTTATTAATACTGGTATATGATTTTATTAATACTGGTATATGAATTTATTAATACTGGTATATGATTTTATTAATCCTGGTATATGATTTTATTAATACTGGTATATGAATTTATTAATACTGGTATATGATTTTATTAATCCTGGCATATGATTTTATTAATACTGATACGTATATGATTTTAATAATATTGGTATATGATTTTATTAATACTGGTATATAATTTTATTAATACTGGTATATGATTTTATTAATCCCACGACCAAACAAGAGTGAAACAATTGATTGGGAGAATTATGATAAATGCACATGTGCACACAACTCCCGAAAAATTATCCATTAACGACCGTCACCAAACCCGTGCAACGAAATCCTATCAACAAATTTAACTATTTTTCAGTAAAGTCGTTTAAGTATAATAATGATACAAAACGCATATAAACCTATTTAAATATGTTACCAAGCCTTTGAAAGGTTACCACAAATTCCTAAAACTAACCCATCTGATCGGATTATACATAAATAGACAGAATTATTAGGACGAAAATCGTCACAAAACGCTTGAAAAGCTTGGTTTAATAAAAGTTAAGACCGGAAATTGAAACGCCGAAGAACAGAGAATAGAACGATAAAGTCTTGCGCATTTCACGAAAAAAACGTGCACTTTTCACCAGTCTATAGCACTGTTCCCAAGGTTTCAGCAATTAACATAGAAGTACAGAAATCGTTTCATTATTGTCGATTTCAAATTTTTCATTTTCAATTTCATTTGCTAACACATTTGAGTACTTTCGTGTTCTAACTGATGTCCAACGAAGTCTAAGTAAAGGAAATGACGATGATGTTTTTTAACAGTTCTTATGAGATTATTACAATAATTAATTATAAGTTTGGATGACTACAGAACAATGAATACGTAGTACAGATTTTCTAAAAATCTAACACAGTGTAAGTAGCCTAAATGGAGAGACGATGATATTTTTTCTAATGGTTCTAATGAGATTATTACAATAATTAATTATAAGTTTGGATGACTACAGAACAATGGCTACGTAGTACAGATTTTCTAAAAATCTATATCAGTGCATTTTACTTCTAATATTGGCCGATATTGCATTTCTGTTTTTGCAGGAGGAGAGATGTAAACATATAATCTTTTCCTTTCATTATTGCTATTTGTTGTATATAATAACACTCACACCCAGTACATTACAGCTACCACTGCAGTTATCCTATTTGACTGCTAATATTGCATTTCTCAACCATCAGTGCCCTTTCTTTTTTCCAATATCACTTTGGTCGTGGGCTGTATGACAGTGGATTTTCTAGTATTAATACTGGAATATAATTTTATTAATACTGGTATATGATTTTATTAAAACTGGTATATGATTTTATTAATACTGGTATATGATTTTATTAATACTGGTATATGATTTTATTATTACTGGTATATGATTTTATTAATACTGGTATATGATTTTATTAATACTGGTATATGATTTTATTAATACTGGTATATGATTTTATTAATACCGGTATATGATTTTATTAATACTGGGATATGATTTTATTAATACTGGTATCTGATTTTAGTTTATTGCTATTTAGTCACTATATCTAACGTTCGTTTTTTCTATTCTCTTTTATATTTTTTTTTTTGCCCTTACGCCTTGTGCCAGACGCATCAGGAACATATTGTCTAACCATACTGGATTGCGTTGAAAGTAAGTAAGGCGAGTAAAGGCTGGTCAGCCGAGGTGGGGGCTCAGCGGCAGACGTGTGTGATTGTCAACTGCAAATGTAGACGGGTATGAACGGATGCATGAATCTAGACACATGAATCTAGAATATTTACTAGATTTTACACGCATCTAGCCGTAAAACACATTGCAGATTTCCATTGTTCTCCCCAACATCGACATGTATATGTACATGCATACTTCGAGCAGGACAACAATTTCAGTAGACTGCATATTTGGAGTTGTTTTACAGTATGAAAGACAACTCTCAATAAACCTTATGTTACGCGTGAATCTGTTCCTGTAGGCGGGTAATGCAGCTAGTGACATAAAAAAAGTTAAACATTGAAGACCTTCCCTTTATTGTGGACCATTTACATAATGTAGTGCCATATGCATCAGGAACATAGTGTTTAACCATAATAGATTGCGTTGTCTTTTTCGTTGAATTATGCTTGTGAAACTTGAAATATAAAACTATTATCAGCATTATGATAATGCTGATAATATCTATCTGATAATATCTCTATCTATCGTGGCACCAAAAACCATCGGTATACGAAAATGACACCGAGTGAGAACGAAGGTTTTCCCGCTCTTTAATTAACTCAAAAATCCTTCAATGGTGGCAAGGTAATTGCAGAGGTTTTAAACGCCGTAAGGAACACTTTGGTTAGTGACTTACTGAGTCACCCGGGGGTAAAAGAGGTACGTGTTCTTTATAAAGTATTTACTACTTGTCGTAATGTGTGATTATACGGTTGCTCATATCCGTGTCCCAGATGAAACATAAAACTTAGTTTATATTTTCTATCTAGCAATTTTTTATTGCAAATTTCAGTGCATTATCGCCTAGAGAAACAATAATCACTTTTAACTAAATACATAGTAGTAAGCCAAGAAGGCGATCAACTGCTTTACATTTGTACGGTTTACATTGTGAAATAAGACAATAAAATGGTAAATAATTATAAACCGGCCCTCATTTGGCCAAAAAATTAGCTTTAGTAAGGTAGGCTAGACTCTCTTAGGGAATATACAGTTTATATTTCAAAAAAGGCACTTCGCAAAGTATTATTAGATATAGTTATTTTGTGCTCAGTCTTGTTTTGATTTTATCTCCGTGTAGTCGATTTTTGGCAAACATTTCAGTCGTTTTAGCAGTAGCACATTTTTATTTTTACAAAGGGATATCTCCATATTTTATTTTTAAATGTGCATTGTACATCTTTACAATGTTGCAATTGTGCTGTGGTTGTGCCAAAGTTGATTTAATGTTTGATTTGGTAATGAGTTTTCATGAAAATGTGGTGTGATTGTGCATGTATGAATTGTGTAACGCAAAAGCTCTCACTATATGTACATCTACCGCTTTTATTTTATGTGTTGCACTTTTTTTAATGTTGCAATTGTGGTTGTGATTTGAAAAATATATTTCAAGTCAGAGAACAGTTCTTACCAAGCACATCAAGATACCGGTGAGAAATAATAACATGCTTACATAGCTTCTAGTTAACATGTGGTCCATTGTCTACTGATATGATTTCTAACAGAGACATATATAAGTCAGGTATGATTAGTCATTTTAAGGTAAGCACATCTACTTTATTATCAAAGATCTCACTAGCATTGAATGATTTACTTGCATAGATATTTCTGTGGAGCGGGATCATAGACAACCGTTCCTTTACACCATAGTGGTAGACTCTGAGTCTACGTGGTGGGATAAACATGCAAAATGAATTCCTTAATAAAATCAGTAAGTTGTATTACCAGATGTTACTCAAACCATAAATCCTGTGAACCTGTTTGTAGAATATCCCTTTGATTACGGAGTCTGCTCTCTAGCAGTGGTTGTACCTAATTCTGTGTGAGCACTTGCATGTAACTATAACTATTGTGTACCAACATTTCTCTACAGATTACATTGTATTCTGTGTGTAATATTGACTTGAGATAAATTATACATTTGGTTCAGTAAGTACGACTAGCTGTTGTTGCCCATGTGCTAGTTTAACAATACCCTGTTATAACATTTTTTATCAAAGCAGAGCTCCATGCTTTGCTTTTTAAATTGGAGACTGGAGTTGTTCTCTCACAAGTTCATCACTATGTATGGCCAAGCCAATGGAACAGGCAACGATGAGAGAATTTTGCAATAATAGCAGAAGTGAGCCAATTAAAATGCATGACAAATTGATGATTTCAGCTGTCTTTAGACCTAATGACTTTGTTCACTGAATCAGTTTGAATAACTTGATTTCTATTTATTGTCAAAATTACACAAAAAAATTATTATATTGGTTGGTTTTAACAAATGCCTGACTAAAAACACCCTCTTTTGTTCTTAGCAAATTTGAATGGGCAGAATGAGAGTTGTTTGCTCATGTCTTAGGCAGCTCTTTCCATGAGTAGGTAACTCTTTCGTAGCATAATGTTTAATTCAAAATCTAGTAACACACCCCAAGACGGATAAAGTATTGTGGATCCTTTTTGCCTCGTAAAAGTTTGTCAGTAGTACTAGACAGGATGATATATTAAATATGGCTGCCAGTGTAAGCGAGTTTGTCTTTTATTCATGTTTTGGCCAGTATGGAGCATTTGGGTTGCTGGCGCTTACATATATCTATTGCCAAAATGGCTTTTTCACATCCCACTGAGAGCTTTCTTAGTTTTTGTCCTCTAAACTGGTAATTTTGCTCTACTAGCATCTAATTCATGGCTGTATAACAACATATTCTATTGATATTATGTATATAATTGTCACACTGCAATGCTGTCTGTTAGTTATTAGCAATGACAAATATTTATAAAAATATTATAATGATACTATTATAGATAACTATTACTCATAAATTACACCAAAATACATACTAAAAGTTAACTGAGCACTTTTTAAAATTACATCTATTTGTAACATAATCACCATGATACTTTGTTTTTTTAGGAATGACTTTGATTTTACGCGAGAAAAAAAGCAGTTCTGGAGACAAAATAATTCATGATGCAAGCTGTGACATAAATATGTCATTCTTCTGAAAAACAGGTGTATGATATACAATGTACATATGATATACAATGTACATATACATATGATATACAATATACATAGATGTATGATATACAAAATACATAGAAGTATAATGTACAATATACATAGACATATGATATACAATGTAAACAGACGTTTGATATACAATGCACATAGCTGTATGATATACAATATACATAGGCATTGCGGTAATATGGTTAGTGGGATGCAATTTGACCAATTATGGCCTAAACATTTTAGATTACCAATTACATATAGCGTAGACATTATACATGTAAATAACTAATTTTATCTGGCATACATTAGTTACACATGATGTAACTAATTTTATTTGGCATGGACACAGACGATGAAAATCACTTGAAGTTAATTCATAGATTGACACATAGAAGGGAAAAGATATTGAGAGAGCATGAGTTCAAGGCAAGGTTCATTCAGACAGAGCTGTATTTCTTCTAGTAACATTCTAAACCAGAATATCTAAACAGAATAATCAAAAGTTCCTGTCATTAATATGAGTAGCGCAACTGCTCATATTGCTCTGTTCAGAGTTGTGTCCCTACAGATATTAATATGTGTTTTACAGGTCCCATGTTGACTCACGGGACAGAGTCTGAGATGATGGCTTATACATTATTGAGAGTTTCCCTAATCTTTCATAATGAGCTACCTGCATCTCTCACTACTCCAGCTATTGTCAGTATTCATCTGGTCTCTATTTGTTTGGACCCCTTAACTGACTGAAATAACATTTCAGATGAATGTATACCTCTATTGATACATCTATAAATTGTGATGAACCCAAGTATACACAGTGAGAAAACAGCTAGTGAGGAAGTAGAGGGAAGCTTGCATTTGCTAATAATATACACTGAACACTGTCTTCTTGTCTACACATTAGACTTGATCATGTTCATTCACCTGTTCATATGGTGTTAGTTCAGCAAGTAGAATAAATGGTAGGTTTAAAGTCAGTTTTTATACATTTAATAAAGATTCTCCCATGACCGCCAAAGTCTCAGGAGCAGCATGAGATTCCCAAACAAGTTTAGTCTGCAGTATAGATGGACATCTACCTGAGCTAAGTGAGGGTCTGATCACTGTTTCAGTAGTTATCTACTCATGACAACAGAATGACACAGAGTAGGGGAAAAATCTAATTATTAAAATAATTATATTATTGCTTTATGTATATTGTTTTTATATTGAATATGTGATATATTGCCATAACAGTTCTCCTTTAGAAGTTTGTTTCAGACTTGAATAGTAAGGTTAAGATTGAAGAGTGTTTTTTCTGTTGTAAATACTAATTGCTACAAGAAAAAGTTTCATCCAAATTTTCTTCATTCATGATTGTATTTCTCCATAAAATTATTGATGCATCCTGATGATTTGGTGTCATGTTTCTGCTGAGTATCTGCTGGGTGAGGCTATTAAACATCATATGCAGCATGAACTAGATTAAAGGTCCATTTTATTATACCAAACTTCATAACATTAAGTGCAATGATTGTAACCTAGTCCAAACAAACCTACCTTATCATAACGATATACTTTAGTCATAACAATCCTATCTTAGTCATGACAATCCTACCTTAGTCAAAACAATCTTACTTTAGTCAAAACCATTCTACTTTAGTCATACAAATCTTACCTTAGTTATCACAATCCTATCTTAGTCATAACAATCATATTTTAGTCATAACAATCTTACCTTGGTCATAACAATCCCACCTTAGTCATAGCAATACTACTTTAGTCATAACAATCCTACCTTAGTCATAACAATCCTACCTGAGCCATAACAATCTTACCTTAGTCGTAACAATCCTATTTTAGTTATAACAATCCTAACATAGTCATAACAATCCTACTTTAGTCATAACAATCCCACATTAGTCATAACAATCTTACCTTAGTCATAACAATCTTACCTTAGTCATAACAATCTTACCTTAGTCATAACAATCCTATCTGAGTCATAACAATCTTACTTTAGTCATAAAAATCTTCTCTTAGTTATCACAATCCTATCTTAGTCATAACAATCATATTTTAGTCATAACAATCCTACCTTAGTCATAACAAGCCTACCTTAGTCATAACAATTCTATCTTAGTTATAACAATCCTAACATGGTCATAACAATCCTACTTTAGTCATGACAACCCCACATTAGTCATAACAAACTTACCTTAGCCATAACAATCTTACCTTGGTCATAACAATCCTACCTTAGTCATAACAATCATACCTTAGTCATAACAATCCTGTCTTAGTCATAACAATCCTACCTTAGTCATAACAATCCGACCTTAGTCATTATAATCCTACCTTAATAATAACAATCCTACCTTAGTCGTAACAATCTTATATTACTCGTAACAATTTGTCTCATAGTCCTCCCAGACAAAAATATACATGTTTTGTCAATGAAATTAAATAATTCAGCCAACTGTGTTTGTACCTTTTGTCTGGAAAAAATTACTTGCCATTTTTCCTGAATGCTTTCCATTATCATTGTATTCAATTTTATTTTTTTGGATCATCTAATTTTCAATGCCTAACTTCCTTATTATCTGAAAGAGGCTTCAGAGTTAGTTTAAGACAAAAGTAGTGTTATCAGTCTTCTAATGATAGTCATGGTACATTTAATATGTACCATGACTATCATTATCCCGTACCATGTACTTAATATGTACCATGTACCATGATGCATATTAAAGTACATGGTACATACGCATTCTTTAAATACATGTAATTACTGTTCTTTATAATTATTAGGAGGATTCAAGGCACACCATACTCAACTATTTCATACATGTACTCATATACATGTACTATGGTCTGGCTGTTGTGGATCTTCAGTATCACAAGTATATCTAGTAGAAGAAGTACCTTACCAAGATCCATATAGTAAGTTTCAAATGACCCTTTTTACTCTAGCTGTAGATGATGTAAACTGAAGTAGCCTCAGTTAGTTCTTACTTTTACTAGCTTTATATAGTACTAAGTACAGTAGCTTTAGAAAGTACTCAGTACAGTAACTTTAGATAGTACTAATTACAGTAGCTTTAGATAGTACTTAGTACAGTAGCTTTAGATGGTACTAAGTACAGTAGCTTTAGATAGTCCTAAGTACAGTAGCTTTAGATAGTACTAAGTACCGTAGCTTTAGATAGTACTCAGTACAGTAGCTTTAGATAATACTCAGTACAGTAGCTTTAGATAGTACTAAGTACAGTAGCTGTATATAGTACTAAGTACCATAGCTTTAAATAGTACTCAGTACAGTAGCTTTAAATAGTATTCAGTACAGGAGCTTTAGATAGTACCCAGTACAGTAGCTTTAAATAGTACTCAGTACAATATCTTTAGATTGTACTCAGTACAATGTCTTTAGATAGTAATCAGTACAGTAGCTTTAGATAGTACTCAGTACAGTAACTTTAGATAGTACTCAGTACAGCAACTTTAGATAGTACTAAGTACAGTAGTTTTAGGTAGTACTCAGTACAGCAGCTTTAGATAGTACTCAGTGCAGTAGCTTTATATAGTACTAAGTACAGTACCTCTATATAGTTCTAAGTAAAGTAGCTTTAGATAGTACTCAGAACAGTAACTAATGCACTTCACATTCTTTTTTAGGGACAAGTCATCATCATGACACTCTGCTCCATTCACTTCCTCTTCGTCATCTGTGATTGTCCAATCGTGTTTGCTTACTGGATTCCCTCTTATGCACTCACCCGTTTTGCTATGTTTGTCAACTTATACGTTGAATCCGGCAGAAGTAGGTGAAGCAAGAAAGCTCTTAAAAGTGCATGCTGTCTCTGAGATCAAGGATGGCCCAATTGGTCTAAAAAACCTAAACAACGACCAAAAAAGCTTATCATGTTGAGATATGTAAATTTATTTGTTTTCGTATAATCAGCTTTCTGCTGGTCTTCACTCCTAGCTACTGTTGCTATTTGGAGGAGATTACGATAGGTTTTAATCTTGAGCATTGTTTATTTGCAATGCAATCTGCTGTCTGTGTGTTTTTACAATATTATACTCACCTGAATCAGCTGACAGGAAGTCTATTTATTCAAATGAATAATAAATTACAATGACTAGTCATCTATGAAACTCATTTCAAATCTTTTAATTATACAAGTCATTAAAAAAAGTTGGCATGTATTAAGAGAGCGCTTGGGATACTAAGGGCAAGGTTACATACCGTAAAACCTCAGTTACAACTCCATGCTGCTGTATTTTTCAATCTTTTTCTTATAGTGGTGTTTTAGTAGAATTGACTTTCAAATAGATGGGGTGCTATATTTTTTGACTAGCCCGTCAGAATCGTGGAAAAATAAATTTAATCTTTTTCCGGGTAAAGCGATGTTAATGTCACCTATGGTTTGCACTCTCCTTCAGGTGACATTAATATTGTTGCCGTCAGCATTTCTATTTAGCCGTTTTTATATATGTCGAAGCACTAGACCGAGTTGAACAAGGAAGTACTTTGATTAAAACATATATTTAGCTGGGTTCAGTTATTCATTATTACAATGGTGTAGCTTTCAAAGTGTTTGGAAAAACTGTAAAGCTTTTGACTTTAGAAACAGGCTTCAGCCCGCCATAAAAACCGCTGCTATTACATCATACAGTGTTTCTAAAGAGTATTATCATTGTTCATCACATCGCTTCAAACTCTACAGGTCAGATTGTTAACCACATTATCGACAAATCTGAAGACAATAGATCAGATTTAGACCATCGTGATTTCAAGTTAGAGTGTAGTTCTGATGATTATGATGATTGAATTTTGCAGGTACACCGCCGCAACAAAAGAATTAGTTTTCATGGAATGCTATAACAACCGAGACATTCCTAGTAGGATTTTGCAGACACTTTTCTACTGATCACTTTTTATTATGGGTTTGTACAGATCAAGGAATGTCAAAGTGGCAGCCAAATAGAGGTGGTATTCAATTAAAGGGTAGCATTGTATTGTTCAAGCCTTTTTGCTACTGTATAGTGGTTTTCTATTAGAAGTGGTTTCCAAATAAAGGTGGCATTCAAATAAAAGTTTTACGATATGTATGAATGTGTATATTTAGTGGACTTGGATATTAACTTCTTCCCATTTAAATCTCTCAAGATGTAACCAATACAATTTGTATACAAACTTTGATACTATTTTTGGGCTATTATTCAGTATTTAACTCTCTAGAAAAGTATTTTATTTTCATATTTCTTACTAATAATCAATTTCAACGAGCTAGCACTTTTTCTCCTTCACTTTCTCCCATGAATCGTAGCATTTGGAGTTTACTATTAAAACTAAATATGGCAACTGTACATTCTATATATGTGTAATATATATAAAATTGTATGCATATACAATCGTCTCTCAACAACCATATAAAAACAATGTCTTCCAAAGAGTTTACTTCCCTTCATCATATGTAATAAATAATCCTACATCATTTACAGACTATTTACATACATACTGATACACTGGTGTTAAGTCTGTTGTTCACTAACTGATAACAGCTATAGATAATAAAGATCAACTGCTCTTGTCTCTACTCATAGCTAAAACCTTGTCTCTTTATTTCATGGTAGAAAGATTCAACAGTTCTGGTCTTTATTCATAGCTAATACCCTGTCTCTCAATTTCATGGTAGAGAGATTCAACAGTTCTGGTCTATATTCATAGTTAATACCCTGTCTCCCTATTTCATGGTAAAGAGATTCAACAGTTCTAGTCTTTATTCATGGTTAATACCCTGTCTCTCTATTTTATGGCAAAGAGATTCAACATTTGTGGTCTATATTCTTAACTAATACCCTGTCTCTTTATTTTACAGTAGAGAGATTCAACAGCTCTGGTCTGCATTCATACTTAATACCCCGTCTCTCTATTTCATTTTGGAGAGATTCAATAGTTCTGGTCATTATTCATAAATAATAAATACCCTGTCTCTTTATTTAGCATTGAAGAGATTCAACTTGATGGCACAGAGATGATGGCACAGAGCTTACACAATGATTGATTTGATCAGATACCACTTTAGTTCCTGCTGCTATAGTTATGACTGCCCCTCTATGTAGAGTATTTTCCTTTAAAGCCAGCCAAACTCCATTGTAAACAATACAAAAGAGGTCATGGGTGACTGACTTGATTACTCGCTTGCCAGGAGTATTCTGCCAAATATTTAGTTGTTTTATTTTGGTTAGCTGGCAAATTATCATAGATTGACTTTTAAATTCATAGGCTAGCATTACAGTTGCTCTTTTGAGTTGAGAGTTTAAACGTTGATGCCACTCGATAAAGCCTGGTTCCCATATCGGTTGCGAGACCCCGCGGTAATCTTGCGCAAGAAACCAAAAGTGACGCTAGGCTCAGCAGCTTCTGTTCACATAAAGCTGCATCGCTAATGATGGTATAAAAAATGTTCGCTCACCATGTCGCTTCAAAAATTATTGACCTTTACATGTACATGTACAGTGCATTTCGGAAAGGTTTCACCTGCGGTCCTTCGCGAAAGTTGTACAGCGCTGAACTCATGCGTTGACCATCGGTACCTACCGGTGGTACTCGGCATGTAGGTTCACATTTCACCGCTGGTATCCCTGTGATGCTGTCGCCAGTGCTTGCGGCGTATAGGCAAACCAGGCTTAAAACATGTTTTATTGAGAAGTCTATATTCATAGTTAATACCCTATGTATCATTATTTAATGCAAAGGAGTTTATACGAGACTGATGAGGTTGCTAGCTTGCCAAAAAGTCTGCTTGCTGGTTGGTGTTTGTTTTATTCTGATTGGCTGATAAGCCTGCCAATGAGTGGCATGATTAATAAGCCAACAGTACATCTAGCCTTTTTCAGTAAGGAGTTGACAATTGCTGCTATTTGAGAAGGAATCTTTCATCCAGTAACCAGATTTTCAAAAAGAAAGGTAAGACAGATATGTAAATCATTTCTGTTTTGGTGCATTTTTACCTGATGTTTCTGTGGAGTTGAGCTGCAAACATTTTTTACATTGTTTTTTTTTAGCAGTAGTTTGCACTTCCCATTTAGTTTACCCTTGGAAGGAGTTCATCATACCTACACAGAACTTCTATCTACTGTGAGTATTTCTACAAATGTTGATAAAGGTACGTTAAGTTAACATATACCCATGCCATTTTCACCTATTTATGATGTACAATGAGTTATTGAAAAGCTGTCTGACTCTGCTCTATCAGCAATGTGTTATCATTGCTGTTATCATTACCAATCGCATTTCAGTTGTTTGGTAAGTACTATCAACTATATTCATTGGCTATTCTACTATATTATATTTTTGAGATTTTTCAAGCTTTTTCACGTTATATTGTGTATTAATACAACATGTTATCTATCTGAAACTGGATTTTTAATGGGATTTACAAAAGAGAACCTTACAAGGCTTCAATAGATACTCATTTGTGTCATGATTGGAGTGATAGGGCTCACAACTTCTACTTTCTAGTATATTAGAGGACATTTATGAATACTGCTAGCTGCTGTTGCCACTGCGACTAGTCTCACTAGTTCACTCATGTCTATTGTTAGGGCTACTATAATGTTCCATCAGTAGCTTGTCACAAGAAGAGATGCTACTAGTACTGATGCTACTTACAATGTACCAGCTTGTGATATGAATTTATCTTGTTACCAATGTATACAAGAGCAATACATCCAGGTGTGGATTCATCAATATTACAAAGGTCACCAGGAACCTGTGATAATGGAGGATCAAGGGTTGTGTGTCACCCTTTAAAACAGTTGAATGTATTTGTCTGCAGCGCTTTTCATAACTATTTTCAATTACACAGCAGTCTCCTTAGCAACACATTGCCTATTTAATTCTAACTGGTCCTCCTTTCTATGCACCCCTACATCAATGTCACTAGTCTGGTTTACTAAAATCTGCTCTTGACATTATAAAGCTCCAAGTTTGCCATTTGAATTTTTTGAAGAAATCGAAGAAGTGGGATGACGTTTTATGACTTTGAAGTCCTTATAATCACAATTTCTACGAGTCGATTCGGTTAACTTGCGGATTGGCTCAAATTTGCACATCATGCAAAAGTCATGAAAACATAGTGACTGCCTGTCAACTGCTTATAGTTCCAGATGACCTTTACCCTATGACATACCCTAATTACAATGGAGACATATACATCTTCTCTTTTTCAACCACATACAGTACAATGCTGGAACACCATTAGTTGGTTTAGACTAGCCAGCTCTGTTCTGTTGCTGGTTTAACTTTTGTTGTCTTTCAAAGCTCTCTTGTATGGATATGCATATAGTTATACTTGGTAAGTAAGTCAAGTCTATACATCCAATTATATATAGGTATGACTTAATTCCTACATGGAATAAATATATTGTTTACTTTTTTAGAAAGAGTGAACCTCATTTCGTGGACTAAAGAACTGAGGAGCAAGTCTTTTCCTGACCACAGTCTCTGCAGTAAAGAAACATTACATTAAACTCATCCAGTATGCTAATAGGCAGACCTACTCAGAGACCTGAAAGAGTAGAGAGAATTTTCTAGGAAAGCTAACAGTGAGTAATACATACTTGTTATAAGTTCTGTTTGACCAATTCCTCTTGGTACAATCTGTTAACGCCAGGTTGTTAAATAGAGTCTTTTATGCAGACTCCCCAAGTGCCAGGTTATTTGAAGCGTCAGCCATCTTGTTGCTAGTATTTTTTGTTACCCTATTTAGACTCAGGCCAATAAACAACCATGGTCTCTACCACTCAGTTGATGTAGGGTAAAAATAATTGTGTTTTATTGTTTACTAAATACTAGTCTAACTTCCTAAATGCTTCAACAAATCACGATTCACTCACAGGTAAAGACCATTTGATGAAACTATAAACATTTTAGTGGTACTTTTGCATAGGCATCATTTGGAAGAACTAGCATGAGATTTGACCAAGAATAAAAAATTAGGTCCATACAGTCCTATAATAGTTCATCGTTTGGAAGTGCACAAACTCGTCGAAAGAGTGATATTATTAAAACTGACCAGAAAAGATGCAAGTGAAGGTAGTCTTTATTCGACTGGACAATGGTTTAGCTTTATTCAGTACAATAACTGGGTAATTCAGCTGTGAGTCTTTGTGTCATCGTTTCATATGTATGGCTTAGATCATGTTAAATTATTGGTCAGCTGCCCTAAATTACAGAAAACCTTTTACATATCAAATAACTAGTGGAAACTGTAGCTTTTTGTGGATTCATAAATAACTATACATGAAAATTTAGCTCGTTACTGGCAAAATGATGCTTCAAGTCAACTGAAATTTGGTTCATCATACAAAAAAGATCTTAAAAACATGGTGTTGACAAATTGTTTCGCATGAAGATGTTTTAGCAGGACTCTGATTTATCACTAGTCTTTTACTGTTAGACCTCCAAAATTATTGATGTCAATGATGACTGCCCCAGAGTTTCAAGTTTTGCTTTCCTATCATTGTTACTCTCTTGGTTGGTATTCTAAACTCCATAGACATCGGGGTGTTCGCATTTTCTATTACTGAGCCAGCTCATGCCTATGCCAGGTTTTAGTTTTCTATATCTATCAAGGGTGCACAACTCTTAGCAGTTGATCAATGTGACCCATTTTATCTCTTCTCATATCATCATACATGAGCTTTACATATTCCTCAATCAAGTGCATAACGTGGTGATGTCTACACACTGGTTTTTTCCCATTCATTTATTCTGGCTTGTTCAGATCATTCTTTGTGTTATCTATCTACATGTATAAGTCCTTCATCTATAATTGGTCTGACAGATTACATTCCACCTACAGACTACCTTTTTCTAGCTTTACATATTCCTCTATTCACGCTAGTCCTTAGTCAGTGTGTTTCCTTAGCAACGCGTAAACTATTCAATTGTATTTGTTCAGTCAATTCTACACCCTCTGATATCAATGTCACTTGCCCTTTTTACTGTTTTCCTAACAAGGAGGATTACATCTAGTTTGCTATTTTTACAATCTGCTCCTGTTATTAGAACATTCCAAGCTTTGCCCTTTGAACCTTTTGAGGAAATATGAAAAGTTCCGTGACATTTTATGACTGCAAAATTCATACATACTTGAGTTAACCGCTAGTAGTCTGAAATGACCTTGACACTTACTCTCTTATTATATGTATTTATTATTTCCAAATTATCCTATGCTGACAGGTATTTCTGCGATCAGTGTATAACAGCTGATTCTGTACAGATATAAAAGAAAGATACAGTAAATGTCTATCATAGTCACAATCACTATTCTCACTTTCTACTCGAGTGTAACACATCAGTCTGTATCAACTCTAATGTGTAGTATACTAATATGTACTATATATCTCTATTGAATTTGGTATATCTAGTAGTAAATAGTTGATACAACTACATGTATAAGGGACCTATTGTAGAGTTTCCCACTACTTTCAATTAACACAAAATATTAGGTATCTGCAGTGTAGTCATTGTAAAACTTCTATTTGAATGCCCCGATGCTCTATTTTTCAACCTTTTTTCTGTAATGATATATTATTATGGGCCACATTCAAATAGAGGGTGGCGTTGTATTTTTTAACTAGCTCGTCAGAAGTTTGGGTAGCTGAATCTAAACACTTTACGGGTGTAGCGAATGTGGCCTATCTTTGCACTTTCCTTTGAACAGAGCAACATTAACCCTTTGAATACAATAAATCTGCTCTAACTTATCTTCAACATGTCATAGATCTCTAAATAAATATATGTTAGAAAGCCGAGAAATATATCTACTAGTTCATATCTATTGCTTGCAGTTACCTAAAATGATATTTCAGCCTGCATTGCATATTGTTGAAGATTTCAAATTTTTGCTTCATTCGAAAATTGAAAGCATATTATTATATAACTATATTTAACAAGGTTGCATTAAGGCTCATTGCACTCATTAATATGTTTTCTACAGACTGCAGCTAAAACTAACTTTTTATCTACATTAGAACATGAGTTATGGGTGCTGATCCATTGTAAGCCGAGTTTAGATAACCACAAAGATGCTATCAAATACCCTACAAGATGAAAATATTTGATGGATTTAATAATTCGCGAGTTTGCGTACAATCAAATCCACCAATTATGAAAATCCGCAAATAATTAGTTTTACTTTTAATACATGGGAGAATAACTACTACCTCAAACTAAAAACTAACTGCTAGGCAGAGTTAGTAAACGTAGTTGAGTTCCAAACTTTTTAAAATCTTGGCTTGGGCTCTGAGTTAAGCCCATTGCCAATGCATCACATTTCTTCACAAAACTTTTCAAGGTTGTTGCAATTTATTCAGATTTCGGCAAGGCATCTTCATTGAAAAAAATCTCTTGCAGTTCTTCCCGTTAAAAAAACTCGTAACTTACCACAAGTTGTTGGTTCACCAAAGGCCTCCAAATCGATGAACATTCATGAAAACCTCTGGATGTTGCCAGAAATTTATAGCTTAGCATGGTCAACTTAAAATTCTTAGCTAAACAGAAACCTAAACACGTGGTATATGCATGTGAAGGTTTTACTCTATTGCTGGCTGCTTGCATGGATTAATTTATTTGCGAATGTGTTCATCCCCGAATAATTTGGTCCGCGAATATGCTTGAAAAGACAATTTTTGCGTATTTAATTCTGCGAATAATTTCATCCTGTAAGGTGACTTGTGACAAAGTAACTTGTTAAGACTTGTTAACTTTGTTAAGCTTTTAAGAGCTTGTAATCAAAGCTCTTAAAAGCTCCAAAACGAACAGTTAATTGCCGCCATCACAAAACCGCCGTAGATTGGAATCAATTTATTTCTCTGACAAAGTCCAATGATTTGGTTGTTGTTTTGACACGTGATGTTCCTAGGTGAATTGAAAGGTCAATAAAAGGCTCAATATAAAACTTCTCATAGCACTAGTTTTTGACAAACACTTCGGAGTTTTACCAGAAAGCCTGTATCAAGTATATAGACGCTCGCTGTTTTACAAATTTGTTTCGGCTTGGTCTAATCATCTAGTTGTAATCTGATCATGTGACCCATACTTCCTGCTAAACATCGTGAATAATTTCTGCAGCCTTTTTTGACCAACACATGGACCAACAGGCTCGTCATGTTTATCAGAGGATGATATGCACTCCTTCGAGCTAAGGTTAAAAAATTAGGTGAAATTTTACAGTAGGTTTTGAGATATCAGTGCTCAAAATGACATCGTTACAATGATGACAAAATAGACGCGTAAGGACAATAGACATGGTTTTATTGAATGCGTGAAGTATAGTTGTAAAAATATTTTGGTGACTGAGGTTGCATGAAATAGTAAACAGAAGCCATCTTGTTCAGCTACATCCCAATTCAGCCGTTTTGGAAAGGGATTCTAATCTACGGCAGTTTTGTGATGGCGGCAAGTAACTGTTCATTTTGAGCTTTTAAGAGCTTGTAATCACATTTCTACATATTTTGCAGCTACAACACGGCAGAGCAAGACATGGTGAATCTTTTAATACCAAATAACTGTAATGTGAATTTTGTTGAGAGTCAACTTAAATAACTGGTGGAAAGTGTAGATGTTTTTAAGCAGTGACTAAATATACATGAACATTTAGCCAGTCACCAACAAACTGAGACCTCAAATAACTTGAAGTTTGGTTATCATATATAACAGACTAGATTTAACAACATTATGTTCACAAATTGATTGGTAATGTGGTGCTGTCTGCAGAAGTTTCATTTTCCATCTAATTATTTTGGTTTGCCCATGTCATTCTTTGTCATTCATGCCATTGCTACACTCTCTGATAGCAATTTCACTTGTCCTTTTTACTGTTTACCTAGCAAGGAGGATTATATCTGTTTGATATTTTTAAAATCTGCTCCTGACATTAGAACATTCCACACTTTGCCCTTTGACCCTTTCAAGGAAATAGAAGTTGGGTGATATTTTATTACTGCAAAATTCATACATACTTGAGTTGACTGCTGGTAGTCTGAAATGACCTTGACACTTACTCCCTTATTACAAGTATTTATTAAATACAAATTAACATATGCTGACAGGTATTATTGCTATAAGCATATAACAGCTGATTCTGTACAGATATAAGAATATGATATAACACTCAATGTCTTCCATAGTCATATTCTCTCCTCTTTCTACTCGAGTGTAACACATTTGTCTGTATGAACTCTAGTGTATAGTATAACAATATGTAATATATATATATATATATATATATATATATATATATATATATATATATATATATATATATATATATATATATATATATATATATATATATATCTACTAAAGTTTGTATATCTAGTAGTAAACTGGTGTTATATTATAAGGGAGCTATTTTAACTGATTTTCTGTAAACCAGCCTTCTTGTCGGCAGGTGTGGTGGTTGGCTGGTTGACTGTGTTGGCATCGTTTGGCTGGTGGCTTGATTATCTTTTGTCACACTATTCATGGCTTTATTTCTTCTTTCAAATACTTGAAAAACTGTTGGTAATAACTATCTTGTACTGTTAGTAATAACTATCTTGTACTGTTAGTAATAAATATATTGTACTGTTCGTACTATCTTGTACTGTTAGTAATAACTATTTTGTACTGTTAGTAATAACTATCTTGTACTGTTAGTAATAACTATCAAAAACTTATTGTAGGTAAATTAACTTAGTAAGTGTAGACTAGATAAACTCTTTCAAATATTTGAAAGAGTTTATTGATATATGAGCTATATATGGTTCCAGAACGCATTTAGCTTGCACGAGGTATGACCGTATGTTAGAGGACATTGGACTACTAAAATCTTCCATCAATAGCCTGTCCTCAGGAGAGGTGTTGCGGGTAGTGGGGCTATCAATCCTGGTTACAAATTGAAATTCAACCTAGATACAAGCATTACATTTGGGCATGGATCCAACGTTATCACAGGGGTCACCTGACACCTGTTATAGTGGATGATCAAGGTTGATGTGAATTATTTAAAGCAGTGTAATTTATTGGTCTGCAGCATTTATTATAACTGTTTTCAATTACACAGAAGTCTCCTTAGCAACACATTGTCTATTTAGTTCTAACTGCTCCATCTTTTTATGCAGTCTTACATCAATATCACTAGTCTGGTTTACTTCCTTCATACACCCTTTCACTACTTCTGAAAATCCGTTCCTGACATCACACCACCCCAAGCATTGTCCTTTGAATTTTATGAGGAAATAAAAAAGAGGGGTGACATTTCATAACCTGAAAGTCCATGTATGCAGTAGATAACTACTTGCAATACTTTCCACTATTACATATCCTAATCACAATGTATGTATATACTTCATTCATTCTTAAACTACATACAATACAATTTTTCAGTACAATGAACTGTTGTGAAGA
Organism: Watersipora subatra; assembly: GCF_963576615.1. Classification (NCBI taxonomy): domain Eukaryota; kingdom Metazoa; phylum Bryozoa; class Gymnolaemata; order Cheilostomatida; family Watersiporidae; genus Watersipora; species Watersipora subatra. The sequence continues at coordinate 41,714,841 of NC_088709.1, read as the reverse complement.
TAGCTGGCTCTGTTTTTACAGAGATTTAACTTACATGTAGTTTTTTCCAACAGGAACACAGTATAACTCATTGAACTTATTGTCAAGAAGTTGTCAGGATATTCACATAAAACTCATACATAAGTATCATTTAAGTTACCATTAAAAGACATATACAGTCAAACATGGATAACTCGAACTTCACGGAACCGAGCAAAAGTGTTCAAGTTATAAGAGCGTTCAAGTTATCAGAGCACTGTCACAAGTCCATGTATTTACTTATTTATTAGTAGATACATTCACATATACAAACTATGATATAAATAGCATAAATGGCTTGTTTCAAATTAAATGCTTCTAATGTGAAGTTTAAAACTGTTTTATCAAAAAGTATAGGAGATTTTTCTATCACTTGAGATTGTTTTGCTGTTTGAGGTGATGTTATTGCCAGAACGTTTTTTTAGATTAAAATTGGCAAAACTTGATCGTTGTTGAAATGCTCAGAAAAAAAGACATTTTTTTCTTTTTAGCATTTTAACCGAGATCAATTTTCCCGATTTTTCTTGAATTTTATGCAAAGGTCACCTCACTTTTCTATGCTTCCGAAAGGCAATCGCTAAACGGATGTTTGGTAAAAATCAAAATTCACCAACCAAAACGAAAAGTTGAAGTTTACCTCTATAACTTGGAATAAAGTGATTTTCTAAAGCGATAACAACCGTCTCTGTAGCCGCTGGGCAAAAAACTGCTCGAGTTAACAGAGTTGAGGTTGAGTTATCTATAACAATTTATCATTACGTGAGAACGGACCAAAGAAACCGTTCGAGTTAACCATGTGTTCGAGCTATCCGTGAGCGAGTTATCCATGTTTGACTGTAGTTATGATTTCATCAATGGATGAATAAAGATATTGTTTAATTTGTAGAGAGAGTGTAACTCATTTCATGTACCGGAAAAGTGAGGTGCCAGTCTCTTTCATTCAGCTCATCCAGGAGACTAGTGGGCAGACCTACTCAGAGACCTAAAAGAGTGGTTAGAATGCTCTAGTAAATTGAACTGTGAGTATTACATAATAGTGAAGGTCTCACTACTTTCAAATACTTGAAAGACTATATTGTACTGTTACCAGTAACTATCAAAACTTATGGTATATAAACAAATTTTGAGAGTAGACCTATAGACTGGGTCAATCATCAACAATCAGATATGTGACATCTAATATTATAATAATGTAATAATAATCAGGGTTATGGCTATTGTGAAAAACTCATAACTCGCCAATACTGTGTTTTGATAAGTACTCACAGATGCCCAGATAAAAAACACATAGCAGTTGAGTAGCTACATTAGCAGTACAGTAGCAGTAGTAAACATGTTACAACCATGCACTATGTACTATAATTGCATTGTATACTTCTAACACTGCACACTACGGAGTGTACATACTGTGTAATTATTTTCCAATACAGAGTATGCAGTATTGGTGCAGTGATGGTATTACCTACTGCACAGTATGTATTGCTGGATGCAGTGTGAATATTGCTAACATGTAATTGGCACTGTTTGATGCAGTAGGAACTATTTCATTACACTGTACATACATGCACAACATATTTACATAAAAACTAATCCCATACTCAAGTAATGGTTTAATTTGGATGCCACCACAGCAAAATTGCATAATGGGAATGCTGCACAACTTCACTATGAGTGGGCAAACCAATTGATCACAATCAGCTCACAGTATTTGGTTGAAATAAGAATCAACTATAGTTTTAATATATTCTGTGACTTGTTGAATTTTGAGTAGTTCTCACATTAACACAACATATTGATTACACCAAATGTCTTTTCATTCCGCTACAATGTAACTCTGAAAGACTCGGAGTTATTGACAAGCTCCGTTCTGTCAGTGATTTCACTTACTTTTGTCTTCCAACAGAAACACAGTATTACTCATTGTACTTATTGCGAAGAGGTTATCAGGAAACTTTATTTTGCAACTCTTTCCCTGTAATGATGTAGGCCTATTATTAGGGCTGACGTTCAAATAGAGGGTGGCATTGTATTTTTTAAATAGCTCGTCAAAATATATCTACTAGTTCATATCTATTGCTTGCAATTAACTAAAACTATATTATAGCCCGCTTTGCAATTTTTTGTAGATTTCAATTTTTTATTTCATTCAAAATTTGAAAGCATATTGTTTTTTAGTTAAATTTACCAATGTTACCAACTTAAAAAGCTTATTGCACTCATTGATGTGTTTGCTACAGTTTGCAGCCAAAACTAGCTTTTTATATGCAATAGAACAGGAGTTATGAGCGTTGATCCATTGTAAGTCAAGTTTAGATAACTGCAATGATGCTATCAAATAATGTGCGGTGAACCTGCAAGTTTATAAGTTGTATAATAATAATCTATCAAATGCTAAAAATATATATTCAAGAACAAGTGACATAAACCAACCATGATTATAAATAATGCATTCCGAAACAACATTATTGTTGTTGAAATAAAACTATTATTGAAACCAAAATATTTGCATCATTTGCTCGGCATGTTGCGTTCTTATTGTCGCTTTCCTATGAAATCATTTCAATTTCTTCTGGCTCTTCAATACCTTCCACAATGTCTGCTGACTTTAACTCTTTTTCTGCACTGCTAAACTAGTTGATATATATTAGTGCCCAAACAATTTTTAGCGGAGAAAAAATTTTACAGTTTGCTATTTGGAAAACTTTTTATAAAAATAATACTGAACTTTCAGCTGCATTCATGCTAAGCACAAGTTACAGTCTGAAAGTAGTAGCAATAGTTCTATCGTAATTGCAAATCATTTCTATATGCGTCAAAGTATCAAGACCATGTTAAACAAAGAACTATTGTTAGCCTGATACAGTTTTTAATTATTTTATGACATTGTTTGATGTTATTAATGTAACCGAGTCATTATTAATACCATTTTGTGGACATTTTTCTGCTGATCTCTTTCTATTATGGGTTTGTAAAGAATGAAAACTTCAATGGTACTCGATTGCATCATGCTTGGAGCAATACGACTCACAACTACAGCTTTCCTACTACCGTCATACCTCACCATAAGATTTTGTTTTGAGATAAGAGACAAATTTGACATACGAACATATGGTTTTTGCTACGGCCACTAGGTCGCCAAATATGCGAGAGGCCGCTTTTGACAACCGCATCACTCGGTTTTTCTTGTTAGAACAGTTTCAGTAAAGCCAGCATACTACTAAGTTGACCTGCTTAGAGACTTGAAACAGTAGAGAGAAAATTCTAGTAAATTGAACTGTGAAAAAAACATACTTGAAAAGGCTTAAGTTAGTGTGTGTTGGAAATGTAATATTATTGAAAATTATCAGGAGAGATGCAGCTGAAGGTTCTCCTTCACCGGTCTCAGCTATGGTTAAGCTTTATTCAATGAAATAACTGAGTAATTCAGCTGAGTGTTTGTACAATGGTTTACTATGTATTGTTCAGGTACTGTTAATTCATTGATCCGATGCCCTGTATGGCACAACACATTTTATTTATCATCCAATGACTGGTTGAAACCTTGGCCGAACACGTTCCAACAGAACTTTACTTTTTCATTTGTCTTTTACTTTAAGATTGTCAAATTTATTGATGTCAATGATGACAGCCTCAGAGTTCCATTGGCTAGTTTCCTAACGTAGGTACTCTCTCAGTTGGTATTCTAAAATTCATATGGGTCAGGTGTTTGCATTATCTATCACTTTATCAGCTTATGGTCACATCAGTTCTTAGTTTTCTATATCTATCAAGGGTGCACAACTCTTAGTATTTTATTGATGTGACCCATTTTATCTCTTCTTATCTCACCCTGAATAAGCCTATCATATTCCTCAATCAGATGAATAAGCAGGTGCTGACCGCACAAAGGTTTTTTTTTCCATCTATTTACTTTGGTTTGTTCAGGTCATTCTTTGTGTTATTCTTCTATAAGTCTTCCATCTATACTTCAGTTTGGCTAAGCCACATATCACACGGCATTCGAAGACACTTCGCTTCCTAGATACCGTACAAATGGAGACAGGACACCGTTTTATTGGTAGTTTTTATATATTTGAGCTAAATATTTCTATTGTAAACAACAAACTTTGAGGAACAATAATTACTTATAATTACGCAGCAGATTTATCAAAAGATTGTTCAGCTGCTCAGAATAAATTACTCAAAACAAAGATTTTGCCAACCCTTCCCATCAACATAATTATGTTTGTATTAACATATGAATGTTTTTCTATGCTGAGTACATAACAAACAAAAACAGTCTTTGTCATAGTACTTCAGTTTTACATAGATAAATCAGTCAACGATACTTCATCAGGATGAGTATGACACATTACTTATATTCTACACAAAAGAAAATCACAACCATTCGTTTACATTTATGCAAAAACTTAAGTGCAACATTTTACATTCATGCATCACAATCACAAGTCCGGGTGAGCCTTGTCGTAATTTGCTTCCTGTCGTTTATTTAACGAAATAAAAGTATCATCCCATTTCTATTTTGACTTTGCTCACACGCACGTAAGAAGAAATGTGACGCGTGCTCGCTAGAATTTTAATCAGCCAATAAGAGCAAGGGTTCGGCCACAAAATTTCGAGCAGGACCGCAAGGGTTCATTTCGGCCAGAAATGTTTTTGGCTGAACAGTTTACATCTGACAGTGACGTCGTTTTGTGTCATTTAGTTCGTTTCGGCTCTCATGTGACCACCCCTTTACACATCTCTTTATTCAAATTAGTCCCTAGCTAACACGTCTCTTTAGCAACACATAGACTATTTATTGTAACTCCTTCATTATTGTTAAGCAACCCTACGGCAATGTCACTTGCTCTGTTTACTGTTTTCTTAACAAAGATTACATTCCTTTGCCATTTTTGGCGATCAGAACATTCAACACTTTGTTTGCCCTTTGAACCTTTTGAGGAAATAAGAAAAGTGGCGTGATATTTATGACTGCAAAATCTATGCATACTTGAGTTAACTGCTAGTAGTCTGAAATGACCTGGACACTCTTTCTCTTGTTACACTTATTCATCAAGTACAAATGAACTCAAGATAATATAGACTGCAATCAGTATATAACAACTGATTCTAAACAGATATAAGATTATGCTACAGCGCTAAATGTCGTCGATAGTCACATTCTCTCCTCTTTCTTTCTACTCATTTCTAACATAGCAGTTTTTATGAACTCCAGTATATAGTATAATAATATTTGATAATTATCTATATATACAATTGTATATATTTGTCAAAGTTTGTGTGAATGTGTATGTGTGAAGTTCCAGCTATAGATATCAAAATCTTGGAATACATAATCCATAAAGCAGAAGATTTGATCTCGGAACCTCCCATTCGCAAGTGTTACTGCCTTACTAGTTAAGCCACACAGGCTTGATAGATTTGCTAGGCAATATATGTCGCTATATGGGAGTGAACACGCTACACTTTTGGTCACAACGCAAAGTCATGGCATAATGTCAGTAAAAGCCATAGCTCTTTTTAGTAGGCTTACTCAAATTATCTATTGGACAGGTACCAGGCTAATAGCAAGTGACAGCCAACTCTCATTACCTCTCATTGTTTATAAGATGATTTTAATACCCGGCAACACCGGGTAGCACAGCTATTATCTAATAAAGTGTGTATATTTAGTAGTAAATAGTTGATACAACTATAAGAGAGCTGTTGTAGAGTTTACTAAAATACTGAAGTTTGTATATCTAGTAGTAAATAGTTGATACAATTATAAGAGAGCCACTGTAGACTTTACTAAAATACTTACTACTTAACTATGACATTCTTGTTACTAGTACCATCTTCACATGTTATTATGAAATCTAACTATCCATTAAATATTATATAAGGATAAAAACAGTGTAGATATACATGAGAGAATTAGCTAGGATTATATAAGTGTGATAAGGGTATGAGTTCCAACAAATAAAAATTTACTCAAGGTTTAAACTTGTAAAGCACGAGTTATGCAACATGAGTGTTGCATAATGCAAAGTTGTGCAATTATGAGATTGCGATGTTTTTTGAGGATTCAGGAAACATTTTCTCTTGCTTGGGTGAAAAATTGCTGTTCTGCTGGGAAATATAATGCCAATTTAGTGAAAAGTGATTGTCCAAAAACATCCAACGAAAATATAATTTGCCTTATCTACATAAGTGATTTGCATCATGCATAGCAATAGCGTCAAGTCCGTCACTTTTCTCTACATAAAAACATCAGTTTTGATATTTTTGATATTATGTTTCATCAAAATAACTGGTTTATAAAATCAAGACAGTTACCATTATCCGTAGCAACCAATTTTCCACCCAAAAACTCATTTGGAGTGGGCTTGGATCGAATCTCACAACATTTTGGAGTCAACACATCACAATTGCTCAGTGAGGCATATAGACACAAATGCAGGAAGAAAATCTTGCTCTAGATTTATTGCATGCTGCTGTAAAATGATAGATTTGACCGTGAGGTACATTTTTACTTGATGTGGCTCATATGTGATATGGAATGTAATGTATATTAGTAATTTTTGCTATATATTGAGATATAGTAGTAACTTGTTGTGATAGTTATACTTACATCTAAATAAAGGTTAATGGTCAAACTGTGATATGGCTGTTAATTCATTGGTCAGCAGCCCTAAACAACAACACAAACCTTTTTAAATCATCAAATAATTGATCGAAACAGTAGATGCATTTAAGCAGTTACTAATTATATATGTACGTTTAGCCAGTTACCAACAAACTGAGGCCTCAAATAACTTGAAGTTTGGTGATCATACATAACAGACTAGATTTAACGACATGGTGTTTACAAATTGATTGGTAATGTTGTGCTGTCTGTAGAAGTTTCCTTTTCTGTCTATTTATTTTTGTTTGTTCCTGTCATTTTTTGCCATTCATGCCTTATCTACTCATGCTGATATCAATGTCAATTGTCCTTTTTACTGTTTTCCTAACAAGGAGGATCACATCTGTTTTGATATTTTTACAATCTGCTCTTGACATTAGAACATTTTAAGCTTTGCCCTTTGAACCTTTCGAGGAAATAACAAAGGTGAGGTGACATTTTATGACTGCAAAATTCATACATATACTTGATTTAACTGCTGGTAGTCTGAAATGACCTTGACACTTACTCCCTTATTACAAGTATTTATTAAGGACAAATTCAAATACGCTGACAGGTACGTCCGTTAACAGTATATAACAGCTGATTCTGTAAAGATCTAAGAATATGATATAACATTTAATGTCTTCCATAGTCATATTCTCTCCTCTTTCTACTCAGTGTAACACATCAGTCTGTATGAACTCTAGTGTATAGTATACTAATGTGTACTATATACCTCTATTAAAGTTTTTATATCTAGTGGTAAACTGTTGTTATATTATGAGAGAGCTATTGTAACAGATTTGCTGTAAACCAGCCTTCCTGTCTGCAGGTGCGGTGGCCAGCTGAATGGCTTTGTTGGCATCGTTTGGCTGGTGGCTTGATCATCTTTTGTCACATTATTCTAGGGTTGCTCACTACTTTCAAATACTCAAAGGCTGTTAGTAATAACTATATTGTACTGTTAGTAATAACTATCTTGTTCTGTTAGTAATAACTATCTTGTACTGTTAGCAATGACTATCTTGCTCTGTTAAGAATAAATATCTTGTAATGTTAGTAATAACTATATTGTACTGTTAGTAATAACTATCTAGTACTGTTAGTAATACCCATTTTGGTACGGTTAGTAATAACTATCTTATACTATTAGTAATAACTATCTTGCACTGTTAGTAATAACTATCTTGTACTGTTAGTAATAACTATCTTGCACTGTTAGTAATAACTATCTTGCACTGTTAGTAATAACTATCTTGTACTGTTAGTAATAACTATCTTGTACTGTTAGTAATAACTATTTTACATTATTAGTAATAAAGATACTGTACTGTTAGTAATAACTATTTTGCACTGTTAGTAATAACTATCTCGTACTGTTAATAACCATTTTGTACTGTTAGTAATAACTATCTTGTACTGTTAGTGATAACTATATTGTACTGTTAGTAATAACTATCTAGTATTGTTAGTAATAACCATTTTGTACTGTTAGTAATAACTATCTTGTACTGTTAGTAATACCCATTTGTACGGTTAGTAATAACTATCTTGTACTATTAGTAATCACTACCTTGTGCTGTTAGTAATAACTATATTGCACTGTTAGTAATAACTGTCTTGCACTGTTAGTAATAACTATTTTGTGCTGCTGGTAATAACTATATGTTACTGTTAGTAATAACTATCTGTTACTGTTAGTAATAACTATCTGGTACTACTAGTAATAACTATCTTGTATTGTTAGTAATAACTATCTTATAATGTTAGTAATAATTATCTTGTATTGTTAGTAATAACTATCTTGTATTGTTAGTAATAACTATCAAAAACTTATTGTAGGTAAATTAACTTAGTAAGCGTAAACAGGATAAACTCTTTCACATACTTGAAAGATTTTATTGATATATGAGCTCAGTTCAAGAATGCATTGAGCTTGCGCAGCGAGGTATGGCTGTATGTTAGAGAACATCGGACTACTAGAATCTTCCATCAGTAGCCTGTCATCAAGAGAGGTATTGCTGGTATTGGGGCTATCAAAGCTGGCGGCTATAAATTGACATTCAACCTAGATACAAGCATTACATTTGGGCATGGATCCAACATTATAACAAGGGTCACCTGACACTTGTGATAGTGGAGGATCAAGAGTAGTGTGACTCCTTTAAAGCAGTGGAATGTATTTGTCTGCAGCTCATTTCATAACTGTTTTCAATTACACAGCAGTCTCCTTAGCAACACATTCTCTATTTAATTCTAACCACACCATCATTCCTATGTCAAGGTCACTAGTCGGGTTTACAACTTTCATATACCCCTTCACAACTTCTGAAAATCCGCTTCTGGCATCACACCATCTCAAACATTGCCCTTTGAACCTTATTAGGAGAGGGTTGATATACTTGTATCATGACTTGAAAATCCTTGTAGGCCGCATTTAACTGCTATAGTTCCAGAAGGCCTTTGCATAAGTACCTTTCTTAATCAGATGCATCTATATATTTCCTTATTTAACTACATACAATACAATGCTTGCAGTACTATGAATTGTTGTGAAAATAGCTGGCCCGGTTTTTACAGGCATTTAACCTACACATAGTTTTTTTTCACCAGGAACACAGTAAAACTCATTGAACTTATTGTCAAGAAGTTATGGGGATATTCACACACAAATCTTACGTAAGTATCTAGTTATATTTGATAAGTAGGTCAAGTCAACCCATTTGCTTCACCATACAACTATATATAGTTTAGATGTCATTCTTGCATGAATAAAAAGTTGTTAATTATTTAGAAAGAATGTGTCTCATTTCCTGTACCAGATATTTGGGGAACAAGTCTCTTTCCTACAACAGCCCCTACAGAAAAGAATTTTTCATTTGCTTTCAGTTCATCCAGCATATTAGCAAGCGACCTATGTACTCACGGGCCTGAAAGAGTAAGAGAGAATGTCTAGCAGAGTGAAATGTGAGTAGTACATGCATGGAAAGGTCTCACTACTTTCAAAGACCTGAAAGGCTTTCTTGCATTTTAAAAAATAACTATTAAAAAACCTATTGTAGAAAAATAACAGTAATGAGTGTAGACTAGGTTATCTCTGGTATATATATGGTATAGATGGTATAGATGGTATCTATGGTATAGGTATGTGGTATACAACAGTATAATGATGTGTGGCAGAAGATCAAAAGGGCCACGGTTGGCTGCCAATCCAATACTGAGGTGACTGGCGGCACCACCAAGCAGAGCCCTGACTGGTCAGGATAGGATACACGACTGCTTTTGAAACCTTGGGTTGGTTGAGGGTCGGCTGCTGAGTATAACATGCTACGAGGGGCGAAACCAATGGAGAAGAAATAATATAAAATGAGTGCCTGAAGCAAGGATGAGCAGAAATCTCCTGTCAGTCTTTTGCATGCTGTTCAGTAAACATGCACACTTTGAATCGTTCTTGTTCATCTATGATTGTAAAATACATATCTATTATTGCCTTACACTCAGTGGTTTTAATTTATGTGGAGAGGTAAAAGAAACACTACAGTTTCTTTTACACTGGTGGCAGCAGTAGGATTGCGGATCTCAACTTCACAAGAAGCAGCAGACCTCTGGATGCTGTAACCAAGGCTATCCTATTGATAGTAAAATGAAAGCGCCAGATATAAGAATGCTCTAAAGTGAGACCACTTTCTGGTCATAGCTGCTAACCAGGCTTGCCGACTTTTGCAGAACTCGCGGCCCAAGGGGAAGCGAGGTCTTCCAAGAGTAAGCGAATTACTCTCATAAGGATTGGCAATAGGATGGCCAGCTGACGCGCTTAGAGTGCAGATCGAAGTGCAGACCATCTTGCTGACCTAGTTGAGAAGTTGATGATGGCGCCTCGGCCCATGCTCACCAGTTTAAGCCACTTTAATACTTTGACTCAGGAGATGTGGAATACTTCATCAGTTGAATCTAAAAAGTAACTAAAAGCATGGCTGGACAGAAGCCGCCAGCCTGCTATACCTACGTTATGCTTAAAAAGGAGGCAGAGAACTGTGGTCAAGCTGACTGAGTTGAAGCCGCCTTAGGGGCTCTGCGAGCTTAATTCAGCTTCTCTCAAAGGCAGACTTAATGTGAACTGAGCACCCTAAAAAGAGCCACAGCTATTACCCTTCATAAACACACTTGCCAAATGGAACAACTAGGTCGAGAGGCTTACTGAGACTTCCCAGCACTCTGCAGAGCAGGTTTGGCAAGGAGCTGTTCTACAGCACTGTGAACTACTCAGAAATACAAGAACATATGTTGGCAATACTGTGCCCCACTTTGACAGTCACGGTCTGAGCTGGTACAGAATATTTTCATGTCAAGCCTGAGGGATGCCGGTTGACAGCCTTCAAGTCTGTGGATGAGGCACTTGACAAAAAAACACCTCTGTAGCACAGGATCACATCGTTAGCCAGCTGACACTACTCGTGCAGCAGCTGACGAAGCAGGTTCAGCAGCTACAACAGGAGTTTTCCATGCTTCAAGAGACTTATGAAAAAATTTTTAAATCTTTGGGGATGCAGAGAATAGGGTCATGCTCACAAGGCTTCCCCAGTCAAAAGCCACACTGCCAACTACTGCCAATTATTTATCATTGCGCGATTACTGGTTGCACTGAGGCCTCAAACAGACCCTATCCAACAAAAGATGCTCTAACCAACTGGTCGGAGACATTCTGCCAGAAATGTCTTCAGCCCAGAAGAGACCAAAAGGTAATGAAGACATGAAGAAGAGGAGTTCTGCATCCAATACGTCAGCCAAAATGGTGAGGAAGGAGACTCCAGCCTTTGCTCTCCAAAATTGCTAAAGGTCTTAGGGGAGCTGGAACCTGAATCTTTGAAGGATAGTACAGACATAGAAACATATTCCAACCCAAACCAAGTCTCCATCAGCTGTGCTGTCAAGAGTGTGTTCAGATACCAGCCTAGAGAACCTCGACCGGTGCACTGTCGAAAGCCTGTCGTACAAACCGACAGGTCCCCATTTTGGGTCAAGCCAACACGTCGGGAGCTTGCTTTATAGTGCTTCCCCAAATTTACTCTCAAAACCGAGTGTAATGCATCTCAGTTGGTGCTTAGTCTACAGTCCACAATGGTTCAACTAGGTATAACTGTAAATTCTATCACGGGTATGTTGAGCCTGTTTAAGCTATTGGAGGCTCAGAGAAGAGAAGCTATTGCAGCAGCTATTGTAGACTAGTATTGCAGCAGGTATTGCAGCACTTCACCATCTACATGTGCCTCTGCCACTAGCAACATGTCTCCCGTGACCAGGTGATGTCACTCTGAAGGGTCCGAAGAGGTGCGAGTGCAGTAGCTTTGTTTACCTGGTTGATGAAGTCAAATGGCTTACCTTCTTACAGAAGAAAAGACGGCCTGCCAAACTCGCCATAAAGTCATGTACCCCAAACTGACTGTGGCCCACCGGCCCTCTAGGGAGCCAAAAGTCAAGTCAAGTCGATCAGTGTGGACCGGCATGTGCTTAAGGCACGCCAACCCAAGCGATGGGCTGAATCACCAGAGCTGAAGCCATCTCGGCAATCTCAGGTTGCCTCTCCAGAGTTGAGCTGACCTGAATCGATCAAGCCACGAGCTGATAGCTCGCTTGCTAGAACTAAGAAATAGATTAAGGAGCCAACTAGTAGCTGTCTGCCTAGCCCAAGAGACAAGTCAAAGAGCCATTGGTATGGACCGAGTCGCGTACCGAGCAACTAGCTCAACGGCTAGGAGAACCTACGACTGATGAACCTCTCTATCACCAGCAAAAGAAAAGAGCTTATCAGCTGTTAGATTATAGTCGTCGCTCGCAAAAGATAGCTCTTAAAACCACTAGCCTGATACAAGGCTGGCGTCTGACTGGAGAGGACCACATGTTTGCGAAGACTAAGACCTGGCATTTAGAGTATGGTGTGAAAGCACTCCAAAACGCCTTCCAAAACTGAGGGGACAGCTATTCAGGCCTCCACTGGATGAGTGTTGGGGAAAATCGCAAGGACTAGTTGCCAAGCCAAAGCCAAGGAGACTGACAGCATCAATCGGCCAAGCCCGGCTTGACAGGAGACATGACCACTGGTAAGACTTCCGGTTGGCCGAGGGTCGGCTGCTGAGTCTAACACGCTACTGATGAACAGAGCCTATTGAGAAGAAAGAATTTAAAAGGAGCGCCTGAAGACTCCAAGAAACTGCCAGGTAGTGAGCAAAGATCACCTGTCAGTCTCTTGCATGCAATTTATTATACGAACACACTTTTAATTTTTTGTATTTTTGTACATATAGCAAAATATATAGCTTTCATTGCCTTGCACTTAGTAGTTTTTATTTTTGTGGCTAAGTAAAGAGAACACAACAGATTGTTTTACAAATGTAATAATAATCCGGTTGTGAACATAACAAAAAATCATAACTGTGCATTAATAAGTACTCACTGATGCCCAGATGAAAAAATGCATAACAGTTGTAGTAAGCATACCACAGCCATGTCGTATGCAGTATAATTGCATTGTATACTTTTACTACTACGCAGCACCCAGTATACATACTGTACAATTATTTTCTTTTGCTCAGCAGACAGTAGTGGTGCAGTGGCGGTATTGCCTACTGCATAATATGCAGTGCTGGATGGAGTGTGAATGCTGCTAACATGTATTTTGCAGTGCTTGCTCTACTAGGAATTACTGCATTACACTATACATACATAAATAAATAAAATTTAGTTCATCACACAATCAAGAAATGATGTTGTTTTGACGCAACCACAACACAGTTGTAATAGACTTCTCAAACATCAAACAGGAGGAGCAAACTCAATCTATTGAAACTGGACATTGGTGATTAGATTAGTTGATGGAAGTTACTGGAAACAATCACAGTTGTCGCTGTGTAAGTTCACCTTTTGTATTCAGAAAGAGACATAAGTAGGTTTTTGGGATACTACATCTTAGCATCCCCGCATTCTCAGCAAAAGCTTAAAGTTATGAGAAGGAAACAGTGTGCTCCTAGGATACCTAAGTTTGCTTGGTTTCATCTTTGTTGTTAATTTGTAGCACTTGATGGGTGACTTTCCATATTTGGAGTTTTTGACTAGATCATACTTGGCAAGAGCAAGAATCTCTGGTTACTGGAGACATTACCTTCAGGTGTGTTGTTTGCAGAACTTCATTTAGACTAGTCTTTAATACAGCGATGGTTCAGAAAACAAAATCAATTTAGTGAGTGTGTGAACCTGTTTTGTCAGTGGCCTCATTAATATGAAGTTTAAACATGATTATAGATGGGAATGCGTCAAAAAAATCGAACAAATAAAATTAAGGCCAATAAAAGGGTAAAACATCAGCTACACTTTGATGTCATTTTTGTCTTTGTAGACTAACCTTGTCCAGAGATATAAGCGTTTGAACGAGGTCATCTTTTAAAATGTTCAAATTCGAGTGGGTGCTTCACTCGTGAGGTATATAGTGATACATGTGAAAAGAGTTTACGAACAATAAATGTAAGATCTCTTCTTTAGCCAATCATCAGCACAAAGTTTTTATATAGGTCATAATAAATGTTATTGCTCGTAATATGCGTTTTTCGTGATCTCGAAGTTACGGTTTTACTCAATTACTAGATCGCGTATCAACATCGATATTTTACTGAAATAGTTGACATCGTTAATTCACTGAATTACTAGATCGGCATGTTTTATTGATGAACAACAGAATTGTAACAATGCCTCCAGCTCCTGCAAAGGTGACTCAGAGTGTCTTGAGCATCAGGTGGTTAAAGTTTGGGGCAGATAGCTTATGGTTATTAGCTTATGGTACAAGCTGACAGGAGTCAACAGTGTTATGCTGCAGAGGAAGATAGGGTAATGGAGGTAAATTTATGTTTAACTTCGAGTGTCTTATATACATTTGTATATACTGTTGTGTTTACATTCAGATTATATTTCTGTGTGTTGAGACTATAATGTAACTTCCCATGCACAGTGATGTCTTGCTACAAAATAAACAGTGTTGACTGTTAAATTGATGACTTCTTATTTAATCTATAGCATCTAGCAATATAATGGTTTAAATTAATGAACAAGCGTTAAATATACTAAAGGTAATAATTTTAGTACTACTGAATACATTTGCTAAATGATAAAATTATAACTTTTTGCTATCACCAATCATCGTTTCATAACTTATTTATCGTTTCACCTAGCTACACTATTTGCTTCAAAATGTCTTTAGCAGTTTTAGCTAGTAGATTAGATTTATGATTAGAATTTATGTTCACTTCCCACTTGTAGAAAGTGAGAAAAATTGGTTGATCAATGCTTATCTTTAACTCATTGAAACAAACCTTTAAATTGTTGGCTTGGTGTATTTATGCTTTTGTTAAACATTTATTCATTTTTAAAATTACTCTCGCAATCTATCCAAGTCCCAATTTGAAATATTTTAGTAGATAAGCACTAGAACGACATATCTATGAATGACATATATTTATTATATTTGTTTCATTGATTACAGCATGGTTATGGGGTGCCACCAGCAGAGCAGCTGCGTTAGTCTGGAAACTGCCATAAAGGGGAAAGAGAGACACGAATGTGTGCTGCACAAACTATGATGTTTTGTTTGAGTTTGCTGCAGTAGAGTAATTTGTCCTTTTATATGAGCTGAAACTATGTGAGTGACCACGACTTGGATGGATGTTTTTAATAAAAAACTTTATGCCGAGATGAAAATTTTTTGGTTTGCAAAAATGATATAATAAACTAATATCGTTGATGATAATGCAATGCATGATTTGCAGAACATATTTAATACATCATAGCCCATTGCCACCAGTGCTGAAATCTTGTCTGAATGATGGATTTATGAGTGTAATCAGCGGTGTATGGACAGGTACTTTTGCATAGCTCGACTCAATTCTAACAGATTAAATAATAAAAGCTCAAAAAATTTTATGCTCTCGCTACCATGTGAATATAGGTGAGTCCGCCAACCAGGTGCAAGAATGGCTTTATTAACCCTTTGCCAGAATCCGTGGGTTGATTGAGTTCAACGATATTGGTATCTTGCGTTCACTATTTTGTTCAACTCATTAAGCCATTTGTTTAGTAGTTGAATCAACCAATCAAATGTGACCAGGAATTCTTTTTTCTACAAATTGATACCAATAATGACTAGATAATGTTGACTATACATGAATTTTTCAGGGATGCAGGTAGTTTCGCCATATATTCGAGCATATTCTTTTTAAAGATGCGGCCTTCTTATTTTATCTAGAAACTAGTTTTCAGTGTGGGTAGCAACTCAGAACTTTGCTGATACAAAAGTTCCCATAAAATAAGTTCACTCGACGACCTAATTACTGTAGACTGGCATAATCGTAGTTGGTACTCAAATGTTTACACAGCATTTAGAAAAAAAACTAATATGAAAAATTTTTAATTTAATTTATTTGAGGCGTTTGAGACATATATAATAATACATCTGTAGCTAGATTTAAGATTTTATACTAGCAGTCATGAGCAAATACAAAAGAAAATTTATGCCAATAGAGTTGCATAGGACTAGACTATTATTGCAATAGCTGATGTAAACACGAAAGTTAAAGCCAGGTTGTTTCACTTTATACATCAATGTGGGCAAGTCTGGGCACGTCTTCTTTTTCTGAACATTTTACCCCGATCAATTTTTGTTGATTTTGATATTCAAATATCTTGACAAAGAGATCACCTAAAACAACATACAAAATATCAACTGATAAAACAAAATCAGTATTGTCTGTTAAAATCAACTAAAATTTAACTCAATTACATCTTCATGCTAATTCAAATAGGATAGAAAGTCATGACTAACTAGCTCAATATATGGCACTAGTTTCGTCAATAGTGATTTTATGGTACAGTTTAGACTCTGTGGTGAAAGAGTGAAGACAGTTTAGATTTGTTCACACTTTAAGATGAAACCTTTGAAACTATGTCTTATATCACACCTTATATTCACAATGCTCAATCTAAAAATACCTTTTTGTAGGCTCATGGGCTAGCAAACTATTGTTTCTCAAATGATTCAACAGATGATAGACAGCGACTTGTTTATGAAATAGAAAAATGCTGGTACCATGACAAACACCCCCTCAATTATGAAGAGTTTCAAAAGCTTATCAATGAACACAAGCTAATGCTTGAAGATTACAGAAGAGTGACCAAAGCTGACTTTGAGACTTTGAATAGTTTCGTAGAAAAGTTTGAGATTGATGACTCATTCTCTGAGACCAATCTGAATCATGCTAGACAATTTTCTGACAAACTGTTTTCTATAAGTGAATCATGCAGTAAAAACTTTGTAAAACTTTCACAGAAGATTATCAAATGTAGTTACCAACTTATCAAGCAGCGAGGCTATCAGGCTCCTTGCAAATTTTCAGCTATTGCTTTAGGGTCAGTTGCCAAAGGAGAGGCAACGCCATATTCTGATTTAGAATATGCATTCATCGTTGAAAAAAATGATGAGTACTTTGAGAAGCTTGCAATGGACACATATTTCAGAATAGGAAACTTGGGTGAATCTCCGTTGAAAGGTTTTGACATCGAAGAACTTGCGTTACAACACAACCTCCATCTACGGGAAAACGTTTTTGTGAAACCAGGTTATCGCATCGATGGGATCACAAAACACTCCGGAAACGTACCAACAGGTAACGGCAGAGATGATGGTCAACGACTAACATTTACAGTGGATGAGCTGAAGGAACTTTATATGAAATCTGCTGAGGCTCCTTTTGATGGATTTGCTGGTGACAAATCCGATATGCTCTCATCTTCCATCCTTCTCTTCACAAATGAGTCAAGCACAGATAATGATTCTCTGCTTTCAGCATTCTTTAAAGCAAAACATGACTATGAGTGTACTGAAGCCATTCAAAATGAAACTGTTATTAAAAAACGCTTCAAGTCCTTCACTCAAGACATGAGAAAATACAGTTTCTTACCCAATTTTGTACAGTATCAACCACCAGATAATCGTGATATCAAAGTCAAAGCGGACATTTTTCGATACCCTACCCTACTCTCAAATAACCTTAAAATGTGTTTGGGGTTGCAAACCAGCCAATCTTGGGAACACTATGAATGTCTACACCAGCAAGGTGTGCTTTCAGATGATAACCATATGTACCTAAAAATCATACTGGCTCTATCTATCTATATACGAGCTACTTCCTATTTCAAAGAGAATTGTCAAACCGATTCAATCCAAGTTGATCCAAAAATTAATCCAGATGCAGCTACAAGATACTATGTTGCAGTAAATCTTTTTGTGTTCCTTGGATGCCTTCTGATCCCAGTCAAACAGTCAATTGAGTCCGCACTAGGGCAATTTGAAAAGTACAGTACTAGTTCAGTTTATCACAACAACTTAGCTGAACAAGTTATAAAATCTGTTTCCGTTTCTCGAGAAAGTTTGTTGCCCAAGATTCAAGTTCTCTACTTCACCGGTCAGTACCATAAGGCAAAAAATGATTTAAGTAAGGTCATTGGTAAGCCGATTGAAAGCACAAGCTACTCCGAGTTCTGCCAACACATAGAAAGCTTGACTACTAAATGCAGTACCTCAGCGACACCGCTAGCTTCAACTTCTACAACGCCCACAGAAGGTCCCTCGACGCTCCGCAAGTATTCCGAACTTAGCGCCTACATTCTCTACTACACAAATTGCTATGATCGGGCTGTAGAATATTTCAATCAGTTCCTCGTTTTCTCCCCTGAACAACAAGGATTATGGAGGCTCCTCATTGCACATTGTCATCAAGAGATGGGAGACATGATAGCTGCAAAGAGTTTCGTGAATGAGGTGAGAGTCTCGTAAAATGCACAAGATTGCCTTGATACTAGTCTTTAACAAACAAAAAAAACATAAGCAAACTTCTTTGGAACTTATTATTTGACAAATCTCTAAAGCTGTCTAGTATTTACAGTATCATAAGGAAGAAAGTGCAATCTATGTATAAATATATATGATTGATATAATAATAAAAGATAAATGAAATGTAAATAAAGGAAATGTCTGAAAGCAGTAAGGTTATCCGTGATCAATAAAAACTTACAAACTATCAAATATAAAAACACAACATTTATATTTCTGTATACAGTGAAACTCGGATAACTCGCCTTCGGATAGCTCAAACGCATGAGTAACTCGAATGGATTTGTTTGGTCCATTACCATGCAATGATAAGTTACTTTAAATAACTCGACCTTAACTTCATTAACTCAAACAGTTTTTTGCTTAACGGCTACCGTTATCGCTTTAGAATATTACTTTATTCCAAGCCATAGAGATAAACATCAACTTTTAGTAGTTCTTAGACGCCATTATTACCACTATCGGCAAAATATTTTTGTTAATGACTCTTAAGAGTCATTAACAAAAATATTTTGTCTTAAGAATTCTTAAGGTTTGCAAAAAATCAAATTTTACCAAACATCCGCTTGTGGATAGCCTTCCAAAAGCAAGGAGAAGCGGGTTAGCCTTCAGATAAACTTGAAGAAAAATCGACAAAATTGTTTTTTGTTAAAACGCTCAAAAGAAAGATGTCTTTTTTTACTGAGCATTTCAACCACGATCAAGTTTTGCCTATTTTAATCTGAAAACGTCCTGGCAGTGACATCACCTAAAACAAACAAACAAATCTCAAGTAATAGAAAAATATTTATACTTTCTGATAAAAATTGTTAAAGCATTACATGAGAGGCTTAAATTGCAATGAGCAATAAATGCTTTTGGTTTTTATATAGTTTGAATATGTACTGGTAAATACATGCACTTGTGACAGTGTTCTCATAACTTGAACGCTCTGATAACTCGAACACTTTCTCTCGGTCCCGTGAAGGTCAACTTCCCAACTAACAATGACATTCCTGGGATGTTCCGTAATGTTACGCTGAAATAACGTTCCAAACAAACATTGTCATAACGTTCTGCAAACGTTATTTGATGATCATTGTAGAATTATGTTCCAACAATGTCGCAGGAACGTTGCATAGAATGTTGTGCAAAAATATTATCATAACGTTCAGCAGAATGTTACAGGAATATACTTTGCTAACGTTATCATAACTTCGTTAGAGAACATTATTAATGAATGTCCCAGGAATGTCCCAGGAACGTTACTCTGGAATGTTCGAGTGCAAACATTCATGTACCATTGGCTTGCAATGTAACTAGAATATTATGGGGTGACATCATATTTATATTCAAATAATTGTCCCATCAATGTTTCAGGAATGTTACTTTTGAATGTTCGAGGGTTAATGTTCATATAACATTGGCTTGCAATGTAGTTAGAACATTATGGTGTTACATCAATTGTACTTTCAAATGAATGTCCTAGCAATGTTACAGAAATGTTACTTTTGAATGTTCGAGGGTTAACATTCACATAACATTGGCTGGCAATGTAATTAGAACATTATGATGTGACATCATATTTAACTTCAAATGAATTTGTTAGCAATATTTCAGGAATGTTACTTTTGAATGTTTGAGTGTTAACATTCATATAACATTGGCTTGCAATGTAACTAGAATTTTATGGTGTGACATCATATTTAACTTCAAATGAATGTTCCAGAAATGTCCCAGGAACGTTACTCTGGAATGTTTGAGTGTTAACACTCATATAACATTGGCTTGCAATGTAGTTGGAATATTATGGTGTGACATCATATTTAACTTCTAATGAATGTTCCAGAAATGTCCCAGGAACGTTACTCTGGAATGTTTGAGTGTTAACACTCATGTAACATTGGCTTGAAATGTAACTGGAATATTATGGGGTGACATCATATTTACATTCAAATAATTGTCCCAGCAATGTTTCAGGAATGTTACTTTTGAATGTTCGAGGGTTAATGTTCATATAACATTGGCTTGCAATGTAGTTAGAACATTATGGTGTTACATCAATTGTACTTTCAAATGAATGTCCTAGCAATGTTACAGAAATGTTACTTTTGAATGTTCGAGGGTTAACATTCATATATTATTGGCTTGCAATGTAACTAGAATATTATGGTGTGACACCATATTTAACTTCAAATGAATTTTGTAACAATGTTTCAGGAATGTTACTTTTGAATGTTTGAGTGTTAACATTCATATAACATTGGCTTGCAATGTAACTAGAATATTATGGTGTGACATCGTATTTAACTTCAAATGAATTTTGTAGCAATGTTTTAGGAATGTTACTTTTGAATGTTTGAGTGTTAACATTCATATAACATTGGCTTGCAATGTAGTTGGAATATTATGGTGTGGCATCATATTTAACTTCAAATGAATGTTCTAGAATTGTCCCAGGAACGTTACTCTGGAATGTTCGAGTGAAAACATTCATGTAACATTGGCTTGCAATGTAACTAGAATATTATGGTGTGACATCATATTTAACTTCAAATGAATGTTCCAGAAATGTCTCAGGAACGTTACACTGGAATGTTCGAGCGTTAACATTCATATAACATTGGCTTGCAATGTAGTTGGAATATTATGGTCTGACCTCATATTTAACTTCAAATTAATGTTCCAGGAATGTCCCAGGAACGTTACTCTGGAATGTTCGAGTGCAAACGTTCATGTAACATTGGCTTGAAATGTAACTGGAATATTGTTGGGTGACATCATATTTACATTCAAATAATCATCCCAGCAATGTTTCAGGAATGTTACTTTTGAATGTTTGAGTGGTAACATTCATATATTTAGGTTGCTTTGGAGATGTAACGTTGGCGGAATGTTGTATAGCTTAAGGAAAAAATATTGTCGACGGTTATGCTTGGTACATTATAGTAACGTTGTACGCAATTCATTAGAGGATCATTCTGTGAAACATCAAAATGTTAGAAATTGTCTACACAGTTACACCCAACTAATGTTCTGGACGAAAACGTTCCTGGGATGTTAGCTAATATCTTTGAGGCAACATCATGGAAGGCATGCTTGTGGAATATTCTGTAACATATTCTCCCCATGTCGTAGGAATTTTGCACCAGATCATCTGCTCAATATTCTATAATGGTTAAACTCCATACTGTTCCGAATATATTAGAAAACATTATGTGAATGTTTACACCCAAACATTTCAAAGTAGCAATCCTGTAACATTGCTGGGACATTCAATAACAATGTTTTGTAACAACGTTATAATAACGTTAGCAAACCTTTTCCTCTAACTTTCTAGCTAAAATGGTACAAAAACGCATGATTTAATTTTTGGAAGTTGTCACCCTTTCATAACAAAAAATTATTTAAAATGATGCAAATTAAAGATTTTATAGATTTTTCATTACAGATATAGAAACAAACAAAATAATGAAAAACAATAATGATAATTTTGAATGATTTATGTAAATGAATTGAAAAGTCACTACAAATTTCAATTTTCGCACTTCATTAGACGTATCGCAAAAATGACTAGGGTCCATTAAGCTTTCTGGGTGCAGTAAAGTGTCATACCATGACGCGACAGTGTGAGTGCATCGCAACTGATCACACCGCCACAAGTACGGTTGGTTTCAAGTGTAATGTGCTAGTCTATTTTACGATAGATTAAAGCTACGTCTGACTAGCTAACGAGTATAAAATCATTACTTTCGTGGAGCGAACCCAATGCCCAACCATGTGTCAACAACTTTTCTGCCTTTAAATTTTGTTTCAGCTCAACGTACCAACGCCGAAAGGAAAGCGATGCGTAATAGCTAGGAATACTACTATATACTACTAGGTTGGAAAATCCATACGCATTAATGTCCCATCAATGTTCTAGGCGTAACCTTCCTGGGATGTTAGCTAATAGCCCTGAGCCAATATTATGGAAAAAATGTTCGTGGAATATTACGCAAAGTTCTCCCAATATTGTGGGAATGTTATGCGAGATCATTTGCTAACATTCCAGCAATGTATTTCCTGCAACGTTGCTGGGTTGGTGTGGGAAATACGTTCCAGCAGTGTATTTCCCACAACGTTGCTGGGACGTTATGGGAAATACGTTCCAGCAAAGTATTTCCCACAACATTGCTGGAACGTTGTGAGAGTTACGTTCCTGCAATGTATTTCCCACAACGTTTCTGGAATGTTGAAAATGTGTCTACAAATAATCTTGTGACAACGTTACGATGAAACGTTTTTGGGACTTTTTGGAACATCCCTGGAACGTTCTGGGAACGTAAAATTGTTAGTTGGGTTTCACTATATATATAGAAATATATTTAATATATTTCTTATATTAAATTATTCTGAACTAAATTTCACATGATCGAGGTAGGGTTAACTCCCTCCCTGATTTGCTGTCACTGGCTACCCACCATCCATCTCACTTTTCACCAAGACAATATATCTCAACTCACCTGCCTCTAAAACAAAAAACTTTTGGTTGTGCCTAATATATATTTATTTAGTTTTTTAGATGTAATTCATTTTTCGACTTCAATTTTGTACATAACCTCACATAATTCATTTTAGTATTATATGTAATTACGTGACTTAATGTTTTTGTGAGATAGAACAATTGTACCTATCAATTTATTTTCATACGAATGCTTGCTTCAACATGTAAAAGTTTGACATATAAAATAAAATGCAGTTCATTAAAGAAGAAGCTGCTTCCTGGTCCTATAAGTTTACCAGGTGCTGAGCATCTGCCCATCAGCGGCACGATTACTCCAAAAAGTCACTTTCCTTCTTCATATAATGTAATGCAGGCAGACAACAAAATGTTTGGCAGGTTTTTCACAGATAGCTTAGCTTATCATCTGTGAATTCCCATGAGATATGTTATAATAGCAAAACAATAAATTGTTGTGAAACTTTTGAGCAAATAGAAACTGTTAAAAGCAACTGATGAGAAATAATCTTTGTTCTAACCGTATCAAAATTCTATGTTCACTTGCTACTCTCACTCTTAGAGCTATTGGTTTATGTTCACTTGTTACTCTCACTCTTAGAGCTGTTGGTTTATGTTCACTTGTTACTCTCACTTTTAGACCTATTGGTTTATGTTCACTTGTTACTCTCACTCTTAGAGTTATTGGTTTATGTTCACTTGCTACTCTCACTCTTAGAGCTATTGGTTTATGTTCACTTGTTACTCTCACTCCTAGAGCTATTGGTTTATGTTCACTTGTTACTCTCACTCTTAGAGTTATTGGTTTATGTTCACTTGCTACTCTCACTCTTAGAGCTATTGGTTTATGTTCACTTGTTACTCTCACTCCTAGAGCTATTGGTTTATGTTCACTTGTTACTCTCACTCTTAGAGCTATTGGTTTGTGTTCACATAATACTTTCACTCTTAGAGCTGTTGGTTTATGTTCACTTGTTACTCTCACTCCTAGAGCTATTGGTTTATGTTCACTTGTTACTCTCACTCTTAGAGCTGTTGGTTTATGTTCACTTGTTACTCTCACTCTTAGTGCTATTGGTTTATGTTCACTTGTTACTCTCACTCTTAGAGCTACTGGTTTATGTTCACTTGTTACTCTCACTCTTAGAGCTATTGGTTTATGTTTACTTGTTACTCTCACTCTTAGAGCTATTGGTTTGTGTTCACATAATACTTTCACTCTTAGAGCTATTGGTTTATGTTCACTTGTTACTCTCATGCTTAGAGCTATTGGTTTATGTTCACTTGTTACTCTCACTCTTAGAGCTGTTGGTTTATGTTCACTTGTTACTCTCACTCTTAGAGCTATTGGTTTATGTTCACTTGTTACTCTCACTCTTAGAGCTGTTGGTTTATGTTCACTTGTTACTCTCACTCATGAAGCTATTGGTTTGTGCTGCTCCAATCAGAACATAAGTTCAACAACTATTACTTACTGTTGTTTTAGCAACAGTGTAGTGCAGTGCAGTGAGAGCTATCGATTTAGCCTGTGATTTTCTGCACATATTTGGAAGCTGTAGTACTGATGCACATAGGTTCGTATGTAAGGTCAGCATGGTTATAGATATCAAAACTAATTATTACCTAAAATCTTTCCGTTTAGCCAACTCGGTTGATGCTGCAACCATCCTTGTCAATTTCCGCTGAAGCTCGTGTACTCTAAGAGTTTTTTTTCATGAAACGGGTAACCTATTGTATAGGTAATTTTTCTTAGCTGCCTCAGTACGAGGTAGATGACAGATTAGTTGATGACAGATTGGTTTATGTTTGAGCTCAAGACATTGCTGCATAATTATAATTATGGAGTTATTATCCACTACACAGATTTTCAATAAATTGTAGGCAAAGCTGAACTTAAAAAGTCTGAGCACCCCCTCTGACCAGAGTTCAACTGATATATTGAGTTTAGCCTTCGGGCCCAACTGCAAGCATGAGGATGCATCTACAACCTACATCAACATTGGTTGGCTTTTTCAATGCTTGAGTGACTACAATGAGGCACTGGATAATTATCTAATGGCTCTAAAATTAGATGTAGGTCTGCATGGTCAGATTTGTCATTCTAGCATAGCCAGTGATTATCACTACATTGGTATGGCATATCATGAGCTTGGTGAATATGAAAAGTCTCTAGAATATCATACAAAGTCAGTAGCTATGCAGCAAGCTATATATGGTGTCAACACAAGCCATAGTAGCATTGCTATAAGCTATGATCACATCGGCTCAGTCTACTGGTATTTAAGTGAGTATGAAAAGTCTCTAGAATATTACAGGAAGTCATTAGCTATGCAGCAAGCTATATATGGTGTAAACGCTAACCATAGTGACATTGCCTCTACTTACAAGAACATCGGCTTAGTATACATGGAATTATGTGAGTATGAAAAGTCTCGAGAGTATCATACAAAGTCATTAGCTATGCAGCAAGCTATATATGGTGCAACCACTAACCATAGTAGCATTGCCGTCAGCTACCGTCACATTGGCACAGTCTGCTGGTATTTAGGTGAGCATAAAAAGTGTCTAGACTATTACACAAAGTCATTAGCTATGCAAAAAGCTATATATGGTGCAAACGCTAACCATAGTAGCATTGCTATAAGCTACGGTAACATCGGCTGGGTGTTCAGTGAATTAGGTGAGTATGAAAAGTCTCTAGAATATCATGAAAAAGCATTAATTATGTACCAAGCAGTATATGGTACAGATGCTCATCATCTACACATTGCTAATAACTACCATGGCTATGCTAAAACATACCAAGGTATGGGAGAATACTCAAAAGCATTAGATTATTGCAGCAAAGCATTGACTATGTATCAACAAGTACTTGGTACAGACACTAATTATATCGGCATAGCTGAGTGCCTCAGTACCATCGGAGAAGTTTGTAATATGGTAGGCGATTATGAAAAGGCTTTAAAATATCACAACATGTCACTAGCTATGTACCAAGTAATTGATGGTTCAGATGCTAACCATGTAGGCATTGCTATGTGCTACAAAAGGTTTGGTGATGTTTACCAAAGACTCGGTGAGTATTCCAAAGCTTTGGAGTACTTTAAAAATTCACAGGCAATGTATAGTGTTATATTTGGGGTGAACACCACTCACCCTAAAGTTCTCGAGCTTAACACTGCCATATCTAATGTAGAGGTAACACAGGAATAAGAGTCTGTGATAGGCTGGGTATATTTTATTATAGAGCTACATGGAATATTGTGACTTTGATGTTTACATTGTGATGGAAGTTTAATAAATTATAGAGATATCAACTATCCAACCACACCCACAAGTACACATGACTCATCTACTACCTGTTACTAACAACTTTACTATAGTTTATGAACAGAGAAATAAAACTCTACTCTCTTATTTAACCCTTTATTAACATCTCTTATTCTTTTCATACCTTTATTATTTATATTGTTATACTTTTATATTTTTATTATTGTGTTTTGTGACACAGTTTATGATTTTGTAGCTGCTATAGTAATAAATATTAGATAAGTTATCTATATGAACCAATAATTGGTTTATACTAGGGATGGCATTTGTTCTTTGAAAAGGTTTTGTCAACTATCGTTGGAGCTGTCCTACCGATAGCGATAGTATCGATTTATCAATGAGCAGACAGAGTTCACCGATAGTTATCGAGTGACTTAGCAGCTAGTAAAACTATTCAATTTATCGTGCCTGAAAAGAACGAGGATTGTGGGAAGGAATAGGAAAAGGTGTTTGAGTTATCAAAGCATTCAAGTTATCAGAGCACTGTCACAAGTCCATGTACTTATTAGTAGATAAATGTACATATACAAATTATATATATATATATATCAAACGCATAGATGGCTTGTTGCAAATTAAAAGGCTTCTAGTGTAAAGTTTAAAAAAAATTCATCAGAAAATATAGAGACTTTTCTATCACTTGAGATTGGTTGGTTGTTTGAAGTGATGTGATTGCCCGGACATTTTCAGATTAAAATTAGCCAAACTTGATTGCCGTTGAAATGCTCAGAAGATCAATCAATGATATACAGCCCCACGGAATGATATACAGGGGGCTGTATATCATTGTTTTAACCAAGATCAAGTTTGCTGATCTTTCCTTAAGTTTATTCGAAGGTTAGTTCACTTTTCTTAGCTTTCGGAGGGCCATCGCTAAGCGGATGATTGGCAAAATTTCATTTTTGCAAACCTTTAGAAAAATCGTTAACGAAAATATTTTGCCGATGATAGTAATAAGTTGAGATAAAGTTACTAAAAGTTGAGATTTGTCTCTATGGCTTGGAATAAAGTGATATTCTAAAGCGATAACAACCATCATAGTAGCCGTTGGGCAAAAAACGGTTCAAGTTAACCAAGTTGAGGTCGAGTTATCTAAAGCAATTTATCATTGCGTGGGAACAGACCAAACAAATCCGTTCGAGTTAACCATGTGTTCGAGCTATCCGAAGGCGATAGTTATTGAGTTATATTACTTTTTATTACTCGATAATGATATATTTGTTTTGGATGTTTCGATAGGCTAAAAATAGGCAACATATTCATATCGAGAAAGACAACTATCGACTATCAAACTCGACGATCGAGCTATTGTGCAACCCTAGTTCATACCTGCACAAATTACCAGACAAGTTGTTTAACATGTTTGTATTAAGATCTTAATGTGCTGCTGATAGATGCCACAGACTATTAGAAATAAAAACAAACTTTTTATGTCTATTTTTATTCTTATAGCACAACTGTTAACAGATTGTGTCAGCTCTAACTGCTTAGCACTTGTAAAAGCTATCATGTGTAGACGACTTCTGTTAATCAGTCATACAAGCGCACTGCAGTTAAATCTTTAATCTTCTGAAATCTCTCTTCGTTTTTGTCTTTGATTATTGATTTTAGCTTAGTAGCAACCTTCTAACACCCTTCAAAATACAAATTTCTCCTGACTAGGTTGAGATATGTTCTGTTTTTGTTTAGAGTACAGCAAGTACAAATCTAAAATATGACACTCTAAATGCTGGCCTGTCCAAAATAAAGACAGTTACTGTTACCAACAGATTGTTATTATAAAGATGGTTTCTTAACCAGCTCTATTGCTGTTGAGTGTACACATACAATGTAATCCTTCTCTCTATCGATACATTAATTTACCAAATGAGATCTAATAGTTGTTTAACTATTTTGACAACTTCCTATATAGACTAGGAATCTATATAGGAATTTGTATATATATTTAGACAAATTCCTATGTAGGCTTCTATAGGCTACTCGCTCTGGCACACACCAGTGACTTGGCATATTAGCATAGCACAAGCTATACTTATGTTCAGAGAGAGATGAGGTTTCAGCACAAGCATTGTTAAAAAGAAAAAGGGTTAGGAAGTGATGGGGAGCTATAAGCGCCCATATTCTCACAGGACATGGCACTTAGAGAGAGAAATAGATAGCTCAAGCAAATCCTATTTGGAGGCTTGTCGCATGCATGTCTAATAAATTCAGTTCCTCCACTAGAATACTAAATGATGCATTTGTTGACAAATAGACTAACCAATAAGAATTTGCCTATTCAAACAAATTAACCAATAGGAATTTGTCGGATTCATGTGAGACCCTTGACGTTCTTATTGAATTTCCTACTACTTTGATCTTGGATGCAACTTGTCAAATCATGTGCATCAATTAGCCGATTGGTTCACTTATAGAGTATCACTATGCCTGATAAACTTTTAGTTAAAGGTTTACTTGCAACAAAATTCCCATTACAGTTATTTGGTATCAAAAGATTCACCATGTCTTACTCTGTTGTGTTGTAGGTGCCAAATATGTGGAAATGTGATTACAAGCTCTTAAAAGCTAAATGACGAACAGAAAATTGCAGCCACAAAAGACTGCCGTAGTTTGGATTCGTTTTCCAAAACGGCTAAAATGTGACATTGTTGTGCGAGATGGTTTCTGTTTACACTTTCTTTCAACCTTATTGAAAAGGAAATGAAAATGTGAGTAAAAGCTTGGCACACTAATTGAATAACGGCATTTAGAAACAATTTTTTTCTTAAAATGAAAATGTGTCATCCTTCAAGCGAAATATATCATAATTTAAAATTCTGATTCTTCATCATAATATAGCACAAAAAGGGGGAAGAGGATTCTACATTCTTAGACTAATGATAATGATACAAATTAATCGTGTATAATGAACTTTTACAATATTTTACTGTGTATTGCTGAGCAGTACACCCTGCACAATGAGGGATTGATGGCAGCAATCGATTGGGAGCTTGATTTGGCAGGTGACGGTATAGATTCGATAGTCCGGGGCATTGCGCACTATGCGGGGCCTACACTATGATGGATCAGAGCTGCGGTTTAATATTCAGCAGCCATCTTGTCAAGGTAAAACTTTGACAGTTTTCACTTCACAGCCTGACAAAAACCTAAATTTTTTAGTAGTTATCAATACATAAACATGAAGTTGCTGATCTAGCTAAATAATTTATTCAAATAATGTGAAAGTGATTGTTGGTCGTAACTTTCTTTACTTTGCAGTCAACGAAGACCACCAGCTCTAACGCCATGGAGCTGGAAGGCTTCAAGCGATGCCAGTCTGATCTAATTTCCCACAGCCTGAGAGTGAGGTCCATTACAACGAATGTTGTTACAAAGGTTGTGTGCATGCCGCAAGCTTGTGTTTTGGCTTATTCCGCAAATTCGTCGCGGCGAGCGACGGCCTCTACCTGCCTGCTTGGTGTCTAAGATTTGGGCTCTTTTCCCACTAACGGATGATGAAAAAGAGTTTGCAAACTTGCAAACAGGATTTGCAGCATAACCCAAAACACAAGATTGAGGTATGCACACAACCTTTTCCGAGTATTTGGCGATGGCTCTCCAAATGGGAATAGATTATCTACCAAAACAATTATTGAAAAACATTAATTGCTGATCATCAAAATAATCTCGATCTTTATATAATAAAATCATAAAACTAATACACTCTCTACTGTGGTAAGTGTTCAAACCAAATATAATAGTTCTCCTTGTGTTCCACGAGTTCAGAATATGTGTGTTCAACCGATGCATTAAATGTGTAACACAAGAATTGTAGATAATGCTTGACACATTAGTATAGCTTTGGTGTTGTTGGCATTAAATGAAAATCCAACTCACTATATATGATATCGCAGGTAATTATTCCACCCCAACTCAAGGGGTGCAGGCACCACAAGTTCGTCCACACCAGGATGCAAACACAGCCATTCATGCTCCCCGCGATCATGGAGACGATGCGCAAACTCAGCATCATGGCAGCACAAACATTAAGGAAGAGATGGCATGTCTTGACAGTGCTTGCAGACACACCACTCTGTAGCCGGTGGTATTAGCTCCTAAAGAAATGAACAGATATGTCTATGCAACCATAGCTAATACATCAGGTCGATATTATCCAACAGTATATCAGTGCAGCACTAGATTTAAATATTAAAATTGTTAATGTTGTCATTCGAGAAATAATATTTAATTATTTTTTCGCAATATGAAGCGATAATTATCATCATTAAAATCATATATATATAATAATATTTGTTCTATCACTCTCTAGCTAAAACTATTACTACCAGCTAGCTCGGCATATAACAGCTGGCTAGTGGCGGTGCTTACTTGCTGGGAAGTTTGATTCTGTTGAGGATCTTCTTCAGATAGAGCGTCAGGCTCAAAATGCCAAGGTCTTAACTCTTCAGAATTTGACATTTTTTTATGATTGCAACTCAGACATGTACATGTACGTTGAATTGTCGGACGGAATGGCCAAGCTGAAACTGTAAAGTAGCGAGCATCTATATTTGATACGAGGTCTTAGGTAAAACCCGAAGTGTTTGTCATAAACTATTGCTACGATAAGTTTTATATTGAGCTTTTTATTGGCCTTTCAATTCACCCGAGAACATCACGTGACAAGACAATAACCAAAATCCGTGGATACGTCATCGAAATGACGAGATTCCAATCTATGGCGGCTTTTCGTTTTTGAGCTTTTAAAAGCTTATAATCACATTTCCACATATTTGGCACCTACAACACAACAGAGTAAGACATGGCGAATCTTTTGATATCAAATAACTGTAATGTGAATTTTGTTGCAAGTCAACTTAAATAACTGGTGAAAAGTGTAGATGTTTTTAAGCAGTGACTAAATATACATGAACATTTAGCCAGTCACCAACCAACTGAGACCTCAAATAACTTGAAGTTTGGTTATCATATATAACAGACTAGATTTAACAACATTATGTTCACAAATTGATTGGTAATGTGGTGTTGTCTGCAGAAGTTTCATTTTCCGTCTAACTATTTTGGTTTGCCCATGTCATTTTTTGTCATTCATGCCATTGCTACACTCTCTGATAGCAATTTCACTTGTCCTTTTTACTGTTTACCTAGCAAGAAGGATTATATCTGTTTGATATTTTTATAATCTGTTAACACTAGTAATAATCATAGAAGTAGCAATAATAAAGGAAAGCATTAGTGCACTCTGATTCGTAGTTTTACTTATTGAAAATAGGGAATTAAATCAATTTCTTTATGATGACAGTTACGACTCGATTCATTCCAATTTTTTACTGGTAGGATGCTTCGAGTCAATACATTCAACAGTAAATAAACTATATCAGACAATCGATTCAATCAATTTGTGAGATGAGCCTCAAAGCTTCCTTCAGCAAGCGTATTAACTCAAGTACCCATCTCTGGTTAACAGTGAAAAAAGCAGAGCAGGATAACACTGCAAGTTCAGGACATGAAGTTAACCGCAGAAAAAAAAGGATATTAACACATTTAACTACTAAAAAGATTATCTAAAATGCCTCTTGAAGCGTTGCATCTTGTAGTAGTAAAGGTTACAAAAAAATTATTATTCATTATTCAAAAACTAATCTTCAATGCAACTTGTCCCAGTGTCACTGGGCAAAATTGAACTGAGATTGCCATCATCAATTATTTGAGCCAATCGCAGGGCAAGTATGTTGGTTTCTCTTTTTTTGATGTCAAGCGCAATGTTCGTTTCAGAACAACTCATTGAATGTGTATCACCAATGCGCTGGCCACAACAAGCCGTGTCATTAATGTGGGTAGCCAAGACTTACTTCTATGTTGTTATATCATTCCTTTTTACGAGTTAATTTTTTTGTTATCCATACAAATACTGTTAACTACTAACTAGTAATACCTGCTCAACTTTATAGGATGAATTGCATATAGGGAGGCCATATTGAACATATGATGTGGGGTCAAAACTTATAAAATTGGCTAAGTAGATATATATTCCTATATAACACTGTCTCATTGAAAATATAGCTCCATTCACCATTGTACGCCGAGCAGACTACTTTACATGGATATTTTAGTTGCTTAAAGGTTGACTTCCAAGAAAATTCACATTACAGTTATTTGGTATTATAAGATTCACCATGTCTTACTCCGTTGTGAGTTGTACGTGCAAAATATATGGGAATGTGATTACAAGCTCTTAAAAGCTAAAAACGAACAGTTAATCGCAGCCACACGAGACCGCTGTAGTTTGGATTCCCTTTTCAAAACGGCTCAAATGGGGTGTAGTTGTTACAGGATGGTTTCTGTTTACACTTTCATGCAACCTCATTCGTCAAAATATTTTCACAAATATACTCCATGCATTCAATAAAACCGAGTCTATTGTTCTTACGCATCTGTTTTATCATCATTGTAATGCTGTCACTTTAAGCACTGATATCTTATAACTTTTAATGCTGTCACTTTTAGCACTGATATCTTATAACTTACCGTAAAAATTTATTAGACTTTTTAACCTTAGCTCGAAGGAGTACATATCATTGTCTGATAATCATGACGAGCCTGTTGGTCACCTGTAATAATCGAAAATTGTTGCAAAAATTATTTTCGAAGTATTGGGTCGCATGATCAGATTGCGACTTGATGATTAGATAATGCCGAAACAAAACTGTGAAGTAGCGAGCATCTATATTTGATACGGGGTCTTCGGTAAAACCTGAAGTGTTTGTCATAAACTAGTGCTACGATAAGTTTTATGTTGAGCGTTTTATTGGCCTTTCAATTCATGTGAGAACATCATGTGACAAGACAATAACCAAACTTTAATGTCTACGTCAGATAAATAAACAGATTCCAATATATGGCGGCTTTTCGTTTTAGAGCTTTTAAAAGTTTGTAATCACATTTCCACATATTTGGCACCTCCAACACAACAGAGTAAGACATGGTGAATCTTTTTTTGATATCAAATATCTGTAATGTGAATTTTGCTGTAAGTCAACCTTTAAGCAACTCACAATACTGCAACGGACATTACCCATAATTCCTGTTCACTTTAGCAAGTCGCTATCAAAAACAGTTGTAACTGTTTGATTATATTTTTATGTGCCAATTGATACCTCTGCTTGAACAGAAAAATTCATACCTGCAACCGGGGCTATTAATGTTATTAGAACAATAAAATGGGTTGAGTTGAAAAATAAATCAGGTATGATAGCTTTAAATATTTGTTATTACAACTCATTTTACTTATAGATACTGCGAGCTTCCTATGCCAGTCACCCTCAAAAGCTAGTAAAACTATAAAGTGTGAGGTTGAGTATACAGAATGGTCTGTTAGAATACTCAGAGTTTTAGAAATACCAAAAGTTCACCGAGTGCAAAGGTTTCTAGTCATTGGTCATAGTTATATGCATAAAGAAGGCATCTTACCTCTTTTATAGTTTTTATATCTTTTTTAGATCCTAATAAGTTATATAAATTAATATCACTCATATAGTGGTACATAGTTTGATAAACCAGTGACTTTTTCTATTAATTCCACTGTATATCTTCAGTAATTGCACCTCCATATTATTTGTACTAGCAGATTAGCACAACTGGAAGTTGTATACTCCTTATACTCATCAATAGCCACCTTTAGCTTAAAGTCTTCCCTCACAAATTGCATATTTAGAGTCACTGTATTTCATACTCCCTAAAATTCAGAATAGGAAAAATCAGCTATAAGTTTTCTGTGTCTTCTGTTTTGAAAGGTGCACCAGGTTTCCGATAGAAGGTTGTGAGCTCCTTGAACAGATTTCAGCAAGCATTCTGTGAATTTTAGTATTCCATTGCTTTCATTTACATTTATATCAATATTTGCTTTGATTGGATAATTAGACTGGTGGCAGTTTTTTCATTGGTTAATTTTATTGCATCTGTTAAGCAGTCAAGCTTCCTCTTTTGTCCTCTGTACAGTACACAGGAAGTAAAACTTTCTCATCATCACACACTTTTGTAGCCAAGTTAGCGTTACATAATCATCAGGTTTGGTATATTCATTTGTTCATCACACTTTTGGGGTTTATTAAGGAGCGTAAAGCATTTCTCCGATTTACCAAAGCACTATCAGTCGGGTACTGAAGCTAATAATAGATTGGCAGTGCCGACTGTACGGTTGGCCTGTAACAAAAATTTGGTAGTCCATGTTTATAATATATTCAATGAATAGTTTGATTACCTTACTATGAATTCACGTTGACCATCCTTAAATATCTTGCAAGTGAGGAGTGAAGAGGTAATTGTTTATTCTGTTTATCATATGCCTATGGTTTAATCAAAACCAATCATAAGCATCCCGGTAAATGGC
Source organism: Watersipora subatra (assembly GCF_963576615.1). Taxonomy (NCBI): domain Eukaryota; kingdom Metazoa; phylum Bryozoa; class Gymnolaemata; order Cheilostomatida; family Watersiporidae; genus Watersipora; species Watersipora subatra. The sequence goes on along the minus strand of NC_088709.1, from coordinate 41,680,043 downwards.
TACCGGTATTGAGTTTGGGCGGTTAGAAGCATGAACTCTCCAACTTCCTACTCATGTGAATTAAAAGAATATCAGCGATCTGAACCGATAAGCAACAAAAAACTATTTGATCTTTTAATACCAACTTGAAGCTCGTTAAACTCTAGGGCTTTAACAGGTTGATTCAAAGTTTGTGATATATCGTGACTATATTTGTATAGCATATCGTATTTGTATATCAGTGATTGATCGATTGATGATGACAATCAACTTATATCTGCTATGCTTGATAATAGGTCCCTTGCACTATGAGAGATTGTCATGAGTAATCAGTATGTGGATAATTTACTGATGACGTGGAAAGGCGAACAAGAGGTGTAGTGGTAGCAGGTGTTCTTTTGAATCTGATGCCCCACCTTTGAATCTGATGCCCCAGGTTTGATTCGCATGCAAAGCAATATTTTTTCTAGCATTCTCAGCATGGCTTCAGACGAATGGATGAATGGATGAACGAACGAATGAACGAACGAAAGGACGGGGGGGGGGCAGTTATTATTCTGCTCCGAGATGCTCTGATTCTAATTTCACCAGCCGATTCAGATACCGATTCGATATACCAACTCTTATTGAAAAATAATCCGATTCAAATCCCGATTTGGATCTTTTGCATTGCATAGATATATGTTAATTTTATTATGCAAATATAAACATAATGCAAAAAAAATATAAATATTGATGTATCAATTGTTTGTATTTATTGAAAAAAGATATACATGTATATACATTCACATACTGCCATACTGTGCATCTAGTTACAAAACAGTCCATGTTTCTTGAAATCTGTTATTAATAATGGTTGTTACTGTTAGTGGTACAGCTTTATCTGTGATAATTAAGTCTCTCTTCTACTGCTGAACGAACTGCTGCGCTGGTACATGTTTAGAGCAAATAATTGTTTCTTTTAATTACCGTTAGTGATTTAATTATCTCAGTGAAAATTTTTTATCTTCCATCACTATCCATGTAGCCAGTCATACTGAAGAAGGACTCTCTTCCCACAGATGATGGAGGACAGGCTAAATATCAATTAGCAACTGAGGTTATTTTATCATACATCATATCATCAGGATTGAGAGTGAGAGAGAGATAGATAGATAGATAACTTTATGCATCGACTGCTCAAATTACTTTCGTAATGTTAGTAAATAGAAACATTACACTGCATTCTTGTTTCTCATCATTGTTCTTTTGTGTGTAATTGGCTGCAATAAATCATATTGTTGTAATTGGGAAATACCGCGCTTGGTGATTACATCCTGACTAAAGCCAAAAGATTCCTCAGCTGTGTGGATGTTTATTAAGCTATAGGCATGAAATAGCTTGTGTGACAGGCCCGGAATTCATTAGGTAAAAGTAAGGAACTTGCGGCTGATGATTTTTTATTAGTGTAGCAGGCTAAAATACGGTTTTCTGCTAAATAGTTGATCTGTAAAAAGTATCTGAAGTTACCGATCTTTTAAAAAAAATATCGGCCGATACCGATTCAGATATTAAAATCGGGGCAACTCTAGTTATTATATTAAAGAATGTTATCAAAAGTTAATATTTAATATACATGTAGTATTAAAATATGTTGCTGCCATTTCAGTTATACAAAACCAGTTTTTTAAAATTAACATATTTATATACAAAATCGTTGGACTATCGCCGGACTATTGCTGCACTACATTTAGACTGTTGCTAGACTAGTGCTAGACTATTGTTAGACTATGACTACACTATCGCTAGACTGTTGCTAGACTATCACTAGAATATTGCTAGACTTTTGCTAGACTATCACTAGAATATCGCTATAGACTTTCGCTATAGACTTTCGCTAGACTATCACTAGACTATCGCTGCACTATCGCTACACTATGGCCACATTACAGCTAAACTATCGCTACACTATAGGTCACAAGGTCACAGTAGCTCTTTGGTAGGGAAAGTTATTTATGTGGCTCTTACAAGTAACTGTATTAAATATAAACTTGCACAATATTTTACTTGATTTTATCAGAAAGTATCGCTTCTTTTTATCATTTTTAATTGTTTTTAATGTTTGAAGTTATCTGACTGCCAAAATGTTTCAAAATTAAATCAATTAGGCTTGATCACGGCTAAAATACTGGTCAAGCAAGAGTGTGATGATGGTGTCTGTAGTTGGAGAGACTGACCAGACAGATAACCATACAACTCGACCGAAACAGTTGATATCAACTATCGTAACGATAACAACTAATGATATCATTTTGCACATATTTTTCTCATGAGCTTTTTAACAGTGATCAAGTTTTGCCGATTTAAATCTTAAAACGTCCTAGCAGTCAGATCACCTCAAACAAAAAAACAATCGCAAATGACAGAAAAATACCGTTATTTTTGATAAAATCCCCTAAAATTTTATAGAGGTTCACCTTTAAAAATATGTTTTAGAATATATTTTTGAAATACATGTTTCAATCTTCATATAGCTTTCGAGGAAATCTTTGCTGCACTTTTATTCATGACTTAAAACTTGACATGCATTGTCACGATCGTCAGATATTTTATGTTGGCCGCTTAAGTCTATACGAATGGAATATAGTTCTATTAATGGATAGGATAGGAAAGGCATGTGTGGCAAGGCAGATAGTTTCTATCACAAAGGATAGCGGAAAGGAAACTACGAGTAGCACTTGTGGCAGGTTGTCACACTCATACGTTGAAGCTGTGTTATTTACCTGTCGATAGCGTTCAACATTTTAACAAAGCACTTCTTTTCCATGAATAAATTGATAAATTATAATAATAAGCTGATGATACCCATTGACTGGTACCAGCATCATGATATAATCATTAGGAGGTTATTAGTTGTGGTCACATGTAGCGCTGACATATTGTGTGCCTGGCTGCTAAACGGAATCTCAAACATCAATTCCCAAGCCGCGCATTTTTTTCCTAATGCTCAAAGCATGGTTTCATTTGATTGCAGGGTATTAATGATTCTCAATTCAGGAAATCAGTCAATAATATTCACTATGTTTTCATGGGTCACATGATGCACAAGTTAGCACCAATCCACAAGTAATCCACGAAATAAAAACAGCAGAAATCTGCAAGTTAATCGAGTTTTATTACTCACATATCTTTATTGAATGTTTTATGCTTGCAAATGATGGAAATGGCAGCTTTAAATGCTGTCCAAATTATTCTATTTTAAATATTTTCCACACCTCCAACCATTCCTATTTTGATTTGATGATGCAGGAGTGCCCTGTTATTACCTTTGGCGTAGAGTTCCTTACCTTTTTAACAAAGTGACGACGTTGATCCGCAACATGCAAATGTTTATTGGAACGCTTATTGCTTAGGAACTCAACGTGCGAACAATTCGAAATCTACGTTTCCCGCACCATAGAAACATAGTGAATATAAATGCTATTAATAGATAAAAAGATTTGAGTTACATATTTTATGGGAAAAAGCAAATATAACCTTATATAGTGACAGATTATTTTATAATTTCAAAAAATTCTCTGTTTTTTAGCAAATCACAGTAGCAACCTAGAGAATATAATATAATAAATACATTATTAATACACTGTTGGTTGTGTTACAGCCCAACCAGCAGCAGATTAATAATTATGAACACCAACTAAACAACTTTTCTATTTATTAATCTGTTTATAATTATAAAAAGAGAATAGAACTTCTTCCGCTGATACAGACATCTTATTATCTGTATCAAGTCTTTCAACCGGCTGTAAAGCTTGTTGTAACTTGAGTAAATTACTGAAGCAAGGAACGTGTCCAAGTGATTGCGCATTCACAGTTGAGGAGCGATGTTGTGTCGTAACGATATAGCATTTCCGACCAATCTTTGCAGAGCAAAAGCAATCATCAAACAATCATTTGCTTTACAGGTGTTTAATACCTGCTAACTTTCCATGCAGAGATACCGTAGCGACACACCCTTATATGGCACTGCAATACTACCATAGAAACAGCCTTGTCGATTTGAACCTGTCATGATTGAGTGTTGTTGTTTGGAAGTGAACCACCCGCGCAATGCGCCATATTTTTGCCATGGAAAAGGCTTTAGCAATCAGGCAATATCAGGCAGTTCAATTCTGCTCAGTTATTAAATATACATGCGAGTCACATGATCTTGGTGGCCACTGTATATAAAGCAAACTCGTAACCACACAGGCGGATGTTGTTTGACACCAGCGTTTGACACCAACGTTCATCACCAATATTGGACACTGATTCTGTCACCTGTGTTTGGCACTGTGTTTAGAACTTAAGTTACACTATCTTGGTGGTCATCGTATATAAAGAAAACCCGTTTTGCTTCATTTCAGACATATACAATATTTTTTATTATTTTTCTCGGCAGCATAGACCTTGTCGTCTATATAACAGTGAAAGAAAATTGATTTTAATTTGAAGGTGTGCACTCTTCTTAACTATTGTAAAGTTAGTGTAACCACGAACCCTAAACCTAGTGAAAGTGATAAGAATAAACAGATAAGTTGTCAATACAAACCAATAACACCACAGTTACTGCACAGTCATTAAATTAAAAAGTTAAGTCAAGCTTTTTCCTTTTTTGAAGGGCCAAAAGGGTGTGTTTGAAAAGATCTTTCGACGGATTATGCAAATTAGATATATTTTATGGTTCATCTAAAATTCCTATAACATAAACACTTCAGAACAGGTTAGTTACATCGCAAGAGCGTCTATTGTACCTGTTTAAGCATCATGGTTTGAGTTCTGTACTCAACTTTATCATTTTTTGTAGAAGTTGCGTTCTGTTAGCATACATCCAGAATACAGTAGTTGGTTTGCATTCAGAGCTGTGATAGTGCTGAGAGACATTCGCCTTCAAGAAGAGCTAACCCTGACTCAGCCCATAGACTGCGTACCTCGCGATGAGGCCCATCTCCAACTTTTCCAGTGGTATAGAGACATAAACAAACCTAATTAATGTTATAGTTTGATACAAAAGGAATATTTCAAGACACCACCAAGGTCAAGGTCTTACATCATCGAAAAAATAATAAATACTTTTATGTAACTGAAAAACCAGATTATAGAGAGTGGCTACTCTTATATACTCTATCTTGTTAGTTCCTGTAGGTAGTATATTATGAAAGTGTTGGTTATACAGTATGTTCTGTCATACAAATGTTTGTCAAAATTTAAACATGTATGACAAATCACAGCTCCTAGATGAAACCATCAAAGGGTGATAAGCCTGCCAATAATGTTTCAATGAGATGCCTTTTATCGATGGTAGAAATGAAAGCCATGCTACGATACCTTACCAAGGTTTTACCAATTGGCTCAAAAGATACAGTCCAAGAGCCATAGCGCCTGATGGAAAGACTGAAATTAATATAATCAGCTTCCCACATCATAGTAATTGTAAAGAATGAGGATATTATTCTCACAAGCAACCTTGATATCATTCTATGCCCAGCTCTCTTTCACGTCTTAAAAACTTGTTTTTAAAACGATTAAAGCTAATTAATGAGCTTTAATCGTCTTATTACAAAATATGCTACTAATATTATATTATTAATAGCATATCTGTATTTATATATTTTTCAAAGTCCGTATATCTGTCTGTTGGTTTTCCGGCTATAGCTATTATTAGAACCACTGAGCTGGACAACAATACAGACTCGAAGTCATGGCTTACCATCATTGGAAGCCTAACCTTATTAACTAGCTTAGTGGAGTTTTCCATTGGCAATATGCCAGGCTACTATCTTGAAAGGTTTGACAGTTGTTTGACAAAGTTTTAAAACATCTACAGTTGTTTTTATTTTTCTCTTAATTTATTTCAACTAAACGACACACTTCTCTCATGATATGTAGTTTGAAAGTTATAATAGCAAATGTTGTTATATGTTAAATACCAATCAATTTTCTGTCCAAAGACTCTTCTATTACACGGGCACTGCCGGGTGGGACAGCTAGTACATATAATATTAAGTATACTTAGTGCTTAGTTCAAGCTTTCTGAGCATCCTCGGTAGTTGTCTACACTTTGCTGGAATAACATATGGTTAGACTCTGCACTCGACGAATAGGTTTATCAATCTTGAAGAAATACATAGGACCTCTGCTAAGGAAATACTACATGAGAATACTGCTTTCCCTGTGTGCCAATTACCTCTTTCTCTTCTCTGCTAAAAATCTCTATTATAGGTTTTTAAGATGATTTTCTATAGCATTAGCTTTAGCAAAACTATGACATCTGCTTTATAGATTCTGTATAACATGGCATTTGTATGGTTATTAACTTTATATGATTTGTATTTGGTTGTGCATATATGTATATCTGAACTACTGGTTTAAAAATCAAGTGATGACCTTTTTCCAATACTTAGTTATTGTTATAGTTAGTGTTGATATTTAAATGATAATATAACATCTTTATGCACTATTAATTTATCAATGTATTTATAAACATATTGAAGTATAAATTGTTTATATATAATTAATTTATGTGTAATTTGGAAACTACTTGAGATGTATACATCTTGAGTAGTTTCATATGTATACATTTTGGAAACTCCAAATGTATACATTTGGAAACTAAACAAGATTTGCTATGATATATTTTGGAATTATTGTAAAAATGTGCGTGATTACTGTTCTTTGTTACTATTTGTGTTGGCTGGCTAATAACAGGAAAAGCTAGATTGGTAAACCAATCAGATAAGAGTAGGTTCAATAGTCTTTTAATCTGATCTGTTTTTTGTTAAATAACTTTTTAAGCCAAAATATATCAATTGTAACATGAAATCTATATAAATAAATCTCTGTGTGTTTTTTGTGAAACCCGGTGTCCAGTTAAAGCAATTCGTATCTAGCAATGAAATATCCTCATATCACTGAATTTGATCCCAGATCCTGATCTAGATTCAAGGTAATTAACCATTAAGCTCCATAGAACACGTTATATTGGTTAAGATGTTCAAGCTTGAAGCGCTTGCTTGGGGTTAATGACTAGCAACATCGACGTTGTTACACGGTAATAATTGTTAAGCTGGCCCAAAACACTGGTATCGTTTTAGTAAATATCTAGCTTTCCAAGTAAGTTACTCAAAGTCAATTGGTAATTATTTTATTACCAGTGTAATGCCTCACATTCGACTAGTCAAAACATAAAACACCACCATTTAATGACACGTTATTGCAGTTGGCTGTCCGTGTTGGGAAGGCACATGTATGATGGGAATCCCTTAAATCAGTTGTCTTTGATAATTTATGTATTTGCATTACAATAGCGGTGAATCTGTATGATAGCAGGTTTGATCTTGGAACCTCCTTCTGCCAGGAAAATACCTTAGCAATTGAACTGTGCGAGATTGAATAATTCATTGGGCGATATAGGTCTCTGTATGGGTGAAAATATGCTACCGCTTTTGGTTACGGCACAATGCAATTTTATGCTGGCTCTCACAACTCTTATTAGTAAGCTTACTGAAATTAACCATTGGCAATGTGCCAGGCTAATGGCAAGTGGCAGGCTACTACATTACCTCTCACTGTTTATCAGCTGATTTTTGATACCCGTGCGATGTCGGGTGCTTCGTTAGTATTGTATACTAACTGTACAGCCCGGTGTTGCCCGGGTTATAAAAATGTCTTTGAACAGAAAATTTGTTTGTATTTAGCATATAACAACGTTTGCCATTCTAACTTTCAAACTACATATCATGAGAAAAATATTTTGTGTGCTTGAAATAAATTAAGAAAAAAAATAAAAATAATTGTAAAAGTTTTCAAACTTTGTCAAACAACTTTTGAACCGCATATCAAAAGGAAAATTTTTCATATGTATGTGTAAAAGAAAGATGTAAATGTGAAATAATTTGCAAGTAATAACTAAATTAAGTCGGTATTGTTACGACTACAATAAAAATGAATTGGTAATGATACAATTAATACAAACTGAGAGAATGAAACAAAAATCTTGAATATTTAGAATTAATAATAGTATTTCTTGCACAGAAGTGTGTGTTTATAAAAAAGGTTACTGTTCCACCAAATGTTATCCATCAAAACTTTGAATACAACGATACTGGTACCTCTCGATACCAGTACAAATGTAAAAATGAGATATCGTACTGTTTTTGTCTGACCGAATGGAGAGATAATGTCGAGGCTCTTCTCACGGAAACAATATTATGGTCCACAATGAGAAGAATTGGCCTTGACCCCAGATATAGTAATTGAACCTTACAAAAAATATTTCTTAACAGCTGCATCGTAACGAGTGGCCGTATTGGTAAAATAATCAGCATGCGCTATAATTATAGCCGTAAAGACAAACATATCCACATACTTTGAAAAATAAATATATATATATTGTATATATATATTGTGTATATATATATACAACAGTATATGTATGCATATATATATATGTCTATATGTATATAAATACACATATATTATTCTATATAAATACTATACTAGCGGAATGACCGGCGTTGCAAGGGTGTTAAAAATCAGCTTATAAGCAGTGAGCAATATTGTAGTTGCCTGGCACATTGCCAATGGCTAATTTGAGTAAGCTACTAATAAAAGCTGAAAACAAAAGCGTAAAATTATGTTGCGCCGTAACAACAAACGGTAGCCTATTTTTACCCGCATAGCAACATATATCGCCCAATGAATCCATCCATTTCGCGTAGCTTAATTGGTTAGGTGTTAGCCTGCGAACGGGAAGTTCCGAGATCAAATTTTCTAGGATGCAGGTTCTTCATCTTAATATTTGAATAGCTGTTGCTAGACACACCGAAACACTCATACACTTACACTCATGCATGCACACAAACTTTGAAGTTTATATACATTCATAAGATGTATATATTATACCGTATATATTTTTTATCATATACACATATTATAAATGTTGTTAATATATATTCGACTGAATACTGCTTAAATTTGCTGATAGAAATCTCAGCACATTATCTAGCTGCAGTACTATACCAAACAAGGGCCTCAGGATTCAAGCAAAGTTGCAACTGCTTTTTTTGGTGTTCTTATAACTATTACCTGTTTCTATTTTCTGTCTATTTGTTCTGGCTGTTACTTATAATTAAACAAAACACACAAGCAAAGTCTGGTACACTCATGAGAGTCTGGATTCTGATAGACTTAGTTGATTTAGTCTTAGCAACACTTCATGTGTATTAATTAAGATTAGCTGTACATATACAAGCTATTGCTAAAATTAGGATGACATCGAAGTTGAGAAACTGAACTCTGAGTCCACCTGACCTTATGTTGTCAGATAGCGGAGTTCTTGCCTAGTTAATTCAAACATTTAAAACTGTTCATAAGAATAGATTGAAAAGTGTAATTAGTGTTAGTTGTTCCAAAACTCCAGTGTGTCACTATGATAAATGTTCTAGGTAGAGTAGTACTGTCTGTGATAAGTGTTCTTGGTAGAGTAATACTGTCTGTGATGAGTGATATAGTACAAGCTCCAGTGTGTCACTATGATAAGTATCGTAGGTAGATCAGTACTGTCTGTGATGAGTGATATGGTACAAGCTACAGTGTGTTACTATTATAAGTGTTCTAGGTAGAGTAGTACTGTCTGTGATGAGTGATATGGTACAAGCTCCAGTGTGTCACTATGATAAGTGTTCTAGGTAGAGCAGTACTGTCTGTGATGAGTGTTCTTGGTAGAGTAATACTGTCTGTGATGAGTGATATGGTACAAGCTCCAGTGTGTCACTATGATAAGTATTGTAGGTAGATCAGTACTGTCTGTGATGAGTGATATGGTACAAGCTACAGTGTGTCACTATTATAAGTGTTCTAGGTAGAGTAGTACTGTCTGTGATGAGAGATATGGTACAAGCTCCAGTGTGTCACTATGATAAGTGCTCTATGTATAGTAGTACTGTCTGTGATGAGTGATATGGTACAAGCTCCAGTGTGTCACTATGATAAGTGTTTTAGGTAGAGCACTGCTGTCTGTGATGAGTGATGTGGTACAAGCTCCAGTGTGTCACTATGATAAGTGTTCTAGGTAGAGTAATACTGTCTGTGATGAGTGATATGATACAAGCTCTAGTGTGTCACTATGATAAGTGTTCTAGGTAGAGTAGTACTGTCTGTGATGAGTGATATGGTACAAGCTCCAATGTGTCACTATGATAAGTGTTCTAGGTAGAGTAGTACTGTCTGTGATGTGTGATATGGTACAAGCTCCAGTGTGTCACTATGATAAGTGTTCTAGGTAGAGCAGTACTGTCTGTGATGAGTGATATGGTACAAGCTCCAGTGTGTCACTATGATAAGTGTTTTAGGTAGAGTAGTACTGTCTGTGATGAGTGATATGGTACAAGCTCCAGTGTGTCACTACGATAAGTGTTTTAGGTAGAGTAGTACTGTCTGTGATGAGTGATATGGTACAAGCTCCAGTGTGTCACTACGATAAGTGTTTTAGGTAGAGTAGTACTGTCTGTTAATAGTGTTGCTTAGGGGCATTGTTGTTAAACTCTTGAAACACTTGTGTAAGTAATCAATCTGATAGTGAGGTTAAAAGTTCATTGTAGTGTATTGTCTTTTTGCAATTTATTTGGAATTCATACTACTTTAGGATCAGCTTTTCAGCTCGTCATGCTTGTCTAAAAGTGTGTGCCATTAGAAGAGGCAAGTATTTTGACTTATGTAAGCTTTGATTTCTAGGTTATTCTAAGACCAAAGTTTGTGGTGGATTCGTGTTTTAGATCCGTCTTTCTTTCTTATAGCTGCCTTCTCTCACCCCTTATAGGCCCTTATTACCTCCTATTATTCTCCCACATTGCGCAGTACCTACACAATGACTTCATTGTTTGCGATCACTTCAGGTCCACATCTGTGTAGGGTGGGGCACACCTTTAAGCGTAAGTCCATAATACCATTATGATAACTATGTATTGATTAAATATTGATTCTCCTCATAAAAAACAATTGGAATGCAAAACCAATCAATGCTGTCAACCTTATGCTTGACCGATCAGGTTATAAGTTTGTCTCGGCGTCTCGTGGTGATTATTTATTTGTTTTACTCTGATAGTATGGCCTATTGTTTTGTGGTGACTCAAACCAATAAGCTTGCTGCACAGTTAGCGTTTTTTATGTTCAGAGTTTAACACCGCCACCATTTGAAAAAAAATCATTTTTCAAGTAATCACATTTCCAAAAGCAGAGGCAAGAGAGATATGTAAGTCATAGCTAATGAGATACATTCTCACCTAATGTTTCTATGGAGTTGAGTTGCTACCATGGTCTAAGTTCTTTTTGTTTTTCGCAGGAGTTTACCACTTCCTATTTAATTTAGCATCAGAAGGAGTTCATCATACCTACACAGAGCTTTTATCTATTGTGAGTATTTCTATAGATGTTTATAAATGTATGTTAAGGTAATGGGCTAAGTTAGCATAACCCAACATCTGTATACCCCATGTCTTGTTCCCCTACTTACAATGTACCATCAGTTATTGAAATACTGGCTGGCTCTGTTCTATCAGTAATCTCACCTAAGTTTTTTCAACAGGAACACAGTATTACTCATTGAACTTATTGTGAAGAAATTATCAGGATATTTACATAAAACTCTTATGTAAGTATCTAGTTATACATAGCGAGTAGGTAAATTTGTAAGAAAACTATCTCTTACTACTAGTAACAACTATTAAAACTTATGGTAAGCAAATAAATTTAGTAAGTGTAGACTAGATTATTAATAATCAGAGATATTGCTCACCTAAAGTACAAGTGACTCTAAGAATTTGATATTTATTATCGTCTTGTATAATAATAACCAATAACGTAATAACTAATAATGTCGTCTAATAATTGTCGCGAAGAATATTCATAGATAACTCTTTTGTAAATTTGTAGTTACATTTAGTAAGTATATCAAGTCAGTCCACATTGTTCACCATCAAGCTACATGTATATATAATTGTGATTTCAATACTAAATGGACAAAGATATTGTTTAATTTTTAGAGAACGCATATTTCACTTCATATACCAGAGAACTGGTGAGCAAACCTTTTACCTACAGCTGGCTCTACAGAAAAGAAACCTTCACCCTTCATCTAACATACTACTACGCAGAAGTACTCAGAGACCTGAAAGAGTGGAGGGAATATTCTAGTAAAGTGAACTGTGAGTAATATATACTTGTGAAGGTCTCTCTACTTTCGAATATGTAGTGAGACCTTGTACCATTAGTAATAACCGTTTTGTACTGTAAGTAATAACTATATTGTACTGTTAGTAATAACTATCTCGTACTGTTAGTAATAACTATCTCGTACTGTTAGTAATAACTATCGTGTACTGTCAGTAATAACTATCTTGTACTGTTAGTAATAACAATCTTGTACATCTAGTACTAACAATCTTGTACTGTTAGTAATAACTATTTTGTACTGTTAGTAATAACTATCTTGTACTGTTAGTAATAACTATCTTGTACTGTTAGTAATAACTATTGTGTACTGTCAGTAATAACTATCTTGTACTGTTAGTAATAACAATCTTGTACATCTAGTACTAACAATCTTGTACTGTTAGTAATAACTATTTTGTACTGTTAGTAATAACTATCTTGTACTGTTAGTAATAACTATCTTGTACTGTTAGTAATAACTATCTTGTACTGTTAGTAATAACTATCTTGTACTGTTAGTAATAACTATCAAAATTTTATTGTAGGTAAATGAACTTAGTATGTGTAGACTGGGTTATCAACAATCAGAGAGGATACTTACCCAAAGTACACATGACTCTAGTAATTTGATGTTTATCATCATCTGCCATGCTTATTATATCTAAAGCAAAAACTACCTAGTAAAAACTAAAGTATAACATCTAAAAGTAGCTATACATTTGTAATGTCAACAGAGCCATCATTTTCATATTGACATAGTATATGATTCGAGTACATTGGTAAAAGGTGTACAGAAAACACCCTAAAAGATACAGACTTGAAAGAAAGCTCATATGTTACCCATTTGATAATTACTATCAACTATGTTTAATTGTTTATTCTGAATGTTTATCATGGGATTCTTACATGGTATTTTTAATCGACATAACTTATTGGGAGATTAAATTGGTAAAGAAAGCTCATATGTTACCCATTTGATAAATACTATCAACCATGTTTAATTGTTTATTCTGAATGTTTATCATGGGATTCTTACATGGTATTTTTAATCGACATAACTTATTGGGAGATTAAATTGGTAAAGAAAGCTCATAAGTTACCCATTTGATAAATACTATCAACTATGTTTAATTTTTTATACTGAATGTTCACCATGAGATTCTTACATGGTATTTTTAATCGACATAACTTATTGGGAGATTAGATTGGTAAAGAAAGCTCATAAGTTACCCATTTGATAATTACTATCAACTATGTTTAATTGTTTATTCTGAATGTTTATCATGGGATTCTTACATGGTATTTTTAATCGACATAACTTATTGGGAGATTAGATTGGTAAAGAAAGCTCATATGTTACCCATTTGATAATTACTATCAACCATGTTTAATTGATTATTCTGAATGTTTATCATGAGATTCTTACATGGTATTTTTAATCGACATAACTTATTGGGAGATTAGATTGGTAAAGAAAGCTCATATGTTACCCATTTGATAATTACTATCAACTATGTTTAATTGTTTATTCTGAATGTTTATCATGAGATTCTTACATGGTATTTTTAATCGACATAACTTATTGGGAGATTAGATTGGTAAAGAAAGCTCATAAGTTACCCATTTGATAATTACTATCAACTATGTTTAATTGTTTATTCTGAATGTTTATCATGAGATTCTTACATGGTATTTTTAATCGACATAACTTATTGGGAGATTAGATTGGTAAAGAAAGCTCATAAGTTACCCATTTGATAATTACTATCAACTATGTTTAATTGTTTATTCTGAATGTTTATCATGAGATTCTTACATGGTATTTTTAATCGACATAACTTATTGGGAGATTAGATTGGTAAAGAAAGCTCATATGTTACCCATTTGATAAATACTATCAACCATGTTTAATTGTTTATTCTAAATGTTTATCATGAGATTCTTACATGGTATTTTTAATCGACATAACTTATTGGGAGATTAGATTGGTAAAGAAAGCTCATATGTTACCCATTTGATAATTACTATCAACTATGTTTAATTGTTTATTCTGAATGTTTATCATGGGATTCTTACATGGTATTTTTAATCGACATAACTTATTGGGAGATTAGATTGGTAAAGAAAGCTCAAATATTACCCATTTGATAATTACTATCAACTATGTTTAATTGTTTATTCTGAATGTTTATCATGAGATTCTTACATGGTATTTTTAATCGACATAACTTATTGGGAGATTAGATTGGTAAAGAAAGCTCAAATATTACCCATTTGATAATTACTATCAACTATGTTTAATTGTTTATTCTGAATGTTTATCATGAGATTCTTACATGGTATTTTTAATCGACATAACTTATTGGGAGATTAGATTGGTAAAGAAAGCTCATATGTTACCCATTTGATAATTACTATCAACTATGTTTAATTGTTTATTCTGAATGTTTATCATGAGATTCTTACATGGTATTTTTAATCGACATAACTTATTGGGAGATTAGATTGGTAAAGAAAGCTCATATGTTACCCATTTGATAATTACTATCAACCATGTTTAATTGTTTATTCTGAATGTTTATCATGGGATTCTTACATGGTATTTTTAATCGACATAACTTATTGGGAGATTAGATTGGTAAAGAAAGCTCAAATATTACCCATTTGATAAATACTATCAACCATGTTTAATTGTTTATTCTGAATGTTTATCATGAGATTCTTACATGGTATTTTTAATCGACATAACTTATTGGGAGATTAGATTGGTAAAGAAAGCTCATATGTTACCCATTTGATAATTACTATCAACTATGTTTAATTGTTTATTCTGAATGTTTATCATGAGATTCTTACATGGTATTTTTAATCGACATAACTTATTGGGAGATTAGATTGGTAAAGAAAGCTCATATGTTACCCATTTGATAATTACTATCAACTATGTTTAATTGTTTATTCTGAATGTTTATCATGGGATTCTTACATGGTATTTTTAATCGACATAACTTATTGGGAGATTAAATTGGTAAAGAAAGCTCATAAGTTACCCATTTGATAATTACTATCAACCATGTTTAATTGATTATTCTGAATGTTTATCATGAGATTCTTACATGGTATTTTTAATCGACATAACTTATTGGGAGATTAGATTGGTAAAGAAAGCTCATATGTTACCCATTTGATAATTACTATCAACCATGTTTAATTGTTTATTCTGAATGTTTATCATGAGATTCTTACATGGTATTTTTAATCGACATAACTTATTGGGAGATTAGATTGGTAAAGAAAGCTCATATGTTACCCATTTGATAATTACTATCAACCATGTTTAATTGATTATTCTGAATGTTTATCATGAGATTCTTACATGGTATTTTTAATCGACATAACTTATTGGGAGATTAGATTGGTAAAGAAAGCTCATATGTTACCCATTTGATAATTACTATCAACTATGTTTAATTGTTTATTCTGAATGTTTATCATGGGATTCTTACATGGTATTTTTAATCGACATAACTTATTGGGAGATTAAATTGGTAAAGAAAGCTCATAAGTTACCCATTTGATAATTACTATCAACCATGTTTAATTGATTATTCTGAATGTTTATCATGAGATTCTTACATGGTATTTTTAATCGACATAACTTATTGGGAGATTAGATTGGTAAAGAAAGCTCATATGTTACCCATTTGATAATTACTATCAACCATGTTTAATTGATTATTCTGAATGTTTATCATGAGATTCTTACATGGTATTTTTAATCGACATAACTTATTGGGAGATTAGATTGGTAAAGAAAGCTCATATGTTACCCATTTGATAATTACTATCAACTATGTTTAATTGTTTATTCTGAATGTTTATCATGGGATTCTTACATGGTATTTTTAATCGACATAACTTATTGGGAGATTAGATTGGTAAAGAAAGCTCATATGTTACCCATTTGATAATTACTATCAACTATGTTTAATTGTTTATTCTGAATGTTTATCATGAGATTCTTACATGGTATTTTTAATCGACATAACTTATTGGGAGATTAGATTGGTAAAGAAAGCTCATAAGTTACCCATTTGATAAATACTATCAACTATGTTTAATTGTTTATACTGAATGTTTACCATGAGATTCTTACATGGTATTTTTAATCGACATAACTTATTGGGAGATTAGATTGGTAAAGAAAGCTCATATGTTACCCATTTGATAATTACTATCAACCATGTTTAATTGTTTATTCTGAATGTTTATCATGGGATTCTTACATGGTATTTTTAATCGACATAACTTATTGGGAGATTAGATTGGTAAAGAAAGCTCATATGTTACCCATTTGATAATTACTATCAACCATGTTTAATTGATTATTCTGAATGTTTATCATGGGATTCTTACATGGTATTTTTAATCGACATAACTTATTGGGAGATTAGATTGATAAAGAAAGCTCAAATATTACCCATTTGATAAATACTATCAACCATGTTTAATTGTTTATTCTGAATGTTTATCATGAGATTCTTACATGGTATTTTTAATCGACATAACTTATTGGGAGATTAGATTGGTAAAGAAAGCTCATATGTTACCCATTTGATAATTACTATCAACCATGTTTAATTGTTTATTCTGAATGTTTATCATGAGATTCTTACATGGTATTTTTAATCGACATAACTTATTGGGAGATTAGATTGGTAAAGAAAGCTCATATGTTACCCATTTGATAATTACTATCAACTATGTTTAATTGTTTATTCTGAATGTTTATCATGAGATTCTTACATGGTATTTTTAATCGACATAACTTATTGGGAGATTAGATTGGTAAAGAAAGCTCAAATATTACCCATTTGATAAATACTATCAACCATGTTTAATTGTTTATTCTGAATGTTTATCATGAGATTCTTACATGGTATTTTTAATCGACATAACTTATTGGGAGATTAGATTGGTAAAGAAAGCTCATATGTTACCCATTTGATAATTACTATCAACTATGTTTAATTGTTTATTCTGAATGTTTATCATGGGATTCTTACATGGTATTTTTAATCGACATAACTTATTGGGAGATTAGATTGGTAAAGAAAGCTCATATGTTACCCATTTGATAATTACTATCAACCATGTTTAATTGTTTATTCTGAATGTTTATCATGGGATTCTTACATGGTATTTTTAATCGACATAACTTATTGGGAGATTAGATTGGTAAAGAAAGCTCAAATATTACCCATTTGATAATTACTATCAACTATGTTTAATTGTTTATTCTGAATGTTTATCATGAGATTCTTACATGGTATTTTTAATCGACATAACTTATTGGGAGATTAGATTGGTAAAGAAAGCTCAAATATTACCCATTTGATAATTACTATCAACTATGTTTAATTGTTTATTCTGAATGTTTATCATGAGATTCTTACATGGTATTTTTAATCGACATAACTTATTGGGAGATTAGATTGGTAAAGAAAGCTCATATGTTACCCATTTGATAATTACTATCAACTATGTTTAATTGTTTATTCTGAATGTTTATCATGAGATTCTTACATGGTATTTTTAATCGACATAACTTATTGGGAGATTAGATTGGTAAAGAAAGCTCATATGTTACCCATTTGATAATTACTATCAACCATGTTTAATTGTTTATTCTGAATGTTTATCATGGGATTCTTACATGGTATTTTTAATCGACATAACTTATTGGGAGATTAGATTGGTAAAGAAAGCTCAAATATTACCCATTTGATAAATACTATCAACCATGTTTAATTGTTTATTCTGAATGTTTATCATGAGATTCTTACATGGTATTTTTAATCGACATAACTTATTGGGAGATTAGATTGGTAAAGAAAGCTCATATGTTACCCATTTGATAATTACTATCAACTATGTTTAATTGTTTATTCTGAATGTTTATCATGAGATTCTTACATGGTATTTTTAATCGACATAACTTATTGGGAGATTAGATTGGTAAAGAAAGCTCATATGTTACCCATTTGATAATTACTATCAACTATGTTTAATTGTTTATTCTGAATGTTTATCATGGGATTCTTACATGGTATTTTTAATCGACATAACTTATTGGGAGATTAAATTGGTAAAGAAAGCTCATAAGTTACCCATTTGATAATTACTATCAACCATGTTTAATTGATTATTCTGAATGTTTATCATGAGATTCTTACATGGTATTTTTAATCGACATAACTTATTGGGAGATTAGATTGGTAAAGAAAGCTCATATGTTACCCATTTGATAATTACTATCAACCATGTTTAATTGATTATTCTGAATGTTTATCATGAGATTCTTACATGGTATTTTTAATCGACATAACTTATTGGGAGATTAGATTGGTAAAGAAAGCTCATATGTTACCCATTTGATAATTACTATCAACCATGTTTAATTGATTATTCTGAATGTTTATCATGAGATTCTTACATGGTATTTTTAATCGACATAACTTATTGGGAGATTAGATTGGTAAAGAAAGCTCATATGTTACCCATTTGATAATTACTATCAACTATGTTTAATTGTTTATTCTGAATGTTTATCATGAGATTCTTACATGGTATTTTTAATCGACATAACTTATTGGGAGATTAGATTGGTAAAGAAAGCTCATATGTTACCCATTTGATAATTACTATCAACCATGTTTAATTGATTATTCTGAATGTTTATCATGAGATTCTTACATGGTATTTTTAATCGACATAACTTATTGGGAGATTAGATTGGTAAAGAAAGCTCATATGTTACCCATTTGATAATTACTATCAACCATGTTTAATTGATTATTCTGAATGTTTATCATGAGATTCTTACATGGTATTTTTAATCGACATAACTTATTGGGAGATTAGATTGGTAAAGAAAGCTCATATGTTACCCATTTGATAATTACTATCAACTATGTTTAATTGTTTATTCTGAATGTTTATCATGGGATTCTTACATGGTATTTTTAATCGACATAACTTATTGGGAGATTAGATTGGTAAAGAAAGCTCATATGTTACCCATTTGATAAATACTATCAACTATGTTTAATTGTCTATTCTGAATGTTTATCATGAGATTCTTACATGGTATTTTTAATCGACATAACTTATTGGGAGATTAGATTGGTAAAGAAAGCTCATATGTTACCCATTTGATAAATACTATCAACCATGTTTAATTGATTATTCTGAATGTTTATCATGAGATTCTTACATGGTATTTTTAATCGACATAACTTATTGGGAGATTAGATTGGTAAAGAAAGCTCATAAGTTACCCATTTGATAATTACTATCAACTATGTTTAATTGTTTATTCTGAATGTTTATCATGAGATTCTTACATGGTATTTTTAATCGACATAACTTATTGGGAGATTAGATTGGTAAAGAAAGCTCATAAGTTACCCATTTGATAATTACTATCAACTATGTTTAATTGTCTATTCTGAATGTTTATCATGGGATTCTTACATGGTATTTTTAATCGACATAACTTATTGGGAGATTAAATTGGTAAAGAAAGCTCATAAGTTACCCATTTGATAATTACTATCAACTATGTTTAATTGTTTATTCTGAATGTTTATCATGGGATTCTTACATGGTATTTTTAATCGACATAACTTATTGGGAGATTAGATTGGTAAAGAAAGCTCATATGTTACCCATTTGATAAATACTATCAACTATGTTTAATTGTCTATTCTGAATGTTTATCATGGGATTCTTACATGGTATTTTTAATCGACATAACTTATTGGGAGATTAGATTGGTAAAGAAAGCTCATATGTTACCCATTTGATAAATACTATCAACTATGTTTAATTGTCTATTCTGAATGTTTATCATGGGATTCTTACATGGTATTTTTAATCGACATAACTTATTGGGAGATTAGATTGGTAAAGAAAGCTCATAAGTTACCCATTTGATAATTACTATCAACCATGTTTAATTGTTTATTCTGAATGTTTATCATGAGATTCTTACATGGTATTTTTAATCGACATAACTTATTGGGAGATTAGATTGGTAAAGAAAGCTCATATGTTACCCATTTGATAATTACTATCAACTATGTTTAATTGTTTATTCTGAATGTTTATCATGAGATTCTTACATGGTATTTTTAATCGACATAACTTATTGGGAGATTAGATTGGTAAAGAAAGCTCATATGTTACCCATTTGATAATTACTATCAACTATGTTTAATTGTTTATTCTGAATGTTTATCATGAGATTCTTACATGGTATTTTTAATCGACATAACTTATTGGGAGATTAGATTGGTAAAGAAAGCTCATATGTTACCCATTTGATAATTACTATCAACTATGTTTAATTGTTTATTCTGAATGTTTATCATGAGATTCTTACATGGTATTTTTAATCGACATAACTTATTGGGAGATTAAATTGGTAAAGAAAGCTCATATGTTACCCATTTGATAATTACTATCAACTATGTTTAATTGTTTATTCTGAATGTTTATCATGAGATTCTTACATGGTATTTTTAATCGACATAACTTATTGGGAGATTAGATTGGTAAAGAAAGCTCATAAGTTACCCATTTGATAATTACTATCAACTATGTTTAATTGTTTATTCTGAATGTTCACCATGAGATTCTTACATGGTATTTTTAATCGACAGAACTTATTGGGAGATTAGATTGGTAAAGAAAGCTCATAAGTTACCCATTTGATAATTACTATCAACCATGTTTAATTGTTTATTCTGAATGTTTATCATGAGATTCTTACATGGTATTTTTAATCGACATAACTTATTGGGAGATTAGATTGGTAAAGAAAGCTCATAAGTTACCCATTTGATAATTACTATCAACCATGTTTAATTGTTTATTCTGAATGTTTATCATGAGATTCTTACATGGTATTTTTAATCGACATAACTTATTGGGAGATTAAATTGGTAAAGAAAGCTCATATGTTACCCATTTGATAAATACTATCAACTATGTTTAATTGTTTATTCTGAATGTTTATCATGAGATTCTTACATGGTATTTTTAATCGACATAACTTATTGGGAGATTAAATTGGTAAAGAAAGCTCATATGTTACCCATTTGATAATTACTATCAACTATGTTTAATTGTTTATTCTGAATGTTTATCATGAGATTCTTACATGGTATTTTTAATCGACATAACTTATTGGGAGATTAGATTGGTAAAGAAAGCTCATATGTTACCCATTTGATAATTACTATCAACCATGTTTAATTGTTTATTCTGAATGTTTATCATGAGATTCTTACATGGTATTTTTAATCGACATAACTTATTGGGAGATTAGATTGGTAAAGAAAGCTCATATGTTACCCATTTGATAATTACTATCAACTATGTTTAATTGTTTATACTGAATGTTTATCATGGGATTCTTACATGGTATTTTTAATCGACATAACTTTTTGGGAGATTAAATTGGTAAAGAAAGCTCATAAGTTACCCATTTGATAATTACTATCAACTATGTTTAATTGTTTATTCTGAATGTTTATCATGAGATTCTTACATGGTATTTTTAATCGACATAACTTATTGGGAGATTAAATTGGTAAAGAAAGCTCATATGTTACCCATTTGATAAATACTATCAACTATGTTTAATTGTTTATTCTAAATGTTTATCATGAGATTCTTACATGGTATTTTTAATCGACATAACTTATTGGGAGATTAGATTGGTAAAGAAAGCTCATATGTTACCCATTTGATAAATACTATCAACCATGTTTAATTGTTTATTCTGAATGTTTATCATGAGATTCTTACATGGTATTTTTAATCGACATAACTTATTGGGAGATTAGATTGGTAAAGAAAGCTCATAAGTTACCCATTTGATAATTACTATCAACTATGTTTAATTGTCTATTCTGAATGTTTATCATGGGATTCTTACATGGTATTTTTAATCGACATAACTTATTGGGAGATTAGATTGGTAAAGAAAGCTCATATGTTACCCATTTGATAAATACTATCAACCATGTTTAATTGTTTATTCTGAATGTTTATCATGAGATTCTTACATGGTATTTTTAATCGACATAACTTATTGGGAGATTAGATTGGTAAAGAAAGCTCATAAGTTACCCATTTGATAATTACTATCAACTATGTTTAATTGTTTATTCTGAATGTTTATCATGGGATTCTTACATGGTATTTTTAATCGACATAACTTATTGGGAGATTAAATTGGTAAAGAAAGCTCATAAGTTACCCATTTGATAAATACTATCAACCATGTTTAATTGTTTATACTGAATGTTTATCATGAGATTCTTACATGGTATTTTTAATCGACATAACTTATTGGGAGATTAGATTGGTAAAGAAAGCTCATAAGTTACCCATTTGATAATTACTATCAACTATGTTTAATTGTTTATTCTGAATGTTTATCATGGGATTCTTACATGGTATTTTTAATCGACATAACTTATTAGGAGATTAAATTGGTAAAGAAAGCTCATAAGTTACCCATTTGATAAATACTATCAACTATGTTTAATTGTTTATACTGAATGTTCACCATGAGATTCTTACATGGTATTTTTAATCGACATAACTTATTGGGAGATTAGATTGGTAAAGAAAGCTCATAAGTTACCCATTTGATAATTACTATCAACTATGTTTAATTGTTTATACTGAATGTTTATCATGGGATTCTTACATGGTATTTTTAATCGACATAACTTATTGGGAGATTAGATTGGTAAAGAAAGCTCATAAGTTACCCATTTGATAATTACTATCAACTATGTTTAATTGTTTATACTGAATGTTTATCATGGGATTCTTACATGGTATTTTTAATCGACATAACTTATTGGGAGATTAGATTGGTAAAGAAAGCTCATAAGTTACCCATTTGATAATTACTATCAACTATGTTTAATTGTTTATTCTGAATGTTTATCATGAGATTCTTACATGGTATTTTTAATCGACATAACTTATTGGGAGATTAGATTGGTAAAGAAAGCTCATAAGTTACCCATTTGATAATTACTATCAACTATGTTTAATTGTTTATTCTGAATGTTTATCATGAGATTCTTACATGGTATTTTTAATCGACATAACTTATTGGGAGATTAGATTGGTAAAGAAAGCTCAAATATTACCCATTTGATAAATACTATCAACTATGTTTAATTGTTTATTCTGAATGTTTATCATGAGATTCTTACATGGTATTTTTAATCGACATAACTTATTGGGAGATTAGATTGGTAAAGAAAGCTCATAAGTTACCCATTTGATAATTACTATCAACTATGTTTAATTGTTTATTCTGAATGTTTATCATGGGATTCTTACATGGTATTTTTAATCGACATAACTTATTGGGAGATTAGATTGGTAAAGAAAGCTCATAAGTTACCCATTTGATAAATACTATCAACTATGTTTAATTGTTTATACTGAATGTTCACCATGAGATTCTTACATGGTATTTTTAATCGACATAACTTATTGGGAGATTAGATTGGTAAAGAAAGCTCATAAGTTACCCATTTGATAATTACTATCAACTATGTTTAATTGTTTATTCTGAATGTTTATCATGAGATTCTTACATGGTATTTTTAATCGACATAACTTATTGGGAGATTAGATTGGTAAAGAAAGCTCATAAGTTACCCATTTGATAAATACTATCAACCATGTTTAATTGTTTATTCTGAATGTTTATCATGAGATTCTTACATGGTATTTTTAATCGACATAACTTATTGGGAGATTAGATTGGTAAAGAAAGCTCATAAGTTACCCATTTGATAAATACTATCAACCATGTTTAATTGTCTATTCTGAATGTTTATCATGAGATTCTTACATGGTATTTTTAATCGACATAACTTATTGGGAGATTAGATTGGTAAAGAAAGCTCATATGTTACCCATTTGATAATTACTATCAACTATGTTTAATTGTTTATTCTGAATGTTTATCATGAGATTCTTACATGGTATTTTTAATCGACATAACTTATTGGGAGATTAGATTGGTAAAGAAAGCTCATAAGTTACCCATTTGATAATTACTATCAACTATGTTTAATTGTTTATTCTGAATGTTTATCATGAGATTCTTACATGGTATTTTTAATCGACATAACTTATTGGGAGATTAGATTGGTAAAGAAAGCTCATATGTTACCCATTTGATAATTACTATCAACTATGTTTAATTGTTTATTCTGAATGTTTATCATGAGATTCTTACATGGTATTTTTAATCGACATAACTTATTGGGAGATTAGATTGGTAAAGAAAGCTCATAAGTTACCCATTTGATAAATACTATCAACCATGTTTAATTGTTTATTCTGAATGTTTATCATGAGATTCTTACATGGTATTTTTAATCGACATAACTTATTGGGAGATTAGATTGGTAAAGAAAGCTCATAAGTTACCCATTTGATAAATACTATCAACTATGTTTAATTGTTTATACTGAATGTTCACCATGAGATTCTTACATGGTATTTTTAATCGACATAACTTATTGGGAGATTAGATTGGTAAAGAAAGCTCATAAGTTACCCATTTGATAAATACTATCAACCATGTTTAATTGTTTATTCTGAATGTTTATCATGAGATTCTTACATGGTATTTTTAATCGACATAACTTATTGGGAGATTAGATTGGTAAAGAAAGCTCATAAGTTACCCATTTGATAATTACTATCAACCATGTTTAATTGTTTATTCTGAATGTTTATCATGAGATTCTTACATGGTATTTTTAATCGACATAACTTATTGGGAGATTAGATTGGTAAAGAAAGCTCATAAGTTACCCATTTGATAATTACTATCAACTATGTTTAATTGTTTATTCTGAATGTTTATCATGAGATTCTTACATGGTATTTTTAATCGACATAACTTATTGGGAGATTAGATTGGTAAAGAAAGCTCATAAGTTACCCATTTGATAATTACTATCAACTATGTTTAATTGTTTATTCTGAATGTTTATCATGAGATTCTTACATGGTATTTTTAATCGACATAACTTATTGGGAGATTAGATTGGTAAAGAAAGCTCATAAGTTACCCATTTGATAAATACTATCAACCATGTTTAATTGTTTATACTGAATGTTTATCATGGGATTCTTACATGGTATTTTTAATCGACATAACTTATTGGGAGATTAAATTGGTAAAGAAAGCTCATATGTTACCCATTTGATAAATACTATCAACCATGTTTAATTGTTTATACTGAATGTTTATCATGGGATTCTTACATGGTATTTTTAATCGACATAACTTATTGGGAGATTAGATTGGTAAAGAAAGCTCATATGTTACCCATTTGATAATTACTATCAACCATGTTTAATTGTTTATTCTGAATGTTTATCATGAGATTCTTACATGGTATTTTTAATCGACATAACTTATTGGGAGATTAGATTGGTAAAGAAAGCTCATAAGTTACCCATTTGATAATTACTATCAACTATGTTTAATTGTTTATACTGAATGTTCACCATGAGATTCTTACATGGTATTTTTAATCGACATAACTTATTGGGAGATTAGATTGGTAAAGAAAGCTCATAAGTTACCCATTTGATAATTACTATCAACTATGTTTAATTGTTTATTCTGAATGTTTATCATGAGATTCTTACATGGTATTTTTAATCGACATAACTTATTGGGAGATTAAATTGGTAAAGAAAGCTCAAATATTACCCATTTGATAATTACTATCAACTATGTTTAATTGTTTATTCTGAATGTTTATCATGAGATTCTTACATGGTATTTTTAATCGACATAACTTATTGGGAGATTAGATTGGTAAAGAAAGCTCATAAGTTACCCATTTGATAATTACTATCAACCATGTTTAATTGTTTATTCTGAATGTTTATCATGAGATTCTTACATGGTATTTTTAATCGACATAACTTATTGGGAGATTAGATTGGTAAAGAAAGCTCATATGTTACCCATTTGATAAATACTATCAACTATGTTTAATTGTTTATTCTGAATGTTTATCATGAGATTCTTACATGGTATTTTTAATCGACATAACTTATTGGGAGATTAAATTGGTAAAGAAAGCTCATATGTTACCCATTTGATAAATACTATCAACTATGTTTAATTGTTTATTCTGAATGTTTATCATGAGATTCTTACATGGTATTTTTAATCGACATAACTTATTGGGAGATTAGATTGGTAAAGAAAGCTCATATGTTACCCATTTGATAAATACTATCAACTATGTTTAATTGTTTATTCTGAATGTTTATCATGAGATTCTTACATGGTATTTTTAATCGACATAACTTATTGGGAGATTAAATTGGTAAAGAAAGCTCATATGTTACCCATTTGATAATTACTATCAACTATGTTTAATTGTTTATTCTGAATGTTTATCATGAGATTCTTACATGGTATTTTTAATCGACATAACTTATTGGGAGATTAGATTGGTAAAGAAAGCTCATATGTTACCCATTTGATAAATACTATCAACTATGTTTAATTGTTTATTCTGAATGTTTATCATGAGATTCTTACATGGTATTTTTAATCGACATAACTTATTGGGAGATTAGATTGGTAAAGAAAGCTCATATGTTACCCATTTGATAATTACTATCAACTATGTTTAATTGTCTATTCTGAATGTTTATCATGAGATTCTTACATGGTATTTTTAATC
Source organism: Watersipora subatra (assembly GCF_963576615.1). Classification (NCBI taxonomy): domain Eukaryota; kingdom Metazoa; phylum Bryozoa; class Gymnolaemata; order Cheilostomatida; family Watersiporidae; genus Watersipora; species Watersipora subatra. The sequence goes on along the minus strand of NC_088709.1, from coordinate 41,653,005 downwards.
GACATAACTTATTGGGAGATTAGATTGGTAAAGAAAGCTCATATGTTACCCATTTGATAAATACTATCAACTATGTTTAATTGTTTATTCTGAATGTTTATCATGAGATTCTTACATGGTATTTTTAATCGACATAACTTATTGGGAGATTAAATTGGTAAAGAAAGCTCATATGTTACCCATTTGATAATTACTATCAACTATGTTTAATTGTTTATTCTGAATGTTTATCATGAGATTCTTACATGGTATTTTTAATCGACATAACTTATTGGGAGATTAAATTGGTAAAGAAAGCTCATATGTTACCCATTTGATAAATACTATCAACCATGTTTAATTGTTTATTCTGAATGTTTATCATGAGATTCTTACATGGTATTTTTAATCGACATAACTTATTGGGAGATTAGATTGGTAAAGAAAGCTCATAAGTTACCCATTTGATAATTACTATCAACCATGTTTAATTGTTTATACTGAATGTTTATCATGGGATTCTTACATGGTATTTTTAATCGACATAACTTATTGGGAGATTAAATTGGTAAAGAAAGCTCATAAGTTACCCATTTGATAATTACTATCAACTATGTTTAATTGTTTATTCTGAATGTTTATCATGAGATTCTTACATGGTATTTTTAATCGACATAACTTATTGGGAGATTAGATTGGTAAAGAAAGCTCATAAGTTACCCATTTGATAATTACTATCAACTATGTTTAATTGTTTATTCTGAATGTTTATCATGAGATTCTTACATGGTATTTTTAATCGACATAACTTATTGGGAGATTAGATTGGTAAAGAAAGCTCATATGTTACCCATTTGATAATTACTATCAACTATGTTTAATTGTTTATACTGAATGTTTATCATGGGATTCTTACATGGTATTTTTAATCGACATAACTTATTGGGAGATTAGATTGGTAAAGAAAGCTCATATGTTACCCATTTGATAATTACTATCAACCATGTTTAATTGTTTATACTGAATGTTTATCATGAGATTCTTACATGGTATTTTTAATCGACATAACTTATTGGGAGATTAGATTGGTAAAGAAAGCTCATAAGTTACCCATTTGATAAATACTATCAACCATGTTTAATTGTTTATACTGAATGTTTATCATGGGATTCTTACATGGTATTTTTAATCGACATAACTTATTGGGAGATTAGATTGGTAAAGAAAGCTCATAAGTTACCCATTTGATAAATACTATCAACCATGTTTAATTGTTTATTCTGAATGTTTATCATGAGATTACCATGAGAGAGCCTGATAGGTCTTCAATATGTACTTATTTATGTCAAGCGTGGAAGGATGTGGCTCACAGCTACAACTTTCCTACTATATTAGTGAACATTTATACATACAGCTGCTGTGGCGACTGCTACTGGGTTCATTGGTTCACTCACGTTTATGGTTTGGGCTCCTAGAATGTTCCATCAGTAGCTTTTCATACATGTAGGTAGAGGTACTGTTGGTACTAAGGCTATAAATAAATTTTGTGATCAAGATACATGTGTTACCTTTAGCCTTAGATTCATTGCTGTCTCAGTGGTCATGTCCCACCTGTTAGCTCAGTGGAATGTTTTTATCAGCAATCCTTTGTGATAACAATCTTTTTGATAATACGGCAGTCTTTTTAACAACACATTGCCTAGTTAATTTTAATTCTTTGGTACGGGAAGAAGTCAACTCACTCACCTCGCTACCTAACTTTCTATAGTTATGATTTCATTGGTGTCTGGATAAAAATATTTTTTAATTTGTACATAGTTCGCCACGGTTCATGTACCTTATTAGGAGCAGCTTTCTCTGACAGCAGCCTCTAAAAAAGTCTTCACCTGCATTCAAGTCATTCAGCAGAGAGTGGAGAGAATGTTCTAATAAAGTGAACTGTAAGTAGTACATACTAGGGATGGCATTTGTTGTTTGGAAAGGTGTTATCAACTATTGTTGGAGTTGTCCCAGTGATAGCGATAGCTATCGAATTGTTAATGAGCAGACAGAGTTTACCGATAGTTATCGCATGATTTGACAGCTGGTGAAACTATCTGATTATCGTGACTAAAATTATCGAGGATTGTGGGAAGGGATAGGAAAAGCTGCAGAAAAAATCTGCATAAATTTATATATAATAGGAAATATATATATGTTATGGATTTTTGTAGTTCATATTTCTTTCTTCCAACTCTCTCTTACCACTCCTTATCAGCCCTATTACCTCTTAATACTCCCCATATCGCGCAGTACCCACACCATGACTTTCATCCTTTGTGATCACTTCAGGTCTACATCTGTATAGGGCTGTGTGATCATGATGCGCACACCTTCAATCTTATGCATAAGTCCATAATACCATTATGACAACTATGTATTGATTTAATATTGATTCTCTTCCTAGTAAACGATTGGAATGCAAAGCCTGTCACACAGATAAGCTTATTTATACTTTATATATGTACTAGCTGTGCTACCCGGCGTTGCCTAAGTAATACAAAGTTTTTGGACAGTTAACTACAAATTGAATTGAAGACAATTAAATACAAACAATGTTAAATACAAATTTATTTGTATTTAACATACATGTATAACAGCATTTGCCATGCTAACTTTCAAACCACATTTCATAAGAAAAAGGTTTTGTGTAGTTGATATAAATTAATAGAGAAAAATAAAACAACTGTGAAGGTTTTCAAATTTTTTCCATCAACTGTAACTTTCAAACTTCGTATCATGAGGAAAAGGTTTTGTGCAGGACAATTAAATCAAAAATAAATAAAACAACTGTAAAGGTTTTCAAACAACTGTAAGTTTAAAATTTTGTAACTTGAAAGATGTGTTTCGTTGAAATAAATTAAAAAGTAAAACAAAAATGTAAAGGACTTTAAATGTAAATTTGAAATCATTAGCAAGTAATGGCTAAATATAGTTTATTCACTACGATTTCAATCAAAAATTATTTGGTATCCAATTATATGATTTTAGTTCGTTCAGTGTTGGCATGCAAAAATTGGCATGTAAGCTAATATCGTAGGCTATAGGTACAAATCATCATCATTAAAAATAGTGCCAAAGTACTATGCTAACCTTAGTAACTATAGGTACCTACAATGACTTTAGTGAATTTAGTGGTTATGGTCTGTGTGCCCAAGATAATATAACATTACAATGTAATATGTGGAGAGTTCTTACCTTTGAATCAGACGTGTAGCATAAACGCTAAATCTAACTTAAATGAATTTAGTTTACTAAACACCTACTTGAAAGAAGTTTTAGTATGTATTTTAGTAAACTTCAAACTTTTAACATGAACTTTACCATTGCTGCTATATTGCTCAAGGGACAAACTTATCACTCACGGTAAACTCAAGATCACAAGAGACTGTCAGTTTTGTCTCCAGTCACTATATATCAAAAGGGGTCACTTGTCTCCTAGTCGTCTAGTATTCATTTAGCCTGTGGTTCTTTATTCCTAATTGTGTTACTTTACGAATATATAACAATTGCAAAGAATATTTATTTTAACGGATACTGGATATACCGTATAACAGATACGGATAACTCTTCCTGGCAAGTTCAGCGACGTAGATCTTTTAATAACGTATATAATCAGTACACAAATCGCCAAATTTTAGGTTCGGGATAAGGAAAAAAAACAAAGATGCATCGTGTTGCATAAACTTAGGTCCCAAAACTTTTTTGATAAGGGGCATCATAACGCAAGGCTAAAATAATTAGCAAGCGCATGGAGTATGCAGTATATGTAAACGTAACAGATCACAATGTCGTGCTGACTCAGTGGTAGAGAGTCCGAAAAAAAACTTTGTCGATGTATTCGTTGTGAGTTCAATTGCATCAGTATACAGAATTTTAATATCAAGATTTTAAGATCTATTGTTGGAGGGAGACAGTTACTTTCACATTTATATACATGTATATAGAATAGATATGTCTCAAATTTTGTCTCTGTTCAGTGACTCCAGTTATAGCAGTTACAATCTAGGAGTGAAAAACATGCTCCTTACTAGGTTTGAACACACGATGATTGCAACAGCAAGTCTTTAAACAAGCGCACCTAACTAAAAGGCTAAGCCGTTCCTACCATTCCCATCTTCCATATACTGTATACCCTTTTCGCGATGACTCATGCTAAATCATTAACTAATACAGTGTGCCAATAGGGTATGATGCTCCTCTTATTAGATTGTTTTGCCTCATTCTCATTCAAACAAAATGCTTTTTCATCCTCGCCATATTTGGGCGAATTTGTTTTCCGCTCTCAGATATCAACAAAGAATTTTCCTGGAATTAAAATTTGGCAGTTGGTGTACTGATTATGATAAAATAACACAAATGTCAATGTGCTATTTGTCGAAATCCCTTCCACAACGCCTGAAAGAAGTACGATGTTAGCTATTTTAGTTCTGCGTTATTTTCATAAACCTATAATTGACTCTCCAATATAACTATACAGTAATTATTACTGTATAGTTAAAAGGTCTATGGTTATTTATTGTAAGTTGCAGTTTAAACAAATTTGAAAACAGAAAAGCGATAACATTTTAGTTGAAAGTTGAATTTAGTAAAATATATACTAAAATATATTTCAAGTATGTGTTTAGTAGGCTAAATTTATTTAAGTTAGATTCAGCGTTTGTGTTATATATCTGTTTTGAAGGTAAATACTTGCTATGTTACATACTGCGTGTAGTACATTGTAACATTCCATTTTATTGCAGATCATAACAACTAAATACACTAACCTTATTGTAGGTAACTATAGTTACTAAGGTTAACATACTGTTTTGTTACTATTATTTTAATATGTACATTATTTATATAAACTCTTGATGACTTTGCCAGAGAATTTCTGCATTAGATAATTACTATGGGTTTCTATAACATTACTCTAAACAATATTTTCGCCACAATGGAACGAATTATAAACATATTATTGCATGCATGCGTGCATATAATAGCATGCGTAAAATATGCATATATTGGCTATCATGCCTTGACCTATTTTCAATATTACAGTGTGTCACTATGATAAGTGTTCTAGGTAGAGTAGTACTGTCTGTGATGAATGATATGGTACCAGCTCAAGTGTGTCACTATGATAAGTGTTCTAGGTAGAGCAGTACTGTCTGTGATGAGTTATATTATACAAGCTCTAGTGTGTCACTATGATAAGTGTTCTAGGTAGAGTCGTACTGTCTGTGATGAGTGATATGGTACAAGCTCCAGTGTGTCACTGTGATAAGTCTTTTAGGTAGAGTAGTACTGTCTGTGATGAGTGATATGGTACAAGCTACAGTGTGTCACTGTGATAAGTGTTCTAGGTAGAGTAGTACTGTCTGTGATGAGTGATATGGTACAAGCTCCAGTGTGTGATAAGTGTTCTAGGTAGAGCAGTACTGTCTGTGATGGGTGATATGGTACAAACTCCAGTGTGTCACTATGATAAGTGTTCTAGGTAGAGCAGTACTGTCTGTGATGAGTGATATTGTACAAGCTCCAGTGTGTCACTATGATAAGTGTTCTAGGTAGAGCAGTACTGTCTGTGATGAGTGATATGGTACAAGCTCCAGTGTGTCACTATGATAAGTGTTCTAGGTAGAGTCGTACTGTCTGTGATGAGTGATATGGTACAAACTCCAGTGTGTCACTATGATAAGTGTTCTAGGTAGAGCAGTACTGTCTGTGATGAGTGATATGGTACAAGCTCCGGTGTGTCACTATGATAAGTGTTGTAGGTAGAGTCGTACTGTCTGTGATGAGTGATATGGTACAAACTCCAGTGTGTCACTATGATAAGTGTTCTAGGTAGAGTCGTACTGTCTGTGATGAGTGATATGGTACAAACTCCAGTGTGTCACTATGATAAGTGTTCTAGGTAGAGCAGTACTGTCTGTGATGAGTGATATGGTACAAACTCCAGTGTGTCACTATGATAAGTGTTTTAGGTAGAGCAGTACTGTCTGTGATGAGTGATATTATACAAGCTCCAGTGTGTCACTATGATAAGTGTTCTAGGTAAAGTAGTACTGTCTGTGATGAGTGATAAGGTACAAGCTCCAGTGTGTCACTATGATAAGTGTTCTAGGTAGAGCAGTACTGTCTGTGACGAATGATATGGTACAAGCTCCAGTGTGTCACTATGATAAGTGTTCTAGGTAGAGCAGTACTGTCTGTGATGAGTGATATGGTACAAGCTCCAGTGTGTCACTATGATAAGTGTTCTAGGTAGAGCAGTACTGTCTGTGATGAGTGATATGGTACAAGCTCCAGTGTGTCACTATGATAAGTGTTTTAGGTATAGCAGTACTGTCTGTGATGAGTGATATGGTACAAGCTCCAGTGTGTCACTGTGATAAGTGTTCTAGGTAGAGCAGTACTGTCTGTGATGAGTGATATGGTACAAGCTCCAGTGTGTCACTATGATAAGTGTTCTAGGTAGAGCAGTACTGTCTGTGATGAGTGATATGGTACAAGCTCCAGTGTGTCACTATGATAAGTGTTCTATAGGTAGAGTAGTACTGTCTGTGATGAGTGATAAGGTACAAGCTCCAGTGTGTCACTATGATAAGTTTTCTAGGTAGAGCAGTACTGTCTGTGATGAATGATATGGTACAAGCTCCAGTGTGTCACTATGATAAGTGTTCTAGGTAGAGCAGTACTGTCTGTGATGAGTGATATGGTACAAGCTCCAGTGTGTCACTATGATAAGTGTTCTAGGTATAGCAGTACTGTCTGTGATGAGTGATATGGTACAAGCTCCAGTGTGTCACTATGATAAGTGTTCTAGGTAGAGCAGTACTGTCTGTGATGAGTGATATGGTACAAGCTCCAGTGTGTCACTATGATAAGTGTTCTATAGGTAGAGTAGTACTGTCTGTGATGAGTGATAAGGTACAAGCTCCAGTGTGTCACTATGATAAGTGTTCTAGGTAGAGCAGTACTGTCTGTGATGAGTGATATGGTACAAGCTCCAGTGTGTCACTATGATAAGTGTTCTATAGGTAGAGTAGTACTGTCTGTGATGAGTGATAAGGTACAAGCTCCAGTGTGTCACTATGATAAGTGTTCTAGGTAAAGTAGTACTGTCTGTGATGAGTGATATTGTACAAGCTCCAGTGTGTCACTGTGATAAATGTTCTAGGTAGAGTAGTACTGTCTTTGATGAGTGATATGGTACAAGCTCGAGTGTGCCACTATGATGAGTGTACTAGGTAGAGTAGTACTGTCTGTGATGAGTGATAAGGTACAAGCTCCAGTGTGTCACTGTGATTAGTGTTTTAGGTAGAGTTGTACTGGCTGTGATGAGTGATATTGTACAAGCTCCAGTGTGTCACTATGATAAGTGTTCTAGGTAGAGCAGTACTGTCTGTGATGAGTGATAAGGTACAAGCTCCAGTGTGTCACTATGATAAGTGTTCTAGGTAGAGTAGTACTGTCTGTGATGAGTGATATGGTACAAGCTCCAGTGTGTCACTATGATAAGTGTTCTAGGTAGAGCAGTACTGTCTGTGTTGAGTGATATGGTACAAGCTCCAATGTGTCACTATGATAAGTGTTCTAGGTAGAGTAGTACTGTCTGTGATGAGTGATATGGTACAAGCTCCAGTGTGTCACTATGATAAGTGTTTTAGGTAAAGTAGTACTGTCTGTGATGAGTGATAAGGTACAAGCTCCAGTGTGTCACTGTGATTAGTGTTTTAGGTAGAGTTGTACTGGCTGTGATGAGTGATATGGTACAAGCTCCAGTGTGTCACTGTGATAAGTGTTCTAGGTAGAGTAGTACTGTCTGTGATGAGTGATATGGTACAAGCTCCAGTGTGTCACTATGATAAGTGTTTTAGGTAAAGTAGTACTGTCTGTGATGAGTGATATGGTACAAGCTCCAATGTGTCACTATGATAAGTGTTCTGGGTAGAGTCGTACTGTCTGGGATGAGTGTAGCTTGTGAGCGTTTTTGTTGAAGTTTGAGCATTCAGGCGTATGCAACCGATCTACTAGTGAGGTTAAAACTTCATTGTATATTTTTTTTGCAATTTGTTCTGAGTCTCTACTATTTTGTGATCAGATCGCCATGTTTGCCTAAAACGTGGGTGCCATTGGAATAGGTAACTGTTCCGATTTAAAAAAGCTTTGATTTCTAGGCTATTTACAGTGCTAACTTTGTTGTGGATTTGTATAGCACAGTACATCTTTCTCTCTTTTTTCTCACTGTCTTTATCACCCTATTTCAGCCTCCTTGACAGCCGCTATTACATCCTATTACTCCCCCATATTTCGCTATACCCTACCATGGCCAGTATGTGATCACTCTAGGTCCACATCTATGTAAGGTCGTAGAATCATGATGCGCACACCTTCAATATTCACTACGTTTTCATGGTGCACAGTATTGCGATGCAGTCCTCTTCGAAGTTGAGGGAATTGTACATTTCCATGCTGCGCAGTGGTTTTCAGCAAATAGCCAGAGAAGAGAAATTGTATAAATCAAATCGCCTGATGGAGAAATTGAATCGACCATGGATACCGAACGTCAGAAAAGGCCTTTTTATGCTTCTGTCATCATTATATTTTTATTTACAATACACAGTCATCAGGATTTACAAACCTTTACACAATTTTTACAAAGTAATTTATTTTTAACAAGTATTTTTCAAGTAATATATTATTTAAACATTAATTTAGGACTTGCCACCTATTTTTCGAAAAGTGTTAGCATCGATAACAAAGTCCAGGAAAGTAATCACCTCATCATCCTCGTGAATGCAGACCATAATTAAATTTAGGTGAAAGAAGATCAGAAGAATAGAAAAAAAACAGGATTAGCAGGATAACATTTGTACTATTTCATGGCCCTCGAAGAATCCCTCTCCACGGCATGAGAGCTATGCGCAGCCACTGCGCAATTGTTGTTTCCTTGCTGCGAATTTGCATTGGCTTCGCACTGATCAGTGCGCAGTGACTTCAGCGTGAAGACGTCGTTTCCATGATTTGAAAAGGGCGCAACTCCGAAGCACTGCGCATTATGGAAACATAATGATTATGCGTAACATTTTTTCTTCTCAGTTATAGTCAAGCTTACGCTTGACTAATCAGCTTACAAGCTTGTCTCCATGTCTCTTCGTGAATATTTCTTTGTTTTATTTTGGCTGTATAGCCTAAAGTCACGTGGTGCTTTAAAATCATTAGGCTTGCCGCACAGCTAGGGCTTTTTTGCATTCAGAGATAAACATTGCTGTCAATTGGGAAAAACCTTCATCAAGTTTCCACATTTCTTAAAGAAAGGTGAGACAGATATGTAAATCTTAGCTAATGAGATACATTATTATATAATGTTTTTATAGAGTTGAGTTTCTAACATGGTCTAGGTTCTTTTTGTTTTAGCAGGAGTTAACAATTTCTTTCTTGATTTAGCATCAGAAGGAGTTCATCATATCTATACAAAGCTTCTATCTACTGTGAGTATTTCTATAGAAGTTTATAAAGGTCTGTTAAGGTAATGGGCTAAGTTAGCATAACCAAACATCATATTAACCCATGTCTTGTTCACCTAATTACTATGTACCATAACTTATTGAAAAGATGGCTGACTCTGTTATATCAATAATTTCACCTAGTTCTCTTTTCCAACAGGAACACAGTATCACTCCTTCAATGTATTGTAAAGAAGTTATTAGAATATTCACACAAAACTCATATGTAAATATCTAGGTATATTTAGTAAGTAGACTAAGTACTACTATTGTACTGTAAGTAATAACGATCAAAAACTTATTGTAGGCAATTAAACTTAGTAAGTGTAGACTAGGTCATCAACAATCAGAGATAATACTTACCTAAAGTACACATGACTCTAGTAATTTTATGTCTGTTATCGTCTGCTATAGTTATACCTATAGCCAAAACTACCTAGCAAAAGCACATGTCATTTATTTAAAATTAGCCATCTATTCGTAATGTCAACAGAACGATTATTTTCCCAATTGACATAACTTGTTGGGAAATTATATTGGTAAAAGGGTATGAAAAAACATTCTAAAAGATACAGACTTGAAAGAAAGCTCACATGTTACCCATTTGATAATTACTATCAACCATGTTCAATTATTTATTCTGAAAGTTAATCATGGAAATCACCAAAAGAGAACCTCCCAGAGCTTCAATAAGTATTTATTTGTGTCGTGCTTGGAGCGATGTGGCTCACAACTACAGTTTTTCTAGAATATTAAACGGCATTTATAAGTTATAAAATTTATAAATGCCCTTTATAAATTTGAAGCAGTGGCCACAGCATTTATAGCTGCTGTGGCCACTGCTTCAGCCTTCATTGCTATCTCAGTGGTCTTGCCATACCTGTTAGCTTAGTGGAATGCTTTTGTCAGCAGCCATTCTGATAACACAGCAGTCTTTTCATCAACATATTGCCTATTAAATCGTAATTCTTTAGTATGGGGATAATGTCAACTTGCTACCTAACCATATGTAATTGTGACTTCATTGGTGCCCGGATAAAGATATTGTTTAATTTTCAAATAGTTTGTCACGGTTCATGTACCTGAATGAAAGCAGCTTTCTTTGACAGCTTCCTCTAAAGAAATCTCAACTCTCTATTAAAGCAATTCAGCATACTAATAGAGAGACCTTCTCAGAGACCTGAAAGAGTAGAGAGAATGTTCTAGTAAAGTAATCTGTAAGTAGTACATACATATACAAAGTTAGTGATAAATGCTGCTATTAATATATAAACATTATATATACATAAATATTGTTCGATGTTTGTCCAGCTACAGCTGTTGAAATCTGGCAATGGAAAGTCTGCTTAATACAGTCATACTTCGACTTACGAGCTTAATGCGTTCTGAGACTGAGCTCGTGTGTCAATTTACTCGCATGTTGGTACAATTTATTTATATATAGAACAATTAAATATATATTAATTGGTTTCTATACTCTAAAAATGCAAATAAAACACTCAAAACAAGATATTGTAACAGAAAAACATGTTGGTTATTGTCCTAACTTACCATAAGCTTTCAAAAAACAACAAATAAAAACAATACAAGGAAATGTGATTAATTAAAATGTAAAATTAAATACATACAGTAACAGCTAACGCTAACATTTGCCAGGGAAGGAGATATAAGTATTATTCTTCATTACAACAGTTGAATTTGATAAATTTGGATTTTATCAGTCTTAAAAACAAACTTAAAAGCAAACCTAAAAGTAAACTTTCATTTTTTGTGAATAAACTTTCTTCGGCGTTCATAGTTGGAAGTTAGTTTCTTGCTGGTTAGCTAATTTTTCCTTTGTTTCGCTTTCACGACTAGCCGGCCGTTTTAAGATAAACCTATCTAAGGACGTTTGCCTTTGTTGCCCTTTCAACATGTTGCGATTAGGACCAACACTGGTGTCGTCACAAAGGGTTAATGCACGACCACTAGCCAACTTGTCCAAAAGTCTATTTTTATAGATAGCACCAGCCTTTTCACAGAGGCTTTTTCGCCTTTTAACCACCGGCCTTTTCGGCTTTATTGAAACATCGTTTCAGTTACGCTGTCACCGGCCAATTGTTTATTTTTTATCCAATGCCTGAGCAGTCTCTCCATCAGCGGTCGTGAAGATCGCTGCGTCGTTTAGAAACTACTAGCTGCATTACCCGTGTTCGGAAACAGATTTACGTAAAGCAATAGTTTTATTGAGAGTTGTCTTTCATACTGTAAAACAACTCAGAATTTGCAATCTACTGAAATCTTTGTGTCGATCAGACTGCATACACATATGCAGTCGTACATGTCAATAATGTTGGAGCAAACAATAGAAATATGCAATGTGTTTTACAGCTAGTCTACAATGCATCAGTCTCGAACTACTCCAATCGGAGTTTCCTAATTTTGTACACTGAACTGATGATGAAATTGACATTGCTAGGCAAACTGAAGCTCTTCAAACTGGCAGTATTGAAAAGTTTTACATATTTTTAGAAATTTTAGAAAATATTTTGCTATTGCACTGCTAAGCTAGCACCAGCATTTATTGAATTGAGACTTCTACATGCTTAAAACACTAATCATGACTCACCAGTTCTTCGTCTATAACCTGTGTTTTGACATGGTATATACAAACTGTGCAGCAGTAATGTGGTTGTGTTGATAAAATTTATTACAGTATCAATAAAATTTACTATATAAACTACATATATGGCCTATCGCCTTTTCAACGTAAGGCATTACATCTGGGGTATTTTTGTACCTTGGTCCCGTAGAAAAATTCAGCCCTATACTGTGTTGCAGAACTGTAGTCAAGTGCGAAGTTTTCTTCCCATACACAGCGCCTGGTAGCAGCTGCTGTAGTTATTGCATCTTGCTCTTGTCGCCGTTACATCTGCTCTGAAAATTCGGCTCAACGAGCAGCTGTTGTAGCTAGTGCATCATGTTCCTGTCGCCGCTGCATCTGCTCGGAGGTTTATGCACGTCTGGCCGCTGTAGCAGCTGCTCTTAGCCATTTGAGTCGCTGCTGGGTCGGCTCGGCAGTCTCTACACTTTTAGCAGCTGCAGCATCTATTCTGGCATGCTCTCAATGTACCTGTGTTTGTTCAGCGGTTTCTGCTCTTCTAGCAGCTGCTATTCTGTTTCATTGTAGGCGTAGCTTGTTTGCTTTGCAGTTTCTGCACTTCTAGCAGGTGCAGTAGCAGTTCTGTTTCATTGTGGGCATAGCTGTGTTTGCTCTGCAGTTTCTGCTTGTCTAGCTGCTGCTTTGCGAATTCAGTCTCTTTCTCTACGGGAATCAAACTGTTCTTGCATTTGGGCAGTAGGCTTTGTGGGAGGCATTGTACTGCTTCAAATGTGAAGCAGTACAATGCCAAAGTCTAAAAGTGAATGTGATAGTGCGCTTTTTTGTAATATACGCTGCTCGCTTTCTTCTCACCGTCGCCTATCGCAAAGCTCAGAGTACCCGTGCGAGTTTTGTCGTAGCTGTAATTCTGTGGTACTCTTAGCTGAAAAAAAAGTAAAAGTAAGTCAGCTACGGAAAGAAAGGAACATGCTTACTATCATGAACAGTTGCAAATCAAACGAATTTAAGTAGTGGAAGTGTGGCAATTCATAGACAATAGAACATTGAATAAGAAGTACTAACCTTTTCGATGTAAAACGCAGTAGCAGTACCGGTGCGAGTTCTGTAGTAGCTGTAGTTATATAGTACTCGTAGCTGGAAAAAAAGTAACAGCAATTCAGCTGCATAAGGAGATGAAGATGTTTACTATCACAAACAGTGGCAAATCCAACGTTTTTAACCCTTTCACTGAAGTAGACTCATTTATGCGTTTTCTATGGTTTTCTATGTAGACACATTTTTGCGACTTTCCCAGCAATTGCTAGTAATTGAATTTTATTATTCGTTAATAACATAACCAATGATCTTTAAGACTTTTATGGTAGTGACAGTGTTGTCCAAAGATTTCTCTATAAAGTTAGCCTAAAATTTAATTTTGAATCTTTGTTTGAAAATTTCTAACTTAAAAACAACAATTTTTGTGTGTAAGTTTTGAAAACGCCACCGAGTTAAAAAACAATTACTTATGTTGATGACATTAGAGCTGATTCAGATCTTTGTGATTACGCAGAAATAGCAAATAGCAATAAAATAGCAATAGCAGCACTGACTCTGATGGTTGTGAAAGTATTGGTTTTGTAAGAATAAGGAACATTGTAGGGGATTGCTTCGTAGCCTCATATCGCTTTATCAATGCACAGAGTATTGATACAATGATTATTTTGCATAGAAGTGTTTTTTTAACATGTTGGCAAAATATACGATATTGTTATAGATCTTTTTACTGCTTTTATAACTAAGACAATGCTATAACAACACTATATCAAACCTATAGCGTAGTTATCTCAATCAATCACATTACTGATAAATGCAATCAATGTAATAATGCAAAGTACCTTGAGTTCAAATTTCCTATAATTCAAATAGCGTTCTTGAGTTGATCTCAATCCCAGTGCATTCACCACATTGGAAATCCGGACTCTAAAAAAATACTTTTTGTCCACCGAATCTCCTACCTCAGGTTAGTTAGAGACGCTCGGCCAGCGTGTAACAATCTTATTGGATCTTTCCTTAAACCTGGAAGTTCTAGCCTGAGACGGAAAGGTAGAAAAGATGTTGAGTTAGACTGATGATGTCCTTTGATAGAACACCAAGATTCTAGACTACCTCCGCTTTCTAACTTTAGCTTAGTTCATGTTGACACGGTTGCAGCCCATAAATCAATGTTATTGACGGTTTCTCTTCCTATGAATGTTGTGAGCCAACCTCCGCAACATTCTATTGTTCAGAATATATAGATTCCGTCTTATGTTCAATTCAAGCTATTTACTATATAGAGAACAGCGCTTTTCCAGTGGTTTAGATCAGATCAGATTGTTCTCACTGAGTGCCTCCAAAGACAAAAAGACGTAAAAACTCAGTTTCAAGAACCTTTTTTGTTTATTTTTTACTTTTCATTTTATTTTTTTATTTTATTATATATTTATTGACATATATACATGTACAAATCTTTCCGGTTAAATCAAAGAAACTAAACATCTGCACACTCGACATCCCCTCAAAGAACCCTATTTGTTTTTGGCCAAAAGGAGTGAAAGTATTGCCCTGATTTTATAGATGGCGTGTACAATTCCCTATTTTGTCTTGTATCGTGCTGGTTATTGGGAAGAGTAAAAGTGTTTTGAATAACACCAGAACTCAACACTTTGCAATAGAGTTTTATTTGGGCATCTTTTCTACATTCTTGTAATGATTTTATGTTAGTGCTTTCCCTTAATTGTGAAAAGCTTACTGGTGATCTTACGTGGTAAACAGATGTCAGACATTTACTTTGGATTTTCTCAATCATCTTGATATATTTTTTTAAATGTGGGTCCTACACCTGGCAAGCATATTCAAGGCCTGATCGTATCAGAGTCTTGTGTGCCACTAATATTGTCTAAGTGTCAGCTGGTTGCAAGAAACAAATGTTCACATGACCTTCCTGGTACACGTTGGCAGTAAATATTAATTAGATGTAATTTACTACTCATTAATTTATTTAATGAGTAGTAAATTTTATTTAATTCACTACTAATTTTTACTACTAATTTAATTTTACTATTTACTCATATTAATTAAGTTTGCTTCGTACGACCGAATCGAAAAAGAAAAGACCGCTCTAAAATCTATTTACACTACTCATATTTGGGAGTTATCGGTAACTTGATATATCGAGAAGATAACTCCAAAAGATACAATATTATTAGCATATCAGTATTTATCGTCCATCCTTACGATGAATAATAGGCTATGTAAAGAGGCGTGTACTAACCGTAGATTCCCGTTAATGCGCCCTAGCGGTGAAAGAAAAAATCACAGAATAGCCGTGCCCTTATATAAGCCGCATGGCTCACAAGCCATCAGAAAAAAATAGCGGCTAATAGTCCAAAAAGTACGGTACTCTATAAAGCGGACAGACAGATAGATAGGTAGACAACGAATGCCGTTTATATAGTAGACTAGCTGCATTACCCGCCTACAGTAACAGATTCACGTGCAGCATAAGGTTTATTGAGAGTTGGCTTTCATACTGTAAAACAACTCCAAATATGCAGTTACATCTCCCTCTCTCCATCTCTCCCTCTTTCCCCTCTCTCCCTCTCTCCGTCTCTCCCCTCTCCCTCCCCCTCGTTCTCTCCCTCTCTCTCTCTCCCTCTCTCTCTCTCCCTCCTCTCCTCCTCGCTCTCCCTCTCTCTCCCCTTCTCTCCCTCCCTCTCTCTCCCCCTCTCCCTCTTCCCCCTCTCCCTCTCTCTCTCCCCCTCTCCTCCTCGCTCTTCCTCTCTCTCCCCTTCTCTCTCTCCCTCTTCTCCCTCTCTCTCTCCCCCCTCTCCTCCTCGCTCTCCCTCTCTCTCCCTTTCTCTCTCTCTCCATTAGTTCAACGCAATACTTGCGGATAGACAACATTTTTGGTTTTTCTGTCGGGCGTATGAAGAAACAGTTTTCGGCGTGTGCCTACTTTTGAGCAGGTGACGTATAGCTGGTCATGGCTGATGCAGGGTGACAGTAAGTCGATAGCAGCTGCTCTCTTTCTTTTCACAATAGCGTATCGCAACCCTCGGAGTACTCGTGAAAGTTCTGTAATAGTAAGTTACAGTAGGCCTACTCGTAGCTGGAAAAAATTAGTAACTCGACTGCTGAAGGAAATGAACATGACCCACTATCACGAACAGCGGCAAATCCAACGTTATTAAGTAGTGGAGCTGTGGCAATTCATAGACAATACAACATCGTATAAGAAACACTTACCTTTTTGATGTGAAAATTAAGTAGGTGAGAAATGCGTTTTTCCAGTGGCTCCAAGAAACAAACGTTTACGTGACCTTCTCGGTACACGTTGGCAGTAAATATTAATTGCATCTAAATAACTACTCGTTAATTTATTTTATTTAGCGAATAGTACATTTGTATAGCTGTATAGACACCTTTTTATAGGCCGCAGAACTCAGGAAAGGTGCTTTTTAACACGGCAGAAAATTTGCCGCTTAAAAAGCGTGCTAACCGGGGAATTCGGTTAATGCGCCCGAGCGGTTAAAGAAAAACAACAGAATCGCCACACCTTTATATAAGCCGTTTGGCTCAAATCGTCAGAGAAAAGTCGCGGCTAATAGTCCAAATTACGAAATTACGATATTACGAAATTACGATAATTAGTACTCATATTAATTCGGTTGGCTTCGTTCGACCGAATGGAAAAAGAAAGACCGCTCTATAATTTATTTACCGTAACTACACATATCAGTTCAGTTCGCTTCGTACGACCGAAATTCGTATGACGATTATACTGCTCATATTTGGGAGTTATCGGTAACTCAATATATCAAGAAGACAACTCATACTATTAGCATATCAGTGATTATTGTCCATCCCTACGATGAATAGTAGGTTACGTATGTATTATAATAGAGGCGTGTACTAACCGGAGATTCCCGTTAATGCGCCCTAGCGGTGAGAAAAAAAAAACGCAGAATAGACACGCCCTTATATAAAAGTAGCGGCTAATAGTCTGAAAAGTACGGTACTCTATAAAGCGGACAGACAGATAGATAGACAGACAACGATTGCCGTTATATAGTAGACTAGCTGCATTACCCGTGTTCGGGAACAGATTTACGTAAAGCAATAGTTTTATTGAGAGTTGTCTTTCATACCGTAAAACAACTCCAAATATGCAATCTACTGAAATTTTTGTGCTGATCTGACTGCATACACATATGCAGTTGTACATGTCAATAATGTTGGAGAGCCCATTGGAGATATGCAATGTGTTTTACAGCTAGTCTACAATGCATCAGTCTCGAACTACTCAAATCGGCATTGTCCTAATTTTGTACACAGAACTGATAATGAAA
Source organism: Watersipora subatra (assembly GCF_963576615.1). NCBI lineage: Eukaryota > Metazoa > Bryozoa > Gymnolaemata > Cheilostomatida > Watersiporidae > Watersipora > Watersipora subatra. Next base: position 41,635,519 of record NC_088709.1, on the reverse strand, counting down.
TTCACATTGCTAGGCAAACTGACGCTGTTCAAACTGGCAGTATGGAAAAGTTTTACATATTCTAGGAAACTCTAGAAAATATTTTGCTGTTGCACTGCTTAGCTATCGCCAGCTTTTATTGAATTGAGACTTCTGCATGCTTGAAACACTAATCATGACTCACCAGTTCTTCGTCTATAGCCTGTGTTTTGACATGGTATAATATACAAACTGTGCAGCAGTAATGCGGTTGTTTATAAAATTTATTATCAATAAAATCTACTATATAAACTACATATATGGCCTCTCGCCTTTTCAACGTAAGGCGTTACATCCGGAGCATTTTTGGACATTCGTCTCATAAAAAAATTCAACCCTATACTGTGTTGCAGAACTGTAGTCAAGCGCGAAGTTTTCTGTCCATACACGGCGCCTGGTAGCAGCTGCTGTAGTTAGTGCATCTCGCTGTTGTCGCCGTTTCATCCGCTCCAAAAATTCAGGTCGGTGAGCAGCTGTTGTAGCTAGTGCATCATGTTCTTTTCGCCGCTGCATCCGCTCGGAGGTTTCTGCACGTCTGGCCGATGTAGCGGCTGCTCTGAGCCGTTTGAGTTACTGCTGGGGTCGGTCTAGTAGTCTCTGCACTTCTAGTGGCTGCAGCATCTATTCTGGCCTGCTCTCGGTTTCTGCTCTTCTAGCAGCTGCAGCAGCAGTTCTGTTTCGTTGTAGGCGTAGCTGCATTTGCTCTGCAGTTTCTGCTCGTCTTGCTGCTGCTTCGCAAATTCGATCTCTACCGGAATCAATCTGTTTTTGCGTTTGGGCAATAGGCTTTTTGGAAGGCATTGTACTGCTTCAAGCATTTCTAACATTGAATGAGATGGTGTGCTTTTTGTAATGTACGCTGCTCGCTTTCTTCTCACCGCTGCCTATCGCCAGGCTTGGAGTGCCCGTGCAAGTTCTGTAGTTTCTGTAGTTCTCGTAGCTGGAAAAAAAAGTAAAAGTAACTCAGCTGCGGAAGGAAATGAACATGTTTATTATCACAAACAGTGGCAAATCCAACGTTTTCAACCCTTTCACTGAAGTAGACTCCCTCATGCGTTTTTTATGGTCGACCGCCATATACACATTTTTGCGACTTTCCCAGCAATTGCTAGTAACTGAATTTTATTATTCGTTGATAACATAACCAACGATTTTTAAAACTTGTATGAAGTGACAGTGTTGTCCAAAGATTTCTCTATAAAATTAGCCTAAAATTTAATTTTAAATCTTTGTTTGAGAATTTCCAACTTAACCACTTCGGGTGCATGCACCGCTATAGCGGCTTCGAGTATATTCTTCTCAAGTTCATTAGCCAGTTTTAGACTTTGCGTAGTTGCATTACTCATCCATCTATATTTAGAGCCTGCTTACAGTTACACTCTATCTACAAAGCTAAGCATGACCTTCAGACATGTTTGCAGACATCGGACTGGTCAAACAGCTATGGTCAAATGAAAGAATTTCAAGTAATTTGGGTTCAAAGTTCAACATTTCGATCAGTTAGTAACAACGCGTAGTAGCTATTAGTTGATGCGTATAGGCTTCAATTCAGCAATAGAAATGGCAGACTTCAAGTAGAGTGGTGACGAAGATAAGTTAACAGCTATGGAAGAGACTGTAGATTGCATTGTATACGCAGTATGTTTTAATTGTTTGTTATTATATATACTTTTATACGTTTTCATGCTACCCTTATTCATCAAATATGTTCGTAGAACACGAATTTTAATAAAACCGCTATTTCATGCTACTTTCAATATTTATTAGTTTTAATTTTTGAAATAAAGATAATACGATCAGATACAGAATTTTCTTTGCTTTCCAAAAGTATAGGTGTTCTATGTAAAAATGTGAGTGCTTCTACGGTTAAAATGACTTTTGTTGACCCATGTCATAATCTGTAGAGCATCATGATTTAATTGTACCTGAACGCGAAATTGGATTATGCAATTGTACCCGAAGTGGTTAAAAACAACCATTTTTGTGTAAGTTTTGAAATGCCATCGAGTTAGAAAACAATTACTTATGTTGATGACATAGCTGATTCAGATTTTTGTGATTACACATATAATTAGAATAGCAATAGCAGTAATAGCAATAACAGTAAATAGCAATAACATACAACAATACTAACCTTTTCGATGTAGAAATTTAGTAGGTAAAACGCAGTAGCAGTACCCGTGCAAGTTCTGTAGTAGCTGTAGTACTTGTAGCTGGAAAAGAATAAAAGTAACTCAGAAGGAAGTGAACATGTTTACTATCACAGACAGTGGCAAATCCAACGTTTCCAACCCTTTCACTGAAGTAGACTCATTTATGCGTTTTCTATGGTCGACCGCCGTAGACACATTTTGCAATTTTACCAGCAATTGCTAGTAACTGAATTTTATTATTCGTTGATAACATAACCAACGGTCTTTAAGACTTTTATAGTAGTGACAATGTTGTCCAAAGATTTCTCTATAAAATTAGCCTAAAATTTAATTTTAAATCTTCGTTCGAGAATTTCTAACTTAAAAACGAAGATTTTTTGTGCGAGTTCATTAAATGCGTCCGAGTTAAAAAACAAATAACCACTTATGTTGATGACACATGACAGATAATTAAAATGCACAAAATATAGATACAACGATTTTTTGTATAGCAGTGCTTGTTAAAATGTTGGCAAAATGAAATATATAACCAAAACAAACGTTCTAGATCGAGTTTGAAATTGAAAAAATAATGTATACATATTAAGCAATATCGGCAAAATGGCTGGCAGTAGGCCGATAGCTAAAATTGTACACGGATGCAAGTGAAAGGGTTATGTAGTGAAAGTGTGGCAATTCATATACAATACAACATTGATTAAGAAACACCTACCTTTTTTATGTAGAAATGTAGTAGGTGAGAACTGCGTTTTCCCGTGACCGCAAGAAATCAGCGTTCATGTGACTTTCTCATTACACGTTGGCAGTAAATATTAATCGCATGTAAATTACTGTTCATTAATTTATTTTATTTAATGATTAGTACATTTGTATAGCTGTATAGGCTGCCGAACTCAGAACGGTGCTATTCCACACGGCCGAATTTTGCTGTTCCGAACGCGCCAATGTCGTTGGGCGCCGTAAAGAGGCGCGCTAATCAGATATGATGTGCTCTGTGTAAAACTATTAATAGGTTATGTAAAGTAAAGGTGTGTAGTAACCGGAGAATCCCGTTAACGCACCCTAGATACCTAGTAGCGGCTAATAGTCGGAAAAGTACGGTACTCTATAAAGCGGACAGACAGATAGACAGACAGATAGACAACAATTGCCGTTTATATAGTAGATGGTTAGTCCTTTTGCAAACTAAATGCCCTGAATATAACCCTTCGGTTTGATAATTGTCGATGTATTTTGTCATATTGCTGAGCTAGATCAATCACACATACACATTTTGAATATTTTACAATAATTTTCCGTTTAATATCAATTGTTATCATTTGCTTTTTCTTTCCATTATCTTTCATTTTACTTGCAAACTTTCGGTCTACGCACCATACTTTTAATTCACATAATTCTGCACTGCAATTTGCGCGCAAAAAAACACGGTACCAAAGTATAACCTGAGTAGTGGAAAAATACAGAGTGATGTTGTTCTCATAAAAGACCTCCGACATACTTTGCAACTGACTCACGTGCTCGTATCTAAAACATTGTTCGTATGCTAGTGCTAAAACTTGCTTAAAAGCTGGCTCGTATCTCAAGTTTCTCGTACGTTAGAGCACTCGTAAGTTGAAGTATTACTGTACTGGATTTCAATTCAAGACAATCGTTACCACAAGTTTGTAGACTAACCACCTAACCACAAGCGCACCTAACCACAAGGTTAAATCCTGCTTACCATTCCCATAATATCATATATTGTAACCCTTTTCGCTATTGCACATGCTAAATTATTAGTTAATACAGTGCGCCCATGAGTTATGATGCTCCAATTGTAAGATCTTTTTGCCTCATTTTATGAAACGCAATGCTTTTTTGTCTTCGCCATACTAAGGCAAATATTTTTCCACCATACGACATCAGCAAAAATTTATCCTGAAATTAAAATTTGGCAGTTGGCGTACTGATTCCGACAAAATAACAAAAATCTTGATATGCTATTGGCCAAAATCCCCACCATGTCTAAAAGAGATATATGTTGCTTGCTTTCTTATTTCAGCGTTATTCGTTTTAAATTATAGCAAATAAATTTTAAAACAGGTAAGTGATAAAATTTTGACAAATTTGAAGATTAGTTTAGTAAAATGCGCTTCACTAAAACTCAGCTTCAAGTATGTTTTCTGTAAGCTAATATTATTTAATTTAAAGTCAAAATTTATGTTATACGTCTGTCTGTCTGTCTGTCTCAGTCGGTAGTCCTTCCTATGGTACATACTGCATGCAGTACATTGTAATGTTACATTTCTTTTGCAGATCATAACCACTAAATACACTAAAGTTACTGTAGGTTACTATAGTTATCAAGATTAAAATATTGTTTTGCTACTAATTTTTAATATGTATATAAAATTTTGAGGATTTTTACCAGGGGGTATTTGCATTACATAATTACTATGGGTTTCTATACCAATCTATAGGATATTTTTGCATTTCGATGGCAACACTAAAACAAATTAAAATCATAAAATTGTAAAGCTGTAATTGTTCATTGTAAGCGTAGCAAAATAGTCTTTATTTAGCCATTACTTGCTAATTATTTCACATTTAAACAATAAAACCACTTTACAATTGTTTTATTTTTCCCTTAACTCATTTGAACGGCGTAAAACCATGTTCTCAAGATATGAAATTTGAAAGTTGGAATGGTTCGTTATATGTTAAATAAAAATAAATTTTCTGTGCAAAGACTTTTTTATTACTTGGCCAAAGCCGGGCATTCAGCTAATATATATATATATATATATATATATATATATACAACATAGCAACATAACAAACATCACAGAAGACGAAAAGGCAATCATACTACATGCAAAAAGATCGCTTGTATTTCACAACGACACGGCCTGGTCAAAGAAGAACTCTAATAAATTGTTTGACGTGACTATGGGTAGCTACGACGGAGCGGAGACTTGTGAACTAGTAGGGACTTACTTACTGACCCAAATACCCAAAGAATTGACTTGCAGCATTGGACTATACAGAGACGACGGACTTGCGGTTTGCAAGGGTACACCCCAAGCTATAGAGAGAACAAAGAAACTAATATGCAACATATTTAATAAGAACAACTTGAAAATTACTATTGAGGCGAACAAACGATCAGTGAATTTTCTTGACGTAACTTTAAATCTACAAGATGGCAGCTTCAAGCCTTTCCAAAAATCCGGCAACACAATACTATATGTGCACAAACAAAGCAACCATCCACCTTCCATATTGAAAAACTTACCAGACAACATAAACAAACGATTAAACGCACTTTCATCAGATGAACAACAATTTAACAGCACAGTGCAACCATACCAAGAAGCACTCCACAAGAGTGGATACAACAACAAACTACAATATGAAACCAACATGAATAAACCTAAAAAACGTAACAGACAAAGAAAAATTACATGGTACAACCCACCATTCAGCGCCAATGTTGCAACCAATATTGGACAAAAATTCTTCAACATAGTTACAACATGTTTTCCAAAGAAACACCCACTCCAAGCAATATTTAATAGACAAACCTTAAAACTGAGCTACTCAGTAATGCCAAACATGAAAACAATCATTGATGGGAGCAACAAAACCCTTAATAAAACCAGTACACTACAAAAAGAAGACAATGAAAAAAGTTGCAATTGCAGACAAAAGAACAACTGCCCTTTGGAAGGAAAATGCAAAGCCAAAAATGTGATATATCAAGCAACAGTCAGCAACAATACAAACAACCACATAGCGACCTACATAGGACTTTGTTCAACCGAATTCAAAACTAGATACAGCAACCATAAAGCCTCGTTTAACCACAAAAACAAACAACACCACACAGAATTGAGCAAACACATTTGGAAGTTGAAAGAAAACAACTCAACATACAACATAACATGGAAAATATTAGCTCAAGCACAACCATATACAAACAAGACAAAACGATGCAAATTATGTTTACTTGAAAAATACTTCATAATATGCAAACCACACTTAGGCACATTAAATAAAAGAAATGAATTGACTTCTAATTGCAGACATGCTAGGAGTTATCTTCTCGGTTACACTTAGCACTAAATTACATGATTAACACAGCGAACCCATTTCTGATATTTTGGCACATTCGGTAAAGCTTTTCATTTTAGTACAATTGCGTCTGAGGAGTGCTTCGCACGAGACAGATCTGTAACGCAAATACTAAAAGTTTACTTTTTTCGCAATAATTTTTCAAATATATATATATATATATACATGTATATTATGTATATGTATATATATACATGTATATTATGTATATATATGTATATAAATGTATATTATGTATATATATGTATATATATATGTATATATACATTTATTTATATATATATATATATATTAGCTGTGCTACCCGACATTGCCTGGGTCTTAAAAATCAGCTTATAAACAATGAGAGGTAATGAAAGTTGCCTGCCACATGCTATTAGCCTAGCACATTGCCAATGAAAAATTTGCATAAGCTTACTAATAAGGGCTACCAGCTTCTCATGATGTTACGCCATAACTTTGCATCATGGTGCAAAGCGTTAGGGTATTTGCTCTCATATTGCGACATGCTGCCTAATGAATCTATCAAGTTTGTGTGGCTGAATTAGTAAGGCATTGGACTGGTGAACTGGAGGGTCTGAGATCAAATCTTCTGCACTAAGGATTCTTTATTCCAAAATATTAATAGCTATAGCTGAACGTAATGAAGGACGACAAAAAACAGATGACAAACTTTGAGAAATATGCATACATTTTTCAAAGTATATATATATAAAAAAGTGGAGAAATATCTCCCTTTTGGAGAAAAGATTGAAAAATGCTGGGATGTAAAACAGCTGTAATTCCCCTGCGCCTAAAATGTGGCTTACCCAGATACCTGCAGCAATCAACTCAAGTGAGTTGCAGAAAATTAAGCTACTTGGAACAGCTAAGATCTTGAGGCGAGTACTCTATCTAACTCCCAGGTCTCTGGTAGGAGACCCGAGTTTGAGCACAATTTACCACCCGTATGGGTTAACCGGGGTGAATAAACAATTTTTTTATATATACCGAACAACCTGTAAACCTGTAAACATATATATATACATATAATAAATATTTATATATAGCGTAAAAGCTCTAATTGAACGCCACCTCTATTTGAACGCCACCTCTATTTGACCACCACTATAAGAGAAGGGATGAGAAATAGAGCGCCACCCTATTTTTGAACGCCTCCTCCATTTGACTGCTACTTGGACTATCTTTGGTTTTTATGAGCCCATAATATCAAGGGATCAGTTGAAAAGAGTTCGCAAAATCATATTATTAATTAAACGTGTACATTAATAACAATCAATTCTCTCGTGGTCCAACTCTAACACTTTTTTCATTGAAACTTTGAAATTAACACCATAAAAATAATCAATAATGGTATAATAATCCAGGATAATAGTAGTTCCTTGTTTAATGCTGTCTTAATACTTCGAAATACATAGACATAAATAAAAAACGGCTTGCAAGTTTTGGAACAAAAGGTTAGGTTTAGCGAGCAAAACCTTTACGCGTTGCATTTATGCTAAGTCCTTTGCATACAAGTTTTGCTTTGCCAAAAAATTGTTTGAACACTAATATTGACTAGTTCAGCTGTTCAGAAGAAGAGTTTAGGTAAAAAGATATTATGGAAAATGTTGGACAACTAGAAATGATTGTTCCATCGAAAGCAACAGCCAGAGCGCAGTTATCCGAGCAAACGATGCAAATGTTATTGTTTTAAAAGCGTTCATTTTTGTTTCATCTATGTCACTTGTTCATGATTATATATTTGTAAAATTTAGTAGATTATCAATATATAACTTATCAATTTGCAAATTTATAGCATATTATTTGATAGCATCATTGCAGTAATCTGGTCATACAATTGATCGAGGCTCATAACTCCTTTCATACTTCATAGCTTTCCATTGCACATAAAAAGCTAGTTTTGCCTAGAAACTGTAGTAAACATATCAATGAGTGCAATGAGTTTTTATGCAACGTAGGTAAATATAAATATAAAATAAAAATATGTCTTCAAATTTAAAATGAATTAAAAATCGAAAGTGCCAACAAATGGTAAAGAAGGACATAGGCTATAATATTATTGCAGGTCAATTGCAAGCAATAGATAACAGCTGGTAGAGATATTTATCGGTTTCCCAGTGCAAATTCCTTAACAGATCTTTGACTAGTTGAAGGTAAGTTAGCAGATTTATTGCATCCAAAAGGTTTAATGTCGCTCCACCACAAAAAAAGAGCAAAATATAGGCGAGAATCGCTTCCCCGTAATAGGGCTAAATTTATCTTCCCAAAATTTTGACGAGTCATTGGAAAAATACTACACGCCAGCCTCTATTTGAATGCCTCCTTCAGTTGACACCACTATAGAAGAAAGTTTGAAAAATAGAGCCATAGCGCTCAATTAGAGGTTTTACGGTATGCGTATATATGTACTATATATATCATATATATATTGTATATATAATATATATTCTGTATGTATACTTTATATCCATTATATAATATATATTCAATATACATACGCTATATCCAATATATGTACTATATATCCCGTGTATATAATAGGAAATATTGTAATATTGTAGGACATATACATGTATATGTCCTATTATACCTTCCATTGGATGTACATAATAAATATCGAATATATACTGCATACATATATGATATATGGTGTATATATAGGATATACCATAAAATCTCTAATTGAAAGCCATTATGCTCTATTTTTAACCCTCTCTCTTTAGTGGCGGGCAAATAGAGGTGGCGTTCAATTGGAGTGCGGCGATCAACTTTTCAACTAGCTAGTCAGAATTTCGGGAGAATGCATTGGGTTAATTTAATTAATGATAGCATCTAGTATATAATTGTACTGCAAAAATATAATACAAAACAGCATAGTGATTAATGATAAGTAATCAAAAATTCCCAATTGAAAATCAATTGACACATCACTGCTACAATCGTCTTTGTCATTCTCAAGACCTTCTGTATTAGCTTTGAATTGTTGAATAATTCCATTTGCATTGATAATGCCAGCATTAGTCCACTCTTGTTGGAAAAGAACCGGACCGGTGTTAATAGAGCTATCTTATCTACAGTAATGAATCTTTTGATTTTCAGGCCACCGAGAGTGTTGATTAACCCACATCATTTAAATGACTTGACGATTAGATCATTGGGCAATTGACGTCACTCATCGACTATCCATTTCAAATAGACTTCTATTGATGGGGTTTGCATGTTTTCGAATGCTGTGTAACTCCTTTATCTATGCACCATCCAATTTTCATAAAACTGTCTGATTTTACGCTTAAATGGGGAGTTCCAGTACATGTTGAAGTCTGTGTGAACTTAGTGCAGCCTCCTGGTATAACGGCCGTAACAATACGGAATTTCTTTAAGTGTTTCTTTGTGGCATTGCTGATATGACATTTGTACGAATCCCAGACAAGGAGGCTATTTCAAAACAAAGAATAGCCCAAGATATTTTTGCAGAAAAGCTCCATTCAGATCGTCATTGAAAAAAGAGCAACCGGCACAACACAGACAGAGAGTATGCTTGAACTTGTCGAGGATTTCTTTAAATGGTCGCTTGTTGGTTAGCAGAACAATTGTTACGTCGACAATTGAATATGTCGGATCTAGCTATCAACATTACAGTAACATGTAGCTTGTCATGATTGCTTGTCTTTACAGGAACCTTTCCAAATCCCTTACATAAATACTGCTTGTAATATAATGTATACATATTATTTATATGTACATGTATATATTACAAGCCTTTTAAGAGTTAGATTGTTCGAACAGTCCAAATAGATAGTAGTCTTATCAGCAGCATAGATGCATGTATAATTTGATGATTGACGCTGCTGTTCAACAAATAGTAAGTAATTAATTATTTTGTCGGCCTACTCTTCTGGCTCCGTTTGGCAAGTAGTTGTTGTACGGTGTGAGGCTAAGTAGTGACAAAACAAAAACTTTTCTAACCAGCCGTCGCTTGCTTGGAAATCTTTATCCGTTGCAAATGTGAGCGCTTCTCTCTAAATCATTGTATGACTGACGTCGCTGACGAACCCAGCTGATGACCTTCTCATCAAAATACTTTTTATGCTGAGGAGGTCTTGCCCCTTGAAGTCGTTTGCTCAACACTATAGCATAACAAGTTTTCAACTGTGCTTCGAGTTTTGCTTTTTGTCCAATTGTTTTCATACGATCAAAGAGCCTTCTTATTTTTCGCAGCCTTTGTTTTATTATATTTTTTAGTGTACAAAGCAACATGCAGCTTAAATTGCAGATCATATTTAGTTCTCAAGATTCTCAATCTAGCAGTCTTCTGTTTGCATGATCTATAAGTGTTTACCACGTTTGATTTGTGATCAATGTATGGTATATTTGATAGTAAATCTCAGTCTCAAAGTTAATTGAAACAGCAGCAGGTAGGATCTATTAATCCTATTGATCAAAAGTAATACTTTTAATCATTAATTAGTACAGTGGTGTTCAAATGGAGGTGGCGTTCAATTTGAGGGTGACTTTTCTTTTTCCAGCCCTTCTTCTATAGTGGTGAATTGGAGGTGGTGTTCAAGTAGAGGGGATGTTCAAGTAGAGGTTTTATGCTATACCTTATACAAAGTTATACAAAGATATACAAATTTAATTCAATCTGATATTCTTTTTATGTCAAAACTGCTGTACATTGAAGCAAACATTTTTTAAACATACAGTCAAACATGGATAACTCGCCCATGGATAGCTCGAACACATGGTTAATTCGAACGGTTTCTTTGGTCCGTTCCCACGTAATGATAAATTGCTATAGATAACTCGAACTCAACACTGTTAATTCGAACTGTTTTTTTGCCCAACGGCTACCGAAACGGTTGTTATCGCTTTAGAAAATCACTTTATTCAAAGCCATAGAGGTAAACCTCATCTTTTCGTAATTCATAAGTGTCGTTATTACAACCATCGGCAAAATATTTTTGTCAACGACTTTTCTAAAGGTTTCGTGAAATTGGAATAGAATTGGAATTTGTTTTGTATGTGCGTGGCGAAAACCCTTGAGTGCGTGACCCGGCTAGCCCGTGATGAATAGTTTTCCGACGTTGATTCCGTGTTGAATCAACGTCGGAATGTTGAATGTTTAAAACGTCTTAAAAATTGTTGTAATTAAACGTATACGCTGTCTTAGCTAAAAAAACTATTCATCGTTTGACCTAAACACAGAATACGTGTGTACATTCAATAAGTATCCATTCAAAAAGCATGAGTGATATACAATGTACCGTAAAACCTCGTAAAACTTTTAATTGAACTGCCTCGGAGTGTTGCTTTTAACGAATCCCAGGTAAAATAAGGTAATCTTTGCATAAACTTCAGGAAAAATTGGCAAAATTAATCATGGGTAAAACGCTCAAAAGAAAAAGATGTACAGTCAAACATGGATAACTCGAACTTCACGGGACCGAGCAAAAGTGTTCGAATTATCAGAGCGTTCAAGTTATCAGAGCACTGTCACAAGTCCATGTATTTACTTATTTATTATTAGATACATGTACATATACAAACTATAATATAAATCAAAAGCACAAAGGGCTTGTTCCAAATTAAATGCTTCTAATTTAAAGGTTAAAACGTTTTTATCAAAAAGTATAGAGATTTTTCTATCACTTGAGATTGGTTTGTTGTTTGAGGTGATGTTATTGCCAGGGCGTTTTTTAGATTGAAATTGGCAAAACTTGATCGTTGTTGAAGTGCTCGAAAGAAAATACATCTTTTTTTTTAGCATTTTACCCAAGATCAATTTTGCCGATTTTTCTTGAAGTTTATGCAAAGATGACCTTACTTTACCTGAGATTCGTTAAGAGCAACAATCCGAGGTAGTTCAATTAAAAGTTTTTGAGGTTTTACGGTACATTGTATATCACTCACGCTTTTTGAATGGATACTTATTGAATGTACACACGTATTCTGTGTTTAGGTCAAACGATGAATAGTTTTTTGTAGCTAAGACAATGTGTACGTTTAATTACAACAATTTTTAAGACGTTTTAAACTTTCAACATTCCGACGTTGATTCAACACGGAATCAACTCGGAAAACTATTCATCACGGGCTAGCCGGGTCACGCACTCAAGGATTTTCGCCACGCACATACAAAACAAAAACAACATGCTGTTTTTGTTTTGTATGTGCATGGCGAAAATCCTTATGCGCGTGACCCGGCTAGCCCGTGCTATTCATCGTATAGCAGTATAAATCCAATTTCACGAAACCTTTAGAAAAGTCGTTGACAAAAATATTTTGCCGATGGTTGTAATAACGACGCTTATGAATTACGAAAAAATGAGGTTTACCTCTATGGCTTTAAATAAAGTGATTTTCTAAAGCGATAACAACCGTTTCGGTAGCCATTGGGCAAAAAAACAGTTCGAATTAACAGTGTTGAGTTCGAGTTATCTATAGCAATTTATCATTACGCGGGAACGGACCAAAGAAACCGTTCAAATTAACCATGTGTTCGAGCTATCCATGGGCGAGTTATCCATGTTTGACTGTATTTTCTTTTGAGCATTTCAACAACGATCAAGTTTTGCCAATTTCAATCTAAAAAACGTCCTGGCAATAACATCACCTCAAACAACAAACCAATCTCAAGTGATAAAAAAATCTCTATACTTTTTGATAAAAACGTTTTAAACTTTACATTAGAAGCATTTAATTTGAAACAAGCCCTTTGTGCTTTTGATTTATATTATAGTTTGTATATGTACATGTATCTACTAATAAATAAGTAAATACATGGACTTGTGACAGTGCTCTGATAACTTGAACGCTCTGATAAGTCGAACACTTTTGCTCGGTCCCGTGAAGTTCGAGTTATCCATGTTCGACTGTATTGTGCATTTTGTTTTATTCAAAGTTACTCCCAAAGCAACATGTCAAATATATTATGTACTTTTCATATGTGTTATATACATCTCATAGATTTTATGTAGATGTCATATATATAAATGCATGTCAAACTTGATGTGTACGTGTCAATCATGCTACATACATATAAACTGTGTTATGTGAATCTTATATGTATTATGAACTGTAAGGTCCTCTGTTTTAAGGATTATTAACTATAAGTGCTGGATTGGTGGTTCAAATAGTTGATTTATGACTTTCGGATTTAGAGGACTGTATTTTAGGTGTAGATTTAATGTCAAGAATTAGACTGGTTTTTTTTAGTTGAAAACTTAAAACAGATTATATTTATTAAAAATTCAAACTTTCAATAGCAAAAACATAAAATATATAAAGGCTAATCAAATCAATGGCTGATGCCAATTGTGCAAGTCTAAAAATATAAAAAGTAATACAAGAGCAGAATAATACCGTAAAAGCAGAGTAAAATATGGAAATCAAATTGTTTCTGATCTACGCAGGCTTATATATGTTTGCCTAATCAGTCAGGCAATCGTCACATCCGTAGATCCCAGACGATTGGGCGCTGCAAAGCTTCCTAGGCAGTAAGCGAGTAAGTACAAAGAAGCAAATAACATTTATGCTATGCAGTGAAATAGCAGGTGCTAGAAGTTGGAATAACAAATCGGCGTGTCTGGCTACCAAGAGTCCAGAAAGCTGTTTCCTAATCATATCAAAAATGGTTAGATAAAAGGGGATGAGTGGTTCCGTAAGAGGTGTATAATACTCTTACGACAGGATGCATAAATACTAATATAGAAGTTGAATAACATGATGAGTTCCTTTGTTTTACAATGATAAGGTATTCATGGGCTGAGTAACTAAAAATTACAAATGCTGGGCGCTTCACAGTACATATCATAGATGTCAATGTTATATGGCAGTTTAAGCTCAAACATTCCAAATTAACCTTTATGGAACATTTTTATGACATTCAATAACAATTGTCTGTAACAACGTTATGATAACGCTAACAAAGTTTATTCCTGTAACATTCTGTAATACGTTACGATAATATTTTTGCACAACATTCTGCAAAATATTCCTGCAACATTGTTATTACATAATACAATAGTGATCACCAGATAATGTTTGTAGAAAGTTATGAAAAAGTTTGCTTGGAATGCTATTTTACACGTAACGTTACGGAATGTCCCAAGAATGTTAATGTTAATTGGGCTGTTAATTTATGACTGGCTTTAGCAAGAGACATGCAGGTTGCTGTCATACCACATCCAGTCATTTTTGTTTTCTAAGCTAAACTGTGATGAGAAGAGAGTTGGTTCCTAAATTATTTTGGTTTCATCTTAGTTGTTATTTTGTAGCACTTGATGGGTGACTTTCCATATTTGGAGTTTTTGACTAGATCATACTTATCACAAGCGAAAACCTCTGGTCACTGGAGACATTACCTTCAGGTATGTTGTTTTGTTTGTAAAACTTAACTTAGATTAGACGTTAATACAGTGATGGTTCAGAAAACTAAATCTATTTAGTGAGTGTGTGAACCTGTTTTGTTAGTGATCTTACTAGTAAAAGGTTCAAATACGATTGAGTTAATGTTTATTGAGTATGTTTTTTTCAGTGACCTCACTAGTAAGAATTTTCAATATGATTGAGTTAATTTATACAAGATAAAAAGTCATGACTATTTAGCTCAAGATATAGAGTGAAGATGATTTAGATTTGTTAATGGTTCAACAGGAAACATTTGAAACTGTGCTCTAATGTAAAAGTTTACTAGTGTACCTTATATTTACAATGTTCTTTCTAAGAATACTTTTTTGTAGGCTCAGGGGCTAGCAAACTGTTGCTTCTCATATGATCCAACAGATGATAGACAGAGACTTGTCTATGAAATAGAAAAATGCTGGTACCATAATAAACACCCCCTCGATTATGAAGAGTTTCGGAAGCTTAACAGCGAACACAAGCTATTGCTTGGAGATTACAGAAGATTGACCAAAACTGAATTTGAGACTTTGAATAGTTTTGTGGAAAAGTTTGATATCGATGACTCATTCTCTGAGACCAATCTGACTCATGCCAAACAATTTTCTGACAAACTGTTTTCTATAAGTGAATCATGCAGTAAAAACTTTGTAAAGTTTTCACGGAAGATTATCGAATGTAGTTACCAACTTGTCAAAAACCGAGGCTATCAGGCTCCTTGCAAATTTTCAGCCATTGCTTTAGGGTCAGTTGCCAAAGGAGAGGCAACACCATATTCTGATTTAGAATATGCATTCATCGTTGAAGAAAATGATGGGTACTTTGAGAAGCTTGCAATGGACACATACTTCAGAATAGGAAACCTGGGTGAATCTCCGTTGAAAGGTTTTGACATCAAAGAACTTGCGTTACCGCACAACCTCCATCTACGGGAAAATGTTTTTGTGAAACCAGGTTATCGCATCGATGGGATAACAAAAAACTCTGGAAACATACCGACCGGAAACGGCAGTGATGATGGTCAACGACTAACATTTACATTGGATGAGCTGAAGGAACTTTATGTGAAATCCGCTGAGGCTCCTTCTGATGGATTTGCTGGGGACAAATCTGATATGCTCTCATCTTCCATCCTTCTTTTCACAAACGAGGCAAGTGCAGATAATGATTCTCTGCTTTCAGCATTCTCCAAAACAAGGCATGACTATGAGTGTACTGAAGCCAGTCAAAATGAAACTGTTATTAGAAAACGTTTCGAGTTTTTCACTCAAGACATGAGAAAATACAGTTTCTTACCCGAGTTTATCCGGTATCAGCCACCAGAGAATCGTGATATCAAAGTCAAAGCAGACATTTTTCGATATCCTACTCTACTCGCAAATAACCTTAAGATGTGTTTGTGGTTAAGTACTGGCACCTCTTGGGAACACTATGAATGTCTACACAAGCAAGGTATGCTCTCAGATGATAACCATATGTACCTAAGCATCATACTGGCATTATCTATCTATATACGAACTGCATCCTATTTCAAAGAGGGTTGTCAAACAGAATCAATTCGAGTTGATTCAGAAATTAATCCAGATGCATCTTCACAGTACTATGTTCCAGCAAATCTCTTTGTGTTCCTTGGATGCCTTCTTATCCCAGTCAAACAGTCAATTGAGTCCGCACTAGGGAAAATTGAAATGTGTAGTACTAGTTCAGTTTATCAAAACAACTTAGCAGAGCAAGTTATAAAAGCGGTTTCTGTCTCTCGAGCAAGTTTGTTGCCTAAGATTCAAGCTCTCTACTTCACCGGTCAATACAAAAAAGCGAAGGATGAATTAAGTAAAGTCGTTGGTAAGCCGATTGAAAGCACAAGCTACTCCGAGTTCTGCCAATGCATAGAGAGCTTAACTATGAAACATAGTACCTCTGCGACACCGCTAGCTTCAACTTCTACGACGCCCAATGAAAGATCGTCGACGCACCGCAAGTATTCCGAACTTAGCGCCTACCTTCTCTAC
This sequence comes from Watersipora subatra, assembly GCF_963576615.1. Taxonomy (NCBI): domain Eukaryota; kingdom Metazoa; phylum Bryozoa; class Gymnolaemata; order Cheilostomatida; family Watersiporidae; genus Watersipora; species Watersipora subatra. The sequence continues at coordinate 41,618,820 of NC_088709.1, read as the reverse complement.
TACACAGATAGTTATGATCGTGCTGTAGAATATTTCAACCAGTTCCTCATGGTCTCCTTCTCCTCTGAGCAGCAAGGACTATGGAGGCTCCTTATTGCACATTGCCATCAAGAGATGGGAGACATGATTACTGCAAAGATATTCCTAGATAAGGTGAGTATTTCATAAGATGCGTAGACTGGGCCACTGTTGTTCCTTCTTTAAATTATTTCATCACTAGCAGCTCAAACTGATGCAATCAAACCTCAACCTATGATCATCTCTATACACAAAATTTGTCAACACACAACATAAGTAAGTAAGATTGCATCTCAACAAACGAAATAAGTTCCAACATGCACCATTTGAAGTTTCTCAAAACATTGTTATTTTTAAATTAAAACTTATGCACGAAGTTGTCCGTAGCATAGTTTGGTTCTACATTGATAGTTAATAGTTACAATGCATGATGGTCTCTCATGATGTGCAAAATACCAATGTATTAGTAACAAATAATAAAAAAGCAAATGTCTTTGGAGTAAATTCTTTGAGAAATCTCTAAAACTACAGTAACTAGTAGATATGATGAGAAAGAACGTGCTATATAAAAAAAGTGGGAAGCGAAAAGACTCACCATGATAAACAAAAATTAAAGTTTAAACACTATTAAATATAAACACACAAACATCTATATATGAATAAGTTTAGTTGAACTACATTTTACAAAATCTGTGTAAGTTTACCTTCATACCACTTTGATGACCTCAAGTAATGCACAATCAAGCTCCTTTGTCACCAAGACTACCTCTCAATTCACTAGTCTCTGAAGCAAAAAAACTTTTAATTTTACCTAATTTAATTGGCTTTTTAGAGACACTATTTTTATATCCAGTTTAGTACATAACTTTATATAATTCATTTTAATACTATATGTTTTTACCTTACATAAGGTTTTGGAAGACGAAGCAGTTAAACGAAACAATACATTCTTACCATAACATATGCTACAATATGGAACGGTTTGACTTATAAAACAATATACAGTTTATTGAAGAATAGGCATTGTTTTGGTTTTTTAAGTTCATAAGGTGCCGGTAAACTGATCATCAAAGTTAAGATAACACCAAATAACCTATAAGAGAGGGAAATTTTGCTTTTTCATACAATTTGATGCAGACAACCTACAACATGCTTAGGCAAGCTACAAACTGTTTGACAGGCTACAAAATGTTTGAGCATGCAGGTTTCCTGCACATAGCTCAGCATATCAACTGTGAATTGCTATGAGATGTTATATAATAGCAGAACAATAAACTGCTGTGAAACTTTTGAGCAAACAGAGACTGTTAAAAACTGCTGATGAAAAATAATCCTTGTTCTACATGTAATCATATTAAAAGTCTATGTTTACATGCTACTCTCACTCTTGGAGCTGTTGGTTTATGTTCACTTGTTACTCTCCCTCTTAGAGCTGTTGGTTTATGTTCCCTTGTTACTCTCACTCTTAGAGCTGTTGGTTTGTGTTCACTTGTTACTCTCACTCTTAGAGCTGTTGGTTTATGTTCACTTGTTACTCTCACTCTTAGAGCTATTGGTTTATGTTCACTTGTTACTCTCACTCTTAGAGCTATTGGTTTATGTTCACTTGTTACTCTCACTCTTAGAGCTGTTGGTTTGTGTTCACTTGTTACTCTCACTCTTAGAGCTGTTGGTTTATGTTCACTTGTTACTCTCACTCTTAGAGCTGTTGGTTTATGTTCACTTGTTACTCTCACTCTTAGAGCTGTTGGTTTATGTTCACTTGTTACTTTCACTTTTATAGAGCTGATGGTTTGGGTTCACTCGCTACTCTCACTCTTAGAGCTGTTGGTTTATGTTCACTTGTTACTCTCACTCTTAGAGCTGTTGGTTTATGTTCACTTGTTACTTTCACTTTTATAGAGCTGATGGTTTGGGTTCACTCGCTACTCTCACTCTTAGAGCTGTTGGTTTATGTTCACTTGTTACTCTCACTCTTAGAGCTGTTGGTTTATGTTCACTTGTTACTTTCACTTTTATAGAGCTGATGGTTTGGGTTCACTCGCTACTCTCACTCTTAGAGCTGTTGGTTTATGTTCACTTGTTACTCTCACTCTTAGAGCTGTTGGTTTATGTTCACTTGTTACTTTCACTTTTATAGAGCTGATGGTTTGGGTTCACTCGCTACTCTCACTCTTAGAGCTGTTGGTTTATGTTCACTTGTTACTCTCACTCTTAGAGCTGTTGGTTTATGTTCACTTGTTACTCTCACTCTTAGAGCTGTTGGTTTATGTTCACTTGTTACTCTCACTCTTAGAGCTGTTGGTTTACGTTCCCTTGTTACTCTCACTCTTAGAGCTGTTGGTTTGTGCTGCTCCAATCAGAACATAAGTTCAACGGCTGTTACTTACCGTTGTCATAGCAACAGTGTGGTGCAGTGAGAGTTATTCATTTAGCCTGTGATTTTATATTCATACTAGGTGAATGCCCGGGGTTGCCAGGGTAATAAAAATGTCTGGACAGAATGTTTATTTCTATTTAACATATAACAACATTTGCCATTCTAACTTTCAAATTTCATATCATGAGAAAAATGTTTTGTGCAGTTGAAATAAATTAAGAGAATATAATAGAAATAAATATAATAGAATAATAGTATAATAAAAAATGAAAACAACTGTAAATGTTGTCAAACTTGTTTAAACAACCTCTAAACTTTATACCATGAGAAAAATGTTTTGTGCAAGTCAAATAAATTAAAAAAACAACAACTATAAAAGGGTTTAAAAGCAAATGTGAAATAATTAGCAAGTAATAGCTAAATTCAGTCTGTTTTGCTACAATTACAATTAAAGATGGTTTGCTAATGATACAATCAATACAAACTGAAAAAACAAAATAAAATTCCTGAATGTGTTGAGTTAATAATAACAATTTTTTCATAGAAGTGTGTGTGCGCGTGTGTGTGCGTGTGCGTGTGTGTGTGTATAAAAAAGGTTACTGTTCCAGCACAAGCTATTCATCAAAACTTTAAATACGATGATACTGGTACCTCTCGACACTGGTACAAATGTAAGAATGAGATATCGTATTGTCTTTGTCTGACCAAACGGAGAGAGAATGTAGAGGCTCTTCCAGCCAAGCTAATACAATTGTTCGCGTGAAAAGAATTGACCGCGATATAGCAATTGAACCTTACAAAAAACTGAAAATAGAAGTTCAAGAAACATCAAAAAGCATCGTGTTTCATGGAGTTAATAGAATTCATAGTTTAAAATAATGCTTTGTTTAGTGTGTGCATACGCTATATGGTATATGATAACGTCTCGGATCAATACCCTTTGTATAGCTCAGGGGAGGAGCGCGTGTATTTAAAACTTACGGTTGCAATCTTTGTGAGTTCAAATCCATAAGATTATGAAATGTTTATTTCAAGATTTTAATAGCTGTAGCTGGCCATACCAAAGGACAGACAGACAACAAACTTTGAGAAATATATATATATATATTTATAGACTAGCTGAACTACCCGGCCTTGCCCGAGTAATAAAAAAGTCTTTGGACAGAACATTTGTTTTTATATAACATCCCGTATACAACATTTACCATTCTAACTTTTAAACTTCATATCATGAGAAAATATTTTTAATCAGTTCAAATGAATTAAGAGGAAAAAGAGAACAAATGTAAAGGTTTTCAAGTTTTTTCAAACAACTATAACTTTTAAATTTTATATAATGAAAGAAGTTTTTTTGTTGAAATAAGTTAGGAAGAAAAATAAAACTGTAAATGTGTTTAAATGTAAATGTGAAATATATAGCAAGTAATGACTAAATATATTCTGTTTAGCTATGATTACAATAAAAAATTATTTAATAAATAAGGTAATAAAAATGTCTATTCTATTTTTATATAATTATAATTTAAGTATAATTAAGTTATAATTTAGTATAATTAAGTATAATTTATTTTTATTTAACATATAAAAACATTTGCCAGCCTAACTTTCAAACTACTTATCATGAGGAAAGTGTGTAATTGGAATAAATGAAGAGAGAAGATAAAAACAACTGTAAAGATTTTTAAACTTTTTCTAACAACTGTAACTTTCAAACTTTATATCATGAGGAAAAGTTTTTTGTGCAGGACAACTAAATTAAAAATAATGCAACTGTGAAGGTTTTCAAACCATTGTAAATTTAAAATTTCATAACTTTCAGCGACGTATAAGATTGTTCAAAAACCGAGTTGTTTTGAATCCGAAACAATTTTTCCCATTAAAATAAAACTATGTAAATTATGTAATCTGTTCCAAAACAAGAAAAAAACTTCGGTAAAATATTTTTTCAACATTTTACACCATAAGCTGTACTGTATACTGCATACTATAAATAGAAACAGGTAAATATAGATTGTGTTTAATTTTAATAAAATGTTTTTTCCATGACCAAACCAGTGGAGCAAAGTTTGAGAGTTTTTATGATAAATGCACACAACCTATGAAAATTATTCATCAACAACGTCGGAAACCCTTGTATCAAAATCTCATCAACAAAATTAACCATTTTTGCAGGGTCGTTAAAGTATAATAACATGTATATACAGAACACATATAAACCTATTTAAATATGCTACCAAGTCTTTGAAAGGTTACCGCAATATCTTAAAACTAACCCATCTGATCAGATTATACATAAATAGACAGATTAATTCGGCAAAAAACGCTGCAAAACGCTTGAAAAGCTTGGTTTAATAATAGTTAAGACTGGTCTACGATACGCCAATAAAGCATTGTGACTGATAGTAGAACCATTTAGCCGTGCGCATTTCACGAGAAACCCGTGCTCATTTCACCAGTCTATGGCATTGTTCAATTGCCGAGGATTTGTGTAATTAATGAAGACTGTTTGAGGCGTAGACCGATTTACAGGTACAGAAATGTGGTACACAGTTTATCAGCCTACGTTTTTGTCCAATTACTGAAGGTTTTTAAATTATCTAGAACATTAGCCAGATTTCTTTACATTTTTTCTATAAGCTAGGGCGGAACCAGTGTCGCATAGTTTCAGTTGTGAAACTATATGACACTGGGCGGAACTACAATGCTCATTTATGACAAGAATATTTCTTTATTTCACTCCAGTTTGCATGAAACTTCTAGACGCGTGAATGTCAACGCTTGCTTTCTGTTACATATCGCTGTCAAAACCATTCTACATTCACAACACAACCAACTTTCAAACTGTATATTACACAGCAGCTTGCCGTTTTATTTTTAATATTGCATTTCAGAGATATAATAAACATATTTCTTTATTGTTGGCATTGTTGTTGTTAGTTAAATTATGTACAGTAGGTTAGGTTGTACAGCAATGCCACTCTTAGCCGTACAGGCATTTCTCTCGATCTAGCATGGGGTTTGACAATACACAAGAATCAAGGTCTTACCATGGCTAAAGCTGTCATTGATATAGCCCATCATGAAATGACCGCTGGACTATCGTTTGTTGCTCTCTCTCGAGTTCGAAACGTCAATGACTTACTTGTTAACAACTTCGTTAGGGAGCGCATCACTCAATTAGCTATCACTGGCCAAATCTTACAACGCAAAAGAGAGGAGACTAGACTGCTTGACCCTTAACAGATACTGCATACTTATAACAGATATTGTAATATCAACAATTAACCAATTACTCGTATATCTGGTTTCAACCCCAACTTTACCTCCAAAATAAATTGTTAGTTGCACCTTTTTAGAGTCGTGCTCCCTCAAATTTATTTTATATCATCTCAAATAAGTCTCATTTACACTATACTCTGTCAATTCTGGCTGAGAACTACTTTTTCAACAACCAACAGTACCCTTTATTTTTTCCAATATCACTTTGGTCGTGGGCTGTATGACAGTGGAATTTCTAGTTATTTATGATGATGGAAATAGAAACAAAAGTAAACATTTTGTGCGTTTGTCTCTTTTAACATCAAAAACATTAAAAGTTAAGATACAATACCAAAAATGCAAAAAAATGATAATGAAACAGCAAAAAATGCAACAGATCAGTTACATCAGAAATTGTAAAAAAAGGAAAATACATGTATAAACAGCAATGGCACGTTAACTTTACATCTTTAAAGGAGAATCCTCCTCCAAAACAATTTAGGGTAGCTCGACTAGAGGAGTTATCTCTCCCTAGCAAATTTCTTCGGTAGAGGAGACATCGTCCCAGATGGTTCCTCCCTTTTTGTAAAGAAGTTATGTATCATAAAATTCTTTTCCGTTTATTAGCAAATGTTTCCATGCGTTTCCGGAGCTTTGTTAATTGCAATGCGCATGGTCCGGTTTGGTTGAGAGCCGAATTTATATTCGAGCTGCAGGATGACCAAATCTCTAAATCTACGATGAAAACCCAAAGGCTAAAATAATTAGCACGCGCATGGATTATGTGGTATATAATAGCATGGAAGTTCACTAAATCGTTGTGGTGCAGTGCTAGAGCATCCGCATGTGAACTTTGTTGATGCATTTGTAAAGAGTTCAAATCCATCAGAAAACAGAAATTAAAATATCCAGGTTTTAAGATCTACAGCTGGAGGGACAGACATACTTCACATTTATATAAATGCCGTGTTTTTATATTTGAGAGTTGTTAATGTTTATTTACCATTTCCGCTTTCACTTATTTACACTTTCTTTTTATACCATTTCCACTTTCTTCCTCACGGTAAACACCAGACAGCTTTAGCTGGTTTTTGTCAAAAAAAAGAATCAAAAAAATTCAAGCTGCAAGACGACAAAATCTCTAAATTTACGGTGAAAAACCTAAGACTAAAATAATTAGCCCGCTCATGGATTATGTGGTATATGATAGCACGGCAGATCACTAAATCGTGGTGGCTCAGTGGTGGAGTATATGAACCTTGTCGATGCATCCGTAGAGAGTTCAAATCCTTCAGAAATTATTGATATCAAGATTTTAAGGTCTAATAATAGCTGGAATGCAGACAAACGACAGACATACTTTGAGAAATATATATATATAGATTTAAAGGTTGTAGTATTGACCTATCATAGCGAAGGGTTAACAGAGTTGTAGGGACCAAAACTGATTATTACATAAAATCTTTTAAAGGTTGACTTGTAACAAAACTCACATTACAGTTATTTGATATGAAAAGATTCACCATGTCTTACTCTGTTGTGTTGTAAGTGCAAAATATGTGGAAAGGTGATTACAAGCTTTTAAAAGCTCAAAAACGAACAGAAAATCGCAGCCACACGAGACCGCCGTAGTTTGGATTCTCTTTCCAAAACGGCTCAAATGTGATGTAGTTGTGAGAGATGGTTTCTGTTTACATTTTCATGCAATCTTATTCGTCGAAATATTTTTACAAATATACTTCACACATTCAATAAAACCTTGTCTATTGTTCTTAAGCGTCTATTTGATCGTCATCGTAATGCTGTCACTTTTAGCAGTGATATCCTATAACTTACCGTAAAAATTCGATTAATTTTTTAGCCTTAGCTTGAAGGAGTGCATATCATTGTCTGATAATCATGACGAGCCTGTTGGTCATTTGTGATAATAGAAAAGTGCTGCAGAAATTATTTGCGAAGTGTTGGGTTACGGGATCAGATTACGACTTGACGATTAGACCAAACCGAAACAAAACTGTAAAGTAGCAAGCATCTATATTTGATACGGGGTCTTCGGTAAAACCAAAGTGTTTGTCATATACTTGTGTTACGGTAAGTTTTATATTGAGCTTTTTATTGGCCTTTAATTCATGTGAGAACATCACGAGACAAGACAATAACCAAATTTCATGGCTACGTCATCGACATAAATATATTCCAATCTACGGCGACTTTTCGTTTTTGAGCTTTAAAGAGCTTGTAATCACATTTCCACATATTTGGCACCTACAACACAACAGAGTAAGACATGGTGAATCTTTTGATACCAGATAATTGTAATGTGAATTTTATCGCAAGTCAACCTTTAACATAGCCGACCCAGTCAAAGCTACTCCCATTACTTTCAATTTTTGCTGACCTTTTCAATAGTGCAGCTTTAAAGCATTTTATGGATTATGTTATCAAAAGTTTGCACAATGTTGAAAAGAGATATTTTCCCTACCGATGAAAGCAATATTGTTAATGTAAGCACTACTTAAAGCAAGCTAGTGTACTCTAAATTATCCCAATGAAACTGGTAACCTCATAGATAACTTTTCTTGGCTACTTCAGTACCTGGTCTGAGAGCTAAAGGCTAGGTAATGACAGACTAGTTTATTTTCAAGCTCAATGCATTGCTGTATATAATCACAGAGTTATGATTCATTACATTGCTGTATATAATCTTGTAGATATGATCCATTACATAGATGTTGAATAAATTATAGGCAAAGGGGAACTTAGAAAGTCCTAGCAACCCCTCTGACCAGAGTTCAACAGATTTATTGATGCGAAAGTTTGGACTCGATTGCAAGCATGAGGATGCATCTACAACCTGCATCAACATTGGTTGGCTTTTTCAATGTTTGAGTGACTACAATGAGGCACTGAATAATTATCTAATGGCTTTAAAATTAGATGTAGATTGGCATGGCCAGATTTATCATTCTAGTATAGCCAGTGATTATCACTACATTGGTATGGCATATAGAAGGCTTGGGCAGTATGAAAAGTCTCTAGAATATCATAAAAAGTCATTAGCTATGCAGCAAGCTATATACGGTGTAAAACTAACCATAGTAGCATTGCTAACAGCTACGATAAAATTGGCTTAGTATACAGGAGGAAAGGTCAGTATTGGAAGTCACTAAAAAACCATGAAAATTCATTAGCTATTGCCCAAGCTGTATATGGTAAAAACACTAATCATAGTAGCATTGCTAGCGGCTACAATAACTTTGGCTTGGTATACCGGTATTTAGGCAAGTATAAAGAGTCTCTAGAATATCATAAAAAGTCATTAGATATGCAGCAAGCTATATACGGTGCAAACACTAACCATGATGATGTTGCTAACAGCTACAATAACATCGGCTTAGTTTATAGATATTTAGGTATGTATAAAGAGTCTCTAGAATATCATACAAAATCATTAGTCATGAAGCAAGCTATATATGGTAAAGAAACTAACCATAGCGGTATAGCTAGCTGCTACGACAACATGGGCTTACTACACAGAGATTTAGGCAAGTATGAAAAGTCTCTAGAGTATCATGGAAAAGCATTAATTATGTACCAAGCAGTATATGGTACAGATGCTCATCATACAAACATTGCTAGTAGCTACCGTGGCTATGCTGAAGCATACTCAGGTATGGGGGAATGCTCAAAAGCATTAGATTATTGCAGGAAAGCATTGACTATGTATCAACAAGTATTTGGTGCAGACACTAACCATAGTGATATAGCTGAGTGCCTCAGTACCTTTGGAGAAGTGTACAGTAAGGTAGGTGAGTATGATAAGGCTTTGGGACATCATAAACAGTCACTAGATATGTACCAAGTAGTTTATGGTTCAGATACTGACAATGTAAATATTGCTGTTTGCTGCAAAAGGTTCGGTGATGCCTACCAAAGACACGGTGAGTATTCCAAAGCTTTGGATTTCCTTAAAAAGTCACAGTCAATGTATAAAGTTATATTTGGGGTGGACACTAAACACCCTAAAGTTCTCGAGCTAAACACTGCCATAGCCAATGTAGAGGTAACACAGGAATGAGAGTCTATGATAGGCTGGTTATATGTTATTATAGAGCTACATAGAATATATTCACTTTAATGTTTACATTGTTATGGAAGTTTTATAAGAGTCTGTGTAGATATATCAACTATCCAACCACTCCCACAAATACACATGACTCATCTACTACCTGTTACTAACAACTTTACTAGTTTATGATCAGAGAAATAAAACTGTACTCTCTTATTTAACCCTTTATTAACATCTCTTATTATTTTTATACCTTTATTATTTATATTGTTATACTGCTCTATTTTTCTCATTGTGTTTTGTGACACAGTTCAAAATTTTGTAAATTTTGCTATTGTATTAAATATTAGATAAATAATCTATTGGTTCATATTTTTAAGGTCAAGCGCCTTCCCTTAACAGGCTACTGCAATCTACCCCTGTTTCAGGCAGAGAAAGAGTGTATGAGTTCAAAGTGAATAAGTTTGTATTTGACTGTAAGCACCACAGTCAATGTTCAACAGAGGCATTCACAACTCCACTGGGAGCCTGGCCCATCTTGCCAAGTCAACCAATTTACTACCATATAAAAAGAAGGTGGATATGTACAAAAACAAGTAAAAACATAGCACACGGTCGAAACTGAATATACTAATAATATAAAAAGAAGTATAAGTACGATTAAATAATTATTGGCGTCGCCGATTAAAAACGTACAGAGTAATAAGAAATAAGCATATACAACAGACAGGGGAGGCAAATCACAATATTTAAAAGGACAAGACAGTATAAGGCATATAGGAGTAAATAAAGTAAATGCAATGTCCGCCACAATATCTGCACGAGCTACCAGACAGGTGGTTTGATATGTTTGTTTGTATCAAGATTTTAAAGTGTTGCTAATGGATGGCACAGACTATTAGAAATATAAATAGACTTTTCATGTCTTTATTTTTTTTATATCACAATTGATAACAGATTGTGGCTGCACCAACTGCTTAGCGCTTGTAAAAGCTAACATGGGAAGACAACTTCTGTTAATCAGTCATACAAGCACACTGCAGTTAAATCTTTCATCTCTCTTCAACTTTGTTTTTGACAATTGATTTTAGCTTAGTAACAACCTTCTAACACCCTTCAACTTACAAATCTCTCCTGACCAGGTTGAGATGTTCTGTTTTGTTTAGAGTACAGCATATTTACTAGCTATGAACAAATGTAAAATATGGCAGACTCTAAATGCTGGCATGTCCAAAATAAAGACAGTCATTGTTACCAACAGACTGGTATAAAGATGGTGTACTAACCAGCTCTATTGCTGTTGAGTGTCCACATACAATGACATCCCTCTCTCTATTGATAAATTAACTAACTAGATGAGATCTATTAGCTGTTCAACCATTTAGGCAAATTCCCAAATAGATGAGGGCTTTATGTTAGCCCATATAGGCTTTCTCAGGCTACTCACACTCGCACACACCAGTGACTTGGCATATTAGCGTAGCACAAGCTGTAGGCCTACTTCTGTTCATGGAGAGTGGAGGTATCAGCTCAAGCATTGTTAAAAAGAACAAGGGTTAGGAAGTAATGGGGAGCCATAAGCGTCCATATTCTAACAGGACATAGCACTTAGAGAGAAAGAGAGAGAGAGAGAGAGAGAGAGAGAGAGAGAGAAAGAAAGAGAGAAAGAGAGTGAAAGAGAGAGAGAAAGAGAGAGAGAAAGAGAGAGAGAGAGAAAGAGAAAGAGAGAGAGAGAGAGAGAGAGAGAGAGAGAGAGAAAGAAAGAGAGAGAGAGAGAGAGAGAGAGAGAGAGAGAGAAAGAAAGAAAGAGAGAGGGAAAGAGAGAGAGAGAGAGAGAGAGAGAGAGAGAGAGAGAGAAAGAAAGATAACTGAAGGAAATTCTATTTGAAGGCATGTGACTTAAATGTCTGATAAATTTAATTGCTCCACTGAAAGTACTAACTGATGCATTTGTTGACAAATAAATTATTCAATAGGAATTTGCCTATTCAAATAAAATTAACCAATAAGAATGTGTCTGATTCATGTGAGGCCCTCGAAGTTCTTATTGGATTTTCCACTACTTTGATCTTGGATCTTGCAACTTGTCAAATCACGTGCATCAAATAGCCGATTGGTTCACTTAGGATATCACTATACCTGATAAACTTTTCGTTAATACAGTAATAATCATCGAAGTAGCAAGAATAAAGGAAAGCATTGGTGCACTTTAAGATCGTGAACACACAAATAATGCAATATTTAGAAAGTAATAATTTGATTCACGAAAACCAGTTTGGATTTCGGAAAAATAAAAACACTACACTAGTTCTTACTCAATTCACAAATCAAATTTTAAAAGCATTTAATGATGTGAAATCCGTACTTGGAGTCTATCTTGATTTTAGTAAAGCCTTTGATACCCTTGATCACCAAACTCTTTTATATAAGCTGAAACAGCTAAAGTTTAGTTCAAATTCTATTAAATGGGTGGAAAACTTTCTTTCTCAACGAAAGCAAGTCACCATTATTGGACAATCTGTCTCTGATGAACTAAGCATTACATGTGGTGTTCCCCAGGGATCCATACTTGGCCCTACGCTTTTTTTAATTTATATTAACGATTTACCAAACATTTTAACAGTTTTTACTCCCATTTTGTATGCCGATGATACAAACTTATTTTTAGAATCCAAAGACTTAGATGAGCAAATTTCTGCAGTAAATAATGAACTGAATGAAATCCAAAAATGGTGTACTATGAACAAACTAACATTAAATGTAGACAAAACAAACTTTATGATATTAAAAAACAATCAAAATAAATATGAATTCCCCAGGACCGCTTTAACTTTGCATGGTAAAATTTTAAACCAAGTCGAAAGTGTAAAATTTTTGGGTGTTCACATTGATACAAATTTATCATGGAAGGTTCACATAGAAAAACTTTTTAATAGTGTTAGACCTTTGTTAGGACTCTTATATAAATGCTCAAGGTATTTACCCCACAAAATTTTGGTTTTAATTTACAACGCATTTATTCATTCTAAATTCAGTTACTGTATTGAGGCTTGGGGGAACCCCCAGGTAAATACTTAAACAAACTTCAACTTCTACAAAAACGAGTTCTCCGAATTTTACATAAAAAACCTAAATTAGAACACACCCGCCCACTTTTTCAAAAATCTTCAATACTGACTGTGAATAAACTCTATAAATTTCGAACTCTCATCGCGTCTCATCGATTATTCTACAGCCTTAAATCACATCGCATTCATCAATATCTCACTCGCTGCTCTTCCTTAAATCTAAAGCTACCTCCCTCCAAATCTGCTTCGGGTCATCGCAGAATGTCATACCAGCAGTCAGCACAATGGAACGCTCTGCCTGATGAACTGCGTAGGGTTGTGAGTATGCCCACTTTTAGACGTGCCCTCAAGCTGTACCTGTTGAGCGGTGAATAAATAGTTTCTGGCTGCTTGCTGTTAACTTGTGGCCCAGCGCCTTGACTAGCAATGCTACTGTGCAGTTTGGGCCTCATCATTATTTCTTTTCTTTTTCTTTTTTTTCTGTTTTCATACTTTTTGATGAAATAAAACAAACAAACAAACAAACTTTGATTCAGCAGTTTAACTTATTAAAAATAGAGAATTAAGTCAATTTCTTTATGATGACAGTTAAGACTCGATTCATTCCAATTTTTTACTGATAGGATGCTTCGAGTCAATACATTCAGCAGTAAATAAACTATATCAGACAATCGATTCAATAAATTTGTGAGATGAGCCTCAAAGCTTCTTTCAGCAAGCGTATTAACTCAAGTACCCATCTCTGGTTAACAGTGAAAAAAGCAGAGCAGGATAACACTGCAAGTTCAGGACATGAAGTTAACTAATGCTTATAACCACTTATTGCAGGGAAACTCAACGTACCCCCAACTCAAAATCTATGTTGTTCGCAATATAGAAACATAGTGAATATAAATGCTATTAATAGATAATAAAAAAAGTTGGGCTTACATATTTTATGGGAAAAAGCAATTATATCCTTATATAGTGACAGGTTATTTTATAAATTTTAAGAATTCTCTGTTTTTTAGCAAATCACAGTAGCAACTTAGTGAATATAATATAATAAATATATTATTAATATACTGTTGGTTGTGTTACAGCCCAACCAGCAGCAGATTAATAATTATGAACACCAACTAAAGAACTTTTCTATTTATTAATCTGTTTATAATTATAAAAAGAGAATAGAACTTCTTCCGCTGATACAGACATCTTATTATCTGTATCAAGTCTTTCAACTGGCTGTAAAGCTTGTTGTAACTCGAGTAAATTACTGAAGCAAGGAACGTGTCCAAATGATCGCGCATTCACAGTATTGGAGCAATGTTGTGTTGTAATGATTTTGCATTTACAACAAATCTTTGCAGAGCAAAAGCAATCATCAAACAATCATTTGCTTTACAGGTGTTTTATATTTACTAACTTTCCATATAGAGACACCGTGGCGACACACCCTTATATGGCACGGCAATACTACCATAGAAACAGCCGTATCACTCTCATTCTGTTGTGGTTCAGTGTCACTGTTTGGAAGTGAAACAACCTTGCAACACTTCATTTTTATGTCATGAAAAAGGCTTTAGCGACCAGGTAATATCATGCAGTTCAGTTCTGCTCAGTTATTAAAAATAGATGTGAGCTATACATGATCTTGGTGGTCACCGTATATAAAGCAAACCCGTAACCACACAGACGTATGTTGTTTGACACCAGTGTTTGACACCAATGTTTATTACCAATATTGGACACTGACTCTGTCTCTTGTGTTTGTAACTGGTGTGTTGGGAACTCACTTGGGGTGGCGTCGTCACAAGGTCTACTCTGTCAGAATATGTTTAGAACATGCTTTGGGATGTTCTGAACATATTCTCGCAGCTTATAGGCTAATTTTGATTGAGCACCATTTTACGTTTCATTACTAAAAAATATAGCTACAAATTGCTGTGAATACATAATTTTAATAGTCAATTTTATTAGTCAATTTTACTAGTCAATTTTATTGGTTAATTCTATTGGTCAATTCTATTGGCCATTGTACATGGCGCAAATGTTTAATAAATTATAAAAAAACAATGGTCATCAATGATCCGTGTGTGCATGGCCACTCAAGCATCAGTGCTCTACAAAGCTGCATCTGTAGTATGCAATTCTTTAAAAGTTAAAAATTGAAAGTACTGGCTGATTGCCAGAATTCAAACAAATCGGGGAAGAGGGGACAACTCCCTTAATAGAACATGCAGCAGTAGAAGGATACAGTATATGATAATAATTTAAATAATAATTTAATAATTGCACTGCCAAGTGTTAAACACTAGAATGGCTATGTTCACGTAGTCAATCATTTTTCTAAAGTTAAATATTTTAAGGTGCCTGGCTGGGTACATTGATTGCATTGTTCATTGCTCATTGGCAACTTCAAGTTCAATAACAGCTGTTGTTGCCAAATAATTAATAAAAACAATTGAACTGCTTTGCCTTGCCAGAAATAATGGCTATTTTTACAATATTATTCAGTGGCACTTTTTCCTGTAACTCTCTGGTTGCATAGCCAAACTGAATTGTGAAATCGTTGCAAGTTGAGGCGTTCCTGGGTAGGGCATGGTACAGTCAAGCTTGTATCTGTATTAGCATATGGCTTGATCATAATTGCTAAATCTTCCTGCCGATATAAACCAAGATCAATTTGGATCCGTTTTTTGATCTCATCTTTGGTATTTTGTATGTTTATCAATTTTTGTGCAGGGTCTTTCACACCATCAAAATGATACACATCAGTAAGTTTGAGGAGTGTGAGTTGTATTTTTTATGAAATGAAAAAATTAAATTTATGTATCATTCTCTATTGTTGTTATCCCAGTCGCTTCTTTTGAGTTGATGTTTGCAAAAAGTAGAGTTATTCGGTAGAATTCATCCAGAAATGAGACCGTGACCTAACTTTATGTATAGATCTTGGGGCCCTAGGCGTCTAGAATATGTCTAGAAAACTTACAAAAATTGGTAAAAATGAAAGTTGAAGAATTTATTCAGGTTCCCGTCAGCGCAAGTCTCAGCAAAAGTATTTATCTATCGGCTCATCAGCTATTAGCTATTAAACTATTGGCAGCAGGTAACATGCCATAGAATATACTTGTGGGAAGGCAGCATTTAACATGCCATAGAATATACTTGTGGGATGGCAGCATTTAACATGCCATAGAATATACTTGTGGGATGGCAGCATTTAACAGCGTAGGTAGCCAAGACTAATTTCTATGTTATTGTATAATTCCTTTTAGCGAGCTAATTTTTCTGTTGCCTTTACAAACACTAACAACTTGTAATATTTCTTTTATTTTATATTCAGTCTTGTATATAGGGAGGCCATATTGAATATATGCTGCTCTATCAAAGATTGTCAATCAAACTGGCTAGGTAGGTAATAGTTACATATGCACCATTATATTAGTGAGAAGATAAATCCATCAACCACTATATGACGGGTAGACAACTCTGCATTAATATTATAATCGCTTTAGCAACTCACAATACTAGAACAGATACTATCTATAATTGCTAGTCACTCTAACAAACTATTGCTAAGAACAGTTGTTTGTTTGACTATATTGTAACTGCATGTTCGATGCAACTTGTCCCGTAAGACCTTGATGAAATTGAATTGAGATCATCATAACTAACTATTTTAGCCAATCACAGGACAAGTTCATTAGTTTTACTTCTGTTGATGTCAAGCATAGATATAGTAAACCCTAGATTGGCGAATAGCTATCAATACAATGGAGCAAAAGTGAGGCCTATAATTGGCTGTTGTTTTCACGACGTTACGTCGTAGTGATGTGCATCACAGCATCAAAGCCTTCATTTGAGCAATAAGTTTAGTAGTGGAAGCACGCTTGGCATGCTAGTTTTTAAGTCATAAACATAACAATAAGACCAAATTCTTAGTGAAATGTCATCAGAAGAGACCACAACACCCCAGGTATATCCTGAATTGCCCATAACATAACAGAACTTAAACTCAAAACAAGAAGTTCTCAACAATATCATAAGCTATCTATGCCGATTAAGGACACCAAGCTGAAAGCTGCTAGTGGAAAATAATAGGAAAATCATCATCATTTCGTCATTGGTTTTGAGTCAGCAGCCAAATCTGTACATGACATTACTCAATATCTTTTCAGCAACTACCCTTACATCAACTACTTCCTAACCTTTAAGATCAACCAGGATCACATTGAGATTCTGTTTCCACAATACGATCTAAGGGCGGCTATAACTATAACCCGGATGTGCAGTGCTTTAGATCTGCACTTCGAGCACTGTTCATAAAAGCAGATATCACACCAAGTCCCAATGTTAACTGTATTGATCTGGATGTGAGCAGGGCTGAAAAAACTGGCCAACTCCTGCTACATTCTCTGGCTAGAAAGAAAAAGAAAGAAGAGACAAAAGCTGAGGAAGGTGAAGATGACGAGTTCGGTGATGAGGATTTTTTTCTAACTCAAATGTGACGAGCGTATCAAGTTCTTGACCGATGTCGAAGTAGTGGGAAGTAGAAATAGTGATGACATAACCCTAATCTCAGTTAACAACAGAGGAGGATTGGTGACCAAATTGATAGGCCGAATATGAATTGCTGCAGAAAAGTGCCTACGTTCACACATGGAGAGCTGTGGTATCACACAGAGCTTTTAAACAAGTAACATCACAGACAGTAACATATATGTCTTATTACATAACCTCCATCAAGGTTTTACATGTACAGTCCATGCCAACAGTCTACTCAAAACTATAGTAAATCGCTATACTAAAATCAGAAAACACTATGCCGCTTCAAAGAAGGAATCTAGTTCAACCAACCTTAGACAAAAACTATCTCGTCTAGTCATTTTCAGTCATGTCTAATGGGTGTTTAATACAGTGGTCCAGCGTAACTGCTTCTAAACCTCATTTGATTCATTAGTTTGATATTAGTTTAATTTCTATTTGGTCACTCTTTGTATTATCAATAATATAGAAGCTTCTAAATCATTGGTATTATTCATTACCATGTGTGTAAGATTCTTGCCTTTCTCATCCAAAGTCATTACAGTCATACTTCAACTTACGAGCTTAATGCGTTCAGAGACTGAGCTCATATGTCAATTGACTCGCATGTTGGTGCAATTTATTTATATATAGAACAATTAAATATATATTGATAGGTTTTCATACTCTGAAAATGCAAATAAAACACTCAAAACAATATATTGTAACAGAAAGAACATGTTGGTTATTGTCCTAACTTACCACATGCTTTCAAAAAGCAACAAATAAAATAATGCAAGAAAATGTGATTAATTAAAATGTAAAATTAAATACATACAATAGCAGCTAACGCTAGCATTTGCCAGAGAGGGAGAGATAAGTTATCCTTCATTACAACAGTTGACTTTGATAAATTTAGATTTTATCCAAGTCTTAAAAGATAAAATTAAAAGCAAACATAAAAGCAAACTTTAATCTTTAACTTAACGTAATTAAAGTTTTTTTGGCATTCATAGTTTTAAGTTTCTCGCTGGTTAGCTAATTTTTTTTTGTTTCGCTCTCACGACTAGCCGGCCGTTTTAAGACAAACCTATCTAAGGACGTTTGCCTTTGTCGCCCTTTCAACGTGTTGCGATCAGGACAAACACAGGTGTTGTCACCAAGGGTTAATGCACGACCGCTAGCCAACTTGTCCGAATGTCTATTTTTTATAATCTTGATAGATAGCACCGGCCATTTTACGTAGCATCGTTTCAGTTACGCAGTCACCGGCCAATTGTTTGTCTTTTATCCAAAACCTGAGCAGTCTCTCCATCAGTGGTCGTGAAGATCGCTGCAGCGTTTAGAAACTATGGTTAGTCCTTTTGCAGACTGAATGCCTTGAATATAATCCTTGTGTTTGATAATTGTGGATGTATTTCTGTCATATTGTTGAGCAAGCTCAATCACGCATACATCTTTTGCATATTTTTCAATAATTTTCCGTTTAATATCAATTGTTATCATTCGATTTTTCTTTGCATTATCTATCCTTTTACTGGCAAACTTTCGGTCTACGCACGGTACTTTTAATTCCCATAATTCTGCACTGAAAATCGCGCACAAAAACATGGTACAAAAGTATAATCTGAGCAGTTGAAAATTACAGAGTGATGCTGTTCTCATAAAACACCTCAGAAATACTTGGTAACTGACTCATGTGCTCGTATCTCAAACATATGTTAGTGCTAAAACTTGCTTAAAAGCTGGCTCATACCTCAAGTTTCTCGTACGTTAGGGCACTCGTAAGTTGAAATATTACTGTATATAAGTTTTACATATTTTCAATAAAATATGCAGTCTCAGATGCACAAACTATGGAAAAATTGAGCAGTTTTTAGTGCTAAGTCAATAGGAGTTAATAGATCAGCTGATTCGCTTTGCACATCACCATGACGTTGCGTCATGCTAATTATAGGCCTCACTTGTTTTGATTATTCGCATATCTAGGGTTTACTATATCTATGATGTCAAGCATGAAGTTTATTTCAGAACAACTCATTGAATATGTGTCACCAATGGGCTGGCCACACAAACAAGTTATTTCATCAATGTGGGTAGCCAAGACTTACTTCTATGTTATTGTATAATTCCTTTTAGCCGAGCTAATTTTTCTGTTGCCTTTACAAATACTAACAACTTGTAATATCTCTTCAACTTTATATTCAGTCTTGTATATAGGGAGGCCATATTGAATATATGCTGCTCTATCAAAAATTACCAATCGAACTGGCTAGGTAGGTAATAGTTACATATGCACCATTATGTTAGTGAGAAGATAAATCCATAGACCATTGTATGCCGAGTAGACTACTCTGTACGAATATTTTAGTTGCTTTAACAACTCACAATACTACAAAAGACTATTTACAATTCCAATTCACTTTAACAAACTCTGCCAAGAACAGTTGTCTGTTTGACTATATTGTACATGCCAGTTGACAGCTATACACTGCACAGAAAGAGTCATACCTGCACCAGGGGTTAGTAGTGTTATAGAACAAGAGTAACAGAGAATGGGAGAAGGTGAAAACAAGTCAGGAATGATGCCCTAGAAAATGGTCATCGCAACTTTTTTACTTACAAATATTGTAATCTTTTCAAGCCAGGCATCTTCAAAAGCTGGTTAACTCGTAGGGTATTCTATTTAGTAGATGATGTACTTGTTGTTGTAATGAAACAGATGAAGAAACAGCGAAATTCATGAGTTCATATCCGATTTATCATAAATACATGTACATCAAAAGGAGCTTCGGCAGGTTTGACATAAAGTTCCTTCAGCTCATCCAATGTAAATGTTAATCGCTGACTATAATCTCTGTTGTTTCTTACAAAACATTGCACAGTAATTTTGCTATGAATTGCTACTTTCTTGCAGTAGGCATTTACTGCTACTGCAGCTACCCTTTTACTATATTGGCCACTGCGATCTACTTCGTATTTGCACACTCACACACACCGCCTTACCTGAAAACAGGAATTTATTCATACTGTGATTGCACATTCTTCAAGACTTAAAATTGTGTTTGTATCGCAAGTTCACATTAGCATGAGGTTTATACTGTGTATCAACTGACATTGCAGGTTTTTCAAGCATCTGTTTTGCAATCTTACTGTTACTGCATTTAGCCTGAATTTATCCCCACAATCAATGATGTTAAAAAGTTGAAACCATAATTGGATTACGTGTGAAACACCAATATAGATCACCTCCTGTAATTACTATAAACGAATCACGAACTCCTATATATCATTTTGGAATAAGGAGCCAGGCATTATCAGAATTCTGATAAAATAGGAGTCTTTGTATTGTATTATCATTTGCATTATATATTAAAGCCATAATATATTCTCATTTCAACTATATTCTACATGCTGATTGTGATCAATTTGCGTGCCCACTCATGCAGTACTCAAGTTGGACCAGCAGTCACACCATACAATTGTGTCTGCTACTGCACTGAAAATGCAACTACAGAGATATCCATGCAACCATTTGCAACTGCAAGGAATTTCACTGCTGCAAATCAGTGAGCATTTATCAATATGCAGCTATGAATTTTTACTGATCACAACCCTACTCTGACAATTGGTAGGTCAGAAAATAAGTAAGAATACTGTCTATTATAAGCATTTATTTAATAGAATTGCCAAAAAATATTATATAATATATATGCAAAATATACCTATGTAAACATATTATATAATATTGTCACAACTAAGTTAACATCAGTAACGATGTTACTGATGTTAATATTGCCTAAAAAGTAATTATTATTGGACTACAAAAGCAAAGAGAAAAAATCCAGCCAAGAGTGTTTTGTGGCTTTTGTATTGTATGTCCTGGATAAAATTTTTTATATGTATATGAATATGTATATGCACGTAGTAAATATGTAACTTTTAAATATGGATATGTATTGTATTTACTGGGTAAACTTTTAGAGTTTGCTTATTAGACAAACCCCTCAAGTCTAGTTAGTATACTAATCTTCCAAGTCAACCTCTTGGACACACCTCTCAGGTTTACTTCCTGGATGCACCCCCAAGTCTTCTCCTTGGGCACACTCTTCAGGTTCACATTCTAGACACACCCCCTCAGGTTCACTGCTTGGATGCACCCCCAACTCTACTTCTTGGACACACCCCTCAGGTTAACTGCCTGAAAACACCTTTATATGACAAACTCATATAACATCAAGTGAAGGTAGAGTCAAAACTTAAGATTAATTCTACATACAAATACAAATCAAACCGAATACAATCTTTCATTACAAGAATATTTGCTCTAATATATGAAGGTTTGACTTCCAGAAAAAATGTTGGAGTTGAATAACTTTGTATGTCAAGGTAGACTTTAAACCTCTAAAGAATAATATATGCAAGCATCCGGCTTGTTCATTTGCTCTAGAAAGTTCTGGCTAAAAGGTAAAAGAACTTCAACTTACCCATGAGGTAGAGTAATAGTAAACAAGCTGAATTTCCTGGTTCTCATCTCGTTTAATCATACGTGCTAAATTGGAGATGGAGTTTCTATTAAATTTGGTGTTTTATAATAGAACTGTGGTGCTGCTCTATATAGATAAGATCAATCAAAATATGTTCAGTTGTTTATTTAATAGATGTACATTTTTTGATGCTTTTTGGCATCATAAGGTCAAATATAATCTTAAAATGTCATCATTTACTCTTCTCTGCTTTGCTTTAGTGAAATTACATAAATCTCAAGGTCATGACTTAAGAGTGTTGAAGGAGATGTTGTCCTTCTGTTGGCTGTAGAAGTAGCAGCAACAAGTAGCACAAGCTAGAATATGTTAGTTTGATGGTTTTGTCTTGGCAGATAATAGCCATTGTGAATCATAAACAACCTCCAGTTGCAGGAAGTGTTGGTGGGTGTCTATACAAAAAAATACCAAATTGTGGTGAAAACCCTAAAATTTGAACAAAGTTAAGATATCTGGGAATTCATGTACACAAAGTTGTGAATGGACAGTAATAAATTTGAAGTAGGTATGGTAAGATTATTCAATTAATGAGATATAGTTGGCTAAGATGTTTGATCTTTTTTCTATGGTGAAACCAAATTGAAAGATTGGAAAAACTTTAGTATGTCACTAAAATTTGAAGAAATAAAAATGCTATATTGATTTCAAACTTTACGAATGAAAAATAACTTCCTCTATTGGCAAGGTTTCGCTAAACCATCTTTAACTAGCTGATGTATTAGTCTCTGTTTAGTTTTACCAAATATGGTCATACAGTGAACCTATTATTACTAGTTACTCCTACAATTGATTGGTTGTTGCAATTAGTTAAAATCGTTCTAATAAGGTTGTATAAACAAACTCACAAAAACATTTTTCACAAATAATTGCCAGAATAAAGCAGCAATCTGATGTGAAAGGGTACAGTGCTAGTTATACAGACATTTTCATAGCACATTTATTACATGTATATTCAATCCAGTTTTGTCTTTATACTTTTACAAAGCAAGTCAGAGAGACATCATAAAGAACTGCTTTCTCCATCTTAACCCAATATCTTAGCCCACTGTTTTAGTATGCCACTTTATAACAAATGTCTCTCAAGCTTAACTCTTAAGCTATAACAGACCTCAATGCTTGTTGGTGAAACAAGCCTGGAAGGCAGTAGAGGCAGATACTTCATCAGCTGATATAATAAAGTACAATATGATAAATAAAATAAATAAATATACTATTATATTATATAATATATTTCATATGTAGTATATGATACTTATTATATTAATATAATAAATTAAATAGTTCAAGACCTTTGGCTTGCATCATATGTGTTTTTTCTGAGCCAATATATAAATTATTTTATAAATATATAAATTATCTACTGATTTTTCAAAGTTTTTGTGTTGTTTCAGCTGTAGCTATTAAAATTTTGGAATGGAAAACTGGTATTGCAGAAGACTTAATCTTGGACCCTTAGGCTCGTCAGTCCTATGCCATACAAATTCAGCCTCACGGGTTTGATGGATTCATTAGACGATATATGTTGCTATATGAGACCAAATACCCTACTGCCATTCGTCAGAATCCAAAGTCATAGCATAATGTCATGAGAAGCATAGCTCTTATTAGTAAACTTACTCAAATTATCCATTGGCAGTATGCCAGGCTAATAACAAGTGGTCGGCAACTCTCATTACCTCTCATTGTTTACAAGCCGATATTTCATACCCGGCCAACGCCGGGTAGCACAGCTGGTATATTTATAAACCAATATAAATTGGTCTATAAACAGATATAAAGTGGTTTATATATACATTTATAAATCATATAAATTTATATTATATATATATAATTCATATCTATCATATAAATTGGTTTTTACTTATGAAACGGCTCTTCAAATGAATTATTCTCATAAGTAGTGGCTCCACTGTAACTGGATTATGTAGAGCTGACCCAATAACAGATTTAGTTGTATACCACTTTCATCAAAAATGTAAAACTGGCCTAACATAAAAATAAAAACCTTTTCTAGAGTTTTGTTTTCCTTTCTTTTAAAGAAAATTCCCAGAAAATTTTATTGTCCCACTGCCTATTTATGTCTAATAGTGTATCCAGACTCCTATAGTGCTTAATTCTCTAGAGTTCCATATACACATTGAGTTGTCCTTTTAATAATTTCTGGCTTTAGACAAGCCAAGGAAACAAAACTCTAAACGCAAATATTAACTTTTAGGCTAATGCGTTGGATACAGCATATGCTTGCTATTTTGGTGTTTATGCACATTTCTATTAAATGCTATATAATGCTACTAATAATAGAAATATACCTTATATATCTCTATTATATGTTGAACATAAAAAACCCAGTGTATTTTTAATGTCAGAAATGTAAATAGAATTCTTGAATTCTCTTTTTCATAGGCCTAAGGCTAAGCTACAAAAAGACTGGTTAGTGCTAATCATATCATGGTTGGGACAGGTCCTGAGGGAGATATAATAAATCTATGCCTCTGTCACTTATTATTATGCAACCAAGTATAATAATATAAATTGCAGAAGTAAGACACTTCGATGCCCTATATTGTATGTTTGAAAACCCAAGAAAGATCAGGAATACCTTGCAAACCAATAAATGAAAGAGCTAGAGAAGTACTATAACATTTGCATTCCTGACAGAGATTTCCTCACTGGCTCAGGTAAACACAAAGTTTTCAATTCATCATAGTTATCAGTTGGTCTCTCTTTAAGGCATGATGAGCCTCCGTTAAGGAAAGGCTATGTAACCAGGGAATGCTGAGAATCGTTTTAAACTCTATTTTGTATCCAACCGCTCACTGTTCTGCGTTTAGTGGCATGTGCACTGCGGTAAAACTAGGATTGGCTATGATACTTAGAGTCAATGTAAAAAAGCCATCTTTGCTTATACTGATTGCTAGCAACAACAGACACTGGAATTTGAACCCAGGGATGATTAGACTTCAGCTGATTTCTCTATCCCTTGATCTATATTCAGAACGATTGGCAAGCATACTAACAAAAGTCACAAGCATGCATTTCCGAGCTATTCTTTTCAAAAGCGTACAAAATGATCAGAAACCGTGATAATTCATTTAAAAAGATAAAAAATACCTTCGAAAAATGCCAATACCAGGAGCACACTGAGATTTGAACCCAGGGTCCAGCATGCAGCAGCC
Source organism: Watersipora subatra (assembly GCF_963576615.1). Taxonomy (NCBI): domain Eukaryota; kingdom Metazoa; phylum Bryozoa; class Gymnolaemata; order Cheilostomatida; family Watersiporidae; genus Watersipora; species Watersipora subatra. The sequence goes on along the minus strand of NC_088709.1, from coordinate 41,593,801 downwards.
GATTGCTCTACCACTGAGCTATATCCCCATCTCATAAAGCTAACAGTAGGTTATGTCAAATAGTAAAACAATAATAAAGAAATTTGAAAAGTTCATCTCCACAAATGCTCTAAATCTGTAACCTAATGAACCCACGTAAATTTTGTTACAGTCATTTCAGTAGAAATGACAAAATATGTGAAGCGTAGCTTCAGAGTCATTGTCATAACAAGCTCTAATCTGCTGGAGACAATGTCCCTATAGCCATCCACCTCTTTCTATCTTTGTCAAGCCTCCTTCCAGTGAATATTTGGCAGACAAGCAGAAACTAGATGAAATGATTAGTGAAAGACCAGAACTTTCCGCTGCTCTTGCTGTAAGTAACATCTGACATTTTTTGTAACGTAACACTTGCAATGCGTACAATAGGGTAGATTATCTCCTTCTTTTAAGAAATTTGTGCAATTTGTGAAGGCTGAATATTTACAATGAACAGACAACTCCTTTTTAAGGGCAATCTAATTTTCACTTGTTAATAAGACAACTCATAATACTGCCAAAGCAATGTGAACAATAGAGTATAGCTATAATTGTCTGGTTTTAAATAGTTTGAGAAATTTAGTACGCTACCCGCAGTGACTGAATAATTACAACGAACAGACAACTCCTTTGTAAGCGTATTTTCGTTCCTACTTGTTGGGAAGTCATGCGAACGATAAAACAGTCTTCTTCTTGCTTGTTGCTTTCTATTATTTTCTGAGTGTCTTAAAATTTATAGTTATTATAGGTAATAACCTTGATTGTTTTTTGATGATAGAGTATTTATTATTTACTTCATAATAGCACTACTATTAAAATGCTAAATTTAATGGATTTACATTCATGTAATACTTGTTAGTGTACAGTGAGAATTTTCTTGCTGCACTTACGGGTAAATGTATTAACATTATTTAAGACAATTGTTAAAAATTTACGTTACGGCACTGTAAAAAGAAAAAAGATCAAAAGCATTTTCATTCAAATGTACTTTTAAATATTATTTTACTTCTAAGTGAAAAATTATTTCATCAGACGACACTTGTTAAAAAATAAAAAAATATTTGCTTGTTACTCGCAAGTGATTGAAAATACAAACATTTTATAATTTTATATGTAATTACTTCTGGTTGTTTCAAAATACTTTGGAAATACCTTTTAACTCTCACCAACTTCTATTTAGGTGGAACTTATTACCAAAGGATTAGGTGACAGAAGAGTGGCAAAATACATTTGCTACTACATGAATATCATAATTTGCTAGCCGCTAGACTTATACAATCCCTTAGCCATTAATACAAATATCTGTTCATACATTATATATTATTATAAAGGTGAATAAAATAAACAAATAATACTAATGTGAACAGTACAGTAACATAATCTATATATATACATGTATATATTTCTCAAAGTTTGTGTGTATGTGGATATGTGTGTAGTTCCAGCTGCACATATACGTAGCTATTAAAATCTTGGAATCAAAAATCCGTAAAGCAGAAAATTTGATCTTGGAACCTCACATTCACTAGTCCCACTGCATTACTAATCAAGCCACACAAGCTTGAGAGATTTGCTAGGCGATAAATGTCGCTGTATGGGAGCAAACATGCTACACTTTCGGTCACGATGCAAAGTCATGACATAACGTCAGTAGAAGCCGTAGCTCTTATTAGTAAGCTTACTCAAATTAGCCATTGGCAGTGCGCCAGGCTAATGGCAAGTGGCAGGAACTTCTCATTACCTCCCATTGTTTATAAGCTGATTTTTAATACCCGAGCAATGCACAGATAGCAATAAGTATAAATAGTAATGCATTAATAATATTGATGTAAAAAAATGTTTATTATACTAATATAAGGTAATGTGAAGCACCCAGCATTTGTAATCTTTAGTTACACAGCCCATCAATACCGTGTCATTGTAAAACAAAGGAACTTATAATGTTATTCAACTTCTATATTAGTATTCATGCATCCTGTCGTAAGAGTATTATACACCTCTTACGGAACCACTCATCCCCTTTTATTTAACCATTTTTGATATAATTAGGAAACAGCTTTCTAGACTCTTGGTAGCCTGATACTCCGATTTTTTATTCCAACTTCCTGGCACCAGCTATTTTACTGCATAGCATAAATGTTATCTGCTTCTTTGTACTTACTCGCTTACTGCCTAGGAAACTTTGCAGAGCCCAATCATCTGTGATCTACGGATATCGCGGTTGGCTGACTGATTAGGCAAACAGATATATACATAGATCAGAAACATAGATCAGAAACAATTCGAATTCCATATTTTACTCACGCTTTAAGTATTACTCTGCTCTTGTATTACTTTTTATATTTTTAGACTTGCGCAATTACCATCAACCATTGACTTTATTAGCCTTTATATAGTTTTGATTTTCTGCTATTAAAAGTTTGTATTTTTAATAAATATAATCTGTTTTAAAGTTTATCAGTTAAAACAAACCAGTTTAATTTTTGACATTAAATCTACATCTAAAATACAGTCCTCTACATTCGCAAATCATAAACCAACTACTTGAACCACCGAATCGGCGTTTATAGTTAATAATTCTTAAAACAGAGGACCATTACAGTAATAGCATATCGATAAATAATTATACAGTAAATATTAATGAAGTACTCATCTTTGTTTAAGACCTACATGATATTTATGTGCCACATTGACCTTGAGAATGCTTTGCTATGATACGCATGGCATTAAAATTACAGGTTTCTATAAAGCTTTTAAATGTTTTACTGCAATTTTGTAAACTTAATCATTCTTTGTTTCAGGTTTCAAAAGTTCTGAAATACCCAAAGAAAGCAAACGCAGATAACCTATCCAGCTTCTACAACATTTTATATTCAACAATGCTCATTGCCAACCGGTCAGATATCTTGGAAGTTTCCGAGCAGCACTTGGCTTCCACAATTGAAGAGAAACTATCATAGCATAAATTGAATGACTGAACATTTTTTAATGTATTTGAGATGCAGTGTATAAATGACTTTCTAATTGGATAGCTCTATTAAACATAAAATGAATGTCAAACAGTATATGGATCTAAAGCTAATATTTTCCAAGTTACTCTTTCAGAAATTTCTATAGAAATGATGGTGACTATGTATTAACAACATACAAAGGGGTATGGGAAAGTTTATGTTAACATATGACAATTAATTTTTATAGTATTTTTGTATGCAATTTGGATATTAAAGAAAAAAGTAAGATGATTTTTATTCATACTTCTAAATTAGTTTTCTGTTGATCAAATGTTCACTATATCCAAGTTGATAAATGAATGACAGACTTGAGTTGTAGCTCAGTATGAAAAGTTGTTTCCATCCTGTCAGGTTAAGACAATATCTAAAAAGAAGAACCAAAAAGCGATAGAGAAACTTGAGAACATTCAGTAGACCCCAACAAGTGAGATAAAAAGTGAGATATATCAAAACAAAATACAAATTTACAAGTTGTTGAAGCTAAATTATACGTAACACAAATATACTAGAAATTTATTTGGTATATACCCTTTGGTGCACATAGCGAACACAAACATGTATCTACTTTGTGAAATGTACAATGTACATAGATGAATGAGTCATGAATGTCGTGAATGATGAATGCCATGCTCTTATCTGAGTGTAATTTATGGGTATAAAATGCAGTGGAGAGGTTGAAAGGTATATGCGTTTATGGTATGCAAGAGGTATGCATTGAGAGGTTCATGGGATTATCTTGTGTTGTTCGGTGCAGTTTTTTCTTGTTCATACAAGAAAACTAGCAAGTTGCCCAGCGATTCCATTCAATATCATAGTTAATAGGTGCATTGTACCTGGTCACGTTTTCTGTGTGGTTTGTTCTGAGGTGTGTGGAAATATGATAAACCTTGGTTCAGTGTGATTAGATATGTGATTGGCAAATAGCCAACAGATTTTAATAATCTGGAATTATGCCAGAACACTTTCAGTTTTTGCTAGCTTTTGATAAAAACAAGCTCTGTTCTGTTTGCTGACCTACATTTTATGTGAAAGTATTTTTGAAAGGGTCGGTGACGGTTATTGTTTTTCTAAATATATTTCTACTCAAAGTCATTCTTGATACTTTGGCAGACATTAATATGATTGTGGAACAGAATCTCTTTCATAAATTGCCTACCAGCCAATGAAAGTGCGAGGAGCAACAACTAAGGCCAATTTGTGACACCTGTTCATTTTCGAAGTTGCATGTAGTACCTGCAGTGATCTGTCAAACACATACAATGAGTTGCACATAGTACCTGCAGTGATCTGTCAAACACATACAATGAGCTGCTCATAGCACCTGCAGTGATCTATCAAACACATACAATGAGTTGCACATAAGACTTGCAGTGAACTGTCAAACACATACAATGAACTTCAGATGTTTTTAGTCTATATTTGTCTCAAAACAGATATCATTAGTTAGATTTGCTAAAACTTTTTTGATAGAGGGTAGGTGTATAAGGTCCCACATGTCGTTCAAAATAATTTCCAATTGCTAGCCTCTCACAATCAGAACAATTCATGGATATGAACCACTCTTGGTATTTGCGTACTTTCTAATAGATAGTGTAATTGGCACATGTCATCACAAACAGCGGGCACAAGACAGCTTTAAATATATAGTAGCCTATGTAAATATACGTATATATTTCTATAATTTATATATGACAATTATCACAAGAATATATATGCTCTCATATAATTATATCTATATATATTTATGTATACACTAGCTGTGCCACCCGGCATTGCCCGTGTAATAGAAGAGTATTTGGACAGAAAATTGATTTGTATTTAACATATAACAACATTTGCCATTCTAACTTTCAAACTACATGTACATATTGTGGGAAAAGTTTTTTGTCTTATAAACAATGAGAAGTAGTGAAAGTTTTGCTATTAGGGCCATTAGGCAGTTTAATAATGTGAGCAACAGCTTCTCGTGACGTTATGCTATGACCCGCGTCATATGTAAAGCAGTTAGGTATAGCTCTGATATAATGCCTTATATTGGTTGGCCAGCAATTTCGACTTCCACAGTCCAGTGGGCTAGATGTAAAAACTGTGAACGGCTTGGTGCGAGATCGAATTCTCATCGGTACGTAATATTTATTTTAAGATCTATAGCCGGATTTCCAACGAACAGACACACGGTGTTTGAGAAATATATATATATAGATATACCTATTCATATGTACAAATATATATTTTGTATATAAATAATATATATTAAATATAAATTTATATATATCTATATATTATATAATGTAAATATATATATTATAATTTTGTATGAATTATTATATAAAAATATTTACATACATTATACAGTAGATATATAAAATATATGGTATAAATATATGTGTATATTTGTACTTTTCCATACAGTCTTTTAATACAATGCAGCCCCTCTTTGGTTCTGGCTCATTTGTTACTCGTAATGGTGATTGTTTAATTAAAATATGTGTACAACATGGTGCTTGTAGCAGATGCCTGTTTCTAGTGACCTTATTGGATCATGTTAGTTTATGCTGTGGTACACGATAGTATCCTAGCAAACCAATTGGCTACTGAAGGTCAGCTGTGTAACCGTAATAAAACTTTGAAGTTTGTTTGTGGTATCTACATAAATATTAACCTTTCAGATTCATTCACTTACTAATAGTAAATGGTCTGAACTTCAGCTGTTATGTAATCTGTTCGCTTTGATAGACAATTATATTGAAGTCAAAAATAAATTGCTCCAATGTCAGAAGCTCATTATAAATATATTTTTAAATATTTAATGCACTTAAATCCTTGTTCACTTTACATGATGAGCGCCTATTGACTAGTTCTGTTAGTACTGCAGTCAAACAGTGCTCGGCGTAGACAGAGATAGTCTAGTAACATTGACAGTTGTCAGCAAAAAAATATATGAAGCATTTGATATCAACAGTGAATCAAACTGACATTTTTCTTTATCTTATGATAGCTGTAATAAAGCACCAACTTTTATCTGCATATAAAATGAGTCACTATAAACTTTGAGTAAAACTAATGCAAATATATAAAATGTTGCATAAAAGTGTAAAATAGGTTTAAGCCCAGGCAAAAGATTAAAGATTTAGATTGGATAATTATATTAGATATTTAGATTAGTTATTTAGATTAAAAAATTAAATTGGATATTAAGGTTAGATATTTAGATTAGATGCATAGATTGGATAGTTGAATTAGACATTTAGATTAAATATTTATATTAAATATTCATCTTGGATAATTAGATTAGATATTTAGATTAAATATTTAGATTAAATATCTAGATTGGACAATTAAATAAGGTTTTTAGATTAGGTATTCAGATTGAATGTTTAGATTAGATATTTAGGTTAGGTATTTATATTATATATTTAGATTAAATATTTAGATTAGATATTGAAAAAATACAACTAGAATACTAGATTAAAATTTTGAAAAAAACTCAAAAGTTAATCCAAACATATTGTTTGCCCAAGGTTTGATCTATATTCGGTTGATAGAAGAGATAGGGTGCTGAGAAGAGAGAGTGAAGCGAGTAGTTAAGAGGGAAAAGGAAGAGGGTTGACCAGGTTTATTACGAATACTACTTAAACACTGCTTGTAATATGCTAATCTACTATATAAACGACAATCGTTGTCTATCTGTCTGTCTGTCTATCTGTCCGCCTTATAGAGTACCGTACTTTTCGGACTTTTAGCCGCTACTTTTTTCTGATGGTTTGTGAGCCATGCGGTTTATATAAGGGCGTGGCGATTTTGTGGTTTTTTCTTTCACCGCTAGGGCGCATTAACGAGAATCTCCGGTTAGTACACGCCCCTATACATAACCTACTATTCATCGTAGGGATTGACAATAAATATTATGCTAATAATATTGTATCTTTCGGAGTTGTCTTCTCAATATATCAAGTTAACGATAGCTCCCAAATATGAGTAGTATAAATAGATTATAGAGCGGTCTTTTCTTTTTCGATTTGGTCATACAAAGCAAACTTAATTAATATGAGTAAGTAGTAAAATTAAATTAGTAGTAAATATTAGTAGTGAATTAAATAAAGTTTACTACTCATTAAATAAATTAATGAGTAGTAAATTACTAATATTAAATTAATATTTACTGCCAACGTGTACCGGGAAGGTCATGTAAACATTTGTTTCTTGCAACCACTGGAAAACACTGTTCTCTATATCGCTGAAATTGAACATAAGACGGAGTCTATATATTCTGAACAATAGATAGTTGCGGAGGTCGACTCACAACAGTCATAGGAAGAGGAACCGTCAATAACATTGATTTACAACTGCAACCACGTCAACATGAACTAAGCTAAAGTTAGAAAGCGAAGGTAGTCTAGAATCTTGATATTCTACCAAACGACATCATCAGTCTAACTCAACATATTTTCTACCTTGGCGTCTAAGGCTAGAACTTCCAGGTTTAAGGAAAGATCCAATAAGATTGTTACATGCTGGCAGAGCATCTCTCACTAACCTGAGGTGGGAGATTCGGAGGACAAAAAGGTATTCTTGGAGTCCGGATTTCCAACGTGGTGGACGCACTAGATTGAGATCAACCCAAGAACGCTAATTGAATTATAGGAAATTTGAATTCAAGGTACTTTGAATTATTACATTGATTGCATTTATCAGTAACGTGATTGATTGAGATAGCTACGCTAGGTTTGATATAGTGTTGTTATAGCATTGCCTTAGTTATAAAAGCAGTAAAATTAGCTATAACAATATTGTAGCTTTTGCCAACATGTTAACAAAACACTGCTATTTAAAAAAATCATTGTAGCTATACTCTGTGCATTGATAAAGCAATGTGAGGCTACGAAGCGATCCTCTACAATGTTCCTTATTCTTACAAAACCAATACTTTCACCACCATCAGAGTCATTGCTATTTTATTGCTATTGCAATTTACTATTTCTGCATAATCATAAAAATCTGAATCGGCTATATGGTCATCAACATAAGTAGTTATTTGTTTTAAACTGGAATTAAACTGTTTGTTTTTAAGTTGGAAATTCTCAACAAATATATTAAAATTAAATTTTAGGCTAATTTTATAGAGAAATCTTTGGACAACGCTGTCACTACCATAAAAGCCCTAAAGATCGTTGGTTATGTTATCAATGAATAATAAAATTCAGTTACTAGCAATTGCTGGGAAAGTCGCAAATATGCGTCTACGGCGGTCGACCATAGAAAATGCATAAATGAGTCTACATCAGTGAAAGGGTTACAAACGTTGGATTTGCCACTGTTTGTGATAGTAAATATGTACATTTCTTTCCGCAGCTGGGTTACTTTTACTTATTTTCCATCTACGAGTACTACAGAACTACAGCTACTACAGAACTGGCACGGGTACTGCTACTGTGTTTTACCTACTAAATTTCTACAGCGAAAAGGTTAGTACGTCTTATTCAATGTTGCATTGTCTATGAATTGCCACACATCCACTACTTAAAAACGTTAGATTTGCCATTGTTTAATGAACATGTGATAGTGAACATGTTCATTTTCTTCCGCAGATAAGTTACTTTTACTTATTTTCCAGCTACGAGTACCACAGAACTACAGAACTTGCACGAGTACTGCTACTGCGTGTTCCCTACTAAATTTCTACTTCAAAAAGGTAAACACTTCTCATTCATTGTTGTATTGTCTATGAAATGCCACACATCTACTACTGAAAAACATTGGATTTGCCACTGTTCATGATAGTAAACATGTTCATTACCTTCCGCAGCTGAGTTACTTTTCCTTTTTTTACAGCTACGAGTACTACAGAACTACAGCTACTACAGAACTTGCACGGGCACTCTGAGCGTTGCGATAGGCGACGGTGAGAAGAAAGCGAGCAGCGTATATTTCGAAAAGGCACACCATCTTATTCACTTTTAGAAACGCTTGAAGCTGTACAATGCCTCCCAAAAAGCCTACTGCCCAAACGCAAGAACAGAATGATTCCCATAGAGAAAGAGACCGAATTCACAAAGCAGCAGTTAAATGAGCAGAAACTGCAGAGCAAACACAGCTACGCCTACAACGAGACAGAATAGCTACTGCAGCTGCTAGAAGTGCAGAAACTGCAAAGCAAACACAGCTACGCCTACAATGAGACAGAATAGGTACTGCAGCTGCTAGAAGTGCAGAAACTGCAGAGCAAACACAGCTACACCTACAACGAGACAGAATAGCTACTGCAGCTGCTGGAAGTGCAGAAACTGCAGAGCAAACACAGCTACACCTACAACGAGACAGAATAGCTACTGCATCTCCTAGAAGTGCAGAAACTGCAGAGAAAACACAGCTACGCCTACAACAGAACAGAATAGCAGCTGCTAGAAGAGCAGAAACCGCTGAACAAACACAGGTACATCGAGAGCAGGCCAGAATAGATGCTGCAGCTGCTAGAAGTGCAGAGACTGCTGAGCCAACCCAGCAGCGACTCCCATGGCAAGATACACTAACTACAGCAGCTGCTTGGCCGCCACAACCTACCAGACGCCGTGCATGGGCAGAAAACTTCGCACTTGACTACAATCCTGCAACACAGGATAGGGCCCATCAAAAAATTTTTATGGGACGAATGTCTAAAAATTGTTCCAGATGTAATGCCTTACGTTGGAAAGACGAGAGGCCAAGCATTTGTTGCAACAATGGGAAAGTTTGCCTATGATCACTCTCTGAGGATGTTCCACCTGTATTGACTCACCTATTCCAAGGCGCAAATCCTGATCCTGAACATTTTTGGGGAATATACGAAAATATAACAGCTGTTTTCAAGTGACATCATTTGGAGCTAAAACCATTGATGAGCTTGGATCTAACCCAAATTTCAAGGTTCAGGGTCAAGTCTATCATTTGATTGGATCTTTGCTTCCGATACCGGGTGAGCAACCACAGTTCCTGCAAATCTATTTCATGGGTGACCAGCAGGCAGAGGCAGAACGTCGGCGTGGTATTGTTGAAGGAGTGTGATTAAACGTAATCCGTGAACTGCAGGATGCTCTACACGGAAAAAATAAATATGTTTGTGATTTTAAAACTGCTCGGGAGAGACTGCCTGAAAATATGGATGACCTGCAAATACTCATTCATGCTGACAAACACCCTGTTAGAGAGCATGAAAGGAGATTCAATGCTCCTGTCATAGATGAAGTTGCCATTCAAATAGTTGGACAGCAGTTTTAAAGGCGGGATATTGTTCTGCAGTTACGTAGCAATGAACTGCAGAGAATATCTGAGACGCACAGAGCATATGACGCCCTGCAGTATTCACTCATTTTCTGGCGAGGTGACGATGGCTACAACTTTCAGCTGCGACAGACTGACATTCGCACAGGAGAGCCAGGTACACGAAAGGTTTCTGCTATCGATTTTTATGCTAGCAGACTGATGGTTCGTGATGGTAGCTTCAACTACATTTAAAGGTGAGAAAGCTGTTTTTGCAGTTTGCAGTTGATATGTATGCTAAAATTGAAACTGAAAGACTTAGCTTTATCCGCCACAATCAGACACAGCTAAGAGCTGATGACTACATTCACCTGCGTGATGCAGTGGCTGATGATCGCAATGCAAACCAACTAGGTAACATGGTGATTTTACCTTCGTCTTTTACTGGTGCCCGCGCTACATGCATGAATGTACATAGGATGCCATGACATATGTGCGACATTACGGCAGACCAGACCTCTTCATCACATTTACCTGCAACAGCAAATGGGATGAAATTTCTAATGAATTGCTGCCTGGTCAGCAAAGCTATGACAGACACGATGCGGTTGCAAGAGTGTTTCACCTAAAACTAAAGCAACTAATAGATTACATCACCACCGGTGCAATATTTGGCCCTGTGCGATGCCATATGTACACCATTGAATGGCAAAGACGTGGACTCCCTCATGCACACATTCTAATTTGGTTATGCGATCGCATCAGGCCAGAACAGGTTTATTGTGTCATTTCTGCAAAAATACCAAATCGAATGGAAGACCCTGAGCTATTCGAAATTGTCACCAAGCACATGGTACATAGCCCATGTGGCCAGCTAAACTCCGGTTCACCCTGCATGAAAGACAGCACATGTACCAAGAAGTACCATAAGGCTCTCATTAAAGATGCAGTTACTGGCACAGATGGGTATCCATTGTATCGTCGTCCTTCAGCTGATTCGTCCTTTCACCAAACAGCACACATTGCAAGCTGCTGGAGAGGCCTACGACATCACTTTGGACAATAGATGGATAGTGCCTTACTGACCTTTGCTGTCCAAAGTATTCAATGTGCACATCAATGTCGAATTTTGCAACTCAGTGAAGTCCATCAAATACATTTGCAAATATGTCAATATGGGCAGTGATCAAGCAGTGTTCGGCACAGGTTGATGAAGTAGCTCGCTATGAGAATGGAAGGTACATCAGTGCAAATGAAGCAACGTGGCGCATCTTCAGTCTCTCCATTCATGCACGACACCCAACTGTCCAGCATCTGAGTGTCCATCTTGAGAATGGCCAGAGAGTTTATTTCACTGAAGCAAATCTTCAGCAACAACTTCAAGAACCATGTGACACTACCCTTACAGCCTTTCTCCAGCTTTGTACACTTGATGATTTTGCCAGAACGCTTCTCTACTGCCAATTGTCAGCCTATTACACCTTTGACGCACCCACAAAATGCTGGAAGAGACAAGTTCAAGGAGCTGCAGTGCCTAATCATCCTGGCATATATCAAAATGATGCCCTAGCAATGGGTATACACTGTTCACCCCAACAATCGTAAATGTTTCTTTCTTCGAATCATGCTGCATCACGTGGTTGGCCCAATGTCCTTTCAGCATTTAAGAACTGATGAAGGTCATGTCTGTGCCACTTTCCATGAAGCATGCAGGCGTTTGGGGCTATTGGAAGATGATGCACAGTGGAGGGACGCCTTGGAAAAAGCTGCAACTGTACGGTCACCTGCCCAACTGTGCAAGTTGTTTGCTATTATGTTGAGCACCTGCTATTTTTCTCACCCTCTTCAGCTGTGGCAAGAGTTTAAGGAACATTTGGCTGAAGACATCCTGTTTCATGAGCGACAACTGCTTCAGGATTAACAACTACTGCTCACAGATAGAATATTCAATATTGCTCTAATATTTATCGAGGACCAAGTGCTCGAGGTCACAAACAACAGCCTCTCAGTTAATGGACTTCCCAAGCCTGTTAGAGTGGAGCAACCTGTAGTTTGCAGGGAAATATTACGCAAAACAGCATATGACCGAGAAGAGCTCCATCGCCATGTTGAAACCAATGAACCGCTGCTGCTGGAAGAGCAAAGAGCTGCATATCACACAGTTTTGGAGTAAATTGACCAAAGCAGTGGCGGTATGGTGTTTCTTCACACACCAGGTGGGACCAGCAAAACCTTCGTCCCAAATCTTATATTGGCGAAAGTACGAGAGTCTGGAAAAATTGCTTTGTTTTAGCTTCATCTGGCATTGCAGCTACATGTACCTTACTCCCTGGTGGCCGAACTGTGCATTCAGCACTGAAACTGCATCTTAATTTGGGCAGAACTGAGAATCCTGTGTGCAATATCAAAAAGAACAGCGGAATTGCCCAACTTCTGCAATGATGCATTATTATTGTGTGGGATGAGTGCACAATGTCGCAAAAGCTCGCATTTGAAGCTCTAAACCTTACACTAAAGCACTTGCATGACAATAATAAACTTTTCAGTGGGCTAACTCTTTTACTTTCTGGAGAATTCCGCCAAACATCGCCTGTCATACAAAGAGGCACACCCGCTGATAAGATAAATGCATGTATCAAATCATCATTTTTGTGGCCGTCTGTTGTGCAGCTGCATTTGACAGGAAACATGAGTGCCGCTATTCTTGGCGATGAAACAAATGCACATTTTGCTGCTGGACTGCTGCGGATTGGTGAAGGGTGTTTGCCAGTCAGTGTTGAGGATGGTTTGGTGTCAATTGATGGCTAGGGCACTTTTGTGGATTCAACCGAGGAACTTCAGGAGGAAGTTTACCCTAATCTGCGACAGAGGTTCCAAGATGTTGATTGGTTATCAGAGTGAGCTATTTTTTGCTCCGGAATGATGCAGCTGCTGCCATAAACTCACAGCTTTTAGCCCAACTACCTGGCAATTCAAAGGCCTTCACTTCTGTTGATACGTTGTTGACTGATGACGCTGCTGTAGAATATCCTGTTGAGTTCTTAGACTCACTGGACTTGGCTCTGACTTCCTGCTCATAAATTGCAGCTAAAGATAAGAACACCGATCATGCTTCTTCGCAACCTCAATCCTCCAAAGTTATGTAATGGCACTCAGCTAATTGTTACGCAAATGTTTTCGCACGTAATTCAGTTCAAAATAATTTCAGCATCTGGTAGAGGAGCATCTGTTTTTATTCTAAGGATCCCAATTATTCCAACCGATCTACCATTTGAATTTAAAAGGATCCAGTTCCCCATCAGAGCCTGCTTCGCTATGACCATCAAAAAGTCGCAAGGTCAGTCCCTCAAAGTAGCTGGACTCGACTTACTGTCCCCCTGCTTTAGCCATGGCCAGCTGTACGTTGCCTGCTCAAGAGTAGGCACAAGCCAAAAACTGTATGTTCATACACCCGACAGAAAAAAAAAAGATGTTGTCTATCCACAAGTGTTGCATTGATTAACATTGTGTTATTGTTGTCAGGCTTGCATTAAATTAACATTATGTTATTATTGTGTCATGCTATGTTCTTCATATAGTGCTATACCTACCTATTATCCACATGCAGCATTTACTAGCATATTTTTCAGTATATATATATTTTCATGCATTTGTTTTCCTTATTGCGTCTCATAAAAAGGCTATCATGTTGGCGTTATGTTTTATTATTGTAAGGTGCTAATGCTGTATCTGCCTTGACATCATACTGTCTGTGCTGTTATACATGTAAATTTTACTGATAAGTTTTATTAACACAACCACATTACTGCAGAACTGTTTGTACATACCATGTCAAAACACAGGCTATAGACAAAGAACTGGTGAGCCATGATTGGTGTTAGAAGTCTCCATTCGATGTACAACTGTAGAAGTCATGTATAGTGAATGTAGATGTCTCCATTCAATAAATTCTGGTGATAGCTCAGCAGTGCAATAGCAAAATATTTTGTAGAATTTCTTAAAACATGCACAATTTTTCAATACTGCCAGTTTGAACAACTTCAGTTTGCCTCGCAATCTCAATTTCGTTATCAGTTCTCTGTACAAAAATAGGACAACTCCCATTTTAATGGTTTGAGACTGATGCATCGTAGACTAGCTGTAAAACACATTGCAGATTTTCATTGTTCTCCCCAAATTGATTGACATGTATGACTGCGTATGCTGTCTGATCAGCCCAACAATGTCAGTAAACTGCATAGTTGGAGTTGTTTTACAGTATGAAAGACAACTCTCAATAAACCTTTTGCTGTACATGAATCTGTTCCCGTGGACGGGTAATGCAGCTAGTACAAAATAAAAGGTATGCCAATAGAGCTGCACTTGACTTTCATAGCAATAGCTGATGTAAATACAAGCGTGTATCCATAGAATATCCATAGGCAGCTTCGCTGCTATGGATATAATTTTGGGTAAGTCTGGGCACATCTTTCTGTTCTGAGCGTTTTAACAGCAATAAAGTTTTGTCAATTTTAATCTATAAACGTCTTAGCAGTCAGGCTACGTCAAACATCAAAACAATCACAAATAATAAAATAATACTTATACTTTCTGATAGAATCAGCTAACATTTGATGCAGTACATTTTCATACTATACAAAAAGGTCATGAGTGACTGATTTAGTTAGTCGCTCGTAGGGAAAGTCTCATTGATGATCGTTCTTTTTATTTTGATTGGCTAATAAAACTGCCATAGAATGTTCTAAGCCCGTAGTACAGCTAGTCTTTGTGAGTTATAGGCTCAACATTGCTGCCAGGTTGGAGAAAATCCGTCATCCAGTACTCACATTTCCAAAAGAAAAGGTAAGACGGATATGTAAATTTTGCTAATGAGATACATTGGATCTTTAAGTTTTTATGGAGTCGAGCTGCTAATAAGGATTATGCTTGTCTTTGCTTTCAGCAGGAGTTTACCACTTCCCACTTAACTTACTATCAGAAGGAGTTCGTCATACCTACACAGAGCTTCTATCTACTGTAAGCATTTCTATAGATGTAGATAAAGGTCTATTAAAGTAACAGGTGAAGTTAGCATAGCCAGACATAAATACCCTGCCTCGTTCTCTCACTTGCAATGTAACCTTTAAGTACCATGAGTTATTTAGCAGCTAGCTGGCTCAGCTCGCTCAGTGATTTCACATACTTTTGTTTTCTGACAAGAACACAGGAACTCCTTGAACTTATTATTGAGAAGTTATCAGGATAATTAAACAAAACCTTTAATCATTCTTTAGTCATATTTAGTAAGTAGGTCAAGTCAACCTCACTTGTTTTACTATCAAACTATATATAGTTATGATTTTATTATTACATGGATAAAGACCTTGTTTACTTTTTAGAGAGAGTGTAACTCATATCATGCACCAAAGAACTGATGAGCTAGTCTCTTCCTGACTACAGCCTCCACAGAAAAGAAACCTTCACTTACATTGAGCTCATCCAGCATACTACTAGGCAGACCTACTCAGACCTGAGAGAATGGAGAGAATATTCTAGTAAAGTGAACTGCGGGTAAATTATACTGGTGAAGGTCTGTTGGTAAAGTTAAACTAGTTTATTAACAATCAGAGATGATACTTACCTAAAGTGCACATGACTCTAGTGATTTGATGTTTGTTACCATCTGCTATGGTTAATATATCTATAGCCAGAACTGCCTAGTAATAACTATCTTGTACTGTTACTAATAAAAATATTGTACTGTTAGTAATAACTATCTTGTAGTGTTAGTAATAACTATCTTGTAGTGTTAGTAATAACTATCTTGTACTGTTAGTAATAACTATCTTGTATTGTTAGTTATAACTATCTTGAACTGTTAGTAATAACTATCAATAAATTATTGTAGGTAAATAAACTAAGTAAGTGTGGACTAGGTTATCAACATTCAGAGATGATACTTACATAAAGTACACATGACTCTAGTGATTTGGTGTTTGTTACCGTCTGCTATGGTTATAACATCTATAGCCAGAACTGCCTAGTAATAACTATCTTGTACTATTAGTAATAAATATATTGTACTGTTAGTAATAACTATCTTGTACTGCTAGTAATAACTATCTTGTACTGTTAGTAATAACAATCTTGTTTTGTTAGTAATAACTATATTGTACTGTTAGTAATAACCATCTTGTACTGTTAGTAATAACTATTTTGTACTGTTAGTAATAACTATCTTGTACTGTTAGTAATAACTATCTTGTACTGTTAGTAATAACTATCTTGTACTGTTAGTAATAACTATCTTGTACTGTTAGTAATAACAATATTGTTTTGTTAGTAATAACTATCTTGTACTGTTAGTAATACTATATTGTACTGTTTGTAATAACTATCTTGTACTGTTAGTAATAACTATCTTGTACTGTTGGTAATAACCATCTTGTACTGTTAGTAATAACAATCTTGTTTTGTTAGTGATAACTATCTTGTATTGTTAGTAATAACTATCTTGTACTGTTTGTAATAACTATCTTGTACTGTGAGTAAGAACTATCTTGTACTGTGAGTAATAACAATCTTGTACTGTTAGTAATAACAATCTTGTTTTGTTAGTAATAACTATCTTGTACTGTTAGTAATAACTATCTTGTACTGTTAATAATAATTATCTTGTACTGTTTGTAATAACAATCTTGTACTGTTAGTAATAACTATCTTGTACTGTTAGTAATAACTATCTTGTACTGTTAGTAATAGCAATCTTGTACTGTTAGTAATACTATCTTGTACTGTTAGTAATAACTATCTTGTACTGTTAGTAATAACTATCTTGTACTGTTAGTAATAACAATCTTGTTTTGTTAGTAATAACTATCGTGTACTGTTAGTAATACTATCTTGTACTGTTTGTAATAACTATCTTGTACTGTTTGTAATAACAATCTTGTACTGTTAGTAAAAACTATATTGTACTGTTAGTAATAACCATCTTGCACTGTTAGTAATAACTATATTGTACTGTTAGTAATAACTATCTTGTATTGTTAGCAATAACTATCTTGTATTGTTAGTAATAACTATTTTGCACTGTTAGTAATAACTATCTTGTACTTTTAGTAATAACTATCTTGTACTGTTAGTAATAACTATCTTGTACTGTTAGTAATAACTATATTGTACTGTTAGTAATAACTATATTGTACTGTTAATAATAACTATCTTGTACTGCTAGTAATAACTATCTTATACTGTTAGTAATACCTATTAAAACTTATTGTAGGTAAATAAACTTAGTAAGTATATACTAGGTTATCAACATTCAGAGAGGATACTTACCTAAAGTACACATGACTCTAGTAATTTGATGTATGTTATTGTTTGCTGTGGTTATAATATCGATAGCCAGAACTACTTAATAATAGTATATGTTATACACACCATGTACATTGTACATGTTAAGGCTTGAAATATGTTGATAGTCAGTTACATCATTCTGAAGGTAGTTATCTATTAGCTATATCAATACGGCCATATCAATTTCCATTGGTGGAATATATTGATGGAAAACTACCAAAAATGTCCTGTAAGTTGTGGACTTAAAAAAGTTACGCGTTGTCGGGTTGATGAAAAGATTAGACACTACCACAATGTAAATAATTCTTTCCAAGACCGCGTACATCCTTGGGGCCATGCATATAAAGCGTAATATACATGTAAATTGCCTAATCAGCTCCAAGATCATTCTAAACTCACCCGTTTGGCCCTTCATATAGGAAAAATTAAAATTAACCTGTTAATGTAATGGCTGTACTGTAATTGCGCTACTATTGGTTTATATTCAAAGCTTTCCTCTTTTTTATCACTTTTACCTTGTTTAATGTTCATGATTACAGCAGTTTTAATCTAAGCTAAAGAGGTTGCACACCTTCGATGTAAATATAAGTCACTTTTTTTACTTTTTTGTAAACGGCGAGGTCTATGCTGCAAAAAAAAAGATAATTTCTTTAAATGTCTTTAAATAATTACTTTGAATGAAGTGAAATGACTTACTTTTACTTACTTTAGTAAGAGTTTAATTTATTGGTCAGCTGCCTTAAACTACAAAAACCTTTTACATATCAAATAACTAGTAGAAAGTGTAGCTTTTGTTGAGTCATGAAAATGTATCCATAAAGATTTAGCCAGTTACTGGCAAACTGGTGCTTCAAATTAACTGAAATTCGGTGATCATACATAAAAGATCTTAGCAACACAGTGTTGACAAATAGTTTCACATGAAGATGTTATTATAGGACTTCGATTTATCATTAGTCTTTTACTCTGAGACCTTCAAATTTATTGATGTCAATCATGACTGCCCCAGAGTTTCAAGTTTCCTTTCCTATCACTGTTACTCGCTTGGTTGGTATTCTAAACTCCATAGACATCAGGCTGTTTGCATTCTCTTTCACGTCATTGGCTCATGGTTGTATAAGCTTTTAGTTTTCTATATCTGTCAAGGGTAAACAACTTTTAGTACATTATTGATGCGACCCATTTTATCTCCTCTCATATCATCCTGGATAAGCTTATCATATTCATCTATCAGATGCATAACCAAGTGCTGTACACACAAGGGTTCCTTTTTTCATCTATTTACTTTGGTTTGTTCAGATCATTCTTTGTGTTATCCATCTATAAGTCCTCCATCTATAATTGGTCTGACAGACTGCCTTCTTCCTACAGACTACATTCTTCTGGCCTTACATGTTCCTCTATTCTCGCTAGTCCTTAGACAATGTGTCTCTTTAGCAACACATAGATTATTTAGTTGTATCTGTTCAGTCTTGTCTACACACTCTGATGTCAATGTTACTACTTCTGTTTACTGTTTTCCTAGCAAGGAGGATTATATGTGTTTGCTATTTTAAAATCTGCTCATGACGTTAGAACATTCCATGCTTTGCCCTTTAAACCTTTCGAGGAAATAAGAGAAGTGGGGTGACATTATACAACTGAAAAACCATACATGCTTTAGTTGACTGCTGGTAGTTTGAAATGACCTTGACACCTACTCCCTTATTACTAGTATTAGACCCGCTAGACTTTCTCACTACTTTTAAAGACTTGAAAGACTCTCCTGTACTGTTAGTAATAACTATCTTGTACTGTTAGTAATAACTATCTTGTAGTGTTAGTAATACCTATCTTGTACTGTTAGTAATAAATATCTTGTAGTGCTAGTAATAACTATCCTGTACTGTAAGTAATAACTATCTTGTACTGTTAGTAATACCTATCTTGTACTGTTAGTAATAACTGTCTTGTACTGTTAGGAATAACTATCTTGTACTGTTAGTAATAACTACATGTATCTTGTACTGTTAGTAATAACTATCTTGTACTGTTAGTAATAACTATCTTGTACTGTTAGTAATAACTATCTTGTACTGTTATTAATAACTATCCTGTACTGTTAGTAATAACTATCTTGTAGTGTTGGTAATAACTACAAGTATCTTGTACTGTTAGTAATAAATATCTTGTAGTGTTAGTAATAACTATCTCGTACTGTTAGTAATAACTATCTCGTACTGTAAGTAATAACTATCTTGTACTGTTAGTAATACCTATCTTGTACTGTTAGTAATAACTGTCTTGTACTGTTAGGAATAACTATCTTGTACTGTTAGTAATAACTACATGTATCTTGTACTGTTAGTAATAACTATCTTGTACTGTTAGTAATAACTATCTTGTACCGTTAGTAATAACCATTTTTTACTGTGAGTAATAACTATCTTGTACCGTTAGTAATAACCATTTTGTACTGTGAGTAATAACTATCTTGTATTGTTAGTAAAAACTATCTTGTACTGTTAGTAAAAACTATCTTGTACTGTTAGTAATAACTCTCTTGTACTGTAAGTAATAACTATATTGTACTGCTAGTAATAACTATCAATAACTTATTGTAGGTAAATAAACTTAGTAAATGTAGACTAACTTATCAACATTCAGAGATGAAACTTACCTGAAGTATGTAAGTATCATTATAAAATACCTAAAAGTAAGTGCAAGTACCTAACGTAAGTGACTCTAGTAATTTGATGTTTGCTATTCTCTGCTATGATTATAATACATGTTGGATAAATACTATCGACTATATTACATTGGTTTTCTGAATACTTACCATGGAAATCCAAAGAGCAACCCTCACAGGGCTTCAATGGGTAATCAATTGTGTCATGGTTGGAGTGGTGTGATTCCCAACTATACCTTTCCTACTACAGTCATACCTCGACATACGGGTGCCCTAATGTACTAGAAGTTTGAGATACAAGCAGTGTCTCGAGCAAGATACAAGCATACAAGTTACGAGTACACGGTTTTTGATATTGCTGCTAGGTGACCAAGTTTATGAGAGGCCACTTTTGAGAACAATATCGCTTCATCTTTCTTGTCAGATCAGTTTCAAAAAGTTTTAAAAGGCAGACGAAAAGTGACAGCAAAAACAAGTCAACAAGCGCCAAGCCAGAAGAAAATGATATAAAATGAAAACGAAAATAGAATTAATATTAGACGAATATTAGTGAATTAATATTAAATATATCTTTAAGTGTCTTTAATAAGCTAAAGTTTATTTTATGTTACATAGTGTCACAAAAGTGTAGGGTACCGAACAGGCTGCCGTGAAGTCTTTCTCTCACACTATCGTTACCCACTACCACCTGTTTTATTGGAGAGATCTCCATTCAGTACTGTACATAATAATGTTACCCTTTGTTGCAAATGATTACCACTAGATTGGTAGAATGGTATTTATTACTTTTTGAGTGTAGTGAATTATGACAATTAGGATACGTTTTTTCATCGTAATATCCCGTTTTAAGAAGTTTTTCAGAGGATAAAAACAAATTGATTTGTATTTAGGGTTTTTATATAGCAAACATTGCTTTAAGATCTGAGAAAATTGATATATGAGCTCAGTTTCGGAACGCATTAAGCTTGCATGTCGAGGTATGACCGTATGTTTGAGGACATCGGGCTACTAGAATGTTCCATCAGTAATCCTAAAGAGAGGTATTACTGGTACAGCAGTTATTAAAGCTGCTGCTACATATTGATCTTATGATTTGGACATGTGCAATACATGTAGTGGTGTATTTACCATTATTACAGGGTCATGCGACACCCTTGAACACATTGGAATGTTTTGTCAATAGTTTTTGGAATGGTTTCATTCGGCGTGGTTTGGGCTACTAAAATATTCTATTTTTAACCTGGCGTAGGGAGACATACAGCTGCTGGTACTGGTACTATTAAAGCTACCGCTCATAAATTGACCTTCGACCTAAATACAAGCATTACATTCAGGGGATGGATCCGTAAATGTCACAGGGTCACCTATGATAATGGAGGATCAAGGGTGGTGTGACTCCTTTAAAGTAATATTGTAAGATATGAAGATATCTAAAAAAAGAAGAACAGTTTATTCCCAATGATTCATCTATTGGTGTTGACCTGATTGTGTCAGTCCTAGCAAATGTGGCGCTAGGCATTTATTTGAGACCCATTATCTCGTTATAATTACATCGCTGTAACATTCTAAGAAAGTCACTCATTTACACACTGCAATGTTTACGGATTTATCTATATTGACAGTCATTGCTGACATCAACTGCTATGAACTCTGTTTAAAATGAACATTTTCATCCTGTGTCTGCCTTCAAGGTTTCTTCTCAAATAAGCAGTATCATGATACATCTATCTGTGAACTGCGGTCGTGTCATTTGTGTCTAAAAGATAAAATGTATATTTTTGGCTAATATTGTGTGTCACATATACCAAGTTGTGTTTGGCAATCTTCATGTTTTGACATCAGTCATGCCATCAAAACTTTTATATAAAAGAAGCACTCTTAGCTATGGGAATCAGTTATTTTGCATGTGATTGCTATGTACACACTGTATCTGACTCAAATACAATATCTGGCTTAATGCTTAGAGTGAACGTCTTGTTTCACGCCGAACCCATAAGTGTGAAGACAGCACATCCTCGCAATATAATGTATTTGTCTGCAGCACTTTCCATAACTATTTTCCTAACTACACAGCATTTTATTTAGCAACACACTGTCTATTTTATTCTATTCACTCTGTCTTTTCTATGCAGTCCTACATCAATGTCACTAGTCTGGTTTACTAGCTTTATACACCCTATCACTATTTCTGAAAGTCTGCTCATCAGATTACACCACTCCAAGCATTGCTCTTTGAAATTCATGAAGAGATTAGATAAGAGGAGTGACCTTTCATGACCTGAAAAATCATGTATGCAGCGTATCATGCACGAGAGAACTGAGGAGCAAATCTCTTTTTTACAACTACTTTTATAGAAAAGAAGTTTTTTTTTTCATTCAGGATACTGGTAGGCAGACCTACCCAGAGACCTAAAAGTGCGGAGAGAATATTCTAGTAAGCTGAACTGTGAGTATTACAAACTTGTAAAGGTCTCACTATTTTCAAAGACTTGAAAGACTATCCTGTACTGTTAGTAATAACTATCTTGTACTGTTAGTAGTAACTATATTGTACTGTTAGTAATAACTATTTTGTACTGTTAATAATAACTATCTTGTACTGTTAGTAATAGCTATCTTGTACTGTTAGTAATAACTATCTTGTACTGTTAGTAATAACTATCTTGTACTGTTAGTAGTAACTATATTGGACTGTTAGTAATAAAAATGTTGTACTGTTAGTAATAACTATTTTGCACAGTTAGTAATAGCTATCTCGTACTGTTAGTAATAACTATCTTGTACTGTTAGTAATAATCATCTTGTACTGTTAGTAATAACTACTTTGCACTGTTAGTATAATAACTATATTGTATTGTTAATACTAACTATCTTTTACTGTTAGTAATAACTATTTTGCACTGTTAGTTATAACTATCTTGTACTGTTAGTAATAACTGTTTTGTACTGGTAATAATAACTATCATGTACTGTTAATAAAAACTATCTTGTACTGTTAATAATAACTATTTTGTACTGTTAGTAATAATTATCAAAAACTGATTGTTGATAAATAAGTCTAGTGAGTGGAGATAAACAATCAGAGATGTTACATACAATATTATAATAATGTAACAATAAGCAGGTTATGACTATTACAAAAAACTCATAACTTACCAATACTGTGCGTTGATAAGTACTCACTGATTCCCAGATGTAAAATACATTGCAGTAGCAGTAGTTGCATTAGCAGTACACCAGCAGTAGTAATATTGTTACAGTCATTCATTATGCTGTATAATTACATTGCATGCTTTTACTACTGCACAGTAAGCAGTATTGGTGCAGTGATGGTATTAGCCACTGCATAGTATGTAGTACTGGATGCAGTGTGAATATTGCTAACATGTAATTAGCACTGTTGGATGCAATAGGAACTATGTCAGTACACTGGACATACATACACAGAAAGGTTTTGTAAAAACTCATCACATAATCAAGTATTGATTTGGTTTGGACGCAACCACAACACAATTGCATGATGGGAATGCCGGGCAACTTTATTATGAGGGAGCTAACAAATTGATCACAATCAGCATGTAGTATGTATTTGAAATGAAAATCTATTATGGTTGTAATATAAAAGCCTAATGTTACATGTTGGATTATAAATATTGCTCAACTTAACACAGCGTACTTATTATACTAAATTTCTTTTCACCTAGCTACAATGTAATACTGAAAGACTATGAGTTCTTAACAAGCTGTCTGGCTCCATTCTGTTAGCGATTTCACTCACTTTTGTTTTCCAACAAGCAGTCAATATCACTCATGGTACTTATTGTCAAGAGGTTATCAGGAAATTAACATAAAATTGTTAGATATCTACAGCGTAGCCAGTGTAACACCTCTATTTGAACACCATGACATTTTATTTTCCCACTCTTTCTCTGTAAAAGAGTTTTATTAGGTGTGACGTTCAAATAGAGGGTGGCATTGTATTTTTCAACTAGCTGGTCAGAAAGTTGGAAAGCTGAAGTTAACCCTTTTACAAGCGAAGCGAATGTGGCCTATATTTTGCACTTTCCTTCAACTAGAGCAACATTAATCCTTTTAGATGCAATAAATCTGCTCTAGCTTATTTCTAACTTGTCATAGATATTTAAATAAATATACACTGGAAAGCCAAGAAGTATCTCTACTAGTTCATATCTCTTGCTTGCAATTACCTAAAACGGTATTACAGCCTGCGGTGCAATTTGTTGAAGATTACAATTTTTTATTTCATTCAAAATTTGAAAGTATATTATTTTATATCTATATTTAACAAGGTTGCATTAAAGCTCATTGCACTCATTGATATTTTTTTTACAGTTTGCAGCCAAAACTAGATTTTTACGTGCAATAGAAGAGGAGTTATGAGCATTGATCCATTGTATGCCAAGTTTAGATAACCGGAAAGATGATCTCAAATAACTTGTGACAAAGTAACTTGTGATATGGAAAGTTATGTATATTGGTAGTGATTGCTATATATTGATATATAGTAGTAGCTGTTGCGAGATGTCATAATCAACAACCATTATATTTACATGTAAAGAAAAAGTTATTAGACTATATTTACATGTACATGACTATATGACTATATACATGTACGTTTAACCAGTTATCAACAAACTGAGGCCTCAAATAACTTGAAGTTTGGTGATAATACATAACAGACTATATTAAACAACATGGTGTTTACAAATTGATTTACATTTATAATGTTGTGCAGTCTGTAGAAGTTTCTTTTTCCATCTATTTATTTTGGTTTGTTCATGTCACTCTTTGTCATTCATGCCATTTCTACACACTCTGATATCAATGTCACCTGTCCTTTTTAATGTTTTCCTAACAAGGAGGATTACATTTGTTTGTTATTTTGATAATATACTCCTGACATTAGAACATTATAAGCTTTGCCCTTTGAACCTTTTGAGGAAATAGCAGAAGTGAGGTGACATTTTATGACTGCAAAACCATACATACTATAGTTAACTGCTGGTAGTTTCAAATGACCTTGACACATATTTCCTTATAAGTATTTATCGAGTACAAATTAACTCGTGCTGACAAGTATGCCTGCTATCAGTGTATAACAGCTGATCCTCTACAGCTATAAAAATATGGTCCACTAAATGTCTTCCTTAGTCACATTCTCTCCTCTCTCTCTCTCTTTCTACTCTAGTGTAACATATCAGCCTGTATCAACTCTAGGGGATAGTATACTAGTATGTAACATTCATATAACTCTCCTAAGATTTGTATATTTACAAATGTAGTAGTAAACAGTTGATATAAATATAAAGGAGCTATTTTAGAGTTTCTCACTACTTTCAATTACTTTAAAGGCTGTTAGTAATAACTATCTTGTACTGTTAGTAATAACTATTTTGTACTGTCAGTAATAACTATCTTGTACTGTTAGTAATAACTATCTTGTACTGTTAGTAATAACTATCAAAAACTTATTGCAGGTAAATAAACTTAGTAAGTGTAGACTAGGTTATAAATAATCAGAGAGGATTCTTACCTAAAGTACGCATGACCTTAGTAATTTGATGTTTATTATCATCTGCCATAGTTATAATATCTATAGCCAGAACTACCGGGTAATAGTACATGTCATACATACCATGTACATATTATGGCTTGAAATATGTTGATACTCATTTACATCTAGAGGTAATTATCTATTAGCTATATCATTAGGGCCATACAATTTCCATTGGTTGAATATATTGATGAAAATCTACAAAAATATCCTGTAAGTTGTGGGCTTAAAAATTTATGTGTTGCCTGATTGATGGAAAGATTAGACACTACCACAATGTAAATAATTCTTTCCAAGACCGCGTACATCCTTGGGCCATGCATATAAAGCGTAATATACATGTAAATTGTCTAATCAGCTCTAAGATCATTCTAAACTCACCCGTTTGGCCCTTCATATAGGAAAAACCAAAATTAACCTGTTAATGTAATGGCTGTACTGTGATTGCGCTACTATTGGTTGATATCCAAAACTTTCCTCTTTTTTATCACTTTTACCTTGTTTAATGTTCATGATTACAGCAGTTTTAATCTAAGCTAAAGAGGTTGCACACCTTCGACGTAAATATAGGTCTTTTTTTTTACTTTTTTGTAAACGGCGAGGTCTATGCTGCAAAAAAAACAAATGATTACTTTAAATGTCTTTAAATAATTACTTTGAATGAAGTAATTGTACTGTTAGTAATAACTATCTTGTACTGTTAGTAATAACTATCTTGTAGTGTTAGTAATACCTATCTTGTACTGTTAGTAATAAATATCTTGTAGTGTTAGTAACAACTATCTTGTACTGTTAGTAATAACTATCTTGTACTGTTAGTAATAACTATCTCGTACTGTTAGTAATAACTATCTTGTACTGTTAGTAATACCTATCTCGTACTGTTAGTAATAACTATCTTGTACTGTTAGTAATAACTATCTTGTACTGTTATTATAATAACTATCTTGTACTGTTAGTAATAAATATCTTGTAGTGTTAGTAATACCTATCTTGTACTGTTAGTAATAAATATCTTGTAGTGTTAGTAACAACTATCTTGTACTGTTAGTAATAACTATCTTGTACTGTTAGTAATAACTATCCTGTACTGTTAGTAATAACTATCTTGTAGTGTTGGTAATAACTATGTTGTACTGTTAGTAATAAATATCTCGTAGTGTTAGTAATAACTATCTCGTACTGTTAGTAATAACTATCTCGTACTGTTAGTAATAACTATCTTGTACTGTTAGTAATACCTATCTTGTACTGTTAGTAATAACTGTCTTGTACTGTTAGTAATAACTATCTTGTACTGTTAGTAATAACTATCTTGTACTGTTAGTAATAACTATCCTGTACTGTTAGTAATAACTATCTTGTAGTGTTGGTAATAACTATGTTGTACTGTTAGTAATAAATATCTCGTAGTGTTAGTAATAACTATCTCGTACTGTTAGTAATAACTATCTCGTACTGTTAGTAATAACTGTCTCGTACTGTTAGTAATAACTATCTCGTACTGTTAGTAATAACTATCTCGTACTGTTAGTAATAACTATCTCGTACTGTTAGTAATAACTATCTCGTACTGTTAGTAATAACTATCTTGTACTGTTAGTAATAACTATCTTGTACTGTTAGTAATAACTATCTTGTACTGTTAGTAATAACTATCTTGTACTGTTAGTAATAACTATCTTCTACTGTTAGTAATAACTATCTTGTACGGTTAGTAACCACTAAATTGTACTGTTAGTAATAACTATCTTGTACTGCTAGTAATAACTATCTTGTACTGTTAGTAATAACTATCTTGCACTGTTAGTAATAACTATCTTGTACTGTTAGTAATAACCATCTGATACTGTTAGTAATAACTATCTTGTACCGTTAGTAATAACCATCTTGTACTGTGAGTAATAACTATCTTGTATTGTTAGTAAAAACTATCTTGTACCGTTAGTAATAACTATCTTGTACTGTTAGTAATACCTATATTGTACTGTTAGTAATAACGATCTTGTACTGTTAGTAATAACTATCTTGTACTGTTAGTAATAACTATCTTGTACTGTTAGTAATAACTATCTTCTACTGTTAGTAATAACTATATTGTACTGTTAGTAATAACTATCTTGTACTGTTAGTAATAACCATTTTGTACTGTTAGTAATAATTATATTGTACTGTTAGTGATAACTATCTTGTACTGTTAGTAATACCTATCTTGTACTGTTAGTAATAACTATCTTGTACTGTTAGTAATAACTATCTTGTACTGTTAGTAATAACTATGTTGTACTGTTAGTAATAACTATCTTCTACTGTTAGTAATAACTATCTTGTACTGTTAGTAACAACTATATTGTACTGTTAGTAATAACTATCTTGTACTGTTAGTAATAACTATCTTGTACTGTTAGTAATAACCATCTTGTACTGTTAGTAATACCTATCTTGTACTGTTAGTAATAACTATCTTGTACTGTTAGTAATAACTATCTTGTACTGTTAGTAATAACTATGTTGTACTGTTAGTAATAACTATCTTCTACTGTTAGTAATAACTATCTTGTACTGTTAGTAATAACCATCTTGTACTGTTAGTAATAATTATATTGTACTGTTAGTGATAACTATCTTGTACTGTTAGTAATACCTATCTTGTACTGTTAGTAATAACTATCTTGTACTGTTAGTAATAACTATCTTGTACTATTAGTAATAACTATGTTGTACTGTTAGTAATAACTATCTTCTACTGTTAGTAATAACTATCTTGTACTGTTAGTAACAACTATATTGTACTGTTAGTAATAACTATCTTGTACTGTTAGTAATAACTATCTTGTACTGTTAGTAACAACCATCTTGTACTGTTAGTAATAACTATTTTGTACCGTTAGTAGTAACCATCTTGTACTGTGAGTAATAACTATCTTGTATTGTTAGTAAAAACTATCTGGTACTGTTAGTAAAAACTATCTTGTACTGTTAGTAATAACTCTCTTGTACTGTAAGTAATAACTATATTGTACTGCTAGTAATATCTATCAATAACTTATTGTAGGTAAATAAACTTAGTAAACATAGACTAACTTATCAACATTCAGAGATGAAACTTACCTGAAGTATGTAAGTATCATTATAAAATACTTAAAAGTAAGTGCAAGTACCTAACGTAAGTGACTCTAGTAATTTGATGTTTGCTATTCTCTGCTATGATTATAATACATGTTGGATAAATACTATCGACTATATTCCATTGGTTTTCTGAATACTTACCATGGAAATCCAAAGAGCAACCCTCACAGGGCTTCAATGGGTAATCAATTGTGTCATGGTTGGAGTGGTGTGATTCACAACTATACCTTTCCTACTACAGTCATACTTGACATACGGGTGCCCTAACATACTAGAAGTTTGAGATACAAGCAGAGTCTCGAGCAAGATACAAACATACAAGTTACGAGTACACGGTTTTTGATATTGCTGCTAGGTGACCAAGTTTATGAGAGGCCACTTTTGAGAACAACATCGCTTCATCTTTCTTGTCAGATCAGTTTCAAAAAGTTTTAAAAGGCAGACGAAAAGTGACAGCAAAAACAAGTCAACAAGCGCCAAGCCAGAAGAAAATGATATAAAATGAAAACGAAAATAGAATTAATATTAGACGAATATTAGTGAATTAATATTAAATATATCTTTAAGTGTCTTTAATAAGCTAAAGTTTATTTTATGTTACATAGTGTCACAAAAGTGTAGGGTACCGAACAGGCTGCCGTGAAGTCTTTCTCTCACACTATCCTTACCCACTACCACCTGTTTTATTGGAGAGATCTCCATTCAGTACTGTACATAATAATGTTACCCTTTGCTGCAAATGATTACCACTAGATTGGTAGAATGGTATTTATTACTTTTTGAGTGTAGGTAGTGAATTATGACAAGTAGGAGATGATTTTGCATCGTAATATCCCATTTTAAAAAGTTTTTCAGAGGATAAAAACAAATTGATTTGTATTTAAGGTTTTTATATAGCAAACATTGCTTTAAGATCTGAGAAAATTGATATATGAGCTCGGTTTCGGAACGCATTAAGCTTGCAGGTCGAGGTATGACCGTATGTTAGAGGACATTGGGCTACTAGAATGTTCCATCAGTAGTCCCAAGGAGAAGTATTACTGGTACAGCAGTTATTAAAGCTGCTGCTACATATTGATCTTATGATTTGGACATGTGCAATACATCTAGTGGTGTATTTACCATTATTACAGGGTCATGCGACACCCTTGAACACATTGGAATGTTTTGACAATGGTTTTTGGAATGGTTTCATTCGGCGTGGTTTGGGCTACTAAAATATTCTATTTTTAACCTGGCATAGGGAGACATACAGCTGCTGGTACTGGTACTATTAAAGCTACTGCTCATAAATTGACTTTCGACCTAAATACAAGCATTACATTCAGGGGATGGATCCGTAAATGTCACAGGGTCACCTATGATAATGGAAGATCAAGGGTAGTGTGACTCCTTTAAAGTAATATTGTAAGATATGAAGATATCTTAAAAAAGAAGAACAGTTTATTCCCAATGATTCATCTATTGGTTTTGACCTGATTATGTCAGTCCTAGCAAATGTGGGGCTAGGCATTTATTTGAGACCCATTATCTCGTTATAATTACATCGCTGTAACATTCTAAGAAAGTCACTCATTTACACACTGCAAAGTTTACGGATTTATCTATATTGACAGTCATTGCTGACATCGACTGCTATGAACTCTGTTTGAAATGAACATTTTCATCCTGTGTCTGCCTTCAAGGTTTCTTCTCAAATAAGCAGTATCATGATACATCTGCCTGTGAACTGTAGGTTGTCATTTGTGTCTAAATGATAAAATGTATATTTTTGGCTAATATTGTGTGTCACATATACCAAGTTGTGTTTGGCAATCTTCATGTTTTGACATCAGTCATGCCATCAAAGCCTCTACATAAAAGGAGCACTCTTAGCTATGGGGATCAGTTATTTCACATGTGATTGCTATGTACACACTGTATCTGACTCAAATACAATATCTGGCTTAATGCTTAGAGTGAACGTCTTGTTTCACGCCGAACCCATAAGTGTGAAGACAGCACACCCTCGCAATATAATGTATTTGTCTGCAGCACTTTCCATAACTATTTTCCTAACTACACAGCATTTTATTTAGCAACACACTGTCTATTTTATTCTATTTGCTCTGTCTTTTCTATGCAGTCCTACATCAATGTCACTAGTCTGGTTTACTAGCTTTATACACCCTATCACTATTTCTGAAAGTCTGCTCCTTACATTACACCACTCCAAGCATTTCTCTTTGAAATTCATGAAGAGATTAGATAAGAGGAGTGACCTTTCATGACCTGAAAAATCATGTATGCAGCGTATCATACAGATATGGTTTCCTTTGTAGAGAAAGTGTAACTCGTTTCATGCACCAGAGAACTGAAGAGCAAATCTCTTTTTTACAACTACCTCTATAGAAAAGAAGTTTTCATTTTTCATTCAGGATGCTGGTAGGCAGACCTACTCAGAGACATAAAAGTGCGGAGAGAATATTCTAGTAAGCTGAACTGTGAGTATTACATACTTGTAAAGGTCTCACTATTTTCAAAGACTTGAAAGACTATCCTGTACTGTTAGTAATAACTATCTTGTACTGTTAGTAGTAACTATATTGTACTGTTAGTAATAGCTATTTTGTTCTGTTAGTAATAACTATCTTGTACTGTTAGTAATAACTATATTGTACTGTTAGTAATAACTATCTTGTACTGTTAGTAATAACTATTTAGTACTGTTAGTAGTAACTATCTTGTACTGTTAGTAATAACTATCTCGTACTGTTAGTAATAACTATCTTGTACTGTTAGTAATAACTATCTTGTACTGTTAGTAATAACTATCTCGTACTGTTAGTAATAACTATTTTGTACTGTTAGTAATAACTATCTTGTACTGTTAGTAATAACTATCTTGTACTGTTAGTAATAACTATCCTGTACTGTTAGTAATAACTATCTTGTACTGTTAGTAATAACTTTATTGTACTGTTAGTAATAGCTATCTTGTACTGTTAATAATAATTATCTTGTACTGTTAGTAATAACTATCCTGTACTGTTAGTGATAACTATCTTGTACTGTTAGTAGTAACTATATTGTACTGTTAGTAATAACTATCTTGTACTGTTAATACTAACTATCTTGTACTGTTAGTAATAACTATCCTGTACTGTTAGTGATAACTATCTTGTACTGTTAGTAGTAACTATATTGTACTGTTAGTAATAACTATCTTGTACTGTTAGCGATAACTGTCTTGTACTGTTAGTAGTAACTATTTTGTACTGTTAGTAGTAACTATATTGTACTGTTAGTAATAACTATCCTGTACTGTTAGTAATAATCATCTTGTACTGTTAGTAGTAACTATATTGTACTGATAGTAATAACTATTTTGTACTGTTAATAATAACTATCTTGTACTTTTAGTAATAGCTATCTTGTACTGTTAGTAATAACTATCTTGTACTGTTAGTAATAACTATCTTGTACTGTTAGTAATAACTATATTGTACTGTTAGTAGTAACTATATTGGACTGTTAGTAATGAATATCTTGTACTGTTAGTAATAACTATTTTGCACAGTTAGTAATAGCTATCTTGTACTGTTAGTAATAATCATCTTGTACTGTTAGTAATAACTACTTTGCAATGTTAGTATAATAACTATATTGTATTGTTAGTACTAACTATCTTGTACTGTTAGTAATAACTATTTTGCACTGTTAGTTATAACTATCTTGTACTGTTAGTAATAACTGTTTTGTACTGTTAATAATAACTGTCTTGTACTGTTAATAATAACTATTTTGTACTGTTCGTAATAATTATCAAAAACTGATTGTTGATAAATAAGTTTACTGAGTGGAGATAAACAATCAGAGATGTTACATACAATATTATAATAATGTAATAATAAGCAGGGTTATGACTATTACAAAAAAACTCATAACTTGCCAATACTGTGTGTTGATAAGTACTCACTGATTCCCAGATGTAAAATACATTTCGGTTGCAGTAGTTGAATTAGCAGCACAGTAGCAGTAGTAAGATTGTTACAGTCATTCATTATGCTGTATAATTACATTGCATACTTTTACTACTGCACAGTAAGCAGTATTGGTGCAGTGATGGTATTAGCCACTGCATAGTATGTAGTACTGAATGCAGTGTGAATATTGCTAACATGTAATTAGCACTGTTGGATGCACTAGGAACTATGTCAGTACACTGGACATACATACACAGAAAAGTTTTGTAAAAACTCATCACATAATCGAGTATTGATTTGATTTGGACGCAACCACAACACAACTGCATGATGGGAATGCCGGGCAACTTTATTATGAGGGAGCCAACAAATTGATCACAATCAGCATGTAGTATGTATTTGAAATGAAAATCTATTATGGTCTTAATATAAAAGCCTAATGTTACATGTTGGATTATAAATATTGCTCAACTTAACACAGCGTACTTATTATACTAAATTTCTTTTCACCTAGCTACAATGTAATACTCAAAGTCTATGAGTTCTTAACAAGCTGTCTGGCTCCATTCTGTTAGCGATTTCACTCACTTTTGTTTTCCAACAAGCAGTCAATATCACTCTTTGTACTTATTGTCAAGAGGTTATCAGGAAATTAACATAAAATTGTTAGATATCTACAGCGTAGCCAGTGTAACACCTCTATTTGAACACCATAACATTTTATTTTCCCACTCTTTCTCTGTAAAAGAGTTTTATTAGGTGTGACGTTCAAATAGAGGGTGGCATTGTATTTTTCAACTAGCTGGTCAGAAAGTTGGAAAGCT
This sequence comes from Watersipora subatra, assembly GCF_963576615.1. NCBI lineage: Eukaryota > Metazoa > Bryozoa > Gymnolaemata > Cheilostomatida > Watersiporidae > Watersipora > Watersipora subatra. Next base: position 41,560,037 of record NC_088709.1, on the reverse strand, counting down.
GAAGTTAACCCTTTTACAAGCGAAGCGAATGTGGCCTATATTTTGCACTTTCCTTCAACTAGAGCAACATTAATCCTTTTGAATGCAATAAATCTGCTCTAGTTTATTTCTAGCTTGTCATAGATATTTAAATAAATATACACTGGAAAGTCAAGAAGTATCTCTACTAGTTCATATCTCTTGCTTGCAATTACCTAAAATGGTATTACAGCCTGCGGTGCAATTTGTTTAAGATTACAATTTTTTATTTCATTCAAAATTTGAAAGTATATTATTTTATATCTATATTTAACAAGGTTGCATTAAAGCTCATTGCACTCATTGATATTTTGTTTACAGTTTGCAGCCAAAACTAGTTCTTTACGTGCAATAGAAGAGGAGTTATGAGCATTGATCCATTGTATGCCAAGTTTAGATAACCGGAAAGATGATCTCAAATAACTTGTGACAAAGTAACTTGTGATATGGAAAGTTATGTATATTGGTAGTGATTGCAATATATTGATATATAGTAGTAGCTGTTGCGATATGTCATAACTCAACAACCATTATACTTACATGTAAAGAAAAAGTTATTAGACTATATTTACATGTACATGACTATATGATTATATACATGTACGCTTAGCCAGTTACCAACAAACTGAGGCCTCAAATAACTTGATGTTTTGTGATAATACATAACAGACTATATTTAACAACATGGTGTTTACAAAGTGATTTACATTTATAATGTTGTGCAGTCTGTAGAAGTTTCTTTTTCCATCTATTTATTTTGGTTTGTTCATGTCACTCTTTGTCATACATTCCATTGCTACACACTCTGATATCGACTTCACTTGTCCTTTTTACTCTTTTCCTAACAAGGAGGATTACATCTGTTTGCTATTTTACAATCTGCTCATGACATTAGAACATTCCACGCTTTGCCCTTTGAACCTTTCGAGGAAATAGCAGAAGTGAGGTGACATTTTATGACTGCAAAACCATACATACTATAGTTAACTGCTGGTAGTTTCAAATGACCTTGACACATATTTCCTTATAAGTATTTATCGAGTACAAATTAACTCGTGCTGACAAGTATGCCTGCTATCAGTGTATAACAGCTGATCCTCTACAGCTATAAAAATATGATCCACTAAATGTCTTCCTTAGTCACATTCTCTCCTCTCTCTCTATCTACTCTAGTGTAACATATCAGCCTGTATCAACTCTAGGGGATAGTATACTAGTATGTAACATTCATATAACTCTCCTAACATTTGTATATTTACAAATGTAGTAGTAAACAGTTGATATAAATATAAAGGAGCTATTTTAGAGTTTCTCACTACTTTCAATTACTTTAAAGGCTGTTAGTAATAACTATCTTGTACTGTTAGTAATAACTATCTTGTACTGTTAGTAATAACTATCTTGTACTGTTAGTAATAACTATCTTGTACTGTTAGTAATAACTATCTTGTACTGTTAGTAATAACTATCTTGTACTGTTAGTAATAACTATCTTGTACTGTTAGTAATAACTATATTGTACTGTTAGTAATAACTATCTTGTACTGTTAGTAATAACTATCTTGTACTGTTAGTAATAACTATCTTGTACTGTTAGTAATAACTATCTTGTACTGTTAGTAATAACTATCTTGTACTGTTAGTAATAACTATCTTGTACTGTTAGTAATAACTATATTGTACTGTTAGTAATAACTATCTTGTACTGTTAGTAATAACTATCTTGTACTTTTAGTAATAACTATTTTGTACTGTTAGTAATAACTATCTTGTACTGTTAGTAATAACTATCTTGTACTGTTAGTAATAACTATCTTGTACTGTTAGTAATAACTATCTTGTACTGTTAGTAATAACTATATTGTACTGTTAGTAATAACTATCTTGTACTGTTAGTAATAACTATCTTGTACTGTTAGTAATAACTATCTTGTACTGTTAGTAATAACTATCTTGTACTGTTAGTAATAACTATATTGTACTGTTAGTAATAACTATCTTGTACTGTTAGTAATAACTATCTTGTACTGTTAGTAATAACTATCTTGTACTGTTAGTGATAACTATCTTGTACTGTTAGTGATAACTATCTTGTATTGTTAGTAATAACTATCTTGTACTGTTAGTAATAACTATCTTGTACTGTTAGTAATAACTATCTTGTACTGTTAGTAATAACTATCTTGTACTGTTAGTAATAACTATCTTGTACTGTTAGTAATAACTATCTTGTACTGTTAGTAATAACTATCTTGTACTGTTAGTAATAACTATCTTGTACTGTTAGTAATAACTATCTTGTACTGTTAGTAATAACTATCTTGTACTGTTAGTAATAACTATCAAAAACTTATTGCAGGTAAATAAACTTAGTAAGTGTAGACTAGGTTATAAATAATCAGAGAGGATTCTTACCTAAAGTACACATGACCTTAGTAATTTGATGTTTATTATCATCTGCCATAGTTGTAATATCTATAGCCCGAACTACCGAGTAATAGTACATGTCATACATACCATGTACATATTATGGCTTGAAATATGTTGATACTCATTTACATCTAGAGGTATCTATTAGCTATATCATTAGGGTCATACAATTTCCATTGGTTGAATATATTGATGAAAATCTACAAAAATACCCTGTAAGTTGTGGGCTTAAAAATTTATGTGTTGCCTGATTGATGAAAAGATTAGACACTACCAATGTAAATAATTATTTCCAAGACCGCGGACATCCTTGGGGCCATGCATATAAAGCGTAATATACATGTAAATTGTCTAATCAGCTCTAAGATCATTCTAAACTCACCCGTTTGGCCCTTCATATAGGAAAAACTAAAATTAACCTGTTAATGTAATGGCTGTACTGTGATTGCGCTACTATCGCTTGATATCCAAAACTTTCCTCTTTTTTATCACTTTTACCTTGTTTAATGTTCATGATTACAGCAGTTTTAATCTAAGCTAAAGAGGTTGCACACCTTCGACGTAAATATAGGTCTTTTTTTTTACTTTTTTGTAAACGGCAAGGTCTATGCTGCAAAAAAAAGATAATTACTTTAAATGTATTTAAATAATTACTTTGAATGAAGTGAAACGACTTACTTGTATTTACTTTAGTAAAAGTTTAATTTATTGGTCAACTGCCCTAAACTACAAAAGCCTTTTACATATCAAATAACTAGTAGAAAGTGTAGCTTTTTATTGAGTCATGAAAAGGTATACATAAAGATTTAGCCAGTTACTGGCCAACTGATGCTTCAAATTAACTGAAATTCGGTGATCATGCATAAAAGATCTTAGCAACACCATTTTGGCAAATAGTTTCACATGAAGATGTCATTATAGGACTCTGATTTATCATTAGTCTTTTACTCTGAGACCTTCAAATTTATTGATGTCAATGATGACTGCCCCAGAGTTTCAAGTTTTACTTTCCTATCACTATTACTCACTTGGTTGGTATTCTAAACTCCATAGACATCAGGGTGTTTGCATTCTCTATTACTTTATTGGCTCATGGTTATATAAGTTTATAGTTTTCTATATCTATCAAGAGTGCACAACTCTTAGTACATTATTGATGTGACCCATTATATCTCTTCTCATATCATCCTGGACAAGCTTATCATATTCATCTATCAGATACATAACCAGGTGCTGACCACACAGAGGTTTCTTTTTCCATCTATTTACTTTGGTTTGTTCAGGTCCTTCTTTGTGTTATCCTTCTATAAGTCCTCCATTTATAATTGGTCTGACAGTTTGCCTTCTTTCTACAGACTACATTTTTCTAGCCTTACATGTTCCTCTATTCTTGCTAGTCCTTAGACAATGTGTCTCTTTAGCAACACATAGATTATTTAGTTGTATCTGTTCAGTCATGTCTACACACTCTGATGTCAATGTTACTACTTCTGTTTACTGTTTTCCTAGCAAGGAGGATTATATGTGTTTGCTATTTTAAAATCTGCTCATGACGTTAGAACATTCCACGCTTTGCCCTTTGAACCTTTCGAGGAAATAAGAGAAGTGGGGTGACATTATAAAACTGAAAAACCATACATACTTTAGTTGACTGCTGGTAGTTTGAAATGACCTCGACACCTACTCCCTTATTACTAGTATTAGACTCGCGAGACTTTCTCACTACTTTTAAAGACTTGAAAGACTCTCCTGTACTGTTAGTAATAACTATCTTGTACTGTTAGTAATAACTATCTTGTAGTGTTAGTAATACCTATATTGTACTGTTAGTAATAAATATATTGTAGTGTTAGTAATAACTATCTTGTACTGTTAGTAATAACTATCTTGTACTGTTAGTAATAACTATCTTGTACTGTTAGTAATAACTATCTTGTACCGTTAGTAATAACTATCTTGTACTGTTAGTAATACCTATCTTGTACTGTTAGTAATAACTATCTTGTATTGTTAGTAATAACTATCTTGTACTGTTAGTAATAACTATCTTGTACTGTTAGTAATAACTATCCTGTACTGTTAGTAATAACTATCTTGTAGTGTTGGTAATAATTATGTTGTACTGTTAGTAATAAATATCTTGTAGTGTTAATAATAACTATCTTGTACTGTTAGTAATAACTATCTTGTACTGTTAGTAATAACTATCCTGTACTGTTAGTAATAACTATCTTGTAGTGTTGGTAATAACTATGTTGTACTGTTAGTAATAAATATCTTGTAGTGTTAGTAATAACTATCTCGTACTGTTAGTAATAACTATCTCGTACTGTTAGTAATAACTATCTCGTACTGTTAGTAATAACTATCTTGTACTGTGAGTAATAACTATCTTGTATTGTTAGTAAAAACTATCTTGTACTGTTAGTAATAACTATCTTGTACTGTTAGTAATACCTATCTTGTACTGTTAGTAATAACTATCTTGTATTGTTAGTAATAACTATCTTGTACCGTTAGTAATAACTATCTTGTACTGTTAGTAATAACTATCTTGTATTGTTAGTAATAACTATCTTGTACTGTTAGTAACAACTATATTGTACTGTTAGTAACAACTATCTTGTACTGCTTGTAATAACTATCTTGTACTGTTAGTAATAACTATCTTGTACTGTTAGTAATAACCATCTTGTACTGTTAGTAATAACTATTTTGTACCGTTAGTAATAACCATCTTGTACTGTGAGTAATAACTATCTTGTATTGTTAGTAATAACTATATTGTACTGTTAGTAAAAACTATCTTGTATTGTTAGTAATAACTCTCTTGTACTGTAAGTAATAACTATATTGTACTGCTAGTAATAACTATCAATAACTTATTGTAGGTAAATAAACTTAGTAAACGTAGACTAACTTATCAACATTCAGAGATGAAACTTACCTGAAGTATGTAAGTATCATTATAAAATACCTAAAAGTAAGTGCAAGTACCTAACGTAAGTGACTCTAGTAATTTGATGTTTGCTATTCTCTGCTATGATTATAATACATGTTGGATAAATACTATCGACTATATTCCATCGGTTTTCCGAATACTTACCATGGAAATCCAAAGAGCAACCCTCACAGGGCTTCAATGGGTAATCAATTGTGTCATGGTTAGAGTGGTGTGATTCACAACTATACCTTTCCTACTACAGTCATACCTCGACATACGGGTGCCCTAACATACTAGAAGTTTGAGATACAAGCAGAGTCTCGAACAAGATACAAGCATACAAGTTACGAGTACACGGTTTTTGATATTGCTGCTAGGTGACCAAGTTTATGAGAGGCCACTTTTGAGAACAATATCGCTTCATCTTTCTTGTCAGATCAGTTTCAAAAAGTTTTAAAAGGCAGACGAAAAGTGACAGCAAAAACAAGTCAACAAGCGCCAAGCCAGAAGAAAATGATATAAAATGAATACGAAAATAGAATTAATATTAGACGAATATTGGTGAATTAATATTAAATATATTTTTAAGTGTTTTTAATAAGCTAAAGTTTATTTTATGTTACATAGTGTCACAAAAGTGTAGGGTACCGAACAGGCTGCCGTGAAGTCTTTCTCTCACACTATCGTTACCCACCACCACCTGTTTTATAGGAGAGATCTCCATTCAGTACTGTACATAATAATGTTAGGCTACCCTTTGTTGCAAATGATTACCACTAGATTGGTAGAATGGTATTTATTACTTTTTGAGTGTAGGTAGTGAATTATGACAATTAGGAGATGTTTTTTCATCGTAATATTCCATTTTTAAGTTTTTCAGAGGGTAAAAACAAATCGATTCGTATTTAGGGTTTTTATATAGCAAACATTGCTTTAAGATCTGAGAAAATTGATATATGAGCTCAGTTTCGGAATGCATTAAGCTTGCACGTCGAGGTATGACCGTATGTTAGAGGACATTGGGCTACTAGAATGTTCCATCAGTAGTCCTAAAGAAAGGTATTACTGATACATCAGTTATTAAAGCTGCTGCTACATATTGATCTTATGATCTGGATACGTGCAATACATCTAGTGGTGGATTTACCATTATTACAGGGTCATGCGACACCCTTGAACACATTGGAATGTTTTGACAATGGTTTTTGGAATGGTTTCATTCGGCGCGGTTTGGGCTACTAAAATATTCTATTTTTAACCTGGCATAGGGAGACATACAGCTGCTGGTACTGGTACTATGAAAGCTACTGCTCATAAATTGACCTTTGACCTAAATACAAGCATTACATTCAGGAGATGGATCCGTAATTGTCATAGGGTCACCTGTGATAATGGAAGATCAAGAGTAGTGTGACTCCTTTAAAGTAATATTGTAAGATATGAAGATATCTAAAAAAAGAAGAACAGTTTATTCCCAATGATTCATCTATTGGTTTTGATCTGATTTTGTCAGTCCTAGCAAATGTGGGGCTAGGCATTTATTTGAGAACCATTATCTCGTTATAATTACATCGCTGTAACATTCTAAGAAAGTCACTCATTTACACACTGCAATGTTTACGGATTTATCTATATTAACAGTCATTGCTGATATCGGCTGCTATGAACTCTGTTTGAAATGAACATTTTCATCCTGTGTCTGCCTTCAAGGTTTCTTCTCAAATAAGCAGTATCATGATACATCTGTATGTGAACTGCGGTTGTGTCATTTGTGTCTAAAAGATAAAATTTATATTTTTGGCTAATGTTGTGTGTCACATATACCAAGTTGTGATTGGCAATCTTCATGTTTTGACATCAGTCATGCCATCAAAACTTTTATATAAATGAAGCACTCTTAGCTATGGGGATCAGTTATTTTGCATGTGATTGCTATGTACACACTGTATCTGACTCAAATACAATATCTGACTTAATGCTTAGAATGAACGTCTTGTTTCACGCCGAACCCATAAGTGTGAAGACAGCACACCCTCGCAATATAATGTATTTGTCTGCAGCACTTTCCATAACTATTTTCCTAACTACACAGCATTTTAGTTAGCAACATGCACTGTCTATTTTATTCTATTTGCTCTGTCTTTTCTATGCAGTCCTACATCAATGTCACTAGTCTGGTTTACTAGCTTTATACACCCTATCACTCTTTCTGAAATTCTGCTCCTCACATTACACCACTCCAAGCATTGCTCTTTGAAATTCATGAGGAAATTTGATAAGAGGAGTGACCTTTCATGACCTGAAAAATCATGTATGCAGCGTATCATACAGATATGGTTTACTTTGTAGAGAAAGTGTAACTCGTTTCATGCACGAGAGAACTGAGGAGCAAATCCCTTTTTTACAACTACTTCTACAGAAAAGAAGTTTTCATTTTTCATTCAGGATACTCGTAGGCAGACCTACTCAGAGACCTAAAAGTGCGGAGAGAATATTCTTGTAAGCTGAACTGTGAGTATTACAAACTTGTAAAGGTCTCACTATCTTCAAAGACTTGAAAGACTATCCTGTACTGTTAGTAATAACTATCTTGTACTGTTAGTAGTAACTATATTGTACTGTTAGTAGTAACTATATTGGACTGTTAGTAATAAATATCTTGTACTGCTAGTAATAACTATCTTGTACTGTTAGTAATAATCATTTTGTACTGTTAGTAATAACTACTTTGCACTGTTAGTAATAACTATATTGTATTGTTAGTACTATCTATATTGTACTGTTAGTAATAACTATTTTGCACTGTTAGTAGTAGTATAGTGAGAGCAGATCTACACATTTATGCACTTAAAGTTGGATTTTGGGTACATTTTAGCCTGAGAACCTCGGAGAATGGTGTTGTCTGATGGAAAGTTTGGGGGGTAGGTGTGTGAGTGTTGGGAGCTAAGGTTATGAAGTTTGAGAGGAATTGTGGGAAGGATGCGGTGCTGGTCGAGAGGAATTGTGGGAAGGATGAGGTGAAGAGGGCGATGGTTTCGGGTTTCGATGCGATGGGTTTGGGGTTCGGGTGTCGACGAGTTGAGCGATCGATCGTCGAATGGTTGGGGTTGGGTTGGCGACCGGTGGGGTGAACGGTGTTATGTCGTTTCGGTTGAATGAACGCTGATGTTGGACGAGTTCGGGCGTGTCTATTCGTGGAATCGATTACCTGTCCATTCACTATTTATAAGTTAAGAGTTATATATATATGAACATTATATCATTGAGAAGTTCAACTAGAAGGAATATAAAATTATGGAAACTATTCATAAGGATAATTCTAAAGTTTACAATTCTTGTGAAGAAGAAAAAGATGAAACAGATGGATTAGTTGAAGAGGCTGTATTATTACATAATCATTTTGATAACATCACTAAATCTACATCAAAACCGCTTCGACAAAGTTTGCTTCAATTTTTTGGAGTGGTTTTAATATTACTTGCAATAACTGTAGCTTCATCTTTGATTGAATATTTTTTTATTCGGATTACAGGAGAAAAGATGAATGCTACTGTGAACTATGTAGAAGTATTTTTTCAAAATCTTGTGAATAATAAAAGTATGATTATAGTATAAATGAAACATTGAATATATACATAAGAAAATGTTCATGTACAATCTTTATCAGTACTTTATAATAATTGTACATATACTTATTCTCTGTACTTTATTAACACACCTGATGATCTCTTACAGCACTTTATAATAATTGTACATATACTTATTCTCAGTACTTTATTAACACACCTGATGATCTCTTACTACACTTTATAATAATTGTACACATACTTATTATCTGTACTTTGTTAACACACCTGGTGATCTCTTACAGCACTTTATAATAATTGTACACATACTTATTCTCAGTACTTTATTAACACACCTGATGATCTCTTACTACACTTTATAATAATTGTACACATACTTATTATCTGTACTTTGTTAACACACCTGGTGATCTCTTACAGCGCTTTATAATAATTGTACATATACTTATTCTCTGTACTTTATTAACACTCTTGATGATCTCTTACAGCACTTTATAATAATTGTACATATACTTAATATCTGTACTTTATTAACACTCTTGATGAACTCTTACAGCACTTTATAATAATTGTACATATACTTATTATCTGTACTTTAATAACACTCCTGATGATCTCTTACTACACTTTATAATAATTGTACATATACTTATTCTCTGTACTTTATTAACACTCCTGATGATCTCTGACAGCACTTTATAATAATTGTACTTATACTTATTCTCTGTACTTTATTAACACTCTTGATGATCTTTTACAGCACTTTATAATAATTGTACATATACTTATTCTCTGTACTTTATTAATACTCCTGATGATCTCTTACAACACTTTATAATAATTGTACACATACTTATTCTCAGTACTTTATTAACACTCCTGATGATCTTTTACAGCACTTTATAATAATTGTACACATACTTATTCTCTGTACTTTATTAACACTCTTGATGATCTCTTACTACACTTTATAATAATTGTACACATACTTATTCTCTGTATTTTATTAACACTCTTGATGGACTTTTACTACACTTTATAATAATTGTACACATACTTATTATCTGTATTTTATTAGCACTCTTGATGGACTTTTACTACACTTTATAATAATTGTACACATACTTATTCTCTGTACTTTGTTAACACACCTGATGATCTCTTACAGCACTTTATAATAATTGTACATATACTTATTATCTGTACTTTAATAACACTCCTGATGATCTCTTACTACACTTTATAATAATTGTACACATACTTATTCTCTGTATTTTATTAACACTCTTGATGGACTTTTACTACACTTTATAATAATTGTACACATACTTATTCTCTGTACTTTGTTAACACACCTGATGATCTCTTACAGCACTTTATAATAATTGTACATATACTTATTCTCAGTACTTTATTAACACTCTTGATGATCTCTTACAGCACTTTATAATAATTGTACATATACTTAATATCTGTACTTTATTAACACTCTTGATGAACTCTTACAGCACTTTATAATAATTGTACATATACTTATTATCTGTACTTTGTTAACACACCTGATGATCTCTTACAACACTTTATAATAATTGTACATATACTTATTCTCTGTACTTTATTAACAATCCTGATGATCTCTGACAGCACTTTATAATAATTGTACATATACTTATTCTCTGTACTTTATTAACACTTTTGATGATCTCTTACAGCACTTTATAATAATTGTACATATACTTATTCTCTGTACTTTATTAATACTCCTGATGTTCTCTTACAGCACTTTATAATAATTGTACACATACTTATTCTCAGTACTTTATTAACACTCCTGATGATCTTTTACAGCACTGTAGAATAATTGTACACATACTTATTCTCTGTATTTTATTAACACTCTTGATGGTCTTTTATTACACTTTATAATAATTGTACACATACTTATTCTCTGTACTTTTTTACCACACCTGATGATCTCTTACAGGACTTTATAATAATTGTACATATACTTATTCTATGTACTTTATTAACAATCCTGATCTTCAATTAAATTAAACTAGTAGACTTGCTAGCATCACATTCTAACTGATATCTTCAAAATATGGAAAAGACTGTGAAGTGATATATAATACACAATCTTTCGATAAAATCATGACAAAATACTTTTGGTAAAGGGAACCCTGTTATCATTCATCAATCTTTGAGAGAATAAATAATACATACTACATTTATTCAAAACAATACATATATTCATTTTCTTTATATTCTCTTCAAAACGAATACTTACCTATACCTACCTTAGTACAATTCCTCCATCTGTCCATTGGGCCTTCTTTTTTTTGCTCATCCCTCTATTTACTGGGTAAGAGACGGTTATGGAATGGTTAAGCCAAACCAAACAGAAGAATTCCATAGGCAAGCCTGGGAAAACACTCAGGTCGATTGCCAAGGCGCTTGTCCACACGACAGCCTGAACACAGCGACACTCAACGAACTTAATTGCGAGTAGCCGGCTAACAGAATTCTAGCTGAAGCATACAAGCCTTATGGTATCAACGCTCGATTGCCCCAAAATCTCAATCTGTATATAAGTAGGCATCAGGAGCAGGACTAAGTGATGAAAAGGAAAGTTACACTGAGCAAGCTTCTTATACAGAGTATTGAAGAATAGTGGCGTATCCAACAAAATCAATGAAGCGAAAATAGTAAACAGATTTTCGCGAAATTGAATTTCGCGAAATTACACATTATATATATATATTATATAGTCATCTTTCGCGAAATTGAATTTCGCGAAAGTGAATTTCGCGAAAGTGAATTTCGCGAAATTACACATTATATATATTATATAGTCAACTTTCGCGAAATTGAATTTCGCGAAAGTGAATTTCGCGAAATTGGATTTCGCGAAATTGGATTTCACGAAATTACACATATATATTATATAGTCAACTTTCGCGAAATTGAATTTCGTGAAAGTTGACTATATAATATATATGTGTAATTTCGCGAAATCCAATTTCGCGAAATCCAATTTCCCGAAATTCACTTTCGCGAAATTCAATTTCGGGAAAGTTGAATATGTAATATATATAATGTGTAATTTTGCGAAATTCACTTTCGCGAAATTCAATTTCGCGAAAGTTGACTATATAATATATATATAATGTGTAATTTCGCGAAATCCAATTTCGCGAAATTCACTTTCGCGAAAATCAATTTCGCGAAAGTTGACTATATAATATATATAATGTGTAATTTCGCGAAATTCACTTTCGCGAAATTCAATTTCGCGAAAGATGACTATATAATATATATATATAATGTGTAATTTCGCGAAATTCACTTTCGCGAAATTCAATTTCGCGAAAATCTGTTTACTATTTTCGCTTCATTGATTTTGTTGGATACGCCACTATTCTTCAATACTCTGTATAAGAAGCTTGCTCATTGTAACTTTCCTTTTCATCACTTAGTCCTGCTCCTGATGCCTACTTATATACAGATTGAGATTTTGGGGCAATCGAGCGTTGATACCATAAGGCTTGTATGCTTCAGCTAGAATTCTGTTAGCCGGCTACTCGCGATTAAGTTCGTTGAGTGTCGCTGTGTTCAGGCTGTCGTGTGGACAAGCGCCTTGGCAATCGACCTGAGTGTTTTCCTAGGCTTGCCTATAGAATTCTCCTGTTTGGTTTGGCTTAACCATTCCATAACAGTCTCTTGCCCAGTAAATAGAGGGATCAGCAAAAAAAAAAGAAGGCCCAATGGACAGATGGAGGAATTGTACTAAGGTAGGTATAGGTAAGTATTCGTTTTGAAGAGAATATAAATAAAATGAATATATGTATTGTTTTAAATAAATGTAGTATGTATCATTTATTCTCTCAAAGATTGATGAATGATAACAGGGTTCTCTTTACCAAAAGTATTTTGTCATGATTTTATCGAAAGATTGTGTATTATATATCACTTCACAGTCTTTTCCATATTTTGAAGATATCAGTTAGAATGTGATGCTAGCAAGTCTACTAGTTTAATTTAATTAAAGATCAGGAGTGTTAATAAAGTACAGAGAATAAGTATATGTACAATTATTATAAAGTGCTGTAAGAGATCATCAAGAGTGTTAATAAAGTACTGAGAATAAGTATATGTACAATTATTATAAAGTGCTGTAAGAGATCATCAGGTGTGGTAAAAAAGTACAGAGAATAAGTATGTGTACAATTATTATAAAGTGTAGTAAAAGACCATCAAGAGTGTTAATAAAATACAGAGAATAAGTATGTGTACAATTATTATAAAGTGTAGTAAAAGTCCATCAAGAGTGTTAATAAAATACAGAAAATAAGTATGTGTACAATTATTATAAAGTGTAGTAAGAGATCATCAGGAGTGTTATTAAAGTACAGATAATAAGTATATGTACAATTATTATAAAGTTCTGTAAGAGTTCATCAAGAGTGTTAATAAAGTACAGATATTAAGTATATGTACAACTATTATAAAGTGCTGTAAGAGATCATCAAGAGTGTTAATAATGTACAGAGAATAAGTATATGTACAATTATTATAAAGTGCTGTAAGAGATCATCAAGAGTGTTAATAAAGTACTGAGAATAAGTATATGTACAATTATTATAAAGTGCTGTAAGAGATCATCAGGTGTGGTAAAAAAGTACAGAGAATAAGTATGTGTACAATTATTATAAAGTGTAGTAAAAGACTATCAAGAGTGTTAATAAAATACAGAGAATAAGTATGTGTACAATTATTATAAAGTGTAGTAAAAGTCCATCAAGAGTGTTAATAAAATACAGAGAATAAGTATGTGTACAATTATTATAAAGTGTAGTAAGAGATCATCAAGAGTGTTATTAAAGTACAGATAATAAGTATATGTACAATTATTATAAAGTTCTGTAAGAGTTCATCAAGAGTGTTAATAAAGTACAGATATTAAGTATATGTACAACTATTATAAAGTGCTGTAAGAGATCATCAAGAGTGTTAATAAAGTACTGAGAATAAGTATATGTACAATTATTATAAAGTGTTGTAAGAGATCATCAGGTGTGTTAACAAAGTACAGATAATAAGTATATGTACAATTATTATAAAGTGTAGTAAAAGTCCATCAAGAGTGTTAATAAAATACAGAGAATAAGTATGTGTACAATTATTCTAAAGTGTAGTAAGAGATCATCAAGAGTGTTAATAAAGTACAGAGAATAGGTATGTGTACAATTATTCTAAAGTGCTGTAAAAGATCATCAGGAGTGTTAATAAAGTACTGAGAATAAGTATGTGTACAATTATTATAAAGTGTTGTAAGCGATCATCAGGAGTATTAATAAAGTACAGAGAATAAGTATATGTACAATTATTCTAAAGTGCTGTAAAAGATCATCAGGAGTGTTAATAAAGTACTGAGAATAAGTATGTGTACAATTATTATAAAGTGTTGTAAGCGATCATCAGGAGTATTAATAAAGTACAGAGAATAAGTATATGTACAATTATTATAAAGTGCTGTAAAAGATCATCAAGAGTGTTAATAAAGTACAGAAAATAAGTATATGTACAATTATTATAAAGTGCTGTCAGAGATCATCAGGAGTGTTAGTAAAGTACAGAGAATAAGTATATGTACAATTATTATAAAGTGTAGTAAGAGATCATCAGGAGTGTTATTAAAGTACAGATAATAAGTATATGTACAATTATTATAAAGTGCTGTAAGAGTTCATCAAGAGTGTTAATAAAGTACAGATATTAAGTATATGTACAATTATTATAAAGTGCTGTAAGAGATCATCAAGAGTGTTAATAAAGTACAGAGAATAAGTATATGTACAATTATTATAAAGCGCTGTAAGAGATCATTAGGGGTGTTAATAAAGTACAGAGAATAAGTATATGTACAATTATTATAAAGTGCTGTAAGAGATCACCAGGTGTGTTAACAAAGTACAGATAATAAGTATGTGTACAATTATTATAAAGTGTATTAAGAGATCATCAAGAGTGTTAATAAAGTACAGAGCATAAGTATGTGTACAATTATTATAAAGTGCTGTAAGAGATCACCAGGTGTGTTAACAAAGTACAGATAATAAGTATGTGTACAATTATTATAAAGTGTAGTAAGAGATCATCAGGTGTGTTAATAAAGTACTGAGAATAAGTATATGTACAATTATTATAAAGTGCTGTAAGAGATCATCAGGTGTGTTAATAAAGTACAGATAATAAGTATATGTATAATTATTATAAAGTGCTGTAAGAGATCATTAGGAGTGTTAATAAAGTACTGAGAATAAGTATTTGTACAATTATTATAAAGTGCTGTAAGAGATCATCAGGTGTGTTAATAAAGTACAGAGAATAAGTATATGTACAATTATTATAAAGTACTGATAAAGATTGTACATGAACATTTTCTTATGTATATATTCAATGTTTCATTTATACTATAATCATACTTTTATTATTCACAAGATTTTGAAAAAATACTTCTACATAGTTCACAGTAGCATTCATCTTTTCTCCTGTAATCCGAATAAAAAAATATTCAATCAAAGATGAAGCTACAGTTATTGCAAGCAATATTAAAACCACTCCAAAAAATTGAAGCAAACTTTGTCGAAGCGGTTTTGATGTAGATTTAGTGATGTTATCAAAATGATTATGTAATAATACAGCCTCTTCAACTAATCCATCTGTTTCATCTTTTTCTTCTTCACAAGAATTGTAAACTTTAGAATTATCCTTATGAATAGTTTCCATAATTTTATATTCCTTCTAGTTGAACTTCTCAATGATATAATGTTCATATATATATAACTCTTAACTTATAAATAGTGAATGGACAGTTAATCGATTCCACGAATAGACACGCCCGAACTCGTCCAACATCAGCGTTCATTCAACCAAAACGACATAACACCGTTCACCCCACCGGTCGCCAACCCAACCCCAACCATTCGACGATCGATCGCTCAACTCGTCGACACCCGAACCCCAAACCCATCGCATCGAAACCCGAAACCATCGCCCTCTTCACCTCATCCTTCCCACAATTCTTCTCGACCAGCACCGCATCCTTCCCACAATTCCTCTCAAACTTCATAACCTTAGCTCCCAACACTCACACACCTACCCCCCAAACTTTCCATCAGACAACACCATTCTCCGAGGTTCTCGGGCTAAAATGTACCCAAAATCCAACTTTAAGTGCATAAATGTGTAGATCTGCTCTCACTATACTACTGTTAGTTATAACTATATTGTACTGTTAGTAATAACTATTTTGTACTTGTAATAATAACTATCATGTACTGTTAATAAAAATTATCTTGTACTGTTAATAATAACTATCTTGTAATGTTAGTAATAATTATCAAAAACTGATTGTTGATAAATAAGTTTACTGAGTGGAGATAAACTATCAGAGATGTTACATACAATATAATAATAATGTAATAATAAGCAGGGTTATGACTATTACAAAAAACTCATAACTTGCCAATACTGTGTGTTGATAAGTACTCACTGATTCCTCGATGTAAAATACATTTCGGTTGCAGTAGTTGCATTAGCAGTACAGTAGCAGTAGTAAGATTGTTACAGTCATTCATTATGTATAATTACATTGCATACTTTTACTACTGCACAGTAAGCAGTATTGGTGCAGTGATGGTATTAGCCACTGCATAGTATGTAGTACTGAATGCAGTGTGAATATTGCTAACATGTAATTAGCACTGTTGGATGCAATAGGAACTATGTCAGTACACTGGACATACATACACAGAAAAGTTTTGTAAAACTCATCACATAATCGAGTATTGATTTGATTTGGACGCAACCACAACACAATTGCATGATGGGAATGCCGGGCAACTTCATTATGAGGGAGCTAACAAATTGATCACAATCAGCATGTAGTATGTATTTGAAATGAAAATCTATTATGGTTTTAATATAAAAGCCTAATGTTACATGTTGGATTATTAATATTGCTCAACTTAACACAGCGTACTTATTATACTAAATTTCTTTTCACCTAGCTACAATGTAATACTCAAAGTCTATGAGTTCTTAACAAGCTGTCTGGCTCCATTCTGTTAGCGATTTTACTCACTTTTGTTTTTCAACAAGCAGTCAATATCACTCTTTGTACTTATTGTCAAGAGGTTATCAGGAAATTAACATAAAATTGTTAGATATCTACAGCGTAGCCAGTGTAACACCTCTATTTGAACACCATGACATTTTATTTTCCCACTCTTTCTCTGTAAAAGAGTTTTATTAGGTGTGACGTTCAAATAGAGGGTGGCATTGTATTTTTCAACTAGCTGGTCAGAAAGTTGGAAAGCTGAAGTTAACCCTTTTGCAAGCGAATGTGGCCTATATTTTGCACTTTCCTTCAACTAGAGCAACATTAATTTTTTTGGATGCAATAAATTTCCTTTAACTCATCTCCAACTGGTTTCCAAATAAAAATGCAATGGAAAGCCGAGAAATATCCCTATTAGCCCATATCTATTGCTTGTAATTACCTAAAATGGTATTACAGCCTGCGGTGCAATTTGTTGAAGATTACAATTTTTTATTTCATTCAAAATTTGAAAGTATATTATTTTATATCTATAATTAACAAGGTTGCATTAAAGCTCATTGCACTCATTGATATTTTGTTTACAGTTTGCAGCCAAAACTAGTTCTTTACGTGCAATAGAAGAGGAGTTATGAGCATTGATCCATTGTATGCCACGTTTAGATAACCGGAAAGATGATCTCAAATAACTTGTGAAAAAGTAACTTGTGATATGGAAAGTTATGTATATTGGTAGTGATTGCAATATATTGATATATAGTAGTAGCTGTTGCGAGATGTCATAACTCAACAATCATTATACTTACAGGTAAAGAAAAAGTTATTAGACTATATTTACATGTACATGACTATATGACTATATACATGTACGCTTAGCCAGTTACCAACAAACTGAGGCCTCAAATAACTTGAAGTTTGGTGATAATACATAACAGACTATATTTAACAACATGGTGTTTACAAATTGATTTATAATGTTGTGCTGTCTGTAGAAGTTTCTTTTTCCATCTATTTATTTTGGTTTGTTCATGTCACTCTTTGTCATTCATGCCATTTCTACACACTCTGATATCAATGTCACCTGTCCTTTTTACTGTTTTCCTAACAAGGAGGATTACATCTGTTTGTTATTTTGATAATATACTCCTGACATTAGAACATTATAAGCTTTGCCCTTTGAACCTTTCGAGGAAATAGCAGAAGTGAGGTGACATTTTATGACTGCAAAACCATACATACTATAGTTAACTGCTGGTAGTTTCAGATGACCTTGACACGTATTTCCTTATAAGTATTTATCGAGTACAAATTAACTCGTGCTGACAGGTATGCCTGCTATCAATGTATAACAGCTGATCCTCTACAGCTATAAAAATATGATCCACTAAATGTCTTCCTTAGTCACATTCTCTCCTCTCTCTCTATCTACTCTAGTGTAACATATCAGCCTGTATCAACTCTAGGGGATAGTATACTAGTATGTAACATTCATATAACTCTCCTAACATTTGTATATTTACAAATGTAGTAGTAAACAGTTGATATAAATATAAAGGAATAGTAATAACTAATAGTAATAATAATAATAATAATAATAATATTAATAATAATATTAGTAATAACTATCTTGTACTGTTAGTAATAACTATCTTGTACTGTTAGTAATAACTATTTTGTACTGTTAGTGATAACTATCTTGTACTGTTAGTAATAACTATCTTGTACTGTTAGTAATAACTATCTTGTACTGTTAGTAATAACTATC
The DNA here is from genome assembly GCF_963576615.1 of Watersipora subatra. NCBI lineage: Eukaryota > Metazoa > Bryozoa > Gymnolaemata > Cheilostomatida > Watersiporidae > Watersipora > Watersipora subatra. Next base: position 41,541,171 of record NC_088709.1, on the reverse strand, counting down.
TTGTACTGTTAGTAATAACTATTTTGTACTGTTAGTGATAACTATCTTGTACTGTTAGTAATAACTATCTTGTACTGTTAGTAATAACTATCTTGTACTGTTAGTAATTACTATATTGTACTGTTAGTAATAACTATCTTGTACTATTAGTAATAACTATCTTGTACTGTTAGTAATAACTATCTTGTACTGTTAGTAATAACTATTTTGTACTGTTAGTGATAACTATCTTGTACTGTTAGTAATAACTATCTTGTACTGTTAGTAATAACTATCTTGTACTGTTAGTAATTACTATATTGTACTGTTAGTAATAACTATCTTGTACTGTTAGTAATAACTATATTGTACTGTTAGTAATAACTATTTTGTACTGTTAGTAATTACTATATTGTACTGTTAGTAATAACTATCTTGTACTGTTAGTAATAACTATCTTGTACTGTTAGTGATAACTATCTTGTACTGTTAGTAATAACTATCTTGTACTGTTAGTAATAACTATCTTGTACTGTTAGTAATAACTATCTTGTACTGTTAGTAATAACTATCTTGTACTGTTAGTAATAACTATCAAAAACTTATTGCAGGTAAATAAACTTAGTAAGTGTAGACTAGGTTATAAATAATCAGAGAGGATTCTTACCTAAAGTACACATGACCTTAGTAATTTGATGTTTATTATCATCTGCCATAGTTGTAATATCTATAGCCCGAACTACCGAGTAATAGTACATGTCATACATACCATGTACATATTATGGCTTGAAATATGTTGATACTCATTTACATCTAGAGGTAATTATCTATTAGCTATATCATTAGGGCCATACAATTTCCATTGGTTGAATATATTGATGAAAATCTACAAAAATATCCTGTAAGTTGTGGGCTCACTCATTTACACAAGCAATGCAATGTTTACGGATTTATCTATATTGACAGTCATTGCTGACATCGATTGCTATGAACTCTGTTTAAAATGAACATTTTCACCATGTGTCTGCCTTCAAGGTTTCTTCTCAAATAAGCAGTATCATGATACATCTGTCTGTGAACTGCGGTCGCGTCATTTGTGTCTAAATGATAAAATGTATATTTTTGGCTAATATTGTGTGTCACATATACCAAGTTGTGTTTGGCAATCTTCATGTTTTGACATCAGTCATGCCATCAAAGCCTCTACATAAAAGAAGCACTCTTAGCTATGGGGATCAGTTGTTTCACATGTGATTGCTATGTACACACTGTATCTGACTCAAATACAATATCTGACTTAATGCTTAGAGTGAACGTCTTGTTTCACGCCGAACCCATAAGTGTGAAGACAGCACACCCTCGCAATATAATGTATTTGTCTGCAGCACTTCCCATAACTATTTTCCTAACTACACAGCATTTTATTTAGCAACACACTGTCTATTTTATTCTATTTGCTCTGTCTTTTCTATGCAGTCCTACATCAATGTCACTAGTCTGGTTTACTAGCTTTATATACCCTATCACTCTTTCTGAAAGTCTGCTCCTCACATTACACCACTCCAAGCATTGCTCTTTGAAGTTCATGAGGAGATTAGATAAGAGGAGTGACATGTCTTGACCTGAAAGTTCATGTATGCAGCGTATCATACAGCTATCGTTTACTTTGTAGAGAAATTGTAACTCGTTTCATGCACCAGAGAACTGAGGAGCAAGTTTCTTTCTTACAACTACCTCTATAGAAAAGAAGTTTTCATTTTTCATTCAAGATACTGGTAGGCAGACCTACTCAGAGACATAAAAGTGCGGAGAGAATAGTTCTAGTTAGCTGAACTGTGAGTATTACATACTTGTAAAGGTCTCTCTATTTTTAAAGCCTTGAAAGACTATCCTGTACTGTTAGTAATAACTATCTTGTACTGTTAGTAGTAACTATATTGTACTGTTAGCGATAACTATTTTGTACTGTTAGAAATAACTATGTTGTACTGTTAGTAAAAACTATCTTGTACGGTTAGTAATAACTATCTTGTACTGTTAGTAATAACTATCTTGTACTGTTAGTAATAACCATATTGTACTGTTAGTAATAACTATATTGTACTGTTAATAATAACTATCTTGTACTGCTAGTAATAACCGTCTTATACTGCTAGTAATACCTATTAAAACTTATTGTAGGTAAATAAACTTAGTAAGTATATACTAGGTTATCAACATTCAGAGAGGATATTTACCTAAAGTACACATGACTCTAGTAATTTGATGTATGTTATTGTCTGCTGTGGTTATAATATCGATAGCCAGAACTACCTAATAGTAGTATATGTTATACACACCATGTACATGTTAAGGCTTGAAATATGTTGATAGTCAGTTACATCATTCTGAAGGTAGTTATCTATTAGCTATATCAATACGGCCATATCAATTTCCATTGGTGGAATATATTGATGGAAAACTACCAAAGATGTCCTGTTAGTTGTGGGCTTATAAAAATTATGCGTTGCCGAGTTGATGAAAAGAATAGACACTGCCAAAATGTAAATAATTTTTTCCAATACCACGTACATTCTTGGGGCCATGCATATAAAGCGTAAGATATATGTAAACTGCCTAATCAGCTCCAAGATCATTCTAAACTCACCCGTTTGGCCCTTTATATAGGAAAAACTAAAATTAACCTAGTAGTGTAATGGCTGTACTGTAATTGCGCTACCATTGGTTGATATCCAAAACTTTCCTCTTTTTTATCACTTTTACCTTGTTTAATGTTCATGATTACAGCAGTTTTACCCTAAGTTAAAGAGGTTGCACACCTTCGATGCAAATATAAGTCTTTTTTTTACTTTTTTGTAAACGGCAAGGTCTATGCTGCAAAAAAAAACAAATGATTACTTTAAATGTATTTAAATAATTACTTTGAATGAAGTGAAACGACTTACTTGTATTTACTTTAGTAAAAGTTTAATTTATTGGTCAACTGCCCTAAACTACAAAAGCCTTTTACATATCAAATAACTAGTAGAAAGTGTAGCTTTTTATTGAGTCATGAAAAGGTATACATAAAGATTTAGCCAGTTACTGGCCAACTGATGCTTCAAATTAACTGAAATTCGGTGATCATACATAAAAGATCTTAACAACACAGTGTTGACAAATAGTTTCACATGAAGATGTTATTATAGAACTCTGATTTATCATTAGTCTTTTACTCTGAGACCTTCAAATTTATTGATGTCAATGATGGCTGCCCCAGAGTTGCAAGTTTCCTTTCCTATCACTATTACTCGCTTGGTTGGTATTCTAAACTCTATAGATATCGAGGTGTTTGCATTCTCTTTCACTTTATTGGCACATGGTTGTATAAGCTTTTAGTTTTCTATATCTGTCAAGGGTACACAACTCTTAGTATTTTATTGATGTGACCCATTATATCTCTTCTCATATCATCCTGGACAAGCTTATCATATTCATCTATCAGATACATAACCAGGTGCTGTACACACAAGGGTTCCTTTTTTCATCTCTTTACTTTGGTCTGTTCAGGTCATTCTTTGTGTTATCCTTCTATAAGTCCTCCATCTATAATTGGTCTGACAGATTGCATTCCTCCTGCAGACTACATTCTTCTGGCCTTACATGTTCCTCCATTCTCGCTAGTCCTTAGACAAGGTGTCTCTTTAGCAACACATAGATTATTTAATTGTATCTGTTCAGTCATGTCTACACACTCTGATGTCAATGTCACTTCTTCTGTTTACTGTTTTCCCAGCAAGGAGGATTATTATGGCGCCTTACAGTGCCTCGCCTTGCGCGTTCACAGTTCGAGTTGTACAACTCGAGTTGCCATGTTGTCCAACTCGAGTTGCCGAATTGTACAACTCGGCCTGGGTTTATGATAAACTCGCGTGGTGTTATACGCAAAACTAACACGGGTTTGTAAAAAAAGCAAAGTGAGTAATTGGGGTGTCTCATTGACAGAACATTTACAGAAATTTAACACTCTTTATTTAAATGTATATACACATTTAAATTATATAATTATATTGGTGATGTTTATTTCTATAAATATAACGAGACAAAAACAATTGTAGAATGTAAAAATCAAACTAAAAACGATCTATATGAGAGCCGGGCAGCGAAATTTTTTTTCCCAAACAGGTTTACATACGGCAGTAAAATTTTGGCTCATGATTGGCTTTAGTAATTGAGTTTTAGTAATCAAAACCTACATCATTACATTGAAAGTCAATAGTTATAATTAGAGAGGAACACAAAATTCCAAAATTTTATTCAAAATGGCTTAAATTAATGAGTTTTAAGTGAGCGCCTCTTACATTTTAACATCACTTTTTGAATGATAACATCAGTTTTGCTACGTTATTTAGAGTTTTGTGTTCCTTTCTAATTAAAACTATTGATTTATAATGTGATGATGTAAGTTTTGGTTACTAAAACTCAATTACTAAATCCAATCATGAGCCAAAATTTTACTGCCGTATGTAAACCTGTTTGGGAAAAAGAAATTCGCAGCCAGCCGGGCAACTTCTTTTTCAAATAAAAAAAGAGTCATCTCTCTAGAATCTGACAAGAAACTGAATGAACACCGAAAATGAACATAGAAATTATTTCAACGGCGTTTAATGATGCACCAAAATAAACTCCATATATAAAAAATATTGCTAGAAAAAATAAAATGATGAGATGTTCTCAAGTCGAGCTGTTGAACTCGAGTTGCTGTTGAAAGAACTCGGCTTGGGTTTTGATGAACTCGAGTTGTGCAACTCGAGTTGTACAACTCGAGTTGCAAACTCGGCACAGTATAATTCTAATAATTCGCTATTAGCTCTAGTTTTACAGTACATACATAGTTTAATTTCTATTAGCTAATGGGTGCCTATTGATATACCATTGTTAATATAACCAGATCTACAGTTATTCTACCGTAATACCAATATATTGCACCTTACTTTTGAAAAATCGTGTTGCGCGTTCACAACTCGAGTTGTGCAACTCGAGTTGATCAACTCGAGTTGCGAACACGCAACGCGAGGCACTGTAAGGCGCCATAAGATTATACCTGTTTGCTATTTTAAAATCTGCTCATGACATTAGAACATTCCACGCTTTGCCCTTTGAACCTTTTGAGGAAATAAGAGAAGCGGGTGACATTATACACTTCAAAACTATACATACTTGAGTTGACTGCTGGTAGTTTGAAATGACCTTGACACCTACTCCCTTATTACTAGTATTAAACTTTTTAGAGTTTCTCACTACTTTTAAAGGCTTGAAAGACTCTCCTGTACTGTTAGTAATAAATATCTCATACTGTTAGTAATAACTATCTTTTAGTGTTAGTAATAACTATCTTGTACTATTAGTAATAGCTATCTTGTACTGTTAGTAATAACTCTCTTGTACTGTAAGTAATAACTATATTGTACTGCTAGTAATAACTAAATACTAAATTAATTACTAAAGTAATACTAAGTAATTACTAAATAAACTTAGTAAACGTAGACTAACTTATCAACATTCAGAGATGAAACTTACCTGAAGTATGTAAGTATCATTATAAAATACCTAAAAGTAAGTGCAAGTACCTAACGTAAGTGACTCTAGTAACTTGATGTTTGCTATTCTCTGCTATGATTATAATACATGTTGGATAAATACTATCGACTATATTCCATTGGTTTTCTGAATACTTACCATGGAAATTCAAAGAGCAACCCTCACAGGGCTTCAATGGGTAATCAATTGTGTCATGGTTGGAGTGGTGTGATTCACAACTATACCTTTCCTACTACAGTCATACCTCGACATACGGGTGCCCTAACATACTAGAAGTTTGAGATACAAGCAGAGTCTCGAGCAAGATACAAGCATACAAGTTACGAGTACACGGTTTTTGATATTGCTGCTAGGTGACCAAGTTTATGAGAGGCCACTTTTGAGAACAATATCGCTTCATCTTTCTTGTCAGATCAGTTTCAAAAAGTTTTAAAAGGCAGACGAAAAGTGACAGCAAAAACAAGTCAACAAGCGCCAAGCCAGAAGAAAATGATATAAAATGAAAACGAAAACAGAATTAATATCAGACGAATATTAGTGAATTAATACTAAATATATTTTTAAGTGTCTTTAATAAGCTAAAGTTTATTTTATGTTACATAGTGTCACAAAAGTGTAGGGTACCGAACAGGCTGCCGTGAAGTCTTTCTCTCACATGACCGTTAGCCACTACCACTTGTTTTATAGGTGAGATCTCCATTCAGTACTGTACATAATATTGTTACCCTTTGTTGCAAATGATTACCACTAGATTGGTAGAATGGTATTTATTACTTTTTGAGTGTAGGTAGTGAATTAGGACAATTAGGATACGTTTTTTTCATCGTAATTTCCTGTTTTAAGTAGTTTTTCAGAGGATAAAAACAAAATTGATTTTTATTTAGGATTTTTTATATAGCAAACATTGCTTTAAGATCTGAGAACATTGATATATGAGCTCGGTTTCGGAACACATTAAGCTTGCACGTCGAGGTATGACCGTATGTTAGAGGACATTGGGCTACTAGAATGTTCCATCAGTAGTCCTAAAGAAAGGTATTACTGGTACAGCAGTTATTAAAGCTGCTGCTACATATTGATCTTATGATCTGGATACGTGCAATACATCTAGTGGTGGATTTACCATTATTACAGGGTCATGCGACACCCTTGAACACATTGGAATGTTTTGACAATGGTTTTTGGAATGGTTTCATTCGGCATGGTTTGGGCTACTAAAATATTCTATTTTTAACCTGGCATGGGGAGACATACAGCTGCTGGTACTGGTACTATGAAAGCTACTGCTCATAAATTGACCTTTGACCTAAATACAAGCATTACATTCAGGAGATGGATCCGTAATTGTCATAGGGTCACCTGTGATAATGGAGGATCAAGAGTAGTGTGACTCCTTTAAAGTAATATTGTAAGATATGAAGATATCTAAAAAAAGAAGAACAGTTTATTCCCAATGATTCATCTATTGGTTTTGATCTGATTTTGTCAGTCTTAGCAAATGTGGCGCTAGGCATTTATTTGAGAACCATTATCTCGTTATAATTACATTGCTGTAACATTCTAAGAAAGTCACTCATTTACACAAGCAATGCAATGTTTACGGATTTATCTATATTGACAGTCATTGCTGACATCGATTGCTATGAACTCTGTTTAAAATGAACATTTTCATCATGTGTCTGCCTTCAAGGTTTCTTCTCAAATAAGCAGTATCATGATACATCTGTCTGTGAACTGCGGTCGTGTCATTTGTGTCTAAAAGATAAAATGTATATTTTTGGCTAATGTTGTGTGTCACATATACCAAGTTGTGTTTGGCAATCTTCATGTTTTGACATCAGTCATGCCATCAAAACTTTTATATAAATGAAGCACTCTTAGCTATGGGGATCAGTTATTTTGCATGTGATTGCTATGTACACACTGTATCTGACTCAAATACAATATCTGACTTAATGCTTAGAGTGAACGTCTTGTTTCACGCCGAACCCATAAGTGTGAAGACAGCACACCCTCGCAATATAATGTATTTGTCTGCAGCACTTCCCATAACTATTCTCCTAACTACACATCATTTTATTTAGCAACACACTGTATATTTGATTCTATTCACTCTGTCTTTTCTATGCAGTCCTACATCAGTGTCACTAGTCTGGTTTACTAGCTTTATACACCCTATCACTCTTTCTGAAAGTCTGCTCCTCACATTACACCACTCCAAGCATTGCTCTTTGAAATTCATGAGGAGATTTGATAAGAGGAGTGACCTTTCATGACCTGAAAAAATCATGTATGCAGCGTATCATACAGATATGGTTTACTTTGAAGAGAAAGTGTAACTCGTTTCATGCACCAGAGAACTGAGGAGCAAATCTCTTTTTTACAACTACTTCTATAGAAAAGAAGTTTTCATTTTTCATTCAGGATACTCGTAGGCAGACCTACTCAGAGACCTAAAAGTGCGGAGAGAATATTCTTGTAAGCTGAACTGTGAGTATTACAAACTTGTAAAGGCCTCACTATCTTCAAAGACTTGAAAGGCTATCCTGTACTGTTAGTAATAACTATCTTGCACTGTTAATAATAACTATATTGTACTGTTAGTAGTAACTATATTGGACTGTTAGTAATAAATATCTTGTACTGCTAGTAATAACTATCTTGTACTGTTAGTAATAATCATTTTGTACTGTTAGTAATAACTACTTTGCACTGTTAGTAATAACTATATTGTATTGTTAGTACTAGCTATCTTGTACTGTTAGTAATAACTATTTTGCACTGTTAGTTATAACTATATTGTACTGTTAGTAATAACTATTTTGTACTGGTAATAATAACTATCATGTACTGTTAATAAAAATTATCTTGTACTGTTAATAATAACTATCTTGTACTGTTAGTAATAACTATCTCTTACTGTTAGTAATAACTATCTTGTACTGTTAGTAATAACTATCTTGTACTGTCAGTAATAACTATATTGTACTGTTAGTAATAACTATCTTGTACTGTTAGTAATAACTATCAAAAACTTATTGTAGGTAAATAAACTTAGTAAGTGTAGACCAGGTCATCAACAATCAGAGATAATACTTACCTAAAGTACTCATGACTCTAGTAATTTGATGTTTGTTATTGTCTACTGTGATTATAATATCTATAGCCAGAAGTGTTTGAAAAATACTATAGCCTATTAGTTTTTCTGAATGTTTACCATGGGAATCCTAGGAGAGACCCTCAGAGGGCTGACATGGGTACTCAATTGTATCATGATTGGAGCGATACGGCTCACAACTACAGCTTTCCTACTACAGTCATACCTCAACATATGAGTGCCCCAACATGCTAGAAATTTGAGATACAAGTAGAATTCTGAGCAATATACGAGCATACAAAATATGAATATAGGTACGCTATTCGATTTTGCCGCTAAGTGACTAAGTGTGCGAGAGTCCATTTTTGAGAACAGTATCATTTGGTCTTATTTGTCAAATAAATTTAAAAATGATTTTATAAGGCAGGTCAAAAGTGACAGCAAAAACCAGTCAACAAGCGCCAAGCCAGAAGGAGATGATCACAAATGAAAACAAAATTAGAATTAATATTAGACGAATATTAGTGAATTAATAATAAAACTCATTTTTAAGAACGTCCTTCTTTAATAAGCTAAAGTTTATGTTGCATAGTGTCATAGTTACTTCTACAATGTAACCCTGAAAGACTATGAGTCATTAAAAAGCTGCCAGGCTCAGTTCTGTCAGTAATTTCGCTCACTTTTGTTTTCCAACAAGCAGTCAGTATCACTCATTGTACTTATTGTCAAGAGGTTATCAGGAAATTAACATAAAACTATTAAGTATCTACAGTGTAGTTAACATAAAACCTTTATTTGAACACCATGACAGTCCTTTTTTCAACCCTTTCCCTGTAATAGCGTATTGTTAGGGGTGACGTTCGAATAGAGGGTAGTGTTGTACTTTTCAAAAGGCTCGTCAGAAATTTGAGAAGCTGAATCTAATTCTAAGCAAATGTCAAATAGCGAATGTCGCCTATCTTTTGCACTTCCCTTTGAACAGAGCAACATTAATCCTTTTGGATGAAATAAATGTGCACTAAAGAAATATCTTGAGAAATAGCCGAGAAATATTTTTATTAGTTCATATCTATTGCTTGCAATTACCTAAAATGATATCATAGCCTGCATTACAATTTGTTGAAGGTGTTAATTTTTTATTTCGTTCAAAAATTGAATGCATATTTTCATTTTATTGCTATATTTAACACAGTTGCATTGAAGCTCATTTTATTCATCAATATGTTTGCTACAGTTTGGCTTTTTATGTGCAATAGAAAAGGAGTTATGAGCGTTGATCCATTGTAAGGCGAGCTTAGGTAGCCGCAAAGATGCTATCAAACAATGTGCTATAAACCTGCAAATTTAAAAGTTATATAATAATAATCTATCGAATGCTATAAATCTATATTCAAGAAAAAGTTACATAAACAAACCATAAGTATAATGCATGCTGAAACAAAATTAATGTTTTTGAAATAAAAAGGTTAATGTTTTCGAAACAAAGGTATTTGCATCGTTTGCTCAGCATGTTGCATTTTGATTTTGATTTTCAAATCGACCCATTTTGACTTCTTCCGGTAGTTCAATGCCTTCTACAGTGTCTGCTGACCTCAACTTTTCCTCTGCACTGCTGAACTAGTCGGTATTAATTTTTTAACAGAGCAAAACTTTGATGCATCGTTAGTTGGAAAACCTTTCATGAAAATAATAATAAACTTGTAGCCGCATGAGCGCTAAGCCCAAGTTACAGTCTGAAAATAGTAGTACAAATTCTATCATAACTGTATACCGTTTTTCATATGCGTCGAACTATCAAAACCGCTTTACACAAGGAACTGATATTAGTCTTATATAATTATTATACATTTCTATGACATTGCTTTCAAAGTTTTAACGAAAACACTATAAGCTTTGGAGTTAGAAAATTGTCTTGGATACAAACAGCAATCGCAAAAGAATTAGTCATTAATGATGTTACCAAGTCATTATTACTACTACTTTATAGACATTTTTCTACTGATCACTTCTTATTACGGGTTTGTAAACATCAAAGAATGTCAAAGTGGTTGTCGAATGGAAGAGTTCAATTAAAGGTTATTGCTCTGTTTTTCAACCCTTCTCCTTTAGTGGCAGTCAATTAGAGGTGTTACGGTGAGTTGTCATTACATTTTGTCAAATTAATTAGCATAAAATTTTACATCATCCAATGCCAAAAAAGGCTACAATTGTGTTGCACAATAAATTTGTCAAACACTTTTTGTCCTTTTCATGCTACAGCACACCCTCGGGACACGATTTTAGGGCCTTTCACGGTTGGCATCATATAGCAAAAATGTCATATAGCGGTGTATAAAAACCATAGTAATTATATATGCAAACATACCCTGGTAAAAATCATCAAAATTTGATATAAGTACCGCTCATACTAAAAACTAGTAACAGCATAATATGTTAACCTTAGTAACTATAGTTACCTACAGTAACTTTATTATATTTAAGGAATTTATTGGTTATGATTTGCATTAAAATGTAACATTACAATGTTCTATGTGCAGTACGTACCATAGGGAGTTCTTACCTTTAAGATAAACATACGTACAACATAAACTGTGAATTCAACTTAAATGTTTTAGCTTTAACACACGCACGCATGCACACACGCAAATACACTTAAAGCTAAGATTTAGTACATATGTTCAACTATTTTACTAAACTTTGAACCATCAAACCATATATAGTTAGGATTTCATTCCTCCATGGATGAAGAGTTGTTTACTTTTTAGAAAAAGTGAACCTCATTCCATGTACCAGAGAACTGAGCAGCAAGTCTCTTTCTTACACTAGCCTCTACAGAAAAGAATTTTTCATTTGCGTTCAGTTCATTCAGCATACTAACAGACAGACCTACTCGGAGACCTAAAAAAGTTCATAAAATGTTCTAGTAAAGTGAACTGTGAGTAATAAATACTTGTAAAAGTCTTTAGACTTGAAGGGCTTTCTTGTATTGTTAGTAATATCTATCAAAAACCTATTGTAAATAAATAAACGTAATGAGTGTAGAGTAGGTAATCAATAATCAGAAATAATGTGATAAGATTAACATAATAAAGTGTGGCAGAAGATCCTTACAAGATACTCTCGTAAGGTTTGGCCACAATATGGCCAGCAGACGCGCTTAGAGTGCGGATCGAGGTGCAGACCGTCTTGTTGAAGTACTTGAGAGGCTGGTGATGGTGCCCCGGAGCTAACTCATCAGGCTAACTCACCTAAGTACTCTGGCTCAGGAGGTGTAAGGTACTTCATCAGTTGATTCTAGAAAGTAACCAAAGCAAATAGCTGAACAGAAGCCACCAGCATACTCTACCTGCAAGAAGTTCTTAAAGAGGAGGCAGAGAACTGTGGTCAAGCCAACTGAGTTGAAGCAAGCTTAAGTGCGCTGTTGCTGGATTCAGCTTCTCTTCAGGCAGACTCAATGTGAACTGAACTCTCTGAGAAAACCCACAGCTACTACCCTCCTAAAGCATTCTTGCCAAGTGAAACAACTAGTTGGAGTGGCCTACAAAGACTTGCCAGCACCCTGCAGAGCAGGCATGGCCAAAGAGCTGTTCTGCCGCACCGTGAACCACAACGACATCCGTTGGCAGTGCCAACTCCCACATTGACAGACTCGGTCAGAGCTAGGACAGAATTTGTTAGGTCAAGCCTGAGAGATGCCAGTTGACAGCTGTCAAGTCCAAGGATGAGGTACAGACCGAAAAGTCTGCTGTAGCGCAAGACCAGACCATTAGCCAGCTAGCACTATTTGTGCAGCAGCTGACAAGGCAGATTTAGTAGCGACAATAGAAGCATTGCTTGCTTTGAGAGGCCACTTAAATAAACTTCTGCAAAGTGAGTAATGCAGAAAACAAGGTCATGTTTGCAAAGCTGCCCCTGTCAGAAGCCACACTGCCGTCTACCGATTATTGTGAACTACCCTTTGCACTGAGGCCTTAAACAGACCCTGTCCCAGCAAAAGATACTCGGACCTGATGGTTGGAAACATTGTGCCACGAAGGTACCTGATGGTGCCAGAAAGGTACCTTGGTCTATTTGAGCTAAAAAAGTAATAGAGAAATGAGCCAGAGGAGGTCTGCATTCACCACACCAGCCGAGATGGGGGTGAAAGAGACTCCAGGCGTAGATCTACAAAATTGCTACAACGCCCAAGAGGAGCTAGAACTCAATTGCCTGGAGGACGGTACAGACATAGAAACATACTCTGACCCAAACCAAGCCATTCTCTGCTGTGTTGCCAATAGTGTGCTCAGATATCAGTCAGGAGGACCCTGGTCAGTGCACTGTTGAAAGCCTGTCTTACAAACCTACAGGACCTCATTTCTGTGTTGAGCCGACACATCAGGAACTTGCTTTAGGAATGTACCCCAAGGTTACTCTTGAAACTGAGTACAATAGATCTTGGTTAGTGTGTAGTCAACAGTCTGCCTTAAAGGCAGCAAGGGTGACTTTCCTTACACCCCCATTTTGGACTTGAAAGACACTCCGCAAGGCTGCACCGACTGATTCAACAGTGTCAAGCTCTACAGATTTTGTCTTGCGAGGCAAGAGTGGCTGATCAAGACACAGGCTTTAGACCGGCTTCACATACTTTCTTCCCGGAAAGCCCATCCAGTTTTTTATTAACAAACTTGTTTGACAAGCTTCTTCAACATTTGAGGGGCTTGCTCAAGGACAGTGCCAGTCATGGTCTCGGGGCCAATGGGACCAGACTGCCATTCTATTGAGTCATGCTTCTGCCTGTACTGCTCTGTGACGATGAAGACTGAGGAGGTCTTTGTGGTGAGCTAAATTAGCGAGGATGCTATTCTAGAGATGCCTTTTTGGCGGCCCTTCAAAATGCTATGGAGTTCTAGCACCCCATGGTTTCCATGAACAGTTAATTATTGGCCTGTATAAATAAACACTAGGGGCTGCTACTCAACCAAGTGATGGTAGTGCGAAATATGGTAGTTCTAGCTTAGACAGAGATGGCTATTTCATGCCAAGTCACTACACAGCATTACTGCCCATTGGAGTTGATAGAGAATTTTCTAGAGCGTCACCTGCTTGCTACAGCTTGATCCGGCCTGTGCCAAAAAGAGCGTAGTCATGCGGTGCTTGAACCTCACAAAACCAACTCTACATTGCCGAGCCAGTGCCACAGTCAGTACATACACGGGTGTGGAGGACTACCAGTTGGATGATGAGACCCCTCTTCAGCTCAAGTATCACATTTCAGAATGCAAAAACGTGGTGTCAGGATGTCAGCCTACCTGGAAGACCTGTTCATTGCAGTTAGGAAAAACTGCATAAAGCTGGGATAAGCCGAGTAACTGGTGAGACTGCTGAAGTGCTACCAGAGTGCATTCAGCATCAGTGACAGAGATGTGGGACAGAAATGCGAGGTAGAGCTCTCCATTCGACTAAAGAAAGAGACCCCATTATTGGGCAGCCTTCCCATTGACTGGAACCAAAGAAGAAAGCCAAAACAGAGCGAAAAATTCAAGACCTGCTCAACAAGAACTCATTAGGCCAGATGGAGATGCGTCAAGCTCCCTATTAGTGTTTGCCCATAAAAAGGAAAGAAAGTTGCGTTTCTGCATTAAATACCTCCGACTAAATGACGTCACATGACAGGACGCCTACCCCCTTTACCCAGGTTGACGACAGTCTCGGTGCAACCCAGCAGGAAATTCTGCTGCACAATAGACTGTCAATGGCTATTAGCAGGTACTTCTGGAACTGATACTCCAGAGATGTTGCCATTTGCTACTCACTCTGGCCTGCAGAAATTAAAAGTTCTGCCATCCGGAGTCACTTCCGAGCCAGCAACTTTCTAGAGGCTGATGGAATGTGTACTACACTGCTTGCATTGGAAGACGCTGTTGCTTCACCTTGATGACATTATCGTCATTGCCCCTGATTTTGACACCCACCTGCACCAGTTGAAGAAAGTGTTATAGCGAGTGAAGGGAGCCAGACTGAAGCTGAAAGCTACCAAGTGCAAACTACTCAGGTCACCGGTGCATTAGCATGCCATGTGGTTAGCGTTGAAGGAGTAGCTAAAAAAAAGAAAATCTTGAGAAAATATTGAGGTAATGAGAGTGGGCCGAGAATGGCCCACCTCCTGAAAACTCGAAGAGTTGCAAGGCTTCTTGGGCATGGTAGGATACTACGGCGCTTGTGAAGTGTCTGGCATCACCACTAGTGCCTGAAGGAGTAGGCAGCAAGTATTGTTACAAGTATTGCAGCACTTCACCATCTATGTGTGCCTCTGCTGTTGGCAACAGGTCTCTCATGACTAGGTGATGTCACTCTGAAGGGCCCGAAGTGGCGAGTGTAGTAGTGTGGTTTACTTAGTAGATGAAGCCAACTGGCCTACCTTCTTACAGAAGAAAGAATGGCCTACCAACCTTCCCATAAAGCTGTGTACCACACACTGAATGTGGCCATCAGGCCCTTTAGGGAGCCGAAAATCAAGTCGGTGAGTGTGGACCGGCATGCGCTTAAGGGAGGCCAACCCCAGCAACAGGCTAAGCCATCAGAGCTAAAGCTGTCTCAACAATCTCAGATTGCCTTTCCAGATTTGAGCTGACCTGGATCGATCGAGTCAAGAGCCGCTAGCCTACTTGCTAGAACTAAGAGATAAACTGAGGAGCCAACCGGTAGCCGGCTGCCCAGTCCATGAGACAAGTTTCATGGAGTTTCACGGCAGTTTCTTTTACAAATGAAATTATAATCAGCTGTGGCCATTACGATAAAATCATAACTGTGCATTGATAAGTACTCTCTGATGCCCAGATGTCAAACATATAACAGTTGTAGTAAGCATATATGCTATATACCGCAGCCATGCAGTGTTATTGCACTGTATAGTTTTACTGCTGCTCATTACGCAATATACACATTGTACAACTATTTTCTTTTGTGCAGTAGACAGTATGGGTGCAATGACGATATTACCTACTGCACATTATGCAGTGCTAAATAGAGTGTGAATGTTGCTAACATGTATTTTTTCAGTGTATTATGCAGTGGGAACTATTGAATTACACTGCAAATGCATACACAGTATCTTCTTTTAAGTTCATCACACAATCAAGTAATGATTTGATGTTGATGCAACTACAGTTGTAATATACTTCTCCAACATCAAACAGTAAGAGCACACTCATTCTATTGAGACTACACTTTAGTGATTAGATCAGTTGATGGAAGTTACCTGAAACAATCAGAGTTGTAGCTGTGCCAGTTCACATTCTGTATTCAGAAAGAAACATATGTATGTTGTTAGGGTACTACATCCTAGCATCTTGGCATTCTCAGCTAAAGCTGAATGTTATGAGAAGAAAGAGTTTGTTCCTAGGTTACCCGATTCATCTTGGTTTCATCTCTGTAGTCATTTTGTAGCACTTGATGGGTGACTTTCCATATTTGGAGTTTTTGACTAGATCATACTTGTCAAGAGCAAAAACCTCCTGCCACTGGAGACACTACCTTCAGGTAAATTGTTTGTAGAACTTAACTTAGACTAGACTTTAATACAGTGATTGCCCAAAAAACTAAATCTACTTAGTGAGTGTGTGAACCTGTTTTGTCAATGACCTCACTAGTAAGATGTTTAAATATGATTAAGTTAACGCAAGCAGAATAAAAAGACATGACTAACTAGCTCAATCAATATATAGCACTAGTTTGGTCAATAGTGATTTTATGGTACAGTTTAGCCTCTGTGGTGATAGAGTGAAGATGATAGAGATTGGTTAACAGCTCAACAGGAAACATTCGAGACTATATCTTACTATTTCACCTTATATTTACAATGCTCTTTCTAAAAATACCTTTTTGTAGGCTCACGGGCTAGCAAACTATTGCTTCTCGTATGATCCCACAGATGATAGACAAAGACTTGTTTATGAAATAGAAAAACGCTGGTACCGAAGTAAACACCCCATCGATTATAAAAAGTTTCGAAAGCTTATCAGAAAACACAAGCTATTGCTTGAAGATTACAGAAGAGCGACCAAAACTGACTTTGAGACTTTGGGTAGTTTCATGGAAAAGTTTGATGTCGATGAAGCATTCTCTGAGACCAATCTGACTCATGCTAAACAATTTTCTGACAAACTGTTTTCTATAAGTGAATCATGCAGTAAAAACTTTATAAGACTTTCACAGAAGATTATCGAATGTAGTTACCAACTTGCCAAACAACGAGGCTATCAGGCTCCTTGCAAATTTTCAGTCGTTGCTTTAGGGTCAGTTGCCAAAGGAGAGGCAACGCCATATTCTGATTTAGAATATGCATTCATCGTCGAAGAAAATGATGGGTACTTTGAGAAGCTTGCAATGGATACATACTTCAGAATAGGAAACCTGGGTGAATCTCCATTAAAAAATTTTGACATCGAAGAAATTGCATTACCACACAACCTTCATCTACGGGAAAATGTTTTCATGAAACCAGGTTATCGCATCGATGGGATCACGAAACATTCCGGAAACGTACCAACAGGAAACGGCAGAGATGATGGTCAACGACTAACATTTACATTGGATGAGCTGAAGGAACTTTATATGAAATCTGCTGAGGCTCCTTTTGATGGATTTGCTGGTGACAAATCTGATATGCTCTCATCTTCCATCCTTCTCTTCACAAACGAGTCAAATGCAGACAATGATTCTCTGCTTTCAGCATTCTCTAAAGCAAGACATGACTATGAGTGCACTGAAGCCAGTCAAAATGAAACTGTTATGAAAAAACGCTTCAAGTCCTTTACTCAGGACATGAGAAAATACAGTTTCTTACCTGAGTTTATTCGGTATCAGCCACCAGAGAACCGGGATATCAAAGTCAAAGCAGACATTTTTCGATATCCTACTCTACTTGCAAATAACCTTAAAATGTGTTTGGGGTTGCAAACCAGTAGCTCTTGGGAACACTATGACTCTCTACACAAGCAAGGTTTGCTCTCAGATGATAACCATATGTACTTAAACATCATACTGGCTCTATCTATCTATATACGAACTGCTTCCTATTTCAAAGAGGGTTGTCAAACAGAGTCGATCCAAGTTGATCCAAAAATCAATCCAGATGCAGCTACAAGATATTATGTTCCAGTCAATTTTTTTGTGTTCCTTGGATGCCTTCTTATCCCAGTCAAACAGTCAATCGAGTCTGCATTAGTACAAGTTGAAAATTACAGTACTAGTTCGGTTTATCAGAACAACTTTGCTGAACAAATTGTAAAAGCTGTTTTCGTCTCTCGAGAAAGTTTTTTGCCCAAGATTCAAGTTCTCTACTTCACTGGCCAGTACAAAAAGGCTAAAGATCACTTAAGTAAAGTAGTTGGTAAGCCAATTCAAAGCGCAGGCTACTCAGAGTATTGCCAACGCATAGAGAGCTTGACTACGGAATGCAGTACCTCAGCGAGACCGCTAACTTCAACTTCTACAATGCCCACAGGTTTCTCGACCCACAGCAAGTATTCCGAACTTTGTGCTTACATTCTCTACTACACAAATAGCTATGATCGTGCTGTAGAATATTTCAACCAGTTCCTTATTGTTTCCCCTGAACAGCAAGGATTATGGAGACTCCTCATAGCTCATTGTCATCAAGAGATGGGAGACCTGATAACTGCAATGAGTTTCGTGGATGAGGTGAGTATTTCATTAGATGCATAGACTTTGTTACAGTCACAACCTTTTTAAGGTATTTAATGAGTAATAATTTAAACTGATTCAGTCAAACCTCAATTTATAGTCATCTCTACATACAAAACTTGTCAACATTCTTCATAAAATTTGAGTGATTCACATATCAATGTATGAAATATGTTTTAACATTTTAACACGCACAATTTGAAGTTTTTCAAAACAATATTATTTTTAAAGTAACACACATGCACAAAGTTGTCCTTCACATAGTTTGGTTCTACATTTCTCCAATAATATTAAAAAGTACTTCATTCTTTAGTTATAAAATCGTGGATCTCAAGACACCAATTATATATGTGTAGTGATATTATTGATGAAAAAAAGGCAATGCTTTTAGAACTTTGATATGCACTATAATTACAAGAGCCGTGCCCGTCCGTCTGTTCATTTGAAACCATGCTAAGAGCGTTAAAAAAAAAAAGTGCACCGCATGAGACTCCAACCCGGATATGCAGATTTGTAGCCAACATGCTACCATCTGTAGCACTCTATTATATTTCCACACCTATGGATAATTGGGCACAAAGTCATTATACATGACAATCTCTCACATACACTGAACTGCCAGTATACTGGTAACAAATATTAGAAAGTCATAAGCAAACATACTTGAAATCTATTCTTTGACCAATCTCTAAGTGGAATTGATAAATAAACAATAACAATTATCTACTATATAAACGGCAAAAAATCGGTCTATATATTTGTGTGTGGTGCGCAGTGCGCGGTGTGCGGGGTGCGGTGTGTGGTGTGTGTGGCGTATGGCATGTGGTGTGTCTGTTTGCGTGTGCGTGTGTGTGTTTATCCACCTTAGAGAGTGGTCTTTCCTTTTTTCGTCGTACGAATTTTGGTCATACAAAGCAAACTGAATTAATATGAGTAGTAAATTATTATCAGCCGCTACTTTTTTCTGATGATTTGAGCTATGCAGCTTATATAAGGGTGCAGCTATTTTGTGATTTTTCTTTCACCGCTAAGGTGCATTAACCAAAATATCCAGTTAGTTGGCCTCTAGCGATGAAAGAAAAAACGAAACAATTCATAGCGGTACAGTTCCATTAGGCACTAGCTTAAAAAGCATAGGTTAATACGGAACAGTGCCCAACGGCGCTGTTCGGTTTTAAACAGTAAAGTTGCTGTCGTGTTAAAAAGCACCGTCCCGAGTTCTGTGGCCTATACAAAGGGGCCTATACAGCTATACGAATGTACTACTCATTAACTAAATTAACGAGTAGCAATTTACAAGTAGTTAATATTTACTACCATTGAGAAAAGTCACAGTGAACGTTTGTTTTTTTCCGTCCACCTAGACAATTGTTTTCGGGTTTTACCTACTAACTTTCTACATCAAAAAGGTAAGTACTTCTCATTAAATGTTGTAAGGTTTATGAACTGCTACACCTCCACTACTTAAAAACGTTGGATTTGCTACGGTTTGTGATAGTTTGTGAATGCTGTGTTCCTTCAGCAGCTGAGTTACTAGTTTTTTTCTAGCTACGAGTACCAGAGCTGTGCTACTCGAGTACAAATTCGAGTACAAGTACTACTCGAGTACCGATTTCAACTACTCTCTACTCTACTCGAAGGGGCCATAATATGGGATAAATATACTCTAATTGTACTCCCTTGAGAAGAAAGTACTCGGAATCTACTTTCAAACTTAAATATTTGTACTCGGAATCAAATTGTGATACTCTACTTGTACTCGGAAGGCAGAAACATGTGTATACTTGTACTTGTACTCGATTTTGTTTTGAGTACTCGCTTACTCTACTTGAACTGAAAAAAAGTACTTGAGCACAGCTCTGACGAGTACTGTAACTTACTACTACATAACTTGCATGGATACTCCAAGCATTCGATAGGCGATGTTGAGAAGAAAGAGAGTAGCTGGTATCTAATTACTGTCATCCTGCTTTGGCCATGACAACCTGTACGTCGCCGGCTCAAAAGTAGGCACAAACCAAAATCTGTTTGTTCATACACCCGACAGAAAAACAAAAAATGTCGTCTATCTGCAAGTATTGCGTTGAACTAACAATGTGTTATTGTTATGTCATGCTTATATTGAATTAACAATATGTTATTATTATTTCATGCTGTTTTTCATGTTCTGCTATACCTACATGTACATATTATCCACATGCAGCATTTTCCAACATATTTTTCAGTATATATATATTTTAATGCGTTCTTTTTTTTATTGTATCTCATAAAAAGGCTATCATGTTGGCGTTATGTTTTATAATTGTTAGGTGCTAATGCTGTATCTGCCTTGATATCATACTGACTGTGGTGTTATACATATAAATTTTATCAACACAACAGCATTACTGTTTGGTTTATACCATGTTAAAACACAGGCTATAGACGGAGAACTGATGAGCCATGATTAGTGTTTTAAGCATGTAGAAGTCTCCATTCAATAAATGATGGCGATGGCAAAATATTTTGTAGAATTTCTTAAAACATGCAAAATTTTTCAATACTGCCAGTTTGAAGAACTTCAGTTTGCCTAGCAATGTCCATTTCATTATCAGTTCTCTGTACACAATTAGGACAACTCCGATTTGAGTGGTTTGAGATTGATGCATTGTAGACTAGTTGTAAACATATTGCAGATTTTCATTGTTCTCTCCAACATTATTGACATGTATGACTGCATATGTGTACGCATAGTCTAATCAGGGAAAAAAATTTCAGTTGACTGCACATTTGGAGTTGTTTTACAGTATGAAAGACAAGTCTCAATAAACCTTTTGCTCTACGTGAATCTGTTCCCGCGGATGGGTAATGCAGCTAGCGGTTCGGGTTTGGGGCTGTGACGTAACCCAGGAATTTGCGTAAGACCTTTTTTGCCTCGACTGCAGCAAGAGTCTCCAAGCGCAGCACTCTGGATGGATTAGTTGGCGAGTGCGAGGTGATTGATTGCAAAGCGATTCTGTGCTAGGTGGTTGATTGCAAGGTGATTGATTGCGCATGCAAGGTGATTGGTTGTGAGGCGATTGATTGCAAGTGGGAAGTGATTGATTGCAAGGCAAGTGCAAGGCGATTGATTGCGATACAATTTATTGTGAGGCGAGTGCAAGGCAAATGAGCGCAAGGCGATTGCTTATGCGAGTGCGAGGTAGTTGCAAGGCGAGTGCGAGACGATTAATGGCGAGGCGATTAATTGCAAGGCGATTGATAGTGAGGCAATTGATTACGAGACGAGTGCAAGGCGATTGATTGCGAGGCGAGCGCCAGCTGATTGATTGCAAGACGATTGATTGCAAGTGCGAGGCTATTGACTGTGAGGCGAGTGCCAAAGCGCGATTTTCAACTGCTCGGCGGGTAAAGACTGGTCAGCTGAGTTGGGGACTCGGCGGAAAAAGTGTACGATCATCAACTGAAAATATAGATGGGTATGAACGGATGCATGAATTTAGACGAGTGATTTTAGAATATTTACTAGATTTTACACACATCTAGCTGCAAAACACATTGCAGATTGTCATTGTTCTCCCCAACATTATTGACATGTATATGTGTATGCATACTCTGATCAGGGCAACAATTTCAGTAGATTGCATATTTGGAGTTGTTTTATAGTATGAAAGATAACTCTCAAAAAACCTTACGTTTTACGTGAATCTGTTCCCGCAGACTGGTAATGCAGCTAGTCAAATATAAAAACACAACATCTATATATAAACAAGTTGTCTTGAGCTAAATTTCACATAATCTTAGTAAGACTAACTCCATACCTCTTTCATTATTTCTAGTTACGCACCATCCATATCCTTTCTCACCAAGGCTATATCTCAATTCACCAGCTGCTAAAACAAAAAACTTTTAATTGCACCTAATTTATATTTATTTAACTTTCCATCAGTAACTAATTTTTTTCAATTGGGCCTTGTACATAAATTTATATCATTTATTGTAATACTAGATGCAATTATCTTACTTAATATTTTTTTAATATAGAGCAATTATATGGAACAATGTATTTTATAAGAATACTTGCTACAACATGTAACAGTTTGACATATAAAACAATATTCACTTTATTGGAGAATAATCATCTTTCTGCTCCTATAAGTTTACAAGGTGTTGAGCATCTGACCATCAAGGGTAAGATTACTCCAAATCTCTCACAAGAAAATAACATTTTTCTTTTTCATATAATATAATGCAGGCAGATGTAAGATATTATAATAACTCAAAAAAAAAGACCCCCTCCCCCGGAGTTGACTTAAATATGTCAGCGTTATATGACAACCATTATCTCTTTATAATAACATCACAGTAACATTCCAAGAATAACACTCATTTACACAAGCTATGCAATGCTTACTGTTTTATTTCTATCGACAGTCATTGCAGACATTAGCTACTTTGAACAATGTCTAAGACCAACAATCTCATCCTGTCTCTGCCTTCAAAGTTTATTCTTGATACATTTCATCATACTTAATGATATATTTTTCTGTGAACTTTGGTCGTGTCATCGGTGTCTAAAACATAAAATGTATATTTTGGCTAATGTTGTGCGTCACATATACCAAGTTGTGTTTGGCAAAGTTATCCTTTGACGTTAATCATGCCATCACAGTTTTTGTATAAAAGAACCATTTTTAGCTATAGATCAGGAGTTCTTTACATGTGATTGCTATGTGCACAGTGTATCAGACTCAAATACAATATCTTGCTTAGAGTGAACGCCTTGTTTCTTGCTGAACCTATAATTGTGAGGACAACACACACACTCGCACGCACGCACACACGCAGGCACGCACGCACGCACACACACACGCTAAAGATGTTTGAGCAGACCACAAAATGTTTAAGTAAGGAAGTATTTCACACATAGCTTGGCATATCAACTGTGAATATTCTTGAAATATTTTATCACGGGAGAACAATAAATTGCTGTGAAACTTTTCAGCGCAAACTGTGAAAAGCTGATGACGGTAGTGATCTTCAAAATTCTATGTTCACTTGCTACTCTCACAGCTGTTGGTTTGTTCTGCTCCAATCAGGGCATAGGTTCAACAGTTATTACTTACCATTCTCATAGCAACAGTTTACTGCAGTGAGAGCTATTGATTTAGCCTGTGATTTTACATATAAATTTTGAGATTGTGGTATCAACCTACCATAGTGAAGAGTCAGCAGGTTTATAGGTACTAAAGCTAATTATTTCTTGACATCTTTACTCTTAGCAACTTAGTCAATGCGTTTCCCATCATTGTCAATTCTCACTGGCTTCAGAAACTTTGTAGCATTTTATCATTCATATTAACCAAACTTTTCATGATCTTGAAAAGACATCCTTTTCCTACAAAAGACAGTAATAATAGTATTATAAACACTCCTAAAAGGTTGACTTGCAACAAAATTCACACCACAGTTTTTTTGTAACAAAAAATTCATCATGTCTTACTCTGTTGTGTTGTAGGTGCAAAATATGTGGGAATACGATCACAAGCTCTTAAAAGCTAAAAAACAAACAGTTAATCGCAGCCACACGATACCGCCATAGTTCAGATTCTCTTTCCAAAACGGTTCAAATGTGACGTAGCTGTGGTAGACGGTTTCTGTTTACACTTTCATGCAACCTTATTCGTCAAAATATTTTCACAAATATACTTCACACATTCAATAAAACCATGTCTATTGTTCTTACGCGCCTGTTTTATCGTCATTGTAATGCTTTCACTTTTAGCACTGATATCTTATAACTTGCCTTAAAAATTTGTTTAATTTTTTAGCCTTAGCTTGAAGGAGTACATATCAATGTCTGATAATCATAACGAGCCCGTTGGTCACTTGTGATAATTGAAAAGTGCTGCAGAAAATATTTGCGAAGTATTGGCTCACATGATCAGATTACGACTAGCCGATTAGACCAAACCTAAACAAAATTGTTAAGTAGCGAGCATCTATATTTGGTACGGGGTCTTCGGTAAAACCCGAAGTGTTTGTCATAAACTAGGGCTATGATAAGTTTTATATTGTGCTTTTTAATGGTCTTTCAATTCATGTGAGAACATCACGTGACAAGACAATAACCAAATTTCATGGCAACGTCAGAGAAATAAAGAGATTCCAACGTACGGCGGATTTTCGTTTTTGAGCTTTGGGAACCTTGTAATCACATTTCCACATACATGTATTTGGCACCTACAGCACAACAGAGAAAGACATGGTGAATTGTTTGATACCAAATAACTGTAATGTGAATTTTGTTGCAAGTCAACCTTAAAGGTAAGCTCTTGTACTCTAAGATTTTTTTCCGGAAACGGGTAACCTAGTGCATACGTACAGTGTAGATAAATTTTAGCTGCCTCAGTACGTGGTCTGAAAGCTAAAAGCTTTTCCTACGACCAAACGAGCAGAGCGAAGTGTGGGAGTTTTTATGATAAATGCATGTGCACACAACTTACGAAAATTATTCATCAACAATGAGACGAACCCTCGTCAAGAAATTTCATCATCGATTTTAAGCATCGCTTTGTAAAGTCGTTAAAGTATAATAACGATACAAAACACATTTAAACCTATTTAAATATGTTACCAAGCCTTTGAAGGGGTACCACAAATTCCTAAAACTAACCCATCTGATCGGATTATACACAAATAGACAGATTAATTTGGCCGAAAATCGCCACAAAACGCTTGAAAAGCTTGCTTTAATAAAAATTAAGACCGGAAATTGAAACGCCGAGCGACAGATAATAGAACGATAAAGTCTTGCGCATTTCATGAAAAAATAATGTGCACTTTTCACCAGTCTATAGCATTGTCGAATTGTCGAAAGTTTTGGCAATTAACATAAGAGTACAGAAATCAGTTTCATTTTTACCGATTTCAAATTTTTCATTTTCATTTGCCGACACATTTGAATACTTTCGCATTCTAACTGATGTCCAACGCAGTGTAAGTAAAGCAACTGACAATGGTATTTTTTTAATGTTTCTTATGAGATTATTACAATAATTAATTATAAGTTTGGATGACTACAGAACAATGACTACATAGTACAGATTTTCTAAAAATCTACATAAATATCACAACTTTGTGATATTGTTAGCTATGCCGTTTTGAAATGTAAAAAAAAATTGTGCATTGGTTTTATATTATTACTATATAAATAATATTGGTTTTTCTAATAATATCAGTGCATTTTACTTCTAATATTGGCCAATATTGCATTTCTCTTTTTGCAGGAGGAGAGATATAAACATATAATCTTTTCCTTTCATTATTGCTATTTGTTGCATATAATAACACCCACACCCAGTACATTACAGCTACTATTGCAGTTATCCTATTTGACTGCTAATATTGCATTTCTCAACCATGAGTACCCTTTCTTTTTTCCAATATCTCTTTGGTCGTGGGCTGTATGACAGTGGAATTTCTAGTTGACAAAATGTTGGTTTATGTTTAAACTAAATGCATTGCTGTATATAATTATTGAGTTATTATTCATTACACAGATCTTGAATAAATTGTAGGCAAAGGTGAACTTAAAAAGTCTGAGCACCACTTCTGACCAGAGTTCAACTGATTTATTGAGTTTAGCCTTTAAACCCAACTGCAAACATGAGGATGCATCTACAACCTACAACAACATCGGTTGGCTTTTTCAATGCTTAAGTGACTACAATGAGGCACTGGATAATTATCTAATGGCTTTAAAATTAGATGTTGATTGGCATGGGGAGATTTGTGATTCTAGCATAGCCAGTGATTATCACTACATTGGTATGGCATATTGTGAGCTTGGTGAGTATGAAAAGTCTCTAGAATATCATACAAAGTCATTAGCTATGAGGCAAGCTATATATGGTGCAAACACTAACCATAGTGACATTGCCAGCACCTACAATAGCATCGGCGTAGTATACTGGAAATTAGGTGAGTATGAAAAGTCTCTAGAATATCATACAAAGTCATTAGCTATGAAGCAAGCTATATATGGTGCAAACGCTAACCATAGTGACATTGCTGGCTCCTACAATAAAATTGGCTTAGTATACAGTGATTTAGGTGAGTATAAGAAGTCTTTAGAATCTCATACAAAGTCATTAGCTATGAAGCAAGCTATATATGGTGCAAACGCTAACCATAGTGACATTGCTAACTCCTACAATAACATCGGCTTAGTATACACTGATTTAGGTGAGTATGAAAAGTCTTTAGGGTGTCATACAAAGTCATTAGCTATGAGGCAAGCTATATATGGTGAAAATGCTAACCATAGTGTCATTGCCGACAGCTACACTAACATCGGCTCACTATACTGGTATTTAGGTGAGTATGAAAAATCTCTAGAATATTACACAAAATCATTAGCTATGGAGCAAGCTATATATGGTGCAAATGCTAACCATAGTGACATTGCTATGAGCTACAGTAACATCGGCTGGGTGTACAGTGAATTAGGTGAGTATGAAAAGTCTCTAGAATATCATGAAAAAGCATTAATTATGTACCAAGCAGTATATGGTACAGATGCCCATCATAAACACATTGCTAATAATTACCATGGCTATGCCGAAGCATACCAAGGTATGGGAGAATACTCGAAAGCATCAGATTATTGCCACAAAGCCTTAGCTATGTATCAACAAGTAATTGGTGCAGGCACTAATTTTATTGGCATAGCTGAGTGCTTCAGTACCATCGGAGAAGTTTGTAATATGGTAGGTGACTATGAAAAGGCTTTGCAACATCACACCATGTCACTAGCTATGTACCAAGTTGATGGCCCAGATGCTAACTATGCAGGTGTTGCTATGTGCTACAAAAGGTTTGGTGATGTTTACAAAAGGCTCGGTGAGTATTCCAAGGCTTTGGAGTACTTTAAAAAATCACAGATATTGTATAGCGTTATATTTGGGGTAGACACTACCCACCCTAAAGTTCTTGAGCTAAACGCAGCCATAGCCAATGTAGAGGTAACACAAGAATGAGAGTCTATGATAGGCTGGTTGTATATTATTATAGAGTTGCATAGACATATTCATTTGGATGTTTATCTTGTGATTGGAGTTTTATAGTAGTATGTGTTAAGATATCAACTATTCGGCTAATGCCGCGAGTACACAAGACTCATCTACTACCTGTTACTAACAATTTTACTAGTTTATGAACAAAGAAATGAAACTGTATTATCTTAATTCACACTTTACTAACATATTTTGTTCTGTTTATACCTTTATTATTTATATTGTTATACTGCTCCATTTGTATCATTGTGTTATGTGACACGGTTTGTGATTTTTAGCTGCTATAGTAATAAATGTTAGATAAGTCATTTATTGGTTCATATCTGCACAAACTACCAGACAAGTAGTTTGATATGTTTGTTATCAAGATTTTAAAGTGCTGCTGATGGATGCCAAAGACTGTTAGAAATAAAAATAAACTTTTTATGTCGATATTTTTACTCTTATAGCACAATTGTTAACAGATTGTGTCAGCTCTAACTGCTAAGCACTTGCAAAAGCTATCATGTGTAGACAACTTCTGTTAATCAGTCATACCAGCGCACTGCTGTTAAATTTTTATTCACCTGAAATATTTCTTCATCTTTGTCTTTGACTAATGATATTAGGTTAATAAAAACCCTCTAACACCCTTCAAATACAAATTCCTTATGACCAGGTTGAGAGGTTCTGTTTTTGTATAGAGTACAGCATATTTACTAGCCTATGTACAAATGTAAAATATGACACTCTAAATGCTGACCTGTCCAGAATAAAGACAGTCATTGTTACAAAAAGACTGCTATAAAAATGGTATATTAACCAGCTCTATTGCTGTTGAGTGTCCACACACAATGACATTCTTCTCTCTATTGGTACATTAACTTACCAGATGAGATCTAATAGCTGTTTAACCATTTAGACAACTTCCTATGTAGGCTAGGGGTCTTTATAAAACGTTGTCTATATATTTAGAAAAATTCTTATGCAGGCTTCCTCAGGCTATTCACTCTGGCACACACCAGTGACTTGGCATATTAGCATAGCACAAACTATATTTCTGCTCATAGAGAGTGGAGGTATCAGCACAAGCATTGTTTAAAAGAATGAGGGTTATGAAATGATAGAGAGCCATAATCGCCCATATCCTCACAGGATGTAGCACTTAGAGAGAGAGAGAGAAAGATAACTGAAGCAAATCCCATTTAAAGGCTTGTCTCATTGTACATGTCTGATGAAATCAATTACTCCATTGAAAACACTAAATGGTGCATTTGTTGGCAAATGAATTAGCCAATAAAAAGTTGGCTAATCAAATAAATTAACCAATAAGAATTTGCCTAATTCGTGTGAGGCCCTTGACATTTTTGTTGGGTTTCCCACTACTATGATCTTAGAATCGACTTGTCACATTATCAAATAGCCAATTGGTTTACTTAGTTTATCCCTATGCGTGATAAACTTTCAGTTAACTGCACAGTAATAGTAATAGAAGTAGCAATAGTATAAAGGAAAGCATTGGTGCACTCTGATTCGAGTAGTTTTACTTATTAGAAGTAGAGAACTAAGTCAATTTCTTTATGCTGAGAGTTAAGAGTCGATTCAACTCAATTTCTACTGGTAAGATGCTCCAAGGCAATATATTCAACAGTAAATAAACTATTGTGGTAGACTGTGTGAGCCGAGGAGGCGAGGCCTCCCGCTTTATAAGCACAAGCATCTCGAAGAAGAAGGTAGAGCTGATCTGCGCCTGTTATACGACTTGTTGCATGCTATTCTTGTAACCACTGTATACTAAGCAGATAAAATATATGTATGAACTCTTGCATTGAGTCTTGTACTTTGGAGCAGTAAATGGCAGCGCACAAAACCTTTACGCTATAACATTTAATCAATTCAATAAATTTGTGAGATGAGCCTCAAGGCTTTTTTTAGCAAGCATGTTAACTCGAGTACCCATCTCTGGTTAACAGTGAAAACAGCAGAATATAATAATACTGCAAGTTCAAGACATGAAGTTAACCGCAAAAAAAAATTGATAATAACACAACTAGTTACCAAAAAATTATCTAAAATGCCTCATGAAGCATCAGAACTTGTAATAGTAAATGTTACGGAAAAAGAATTTTTTTTTCACATATATAAATAGTTGTTTGTGTGATCATCATTCAAAAACCAATCTCTGATGGAATTTGTCCCAGTGAAACTGGGCAAAATTGAATTGAGATTGTCACCATCAACTATTTGAGCCAATCACAGGGCTAGTATGTTGGTTTTACTTCTGCTGATGTCAGCAATGTTCATTTCAGAACAACTCATTGAATATGTATCACCAAGGCACTGGCCACAACAAGTCATTTCATCGGTGTGGGTAGCCAAGACTTACTTCTATGTTATTGTATTATGTGTTATTCTTTTTCATGAGTAAGTTTTTTGTTATCCATACAAATACTGGTAACTTGTAATATATGTTTAACTTTATATGATGACTTGCATATAGGGAGGCCATATTGAATATATGTAGTGCTGTCAAAACTTATAGAGTTGGCTACGTAGATATGTCTTCCGATATATCTCTGTATTATTGAAAAGATAACTCCATTCGCAATTGTATGCCAAGCAGACAACTCTACATGAATATTTTAGTTGCTTTGGCAACTCACAATACTGCAACAGACACTACTGATAATTCCTGTTTGCTTCAGCAAGTCACTACCATAAACAGTTGTAGCTGTTTGATTATTATATTTTGATATGCCATTTGATACTCCGTGTTCAACAGAAAGAGTCATACCTGCAACATGGGCTAGTAGTGTTAAAAACAAATCAGGCATGATAAAATTGAATATTTGTTAATGCAACTAATTTTATTTATAGATACTGTAAGCTTCCTATGCCAGTCATCCTCAAAAGCTAGTAAAACTATTAAGTGTGAGGTTGAGTATACATAATAGTCTGTTAGAGTACTCTAGACAGCAGAGATTTAGAAATACCAAAAGTTCACCAAGTCCAAAAATCTCCAGTCATTGGATTTAAGTATATGCAAATGGAAGGCTTCATAACGTTTTTATTATCTCTATAGCTTCTCTATACCCTAATAGGCCATATCAACCAATATTACTCATAGAATGGTACAGAGTTGAATAAAGCAGTAACTTGTTCTATTATTTTGAATATATATTTTCACTAATTACACCTTCACATCATTTGTACAAACAGATTGGTACAGCTGGAAGTTGTGTACTCATGATACTCATCAATAG
The DNA here is from genome assembly GCF_963576615.1 of Watersipora subatra. Classification (NCBI taxonomy): domain Eukaryota; kingdom Metazoa; phylum Bryozoa; class Gymnolaemata; order Cheilostomatida; family Watersiporidae; genus Watersipora; species Watersipora subatra. Next base: position 41,510,530 of record NC_088709.1, on the reverse strand, counting down.
CCACATTTAGCTAAAAGTCTTTCCTTACAAATTGCATATTTAGGATCACTGCATGTTATACTTCCTAAAATTCAGAATAGGAAAAATCAGCTATAAATTTTCTGTGGCTTGTGTTTTGAAAGGTGCAGCAAGTCTACAATAAAAGGTTGTGACCTCCTTGAATGGATCTCGACAGAAAAGCTATGAATTGTAGTACTACATGTGCTTTCACTTACATTTATATTAACATTTGTTTTGAAGGGATAATTGGATTTGTGGCCATTTTTTCATTGATTAATTTTGATTGCATCTGTTAGGCAGTCAAGCTTCCTCTTCTCTTCTTTATGCAATACACAGAAAGTAAAAATTTCTCATCATCACACACTTTTGTAGCCAAGTTACAGTTACATAATCATCAGGTTTGGTATATTCATCTGTTCATCTCTCTTTTGAAGTTTATCAAGGAGCGTAAAGCTATTCTCCGATGTACCAAAGTGATATCAGCCAGATACTAAAGCTATATTATTAGATAGGCAGTGTCAGGTCTACTATTAACCTGTAACAAAAATTCTGTAGGCCATGTTTATTATATACTTGATGAAAAATTTGACTACTTGACTACGAATTCTAGTCTGCTTTGTTGAAGATGCTCCAAAGAAGATCGTAGTTAAACGAGATGTAACATTGACTTTTGCTATTTCGACCATCAAGCGTTTTTAATCTGGAACAATATGATAGATATACTGCCACTGCATGCTGTCACTGAGTAACTTCAATCAATCAAGTTAGAACTTTCTTTTTATGTTTATGTGGCTGTTCCATGTGGTGCCAGACACCGTCAGACTAGTTGTTTGGCCCAGATTAATGATGCAAAAGCAGAGGAGTAGTGCCTCATGTCTAGTTTCTGTCTAAGACCACACATTTAGCAGATGAGTAGTGCTTCATATCTAGTGTCTGTCTAAGACCACACATTTATCAGATGAGTAGCGCCTCATGTCTAGTTTTTGTCTAAGACCACACATTTAGCAGATGAGTATTGCCTCATGTCTAGTTTCTGTCTGAGATCACACATTTATCAGATGAGTAGTGCCTCATGTATAGTTTCTGTCTAAGACCACATATTTAGCAGATGAGTAGCGACTCATGTTTAGTTTTTGTCTAAAACCACACATGTAGCAGATGAGTAGTGCCTCATGTCTAGTTTCTGTTTAAGACTAGGCAGAAAAGGTCTCAAGACAGAAACTAGATGCTACTAGATGCAAACAGTGCTAGTGTTTGACAGTGATTTGCAAGTGACTTGATATCAAAAAGGTTTAACTAATGACTCAATCTAATTATTTTTATTTAACATTTAACTTTTTCATCTATTTTCATTCATTCATACATAATTTCCGTTGTACACATTGCTGTAAATCATAATTGGGAGTTGTGTGCCTCCGTATCACAAGATAACTGCTATTACTGTTCGTTTTTTATAAAATCAGTTCGTTTTCGGTTTCGGACAATAATACACATCTTCATGAAATGTTCTAACTAGAAATTCCCCCATCATACAGCCCACGACCAAAGTGATATTGGAAAAAAGAAAGGGTACTGATGGTTGAGAAATGCAATATTAGCAGTCAAATGGCACTGCAGCGCAATAGGATAACTGCAATGGTAGCTGTAATGTACTGGGTGCGTGTGTGTTATTATGTACAACAAACAGCAATAATGAAAGGAAAGGATTATATGTTTTTATCTTTCCCCCTGTAATAGGAGAAATTCAATATTAGAAGTAAAATGCACTGATGTTATTAGAATAACCAATATTATTAATATAATAATACAGTAATAATAGAAAACCAATGCACAATTTTGTGTACATTTCAAAACGTCATAGCTAACAGTATCAAAAAGGTGTGATATTTATATAGAGTTTTAGAAAATCTATTTAACAAAGCTATTTAGTAACAATAATAACAGTAACATTGCCCATCATCGAAGTTGTTAGTGTGACTATAACACTTCAATAGTCATTCAAACTTATAATTAAATATTGTCATAATCTCATAAGAATCGTTAAAAAAAATATCATCATCATTTTTTTTACTTTCACTGCGTTGGACATCAGTTAGAATACCAAAGTACTCAAAAGTGTTTAAAATGTCAGTTACTTTGAAATCGGCAAAACAGAAACGACGATATTTCAGTACTTCTACGTTAATTACAGAAACCTTTGGCAATTCGACAATGCTATAGACTGGTGAAATATGCACGTTATTTTTTCATGAAATGCGCCCGATTTAATGGTTTTATTCTCTGTCACTCGGCGTTTCAATTGCCGGTCTTAATTTTGATAAAGGTAAGGCTTGGCAAGTTTAAATAACGATTTTCGGCCAAATTAATCTGTCTACTTGTGTATAATATGTTCAGATGGGTAAGTTTTAAAATACTGTCGACACTTTTCAAAGACTTGGTAATATATTTAAATAGGTTTATATGTGTTTTGTATCGTTATTATACTTAAACGACTCCACACAAAAATGGTTAAATTTGTTGATGATATTTCGGTACAAGGGTTTGCAACGTTGTTGATGAATAATTTTCGTGAGTTGTGTGCACATGCATTTATCATAAAACTCTCAAAAATATTCGCTCTGCACGTTTGGTCATAAGATTAACTTTAGTTTCATCTGTAAACGCTTACTAAAGTTATAAAAGATTGGCGACGAGGATTGAGAATTTGAACTCACAACTATGTTTATCACCATGCCTATTGGAAATGTTGAAGATTTCAAGCCAGAATCTGAAGATTGGCCAACCTACAAGACCAGATTAACTTCATGACTGGTGGTAAATGATATCGAAGATTTTAACAAGAATAAGGCTTCATTGATTGCCTTGGCTGGTGCAGATTCAGTACAGCTGCTCTTAAATTTGGTTTCGGCAGACAACTTGGAGGGTAAAAGTTATGAGCAACTGCTTTAGCTCTTGGATACTCATTATGTCGTAAGAATGAGGTAGCAGAAGCATACGTTTTTGACACTCACACTCAGTCAGCTACTGAGTCTATTCCAGAATTGGTACTACATTGTAGCTCTTTAAAATCTTTCAACACACTGTAACTTTGGCCTGTCAGCCCAGTTAAAACAGAAACTCAGAAAAAGACTTGTTGCCGGGGTACGCTAGGACATTATTAGACAGGCTCTAATTAGAGAGGGGCCAACTTTAACGTGGGATGCAGCAGTAACGCTGGCTACTCAGATGCACGATTATCAATCTAGCACTATAGCGCAGCAGCATGCGCAGCAGGATGTTAAAGCTGTTGGAGTTGGGAGAAAACCTAGTGGGAAAGGTCCTACAGCCAACAGGTCCCAGGCTCCTGTCAAAGGCCTGGGACCGTCGTCAAACAAAGTTAAGTATTCTAAATGTTGGAGATGTGGAAGAATCAATCACCCTACAGAGAGTTGCCGTTTTAAAGAGGCACGATGTCATAACTGTCAATAAATAGGTCACATTCGACCTATGTGTCAAAAAATGTTCAGGGGTCACACTCCCAACCTCATGTAGTAACTGCCCACATTGAGGCAGAAAACTTTGAGCCAGACTCACTTGATATCTCAAACACACTTGTAGTTTATAAATTAAATGCTGATAACCCTTATGTGTTAAAAATTGATGGCAACGGAGTTAAAGTCCTAATAGAAATAGCTATTGGTGCATCTATATCATTAATACCTTACGCTGTCTACAAAGACAGATTCAGTAATTTGAAATTTACTAAATCTAATGTTCAATTTTGTAGTTTTACGGGTGATATGGTGAAATGCTCTGGTAAAGTGTCAGTAACTGTGAAATATTTTGGTCAAGCCAGGGATCTCTGTCTGCATGTGTTGGAGGCATCCCGGTTCACACTATTGGGTAGAGACTGGTTGCAGAGACTTCACTTAGACTGGCAGTCCATCAAAAATGTAAGTACATTAGGAGCTGTAAATGGTCTGAATGCTATAGTTTCTAAGTACGCTGATATCTTTACAGGGCAAGGTCTATTAAAAGGTCTGCTAACTAAACTTGAATTGGTCGACGGTGCGAAGCCTAAGCGTTCTAAAGCATATCGCGTGCCAATCGTGTTACAAACTACTGTGGATAAAGAGTTAGGTAGATTGGTTAATGAAGGGATACTTAAACCGGTAGAGCACAGTGAGTGGTTCACAAGCCTGATATTTGTTCCAAAACCAGACGGTTCAGTTAGACCGTGCGGTAATTTTAAATCTACAGTAAACCCATTATTAAAAGGAGTAGCTCCACCGCAAATAAACATAGATGATATTTTATCGGATCTGGCAGGAAACAAATATTTTTCAAATTTAGATTTTGCTCAGGCATATAACCAGATGCCAATTGATAAAGAGCCTCAAAAGCTCTTGACCTTAATCACCCAGAGAGGTCTATACCAATTATACCCATGCTTACCTTATGGTATAAAAACTGCTCTGGCGTTACGACAAAGAGCAGTTGAGTGGGTACTGAGTGGAATTGATGGTATTCACAGTTACTATGATGACATTTTTGTGGTTGGTCGGACCATAGAAGAGCCCAACAGTAGACTCAAGCTGGTGTTTAAATGCATATCACGTCAGGGTCTGAAGCTTAAACAATCTAAATGTGTATTCCTTCAATCTGAAGTCAAGTACCTTGAGCACATTATCAATGACAAAGGCATTAAAACCGTACCTGCTAAACTTGAAAGTATCATTGAAACTGACACACCTAAAGATAAGTCTAAGGTTACAGCATACATAGGCCTCTTAAATTTCTACAGGCGTTACTTACCCAATCTAGTGGCCGTATTAGCCTCCCTCACAGTGCTACTTAAAAACCATGTTAAGTTTCAATGGGGCATAGAAGCTGATCAAGCCTTCAAGCTATTGCAAGAGATAGTCAGAACAAGTGAGCTTTTGGTCTACTTTGACCCAAATAAACCAGTTAAACTAACTTGTGACGCCTCCCGTGTAGGCATGGCGGTTGTATTATCTCACACTATAGATGGAGAAGAGCGGCCAATTCAGTTTGCATCTCAGAAGCTAACTTCAGCACAAACAATGTATCTTCAAATAGAAAGGGAAACCCTCGCCATTGTATTTGGATTAGAAAAGTTCAAACATTACCTTTATGGTCGAAAATTTGTGCTAGCAACTGATAGCCAAGCATTGAGTAAAATATTTGCCTCAAATAATAGCTTGCCGGTCATGACATCTGAGAGAATCCAACATTGGGCTCTAAAACTTTCAGCCTACAATTATTCAGCAGAATGGCAGCGCAGCTCAGAGAATAATGCAGATTTTCTGTCCTGTTATCCTGAAGTAAGCCAAATGGAACATTCACGCGAAGAACCAAATGCGTTTATATTCAAAGTGGAAAGTCTAAACATCCCAATCAGCTTCATTCAAGTCGCTAAGCTAACGAGTAGAGATTCTATTTTGTCTAGGGTTATAAAGCTAGTTGTGAATGGTTGGCCAAGTAGTTTATTACCTGAAAATTAAAATCTGCAAGCCTTTTTTTCTCTCGTAGAAATGAGCTATCGGTAATGTTGGGGGTACTAATGTGATGTGTTCGAGTAGTAGTGCCAGAGGGTCTACGCATTAAGCTTCTCCATGAGTTACACATCGGACAGTAAGGAATGTCCAAAATGAAATCTATTGCTAGATCCATAATGTGGTAGCCGAACATAGGCCAAGACATAGATTCTACTAGCAAGGCTTGTGAAGCATGTATGGTGATAGGTAACGATCCAAAAGCTGCCACTGTTCACCCTTAGTTGCCCAAGTCCCGACCATATCAGCAAGTGCATGTTGATTACGCAGGACCAGTAGAGGGTGATAATATGTTATTAGTCATAGTAGATTCTTACTCTAATTGGCCGAAGGTGTACATTACAAAATCCACAACATCTACTAGCACAATTAACATGCTGAGATCAATTTTTTCTAGATGGGGTATACCGGAGGAACTAGTTAGTGATAATGATCCCCAGTTTACTAGTGCAGAGTTCGAGCAATTCCGCACTTAGGAATAAGACATAAGCGGGGAGCCCCTTATCATCCAGCAACTAATGGCCTAGCAGAACGTTTTGTTCAAACTGTAAAACGTGCGCTCAAAGCTTCCCAATTAGAAGGTTTAGATTTGCGTTACAGATTAAATAAATTTTTGATGGCGTACCGTAACGTAACGCACCCCACTCCGTGACAGGCCAAAGTCCAGCACAATTAATGATGAGTAGATCCTAGAGAACACGATTAGATTGTTTAAACCCAGTAATTGGGTCAAAACAAAGTCCATTGGTACTAGTGGTTGAGGGGGTAAGATAATTCAAACCTGGAGATCCAGTTTGGGTGAGATGCTATCTAGGCGGAATAAAGTGGAAACAAGGCACCATTAAGGACAAAATAGGAATATTATGCTATGAGTTAGTTGTTGATGGCAGAGTCTGGAAGCGCCACGTAGACCAACTCAAGAATTGTGTGCAAAAAGCGGACTCAATTTTACCCAATGTGGGTTCTCGTCCAGATATAAGCGAACTTGCATCAGACCAGTTACCACTATTATAGAAATGATGAACATTTTCTCAATTCAGATGTAGAATGTTTGCCAGATTTTACACAAGTGAACTCTCCTCTGCTAGCCTCTACTTAGGTGAGCCCATTGCAGCCACAAATGGGGGTTAGTTTCCCGGGTTCTGCACAACCAACAACTGTAAGTACTAACCCGCCGCAGTCTAGCAAATCACCCGTTCTAAGGCGTTGTCAACGAGAGCGAAAGGCTCCTATGCGTCTCAATTTGTAATAAAGTATGAAGTTAGTAATTATTGTTTCATGTTTTTTTTATGTTTCATGTGTGTGTGTGCGTGCGTGCGTGCGTGTGTGTGTGTGTAGCAATTCTAGCGATAGTCTAGCAATAGTATAGCGATAGTCTAGCGATAGTCTAGCGATAGTCTGGCGATGGTCTGGTGACGGTCTAGCAACGGTTCAGCGACGGTCCAGCGATGGCCCAGCAATGGTTCAGCAACGGTCTAGCGACGGTCCAGCGAAGGCCCAGCGATGGTTCAGCGACGGTACAGCGACGATCTAGCAATAGTCCAGCGATAGTCCAGCGATAGTTCAGCGATAGTCCATCGATAGTCCAGCGATAGTCCATTCTAGCGAGTTCTGTTGATGAAAATAAATAGTGTATTTATTTTCATCAACAGAAACAATACAGAAAAATAAACTGCATTTTAGTAAATATATCAGGTTAATTACAAATTAGTGAGAAAATGAAAAGAGTATAGCAAAATTCACTCAACCTGAGCACGAGATAATGATGATGGAGCCATAGGTGCGCTGTAGCCCAGCTAATGTTGCGCGAGCCCCAAAAACAGTCAACAGCAGCAGAACAAAGGCAGATCCAACTTTGCAGATCCAACTTTGCATTTGAAAAGGGAGAATATGTTGTAATTCATAATTGGGAGTTGTGTGCCTCTGTATCATAAGATAACTGCTATTACTGTTCGTTTTTCTTTGAATCAGTTCGTTTTCGGTTTCGGACAATAAAACACGTCTTCATGAAATATTCTAATTAACTTTAGTTTCATCTGTAAACGTCTACTAAAGTTATAACACACATATGCACAGCTACACTATATATAGCACTATTTTTAAATTAGCGAGCTTTTAATCTTTCAGACACATTTGTAAACCTTTAAATCTAAAAAACTTAGGCTAGCTTCATGAAGCATGTTTTAGACACAATTGTAATTAATTTAGTCTGAGATACACTAGCTAACTTCATCAAACTTTTAAATAACAAACCAATGTTATAGTATCAAAAAGACATTGTATAGTTAACTATAAAGTGTTTTGGTTTATTCACCATGCTCCTTATTAAAAGATGCAAAACACTTCTCAATTTCAATTTTGCGATTGAACATAAATTAAACACAAATAACTTTAATGCATTAAATTTTGAATTTAATAAATCCAATTAAAAAGAAAAATGTTTTTTTAATTTTTACCTCATCGGATAATAATTATATAACAATAATTTATCGTGTTCAGTTAAGCAAGGTTTCTTCACAAAAACCAATTCTTACTGACAAGCAGACCACCATGTTAACCAGCAGTAAACCTGTCCTCAGTGAGTTGAACTTGAAATTAGTTCTGTCACAATCGACCACTCGTAACTCGCCCACCTTGGCCATTTTTAATTATCCTGCAAGCGAGGAGTGAAGATGTAATTGTTTATTCGATAATTCGATAATAGTTTATTCGGTAATTGTTTTCATTGTTTAATGGACTATCGCTGGACTATCGCTGGAGTATCGCTGGACTATCGCTGGACTATCGCTGGACTCTCGCTGTACTATCGCTGGACTATCGCTGGACTATCGCTGGAGTATCGCTGGACTATCGCTGGACTATCACTGGACTCTCGCTGTACTATCGCTGGACTATCGCTGGACTATCGCTGGAGTATCGGTGGACTATCGCTGGACCATCGCTGAACTATCGCTGAACTATCGCTGGACTATCGCTGGACTATCGCTGGACTCTCGCTGTACTATCGCTGGACTATCGCTGGACTATCGCTGGAGTATCGGTGGACTATCGATGGACTATCGCTGGACTATCGCTGGACTATTGCTAGATCGTCGATGTACCGTCGCTGAACCGTTGCTGGGCCATCGCTAGACCGTCGCTGGACCGTTGCTAGACCGTCACCAGACCATCGCTAGTCCGTTGCTAGACCGTCGCCAGACCGTCGCCAGACCGTCGCCAGACCATCGCCAGACCGTTGCTAAACCATCACTAGGCCGTCGCTTGACTATTGCTAAACTATCGCTGCACTATCGCTAGACTATCGCTAGACTATCGCTAGACTATCGCTAGACTATCACTATACTATCGCTAGACTATCGCTAGAATTGCTACACTATCGCTACACTATAGGTCACAAGGTCACAGTAGCTCTTTGGTAGGGAAAGTTAGTTATGTGGTTCTTGTAAGTAACTGTAGTAAATATGAACGCGCACAAAATTTTACTTGATTTTGTCAGAAAGTATCCATATTTTTGATCATTTTTGATTGTTTTTAATGCTTGAAGTTATCTGACTGCCAAGATGTTTCAAGATGAAAATCTATTAAACTTAGTAATGGCTAAAATACTCAAATCAAGCAAAAGTGTGATTTTAAAAGTGATTATGGTGTCTATAAAAGTTGGAGAGATTGACAAAACGGATAACAATGTAACTCAAACAAAATAGTTTTTATCAACTATCACAACAATAATAACTAGTGATGTGATTTTGCAAATATTTTTCTTATGAGTTTTTTAACTGTCGATTTTAATCTTGAAACATCTAGGCAGTCAGATCACCTCAAACAAGAAAAACAATCACAAATGATAGAAAATACCGATACATTCTGATAAAATCTACTAAAATTTTATGTAGGTTCATCTTTGAAAAATATGTTTCAGAGTTTATCTTTTAAATAAAGATTTTGAGAAAATAATTGCTGCGCTTTTATTTATGATTTAAAACTTTATATGCAGAGTCACAATCGAGAGGTATTCTTTGTTGGCACAATGAACTGTGAGTTGGCAACTTGACCAACTCTATACGCATGGAAAATAGTTCTATTAATGGACAGGATAGGAAAGGCATGTGTGGCAAGGCAGTTAGTTTTTATTACAAAGGATAGCAGAAAGGAAATGACGAGTAGCCCTTGTGGCAGGTTGTCACACTCAAATGTTAAAGCTGTATTATTTATCCATCGACAGCTTTCAACTTTTTAACTAAGCACTTCTTTTCCATGGAGAAATTGATAATTATGTAAAAAAGCTGATGATACCCGTAGACTGGTACAAGCGTGATTATATAATCATTAGGAAGTTATGAGTTGTAGCCACATGTAGCGCCGACATATATAGTGTGCCTGGCTCCTAAACCGAATCTCAGAAATCAATTCCTAAGTAATGCATTCTTTGTTTCCTAACGCTCTTAGAGTGGTTTCATATGATTGTAAAGTATTAGTGACTCTCAGTTCAGGAAATCAGTCAATAATATTCATTATGCTTCCATGGGTCACATGATACACAAGTTTTCACCAATCCACAAGTAGTTCATGAGATAAAAACAGTAAGAATCTGCAAGTTAATCAAGTTTTGTCACAAATCTTTATTGAATGTTCCATGCTTGCAAATGATGGAAATGGCATAGGTATTTTATATTTACTAACTTTCCATTCAGAGATACCGTAGCGGCACACCCCCATATGGCACTGCAATACTACCATAGAAACAGCCGTATCACTCTCATTCTTTCATGATTGACTGTTGCTGTTTGGAAGTGAAACGCCTGTGTGATGCGTCATCTTTGTGTCTTGGAAAAGGCTTTAGCGATCAGGCAATATCAGGCAGTTCAGATCTGCTTAGTTATTGGATATACATGTAAGTTACACTATCTTGGTGCCACCGTATATAAAGCAAACCCATAACCACACAGGCGGATGTTGTTTGACACCAATGTTTGACATCAATGTTCATCACCAATATTGGACACTGATTCTGACACTTGTATTTGGCATTGTGTTCAGAACTCACTTGGGGTGGTGACGTCACAAGGTCTACCCTGTCAGCATTTGTTCAGAACATGCTTTGGCATGTTCTAAACAGATGCTCGTAGCTCATAGGCTAATTTTGATTGAGCACTATTTTACGTTTCATTACTAATAAAATATAGTTAACAATTGCCGTTAATGCGTAGTTTTATTAGTCAAATTTTGTCAATTTTATTAGTCAATTCTATTGGTCAATTTTATTAGTCAATTTTATTATTCAATTCTATTGGTCATTATACAGTGACCAAAACCAGTGTACAGTAAAAAGTTAATAAATTATAAAAGAAACAATGGAGATCAATCATATGATCCGTGGGTGTATGGCCACTCAAGCATCAGTACTCTACAAAGCTCAACCTGTAGTATAGAATTCTTTAAAAGTTGAAAATTGAAACTACTGGTTGATTGCCTAAGTTCAAATAAATTGGGAAAGAGGGGACAAATCTCTTAAATAATATAAATTCCAGTTGTAAAAGGAGACAGTATTAAATTATGATAATAATCTACATAATAGTTTAATAATTTTACTGCCAATTGTTATACACTAGAATGACTATGTTTACAAATTCAATCATTCTTGTCAAGTTAAATATTTCAAGGCGCCTGGCTGAGCGCATAGAGTGCATTGTTGGTTTGCTCATTGACAACTTCAAGTTCCATAACAGCTGTTTTTACCAAAAACTTATTAAAAACAAATCAGCTGCTTAGCTTTGCCAAAAATAATGGCTATCTTTACAATTTCATTCAGTGACACTTTTTCCTGCAACTCCCTGGTTACAAGCCAAACTGAATTGTGAAATCGTTGCCCTTTGAGGCGTTCCTGGGCGGAGCAAGGTACAGTCAAGTATTTGCATTAGCATATGACTTGTGTCAAGGGAGAAAATTGAAATATTTAAATTTTATTATATTTAAGAATTTTAAATTTAGATTTTTTTTAAATAATATTGAAGAGTGTATTGTTTTTGTGTGTTTCTTCTGATTGTAATAATAATATGGTTCTATGGTTCTATGCGTAATGGTTAGCCTCTGGACCTTAAGTTCAATTTCTCCCAAGACAAATTTTGATTGCGGACAAAGTGGCACTTCTGCCCCACACAAATCAGACTGCTGCTATAAGGCCAAATTGTAATAACAACTCAATCAATGAAGATGGGCACTCATATTAGTTCTAGTTGCAAATTGTTTTGACAGTAGCTTGCTATTGCAATGATGAGCCCCAAGTATTAAAGTTCAACACAAGTAGTATTGAGATTCAAGGCCTACTACTGATTGTAGGCAACTATCTAATAACAACAAGAATGCGCCAGTGGTTTATTCTCAAGTGTCTGCAAACTCTATTTTCTTCAGGTCAAAAATAACAGTAATGCTGTCAATACTCACTAGCCAAAGCAAAAATAACAATACGCTTGTATAATTAGCCTTATTAGTTATGGCCTTTCTAGGTTTAATAGTTACGTGTCTGCAATGCGATGCTGTAGTGAAGCGGCGTGTAGCGATGGCTCCTTCTGCTGGCAAGAGGGGCTGAATAAATTCTATTCTCTCAGGGCTTAGTAGCTTTCCTGGCTTCCCAACTCCTGGGGTAAAGTGCTCTGCTGTATGTTTTCCTCCTTAATGGGGTGATCCTCTGCAGGCTATTTGCTGCAGGCTCCTATGGCTTATATTAGCCTCTCTCTATGCAGCCCTTTTTTCTGCTTGGCTCGCAGCCAAGTTGCTGTCTCTGGCTTGCTGCCAGTTGCCCTGCCTTTCTCTGGCTCGCTGCCAGTTGCATTCTGCCTTTGGCCTGCTGTCAGCTCCTCTTTTTATACTTATTCTCAGATCGTTGACAAGTGTCATTAGCTGCCTGAGTTCATTCTTGCGTATCTCACAACATTCCTGTATATGTATATGTATATTTTTAGGTGTCAATAAAGCCGATATTATTTACCAATATTTAGTCAGCAATATTTTTACGCCAATAAAGCCGTGCGACAGATAGTAGAACCATTAAGAAGGGCACATTTCTCGAGAAAAACGTGCTCATTCCACCAGTTTACAGCATTGTCTAATTTTGCCAAAGGTTTCTAATATTTTTCCGTTTTTAATATCTTGCAAAAATGTTTAATTATAAAAACAATTATTTGATTTTATAAAAGTATCATAAGAATAATTATTTGAATTTATTTGTCCGAAGGTTTCTGTAATGAACGCAGACTGTTTGAGGCGTAGACCAATTTACAGGTATGAAATTGTGGTACACAGTCTATCAGCCTATGCGTTTTCCCAATTACCAAAGGTTTCATTAAATTATTTAAAACATTAGCCAAAATTCTTTACATCTTATGTACAAGCTAGGGCTGAACTACAACGCCCCTTTATGAGGAAAACATTATTTTATTTTGCTCCAGTTTGCAGAAAACTTCCAGACGAGTGAAAGCTCATACTTGCTTTCTGCTAGAGAGCTATCAAAACCATTCTACATTCTACCCAACCAAATTTCAAACTGTGTATATTACACAGCAGCTTGCCATTTTACTTCTAACACTGCATTTCAGAGATATAATAAACATATTTCCTTATTGCTGTTGTTAAATTACATACATTACAGTAGGTTAGGCCTACAGCTTTAATTAATAATCATTTTATTGTTGTAAAACATAGGTTTGAGATAGTAGTAGATTAGGTGTGAATTTTTTACACCCTTTTGTTTTGCATAATTGACTTTTTGAATTTAATTTTAAAACAACTTGACAACTACCATGGACATACAACTTCCCAGAACACCACATCATGGCCGTCGCAGTGGCCGTCCACGTGTCTCTCAATTATTACAGCTCAGTAGGAGAATAGATAGAACGCCCTCACAGCAACCATCAACATCAAATGATAATGTTCAACAACACACTACTCAAATTAATTGCGACAACTCATCTGATTCAGAGAATTCTTTAATAGATGTTGTAGGCAATGTAAATGGCATGGACTTGGCAGCCCTTTTGTTTCCAGATGATTATCATGATTTTATGGACATCATTGACCATGAAAATATTGCACAAAACAATATTGCTCCTACCAATGCTGCCCCTTCATCACATTCCTCATTTTCAATCTTTAGATTGTCCTGATTTTCAAGAACCGCATAACAACTTTGTAGGCTGACTGGACAACAACATATCACAGCTCAGGTGTACTGGATGTAATGAGAAACATTTCATTACATACAATGCTCAAATACAACTATGTCATACGTGCCAACAAGTTCCCCTGTCAAATTCCTAGATTACTAAAATTTCCTTTTTGAAGTCGTGCTCCCTCAAATTTATTTTATATCATCTCGAACAACTCTCATTTACACTATACTCTGTCAATTCCTGCTGACAACTACTTTTTCAACAACCTGCACTACCCTTTCTTTTTTCCATTATCACTTATTCCATTATCAGGTCATGGGCTGTATGCCAGGTGAACTTCTAGTATGATTTTTCTCTGTTTTATGTATCATCTAGAGGAAACTAAAATAAATAGTAGAATATCTGAGTGATCTACTATTTGACCCATTCGGGGAGAAGACAACTTCTATATTCAAAACTTCATATTGTTGCAGATACTGCCCTGTGTTGAGAAGACAAATGGGAATAAAGAAGCCTTGTTTAAGTCCTTCTCAAAATATTTCAAAGCTCACCAAGATAGCAAGTTAGTGTGATGATAGCCAGATGAGGTTGTACATACCAGAATCCAAGATGTTCTTCTACGGACACCATATGCTACAACTAAACTGTATTTAAAACTGTTATTAAAGTATACCAGTATATCTGTGTAACTCTGGCTTAAAAATATTATTTTGCTTTTTGCATGTAACTGTTTAGCTTTATTAACATGGTAAATACTTGAACTGGTGTGCTGGAAGTGAGTAAATCTATATGGCATATGACTAGCTACACATATTACCTTATAATGGCTATGATTGGCTACATACACCAACCTATATGGGCTATGATTGGCTACACATACCAACCTATATGGGATATGATAGGCTACACATACCAACCTATATGAGATATAATTGGCTACACATACTAACTTATATGAAATATGATTGGCTACATGTACCAGCTTGTATGGGCTATGATAGGCTACACATACCAACTTGTATGGGCTATGGTAGGCTACACATACCAACCTATATGGGATATGATAGGCTACACATACCAACCTATATGGGATATGATAGGCTACACATACCAACCTATATGGGATATGATAGGCTACACATACCAACCTATATGGGATATGATAGGCTACACATACCAACCTATATGGGATATGATTGGCTACACATACCAACCTATATGGGATATGATTGGCTGCAAATACCAACCGATATGAGATATGATTGGCTACATATACCAACTTATATTAGGTATGATTGGTTACACACATCAACTTATATTTGATATGATTGGCTATTCATAACTACTTTATGGAATATGATTGGTTATGCATACCAATTTAAACGGAATATGATTAGCTTCGCATACCAACTTATATGGGATATGATTGGCTATTCATAACTACTTTATGGAATATGATTGGTTATGCATACCAATTTAAACGGAATATGATTAGCTTCGCATATCAACTTATATGGGATATGATTGGCTATTCATAACTACTTTATGGAATATGATTGGTTATGCATACCAATTTAAACGGAATATGATTAGCTTCGCATACCAACTTATATGGGATATGATTGGCTATTCATAACTACTTTATGGAATATGATTGGTTATGCATACCAATTTAAACGGAATATGATTAGCTTCGCATACCAACTTATATGGGATATGATTGGCTATTCATAACTACTTTATGGAATATGATTGGTTATGCATACCAATTTAAATGGAACATGATTAGCTTCGCATACCAACTTATATGGGATATGATTGGCTATGCATACCAACTTATTTAGGATATGATAGGCTATGCATACTAACTTATATGTGATACGATTGGCTACGCATATCAACATTCATGGAATATGATTGGCTATAGCATTTCGGCTGATGATTGAATGCTCAACTGCTCTGCATATAAGCTTGAAGATAGCTAATTATTGAACACAAGCAGAGTTAATACTAAATACCAATTCTGAATGTTTTATATTTTTATATGTAAGTTTATCTTTAGTATGTTTCTATGCCTGCTTGACATATTTTTGCATACAATAATATCATATTATATTGTATTAGACCATAGTATATGTATTAACAGTATTTCAAATGTTTATATTTTCACACGAAAGTTTGTCTTTAGTACATTTCATCTTGTAATAATCCTACTGAGTGGTATAGCATCTACTCTTTGTAGTTATCTCCCCTTAGTTAAAAGTCAAATCACTTTAACGAATCAAATAGATAGCTCTGATGTTTGTGTGATTCTCCTAGAATGTGTTGTCTTAGTAAAATTCATTTTGCTTTTGTGTTCTCTGAATACTTCTATGTTTCTCTTTAAACACTTGTGTGTACATTTATATAACTCACTTAAATAAAATATGGTTTGGGAGCGCACAATTCCAACAAAGGGTATTTTATGTTTGACAAATGATTCACTTCAGTTACCTTAAATGCTATTGGCTCTTGCAGCTGTCAGCGTCATAGTATCAGGTTTAATAACCACCTGGCACTGACAGTAACCTGATGGTAGTCTGGCATGTGTGGACACTGGTGTAGCTGACAGAAACCTGCAGTGTGAATGAGAGTGCTTGGTGTAGAACTGTTCAAACCAGTGCACCAGTACAAAAATCGACTGCAATAAACAGCATTTGTATGAGTGGAATTACACTGTATTTGATAATTTAAATGAACTTTAAGCAATTTAAACTTTTAAAATTGAGTTCATTCAGAACAAGATGTTAACAATGTGGATTTTTCTATATTCTCAACTGGAAATAATTTACATACCAGGTGATATTCACAGAGAAGGAACTTTCTAACAATTTACACGTTCCTATATTCGTACAGATGCTATCTCACAGGTGAGCCAGAGCACTTCTCCTTAGAGCAACTCGGTCATCTCAAATTATTTTTCAGGAAACCATCTTGACACAGTGCTTAGCTCAGTTACTTATTCAACATGGCTAAGCAATCCTTAAAGGTCATGACCTCAGGTCTTCCATTAAATCAAGCTTGCACATAGTCAGATGAAAGGGATACACCACCACTCCTAGCAGCCTCATTGAGCTGTTCTAATTTATTAGAGAATTATTGTATTAATAGTCAGCACAAAGGCAGCATGTAGATGTATGCTTGTGTCCGGCCTAATGGTATGGTGCTGCTGACTGTGTGTTCAATACAAGTTTCTTGCAGATCTTTTAATAGTTGAAAACAATGTTGACCTAAATCTGTTGTTACATACTAGGATTTACTTTTGGTAAAAGTTATTTCTGAGTTGAAATAAAATTGTTTGTTTTTGATAAGCATAGTAACAATATTTATCGGGGTGTAGATAAACAACCATTTTATATCTTTGTTAATTAATGCATACAAAAGTTGAAACTATAAACTAAACTATGTTGACTATATTTTGATTACTATAACATACTTCCTCTGGTGTAATCATGATCAACATCACCATAATAATTGTGATGTACATTAGACAATGCTTTGAATATTTTAATAAAGCTAGTCAGATAGATCTAATGAAGAGTTGCTTCCTCAATTAGTTTTGCTACTCCTAGCTCAATATTCTTATTTAATAGCAACTAGTTTATCAGTATTGGTCTCTGTTGAGTTTTACCAAATAAAGTCACACAATAAACCTGCTATTGATGATCACTCAAAAAATTAAATGATTATTGTAATTAATGATAACCTTTAGCTACTATTGTCATTAATGATAACCTTCTAGCTACAATCTGTTCCACTCATAGCTTAGTTTTTAATTGAAGGTGCTGCCTTTTAATACGCTGTGAGCTTTTGCATGTAATACTGCTGACAATCTGTGGCAGAGATAATCTTTTTAAACAGAATCTTTTGAATGGTTTATTTGGCGACCCAATCGGACCATCTTGGTTTTTTCGACTCTGAAAAATATAAAAGCTATTCAGCCAATTACACTTATAAACAGCAATAAGTGTAGGAAAATTGCTAAAAATGTTACATAATGTTATATTAAGATACAATATAACTCGTTGCACTAATAAAAATACTAAATTTTACTTTGGCATATTGCATATGTGGAAAGTATTTTATTTGCTAAAAAGTTCCAGAAATATACTTTATCATCTTGTAGGATTTGCTACACTTTTTTACAATAATATTTTCAGCTCCATTTTTTCACACAAACTGATGGCAGTTCACTTTCAGCAAATCTCTTGAATACTCTAAAAATTAGACCCAACAGTTTAGAATAGCTGACACTACCAACACTCTACGAAGCCACTATTTTTTCGCTAAAATTAATTTCTCATTTTCAGAGTTGTGTTTCCACAGTGGGAAAAATCTGCCTAAAAATAGAATTACTATAATTACAAAGTAAAATATGCTGTTTTGCAGTATTCCAGCAAGGTGACCAGTGAATAGCATATAAATCATAAAACTTTTCATATGTTTGTTTACACAATATCAAAGGAAGAAATCTTGATATGAACAACTATTAGTGTAATTACTATAATTAGTATATCACTTTAGCATTGGTAGTCATAGTAACAGCATTCAGAACAATCAACTATGGTGCTCAATCTTTGATACAGGGTTATAACAACTGTTCCCTCTAAGCATGGATTGTAAACAAATGCGTACTGCTCTCTGCATGTCTGCGCACAAAATATCTGAGCCGCGCACCAACTTAAAACCCATCCAGGATTGAAAATAAAAGAAATGTATAGTTTATTCGGTATTATGCAACAAGTGATTGGCTGTTTCTGGATGTTATCCGATGTGATTCATTTACACATTTATGTCACAATGTTGTTTGCCGGCCGCTGCGTCTGAGTGCTGCTGACATCAGGTGCTTCAAGCAGGTGTGCGTGTTCATTGTGGAGGCTGGGCCGACTTGAGGAAAGTTATTTTTTCTCATCGTAAGAATGGCAAAACGAGAGTGCAGTGGCACATCCAGTCACCTAGTAAAGAAAAAGTGTAGTTCATTTAAGATGGAATGGCTGTAAGACTACAAGCAGAAGACAAACCAGTAAAACTTGGTGAAACTTTTTCTGTTTCGAGTGAGAAAGGTCTACTCTGTAAAACGTGTTGCAAAGCGAAAGTACCAAGCAAGTTTTCGGAGGATAAAGGTGTGGAGCGATTGAAAACAGGACTACCTCCAGCGACACATTGAGCATAAAAGTCATTTGAATGCAGTAAAAACTGTACAATGATGCAAGATGGGAATGGGGATCAACACATTATTGGCTGAGAGCACCAAAGATCGAGAGAAAATAAATGAGCTGTCACTCGTTAACAAATGTAACCAGAGCAATTCAAGATTCTCATCGGCAATGTTTTACTCGCCATCAAAATGAACGCATCAATGCTGTCGGTACAAAAATTTCTCAACCACATCATGGGCAAAGTATGTGAATATACAAGACAGTTGGCGAAGTGAGAACTATGCTTTTGAATTTGTTGATTCAATCAATACAGCAGTACAAAATGAGACGATGTGCATTGTTAAAAATGCACCTTGGCACACCCATATAATAGATGAGAGCACAGACATATTGGTATATCTTTACACAAATATCGAGGGGGGGGGGTTTGGGTGGTGTTTTGGCGACCTACCCATTTATTTTCAAGGTCATGTTTATGAAATACTTTAGACTAAAGAAGAATTTATCGCTCTAAGTCGAGATGAATTCATGACACACGAGTGAGATACAAGTGGTTGGGAGCACGTTAATACCTGCTGACATCGAAGCAGAAACCATGGACCAAACTGAGTGCTAAACTCACCTCATCAAACAAATTGCAGCAAGCCACAGGTGTTCAATTATTTCACATCGTTAGCAGCAGCAAGACTGAACTCATTAACTTGATACAACCATGTCCACTAGTGCTAAACCTTCACGAAAAACCTAGTGTAGCTTATAAGCCCTCTAACAGTGCAATAAAAATCTAGCTGAGACATTGCAAGTAAGTTCTTGATTCACAGGTTCAGGAATTTTGATTCGAACTTGAAAGTAAAAGAAAATTCTTTTCACATGTACTGATGTATCCTGTTTTTTTATTCAAGAGGACGGGGAGGGCGGGGTATAGCGAAACCCGTCTCAACACTTTAGCTCCCGAAGGGGTCAAGGACGGCAAAACCTCAGTCGTTAGCCCCGGTCTGTGGGCATATGCGGCTTGTTGGTAAGGGCGGCTAGATACCACATGCGGTTTGTTGGACGGTTATTTTTTCCTTGTGTGAGTCATCTGTTTGTGAGCACAAGCCGAGCGACTTGTGCATGAGGACTTGCGGTAGTTTCAACTTGAGCTCTGCCATTACTTTACTACTGTGTCTTAAATGAACTTTTACAGCTGATAATTACATAGAGTTGCATTTCTACTTCACAGTAATGACTAGGAGCCTAAAATATTATGTTATTCACAACAACAAAAAATAAAAATGATTTCATAAAAAGCGGTCTTTTTTGACTGGTTTAAACAGCTCAGTTTAAACCATCAAGCCAACCTTAGAGCCAACCCTGTTTGTAACATAAATGATTATTTGAGGTAAATTATACCTCAAATTTGGTTCAGTGAGGTAAATTTGATTCAGTAAGTATGACTAGTTGCTGTTAACCACACTATAGTTTAACAATTCCTCATTATAACATTTTTACTATAACAGAGTTCCATGCTTTGCTTGTTAACCTAGAGACTAGATTTGTTCTCTCACAAGTTCATCACCACATATGGCCAAGCAAATTAAACAGGCAATGATGAGTTAATTTCACAGTAATAGCACAGGTAAGTTATTTGAAATTCATGACATATATTGATAGTTTCAGGTGTCTTTAGACCTAATGACTTCGTTCACTGAATCTGTTTGTATAAACTTATTTTTACTTTTTGCCGAAATTACCGAAAACAAATTAATATATTGATTAGTTGTAACAAATGCTTGGCTAAACCAAGCAAGTTTGAGCAGGCTAGATGAGAGTTGTCTGCTCATGATTAAGGCTGCTGTCTCCATGAGTAGGCAAGTCTTTCCTATCTTCTGGTTTAACTCAAAATGTAGTAACACTTTCAAACAGATAAAGTACTGTGGATCATTTTGTCTTGTTGAAGTCTGCCAGTAATACCAGACAGGATGGTATACTAAATATATGCCTGTTAGTGTAAGAGCATTCGTTTTTTATTCATTTATTGGCTAGTACGGAGTATTTGAGTTTTTGTTCATAATTATATTATCCCATAAAATCACTCCTTGCATCTTAACAGAGAGTTTTCCTAGTTTGTTTTGTCCCCTAAGTTGCATATTTAGTTCTACTAGCATCAAACTCATTGCTGTATAACAAAATAGTTTTTACCATTTCTTAGTTTTTCACAATGTCACTTATCTCGACCAATATCATAATGGTATGGTTATACATGTAAATAATCATCATTTTAAAAAGGGGTCTTGCAGTTGTTTCTAAAATACCATTAATCTATTCTGTTTTGTCTTTTGATTTTGAGTGAGTCCAGTTCACGGTCCAAGTTCGCTTTGATATTACCATCAACAGATCACAGAGTCTATTTCAGATGTTGACTGGCATTGACTTAGGATCTCGTCACTGTTTCCATCGCCAGCTGTATGTTTTCTCTGGTTATAGTCCAATGGTCTATGTTTATAGACTGAAATGAAAATTATATGGTTTCGACATATAGAGTATGAGTTGTTAGAGTAATATACTACAGTGATGTACCATTAATAGAGTGGGCTACAATACAATGTAGCCCACTCTATTAATAGTACAACCACGCATATAGCATTTTTCGGAGTTGTGTTTCTCCAGGTATTCATATATACTTTACAGCCTTTCATGTTGATTCACTGGACATAATTTGAGATGATAGCCTGTACAGTCTTTAGAATCTATACTAGCTTTCAGGGTGGGTTACCTGCTCTCTCACCACTCAAACTATTCTCAATAATTCTCTAGTCTCTGTTTTCATGGACCACCTGACTGACTGAAATAACATTTCTTGTGAATGTATACTTCTATTGATACATTTATAGTTTGTGATGAACCCAAGTATACACAGTGAGAAAACTGCTAGTGAGGAAGTAGGGGGACTTGCATTTGCTAATAATATACACTGAACACGGTCTTCTTGTCTACATACTAGACTTGACCATTGTCGTTCATCTGTTCATATAGTGTTACTTCAGCAAGTAGAATAAATGGCTGGTTTAAAATCAGTTTTTTATACATTTAATAAAAATTCTCATGTGACTGCCAAAGTTTCAGGAGCAGCGAAAGATTCACAAACAAGTTTAGTCTGTAGTATAGACGGACATCTACCTGAGCTAAGTGAAGTACTGTGAAGCACTGCTCTGGTAGTTGTCTACTCATGACAACAGCATGACACAGAATCGCAACACAATAGTTGTTTTGCAACTCCGTGTATACTGTTTTCATTGTAAAGATTTGATATGTTGTCATAATGGTTCTCCTTTAGGGTTTAGTTTCAGACTTGACCAGCAAAGTTGGGATTGAACAGTGTTGCTTATGTTGTAGAAATTTTTTGTTATGAAGAAAAGGTTCAACCAAATTCCTTCATGTATCGCACTATAAAAGAATGGATGCATCCTAGTGGTTTAGTGTCAAATTTGTACCAGGTAAGGGCTTGCATTCTTACTACAGTCAATGCAGTGCTGCCTTAGTCATGACAACCTTACCTTAGTCAAAACGATACTACCTTAGTCATAACAAGCCTACCTTAGTTATAACAATCCTACCTTAGTTATAACAATCCTACCTTAGTCATAACGATCCTACCTTAGTCATAACAATCCTACCTTAGTCATAACAATCCTACTTTAGTCATAACAATCCTATCTTAGTAATAACAATCCTCAATTAGCAATAACAATTATATGTTACTCATAAAAATCCTAGTCATAAAAATCACTTAGTCACTTAGTCACTTAGTCATAAAAATCCACCTTAGTCATAACGATCCTTCGTTAGTCATAACGATCCTACGTTAGTCATAAAAATTATACCTTAGTTCTAACAATACTACCTTAGTAATAACAATCAAACCTCAGTCATAACAATTTACTATACTATCTTACCAAATATAAAAGAGGCATATAATCTAAAAGAGGCATAATTAGTTAATATATGATAATATTTGATTAGGATGAATGTAGATGTAATACGTGTCCTGTAGAGATATTTATAATTTATAAATAGATTTGGAATGAACCACTTTCATGCTGTTTCATACATGTGCTCATATACATGTAGTATAGTCTAGCTGTTGTGGATCCTCAGTGTCAGAAGTATATCTGGTGGTAGAAGTACCTTACCAAGATGCATATAGTAAGTTTCAAATAGCCTTTTTTTCTTTCATTTTTTTGCAGAATGATTTTAATCTTTTTGTTATAAAATATGTTTTTTGTGTAAGCAAACTCCTTTAGCTTAGGTGTAATTAGCTTCATCAAGACTTTGAAATAACATAAAAGCTGTACGAGCTGTAGATGGTAACGATTTAACTAGCTCCAGCTAGTTTTTAGTACTCAGTACAGTAGCTTTGGATAGTACTAAGTATAGTAGCTTTAGATAATACTAAGTACAATAGTTTTAGTTAGTACTCAGTACAATAGCTTTAGATAGTACTCAGTACAGTAGCTTTAGATAGTACTAAGTACAGTAGCTTTAGATAGTACTAAGTACAGTAGCTTTAGATAGTACTAAGTACAGTAGCTTTAGATAGTACTCAGTACAGTAGCTTTAGATAGTACTCAGTACAGTAGCTTTAGATAGTACTAAGTACAGTAGCTTTAGATAGTACTCAGTACAGTAGCTTTAGATAGTACTAAGTACAGTAGCTTTAGATAGTACTAAGTACAGTAGCTTTAGATAGTACTCAGTACAGTAGCTTTAGATAGTACTAAGTACAGTAGCTTTAGATAGTACTCAGTACAGTAGCTTTAGATAGTACTCAGTACAGTAGCTTTAGATAGTACTCAGTACAGTAGCTTTAGATAGTAGTAAGTACAGTAGCTTTAGATAGTACTAAGTACAGTTGCTTTAGATGGTACTCAGTACAGTAGCTTTAGATAGTACTCAGTAAAGTAGCTTTAGATAGTACTAAGTACAGTAGCTTTAGATAGTACTAAGTACAGTAGCTTTAGATAGTACTCAGTACAGTAGCTTTAGATAGTACTCAGTACAGTAGCTTTAGATAGTACTAAGTACAGTAGCTTTAGATAGTACTCAGTACAGTAGCTTTAGATAGTACTCAGTACAGTAGCTTCAGATAGTACTCAGTACAGTAGCTTTAGATAGTACTAAGTACAGTTGCTTTAGATGGTACTCAGTACAGTAGCTTTAGATAGTACTCAGTACAGTAGCTTTAGATAGTACTCAGTACAGCAGCTTTAGATAGTACTAAGTACAGTTGCTTTAGAGAGTAACAAGTACAGTAGCTTTAGATAGTACTCAGTACAGTAGCTTTAGATAGTACTAAGTACAGTTGCTTTAGAGAGTAACAAGTACAGTAGCTTTAGATAGTACTCAGTACAGTAGCTTTAGATAGTACTAAGTGCAGTAGCTTTAGGTAGTACTCAGTACTGTACCTTTAGATAGTACTCAGTACTGTACCTTTAGATAGTACTCAGTACTGTACCTTTAGATAGTACTCAGTACTGTACCTTTAGATAGTATTCAGTACAGTAGCTTTAGAGAGTAACAAGTACAGTAGCTTTAGGTAGTACTCAGTACAATAGCTTTAGATAGTACTCAGTACAATAGCTTTAGATAGTACTCAGTACAGTTGCTTTAAATAGTACTAAGTACAGTAACTTTAGATAGTCCTCAGTAAAGTATACAATGGTCTCTCAACAACCATATAACAACAATGCCTTTCAAATAGTTTACTTCCCTCCATCACATGTAATGAATAATCCTACATCATTCACAGACTGTTTACATACATGTACACACTGTTAAACGGGTGTAAAGTCTGTTGTTCACTAACTAATAACAACTATAGATAATAAAGATTCAACATTTCTGGTCTCTACTCATTGCTAATAACCTGCATCTCTATTTCATGATGGAAAGATTCGACAGCTTAGGTTTGTATGCAAAGTCACACACAACTTTTTAAGGGATGCAGTTGGTTTTCCATATATTAAACAACTATTCTTTTTGAAGATGCAGCTTGGCTTGCTTATTTTACCTAGTAACTAGTTTATCATGTAGGTAGCAACTGAGAACTTCTTTGATACTAAGGCTCTGATGAACTAAGTATACCCGATGACCTAATTACCTAACGTAGATTGACAGAATTATTGTCGGTACTCGTATGTTTACACAGCATTTAGAGGAAACTAATGGGACAAATTTCAATTATTTTATTTGAGACACCTATAGCAATATATATGTAACTAAATTAAAATTAAAACTATGTTTAGACAGTAAAATGAAAGGTATGCCAATAGAGCCAAACTTGACTTTCGTAGCAATAGCTGACGTAAATACAAGCGAGAAACCAGCAGCTTCGCTGCTATGTACATCATTTTGAGTAAGTCTGGACACATATTTCTGTTCTGAACATATTAACAGCAATAAAGTTTTATCAATTTTAATCTATAAACATCTTAGAAGTCAGTCAGGCCTCATCAAACATCAAAACAATCACAAATAATAGAATAATACTTATATTTTCTGATAGAATCAGCTAACATTTGATGCAGCACATTTTTATACTATACAAAACGTCATGGGTGACTGATTTGGTTAGTCGCTTGCAGGGAGATTCTTGTTACTGATCGTTCTTTGTTTTATTCTGATTGGATAATAAAACTGTCATAGAATGACCTAAGCCCGTAGCACAGCTAGTCTTAGTGAGTAGTAAGTTCAACATTGTTGCTAGGTTGGAGAAAATCCGCCAACCAGTACTTACATTTCCAAAAGAAAAGATAAGACGGATATATAAATTTTGTTAATGAGATACATTGGACCTTTGAATTTTTATGGAGTCGAGCTGCTAACAAGGATTATGCTTGTCTTTGCTTTCAGCAGGAGTTTACCACTTCCCACTTCATTTATCATCAGAAGGAGCTCATCATACCTACACAGAGCTTCTATCTACTGTAAGTATTTCTATAGATGTTGATAAAAGTCTGTTTAAAGTAACAAGTGAAGTTAGCATAACCAGACATGAATACTCTGTCTTGTTCCCCTCACCCACAATGTAACCATGAGTTATTTAGCAACTAACTGGCTCAGCTCCCTCAGTCATTTCACTTACTTCTCTCTTCTGATGGAAACACAGGAACTCATTGAACTTATTGTTGAGAAGTTATCAGGATATTTACACAAAACTTTTAGTAATTCTTTAGTTATATTTAGTAAGTAGGTCCAGTCAATCCCACTTGTTTTACCATCAAACTATATATAATTATGATTTTATTATTACATGGATAAAGACCTTGTTTACTTTTTAGAGAGTTTTACTTTTTTTTACTTGTTTTTTTATAAATGTAATGACTGTACTGTAAGTGTGGTTGATATCCAAAACTTTCCTCTTTTTTATCACTTCTACCTTGTTTAATTTTCATTATTAAAGCAGTTTTACTCTAAGTTAAAGAGGTTACGCACCTTCGATGTACATATAAGTCAGTTTTTTTACTTTCTTGTAAACGACAAGGTCTATGCTGCAAAAGAAAAACAAATAATTATTTTAAATGTCTTTAAATAATTACTGCTAATGAAGTGAAACGATTTACATTTGCTTTGTGTAAGAGATTAATTTATTGGTCGGCTGCCCTAAACTAAAAAAAAACATTTTACATATCAATTAACTAGTGGAAACTGTAGCTTTTTTGATGAGTCATGAATAAGTATACATGAAGATTTAGCCAGTTACTGGCCAACTGATGCTTCAAGTCAACTGAAATTCGGTGATCATACATAAAAGATTTTAGCAACACAGAGTTGACAAATAGTTTCACACAAAGATGTTAATGCAAGACTCTGATTTATCATTAGTCTTTTACTCTGAGACCTTGAAATTTATTGATGTCAATGATGACTGCCCCAGAGTTTCAAGTTTTGCTTTCCTATCATTGTTACTATCTTGGTTGGTAATCTAAACTTCATAGACAGTGGGGTGTTCACATTCTCTATCACTGAACCAGCTCATGCCTATGCCAGGTTTTTGTTTTCTATATCTATCAAGGGTGCACAACTCTTAGCAGTTGATCAATGTGACCCATTTTATTTCTTTTCATATCATCCTGGATAAGCTTTATATTCCTCAATCAGATAGATAACCAGGTGCTGTCCACACAGAGCTTTCTATTTTCATCTATTTACATTAGTTTGTTCAGGTTTTTCTTTGTGTTATCCATCTATAAGTCCTCCAATTGGTCTGACAGATTGCATTCCTCTTACAGACTACATTCTTCTAGCCTTCTATTCATGCTAGTCCTTAGCCAATGTTTCTCCTTAACAACACATAGATTATTAAATTGTATCTGTTCAATCATGTCTACACAATCTGATATCAATGTCACTGGTCCTTTTTACTGTTTTCCTAGCAAGGAGAATTACATCTGTTTGCTATTTTTACAATTTGCTCATGACATTAAAACATTCTATGCTTTGCCCTTTGAACCGTTCAAGGAAATAAGAGAAGTGAGGTGACATTGTATTACTGCAAAATCCACACATAATTGAGTTGACTGCTGGTAGTTTGAAATGACCTTGACACCTACTCCATATTTACAAGTATTAGACTTTCTAGACTTTCTCACTACTTTTAAAAACTTGAAAGACTCTCCTGTACTGTTAGTAATAACTATCTTGTACTGTTAGTAATAACTATCTTGTACTGTTAGTAATAACTATCTTGTACTGTTAGTAATAAATATCTTGTACTGTTAGTAATAGCGATCTTGTACTGTTAGTAATAACTCTTGTACTGTTAGTAATAACTATCTTTTACTGTCAGTAATAACTATCTTGTACTGTTAGTAATAACTATTTAGTACTGTTAGTAATAACTATCATAGCCTTTTTAATTTACTATTAGAAGTTAATATTATACAAATATATATTGCATATGTGTAATATAAATAAAATCGTATGCGTATACAATCATCTCTCAACAACCATATAAAAACAGCTTCTTTCTAAGAGTTTTCTTCTCTTCATCATATGTAATAAATAATCCTACATCATATACAGACTATTTACATACATACTAATACACTGGTGTAAAATCTGTTGTTTACTAACTGATAACAACTATAGATGATAAATATTCAACATTTCTGGTCTCTACTCATTGCTAATAACCTGCTTCTCTATTTCATGATGGAAAGATTCGACAGCTTAGGTTTGTATGCATAGTCACACACAACTTTTAAAGGGATGCAGTTGGTTTTCCATATATTAAACGACTATGCTTTTTGAAGATGCAGCTTGGCTTGCTTATTTTACCTAGTAACTAGTTTCTCAGTGGGTAGCAACTGAGAACTTCTCTGATACTAAGGCTCTGATGAACTAAGTATACCCGATGACCTAATTACCTAACGGAGATTGACAGAATCTGTTTACACAACATTTAGAGGAAACTAATGGAACAAAATTCAATTATTTTATTTGAGACACTTCTAGCAATATATATGTAACTAGATTAAAATAAAAATGTTGTTTTGACAATAATGAGCAAATAAAAGATAAAATTTATGCCAATAGAGCCACGTAGGACTAGACTTTTATTGCAGTAGCTGTTGTAAATACGAGCGAGAAACCAGCAGCTTCGCTGCTATGTACATCCTTTTGGGTAAGTCTGGGCACATATTTCTGTTCTGAACATATTAACAGCAATAAAGTTTTGTCAATTTTAATCTATAAACATCTTAGCAGTCAGGCTACGTCAAACATCAAAACAATCACAAATAATAGAATAATACTTATACTTTCTGATAGAATCAGCTAACATTTGATGCAGTACATTTTCATACTATACAAAAAGGTCATGAGTGACTGATTTAGTTAGTCGCTTGCAGGGAGATTCTTGTTACTGATCGTTCTTTGTTTTATTCTGATTGGATAATAAAACTGTCATAGAATGACCTAAGCCCGTAGCACAGCTAGTCTTAGTGAGTAGTAAGTTCAACATTGTTGCTAGGTTGGAGAAAATCTGTCATCAGTACTCACATTTCCAAAAAAAGGTAAGACGGATATATAAATTTTGCTAATGAGATACATTGGACCTTTAAGTTTTCATGGAGCTGAACTGCTAACAAGGATTATGCTTGTCTTTGCTTTCAGCAGGAGTTTACCACTTCCCACTTCATTTACCATCAGAAGGAGCTCATCATAACTACACAGAGCTTCTATCTACTGTAAGTATTTCTATAGATGTTGGTAGAAGTCTGTTTAAAGTAACAGGTGAAGTTAGCATAACCAGACATGAATACTCTGTCTTTTTCCCCTGTTTTTTTTTCTCCGTTATTTAGCAACTAACTGGCTCAGCTCCCTCAGTCATTTCACTTACTTCTCTCTTCTGATGGAAACACAGGAACTCATTGAACTTATTGTTGAGAAGTTATCAGGATATTTACACAAAACTTTTAGTAATTCTTTAGTTATATTTAGTAAGTAGGTCCAGTCAACCCCACTTGTTTTACCATCAAACTATATATAATTATGATTTTATTATTACATGGATAAAGACCTTGTTTACTTTTTAGAGAGTTTTACTTTTTTTTACTTGTTTTTTATAAATGCAATGACTGTATTGTAAGTGTGGTTGATATCCAAAACTTTCCTCTTTTTTATCACTTCTACCTTGTTTAATTTTCATTATTAAAGCAGTTTTACTCTAAGTTAAAGAGGTTACGCACCTTCGATGTATATATAAGTCAGTTTTTTTACTTTCTTGTAAACGACAAGGTCTATGCTGCAAAAGAAAAACAAATAATTATTTTAAATGTCTTTAAATAATTACTGCTAATGAAGTGAAACGATTTACATTTGCTTTGTGTAAGAGATTAATTTATTGGTCGGCTGCCCTAAACTAAAAAAAAACATTTTACATATCAATTAACTAGTGGAAACTGTAGCTTTTTTGATGAGTCATGAATAAGTATACATGAAGATTTAGCCAGTTACTGGCCAACTGATGCTTCAAGTCAACTGAAATTCATTCATCATACAAAAAAGATCTCAACAACACGGAATTGACAAATTGTTTCACATGAAGATGTTATTGCAAGACTCTGATTTATCACTAGTCTTTTACTCTGAGATCTTCAAATTCATTGTTGTCTATGATGACTGCCCCAGAGTTTCAAGATTTGCTTTCCTATCATCGTTACTTGCTTGGTTGGTATTGAAAACTTCATAGACATCGGGGTGTTCGCATTCTCTATCACTGAACCAGCTCATGCTTACGCCAGGTTTTAGTTTTCTATATCTATCAAGGGTGCACAACTCTTAGCGGTTGATCAATGTGACCCATTTTATTTCTTCTCATATTAGCCTGGATAAGCTTTATATTCCTCAATCAGATAGATAACCAGGTGATGTCCATACAGAGCTTTCTATTTCCATCTATTTACTTTGGTTTGTTCAGGTTTTTCTTTTTGTTATCCATCTACATCTGTATAAGTCCTCCATCTATAATTGGTCTGACAGATTGCATTCCTCTTACAGACTACATTCTTCTAGCCTTCTATTTATGCTAGTCCTTAGCCAATGTTTCTCCTTAACAACACATAGATTATTAAATTGTATCTGTTCAATCATGTCTACACACTCTGATATCAATGTCACTACTTCTGTTTACTGTTTTCCTAACAAGGAGGATTACATCTGTTTGCCATTTTTACAATTTGCTCATGACATTAAAACATTCCACGCTTTGACCTTTAAACCTTTCGAGGAAATAAGAGAAGTGAGGTGATATTGTATTACTGCAAAATCCACACATAATTGAGTTGACTGCTCGTAGTTTGAAATGACCTTGACACCTACCCCCTATTTACAAGTACAGTGCAACCTCGCTTCTCGACCATAATCTGTTCCTGAAGGTTGTTCAAACTCCGAGTTGTTCGAACACCGAAATCATTTTTCCCATTACAAATAATGTAAATCGTTTTAATCCGTTTCAACACCCTGAATTTTTACCTTGTTAGTACATGTACATGTATTTTATACATTATTTTATGCATGAAATTGCACATTAAAATGCTGACAACACATAAAAAGCAATGTATATCTCAGAAAATGTAAAGCAAAATGGCAAAGACACATATAACATAAACATAAATGTAACCCAGGCTAATCGTACGTTCGCGTTTTTGTAATTTTCCATATGAAAGATTACGTTAACATGAACGTGTAGAAATAAAAAAAGGATAAGGAAAAGAATTATGAATAGGATTTTTACTCGGCTACAGGATGTTCTTTTCTCTTAAAACATCTATCCAATTACACTTGCTTCTGCCTTCTTTTTAGCACTTTTCGGAAGTGTTTCATGATAGTGTCGTTAACGTCATTGATGACTCTGGTGGCTGCAGCTTTTTCGGGGTGGTGGAGTTCGACGAAATTCTGTAACTCGGTCCATTTGCTACACATTTGTTTAATCTCGGACAATGCGACAACAGTTAGTCACGGAGAGAGCGATTTACACCCGTACGCCGATCAGCATCCCACCATCACGCCTTCACGTACGCACTCACGCGTCGTACTGGCGTTCGAACTCCGAGTTTTGTTCGAACTACGAAGCAAGAATTTCTCGATTTTTTTGTTCGGACTCCGATTTGTTCGAACTGCGAGTCGTTCGAAAACCGAAGTTGCACTGTATTAGACTTTCTAGACTTTCTCACTACTTTTAAAGACTTGAAAGACTCTCCTGCACTGTTAGTAATAACTATCTCGTACTGTTAGTAATAACTATCTTGCACTGTTAGTAATAACTATCTCGCACTGTTAGTAATAACTATCTTGTACTGTTAGTAATAAATATCTTGTACTGTTAGTAATAACTATCTCACACTGTTAGTAATAACTATCTTGTACTGTTAGTAATAAATATCTTATACTGTTAGTAATAACTATCTTGCACTGTTAGTAATAACTATCTTGTACTGTTAGTAATAACTATCTCGTACTGTTAGTAATAACTATATTGTACTGTTAGAAATAACTATCTTGTACTGTTAGTAATAACTATCTTGTACTGTTAGTAATAACTATATTGTACTGTTAGTAATAACTATCTTGTACTATTAGTATTAACTATCTTGTACTGTTAGTAATAACTATCATGTACTGTTTGTAATAACTATCTTGTACTGTTAGTAATAACTATCTTGTCCTGTTAGTAATAACTATCTTGTACTGTTAGTAATAACTATCTTTTACTGTTAGTAATAACTATATTGTACTGTTAGTAATAACTATTTTGTACTGTTTGTAATAACTATCTGGTACTATTAGTAATAACTATCTTGTACTGTTAGTAATAACTATATTGTACTGTTAGTAATAACTATCTTGTACTGTTAGTAATAACTATCTTGTACTGTTAGCAATAACTATCTCGTACTGTTAGTAATAACTATTTTGTACTGATAGTAATAACTATTAAAAATCTATTGTGAGTAAATAAATTTAGTAAGTGCAGACTAGATCATGAACATTCAGAGATGACACTTACCTGAAGTATGTAAGTACCATCCTAAAGTACTTAAAAGTAAGTGCAAGTACCTAACGTAAGTGACTCTAGTAATTTGATGTTTGCTATCCTCTACTGTGATTATAACATTTGTAGCAAGAACTGTTTGATAAATACTATCAACTATATTTTATTGGTTTTTCTGAATGCTTACCTTGGAAATCCAAAGGGCAAACCTCACAGGGCTTCAATGAGTACTCAATTGTGTCATGCCTGGAGTGGTGTGATTCACAACTATACCTTTCCTACTACAGTTATACCTCGACATACGGGTGCCCTAACATTTTGAGATACAAGCAGAATCTCGAGCAAGACACAAGCATACAAGTTACGAGGATACGGTTTTTGATATTGCTGCTAGGTGCCCAAGTATACGAGAGGCCACTTTCGAGAACAATATCGCTCCATCTTTCTTGTCAGATCAGTTACAAAAAGTTTTGAAAGGCAGACGAAAAGTGAAAGCAAAAAAAATTCAACAAGCGTCAAGCCAGAAGTAAATGATATAACATGAAAACGAAATTAGAATTAATATCAGACGAATATTAGGGAATTAATATTAAATATATTTTTAAGTGTCTTTAATAAGCTAAAGTTCATTTTATATTACATAGTGTCACAAAGGTGTAGGGTACCAAACGTGCTGCCGTGAAGTATCTCTCTCCCACCGTCGTTAGCCACTACCACCTGTCTTATAGGTTAGATCTCTATTCAGTACTGTACATAATAATGTTACATTTTGTTGCAGATCATAACCACTAGATAGGTATTTGTCACTTTTTGAGTGTAGGTAGGGAATTAGGACAATTAGGACACCATTTTGCATCGTAATATCTTGTTTTAAGTAGTTTTTCAGAGGATAAAAACAAATTAATTTGTATTTAGGGTTTTTCTTGAGCAAATATTGCTTTGAGATACAAGAACATAGATATATGAGCTCAGCTCCTGAATGCATTAAGCTTGCACGTCTACGTATGACCGTATGTTAGAGAACATTAGGCTACTAGAATGTTCCATCAGTAGCCTGTCATAGGGAGAAGATAGTATTGTTGGTACTGATGCTACTAATACTGGAGCTACATATTGATCTTATGGCTTAGATTTGTGCAATACATCTAGGGGTGGATTTACCATTATCACAGGGGTCTCACGACACCCTTACACGCATTGGAATGTTTTGTCAATGGTTTTTGAAATGGTTTTGTTCAGAATGGTTTGGATTACTAGAATATTCTATTTGTAACCTTGCATCGGAAGACATACCGCTGGTGCTGTGGCTGGCGCTATTAAAGCTACTGCTCACAAATTGCCTTTGGACCTAGATACAAGCATTACATTTAGGGAGGGGAATGGATCCATCATTGTCACAGGTTCATCTGTGTTAGTGAAAGATCAAGGGTATGTTGTGACCACCTTTAATGCAGTAGAACGTATTTGTCTGCAGCACTTTTCATAAATGTTTTCAATTACACAGAAGTCTCCTTATAACAACACATTGTCTTTTTAATTCTAACCACTCCATCTTTTCTATACATTCCTATATCAATGTCACTAGTGTGGTTTACTACCTTTATACACCCCTTCACTACTTCTGAAAATCCGCTCCTGACACTGCACCACTCCAAGCATTGCCCTTTGAAGCTCATGAGGAAGTTAGGATGATGTGTGACATTTCATGGCCTAATAGTCTATGTATGCTGATGATAGCTGCTTGTAGTTCTGATGCTCTTTCCACTATTGCATATCCTAATCATGATGCATGTCTATATTTCATCCCTTCGTAAACTAACCACAATACAATGCTTGTCGTACTATGAATTATTGTGAAGATAGTTGGCTCTGTTTTTACTGGGATTCAACCAGTATAAACAAAGCCAGCTTCACAATAATTCAAGTTAATTCAGTTGATAATAAGTTGAATGAGTGATATTGTGTTCCTGTTTCAACCGGAACACAATATCACTCGTTGAACTTATTATTAAGAAGTTGTCAGGATATTCACACATAACTCTTAGGTAAGTATCTACTTATATTTAGTAAGTAGGTCAAGTCAACCACTTGATTCACCATCAAACTATATGTAATCATGATTTCATTACTACATAGATAAATATATTGTTTACTTTGTAGAGAGCGTGTAACTGATTTCATGCACCAGCGAACTGAGGAGTAAGTCTATTTGTACAGCTGGCTCTACAGCAAAGAAATGTTTACTTACATTCAGCTCATCCAGTATACTAATAGACAGACCTACTCAGAGACCTGAAAGAGTAGAGAGAATTTTCTAGTAAAGTGAACTGTGAGTAATACATACTTGTTGAAGGTCTCACTACTTTCAAATACTTGAAAGACTATCTTGTACTGTTAGCAATAACTATCTGGTACTGATAGTAATAACTATTTTGTACTTTTAGTATTAACTATTTTGGACTGCTAGTAATAACTATATTGTACTGTTAGTAATAACTATCTTGTATTGTTACTAATAACTATCTTGTACTGTTAATAACTTTTTTGTTGTTAGTAATAACTATCGTGTACTGTTAGTAATAACTATCTTGTACTGTTAGTAATAACTATCGTGTACTGTTAATAACTTTTTTGTTGTTAGTAATAACTATCTTGTACTGTTAGTAATAACTATTTTGTACAGTTAGTAATAACTATCGTGTACTGTTAGCAATAACTATCTTGTACTGTTAGTAATAACTATCTTGTACTATTAGTAATAACTATCTTGTACTGCTAGTAATAACTATTAAAAACTTATTGTAGATAAATAATTTTAGTGAGTGTAGAGGCATCAACAATCAGAGATCATATAATATTAATCATATAATATCAGAGAGCTACATATAATATTATAATAATGTAATAATAAGCAAGACTGTGACTATTATGAAAAACTCATAACTTGCCAATATTGATAAGTACTCACTTATGACCAGGTGTAAAATGCATTGCAGTAGCAGTAGTTGCATTAGCAGTACACTAGCCGTAGTAAGATTGTTACAGCCACGCAGTAGGCATTATAATGCATTATAATTGCGCTCTAATTGCACTATGCATTACAATTGCATTGCATATTTTTACTACTACGAAGTATGGAGTACACATTCTGTACAACTATTTTTCAATGCACAGTAAACAGTATTGGTGCAGTGGTGGTATTACCTACTGCACAGTATGTAGTACTGGATGCAGTGTGAATCTTGCTAACATGTAATTAGCACTGTTTGATGCCGTAGGAAACTATTACATTACACTGGACACACATACACAAGTTTGTAATACTCATCACATAATCAAATGTTGATTTGATTTTAATGCAACCACAGCACAATTACATGCTGTGAATGCTGTACAACTTCAGTATGAGTAGACAAACAGATGGAGCATGTTGAGCATGTTTTATTTGGTTGAAATGAGGTTCTATTATAGTTTTAATATATAATGTTAGACGTGGGATTATAAGTAGTTCTCAAATTAACACAGCGTATTTATTGTACCAAATTTTGTTTCCCTTCAGCTGCAATGTAACCTTGAAAGACTGAGTTATTGACAAGCTCCATTCTGTCAGTGATTTCACTTACTTTTGTTTTCCAACAAGAACACAGTATCACTCATTGTACTTATTGTCAAGAGGTTATCAGGAAATTAACACTAAACTATTAGGTATCTACCATGTAGTCAGTGTAAAACCTCTATTTGAACACCATGACACTCTATTTTTCAATTATTTTTTGCAATGGGGTATTATTAGGGGTGAAGTTCAAATAGAGGGTAGTGTTGTATTTTTCAAATAGTTCGTTAGAGATTTCACCACTAGTTCATATCTGTTGCTTGCAGTTACCTAAAATGCTATTACAGCCTGTGTCCTTCTTTGCAATTTGTTGAAGATTTTGATTTGTTATTTCATTTTATAGTTTTTCATTTTTTATAGTTTTCATTTTTTATTTCATTTTCATTTTATAGATATATTTAAGAAGTTTGCATTAAAGTTCAATTTACTCATTGATAGGGTTGCTACAGTTTATAGTCAAAACTGACTTATTATGTGCAATAGAAGAGGAGTTATGAGCGTTGATCCATTGTAAGCCGAGCTTAGGTAACCGCAAAGACGCTATCAAATAATATGCAATAAACCTGCAAGTTTATAAATTATAAAATAATAGTTTATCAAACCCTACAAATATATATTCAAGATAAAGTGACATAAGCAAACCATAATTATAATGCATGCAGAAGCAAAACTATTTGTGTTGAAATAAAAAGTATTATTTTTGAAACAAAAATATTTGCATCATTTGCTAGGCATGGTGCGTTCTGATTGTTTCTTTTGTGTGGAACCGAATCATCTTCTTCTGGTTGTTCAATACCTTCCCCAATGTCTGCTAACCTCAACTCTTTTTCAGCACTGCGGAACTAGTCAATATTCGTGTCCAAACAATTTTAGCAAAGCAAAACTTATATACTTTGCTATTTGGAAAACTTTTCATGAAAATAATACTAAACTTTTAGCCGCGTGTGCGCTAAGCATCAGTTACCGTTTGAAAGTAGTGATACAAATTCTAAGGTAATTGCAAATCATTTTTATATTCGTCAAAGTATCAAGACCACGTTAAACAAAGAACTATTATTAGTCTGATATAGTTTTTAATTATTTCTATGGTATTGCTTGTCGTTATTGATGTAACCGAGTCACTATTAACATTATTTTGTGCACACTTTTCTACTGATCACATGCTAGTATGGGTTTGTAAAGATCAAAGACTTCAATGGGTACTCGATTGCATCATGCTTGGAGCAATACCGCTCACAACCACAGCTTTCCTATCACAGTCATACCTCAACATAAAATTTTGCTTTGAGATGAGAAGCAAATTTGACATAAAGTGTATGGTTTTTGATACAGCCGCCCGGTGGCCAAGTATGCGAGAGGTCGTTTTGAAAGCAACATGCTCAGTTTTTCTTATCAGAACAGTTTTAATAAAGCCAGCATGATAATGGGTACACCTACTAAGAGACTTGAAAGAGTGGAGAGAATATTTTAGTGACCTGTAAATAGTACATACTTGTAAATGCCTAAGTTAGTGTGTAGAAAATATGATATTATTAAAAATGATCAGAAGAGATGAAGGTGAAGGTCCTTCATTTGTCTTATCTATGGTTTAGCTTTATTCAATTAAATTACTGAGTAATTGAGCTGAGTCTTTGTACAATGGCTTATTTTTTAAACTTCAAACACTGTTAGTTCATTGGTCAGCTGCCCGATACTGCACAAGACATTTTACCCATCATACAATGACTAAAATTCATTCTAGTATTCCTAAATGCATATCTGTCAGAGTGCTTGCATTTCCTTTTACTTTATCAGCTCATGGTTATACCAGTTTTTAGTTTACTGGTGCTACATATTGATCTTATGGCTTATATGTGTGCGATACATCTAGGGGTGGATTTACCATTATTACAGGGGTCACATGACACCCTTAAATGCATTGGAATGTTTAGTCAATGGTTTCTGGAATGGTTTTGTTCAGAATGGTTTGGGTTACTAGAATATTCCATCTGTAACCTTGCATAGGGAGACATACTGCTGGTACTCGCGCTATTAATGCTACTGCTCACAAATTGACATTCGACCTAGATACAAGCATTACATTCAGGGGATGGATCCACCATTGTCACAGGGTCACCTATGATAATGGAAGATCAAAGGTAGTGTGACTCTTTTAAAGCGATATAATATATTTGTCTGCAGCACTTTTCATAAAGATTTTCAATTACACAGAAGTCTCATTATCAACACATATATTTAATTCTAACTGCTCCGTCTCTTCTACGCAGTGTTACTACATCCATTTCATTAGTCTGGACTACTACCTCTTACACCCCTCCACTACTTCTAAATATCCACTCCTGACATTACACTGGTTAAAGCATTGTCCTATGAAGCTAATGAAGAAATTAGAGAAGAGTGACATTTCATGACCTGAAAGTCCATATAATCACTATACATGCATTTTATAGCTGCTTGTAGTTGTGATGCTCTTTCCGCTATTACATATCCTAATCACGATGCACGTTTATACTTCCTTCTTAAACTACATACAATGAAATGCTTGCAGTATCATGAATTGTTGTGAAGATATTGACGCTGTTTTTAAAAGGATTTAACTTACATGTAGTTTTCTTTTTCAACAGGAACACAGTATCACTCACTTAAACTTATTGTCAAGAATTTAACAGGATATTCACAAAGAAATCTTATGTAAGTATCTAGTTATATTTGATAAGTAGGTCAAGGCAACCCATTTGCTTCACCATCAAACTAAATATAGTTATTGTTTCATTACTACATGGATAAATTTATTGTTTACTTTTTAGAGAGAGTGTAACTCACTTCATGCGACAGAGAACTGAGGAGCAAGTCTCTTCCTGACCACAGTCTCTACAGAAAAGAAGTTCTCATTCTTCATCTAGGATACTAGCGGGCAGACTTACTTAGAGACCTCAAAGAGTAGAAAGAATGTTCTAGTAAAGTGAACTGTGAGTAATATATACTTGTAAAGGTCTCACTACTTTCAAATACTTGAAAGACTATCTTGTACTGTTAGTAATAACTATATTGTACTGTTAGTAATAACTATATTGTACTGTTAGTAATAACTATCTTGTACTGTTAGTAATAACTATCTTGTACTGTTAGTAATAACTATCTTGTACTGTTAGTAATAAATATCTTGCACTGTTAGTAATAACTATCTTGTACTGTTAGTAATAACTATCTTGTACTGTTAGTAATAACTATCATATACTGTTAGTAATAAATATCTTGTACTATTAATAATAACTATCTTCAAAAACTTATTGTACATAAATAAGTTTGGTGAGTGTAGACTAGGTTATCAACAATCAATGATGATACATATAATATTATAATAATGTAATAATAAGCACGGTTATGACTAATATGACAAAACCATAACTTGCCAATACTGTGTTTTGATAAGTAGGGGAAGGTGGGCTAGTTGAGACAAAAATCAGTTATTTTGCAATAATTTTTAGGTCATTGTGAGTAAAGATTATTAGATATGTGCAAAATGACATGCCACATGTTGCTCAAATTGTTCATTGGTCAATTTGGTATATGATCAAAAAATTTAATTTCTGTGTGCATTTTAGTGGAGGACTACTAGCTGTCTCAAATTGCCCCGGAGTGGGGTAAGTAGAGACAGACACTGGGGCAGGTTGAGACAATATAAAGTATCATGAAGAATCCAATTAAATTTGACCATATATTTGGAACTATAGTATTACAACCTATATATTATTTATATTAGACTCAAATAATATGCAAATACAGTGTTGTATACTGTCACGTATTTGTGTGTGATACATATAAACAGTCAATTTTTAACCATGTTCAGATCTACTTCAGAGAGATGTTTGAAGTAGATCTCGACCTTGCCCGAGAATTGAGAAATACCCGGACAAGGTCGAGGTGGTGGCAATATGAGCTTAATGGCACTAATGTCAATGACGTCAATGTCCTGCTCCTTTGGCCATATGAATCCTACACCTAGTTATTTAAGAAAAGTGACTTCAGACACATCTTCGGGGGTAGAAGTGCTTAGTATCTTTCCAACATAGTATTTTTCACTTTTCTGCTCAGATATCCTGCAACCACATAAGCCCCCTCTGTTATCGAGTCTTTTTCTACCTGCATTTCCTCACCTTCAGAAGCAGATGATGAAGAGTTATCGAGAGGGACTGGCTCGTCATCTGATGATTCGGAACTGCTTACACCCACTGTTTGTCACTTTTTTTTTTGACGCTGTTTCTCCTTAGCCAAACTCTCTTGTTGGATTCTCTTTTTTATCGGCGTGTTTATTTTCAATTTGGTGGTGTTGCTCAGCACCGATGTCTCACCTCTTCTCCTTTCTCTTTGCTTGATGCTGCTTTGGGGTAAGGCCTTATCATTTCTGGTGTTACTTTAGATATTGGCAGTGGCTGATCCGAAGTAAGCAGTAATGTGGAAAAACTACACTTTTACTAGCAGATGTAGGGGTGCAAGCCTCACACATAACTGAAGCTGGACGATCGGTGACAGTGGCTGGCATAAAAACAGCATCTGTGAATTTATCTGGGTCATAAAGAAAGATTCCTGTCACTCTAAATCCAGAGATAATGTTTTCATGTGTCTGGGATCGGTGTAGAGCTTTGGCAGCAAGGCCAGCTATCTGGTATAGGCTGATCGTTTTTCTGGCATTGTCCAACATCCAACCATTGCGGGCGGAAGAGTAATACCTACAATTAAGACAACATTGTGTCTAAAATGCATCATAACTGAATCTGACATTGTCAAGAAATATTGACTCTATAATATATATACATATATATATATATATATATAT
Organism: Watersipora subatra; assembly: GCF_963576615.1. NCBI lineage: Eukaryota > Metazoa > Bryozoa > Gymnolaemata > Cheilostomatida > Watersiporidae > Watersipora > Watersipora subatra. Next base: position 41,469,625 of record NC_088709.1, on the reverse strand, counting down.
ATATATATATATATATATATATATATATATATATATATATATATATATATATATATATATATATATATATATAGTTATATACTTTAGTTTAGTTTCAATAGCCCTACTTTTTCAAAGTAGGGCTATTGAAACTAAACTAGTAGGGCTATATAGTTATATACTTTAGTTTAGTTTCAATAGCCCTACTTTTTCAAAGGTCCATAGACAGATTCGTCTAATGGTTAAAGATGGTTGGTCACATGCGGCGGAAATATGAGAAGCACCCCGTTGTTTTCTTTTGCCATTTCAATTGCTTCATAGGAGAAATGGCTTTGGTAGTTATCCAAAATGAACAACACTGGTGACTCCTTTAAAGGGTTTGCTGAAGCTGATGGAATGTGCCATCCACTTATTGAAGTTTGAAGCAGTCATTCAGCCACTCTCATAAACTAGCCCTCAACTGCCTGCTGGAGAATTGGTCATATATGACTCCAGATTACGCTCAGTTTTGCGTGGCCCAATAAATGTAGGTGGAATTGAATTACCATCAGCGCTTATGCAACAAGGGAGACTAAGATGCCTCTTTCTCCAGAAGTAACCTGACCAACTTGCTTCATGAACTGTAGTTAAGCCAGTTTTCTTCATTTTGTAGATTCTGTTAGCAGTGAAATTGTTCTTGCCATGGATTTCTTTGAGATTTTCAAAAAACTTGTCAACTGTATGTTTGTTAAATGCTGTAGATCCGGCAAGGTTAGTTGCCTGCGGTTCCCTGAGAGATATAGCCGGATTCTGTTCCATAAACTTCAAAAACCAATCTTTTTCTTCAATTTTCTTTTCATTCCAGGACTGTGGGACACTGATATTTTTAGAAGATGCAAATGAATATGCAAGGCGCCTTGCTTTTTCCATCGTCAATCCATGATTCATGTGAGCAGACGTTATCAAATATTTGACAAGCTTTGCCTCTGACGCAGCGTTAAAAACCTGGTGTGGAGCAACGTAGCTTATATGTTTTATTTTACAAAAGCTAGACAAAGCAGATTTGTTAACACCTGCATATTTTGCTGCCTCACTCAAGCTAAAATTGTCCGCAGTCATTAAGTGAACAGCTTACTGAAACTTCTCATTCAAATTTTTGGTACCTCTGTCAGTCGTCCTCTTGTCGCTTCTCACCATGTTTTTTGCTGATCTGCAATCAACACATTTGACATCTACACGTAGGCTCGCCTGCATAACATTTACTTTACAGTAAAGAGATAATACTACATGGAGCATGATTGCAGTCAAATCGTGCACTACACTAGCAAGTTAATTATACATGGTATTGCATAAGGGGCAAGTTGAGACAGTGTCTCAACTGCAGTGTGACTGCTGCTAACACGTAGTTGGCACTGTTTAATGCAATAGGAACTATTGCATTACACTCAACTTTACATGCACAGACAGATTTTTTATAAACCTATCACATAATCAAGTAATGATCTGGTTGTGACACAACCACAACACAATTGCATGATGTGAATGCTACTCAACTTCAGTATGAGTGGGAAAACAAATTGATTACAATCAGCATGTTGTATTTGGTTGAAATGAGAATCTATTATAGTTTTAATATATAATGTTACGCATTTGATTATAGATAGCTCTCACATTAACACAGCGTACTTATTGTGCCAAATTTCTTTTCACTTAACTACATTATAACTTTGAAAGACTGAGTTATTGACAAGCTCCATTCTGTCAGTGATTTTACTCACTTTTGTTTTCCAACAGAAACACAGTATTACTCATTGTACTTATTGTCAAGAGGTTATCAGGATATTAACACTAAACTATTGGGTATCTACTGTGTAGTCAGTGTAAAACCTCTATTTGAACGCCATGACACTCTATTTTCAACCTTTTCCCTGTAATGGGGTATTATTAGGGGTGAAGTTCAAATAGAGGCTGGTGTTGTATTTTTCAAATAGTTCGTCAGATATTTGGGAAGCTAAATCTAACTCTTTCACTGACAAAGCGCATGTCACTTATATTTTGCACTTTCCTTTGAAGAGAACCACATTAATCTTTTTGGATGCATTAAATCTGCTCTAACCTATTTCCAATTTGTCATAGACCTTTAAATAAATATCTGTTGAAACGCTGATGAATATTTGTACTAGCTCATATCTATTGTTTGCAATTACCTACACTGATATTATAGCCTGCATTGCAATTTGTTAAAGAGTTCAATTTTTTGGCTCATTTAAAATTTGAAGGCATATTTTTGCTTTATAACTATATTTAACAAGATTGCATTAAAGCTCATTGTGTAAGATATCATAATATCTCAAAGAAGAAGACAGCAGGAGTTGACCTAAATATGTCAGCTGTATAGGACAACCATTATCTCTTATAATAACATCGCAGTAACATTCCAAGAATAAGACTCATTTATACAAGCTATGCAATGCTTACTGTTTTATTTATATTGGCAGTCATTGCTGACATTAATTACTATGAACAATGTCTAAAGCCAACAATCTCATCCTGTCTCTGCCTTCAAGATTTATTCCTAATACATTTCATCATACTTAATGATACATTCTCCTGTGAACTTTGGTCGTGCCATCGGTGTTTAAAAACATACAATGTATATTTTGTCTAATATTGTGCGTCACATATACCAAGTTGTGTTTGGCAAAGTTTATACATTGACGTCAATCATGCTGTCACAGTTTTTGTATATAAGAACAGTTTTTAGCTTTATATCAGCAGTTATTTTACAAGTGATTGCTATGTACACACTGTATCTGACTCAAATATAATATCTCGCTTAATGCTTAGAGTGAACATCTTGTTTCATGCCGAACCCATAAGTGTGAGGACAGCACCCCTCACAATTGTACTCACTGATGTGTTTGCTACAGTTTGCAACCAGAAGCAGCTTTCAAGTACAATAGAGGAGTTATTCGCGTTGATCCATTGTGAGCCGAGTTTAGATAACTGCAAAGATGCTATCAAATGGCATGGTATAAACGTGCAAATTTAAAAGTTACAAAATAATAGTCGATCAAATGCTGCAAATATATATTCGAAAAACAAGTGACATAAACAAATCATAACTATAATGCATGCCAAAACAAAATTAATGTAATTGAAATGAAAATTAGTATTTTTGAAATAAAGGTATTTGCATCGTTTCCTCTGCATGCTGCATTGTGATTGCTGCTTTTGTATGAAACCATTTCAACTTCTTCCAGTAGTTCAATGGCTTCCACATTGTCTGCTCACCTCAACTCTTCCTCTGCACTGCAGAACTAGTCGATATTAGCGTCTAAACAATTTTTTTAGCAAAGCGAAATTTTTATGCATTGTTGTTTGGAAAACTTTTTATGAAAATGATAATAAACTGGTAGCCGCATGTGCGCTAAGCACAAACTATAGTCTGAAAATAGTAGTACAGATTCCATCATAACTGTAAATCGTTTTTCATATGCGTCGAAGTATCAAGACCGCATTAAACAAGGAACTACTATTAGTATTACAGAGTTATTAACTATTTTTATGACATTGCTTTCAAAGTTTAAAGAAAAACCATAAGCTTCAGAGTTAGAAAGTGGACTTGGATGTAAACCACAACCACAAAAGAATAAGTTGTTTTTGATGTAACCGAGTCACTATTAATACCATTCATGTTGTGGACACATTTCTACTGATCACTTGCTATTATGTGGTCATAACGATCAAAGACTGTTAAAGTGGTGGTCAGATGGAGGTGGCGTTCAATTAGAGAGTGGCCCATTATTTTTTAAACCTTGTTCTTTAGTGGCAGTCAAATAGAGGTGGTGTTCAAATAAAAGTGGTGAGTTTAAATAGAGGTTTTACAGTAGGGAGTCATAAAATTTGATCAAACCAATTAGCATAGAATTTTATATCCTTGGTTGCCAAAAAAGACCACAAACATGTTGCAGAATAAATTTGAACACTTTTTTGTTTTTTTCATATTACAGTGCACACTCGGGACACGATTTTAATTCATTTCAGAGTTGGCATAGTATAGCGAAAATGTCATAGAAGGGTATAGAAACCATAGTAACTATATATGCAAACATACCCTGGTAAAATAATCAAAATTTTATATAAGTACTGCGTGTACTAAAAATTAATAAAAAATATTATGTTAACCTTAGTAACTATAGTTACCTACAGCAAATTTAGTGTATTTGTTGATTATGATCTGCATTAAAATGTAATGTTACAATGTGCTATGTACAGTACGTACCAAAGAGAGTTCTTATTTTTAAGACCGATGTATGTATAACATAAACTTTAAATTCACCTTAAATGAATTTAGCTTACTAAACACCCACGCACGCACGCACGCACGCACGCACATGTAAAGCTAAGCTTTTACTATGTATTTTTAATTATTTTACCGAACTTCGAATCATCAAACTATATATACATGTATATAAAGTTATGATTTCATTCTTTCATAGATAAAGAACTGTTTATTTTTTAGAAAGAGTGTATCGAATTTCATGTACCAGAAAACTGAGGAGCAAGTCTCTTCCTGACCACAGTCTCTACAGAAAAGAAGTTCTCATTCTTCATCCAGGATACTAGCTAGCAGACCTACTCAGAGACCTCAAAGAGTAGAAAGAATGTTCTAGTAAAGTGAACTGTGAGTAATACATGTTTGGAAAAGTCTCACTATTTTCAGTGACTTGAAAGACTCTCTTGTACAGTTAATAATAACTATATTGTACTGTTAGTAATAACTATCTTGTACTGCTAGTAATAACTATATTGTACTGTTAGTAATAACTATCATGTAATGTTAGTAATAACTGTCTTGTACTGCTAGTAACAACTATCTTGTACTGTGAGTAATAACTATCTTGTACTGTTAGTGATAACTATTTTGTACTGTAGGTAATAAATATCTTGTACTGTTAGTAATAACTATATTGTACTGCTAGTAATAACTATCTTGTACTGTTAGTAATAACTATCTTGTACTTATAAAGCAAAAGCATAGATTGCTTGTTGCAAGTTAAGGGCCTGTCATGTAAAGTTTCAAAAGTATTTATCAGGAAGTATAGATACTTTTTTATCACTTGAGATTTGTTTGTTGTTTTAGGTGATGTACTGCCATGACGTTTTCAGATCAAAATTGGCAAAACTTGATCGCCGTTAAAACACTCAGAAAAAGACCCATATTTTTCTTCTAAGTGTTTTAACAGAGATCAATTTTACCAAATTTAATCTTAAAACATCCTGGCAGTCGCATCACTTAAAACTACAAACAAATCTCAGCTGATCGAAAAATATCGAAATTTTTGGTTAATTTTCAAAACTTCACAGTAGTACACATTTGCGACCAGTGCAAAAATGCATGCTTTACATCTGATCAGTTGTTTCATTTAAAAAACTTATCTAGTGTAGTCTGTGAAAAGATGTTTTGTTGAGAAAGATCAACAGTGTAGCTGAGTGTAGATATAGCTTTTAAACAGTTATTATAGTCCTTGCACTCTCTCGTATCTATAAAACGTCTGAGGACATCAAAGCGTTGTTTGCATCAGCCATGGTAGGTGGATCAAGTTCAACAATCTCAGCCTCATCCTCTTTATCGGAATCATTCAGAGTATCCCAATATGTCACAGACTGCACAATCTCCGCATTACTCAAATGCTCAGCAACAGTGACGTCTGCATCAACCGCTAAAAGTTCATCTGCAAAACAAAACTCTTATTTAAGGGAGAGTAACAATATGTTTAAAACATTTGGTAGGCACCATTCACAGTTGTAGACGTAGCCCTTTATTGGGTCGAATTCATGATAATTTAACAGCATAAGCTAATTCAATATTACCTACTAGCTGTCACATTTGATGTAGGATCTATGGTATGTAGTATCAGAGTTAGATCTCTCACAGTGTCACCTTCTTCATTATCATCAACAGTTTAAGTCACATCTGTTTGATCAAGGTCGGTACGACCAAGCCTGTGGTGAAAACAGTTGGCAATCGATTCTTTTATGACACTGTTCCACGCTCTGTGCACCCAGCGTATTGCTTGTAAAACATTAATAGATGCATCTGGCTTCTTTCCATGAGTGTCAATGTAATCAACAGTGAATTGCAAAACTTGCTGACAATAGTAAGATTTAAAATATCGAATGATTCCTTGGTCCATACGTTGCAGCACAATAGTGGTATTGGGTGGTGTAAATAAAAGTCTGATTGACATAAGCCTATTCATAGTTGGGTGTGCTGGACAGTTGTCAACGATGAGAAGCACTTTTCTGTTTTTTTCTGGTCACCTGTGGATCAAAATCACTTTCCCATGCTTGAAAGATGACACTCACCATAAAAGGCTTCTTGTTGTGGTAATACTGACAAGGAAGGCTAGTAACATGTTTGAAACAGCAGGGCTTTTCAAACTTTTCTATTACAATAGGACCTTCTTTCTTGGTGCCCGACATATTAGCGCAAAGTGCCACAGTAAGTCTTTCTTTTGACAACTTCCCTCCACTAAACTTATCCACTTTCAAGTGCAACGTTTTGTCGACCATGAGCTTGTAAAACAACCCGGTTTTGTCAATATTGAATATGTCATCGTAAGTGTACGTTTGGAGTAATGGAGTTAGCACTTACTCCTTCCACTTTTTCACCTCTTCAACATTAACTGCAGCTGACTTTCCAACAACTCTCTGACCGCCAATAGAATGCCTTTTTTCCACCTGTCAATCCAACCGCGAGAAACAGTAGCATCTTTCCTTAAATCCTGTAGAAACTTGTTAGCCTTTTCTAATAAAATTGGCCCATCGATAGGTACACCTTCACCACGCATTTGTCTAAACCAAGTCAATAACCCACCATCCAAATCATCGTGCAACGTTGAACGATCTCTTGATTTGAACGATTAGCCTTGATGAACTTTGGTCACATAACGATCTTATCTTTTCTTTCTGTTTAATCCATGTTGACACTACTTTTTGGAAGATTTTCTCTTTTTGATATTGCAGATGGCTTTTGTCCTGCTTCAATCTCCTCAATTATTTTAAGTTTTTCCAAAGGTTCAACGCTTTTCCTTGTTTTTGTGAAACCATTGCAAAGCGGATGTTTAGCATAGTGGACAGCGGGCCACGAATCTATTTTTGACATTTTATGCTTATATATTCGCATATAATCACTCTTACAATATGCATTTTGCATGTTGTATATTGCATATTTTGTGTCAATTTTTATTAAATATTTTATTGCTAATACTTTTTAACACTTTTAGTTTGGCCGTAACTTACCCAACGCGTTAGCGACACCATTAATCAGGTTTTATACAGTTTCCTAATCGGTTCCATTATACGGTACAGTGGAAATATATGCACTCTATATACATATAGAGAGCGCTTTACTCGCTAGGAAGGCAGAGCAGTCGTAGCTCTGCGACTAACGTAAAATCCTTTGGATTAAAACAAACTTTGGTTTGTTTTAAGGTTGGCTCCTACGGCAAAAAACTGTTTGAGTTATCTAAAGCAATGTATCATTGCGTTGGAGCGGATCAAAGAAATCCGTTTGAGTTAACAATGTGTTCAAAATATTTGTGGCCAAGTTATCCATGTTTGACTGTATATTGTATTGTTAGTAATAACTATCAAAAACCTATTGTAGATAAATAACCATAATGAGTGTGGACTAGGTTATCAACAATCAGAGATGTGATATACAACAGTATAATAATGTGTGGCAGAAGTTGCAAAGGTCACCATCAGTTGCCAATCCGATACCGAGGTGACTGGCAGCACCACCGAGCCGAGCCCTGACTGGGCAGGAAACATGACCGCCGGGAAAACTTTTGGTCAACCGAGGATTGGCTGCTGAGTGTAATATGCTACGAGGGGCGGAGCCAATGGAGAAGAAAGAATATAAAAGGAGTGCCTGAAGTGACAATGAGCAGAGGAGATCTTCTGACAGCCTCTTGAATGCCGTTCAGTGTATGCGTACACTCTGCATTGTTCGTGTTCTTCTATGTAGCCTATTGCAAAATAAATATCTCTTATTGCCTAACACTGAGTGGTTTTGATTTTTGTCAGACAGCAAAAAACACTACAGTTTCCTTTACATGGGTGAAAGCAGTGAGATTGCAGATCTCAACTCCACAAGAAGTGGCAGGCCTCTGGATGCTGTAACCGAGGCTATTCTATTGATAGTAAAAGGAGAGCGCCAGAGAAAAGAATGCTTCTAGGCAAGACCACTTTCTGATCATGGAGTGTACTAGCTTTCCAAACAGCAGCGAAGCCTGCAAGGGTCGGCGAGGTACTCTCGTAAGGATTGGCATCAAGATGGCCAACAGAGGCACTTGGAATGCGGTTCGAGGTACATACCATCTTGCCTAAGTAATTGAGAGGATGATGATGGTGCCCAGGCCCTGTCTCTAAGTCACCTTAGTACTATGGCGCAAAAAAATGTGGAGTACTTCATCAGTTGATTCTAAGAAATAACTGAAGCAAATGGATAGATAGAAGCCGTCAGCCTGCTCTACTTGCGAGAAGCTTTTACAGAGGAGTTAGAGAACTGTGGTCAGGCTGACTGAGTTGAAGCCGCTTTAGGGACACTGTGAGCTTGATTCAGCTTCTCCCATGGCAGACTTAATTTCAACTGAGCACCCTAAAGAGAGCCACAGCTACTACCCTTCATAAACACGTTTGCCAAGTGAAACAACACTTGCCAGCACCCTGTTGAGCAGGCATTGCAAAAGAGCTGTTTCACAGCATCGTGACCTACTCAGGAATATGAGGACACCTGTTGGCAGTACCAACCTCAACATTGACCAACGCGGTCTGATCTGAGACAGAATTCCTCTAGGTCAAGTCTGTAAGATGATAGTTGACAGCCGTCAAGCTTATGGATGAGGTACAAAAAGACCTCTGTAGCGCTAGACTACATTATAAACCAGCTGGCACTACCCGTGCAGCAACTGACGAAGCAGGTTCAACAGCTGCAACAAGAACATTACTTGCTTCAAGAAACCACTGAAAAAAATTTAGTTGGCTGATAGGACAATCAGCCAACTGCAACTGTCAGTGGCTATTAATAGGTATTCGTGCAGCTGTTGTGCAGGAGAAGTTGGCTTTTGCTCCTTGCTCTGGCCTGTGGAAATGAAAGATTCTGCCATTCGAACTCACTACCAACTTTTTGAAAAATTCACAATTTTTTTCACTTTAGAGAATAGGACAATCAGCCAACTGCAACTGATCTGGCACTGGCCAGGAATCATGGTCACGGTGAAAAGACTAATCAAGAATTGTGAAGTTTGCTAAGCAATAAAGCAGTAAGGCACAAAAATGGCCAGCGACAAACAAAGGCTATATGCAGGATGTTTTTGGCAGAAGGTAGCTGTGGACCTGGTGGGAGTAATGCTAACAACATTAAAGAGAACAAATGGATCTTAGTACTGGAGAACCCCTCGCCAAATAGTAGGATGCTATGGCCCTCCCGGAAGCCATTGCTCTAATAATTGCCAGTGTATGGGACAAAATGATCTTCTGATACATAGGCCTGTCAGAGCAGATCTACGCCAACGAGAAAGCTCAGCTTGAAAGACAGGTAATGACCAAGCTGTCCCAGCTCCAACATGGTAGAAAAAATGCATAAAACTCTCTACGAGTTGGATACCATCCTCAAGCCAATGGTATAGGGAACGCAACAACTGGCAGTTGGGTGAATACCTCCGAGCTCTGACGCTGAGCCAAAACCAAGAAGAGTCTGATACGCTTCTCCCTTAACTGATGAGAGCGTATCGAGGCACACCCCTATCAAAAACAGGAGAGCCAGCCAATCTAATGATGATCAGCTGGAGTTGCATCCACCCCCTGCGGAAACTCCACCAAGTATGTAGTGGAGCGACTAAAGAACCCAAAAAAGGTGCACACAGCCCTCAGGAAAAAACCAGGTGGCTATCTAGCAAGAGGACAGAAAGGAATAGCTGAAACAAAAGAAGCAAAAGGGGAGACAACCAAGAGCTCCAGAGTATACGGTCCTCACGTATAGGTACGGAGGCCAATAATTGGCGGCAATCTCCGGAGCTTAGTAGGCTAGAGCTGTTTTCATTTGCATCCTACAAAGAGCATCTACTCTCTCAAAGACATACTAATATCTACACACTTTACACCGCTTTATATTCTGACAAACCTGCTGTCATGGTTCAACTAAGTGAGACTGTAAACTCAATTGCAGGTATGTTGAGCCTGTTTAAGCCAATACAGACTAAAAAAAGGAATGCTTGTTGAGCGCCATAAACTCGGATGAGGAGTTTGTGTACGTGTGTAAGAACATGGGCATAGAAAACTCGATCGAGGCACTAGAGCCTTCTAGCGTGGAAGAAAAGAAGCATCTTGGTCAGGCTGCCTGCATGAGCGCCTCTGTTTCAAACAGAAAACCTTGTGTCAAGTTGCACCTGGTTGATGCCTACTTTCAAGTGATCAAATGAAGCAAGCTCGGATCAAATCCTTTAAGGAGATGACGAGCAGCCATCCAAATGAAGACCCCTCGAGATCTACAAATGACTTGATAGGTGAGTTAAATCTCTTACATAAGTGAGACTGGCCTGACTGGAGGACTATTCCTGACAAAGATTCGGTCTTGACGACTATGAGTAGATCTGAAGAAGTTGCCTGTCGAAGCAGATCAAAAAATACGTCATCCAGACTTAGCATTTTTTTAGTGGTGTTACTTGGACAAAAGTGACTGAGGCAACGCCTGAGCCCAGCACTTGTGGATTGTCTAACATCACTAATAGTTCTTGGAGGAGTTAGCAGCAAGTATTGTAGCAAGCATTGCAGTCCTTTACCATCTGCGTGTGCCTCTGCCACTGGCAACAAGTCTCTCGTGACCAGGTGATGTCACTCTGAAAGGTCCGAGAAGGTGGCGAGTTCGGCAGTGCTGTTAATCTGGTTGATGAGGCCAAATGGCCTACCTTCTTACAGAAGAAAGAATGGCCTGCCAACCTCCCCATAAAGCCGTGTACCCCACACGGACCATGGCCCACCGGCCCTCTAGGGAGATGAGAGTCAAGTCGGTCAGTGTGGACGTGCATGTGCCTTTGGGAGCCCAACCCAAGCAATGGTCTGAGTCACAAGAGCTAAAGCCGACCCGACTCTCCAGAGTTGAGCTGACCTAAATCGATCAAGCCACCAGCCGATAACCCGTTTGCTAGGGCTAAGAGATAGACTAAGAAGCCGACCACTAGCCGCCTACACAACCCAAGAGACAAGTCGAAGAGCCATAGGTATGGACCGGATTGTGTATCGAGCACCTAGCTTAACTGCTAAGAGCACCGATGACTGATGAGCCCCTCTAACACCAGCAAAAGAAGAGAGTCCATCAGCTGTTAGATGTCAGCGGCCGCTGACAAGAGATAGCTTTTAAGGCCGCTAGTCTGATACATACCCGGCGTCTTACTGGAGACGACCCCATGTTCACAGAGACTCAGGCCCGACGTTTAGAGTATGGCATGACAGAACTTCAAAGAGCCTTCCAAAGCTGAGTGGACAGCTATTCGGGCCTCCATTGGGGGAAGTGTAGCGGAAGATTGCCAGGGCCAGTTGCCAAACTAATAACGAGGAGACTGACAGCATGAATTGGCTGAGCCTCGGTTTGGCAGGAGACATGACTGCTAGCGAAACTTTCAGTTAGCCAAAAGTCGGCTGCTGAGTCTAAAACGCTACTGAGGGACAGGGCCAATGGAGAAGAAAGAATATAAAAGGAGTGTCTGAAGACTGCAAGAGACTGCCACGGGATGAGCAAAAATCACCTGGCAGTCTCTTGCATGCAATTTATTTTACGTACACATTTTTGCTTTTTGTATTTTAAATATATTGTAAAGATATATAAAAATTGCCTTTATTGCCTTGATGAAAATTGATTTAGATTACGGAAGAATATCAGAGTTGTAGCTGTGTAAGTTCGCCTTCTGTATTCAGAAAAATCATAGGTAAGTTATTAGGAAACTACATCCTAGAGTCTTGGCATTTTCAGCTAAAGCTTAAAGTTATGAGAAGGAAAGAGTTTGTTCCTAAGATACCTAACTTGTCTTGGTTTCATCTCTGTTGTTATTTTGTAGCACTTGATGGGAGACTTTCCATATTTGGAGTTTTTGACTAGATCATACTTATCAAGAGCAAGAATCTCTGGTCACTGGAGACATTACCTTCAGGTATATTATGTGTAGATCATGACTTAGATTAGACCTTGATACAGTGTTGATCCAGAAAACTAAATCTATTTAGTGGGTGTGTGAACCTGTTTTGTCAGTGACTTCACTAGTAAGAAGTTTAATTAAATAGGATTAAGTTAATTCCAAAAGGATCGATAAACATGACTAACTAGGTCAATATATAGAGCTAGTTTGGTCAAACATGATTTTATGACACAGTTTAGCCTCTGCGGTGATAAAGTGAAGATGATGAAGATTTGTTAACAGCTCAACAGGAAACATTTGAAACTATATCTTGCTATTGCACCTTATATTTACAATGCTCTTTCTAAAAGTACCTTTTGTAGGCTCACGGACTAGCAAACTATTGCTTTTCGTATGATCCAACAGATGATAGACAGAGACTTGTTTATGAAATAGAACAACGGTGGTACCGTAATGAACACCCCCTTAATTATGAAAAGTTTCAAAAGCTTATCAGTGAACACAAGCTATTGCTTGAAGATTACAGAAGAGCGACCAAAACTGACTTTGAGGCTTTGAGTAGTTTCGTGGAGAAGTTTGATGTTGATGGCGCATTCTCTGAGACCAATCTGACTCATGCTAAACAATTTTCTGACAAGCTGCTTTCTATAAGTAAATCATGCAGTGAAAACTTCATAAAACTTTCACAGAAGATTATCGAATGTAGTTATCAACTTGTCAAACAACGAGGCTATCAGGCTCCTTGCAAATTTTCAGCCATTGCTTTAGGGTCAGTTGCCAAAGGAGAGGCAACACCATATTCTGATTTAGAATATGCCTTCATCGTTGAAAAAAATGATGTGTACTTTGAGAAGCTTGCAATGGACACATACTTCAAAATAGGTAACCTGGGTGAATCTCCGTTGAAAGGTTTTGACATCGAAGAACTTGCGTTACCCCACAACCTTCATCTACGGGAAAACATTTCCGTGAAACCAGGTTATCGCATCGATGGGATAACAAAAAACTCTGGAAACATACCAACTGGAAGCGGCAGAGATGATGGTCAACGACTAACATTAACACCAAATGAGCTGATGGAATTTTATGTGAAATCTGCTGAGGCTCCTTTTAATGGATTTGCTGGTGACAAATCTGATATGCTCTCATCTTCCATCCTTCTCTTCACAAATGAGTCAAGTGCAGATAACAATTCTCTGCTTTCAGCATTCTCCGAGGCAAAACATGACTATGAGTCTACTGAAGCCGGTCGAAATGAAACTGTTATTGAAAAACGCTTCAAGTCTTTTGCTCAGGACATGAGAAAATACAGTTTTTTACCCAAGTTTATCCAGTATCAGCCACCAGAGAATCGTGATATCAAAGTCAAAGCGGACATTTTTCGATACCCTACTCTACTCGCAAATAACCTTAAGATGTGTTTGAGGTTGAAAACCAGCACCTCTTGGGAACACTATGACTGTCTACACCAGCAAGGTGTGCTTTCAGATGATAACCATATGTACCTAAACATCATACTGGCTCTATCTATCTATATACGGGCTACCTCATATTTCAAAGAGGGTTGTCAAACAGAATCAATCCAAGTTGATCCAAAAATCAATCCGAATGCAGCTACAAGATACTATGTTCCAATCAATCTTTTTTTGTTCCTTGGATGCCTTCTTATTCCGGTAAAACAGTCAATTGAGTTCGCACTAAGGCAAATTGAAAAGTGTAGTACTAGTTCAGTTTATCAGAACAACTTAACAGAGCGAGTTATAAAAGCTGTTTCTGTCTTTCAAGAAAGTTTGTTGCCAAAAATTCAAGTTCTCTATTTCACCGGTCAGTACAAAGAGGCAAAAGATGATTTAAGTAAGGTCGTTGGTAAGCCAATTGAAAACGCAAGCTACTCCGAGTTCTGCCAATGCATAGAGAGCTTGATTACAAAATGCAGTACCTTAGCGACACCGCTAGCTTCAACTTCTACAACACCCACAGAAGGTCCCTCGATGCTCCGCAAGTATTCCGAACTTAGCGCCTACATTCTCTACTACACAAATAACTATGACCGTGCTGCAGAATACTTCAACCAGTTTCTCGTTGTCTCCTCTGAACAACAAGGATTATGGAGGCTCCTCATTGCACATTGTCATCAAGAGATGGGAGACATGATAGCTGCAAAGAGTTTCCTAGATGAGGTGAGAGTTTCATGAGATGCGCAAATTCTGTCACTGTCACACCGTCTTTAAAGTATTTGATCACTAATAATTCATACTGATTCAGTCAAACCTTAACTTAGGATCATTTCAACAAACAAAATTGCCAAAATTACAAAACAAGTTCTAACATGCCACATTTGAAGTTTTTCAAAATAATGTTAATTTTCAATTAGTACTCATGAATGAAATTGTCCTTAACATAGTTTGGTTCGACATTGGTACAATAATATTAAACAGTACTTTTTTTAGCTATAAAATCAGGGATTCCAAAAACCACAAATATATAAAGTAATATTATTGATTAAAAAAGAAAAAGGCAATGTTTTAGAATTATAACCTTTACTATAACGAGAGTCATGTTTCAAGCCATGTTACGAGCATTAGCAAAATAGGTCCTACTGCATAGGAGCTTAACCCGGATTTGCGAGTTTCACCCTACCACATTTCCACATTTAAGAATAATTGAGCACATAATTACTACACATGACGATCTCTCACAGCGCATGAGATTGCCTGGATACCCATAGGACTGTATAAATATATATAATTAATATAATAAAGAAAGATAAATGAAATGATAAACTAATGAAATGATTGAAAGCAGTAAGGTTAACCATGATAAATAAAACTTACAAACTATCAAATATGAAAACACAACATCTATATATAAATTGGTTATTCTGAACTAAATTTCACATGATCGAGGTAGGGTTAACTCCGTTCCTCATTCGCTGCCTCTAGCTACGCACCATCCATCTTACTTCTCACCAAGACAATATATCTCAGTTCACTTGCCACTAAAACAAAAAACTTTTGGTTGTACCTAATATATTTTTATTTACCTTTCCAGAGGTAATGTGTTTTTCAACTTCAATTTTGTACATAAATTTATATAATTGTAATATATAATAATATAATACTGTTAGAAGATGATGATAGGAAACAATCGTATTCTAATCATATCAAAATTATATGTTCCCTTGCTACTCTCACTCTTAGAGCTGTTGGTTTGTTCTGCTCCAATCAGAGCATAAGTTTAACAACTATTACTTTCCGTTCCCATAGCAACAGTGTAGTGCAGTGAGAGCTATTGATTTAGCCTGTGATTTTATATACACATTTGGAGGTCGTAGTATTGACCTACCATAGTGAAGGGTTAGAATGGGTTATGGATACCAGAGCTAATTAATACTTAAAATGTTTCCCCCTAGCCAACTCAGTCAATGCTGCCCATATCCTTGTCAATTCTCGCTGACTTCAGTAACTCTGTAGGATTTTATCATTTATATTTACCAAATCTTTCATGATTTTGAAAATATATCTTTTTTCCTTCAAAAGAAAGTAATAATCGTGTTGTAAACACTCCTTAAAGCAAGCTCGCATACTCGAAGATTTTTTTCATGAAACGGCTAACCTAGTGTATAGACAACTTTTCTTAGCTGCTTCAGTACGCGGTCTGACAGCTAAAAGCTAGTTTATGACAAATTGACGTATATTCGAACTCAATTACTTGCTGTAAATCATCATTGAGTTATGATCCATTACACTGATCTTGAATAAATTGTAGGCAAAGGTGAACTTCAAAAGTCTGAGCAACCCCTCTGACCAGAGTTCAACAGGGATATTGAGTTTAGCCTTTGGACCGAACTGCAAGCATGAGGATGCATCTACAACCTTCAGAAACATTGGTTGGCTTTTTCAATGCTTGAGTGATCACAAAGAGGCTCTCGATAATTATCTAATGGCTTTAAAATTAGATGTAGGTTTGCATGGGCAGATTTGTCATTCTAGCATAGCCAGTGATTATAACTACATTGGTATGGCATATCGTGATTTTGGTGAGTATGAAAAGTCTCTAGAATATCATACAAAGTCAGTAGCTATGCAGCAAGCTATATATGGTGTCAACACAAACCATAGTAGCGTTGCTATCAGCTACGATCACATTGGCTTTGTATACTGGTATTTAGGTGAGTACAAAAAGTCTATAGAATATTACACAAAGTCATTAGCTATGCAGCAAGCTATATATGGTACAAACACCAGCCATAGTGACATTGCTAGCTCCTACAATAACATTGGCTTAGTATACAGTGATTTGGGTGAGTATGAAAAGTCTTTAGAGTATCATACAAAGTCATTAGCTATGAAGCAAGCTATATATAGTGCAAACGCTAACCATAGTGGCATTGCTATGAGCTACACTAACATTGGCTCAGTCTATTGGCATTTAGGTGAGTATAAAAAGTGTCTAGACTATTACACAAAGTCATTAGCTATGCAACAAGCTATATATGGTGAAAACACCAACCATAGTAGCATTGCTATAAGCTACTGTAACATTGGCTGGGTGTACAGTGAATTAGGTGAGTATGAAAAGTCTCTAGAACACCATGAAAAAGCATTAGTTCTGTACCAAGCAGTATATGGTACAGATGCTTACCATCTACACATTGCTAATAACTACCATGGCCATGCTGAAGCATACCAAGGTATGGGAGAATACTCAAAAGCATTAGATTATTGCAGCAAATCATTGACTATGTATCAACAAGTATTTGGTGCAGGCGCTAATTATATTGTCATAGCCGATTGCCTCAGTACCTTTGGAGAAGTTTGCAATATAGTAGGTGATTATGAAAAGGCTTTGAAACATCACACCATGTCACTAGCTATGTACCAAGTAGTTTATGGTTTAGATGCTAACCATGCAGAAATTGCTGTGTGCTACAAAAGGTTTGGAGATGTCTACAAAAGGCTTGGTGAGTATTCCAAGGCTTTGGATTACTTTAAGAAGTCACAGACAATGTATAAGGTTATATTTGGGATAGACACTACTCACCCTAAAGTTCTTGAGCTAAACGCTGCCATAGCCATTGTAGAGGTAACACAGGAATGAGAGTCTATCATAGGCTGGTTGTATGTTATTATAGAGCTGCATAGACATATTCATTTGGATGTTTATATTATGATGGGAGTTTTATAGTAGTCTGTGCTGAAATATCAACAAGCCAACCACTCCGACAAATACACATGACTCATCTATTACCTGTAATTAACAACTTCACTGGTTTATGAACAGACCATTGAAACTGTACTATTTTATTTAACACTTTGCTAACATCTCTTATTCTTTTTATACCTTTATTATTTATATTATTATACTGCTTTATTTTTATCATTGTGTTATGTGACACAGTTTATGATTTTTAGCTGCTATAGTAATAAATATTAAATCATTAATCTGTAGGTTCATATTAGCACAAGCTACCAGACAAGTGGTTTGATATGTTGGTTTGTATCAAGACATTGAAGTGCCGCTGATAGATGCCACAGACTTTCAGAAATAAAATAAAATTTTTATGTCTATATTTTTTACTCTTACAGCACAACTGTTAACAGATGGGCGGCAGCACCAACGGCTAAGCACTTGCAAAAGCTATTGCGTGTAGACAACTTCTGCTAATCACTCATACCAGCTCATTGCAGTTGAATCTTTATTTATCTTTGATACATTAACTTAACTGATGAGATTTGAAAACTCTTTAAACATTTAGACAACCTCCTATGTAGGCTTCCTCAGTATACTCGCTCTGGCATACACCAGCTACTTGGCATATTAGCATAGCACAAGCTATACTTCTGCTCATAGATAGTGGAGGTATCAGCACAAACATTGTTAAAAAGAACAAGGATTATGAAGTGGTGAAGAGCCATAAGCGCCCATATCTTCACAAGACATAGCGCTAAAGTCGGGTTCCCATATACGTCGCAAAGCACCGGCGACACACCGCAGGCTATTAGCGATGAAATGGGAATGTATGCGCCGAGGGCCACCGACGACCGCCGGTGGTTGCCGGCGGCATCGCAATAGTTTAGCGCTGTTGAGATTTCGCAAACGGCCGCAGGCAAAACAATCCTGAAATGCACTGTACGGGTAAAGGTTACCATTATAGGAACGGCATGGCGAGCGAACATTTTATTTGATTACGCAGTTATGTTTACGATATTATTAACGATGTGGCTTTATGTGAACATATCCCGCAGAGGCTAGCGTCGCAAGCGTTTTGCTGCGCATGTTACCGCCGGAGTCTAGCAATCGATATGGGAACCAGGCTTTAGAGAGAGAAAAAGATAGCTGAAGCAAATCATATTTGAAGGCTTGTCACATGAATGTCTGATAAATTCAATTGCTCCACTGGAAGTACTAACTGATGCATTTGTTGACAAATAAATTAACCAATAAGAATTTGCCGAATCATATCAGCTAACCAATAAGAATTTACCTAATTTAGGTAAACCTTTTGTTGGATTTTCCGCTACTATGATCTTGGAATCAACTTGTCAAATCATGTGCATCAAATAGCTGATTGGTTTACTTAGGTTATCACTATATGTGATAAACTTTCAGTTAACACAGTTAACTAAAAGTTAACTATGTTAACTGATTAACTATTACTATTGCTATTAACTATTATTAGTGTTAACTTTCAGGTAACACTAGTAATAATTATGGAAGTAGCAACAGTAAAGGAAAGCATTGGTGCACTTTGATTCAAGTACTTTTGCTTATAGAAAATAGAGAATTAAATCAATTTCTCTATGATGACAGTGACGACTCGATTCATTACAATTTTTACTGGTAGGATTCTCCGATGTGATACATTCAGCAGTAAATAAACTATACCAGATAATCGATTTAATTAATTTGTGAAAGTAGCCTCAAGGCTTCCATCAGCAAGCATATAAACTCAAATATCCTTCTCTGATTAACAGTGGAAACAGCAGAGTAGGATAACACTGCAAATTCAGGACATGAAGTTAACCACAGAAAAAAGCATATTAACACATTTAACTAACAAAAAAATATCTAAAATGTCTCATAAAACTATAAACATGCTTTTGAAAAAAAGAGCTTTTACTGCCAATCTCGTCGAAATGCTATTTGAACATAGGCCTTTGAAAAAGAAAGCACTACACCTCTGAAACAACAAGCTGCAATCAATCACCAACCGAAGAAGTCTTGACTTATGAAAACCTAATTATCCGACACCTAAAGGATCATTCCCATGGCTAGGAAATTACACACGCTGCAACTTCGTGAGAGCCAACACTACCATAACCTGCAATTCCACTATCTCATATGCGGTAACAAGACCCGTCCCTTCAAACACCTGAGCTACCAGACCAAGGGTTAGGAGAGACCAAATCCAGTAAATAAAGGATAGCCAGCAAAATACACACTTGTGACGGTGCCCAGGGACTACCCCCTAAACGTCCGAACCAAGACCAAACCAAAGCAAGAAATGACCAGCCAGAAATGACAATTTAATATCAGACACAGCCACAAAAGTAACTATTTTTGAGATTTTAATATTCATAATTTTTCCACAGGATCTTTCACAACATGTCGTAATCTTTTGCACGTCACACTTCTTTTAGCCAATGATACGCTGACTTATTTTTGTCTCCTATAAATAGTAAAAAAACAGAATAAATACGACAGCATTTTTCTAAGTTCAGTATTCAGTCACTGGATCTACACAGAGCAAGGCAAGTTGAGCTATTTTACAATATAATGTAAGACAGTTGCTGAGTTCTACAATTTTTGGGAGTTATAGACCTATTTTAAAACTTATGTATTCAAGTCTTGGACTTTAATTAATCGGTTAACTTTTTCTCTTGCCTTAATGATTTTTATTTGATTAATTTTGTCTAAACTACTTAAATAGTATCTTACACTTTATATTTTGTGACTGATTGTTTTTTGACAAATTCTGTCTTTATTAAAAATAGAACATTGTGAACTTTGCTGAAACAGTTTAATTATTGAGCTGGTAGGTTACCCCACAAGTTTTGTCTTGGGAGTAATTCGCAAGGTCAATGAACTTTCATGCAACATGTCGATGCATCAAAGTCATAACTGCATGTCTTGAGTTCGGGTTGTTGGTATTTAAAATCTAGACATTAAGCAATAGAACTAGGGTTTGCTTTTGAACATTGGTGGAGTAAATGACAATCAGCGCGCACCCTCAAACATCTTCACCGATGTATCAGAGGCAAATTCTTTACAAAACATTGCAACTTGTCATAGTAAATGTTACCAAAAAGGATATTATTGTCCGCATATATAAATGGTTCTTTGTGTGATCATCATTCAAAAACCAATCTTCAATGCAACTTGTCCCAGTGTCACTGGGCAAAATTGAACTGAGATTGTCATAATCAATTATTTGAGCCAATCACAGGGCAAGTATGTTGGTTTCACTTCTTTTGATGTCAAGCGCAATTTCTTTTCAGAACAACTCATTGAATGTGTATCACCAATTCGCTGACCACAACAAGCCGTGCAATCAATGTGGGTAGCCAAGATTTACTTCTATGTTGTTATATCATTCCTTTTTATGAGTTAATTTTTCTGTTATCTTTACAAATACTAACAACTTGTAATATCTCTTCAACTTTATATTCACTCATAATTATCATGTTTTGCAAACAGGGGGCCGTATTGAATATATGCTGTGCTGTCAAAACTTATAGAGTTGGCTAAGTTGATTTATCTTCCTATATATCACTGTTCTATTGAGAAGATTACTCCAGTCACCATTGAATGCCGAGCAGACAACTCTATACGGATATTTTAGTTGCTTGAGCAACTCACAATTATAGTGCAACAGACACTACTCATAGTTCATGTTCACCTTAACGAGTCACTACCAAAACAGTTGTAGCTGTTTGATTATAATATTTTGATATGCCAATTGATACGTTTGAACAGGAAGAGTCATACTTGCAACAGGGCTAGTAGTATCATTAGAACCATAGAATGGGATGAATTAAAAAATAAATCAGGTTTGATAGCCTTAAATCTTTGTTATTACAACTCATTTTACTTGCAGATACTGTGAGCTTCTTATGCCAGTCACGCTCAAAAGCCAGTAAAGCTAGCCTGTTAGAGTACTCAGAGTCAGCAGATATTTGGAAACACCAAAAGTTCATCAAGTGCAAAGGTCTCCAGTCATTGGTCATAATTATATGCATAAAGAAGGCATCATAACTCTTATATAGTCTTTATATTTTCTATATATCCTAATAAGTTATATAAATCAATATCACCCATGGAGTGGTACATAGTTGGATAAATCAGTGACTTGTTTCATTAATTCTACTGTATATCTTCAGTAATTGCACCTCCACATCATTTGTACAAACATATTAGTATTGTAGGAAGTTGTGTACTCCTGATGCTCACCATTAGCCACCTTTAGCTAAAAATCTTTGCTCACAATTTGCATATTTAGGATCACTGTATTTTATAGTCCCTAAAACTCAGAATAGAAAAAATCAGCTCGTGTTTTGAAAAGTGCAGCAGGTTTACAATCAAAGGTTGTGACCTCTTTGAATGTATTTCGGGAAGCATTTACTGAAGTGGTGAGTTCTAGTACTACATGTGCTTTCATTCACATTTATATCAACATTTGCTTTGATTGGATTATTAGACTGGTGGCAGGTTTTTCATCGGTTAATTTCGATAGCACCTGTTAGGCAGTCAAGCTTCCTCTTTTCTCCTTTATACAGTACACAGGAAGTAGAAATTTCTCATCATCACACACTTTTGTAGCCAAGTCAGCGTTACATAATCATCAGGTTTGGTATATTCGTTTGTTCATCTCACTTTTGAAGTTAATCAAGGAGCGCAAAGCAATTCTCCGATATACCAAAGTGATATCAGTCGGGAACTGAAGCTAATAATAAATTGGCAGTGTCGGCTTTACTCTTAATCTGTAACGAAAATTCTGTGACCCATGTCTATTATATATTCAATGAATGAGTTGACTACTTTACTATGAATTCTGAACTGCTTTATTAAAGATGCTCAGAGAAAATCGTAGTTAAACAAGAAATAACTTTGAATTTTGCTGTTTCGAGCATCAGGTATTTTTAATCTGAACTGCTATGATAGATATGCTGCCACTACATGCTGTTGACAGGTAATGTAGCTTCAAACAATCAAATTAGAACTGTTTTTATGTTTATATGGCAGCTCTACATGTATGTGGTGGCAGACGCTGAAGGTAAAACATGAACTACGCGTGGGCAGGAATTATTTCTTAGAGGCCCAGATTAATGATGCAAAAGCAGATGAGTAATTTATGTTTAAGACCACACATTTATCAGATGAGTAATGCTTCATGTCTAGTTTCTGTCTAAGACCAAACATTTAGCAGATGAGTAGTGCCTCATTTCTAGTTTCTGTGTAAGACCACACATTTAGCAGATGAGTAGTGCTTCATGTCTAGTTTCTGTCTAAGACCAAACATTTAGCAGATGAGTAGTGCTTTATGTCTAGTTTCTGTCTAAGACCACACATTTAGCGGATGAGTAGTGCTTCATGTCTAGTTTCTGTCTAAGACCAAACATTTAGCAGATGAGTAGTGCTTCAAGTCTAGTTTCTGTCTAAGACCAAACATTTAGCAGATGAGTTGTGTCTCATATCTAGTTTCTGTCTAAGACCACACATTTAGCAGATGAGTAGAGCTTCATGTCTAGTCTCTGTCTAAGACCACACATTTAGCAGATGAGTAGAGCTTCATGTCTAGTTTCTGTCTAAGACCACACATTTAGCAGATGAGTAGCGACTCATGTGTAGTTTCTGTCTAATACCACACATTTAGCAGATGAGTAGTGCCTCATGTATAGTTTCTGTCTAAGATCACACATTTATCAGATGAGTAGTGCCTCATGTCTAGTTTCTGTCTAATACCACACATTTAGCAGATGAATAGTGCCTCATGTCTAGTTTCTGTCTAAGACCACACATTTAGCAGATGAGTAGTGCCTCATGTCTAGTTTCTGTCTAAGACCACACATTTAGCAGATGAGTTGTACCTCATATTTAGTTTCTGTCTAAGACCACACATTTAGCAGATGAGTAGTGCCTCATATTTAGTTTCTGTCTAAGACCACACATTTAGCAGATGAGTAGTGCCTCATGTCTAGTTTCTGTATAAGACCACACATTTAACACCTTTATTACTGACGTTTTTATTTGAAATAATGAAGGCTGCCTTTTAGCACAGAATGTTTTTTACTGCTTCCTTTTTCAATTAAGTTACCATAGCCTGTGTTCCTTCATAATCAAACTTGAATTTATTATTAACCTTATCGTAGCTGGTGTCTATGACAGCAAGTAAAACATATACTTGGAAAAAAGAAACTTGGGGTATGGTAAAACTATTCTCGTGCTAAAATAAGAAAACAGTACTGACAGCACAGGATACTACAAACATGCTACAAAGCCACCAGTTAAACAAAGCCTGAGGAACTAAATAGGAAGAACTAAACTCAAAGAGGGCTGCAACACTTTCCTATCAAAAGATTAGCTACTCATTGTTAATGTTTTACAGTCTTCCAATTGCTTTTTACCTGCCACATTTTGTTTTGCACATTTTCTGAATTTGTTGAAACTTTTTTCTGCTTTTTGAGGATTTTATAACAAATGCTGGTACATTTTTCATTTTGGATTCTCAAAAGCTAAGTCAAATAGAGAGGAGTAACACAACTTTATGTTTGTCAAGAAGAATCAAACACAATTCAAAAAATCAAACTTGAAAGTTATTTATAAAATATTCAATTCGTGCTAGATCTCTGTCACAGTTTTGTCTTAATGCATGCACACCAATTTCATATACGTGTATATGTGCATGCATAACAAACTCATGTGTGCGCACCACTTAGGCATAACAAGGCACGGAGCTTTGGCTGATTAAATACCTACTTAAAAGAAGCACATTCCAAGGAGGATTTCTAAAAAGCGAATTATCACACCTATTGAGCATATTGATATGATCAAGTTTCACTCTTTGTTCTTTTTGTTCAGCTCTACCAGTGTTAAGTGACCACCTGTAATGTTAGGTAACCCAATCTAGCTTTTAGGATTAGCGACTGAAGAATATCAGCTACTATACGCGTGCCATTGATTGCTCCATGTTTTCACAGTCACTTGTACACACTTGTCACATGTGTATCATTTGCGTACAGGTACTTTTCATGGTTTAAATAATACTAGTACTTGACAGCGGGTTACAGGTGACTTGGTATAAAAAAAGTTTGTTGACTCAATTCAATTATTTTTATAAACAAAATACATCTGAATTGTTCATCTATTTTTATTCACTCATACATAAGTTCTGTTGTACACATGTGTAGCCTTGGCTATATATAACACAATTTCTAGACGAGTGAGTTTTTAATCTTTTAGACACAATTGCAAATCATTAAATCTAACAAACTTAGGCTAGCTTCATGAAGCATGTTTTAGACACAATTGTTATTAACTTAACTAGAGAAACACGAGCTAACTTCATGAAACTGTTAAATAATAAACCAATGTTATAGTATCAAAAAAATGTATTGTATAAAAATGTATTGAATTGTATTGCATATAAATTGTTTTTGTTTATTTACCGAGCTCCTCATCAGAAGATACTAAACACTTCTCAATTTCAATTTTGCGATTAAACATAAATTAGACACAAATAGCTTTAATTTATCAAATTTTAAAGTAAATAAATTAAATTTAAATCAAGAATTGGTTACTTTTAATTTTTACTTCATCAAATCATTATTATATAACAATAATTCATCGCGATCATTTAAGCAAGATCTCTTCACAATACACATTCTTACAAACAAGCAGATTATCACCTTAGCCAGCACTAACCTGGCCTCAGTTGTTTAAATTGAAATTAGTTCTGTCACAATCAACCACTCGTAACTCACCCACCCTGGCCATCCTTAATTATCTTGCAAGCAAGGAGTGAGGAGGTAATTGTTTATACTGTTTATCATATGCATATGGTTTAATCACAACCAATCATAAGTACCCAGTAATTAGCTATTGATTTTGGGCGGCTAAAAACATGAATTCTCCAAATTCCTATTCACCTCAATTAAAAAAATATCAGCGATCAACCGATAAAAAACAAAAAATTATTTAATCATTTAGTACTAATTTGAAGCTTGTTCGAATCTAGGGCTTCAACAGGTCGATTCCAAGTTTGTGATATATCATGACTATATTTGTATAAGATTATACCAGTGATTGATTAATGATGACAATCAATTTATATGCTTGATATTCCAGTGCACTATTAAAAGTTATTATTAAAAGTTAATATTTAATATAGTATTCAAATATATTGCTGTTATTTCAGTAATGTATAACCAGTTTTTTAAAATTAAATATTTATATAACACTTTGTTTAGTTTATTGCATGACTTTGATATGTCCAACTTTGTAACAGCTTATTATATAATTTTTCATGCATGTTGTTGGTTGCTAAGCAGCAACTTAAAGAAAGACTGACTGGCTGTTAAATATATAAATATTAAGTTTGTTCACACCAGTCGATGCCATTTAGAGCGAATTTAATTATGAGACAAAAAGTAAAATACAAACAAAATGAAATAAAGAATAGTAAATTATGCGTACTGGAAGAAAAAGCTCATTTTGCATATCGCTGTTCTATAATGTAAATTGGAAAGGTGTTGGTGTCTGGTATAAGGTCTAGGGGTTTTTTGGTGTGTTGAACACTTTTATGTAAAGACTAACATGAATTGGAAGATTCCATGGCTAGTAAATCCTGTTACGATTACACAATGCATGACATATCCGAAGTCGTCTCACCATTAACTTTTACATGACATGAGTCACTATTAGTTTTGAGATGAGGCAAGTTTAGTACTTAGAGATAATTTGACAGAAAACTTTAGGCATTATAGGTCAAGGTCACTGTGCCCTGGTTTTTTTTCTATTGTAGTATCATTATCCTCACTATTTTTATAAACATCAAATGTCGGGTGTTTTGCTCATAATTGTGGACAATAGATGGCATGTGATCAGCAACAAAACCTCTCGATAAGGTAAAGATTAATGACTCATGCCACCTTTTCTCACAAAGAGTAGTTTTAGTGATAAACCCTCTCGGGCACAGACTAGAAAGCGGAAGTGTTATCTTAACTGCTTCAGAACCATAGTATTGTATATGACATGCTCAAGGGTCTCTCATGCTTCCCTTGGGTTTGGCAAACAAGGTTAAACTCATTATGTTTAAAACTATTACCGTATTTTCTGGACTATTAGCCGCTACCCTATATAAGCCGCATCTGCTTAATTATTCTTTAAAAAACCGATAATAAAACAATACATAGGCCGCACCTCTTTGTATAGGCCACAGAACTCATAAAAGTGCTTTTTAACACGGCAGCAACTTTGCTGGTTAAAACGAAAACGTTCGCTGAAACCCATGAAGTCGTCTTTTCCAGTGTTGGAGTTGAACAATCTCGTCAGCTCCTGCAGCCACGCAGTTTCCTTCCTGGATAGCAAGATCGATGGCCTTCGGCTTAAAACTTGCTTCAAACGAACTTCTTCATTTCGGTTCCATAATGATGGGGCAAGAGTTTGAAAATAATTAATAGTTGATAATTTGTTGTCTGTGTTCTATTTGCTAGATGAATAAAAAAGCAACATCTGCTTCTTTGCTTAATTTTTTTTTAGTTTTGATTCTAATTCCGGTTAGTGCGCCCCCCTAGCTGTGAAAGAAACAACCACAGAATAAAACCACAGAGCCTCTAAATAAGCCACATGACTCAAAACATAGGAAAAACGTAGTGGCTAATAGTCCAGAAAATACGGTATATATATATATAGGATTTATAAAATTATTTACTATGCATTACCTCTATTACAGGGAATATAAGTTTCAGCTAAAAACTAGTTTCAAAATTGAAAACAGCTGTTGGTAGTTGGTAGTTGCTGTCCGCCAGAACTTGCAGAACACTTCAGTTTAGGACTGATGGCAGCTTTTCTACAAAACAGTTAAGTAGTTTAAATAGTTCTATGGAAAATAGTTCTATGGAAAATAGCTCTATGGAAAAGCATTACTTGAAGATGAACATGTACAGTATTTTAGCACATTTCATCTGAAAGTACTGGTATTTTTTTATCAATTGAGATTGTTTTGATGTTTGAAGGGATCTGACTGCCAACATGTTTTAAAATTAAAATCGACAGAACTTAATCGCGTGCAATGATCTTAGCGACCAATGGGGTCACAATTGTGCGTGAGCATAGGCTATGGATATAACCTTGACATAAGGCGTCACACAAGCGTTGCTGTTATATAATGCCCTGTAAAAATGTGATCTGCTTTTTGGCCCAGCGTAGTGTGTAGGCTTTGGCACACCCATGCGTCACTTCACTATCGCTACACTATCGCTACACTATCGCTGCACTATCGCTACACTATCGCTACACTATCGCTGCACTATCGCTACACTATCGCTAGACTATCGCTACACTATCGCTACACTATGGCTAGACTATCGCTACACTATCGCTACAGTATCGCTACACTATTGCTAGACTATCGCTACACTATCGCTACGCTATTGCTACACTATCGCTACACTATCGCTACAATATCGCTACACTATCGCTACAATATCGCTACACTGTCGCTACAATATCGCTACACTATAGATTACACTATCACCGCATGGAAACTTAGCAATTGTTCATCATGTCTTCTTTAACTGACTAAATAATTGATATTTTCTAGAATTGAACTCAAACCTGTTGGCTGCAGTAGTGATGCTAAAGGTCACAAGGTCACAGTAGCTTTTTGGGAGGAAAATTTAGTTACAGTCAAACATGGATAACTTGCCTTCGCATCGCTCAAACACATGGTTAACTCGAACGGTTTTGTTTGGTCCGTTCCCACGCAATGATAAATCGCTTCAGATAGCTCGACCTCAACTCTGTTAACTCGAACAGTTTTTTGCCCAACGGCTACCGAAACGATTGTTATCGCTTCAGAATATAACTTTATTCCAAGCCATAGAGATAAACCCCAACTTTTAGTAGTTCGTAGGCATTGTTATTACCATCATAGGCAAAATATTTTCGTCAACGACTTTTCTAAAGGTTTGGTGAAATTGGATTTTTACCAAACATCCACTTAGTGATGGTCCTACAAAGACTAGGAAAAGCGAGGTAATCTTCGCATGAAATTCAAGAAAAATCAGCAAAATTGATCTTGGTTAAAACGGGGTTAAAAAGCTCAAAAGGAAAATATGTCTTTTCTTTGGAGCATTTCAACAGCGATCAAGTTTTGCCAATTTTAATCTGAAAACTTCCTGGCAGTCACATCACCTCAAACTACAAACAAATCTCAAGTGATAGAAAAATCTCCTAAACTTTTTGATAAAAAAATATTAAACTTTACATTAGAAGCATTTAATTTGACACAAGCCATTCATGCTTTTGTTTATATTATAGTTTGTATATGTACATGTTTCTACTAATAAATACATGACACTTATGACGCTCTGATAACTCGAACACTTTCACTCGGTCCTGTGAAGTTTGAGTTATCCATGTTTGACTGTATATGGCTCTTATCCTTCATTTTTTCATGACGTCCTTTTATCGTTATTGGCCATCTTTATAGACAATTTTATCGTTAAAAACACGAAGCTTTTACAATGAATTTTTGAAAACGATGCTTTTGTTTGCAATTTTTTATTACAGTATGAAAATAACACCAAAAAGTACAGTTAAATAAAAGAATAAGGATCGTTTTCTACAAATATGGCGGTTGTGCGCATGTGCAAATGGCTTGATGACGTCAAAAAATGATGGTAACTACACTAAATATGAACTTACCCAAAATTTTAGTTGATTTTATCAGGAAGTATGGGTATTTTTATCATTTTTGATTGTTTCTGATGTTTGAAGCTATCTGACTGCCAGGATGTTTCAAGATTAAAATCGATTAAGCTTGATCATGGCTAAAATAATCAGGTCAAGCAAAAGTGTGATTATGATGTCTATAGTTGGAGAGACTGACCAGACAGATAACCATACAACTCAACCAAAACAGCAGATATCAACTATCACAACAATAATAACTAGTGACATGATTTTGCACATACTTTACTTCTGAGCTTTTTAACAGCGGTCAATTTTGGTCGATTTTAATCTTGAAACATCCTTGCAGACATATCACCTCAAACAAAAAAAACAATTGCAAATGATCGAAAAATACCGATACTTTCTGATAAAATCTATTAAAATTATATGTAGGTTCATCCTTGAAAAATATGTTTTAGATTATATCTTTAAAATACAGGTTTTGAGAAAATATTTGCTGCGCTTTTATTTAAGACTTTTAAACTTGATAAGCATTGTCACGATTGAGAGATATTCTATGTTGGCACAATGAACTGGGAGTTGGCAACTTGACTAACTCTATACGTGTCACAAGGCAGATAGTTTTTATCACGAAGGATAGCGGAAAGGAAACAACAAGTAGCACTTGTGGCAGGTTGTCACACCCAAATGTTGAAGCTATTGATAGTTTTCAACTTTTTAACTAAGCACTTCTTATCCATAGAGAAATTGATAAATTATGTAAAAGAGCTGATGATACCCATTGACTGGTACCAGCGTGATTATATAATCACTAGGAAGTTATTAGTTGTGGTCACATGTAGCGCTGACATATAGTGTGCCTGGCTGCTGAACCCAATCTCAGAAATCAATTTCCAAGTAGTGCATTCATTTTCCTAATGCTCAAAGCATGGTTTCATTTGATTGCAGAGTATATGGGATTCTCAGTTCAGGAAATCAGTCAATAATATTCACTATGTTTCAATGGGTCACATGATACACAAGTTTTCACCAATCCACAAGTAGTTCATGAGATAAAAACAGTAAGAATCTGCAAGTTAATCAAGTTTTGTCACAAATCTTTATTGAATGTTCCATGCTTGCAAATGATGGAAATGGCACAGGTGTTTTATATTTACTAACTTTCCATTCAGAGATACCGTAGCTAGACACCCTTATATGGCACTGCAATACTACCATAGAAACAGCCGTATCACTCTCATTCTGTCATGATTTAACGTTGCTGTTTGGAAGTGAAAAACTCAGGTGGCCATCTTTATGTCATGAAAAAGGCTTTAGTGATCAGGCAAAGTCAAGCAGTTCAGTTCTGCTCAGTTATTGAATATAGATGTCAGTTACATGATCTTGGTGGTCACCGTATATAAAGCAAACCCATAACCACGCAGGCGGATGTTGTTTGACACCAATGTTTGACACCAATGTTCATCACCAATATTGGACACTGATTCTGACAATTGTATTTGGCACTGTGTTCAGAACTCACTTGGGGTGGCGACGTTACAAGGTCTACCCTGTCAGCATTTGTTCAGAACATGCTTTGGCATGTTCTGAACAAATGCTCGTAGCTCATTGGCTAATTTTGATTGAGTACTTTTTATGACTAATTAAAAATATAGTTAACAATTGCCGTGAATGAGTAATTTTATTGCTCAAATCCATTAGTCAATTTTGTTGGTCAATGTACATCGCGCAAAAAATATTAAAAAATTATAAAAGAAACAATTGACATCAATCATATGATCCGTGTGTGTATGGCCACTCAAGCATCAAAGCTACATCGGTTGTATGAACTTACTTAAAAGTTGAAATTTGAAACTACTGGCTGATTGCCAGAATTCAAACAAATTGGGGAAGAGGGGGCAATTCCTTAAATAATAGAAATTCCAGCGGTTAAGGGATACAGTATAATGATAATAATTTACATAATAATTTAATAATTGCACTGCCAAGTGTTATACACTAGAATGTCTATGTTTACATAGTCAATCATGTTTGTAAAGTTAAATATTTCAAGGTGCCTGGCTGGATGCATAGACAGCATTGTTCGCTTGCTCATTGGCAACTTAAAGTTAAATAACAGCTGTTTTTGCCAAAAAATTATTAAAAACAAATGAACTGCTTTGCTTTGCCAGAAATAATGGCTATTTTTACAATATTATTCAGTGACACTTTTTCCTGCAACTCTCTGGTTGCATAGCCAAACTGAATTGTGAAATCGTTGCAATTTGAGGCGTTTCTTGGCGGGGCATGGTACAGTCAAGCTTGTATCTGTATTAGCATATGGCTTGATCATGATTGCTAAATCTTCCTGCCGCCATAAACCAAGATTAATGTTGACCTTTTATGATCTCAGCTTTGGCATTTTGTAAATATTTAAATTTTTGTGCAGGGTCTTTAACCCCATTAAAATGATAAACACCAGTATAAGTTTGAGGAGTTTAACATATATTTAGATGAAATAGAAAAATGAAATTTATGCATCATTTTCGATTTTGGTTATCCCAGTCTCTTCTTTTGAGTAGATATTTGTAAAAAATAGAACTATTCGATAGAATTCATTCAGAAAAGAGACTTTGACCTTTGACTTTGACATTAGTTATATCGATCTGGGCCCTAGACATTTACAATCTGTCTAGAAAAATTACGAAAATTTGTAGATATGAAAGTTGAAGAATTTATTCAGGTTTCTGTCCGCGCAAGTCTCAGCAAAAGTATTTATCTATCGGCTCATCAGCTATTAGCTATGAAACTATTGGTCGCATATAACATGCCATAGAATATACATGGGAGATGGCAGCATTTAACGTGCCATAGAATATACTTGTGGGATGACAGCATATAACTCTTTCACTACTGCACTGAATTCGCTGTTCTGACCAAATTCATTCAAACGGATTTTTGAAAAATCGATATATGGCTAGTATTTACGCAATATATCGAGAATCGATGCAGATATTGCTTTACTCTAAAATGCATCTTATTCAAACAAAATTTTCTACAAGATAAGTATAAAATTCTTTAGTGAATCCACTCTCACAAAATTGCTTAGGTTTTCTATGCATTCAACGAACGCGGTGAATTTTTTAACGCTATGAGGATAGCGATCTGGTTTTCCCGTTTTGGAAAATAATTAGAAATGAAATTGCTTACCACAAAGATTTTCAGTCGGTTGCACGTGATTGGCAACAAAGTTGTTCCGTTGGAGACCCAATCTGATTAGTCTAGCTAATGCGTAGGCTTCATAATGAAAAGAAAGCCCTATTGATTAGCCGATACATCGGTTTACGGTCTATACTTCTATTACTGCGATTACCAATGCATCGGCAATTGCAGCGGTAGCAAAAGAGTTTACATGTCGCATAATATACATGAGGGAAAGTAGCATTTATCATTCCATTTAGTAAGATTTTATAATGAAAAACATATTTATAAGGTGAGACATATTTATTTGCTGTCAGCTTAGAAACTAATAGAAATAAAGTCTTCACAAACTTTTGTTGAACTGTGAAAGCATGCATGTATTCAAACTGCATTCAGTGCCCAAAGCAAAGTGCTGTCACTTTTACATATCTATATTTGATGTATATCTTTGGCAAAGATCCAATTTATACAGAGCATGAGAGAAGCTGAGAGACATACTTCAAATATTGAATGTTTGTTTTTCTCTATCGGCTCGGATTGATTATGTATCTCAACTAACTCTTTGTTGAAAGGGCAAAATTGCTGAAAATCCAGCATCCGCATAAAATATCCAAACAAGGTGAATGCTGACGCAAACAATGACATCCGACATTTTTTTTTAATTTAAAGTACATTGTTTTCATTTAAAAGTATGTTATAAAAATTATGGTTATATACAATGTGATAAACCTTGCTAAGGTCAAGGCTAAAAAGCTTTTCTACAGTGTGACTTTCCGTGAACAAACCTTTTCATCTGTGTGACTTTTTGGCAGCATGACTCTTTGACAGCGTGATTCTTTGACAGTATGACTCTTTGACAGCGTGACTAAAACAGATTTTAATAAATTGCCGCATCAAACTGGTTTGTTCTGGTTTAATCTTCAAATAAATGATGAGGTTAAAATAGCCTTTAGAACAGAAATTTTCTGAAGGTACAACAGGTACTGAGAAATGGAATGTTATCAAACCTGCTCGAGTTGTCACATTTCTACATTTTAGAAACAAAGAACTTTCAAAAAGCTTTAAACGAGAAAAACATTAATACTTTTTTGCATTTATTCAACTCGAGGCTATTATGTAATAATATTAAAAGTGGAGGTAAAGCTTCGAGGCTATTTATCATCTTTCTAAAGACCACCGGACAATTAAAATCTGATAATCGAATTCAAAGTTTTTCTGAATTAATACAAATGATACACATAATATTATAAGTGTTTTCCCGTAAAAATCTTTATGGAAATCCAATTTGTGAATCAGATATTGCGTATAAATTAGCTCGAGTTTCACTAGCGGTAAGGGTGGGTTAGCAACCGTTGACCATCTGGTAAGACATCTGTAATCCAGCTGCTAAACTATTATGTGGGTGATGCGTGACTTACCAAGCATTGTCAGAATGCTGCGCTCGTCACGGATTGATGAGTTGTGAGGCGTAGCCCGTCTGAATTCCTCCTCTTCTCTCTACTTGTGGCATAAAAATTAATGAGTTGGCAACCTTATGGAACAGTTTGTTGCGAGCTTGTTGTTCTCACCCATTATATTTTTTTATGTGCTTCCTGCAAAGGCCAGCATTCAAATCTCTGTATATCACTTTTCTCTTTCTGTACTCCAGAAAATAAGTCAAAATAACAGCTCAATGGCCAGTGAAGATTGCCAAATAGGAGGGGAGTGTATTGGCACATTGACATAGAGAGCCGATGCCAATTACACAATGGGTGTCACTAATATTTTATACATCTATTTTACCACCTTGCCAAGTCTGGTCAATAGTGGCAGCTAGCTTCTGCAGACGTGATAGCAGTCAGCTAAGCTCTGCTATGGTCGCTCGCCAACTTTCCAGACCAGCTTGTTTTTTCTGGAAGCGAACCGCCAGCAAGGTATTTAGTAGCTTCCAGGGCATCTGCGTTTCTTCAAACACCTCTTTTAGTACATGTGTACCTTTTTTATATTTTACTAATAGCAGTCTTAACTCTAGCATCAATTGGAAAGAGTGCTGTCCCAGCTATTAGTACTAATATTATAATAATAATAATATTATTATTAACACTACCAATATTAATACTATTATTATCAGCATTATTATTATTATTAGTACTTTGGCAGTCGAGCATGAAGCTAAAGATCATCAGGTCTAGTAACTATCTGTACAATTATTTGGAATATCTAGTAGGCTGCTGATTAATACAGTTGTTAAAGTGTATGTTTATCACTCTGAAAGTCATGAGTTCAAATCCCATAAGGTGCAATTTTTTTTCAACCTTCAACTTCAACCTGTCGGTTCTTATCATAGTAAATATTTTTAGTTTTAGAAGGGATTTTATCATAGCCTGTGAGATTGGTATTAACTGAGACCTGAACCCTAGCTAAAAGGTTTGCTATAGACCCTTCCTCCAAATCTGTGCTGTCTATGAAATTGCTCATGTTCACACAATTTCAAAGAATATATTTGGTTTTAATTTGGCTAAGTTTTAATTCATTTTGCTACCGCCAGTGTTGAGATCACCAATGACGACAGTATCAGCGTTGGTCAGAAATACCACAACTGTAGAATTTTTATTTCCAATTCTCTGTAAAATATCCATCATTTTGCTTGTTCTGTTTCCATACACATGTGTCCTTATTGATATTATTAGTAGTATGGCTACTACTCTATTCATGACATGGCCTTCTGCATAGCCCAAGGTCCTTTATCAATACTACTATGCTTGTGACTCCTATGCACTGTGAGATCCTCATGAGTAGTCAATACAATATCCTATGATGTGGTAAGGAGATCGAATGGTATAGTAGTAACGTGCTTGCCTTTTGGTCTGGTGCCTCAGGTTTGATTCCTGAGCAAGGTAATCTTTTTTCCTAACGCTTTTAGCTTTTCTTTAAAATTGACAGACATGACTGTTATTACTATGTACTACGATGTTACTATGTACTACGATGTTACTATGTACTACGATGTTACTATGTACTACGATGTTACTATGTACTACGATGTTACTATGTACTACCATGTTACTATGTACTACGATGTTACTATGTACTACGATGTTACTATGTACTACGATGTTACTATGTACCACGATGTTACTATGCACTACGATGTTACTATGTACTACGATATTACTATGTACTACGATGTTACTATGTACTACGATGTTACTATGTACTACGATGTTACTATGTACTACGATGTTACTATGTACTACGATGTTACTATGTACTACGATGTTACTATGTACTACGATGTTACTATGTACTACGATGTTACTATGTACTACGATGTTACTATGTACTACGATGTTACTATGTACTACGATGTTACTATGTACTACGATGTTACTATGTACTACGATGTTACTATGTACTACGATGTTACTATGTACTACGATGTTACTATGTACTACGATGTTACTATGTACTACGATGTTACTATGTACTACGATGTTACTATGTACTACGATGTTACTATGTACTACGATGTTACTATGTACTACGATGTTACTATGTACTACGATGTTACTATGTACTACGATGTTACTATGTACTACGATGTTACTATGTACTACGATGTTACTATGTACTACGATGTTACTATGTACTACGATGTTACTATGTACTACGATGTTACTATGTACTACGATGTTACTATGTACTACGATGTTACTATGTACTACGATGTTACTATGTACTACGATGTTACTATGTACTACGATGTTACTATGTACTACGATGTTACTATGTACTACGATGTTACTATGTACTACGATGTTACTATGTACTACGATGTTACTATGTACTACGATGTTACTATGTACTACGATGTTACTATGTACTACGATGTTACTATGTACTACGATGTTACTATGTACTACGATGTTACTATGTACTACGATGTTACTATGTACCACAATGTTACTATGTACTACAATGTTACTATGTGCTACAATGTTACTATGTACTACAATGTTACTATGTACTACAATGTTACTATGTACTACAATGTTACTATGTACTACAATGTTTACTATCGAACTTCCAAACTTTTTATAACTTTACTCTTAAATATTTTTGTACAACCAAAGCAAATTTTTCGTTATTCTCAAAATCAAGCATGGCTAAAAATGACAGGTGATAAGTAAACAAATAATTATGTAAGTAATAACATTTAGTTTGTTAATAATAATTATCATTCATATTACTATTATTGTTACATCACTATTATTATTAGCACTACTACACTGGCAGTCCCATGCGCTGTGAGAGATCATCATGTGTAATAACTAGGTGCACAATTATTCTCATGTGTCTCAATGTCTTCGAGTAGCACGAATGGTAGTGGGCTAGGCCGGGAATCAGGATGTCTGGGTTCGATACCTGTGCAGTGCCCATTTTTTCCTATTGCCGAGTATGGCTTTGTACAGACAGTTGGGTGAACACAGCTCTTATTATAGTAAATAGTATTATTACTATCAGTGTTGTTATTATTACTAGTATTATTATTACTAGAAACACTGACAGTCCGGTACGGTGTGAGAGATCATCGGGTGTAATAACTAACTGCATAGTTATTCCAAATGGCAAGGCGGTCGATTGATGCGGGTTATGGAGTGTAGGTCTAACATGCGAACATGCTTTAAGCTTATGAGTTCAAATCCTATTAAAAGCATGCTGTTTTCCTGACTCCCAAAGTATTGCTTGGGGCAGACTAATGGACTGATGAATGCAGCTAACAGTATAGGAAAAATTATTATAAATGGTTATTTCACAGTTTAAGCCGATGTCTTCTCCTATCATCGACCTACATGTAATGCTACTAGGCTGGAATAGACAGGACCTTCATGAGGATGTTAGCCGATCCTAACAGATCCTAACAGTCAGCTGCACCAATGGGTTTTTCTTAACATCAACTCTCAATAGAGCCATTCAATCAGTCATCTGACATTTGGCACCGAGAGTTCCTATGTTGTTAGGGATAGCTTTCTCTGTTGTCGTCCACATTCCGATTACCTCCAGTGACAGCTTTTGGTATTGATTTGCCAGTCTCTCCTCACGGATGTCAAACCCCTTTCTTTCTAGGTGTTGTACTGTATATTCTCTTTCTGTATCTCCTCATTTACAGTCCACTCTAAAGGTAGCATTCCATCACAGACTTGTCATCTTTTCTTGATTGCTTTCATCTAGTCACGCCAGTAACAGGATGATATCAAATAACTATTAATATAAAAATAGTAATATATTAAATATCAATCGTTAATATTAATATTAAATAATAATTTTTAAAAACTAAAATAGTCATTAATTAATAAATACTAATTAATAATTATTCAATAATAAATACTAATTAAGTATAATTATTTTATTCCTTAATAATTATATAATAAAGTAATAACATAATTATGTTATAAAGTAATAACATAATTATAACCCAGTAACTATGCCGGATCCTCCACATTCCCACTGTTGGACGAGAAATAATTAGCATGCCTATCCATTTCATAAATGTCATTATCTTTAGTTTCAATGTTATTATTATTATTATTATTAACAATCAGCACACCCACAAGTATTCCTTCTTGAAGCAAGGTGGTCTAGTTGTGCAGTTTCTAGTGCGCTAGCTGTCAATCATAGTAGCAGAGTTTGATTCCTGTGCGGTGTAATTACTTTTCCTAAAGCTTTTAGTCTGACTTCAAACAGGACAGAAGGACATGGCTCTCATTATAATACAGATGACTATTAGCAGTATCACCATTAGTATTACTATTATTATTATTGTTATTATAACACTCATTTCATCCTGAAAGTTCAATAGTGCAGACAGAATGATGTCAACTTTTTACATGATTTTAAAGGTCTGGCTATTGACTACCTTCACAAGTTGAATATCTTACAGTGATGAGTCATAAAACATGGCAATAACAAAATGTCTGGAACCCATATTTTCAGTTGAAATAAATTGTTGCTGCTAATATTTTGGAGCGAACTAACAATCTAAGCGGATGCAAAATTTAATATCGCATAGCTCATAGCATTGTTGTTTTGTCAAAACATGTTATGTAAAATTGCAAACTTGTTTGTCAAATATTTTAACTACGATTCGTGTCAATTGAAATTCTTATTTTTATATAAACCTAGTTCCCAGAAAGTCCGGTGCACCATGAGAAATTGTGTAACAACTACCTGCAGCTAATTTATCCCGAAATCTAGTCAAGGATGTAGAAAGGCAGAGTGCCTGCTGTTGAGCCGAATGTCAAAGTTTAAAACCTGTGCGATGCAGTATTTTTCCCAACATCTAACGATGACTTCAGACGAACGGACAAACAAATGAACAAACTGACAAACACAGCCCTCATTATAGAAAATATTATTAATTCAACAGTTGAAGGTGTCAGATCAGGCATTCTGTAACTTGTTTCATTTTTAATGAAGAAGTTTAAGATGCTGTGCGACACTGCAAAAATGAGCCAACAAAAACATTGTGTGAACCATTCCTGTGACTGGATTTTTATAATCTAATATAAAAAATTCAAGGCGGAGACCTCAATGATTGAAAAGAGCTCTAAAAAACTAAAAACAAAGAAAGATAAAACTAGTACAAATGTATTATATGTTAATAACTAGGTTTTTGCATTAAAATTAGTTTATAAATAAAACACATGTTATTTTGCACACAGCTTGCTCATTTTGTTTTTTCAAGTTTTTGTACTTTTTTTGTTCTTTATTAGCAAACAGCAATTATATAAACACTTTTCTCTAAGGCTATTTTTTATTCGTAGGGATGCCCTGCGAGTGGCGCTATTAGATTCTAGATTTTAAGCTATCCTTATTTGAATATATGAAGCCCATTACCATATTAGGTAATCTATCATAAGTATGCTAATAGACAGGAATTCGTTTGCATACTCATCGAGGAACAAACGGCAGAATGTGAGTTACCTGTCAGCCATTGTCATAAGTAATTACTATTAGTTAATAATATATTTTGCTCAATGATGGTTGGCAACCTCAGATGCCAGATGCATGCTGGGTAACAGGTGTCACAACTGAAGTCGCTTTAAAACCGAAATATTGTTGCCAAACGTCATTCGTGAGTGAGAAAAGGGTTCAGTTAGGAAAGAGTAGGGATCTTAAACGGAGCTATCTGACAAGCTGCAGACGTGTAGCGTTCTGTAATTACCTACGGATAGACAACGCAGGCCATTGAGCTGCCGGTAACTTACTTTACTTTTTGTTTTGTCTAATTTGCTTTAAACGACCTTGACCAGTGTGAATAAGGTTAATATCATATATAATATATTAATCAGGTTAATAAGGTTATTATCTATCTAATTCATATATTTTTATAATATTATATTATATTTTTATGTTCACAGCAGCTTTCAATTCATTTTAAACTGTTTGTTTCGTTGCTATAATTTAATTTTGTTGTATTATTAAACAAAAGCAGTATTAGATTACCAAAAGAAAAATCAAGGGGTGAAGAATTTGTCATCCTTTTTCTGGCTGCTATTTATTGGCATAGTTGTTTAGAGTGCTTGACAGGTTGGGTTCAATTCCCTAAAAAGATGGGGGTAACAGGAGTGACATCCTACCTTAAATTGCTGTCTGCAACTGGGCATGTCTCCAGTCGCCGAGGTTCCCTTGTCACTGGACTCAGACATATCCAGCTAAGATTACACAGCTATTGTCTGTATAACACTTGCTCTGAAAAACAAACACACACAGCCTCCGCTTGCCGTAAGCTAAGCAGACATCATAGTCAGCCTTCAAAGGATTGCTCATACATCGCTTTATTGGACCAACGGTTACGGTATATTATTAGTGTGTTTTCAAAGATGTCATAACTCTAAAGCAAGCAGCAATGTGCTAGAAAGTCCTGCGAGTTTGTGAAACCAAAATCAGCAAGTACATCCGCTTGATTTACATTGGTAATGCTACTCTTGTCTGCCATTTTTAATTCTTTTTTTGCAGACGTAAGAATTCTGTCAGACGATTCAAGTCAATCTCATAATGGTAATGTATATATAGACATATATGTATAGACATAGACATTTATATATAGACATATATGTATAGACATAGACATCTATATATAGACATATATGTATAGACATAGACATCTATATATAGACATATATGTATAGATAAGTATTATTGTAGTTTGAATGATAGTTGAGCTCTGTCTGTTTGTCT
This sequence comes from Watersipora subatra, assembly GCF_963576615.1. Taxonomy (NCBI): domain Eukaryota; kingdom Metazoa; phylum Bryozoa; class Gymnolaemata; order Cheilostomatida; family Watersiporidae; genus Watersipora; species Watersipora subatra. The sequence goes on along the minus strand of NC_088709.1, from coordinate 41,429,147 downwards.
GTATGTTTGTTCATCTGTCAAAAGTTAGACTCTCTTTTGTCCCTCTTTGCTACGAGACTCGGTCTGTAAGTATTTACGGTCTCATAAACTTCCACCTTCCAGATTCTTTCATATAATGATATATGATTAGTAACAACGCATGAATATCTTATATAGCAAGACTATATGTATCCTTTATATAGGAAAATTATATGTGTATCTTATATAACAAAACTATATCCGTATACTTTATTTAGCAAAACTATATATATTATACTATACCTATATAGCAAAAGGATATATATGTACTTTACTTAGTGAAACTTTATGTAGTAAATCTAAGAGTGTACATTATATTGTACAAGTACATGTATATTTTATCAAGTGTATAGTTTTTTAAGTATTTTTATGTGTATTTTATATAGTAAACCAGTTGGTATATTTTACGCAAGTTTACAAATGTTGTGTACATTTCACGTAGTAAAAGTATGCGATATAAGGGAATACATAGTTCAATACATTGATCCATATTGAGCTTAGGCAGTCTTGTGTTTTCATGAACGTGCTAGCAGCGTTGTGTGATGCAGCAATAGACATCTATAATGTTGTATTGGCGGCCATTTGTAGGCTGAAGCAGACGATAAGTCTAAAGGAGAGGGTCACACCAACAGCGCTTATGATTCAGGTAAGCAAGAACTCTATCACTAGCATTAGCAGCGTAACGTCAGCAATGAATACTTTTGTGTTAAATAAGCGCTGCTGCAATATTCTACATACAATATCAAATCGAACCAACATAAAAAATGTTTCAGGCATTTTCCGATGTCAAATACATTTTAAAATATAAATAGCTATATATAATCGGTGGACACAAAACAAATCATTATTTAAATTCTTTGGCTATTTTTGAATCAGTAAAAGAGGTAGCTTCTATGCGCCACAGAGGAACATCTTTTGCCATCAGAAACACACCAACTCTCTAAGGAACTTAGTTGATAGCATTCCATTTGTAACTCGCTAATGCAACAACTAGCCTGAGGACCTTTCATTTTTAACAAAGCCGACAGCTATTTATCATTTCATGAATATCAATTTAAATCCCAACTTAAATAAAAAATTCCAACTCCTCTGCAATACTAATAGATCAGCAACTTTTAAACATGTTTGTTGAACTCACTCAATAATTTATAGTTTCTGTCTTTGCATTTTTTTACTTGTAACAAAAAACTTCATTTTGTTGCTATTTACTAAGGCCAATAAAAACAATTAACTGTAAATGTACGCAGCTAAAGAGTTCATCGTTAGAAAGGAACTTGTACAAAATTCTAGCAGGTTTATCAGAAAGTATTGATGTTTTATGGTTAAAATCAATAAAACTTGATCGCGAATAAAACGTTCAGAAAAAATACATGGGAAATGACATCACTAGATGATGTCGTTACGATAGTTGATATCAGCTATTGCATTCAAGTTGCAGCATTTTGTGTCTCTACACAGTCGATCTCTTTGTAACTGTAGACATCATAATCACACTTTCAATTGATCTGAGCGATTTATTCACGATCGTTTTGTCAATTTTAATCATGAAGCCTCCTAGCAGTAAGATCACCTCAAACATCAAAAACAGTCGCAAAGAACAGAAAAATACTGATACTTTCTGTTGAAATCTATTAAGATTTTATGTAAGCTCATCTTCAAAGTTTAAAAATAGAATATACAGTCAAACTTGCTGTCCAAGTCATATTCCTAATGCCTTTATTCAATGTGCAGGCAGCGAGAATGGATCTGGGTCGAGCTCAGGCGCAAGCCACGGTACCAGCAGCACTGTTGACATTTCAGATGTGAAACCCAAGAGATCGAGTATGATAAGTCAGCACACCGGCAGCATTTCTGATTTAACAGAAGATCGCAAAAGAATGAGTGTTCAGAAGAGTCGCTCCGGCAGCATGGATGATCAGAGTAAGGTCAAAATAAGATCGCTCAGTAGCAGCTTCCTTTTAATATTTTGCTCCTTTTTTTGGGCTATATTTAAGCTAGGGTTGCCATGATGCCGTCCTCCTGTGTAGTTCATAGTATAATTCTTAGCGCATGAAGATTTTATATCAATGTTTGGTGTTTTTTTATGGTACTATATATAATAATTAAATGTGGAGATATTTCAGGATGTTGATTAGGTTGAATTTTGTGATGGTTAGAAATTACAGGAGGTCATTCCTCTAGTTTAGCATAAATATTAACTGACAGCACAAAATATTATTTCGATACCGTTAGCAAATAACAATCCAGATTAGGGTTTGAATAATATTGTGTAATAATAACAATGATAATAATAATGATGTGTAAGTTTGACTAAATACCAGGTTTTATCAGCTCTTTCAAGTCATTAACTTAGACGAACCATTTGTGATCTTTGAAAAATATTGACCAGAGACAGCTGTGTCATTATATAATTATATTAAAATTGCTCATTCTTTTAATTGGATAGTCAAAAAGTTTTCAGTTCAGAATCCTTATTCATAAAAGCAGAACACATTTTAATAGGTTTTAAACGGATAACTTTCGAGAATAGTTAAATCTTATAGACAATTTTTAATTTTCCGGCTTGTGTGAAGCAAGAGATTTTTGCTAGCTTACTCCACAAGTTGATACGTACAAACCAATTGGTGTAATTACATAACTTGCACTTGGAAAATTAATACAGGACGTGTAAATATGACACAGACCTTTTCGGTATTTGTGGAATCTGCTTCAACCTTGCGTTATAATCACCTTCCATGTTGGCTAATCTAAAATGGCCGAGATTGGCGAGTAGATGATGCAAAATGTGTAATAATAACAGCCAATTGAAGTACTTTTGTCTCGTGTTCACGTGTATTGGCTAATTGTCGACATTGACATCACATATCATACATCTATGTTTTACTAACAAATTGACCCTTTTATGTGACAGCTTGAAGCTTGCACCACGAGTGTTACCGACTTCAAAACTGGCTTTTAGTTTTTCTAACATCAAAATCATTGCTGAAAATGAGACATGGTCATATTGTTACAAATAAATGTAATTTTAAAATACTGCCACTCAATCTTTAACATTATGCACATCACAGTGGTCATTTATCCAGCTAAGGAAATCTTTATATACGGCTAACCAGTGATGACATCATTATTTAAAACTTTAGGATATTGTGATCTATTTCCGATGATCATCTCTTAGCTCTGAATCTGTGCAGCCGTGTATCTATATATAGGCTCAGTATGATCGGAATGTGCCACTCTTGTTTTGTGATCGATATAACATTTAACTGTTGGTACATCATTTAAACTTGACTAGGAATTTAAATTATGCAATCTTTTGTTACATGTATTAGCATCTTCAAATTTCTACCTCTGAATAACAGGTGTTGGTATTATTTATGTTGTTATTAGCGGTAGTGAAGATGAGACGGGGATCACCACCTACGTTCTCTGAGGCTACGTCGGCTGATGGTGAAAAGAGGGTCAGCATATTTATAAATGGTATGAAAATAGTTGACTAATTGAAGCTATTGATGGTTGGCTAGTGCAAAGTGGGTGTGATAGAACCAGGTTCTCAGGCTATTTCAGTGTACAAGTAGGTGTTATATAAACAGGTTTTCAGTCTATCACTTTGTACAAGTAAGTAGGTGTAATAGAGACAGGTTCTCAGGCTATCACAGCAGACAAGTAGATTTTATACAAACAGGTTTTCAGGCTCAGATTGTAAAATAAGGTGTGATAAAAAACAGATTGTTAAGTTTTTAGACTTTGAAGTATGTGTGACTGAAGCAGGTTCTCAGGCTATCACACGCCACAAGTAGATGTAGTAAAAATAGATTCTTAAGCTAATGAAGGTGTGATCAATCAGATGATAATCGATGAAAAATATCTTCTATTAAACTCCATAAATATCCAAGTCAGCCATAGTTGAAATTTTCATGAACAAACTGGATTCTATTGGTTCCCAAGTTATCTTTATTCTGTTGGTTGCACAAAAACACAGTAAAATTCTAAACATGGCTTTATACAAACAACAGAGCATAGCTATACTGTAGTTTTTTTTTTAATAAAAGTCGTGTCCATCTACTCGAAGCTAGGCTAAGAGAGTTAAAAAAAAAGAAATGCACTGCACAGGACTTGAACCGATGTGTTCAGAGTTCCAATCCGGAGCACTACCAACTGTGCCACTCCACCACTATAATGCAATGGCTGAATAACTGTGAAGATAAATATTACGCATGATGATATTTCAAGACTGCCTGGGTACTAGTACCTACAACAAACCAATAGGCCAAAATACTAAACAGCCCTGAGGCTGTCTCAATCATATTAGGACCTGCTGGGATTTTCCATCTCTGAACGAAGCTTTGTGTTATTCAGATAAAGAGTTTAAAGCGGCAGCGAGGGTCAACTATCGTAGAAACTCTCTGTGGTACTTGCCTAAAAAGATGGAGGGGGACGACTGGAATGTTGGTGAGTACATCTACGTAAAGTGCAGAAGGAAGTCAAGTGCATCGCTTAGCACTTAGCATAGCTGAAAACATTTCCAAAGCGATTTGCAATATAAACCTAAAGATTATAATTCTAAACAAGGCAACTGTCCTAGAAGTCGAATGTTAATAATCCACAGCAATAACAATTAGCATTTATTTGGCATGAACGTGTATGCATTTTGGTTAACCTACATTTGCTTGTTTGCATAAATATATTATGCTAACAGTTTCCAAAATTCCACATTTTACTTCAACCCGCATGCTAATCAAAGCATGCTTGAACCACCCTTTTGTTTGGACATAGCGAGCCGTGATTACGCTGTCACCACTGAAACAACACGTTAGATGAATCTCCGTAATATAGAATTAGGATTATTATATGCATTAGGTTGATTATCTAGGCACCGCCCATATATAATTATTTATGAGCAAATAGAGTCTATGTAAGTGTTCGTTTAGCTGCAAAAATATTTGCATAATTTCTTTACATGTCCGCCCAAAATTCTACAAACTAACGGAAGGGCCAAACTTGTTTTAAAATATTTAATGAATTTCATCTCATGAATATATCTGTATGATTTCAATTTAAAAACTGATTGCAGAATGTTCAGATTTGCTTATAAACATCGGGATTAAACTAAAAACAATTTTTGTTGAAAAATACCTTTACATAGAAATGAAAAATAGCAACTATTAAGCCAATGTTGTTGTCACCAACTTAGCTTGCAATGTTATTGAAAATTATGCAACGGAACCACAATAGAAAAAGAAACATATATTCTGTAAAACCTCTAATAGAATGCCACCTCTAATAGAATGCCACTATAAGGGAAGGGTGGAAAAATACAATGCCATGATACTCAAATAGTGGTTTTACTGTATGTACAATTGAACATTCTTAACCTTGTAAATGGAAGCTCCTCTTCCCAGACTTTCTTAAAATCTACACTATTGTTTCTTTCACTTTTGGAAAGGTCTGCAAGGTTATCTTCTCCGTTTTCAAAAGAAGGTGTCTTTATATGTGCGGTATAACATATTCCTTATGCGTAAACACTTAAAAAAATGAAATGGCTTTGGAGACATCTCATTTTTGCTTGCCAAAGCATTCCTGTCTGTTGATTGGTCTATATACGAAATATCGTTTCTCTGTTGTCATCAATACAGTTTCATGTCTATTTCAACATGTTTGCTAAAAAACAATTAGCCAATTAACTATGAAGACACTTTTATAATGTCTAGCCATAATAGGTTAGCTCAGGTTTCATTGCTGTCTCGGATGAGAGACAACCACTGTTTAAAAATGTTTTAGCAAAATATTGTTTATAGTTTTATGCCAGTAGGTCAAACATAGCAATGAATCTAGTCATTTAGTCATGTGATACTAAGTAGGACAATATTGTCATGTGATACCAAGTAGGAAAGCGTGGAAGTCTTTACTCTGTCCAAAGAGAATAACATATTGCATCATTATGCATAACAGTTATAAAATCATTTTTCATGGGCTTTATATAACATCTATTATGGGAGTATCCACTTGTGCCTGTATATCCTATATTCTGTGGAAATATCTATTAGGAAATAGTCATCACAGAAGTTTTCTTTGTTGCCATTGTTTGTATGACTAGCCATGGAAGGTGGTTATAGCCTCTGTCAGCATATTACACAATTAACAGACACATTAGACATTCAATAAACATATAATAGACCTAGAATAGACATAAAATAGACTTAAAATAGATATAGAACAGACGTAGAATAGACATATAATAAACCTAAAATAGACATAGAATAGATCTAGAATAGATCTAGAATTGAATTAGAATAGACCTAAAATAGACATGCAGTTGACCTAGAATAGACATAGAATAGACTTAGAATGGACATAGAATATACTTAGAATGGACGGGGAATATATTTAGAATAGACCTAGAATAGACATAGAATAAACATACAGTAGACATAGAATAGACCTAAAATAGACATAGAATAGACCTAAAATAGACATACAGTAGATCTAGAATATACCTAGAATAGACATAGAATAAACGTACAATAGACATAGAATAGTCATAGAATAGACATATAATAGACATAGAATAAACTTGGAATTTGTTGAGACTTGATAGCTTTACTGTTAAGACTTGTCTTCCCGCACTGATGTTCAAATTGAGGCTATCAAACTAAGTCTAGATAGTCACGCTGAACAATAACATCTCGCGTCTTGTTTTCTTCTAAAAGCTTAGCGCAAAATCGTGATTTAAAAATGAAACAGGCCCGTGTTTCCTATTGAATAGTTGAGTAACATGTTAGAGTTTATTATTTCAGTCATGTGCATATGTATTGCAATGGCCGACATCATTTTGAGAACATTTTAAAAACCTTAATACATGGGCTCAACAAAAATTTAATTAGGCAATCAGATTTGAGACGCACACAGAAAACCTTTCACAAAAGGAAAACTGTAAGTAGCTGTTATTCCGGGAACCAAAGCCAAACTTTTCTGCAAACATGTCATTATTTTTTGCGCAAGATTGCATAATTTAAATGCATGATCAAATTTAAATAATGTACCAATGTTGAAATGCTACATTGGTTAGAGTGCCAATGTTGGTTTTTGCATCAGTACTTGTATTAAATAATAACGTTGCCCTTTCTAGTCGGTCCTTAGGGCGGGTCACACGCAACATACTATTGTTTTAATAACTTGCTTTTGATTGTCATTATTTCATGTTTTTAATTTAGGTGAAAGGCGACCTGAGAGTCATTGTCTCAGCTCCGACTACCAGGAGGACCACAAGCTAACTATCTGCAACACAAACGGGGCCGTCGATAGATCCCCCCATCAGGTACGAGCTGCCTTATTCGAGCTTTAAGGACGCGAGTGTTTATATTAGCTTACGACCTGTTAGCTTAGCTTCTTTCAATGGCTAAATTTGCTAGATGCCGGTTCAATAGCCAAGCTATTAAGGCTTGTTTGAACATAACTACTCAGATTTAAAAACAAAGAAAAGAGATTAAGGAATTTGAAAGGCGCTATTTTAATTGTGCAGTCTTACGTAACCTTATGTAACAATTTTTAACAATGTTAGTGATTTTCCCCCGTCATTTAAACGCTGTACATCGATGTACAGTGTAGCAGTTGATATTTGCGTAAGACGAGGGTAGAAATGGAGCCAAGTAAGAAATCTCCGAGTGATGAACGCAAAACACTACTCGGTCAGTCAATCAACTTAAAAAAGCAAAAAAACCAGGTGAATTGCAACTTTTTTACATTTGCTGTTTCTTTGCAAAAAGATTTGTGCCAGTAACTATGCATTTTTGTTGAAGTTGTCTTATCTAGTGGTAAAAGGATATCTAGAGATTTTCTAAAAAGCCGTTCTATAGCGTGTTTTTAGTTCAAAACATTAGAAGTCGTTTCAAACAACATATAAAAAAAATTCTCACTGTTTAGGAATGTAGGTTTTCTCTTTGTTAACAGGCATGTATATATTTTCTCCTGTATATGAATTTTTAGTTAGTCTAGTTCTACAATCGGAAATATTTTTTTCGAAGCATTGAAATTATTCAAATATATACAAAAGTAGATCTCAGCTAGCATCGTAAAAAAATTTTAAACCACCAAGTACTAATTTGCACTACTTTTAATTAAAAACATTAAAAATTGTTCCGAGTAACGGATTGAAAACATTTCAACATTATGTGAAGTATAGGTTTTTATATTGTTAATAGGCGCATAATTATTGTATCCTTTCTTGTATATGAACTTTTGGTTATTCTAGTTTTCCAATCAAAAAATTATTTTCAAAGCGTTAAAAACATTTGAATACGTAAGCAAAAGTGGATGTCAGTTAGCTTCGTGAAAAGATATTAGAGAACTGATTCAATTGTGTGTAACCTTGCGTTGCCATAGCAACAAGAATGATTGCTAAGTTGCCACTATAACTCAATGGTATGACTCTAATAGTTATGAACAGGGCTGCATATATTGACAGTTTGAAAACTTTCATTCACTCTGCAATTTGCTACTCTTTAGTTGTTTGTCGAGTTGGATGAACTTTCTACTGAGTTTCATGAAGATGATGTGGAATTATGGGAATGGAAAGAAAAAGCTCGTTGGATCAAATTTGAAGAAGATGCTCTTAATTCCTCAGACAGATGGGGTCGACCTCATGTAGCTTCTTTATCCTTTCAAAGCTTGATCCACCTGCACAAAGCACTCGAGAATGGTAAGAAAACCTACATAGTGTGTCATTGTGATATCAAAACGTTAGTTTATTTTACAAACAGCAGACAGAATGCGTTGCTACAAAGTATATTGCAACCTTTGACTGACAACAAACCCTTTTGACATGTCATTTGATGTAGGCTTGGCTTCTACAGCACAAATGTGACATCATACAACAGTTGTTTAACTATCAAAGCACTATTATTGGCAGGTATCATCTTCCTTGACATGGTTGTTCAGAATGGGTATGACATGATGCATCAGGTGGTTAATGTGCTACTCGAAAGAGGACAACTCTCGAAACGAAATGAAGATTATTTGAAGAATGCTCTACTGCTTAGACACAGGTAAGGTTTACCACTGTTGGGACAGATGGATCTCAGTCTATGAGCGCTCATGCTTGTTGTCATTTTGTGAAACAGCCTAGTTCACCATACTCTTAATTATTTCAGCCACTCGACAGGGAGGGCCAAGTATATGAAGGCAGACAAATCCAAGTGAGTGTTTTTATTGAGCCTTGATTGTACTTCTCAATTTAGCAAATATGATCACATTGAGACAGCTAAGTATTAACCACTAAAGGAAAAATAATAGCAATTGTCATTTCAGATAGTTTAACAGATGTTTAGAGCAGATAACTTCTATTGATGGTTAAGTTTGGAAACCCAACAACATACTCTACTTTGTCTGTTGTACTTATTGGCTAGAAGTGGTAGATGCAACAATACCAATCTCTATATTGTGTGTTGTAGCTCCCAGTTTCTTTTGGCAAGCAGTGCCAATCGAGGGGCAGAACCAATTGACGCAAGCGAGTCCAAGGATTTCAGCATCGCTATGGTAACTTCTTTTCTTTCCTGCACTGCGTACACATTCCTGTGTGAGTCTCTAAATAAAGCTGCAGAAGTTTTCCAGTGAATAAAGAAAAAACACAGACAAAATACGACTAGTTTAAAATTTGCTAGTTAATTTACCAATAGCCTTACTCGCTTGTAATACTGACACCAGCTTTATTGGATGACATCATAGAGCAGGTTCTGTGTTATACAGGCTGCTTTTCCTATGACTGCTAAAGAAGCCTGTGGTGTATTATATATTTGTACATTTATCTTGTTAGGTTTTAATTAACTGTCTCTAAATCATGTGAAATCTGCCAGCCGATCACGCTTGCCCTTGTCTTAATCAGAGCATTTTATGAAATTAGGAAATTTCTTTATTTGGAGCCAGCCAGATAACTATATGATAGTAAGGGTTTGCTCTGCAGGATAACCATCAGGTGCTGATGCAAAGAATAAACTCGCTCAAAGAGGACCAATCAGATCGGCAATATAATTTTGAACTCCTTAAAAAGATTCCAAAGGGAGCGGAGGTTGCGTCTGTCCTCGTTGGTAAGTTTGGGAAGTTTACAAATATGTGATTCATCATGAAGCTAATCTAAATCTCAAATCTAATTAAAGAATTAGAATATAATTAATCTGAATTACATAATTCTATTTTAGAATATCTAAATTAGAGTTCTAATTAGAGATTGTAATCTGAATGAAAGAGGAAACAGACAAATCTCTGCATTTAATCGCTGCTCAATGAACTGATGTTAAAACTTATCAATCGTTTAATTTGAAAGTTTGGTAAGCGGCTCATGTTACGCAGTACTATGTTGTGCCATGGAGAGAGGCATACCTAGTCTGCTTCTCTTGAACAGGGACAATGAAGGATTTGGAAAAGCCATGCGTTGCTTTTATAAGACTTTCCAAAGGAGAGATGTTGGACCATATTTCTGAAGTACCACTTCCTGTAAGGTTCATGTTCATATGTGTCGGACCACCGATTGAGCACATGGACTACGTCGAGATCGGCAGATCGCTCTCCACACTGATGGCTAATCAGGTAGGCGGATCATCACAACTTGTTAAGCGCTACTAAACAAATGTAAGTGTGATATTTCAGTTTTAACATCGGAAACTATAACAACTTTGTTGTACTTCACGGAACTTTACCATCTTGTTGCACTTTATAGCACGTTAAATCAAATGATTTAATAAGCATTTTTCACATTTCGATCTTCTATAGCAAGTTTAATAGAGGCTTTGTTAATGTTTCATGATTGGCTTGATTCTTGTTTGTTATTGCATTTTTAGTGTGGTTGGAGATAGCAGAGAGATTTCCATCCTGTTCATATTTAAGGCTGTGTATATATCATGGAATGACGGGGCACTACTAGCTTGAATATTTATCATAGAGTGACTATGTGCATTTGATGACCATGAAACAAGTTTTTTTGTTTTATGATTCTTTTATGGCATAATTTGGAATATATGTATGTATATATGTGTGTGTATATATATTTATATGTGTATATATATGCTTGTATATACCTATCTATATGTGTATGTACATGTATATATATTATAAATATATTATATGTGCTATATATTATAAATATATATATATTTATAATATAATATATATTTAAATAACAATATATTAATATATATATAATTATACATACTGTACGTTACTCGTTAAAAACTTTAAAGCAGTAACTGTCTTTTATTTTAACTTCCATTTCAGAAATGAACGAGTAACTAACTAATTATGATGTTATTTCCTGTCGCTCAGATACACATTCCCACAATTTACATCAAAATAAAACGTAATGCACAAGTTAGCATGGAATTATATTTTTGTTAAACTTAACTAACATTGTAATAAGAAAGAAATTACGTATGATGATGTATTTAGCTGCTGCTCAAGGAATTTGTCGGAACCCCTATCCAGTCGAAACTTCTAGTAGTCGCTCAGTTTAAGCATTTGAAGAATAAATAGTTAGATGATAGAGTAGATGACTTACGTGCTTTTTTTCTAACTAAAAAGCACCGGAAAATGAATTAAAACATCATAGTCTGAATAAATAAACAGCAAAAATCTGAGCCACTGAGCACATTCAAGTAAATGCATGTAAAGGTTGGCACCCGTATGATATTTTAGAGATTCCACGATGCCGTATACGAAGCTCTTGATCGACCAGCTATCTTGGCTGCCATGAACGAGTTTCTTGATGAATCGATGGTTTTGCCCCCGGGTGACTTTGACAGCAACACTTTGTTACCTATCATGCATATGGCGCAACAAAAACTGAAAGAGAAAGAGGCCAAAAAGAAAGCTGAACAGGAAGCCAAGAGACTTGGTAAGATTTAAAATTACTTACCGAACTTTCCGATTGACTGATGGAAGTTACAATAGTCAAATAATTCAAGTATTAATGGCAGTTTATAATAGAAATAAGTCTCTACAAATCTACAAACTAACATTCCACAACTTTCCAAAAATCAAAGTAGAAGAATCTTAAGTAGTCAAAAGGTTGCTATAAGGTCACGGATAAAAAGGTGGCAGCAGATTCAGAAAAGTCATCGCAGCAGACTCTATACTAATATGAACACGGAACTTTAGTTTGTCAAGTTAACCAAAGCGTAGAAGCCCAAGCTTGATCTCAGCAGGTCAATGTAACTCTTTTTCAAAAGATGTTTGTGGTGTCAACACACATCATTCTTCATTTTATAGAAGCAAACCTTTTTCTTAAGTCAAGCATAATACTGAAGTTTTCTTTAATGATTCTAATCCAGATGAATAACACGGGAAGTTGGACTGTGTAAAAGACTGTTGCAACGAGTGCAAGTAACAAAATACGATAAAACTAATTTAAATTAACTCGGTAAACAAGTTTTCATTTTATGGTGGGCCCCCATTGACACTCACACGCTGCCATGGTCTACATTAGACACTCACGTGCTGCCACTGTTCACCTAGGTCAAGCCGGCTAAAAGTGTTTTACCCAGCCAAGCATATCCTAAATTTCTATACCAATGTTCATATACACACTCGTTCAGTTTTCTGTCAGTACAGAGCCTGTGAATGACAATTATACATATAAACTAAGCTTCACAGAAATTCTTATTTATAGCATATTTTAATTGCTGTAGTAATCAACTGATTCATTGGTATCTAAAATTGCAAACAATATTTAAACAAACTACATAAAGTAACACTGCTTCTCATTTGTCAATATATTATGACAGCCTCGTCTAGTCTCAGCATTGAGAGCGGAATTGAAGAGGAGGAGAAGGACCCGTTGAAAAGAACTGGCAGGCCATTTGGGGGGCTCATAACCGACATTCGGTGCAGGTACCCTAAATACTTGAGTGATATAAAGGATGGATTTAGTATGCAAGCACTGGCTGCACTCATCTTCATCTACTTTGCTGCAGTGTCACCTGCCATCACCTTTGGAGGTCTTCTAGGTAAGTCAAATGGGTGGTCTATTGCAGGCATTGTCACAGCTAGTACAGTATGAACTAGTTTAACTATCCGCTAGCAAACGTTTGTGTTTAAAATGAACTTATTGTTTATATATAAATATATAATATATATAAATATATATCATATAGTAACAGATACATAAATTATAAACAAATGGTATGAATATTATAAGATAAATATTATAAATATATAATATAGATATATATCAGTTAAGCATTTAAACTTTTCACGTAAACATCCAGCGATTGCCAGCGATGCGACATTTTAAGCATTTTTTACGGTATTTTACCATGTGATAGCATAAGGTTCATTAATGCAGATGAAAAGACAGACAGCTACATTGGAGCTAGCGAGCTTCTTCTGGCAACAACTATTGGTGGAGTTGTTTTCTCTCTCTTGGCTGGACAACCTCTACTTATTGTTGGGTTTACTGGACCTCTACTAGTCTTTGAAGAAGGAGTCTATACAGTGAGTTGACAGAAATTTATTCAAATTATACTCACTAAAAGTGTTTGAATTAGTCTGAATTCTTTTTTGAATTTGTTTTAACACCTGATTATATCAAGCTGCCACTAAAACCAGAGAGCTTGTAACCATTTATAAAACTGGCAACTATCATTACAACTTGATTAACATCTGCTGATGCTTGTTTCCTACTGTGCTCTAGCTGTTATATATCGAAAGAGACTTACATGCCAAACAGATATTTTCAGAACCTGTCTATTCAAACCACTAAATCTCTAAAGAGACTCATCCAACAAACTTGTATAGTTAGTATCTGTCTGTTCCAACTACTAGATCTCTAGAGGCTGGCCTAATCAAGCTGCTAATAAACTGTTGATATCTATTTGTATACTTGTCTGTAGATTTCGAACAGTTTGGGAATCGACTACTTGTCATGGCGGCTTTGGATAGGCGTCTGGATATGCATTATTGCGACGGTTCATGTGGCAGTCGAGGCATCCTTTCTAGTCAGATTTGTTTCTCGTTTCACACAAGAAATCTTCGCTTTCCTCATATCACTCATCTTCATTTATGAGACGTTTGCCAAGCTTGTCTATGTAAGTTGCTCAAGATGAGTCTTTTTGAACAGTCATGTTACATAAATGGTGTTTGATTAGTATTTCAGTAAAGGAATAGCTACTAGTATGTCAGTAAAGGAATAATGCAAGAAAGTGGTATGATAGTCATTGTGGCAAGCTACAACAGAACTTGTTACTAACAGCGCCAAAAGATTTTCAGTAAATTCTGTTCAAAGTATCATCATCTCTACAGGTATTCAAAGAGCATCCCATGTGTTGGAACTATGAAGACTGTCTAGAAAAAACTGGTCGCGAGTTTAGCTACTTACCCCATATTGGACCATACAATGATTCAACAGTTTCCCCGAATGGCACTGTCACGGTTCCCTCCATCATAGATATTGATCTTCTAGTCCAACCAAACACTGCTCTTCTCTCCATGACTCTTACTCTTGCAACTTTTGCTCTTGCTTACTACTTCAAAGGTCTCAGAAACGCCAAAATCCTCGGCAGAACTGTAAGTATCTGATATTCTATCACAACCTTAATAGCATGGTTACCAGCAATTCTGTAAATGTCCACTCTCAGCTTCGGAGATCAGCTAAACTTTTTAACATATAATCTTTCAGAAGGCAGTAAGCAGTTATTTGAAGTCAATTGTCAACCTTTGATGACCGAGTTTCGCACTTACGATTGCTGTCTCAAAGTTTATCAATAAAATACTTGATAAATGCTCATAAATATTCTTACAAGAATGTTCGTAGCTAGTTCTCTTTGTTGTCTCAAAATTTATCAATAAAATACTTGGTATCTGCGCATAAATTTTGCTTCAAGAATGTTTGTAACTAGATCTTGTAACAAGGAATTTTAATTTTGCAGCAAGTTTTTGTAATAAGAAGTTCTTTTCATACAACTGAATTTTGTAAAAAATGTCTTTGTTCACTCAGGTTCGACGAGCTCTTGGAGACTTTGGAGTACCTATAGCTCTCTTCATCATGGTCCTCCTTGACTACCTAATTGGAGATGATGTCTACACACAGAAACTTTCTGTGCCTTCAACTTTCAGTCCAACTTCTCCTGAAAAGAGAGGCTGGTTCATCAATCCAATGGGAGCAGAGAAGCCTCTTCCTGTTGGTCATATTTTTTCTGCAGCTATTCCAGCTCTTGTTGGTGCTATTCTCATTTTCCTGGAAACTCTCATAACAGGGTACGAATTTTACCGCATCCATAGCTCTCTAGTAAAATACTCCATTCAATAACCATGGTAATGTTGTTGCACCGCTGTATCATAGTAGAAACATGCAACATTTTACTAGCAACGTGACTGTATCATACTAGCAACATGACTGTATGATACTAGCAACATGACTGTATCATACTAGCAACATGACTGAATCATAGTAGCAACACAAATGTATCGTATTAGCAACATGACTGTATCGTATTAGCAACATGACTGTATCGTATTAGCAACATGACTGTATCATATTAGCAACATGACTGTATCGTATTAGCAACATGACTGTATCGTATTAGCAACATGACTGTATCGTATTAGCAACATGACTGTATCGTATTAGCAACATGACTGTATCGTATTAGCAACATGACTGTATCGTATTAGCAACATGTCTGTATCATGCTAGCAACATGACTGCTATCATACTAGCGACGTGGCTGTATCGTACTAGCAACATGATTGTACCGTATTAGCGGCATGTCTATATCGTACTAGCAACATGACTGTATCATATTTACAGAATGATTGTTAACAAAAAGGAGCACAAGTTGATCAAGGGAACTGGATTTCACCTCGACATTCTTCTTATGGGTGTCTTTGGACTTGTCAATGGATTCATGGCACTACCGTTTGTCACCTGCGCCACGGTTCGATCGGTTGCTCATACTTCAGCGCTGACTGTTATTTCTAAGAATAATGCTCCTGGAGAACAGCCAAAACTTGAAAAAGTCATTGAACAAAGAGTTACTAACTTTGGAGTGCACGTGCTCATTGGTAAGTTTTAATCCACAATGAGCGGAACAACCACAACTATCTGCATAAAACAACTCCTTACTGTTGAGTTTCCTTTAATAGGTATTTACTATTTTTATTGGTCTCGTTTAGGGGCATCTATGTTTCTTGGAATGGTTCTGAAATACATACCGATCGCCACACTTTTTGGTGTCTTCTTATACATGGGCGTAGCTTCTCTTGGTGGCATACAGCTTTATCAGAGGATCGTCCTTCTAATCACGCCAACTAAACATCACCCAATGGATGTCGGCTACATCAGATATGTACGTACACATTGTCTAGAATCTTTTTATTTTATCTTTCATTTCTCATTCTATAGAAACGGCACAATGTAAACAAATAAACACAATTGTTTTGTCTGTTGTAGGTGCGGCTGCTCAAGATGCATTTGTTTACCGGGGTTCAAATTCTCTGCGTTGCAGTTTTGTGGGCTGTAAAATCTTCCCCAGCTGCCCTCGCTTTCCCATTTGTACTCATCCTCCTCGTTCCTTTCAGAAGCTTTTTGCTGCCACGAATTTTTACAGAGCAGGAACTTAAAGAGGTTTGTATTTATGACACTGCAAATTATTTAGTGTGTAAGGGTTAAATTCTACCTTTGATATACGTATTTCTCAAAACTGAGAGTTTATTGTCATGAACTTGTACAGTTTTGTAATGTTATCGAACACTTTTTCCATAATTATTTTTGGTCCAGTAGATTTACTCTAACACAAGTTGCAACATGTGCCCAGGTTGAGCAAACGTTTACTTACGTGATCCCACCACCTTGCAAAGTTACGCTGTTTGTCTCACAAGCAATAGTATGCAGATTATAATAGAGCAATGGTGTTGAAATTCTAGCATAACGTGAAACTAACGTAGCATATGACTAACTTATTGTATGAGTAATGTAACATAAGGCTAACATAACGTATGACTAACATAACGCATGATTAACAGTACATATGACTAACATAATGTATGAACAGCAGTACGTATGACTAACGGAATGTATGACTCACGGAATGTATGACTAACATAAAATATGTCTAACCTAACGTATGATGAATTAGTACTACACCCTATCTTTAAAAGTGACTTTTAAGTTTTGCGCTTTAATTGTCACAACTAGCAAGTTAAAATAAAATTTACTGTGTGACTACTTAAACTATATTAGCTTATCAGAGTTTCAGCACAATAAAATCATGTCGCTGTATATAGATTTCATGTTTACAAAGTCTGCAAGTGGTTATTGATTTATTTAGAATATGCTTTCACATGTGGGCAGTATTAATATGAAGAAGGCAACCAATATAACTGAAGTGAAGACAGATATATTTAATGCGTGGAGTGTTTGTAACTAATAAACATGAATGGAAATAGCTGGTGCCTTTATCTTTTATGTTTTCTGTTTTAAATATTTTTGTTTGTACTCATTTTTGTGTTGTGATTTAGCAAGCCATAATTTTTATAATTCATTGTGAGTTTTTCGTGCTTTAATTCTTCAGCAACTTTCCATACAGGCAAATTCATAAGGATTTTAAAACCATAGTCATTTGGGAATTTGATAAAAATACAATTCTAGCAATCTTTATGAAAAAAATTGAGAATTTCTAATTTTAGGCTGGGCTTTTTTAGACGTTTGGGAAAGAAATAATTTCGTAAATTTAGCAATATTTCTAATAACATTTTTAAAATATGTTTTTGTGCTGAGATTTTTTGACTGTATAAAAAGCGAAAGCTTAGTTTTTGGCTCCTTAAGAATTGGTGGCATTTTAGCTGGACAAAGCCGACTCCAGTTCAATCAACGCGCGGGATAAAGCAGGAGAAGAAGATGAGCCAGATTTCTATGAGCAGGCGTATATGGCTAGCTAAAAGACTCCTTCTACATGTATCTATTCCATTATTTTTGTGCTTTACATATTATTCGCTGAGCCTGCAATCATCTTTCACGCTATGCGTGGAATATTCAGACATCTAGGGACGACGATTCCCAGTTTTGTTTGTGTCAGTTTTTAGACACATGGCTTGATTTACTATTCAATACACAGGAAGTTACTTTTATTATTTTGTCGTATATCATATTACACACTGCAATATTTTAAATAACCTTGGCTAAATTTTTATACCCATTTTGTAATTTTACTAATAAATGCAATTTCATGCATGTATCCGTAATATTTTTTTTTACCAATGTTTGTATGATACTGGGTTATGCATTTTGATCATAGTGGTTTACTTTCTGCATTTATAACTAACAATTTTTATTATTCAACTTTTTTATTATAGTTATGATTGATATATTTGAACAATTTGTATATTTTATCAACAGGCTGTATATATTATACAAAAATATCATCTCTATGGAATACTAAATATGAACTACTTTACAAAAAAGAAACTGTTTTTCTACCAACCTACAATTTTTTGCACAAGAAAACAACAAATTAAATGTAAATCAGAAGGTTTAGTACTCAAGACCATGCAGGTCTTACGAAGCAGAGGGCTGATGCAAATGCAGCTAGCATCTGTACTAGCAATCAGGAATTTCAAAGCATGTCAGCTACCAGTGTTTCATTAGTAAAATTACCAATGCTAAAATATTATTAGTTATTAATAATGTCATGTAATAGTTGGAATATTCAAACCAATAATATTCTATATTGAGTAGAAACTGCCTTCAAACTGTTTTATTTTGATTTGAGTTTGTGCTTCAAACCGTTTTTGAGCTCTCATGTTTTACAAGAAGAAATATTATCAACAATATATTTCTTGCAACTAGACAAAGAAGCATATGCTAAGGTATGAGTTTAAAAGTTTGTTCATAATGTTTCCCTAACAGTTTATTCAGTTATGGTAAAGGCATCTAGGGCTACAGTAGTTATTAAAAAGTTGATATTCGTTATCGCAATTTGAACTGTTTAAAATGAATTTAGCATATTGTTGCATTATACTACTTACTAAATTATTCTATTATAACATCCCACAATATAAATGACTTTGCAAGTTTTTTTAGTTACCGGTATTCATGATGTAAATATGAAATATCGAAGGAATATTGTTGCAATACTCTTTAGATACAAATACAAGCCGAAAGCAAAATTAAAAACACTGAAAAAAGGGAAAAAGGGAAGAAGGGGAAGAGAGAGGAAAGAAAGGAGGAAGGGAAAATTTTTGCTGGTATACTGTTTAAAATAAAGAGTTCCCACGTATTTTGCCTCCTGCGTGAGGCTTTCAGTGGGAAAAACCCGATCCGATCCGGTAAGCCCGTTAGTAGTTTGCGGATATACAAGTTGTCATTCCTTATCTGATTTTCATGGACGTACATCAAAACATCCGATTAAGATTGCTTTGTGTAGCTCATAATCTAATATTTTTAATTTATGTTTCAAAATCGTATTTGAAGCTACGACAGTTTCAAGACGCTGAGGCTGAAAATATCTCGCAGGAGTTTCCAAGAGGGGCTTTTGCACAATCGATGTCCCCGTTCATCAGGAGTTGTATTCAAGGACAATTTGTACTAATTGAATAGTACGCTGGTCAGTTGTTGTTGCAGGTATATGCATAAAAAGTTATGGTACCATGGATGCTCATGACTTATTCTCAAGTTGCAGGGTTGGAGATCTGGAAAAAGTTCAGTAAGTTTCCCACCTCGTATGATCATCGGGATCGGGCAATATTAATGAGTGATAGCTACAGTCCAGAAATGCTTTGTTGCACTATTGTGCAAGTATTATATTTGATCATATGATCATGACGTAAATAAAAAGTCAAATATTAAATGAGTATTTGCAGAATTGGATTTCGTGTACGAACCATTTTATCATTCACTTTGGCGTATTTTGTTGAGTTTTATGGCGCTTTAAAGTTTACAGGCGTTTACATGGCACCTGATGCGTCTTACAGTGCCCTGCATTGCGTGTTCGCAACTCGAGTTGCTGTTCAAAGAACTCGGCCTGGGTTTTTGATAAACTCGAGTTGTGTCACGCAAAACTAACCCGAGTTTGTAAAAAAAGCAAAATGAGTAATTGGAGTGTCTCATTTACAGACTTGCATTTGTGCAAGTTATATAAAATTTAATAATTGATTAATAATAATTATAATTTAAATATTCATGTATGTCTAAATTTTATATACTGGCGATAGAATATGATATAGAATATGTATTGGCGATTGTATTGATAAAGTATAAACCTCAAAAATTGCCAATCTAATACTCCTACAATCTTTATTTTCAAGTATCATTCTGTAAACTTTGTACCATTATAATACTGTAAAAGTCTGTACAGGAACAATTACACTGTAGATTGTATTTATACCCTCTCGAAAGTTAACCTTCCATCTTGGCCCGCAAAAAGGGGTATTTTTTTGTTTTTGTATTATTTTTAATTATTAAAGAGTTCGTCATCATCATATATTGGCGATATTTGCACATATTTATTTATATCAATATAAAGAGACAAAACAATTGTAGAATGTAAAAAGCGAACTAAAAACAATCTATGTGTGTGAGGGCCGGGCCACTTCTTTTTCAAATGAGAAAAAAAGTTATCTCTCTAGAACCTGACAAGAAACTGAATGAACACCGAAAATGAACTAACATAGAAATTATGTCAACGAAGTTTAATGATGCACCAAAAAATTCCATATAAAAAATATAGCTAGAGAAAATGAAATGATGAGATGTTCTCAAGCCGAGTTTTTGAACTCGAGTTGCTGTTGAAAGAACTCGGCTTGGGTTTTGATGAATTCGAGTTGTGTAACTCGAGTTGTACAACTCGAGTTATATTTACAAACTCGAGTTGGTAAATATAACTCGAGTTGTACAACTCGAGTTGCAAACTCGGGGCACTATAATTCGCCATTAGCTCTGATTTTACAGTACATACATAGTTTAATTTCTATTAGCTAACGGGTGCCTATTGATGTACCATTGTTAATATAACCAGATCTATGGTTATGCTACCGTAATACCAATATATTGCACCTTACTTTTACAAACTCGGGTTGTGTGTTCAGAAATCGAGTTGTGCAACTCGAGTTGTACAGCTCGAGTTGTGAACAAGCAACGCGAGGCACTGTAAGGCGCCATAGAGTTTGGAAGACAATTATACATAAAAATTTAAATAATATTTACAATAAAGCAATGTAACATTATAGGAGAGCAAATACAATAAACAGAAATCATTAAAATGTCAGAGGAATAACCCTGAAATGAATAGCAAACATACAATGACATGTAACATATTTGTTGTACTAATGTAATTATTCTTGGCCGTTAATCATACATAACGTATGACTAACGGTCAAGCATAATTAGGTCAAGCATAATTAGGTCAAGCATAAGCAAAGGCTACCTTGATTAATTAATTAAAAATTAATTATCTTGAAAAAGGTAGCTAACAAATAGCACAATATGTTAGATTGAATTTGCAATATAATACTTGATATTCGTGTTTTACATATTTATGCACTTGATGTGGCTTCTAATAGATAAAACATCATTTTCATTCTTTTAGCCTTGCAGTTTAAAAGTTTAACCACATTTCAAATTTTTTTCGACAAATATTGATAGCTAGCAAAAAAATATGTTTTTTGTATTTCTGACACTATCTTTTAACTAACAAGTTTACAACATTGTTTTCCAAGCTTAAATAAAAAGTGATATGGTAGATTTGATCTGCTTGGAACATTTATATCGTCATCCCTGTAACCAATTCTTGCTGCTATTGTGAGACTTGTTGAACAGGATGGCTTTGTTGTGGTCAGTAGATCAAGATAAACAAGTAAACAGTTGTAATATAAAGGCCATGTTCATTTTCAGTAACATTTTTTTCAAACTCAAAACTGGGGAAGCTATGGGCTGCTTGAAAACCTTTTAAAATACTCATATTATATTTTTTGAGCTAGCATCATTTCCCAATGAATTACATTAGATAGAACCTCCTACAGTTAATATAAGTTAATAAGTATCGAGAACATTCACGTTATAGGAATGTTACGCTATACAAACTGTAAAATACATATAAATTGCCTAAATATATATATATTTTTTCTTATTTCAAAAGCCAAAGGGCAATATATATATATATATATATATATATATATATATGTATATATATATATATATATATATATATATATATATATAAATTACCCTTTGGCTTTTGAAATAGGAAAAAGTAGACCTAACTTTTCAATTTAATGATTTCACAGTAACTGGTGTATTATTGGTTTGTGTCAGACTTCTTTTTTTATCATTTTCATTTAGTTTAGGGTCCAAGATTACAGCAATTTTACGTAAAAATAAAGGGAGTGTACACCTTCAATTTCAATTTAAATAATTCTCCAATAAATTTAAATTATATTTTGTTTGTCATTTTTATCTATAAAGCTGGGTCGGTACTGCAAAGAAATGAATAAAAAATGTTGTACATGTATGTCTAAAATAAAGTACAATGTACATGTATAACTTATGACATGAATTGTTATTGTTTGATCTGAAAACCTAAAGCTAATGTTATCGTGGGACATCTTGCTGTTAATTATGTCACTGTATTTATACTCGTTTTATAAGTGACATCTAAAACAGCAACTTTTCAAATAGATTTTTAGGCTAATTCAAAAACCCAAACCTGGCAATTCTGCAGAAGAAGATTATTTTAATACCACAAGAGTAACTTGTAAATAACTATGGGTCGTCACGAGTGCAAATTGTACAGTCAAACCTCAACAGGCAGTTTGGTACGGTCAAACCTTGACAAGCATAGACTTTAATTCATTTTGATCTTTACATTGTATGTTAAAACTGTCCCAAGTTGAAGCACATATTGTCATAAAAGTATGTTGTACTTCGGTAAAAAAACGATGGTACATACATAAAATGGTTACAAGTAGTATTAAAAATAATATATATGCCCAATAAACTATGCAAAATGATCAAAAAAATTATAGTTGTATTATATAAAAAACTAACAGATGTTAGTTAAAATGTTATTACAATATTTGACCAAGGCAAATAATATTTTAGGTCATATATTTCATTCAAAGGTCAAATATAGGTCATATCTATTTAGGTCATATGTTTTTCTATATTGAAACTATGCGTTAATCTGCCTAGATTATATGAGATGAAATCTCTGATCACACTTACGTCCTCTTACCAAGAGTGGCTGTTTGCTACAACCTTGGTATGACCTTGTTTCATTTCTACTTCTTTAGATATCTGGTGGAGGCCAGAGATGTTGAGCTTAACATGAGAGATAAATGGGATACAACTCCACTGTAAGTAATCTGATAGCCTGTGTACTTAGTAATACTTTTCTGACCGTAATCGATGTATTGTGGGCAACCTTTGCGATGTGGCTTCTCGGAGTTTCCAAACTCATGGATTACGGTGAAATATATATTGGGAATTGTATTTATACATGTGGCTATCTAATTATATCATTATTATATTTCATCTTTATATCTAATTATATCATTATACAAAGTCATCACTGTTTCTCCATTTTAGATACTACGCTTGTTTGTGTGGACACGAAGCTCTGGTCAAGTATTTGCTGGAAAATGGTTAGTTGAAAAAGCCCATTAGAGTAAATGCTTGCTAGTTCAAGTCAGAAAATATGGAATAAGATATATTAAATTATATGAGCTAACTCTATTGCTAGAGTGTATGGGGTAACTTTATTGCTAGAGTATATGGGGTAACTTTATTGTTAGAGTATATGGGGTAACTCTATGCTAGAGTATATGAGCTAACTCTATTGCTAGAGTGTATGGAGTAACTCTATCGCTAGAGTATATGGTGTAAAGAAATGTTCACAGTTAGATGCTGTTTTATGTACAGATCAGGAGCAAATACAGTAGAACTTTGTGCAATTTGTAAGCAAACTCTTACGCTTTGAGTAACTCCGAATACATTCCAACTTCGACTTGGGATCATATAACTACATATAACTTTGTCTATATACGACTTTGTCGACGTATGATTATGTCTACATAAGATTTTGTGTACATATGACTTTGTTTAAATACAAATTTGTCTATATACCACTTTGTATACGTACAACTTTGACTACATATAACATTGTCTGTATTTGACTTTGCCTACAAATATGTGTTGATATAATTATGGAAATATATTGTAATTGTGATATACATTTATATAATATATATTGTTTGCGTGTCTGTTGTCGTTTGTATATTCAGTTTATAGCGATTTGTTAAAATATCGCAAGCTTGCAGTTCAGTGCGGCATGAGAGATCATGACAGTAATGATCAGAAGCACAACTATTCCAACATATGGCAATGTGGTTGCATGGTTTAGTAGTAGTGAGTTTGACTTCACATCCGTGCATCCTAGTGTATGGCTTCAATTCCTGTGAGGTGCAATCTTTTTTTTTAACGCATGTAGCTGGCTTCAGACATACACGGCTCTTAATATACTAAAGATTAAAACATTAGCTCCAGTTACTAGCTTAAGTTACTCAAATTCATTGGGTAAAGAAATTTAGCCGTTGTCAATTATATAACCTGCCACTGTCTACAAGCTATTTTAAATCTTGAGTGAATGGGTAGCGTAAGTAAGAACTGTTTTTCAACAACCTGTTTTGGCTGTTTCGAGCTTTCGAATATTTGAATTATGTACTGGCTGGACACACACAGAAATAAACAAACACCTTCATTTACATACAAGTTAAAATGATAAATATTGTTTATGCGGATTAAAGATAAATGTTTTGTGCAAAACATTTCTTATTACCATGCAATGCCGGGCATTCATCTAGTACATGTACGTGTATAGTCACTATGTATAGTCACTACGTATAGTCACTATATTGGGTGTTCTGTACAGGAGCCAAGTGTGTGGCAAATACATTCGATGGGGAACGATGTCTGTATGCAGCTCTGAATGATAGAATAAAGAAGCTACTAAAGAACTATAAGATGATTACTTCAGCGACGATGAGGAGGGATTTATACGATGAGTTCTTGCGAAGGTCTGATTGTCTTTATATCTACAATATCCACAGCGCACTAGCTGTGTTTGTCTTAATATCTACAGCTCACTAGCTGGGCTTTAGTTGCCCTATATGTGTTCTAATCTCATTATCACATTTATGTACGATAAACCATCGCATGTCTGCGATTTCAAGTTAGCACATTTGAGAATTCGCAAACATTTTGCACAAAGTTTTCTTATTAATGTTAAAACTCATTAGTTCATCAGGAAACTGCTGGACTTGATGCTCCAACATTCTAACTTCTGTTGTCATATGCACTGTTGCTGCATGCTATTACCAGGGTATATGCAACTTGCAGTCTGAAATGGTTATAGAAATATTAATGTATATAACAAAGCATTGTGCAGTCACAATCAAACCACGATTAAAGGGCATTACAATGCATGATCGAACAAATTCAGTTTCGTAATAGTTGGCCGCTTTGTGACATGCTCTACTATTTCTGTAGTCTATCTGCACTGCAAACTGCAAATAACCCAGCAGTAGCTCACGGCTGCCAAGGATGAGACAACTTCAACTTTTGGAGTAACTGGTTTTATCAGCTTTTTGGTTGAAAGCCTATGTCCACACCGACAAAATGTGTTGGTAATTGCTGTTGCTATGTGTTGAATGCCGAACATTGAAAATTAGACTGACTAATGAGAACTGGCCTCAGTTGTGTAAAGAGCGTGCTTTCCTTGCTGGGTTTTACAGTATTTAAATATTGTCAGAATACTTAAGTATTGTAACGTGGATCATTGTTGATTTGTGATAGCAATAGCTTTTGTGCAGCTGTTTGCATTGTTCTATTTTCCTTAAAAATATTGCAAGTTAACTATGAAAACAGTCAAAGTACAAAAATCTTTTTTCTTGACATAAATTTAACTATGGAAAAAGGAATTAACATAATTGTATAATTACTGAACAAATTATCTGGAATGTTTTATAAACAATTTCAATTTATACTAGTGACTCCACATATACGGTACTAGTGACTCCACATATACGGTACTAGTGAGTCCACATATACGGTACTATTGACTCCACATATACGGTACTAGTGACTCCACATATACGGTACTAGTGACTCCACATATACGGTACTAGTGAGTCCACATATACGATACTAGTGACTCCACATATACGGTACTAGTGACTCCACATATACGGTACTAGTGACTCCACATATACGGTACTAGTGACTCCACATATACGGTACTAGTGACTCCACATATACGGTACTAGTGACTCCACATATATGGTACTAGTGAGTCCACATATACGGTACTAGTGACTCCACATATACGGTACTAGTGACTCCACATATACGGTACTAGTAACTCCACATATACGGTACTAGTGACTCCACATATATATTTATATATATATATATATATATAGATATATATAAATAGTGGTTTGTTTGATGTCCTGTTGTCATCATCAGTCGAAAGCCAACCTTTGATGCAACTAGCCTGTGTTGGACGCAATTAAAATTGAATCTGAGATTGTAATAATGAACTATTTCAGCCAATCCCAGACTCATCAGTTCCATCTCTAATGAGATTATTCGTTTTAAAAGGATGCGTTGCCAATGATGCGTAGCTAAACAAATGACACATTTCACTATTGTGTCTAGCCAGAACTCAAATGATGAGTTGTACACAGTGTGTTAAGGAAGGTTGAGATAACAATCTTTGATCTAATTCGTTCAGATTTGTTTGCATATTATAAAATCAGTAGCTGCAGATTCTCCTATTAGCTGCAATAAAAATGTGAAAACACTAGGGTTTTTATCATTCTTTTGCTATATATCTTATAGGAAATATTATTTAGGCAGAAGTATTCATAATATGCAAACATGGCCATCAGAGGTAAACTAAATCCGTGTTGGTTTTAATCAAAATGTGAATTAAGTTTGTAGAATTTTCGCCTCACATCACCTTTAACATCAGCGATATTTACATGTCTCAGGTTACGGAATGACTCTGTCTACTCTGATGCAATATTCCAAGTGGGAGTAGAGAAGTTTGAAGTGCACAAATGCATTTTAGCATGTCGCTGTCCGCAGCTGCATGAGAGATTGCAAAAAAGACTTGAAGAACGAAAGGTGGTCAACGTGAAGAGCCCACAGGTGAGTAAGTATGCTATTTTCTCAATTTCTTTTTTGTTAGTCAATTTAGCCTTAGGCCTACTAGTTGTAACTGGAGTTCAAAGAGCTAGCCTGAGTTTTTAAAGTTGAAGCTTATAGTTGGAGGTCGCAGCTACAGTCCGATAGCAGATCTAATTGTATAGCCTTTGAGAGATTATTCTGTGAAGCATGTAAGTCTGATTTTTAGATTGATTTTTGAAACTGTTTTTCATAATTCTGTTTCAACTTTAATTCCAAACTAAGACCCTTGCAGTCCGCTGCACTGTGAGAGATCATCAGCTGTAATAACTATGTGCACAATTATTCTAAATAAGGAAATTTATTATAATAATTTATTTTATTTATTATTATAAATATGTGCTTGATTGGCTCAGGTGATGACTTTTGGTCAATTTAGTCAACGGTAGCAAGTTTAAATCTCGTTGAAGGCAATTATTTTCCTAATCACTCAAATGGCTTCAGACAAGCAGATGGGCAGACACAGCCCTTATTATAATAAAGATTTTGGCATCTCGCTGCTAAAAATTTCTCTTACTCTGTATATTTTTGATTAGTTGTCATTTGAAATTGTCATTTTCACTTTTGATGAAAATGATACTTTGTTATGGAATTACTCAAATTAGATAAAATAAAAATGTTGTCAGTTTGACTCACTGTGGATCTTAAAATCTTCAAATGTTTTTAAAGTGGATTGTCAGCATTGTAATGTGGCCATGTGGAAATTAAACAAGAGACTGTTAACCTAGGAACTGAGTTAGTTTTAGGTCTATTTCATTTGGTGATCTCACCTTATCTTTCACTCATCATAAAAAGAAATGGAGTGCTGTGATAGCCAACAGAAGCTGGCATTTTTTGAATTTTTGTTGGCGGTTAGCGCATGTTTCCATTTAATTATTTACTATAATAAGAGCCGTGTCTATCTGTCCGAAGTCACGATAAGAGTGTCAGGAATAAGGCTTGCATCCCCTTGAAATCTAACCCAGATATTCTGATTCCCAGCCAAGCCCGCTGTTACTCAAGCATCTTGCTGCAGCTCAGAATAATTGTGCGCAGACTTATTACACATGATGATCTTTCACAGCACACAGGACTGTCAGTGTACCAGTATGCATAATTATATAGATAGTATAGTTGAAATTTGTTTCAAGCAGATATATGTCTGCTCTCATCAAGTTATAACTTCAGAAAGAAGTTATGTGAATTATACTACAGTGGATTCTACAATTTGTTCCAGTGTTGGCATCGTAGGGTGAGGATTTCATATAGAAACCCATAGCCAATATCTAAAGCAAACACTTCCTCATAAAAATCATCACAATTTTATTCGTACTATACATATTAGAAATGGGTTACAAAATAGTATGTTAACCTTAGTAACTATAGTTACCTACAGTAACTTTTGTGTATTTAGTGGGTATGATTTGTAATAAAATGTACTGTGTTCAGTGCATACCGTAGGGAGTTCTTACTTTTGAGACAGCCATATAACATAAACGTTGAGTTTAACTTAAATGAATTTAGCTTACTAAACACATATTTAAAGCTAAGTTTTAGTACGTATTTTTAACTATTTTACTGAACTTCATTTTCATCACTAAGATTTTATCACCTTTTCTGTTTCCAGTTTCGTTTTTGCAATAACGAATAATGCCTAACTGAGTGAGACTGAGTATTGTATTTCTTTCGGTCGCTGTTAGAGGGATTTCAGCGAATAGTATATCGGCATAATTGTTGTTCCGACATAATCTGTCCACTTACTGCCATATTTGAATTTCAAGAAAAATTTTTCATGATTTTGTATGGCGAAAAATATTTCGTATGGAGAGGGTGAAAAATCAGCATATTCCACATCGTAGGGTAAAAAAATCACGTAACAGGATCATCGGAGCCTGATGGCGCTGTATACTGCACTGTATACTATAATTAACTCTGCACATTGTGTGTTCAGTGCTTCTTCTTTAGTATCCTTAACTAGTGGTTAGTTGACTAGGGACTAGTGTTTCTAATGATAATATATATATATATATATATATATATATATATATATATATATATATATATATATATATATATATATATACATATGTGACTGCCTTTTCCTTGACTGCTACTATATAATAAAATATTCACTGTCACATGTGGCAGATCATGTCACACGTAGAACATATCCTATGGATTTTATCTTTCTATCACTGTCTTGAGGTCCTGAATCTCTACGGCGGTCATTGGCTTTATAAGTAACATAATATATGCTGCCATTCTGATGCCCTTAAATAGTATTGAACTTTGCTGTCATTGAATTGAATTGCTTTGATTGTGACTTGGTTGTTACCGATTATGCCGATGTGACTGACCCCAATGCCAATATGCAGTGTAGGAATGGTGGATGGGGTGTGCGACTCCAAAATAGTTAAGTTTCATATGGTCAGACTTGCTATCATGGAAAACATTTAATAAACTAGCATAGTTCTGTAGTAAATATGCAGGCAATTAGTAGTGTAGCTGCTACTGTAGCACAGTAAAGTTATCTGATTGGTTGTCATAACTAAACAATATTCTTATTGGCCAACATTATAATCAACCTGCAATTTTATTGGTCATCTCTTATGACCAGAAGTTGCTGTACGGTTTTTTAATATGATGTTGTATTATTTTTTCTACTACACTTATCGCCTTTGTCAGATGAAGCATCTAGCATATTAATGTAGTTATGACTTGCTTACTCTCGGCAGCATCAATTATAGTGCTGCCGAAGGAACCAAAACGTTTACCCTGGTTTTGAGCTGATAGTCTGTTAGCAAAAGAATTATGAATTTGTATAACATTGGCAATGCTTGTGTATAGGTAATTATTTTGCTATGGTTTACAGGTCGATCCAAAGTCGTTCACACTTTTGCTTGACTTCGTTTACCAAGGTCATATGCAGGTTGCCCAGGAGAATATTCCCACTATGCTGTTGTTAGCAGAGCACTGTGGTCTCTCGCAACTTCAGGCATTGCTGGAAAAGAAGCTCAAAGAGAAGAATTCATTTGGTAGGCCTTTGTTTGTCACTTGTCACATTTCATCGCTTTATTCTATCTATAAGTCTCAAGGTTGGTTGTTCGTCTGTCTGTTCGTCTGTCCAGCTATAACGATTTCAATCTAGCAATGAAAAATTGGTATCGCAGAAGATTTGATCGCGAAACCTCCCATTCACAAGGCAGCAAGGTAACTCATTAAGCTGCACGAGATGCAATGGACTCACTGGGCGATACGAGTCATTACCTGGATTAAAATTCACATAGTGACTCAGTGTTACGCGCAACGTCACTAAGGCTTGCTCTCACAGCTCTTGGAAAGTTTAGCAATATGGACCCTGGCTTTCTTAAATTAGCCAATGACAACTACATTACCTACTACTGTTTATAAACTGTTTTAATACCCGTGACTGGACAACTGGAGGTTCCGAGATCAAATCTTCTGCGATACAGATTTTTCATTCCAAGATTTTAATAGCTATAGCTGGACATATCGAAGAGTACAAGATTTTGAGATCTATAGCCGGACAATCAATCCTACAAATCTACATACGACAAACTTTGAGAAATATATATATACTAGCTGTGCCACCCGGCGTTGCCCGTGTAATAGAAGAGTATTTGGACAGAAAATTAATTTGTATTTAACATATAACAACATTTGCCATTCTAACTTTCAAACTACATATCGTGGGAAAAGTTTTTTGTCTTATAAACAATGAGAAGTAGTGAGAGTTTGCTATTAGGGCCATTAGGCAGTTTAATAATGTGAGCGAACAGCTTCTCGTGACGTTATGCTATGTCCCCCCCCCCCCCCCCCCGTCATACGCAAAGCAGTTAGGTGTAGCTCTGATATAATGCCTTATATTGGTTGGCCAGCAACTTCGACTTCCATAGTCCAGTGGGCTAGATGTAA
The DNA here is from genome assembly GCF_963576615.1 of Watersipora subatra. Classification (NCBI taxonomy): domain Eukaryota; kingdom Metazoa; phylum Bryozoa; class Gymnolaemata; order Cheilostomatida; family Watersiporidae; genus Watersipora; species Watersipora subatra. The sequence goes on along the minus strand of NC_088709.1, from coordinate 41,397,994 downwards.
GACCTGTGAACGGCTTGGTGCGAGATCGAATCCTCGTCGGTACGTAATATATATATATCGAGATTTTAAGTTCTATAGCCGGATTTCCGACGAATACACGAACACACGGACTTTGAGAAATATATATATAGATATATACATGTAGAAGAAGAAGATAGACATACAAGGTGGTAAACAAGTAGCATAGCCTCCTTCCCTAAGTTACTAGAGTTACATTTTTATTAAATTCGATGGCTTTAGTGTGGGTTTTGCAGAGAGCAGCAAACCAGGAGTTCACATAGAGGTTCTCTCCATTGAAAATGATGACTGTAGGAAAAAGCTGGTGGCCGATCTGTCTAAACTGGCGGACCATGCTGTTCCAAGTGAGATTGAGGTAATAAAAACCTTTCTTATCATATCTTACTTTTGTCAACTCATCCGAATGTTGCCTGTAATTTTCCCTGTGAATGGAGAGCTGTACTAATAATGTCTGTCAACTTATTTTTATTATCGGCAATGAAGCGGCTCTATGGAATTATAGAAAATGGAATGACCAATAGTATGCTATCAACTGAGTGTTCAGTTAGCGCAGAAAGGTTGCATAATTCTCAATTATCACCGGCACAAACAATTAAAGTTATGAGAAAATTTATTAAATCATTCACTAATCCTAAAAAACAAGCTTTTATTTGTGTGCCATGTTTTATGTGAGATAGCAGATTGGCATTCCTGATGCTTTGGAGTTGTCTTCTCCCTTGTGAACTTTTTTACATTCATACCTCGACATACGAGCTTAAAGCGTTCCAAAACCAAGCTCATCAATTATATTGCATCTCAAGTCTATTTTTCGTATACAAAATAGCTAAATATAGAATAATCAATTTCTACCTTCAGAAGAAAATTACTTAAAAACATGGTATTATAAGGGAAAATGTGGTTTTATTTGTTCCAGTTTTCAACGTACGTTCATAAAGTAGCAAATGCATATGCAGTGGTTATGGTCTGCCTGTAAAAAAGTGTACCATCATCATGTACAGTACTGTACGAAGTTCTTACCTTTGAGACAGTGTCTAGTAGCTAATGGATGTGTGAGAAAGACATGACGGCAAAATGTTCGGTATGTTACACTTTTGTAACGCTGCGTACTAAACTAGCATAAACTTTAAGTTTAACTTAAATGAACTTATCTTATCATATACGTTTTTAAAAGTTAGTGTTAATTCTGCGTTATATTAAACTTAACTGTTTTGTGCTGTCATTTTCAGTTTCTTACTTTTTTTTGCCTCGCTTTCACCTTCGCTTTTAACCAGCATTTTTAAAACTGTTATAAACTGTTTCGATGAAGATTATCTAGAAGTGCTGTTCTCGTAAGCGGCCTTCTGTTTATTTGACCACCCGAATTGAGAATCACCTCGTACGCTCGTATCTCAAAATTGTCTCGAAACTCAAATAAATGATTTGCTCTTTATCTCAAATTTTTTGTATGTTAGGTATGACTCGCGTGTCAAGGTATGACTGAAGCTCTATTAAAATAAGCCATGAATACTGGCAAAGCAAGCTTTCATCAAAAAAAGACTTAGTCGATGTTAGTATAATAAGTGTTCATATAATTGGCTTTGAGTTATGACCCAAGTGTGTTGTTGAATGCAAGAAATAATTAATCTGCTAATATCGTCCATTTTTCTGCAGACGATAGCTAACATCGTTCATTTGCTGCTAGCCAGGCTCTAACAAAGATGTTATGCTCGAAGAATAATAGTTAGACTCTATTCTATTCCATGATTTTATGTTACTGCCACAATAAATGTGGCAGTGTTCATTAACATGAGAAGGCAACTCCTTGTTTTCATCTATGACGTTTTGCAGCCTCTGATGCAGATGCCCTTTTGTCCATCTCGTAAACTGATTTACTGTGATCTCTGCATCATGGTTAATGATTTCAAGTGAGTCAAATTTTTTCTGCTTTGTATTGTTATTATTTGGTATGCTATGATAGCACAACTAGCTGATTGCCTGGTGTTGAACAGGTGATAGAATAATTACCTGATGAATTTGAGTAATTTACCTGGAAAGCTAGATCTTTACTAAAGTCTTTACTAAAACAATACTTGCATTTTGGGCCAGCTTGACAATCGTTACTCATAACAGTCAACAGTGCTTATTATTAACCCCGAGTAAGTGCTTTACCAATAAAATTACTATATGCCCAATGAATCAATTGTGTTGATTCATAGCTCAATGGCTAAGTTTGCCGCCTCTATATCTGGAGAGTCCCGAGATCAAATCTAGTCCCATGCGGATTTTCCATTGCTAGATTTTAAACGCTAGAATTGGAATTAACAAAAAGGGTGCAATAAAAAGACGAAAACTGAGATTTACATATTTATTTCATATTAATATGTAAATAACAATATTTAATATTAATTGATTATATCACAATATATAATATATAGATTATTGTGATACTGCTCTCTCTAATTACTGTTCTTCGTCTTTATGAACAAGTGGGAATAAGAGGAAGTGTGCAGTTTTCAGACAGCACAAGACGTCGCTGCATTTGACTGTCTATCCACAGGTATTATTTGAAATAACCCTTTCGTGGGCAGAGCGAAATTTTTGTCGCTATAGTAATATATTTCTTTTATTGCGGCTTTTGGTTTGCTAAAAGCCGTTTTTTGTTTACTTTTCTGATCGATAGCAAGCTCCGATATATTGGCTTCAGTTAGCCTCTAAAAAATTTTTTCTATTTGCACAAAACAATTGTTTTTAGCAGCAATAAATATTGCGAAAAAAATTAGTAAATCGTTCTAAATAATTTTTAATTATTTATTTCTTTTTGGTTCTGTTTTAGCCGTTATTTACTGGAAGCTTCGTTAGTTCTAATTTAGTTTATCGTCATGACGACTTCTAAGAGAACTCTCAGTGATTATTCTAATACAGCAAGTACTAGTACCGGAGTTACTAAGAGAATCACAGCTGACTGTGACTTTTTAGATTTAGTAGTTAAAAATGACAATGAATCAGGTTCAAGCTGTGATTGTAATTATTTTACATCTGGAAGTGATATTGATGAAGAAGCTGGTAGCAGTAATGATGATTTGATGCCAGTGCCTGGAAGAATATTACCAATATGAAGAGAGATAAATCTCCTACCATTCATCAGTTTGTAGTAGTGACAGGTCCAGTATTTACTTCAGTAGATGCTGTGTGATTGGTACAAAAAGACAAGAATAAGCACATGGTGCAAAGACTGTAATGTAGGCCTTTGTAAAGGAGAATACTTTTGGATATATTATACAGAAATCATGCTTATTAAAGCGAACACTTGTATCATAAAAAGATATACAATATATATATTTATCTTGGTAGATCTACATTTATAAATATTTTTGTTATACATTTTTATTCATTTATAATATATACATATATGTACATCTGGACATATAAATGTATACATATGCATGTTTATACATAGATATATGCACACAATAACATACAAAAGAGTGTATAAACCTTTTAAAAGAAATTGATTTTTCGGAAAATTAATTTGCCCAGGGGAGTCTGATATAGTCCTGAAAATTCGCCCGCGAAAAGGGCGATGAATAAGTTGATGAATAAGCTGTTTGACTTGGGGGTGTTTAGGATGCTTAGTTGGCATAAACAACATAATAATTATAGATATAATTATTGTTAATATAATACAGTATTTGTTTGTTAATGGCATTAGTTTAATACGACTACATCAAGGCTTTTTGTAACTCATATATTTCATAAACTTTATGGTAAACTTTATGGATACTTCATATTTCTATTAGCTAGTACTCATACCGGTAGGATTTAGTAAGTCAGCGTGCTGCCAGCATTGATGACTCATGCTGCACCTTCTTACAGGTTTATGTGTCACAAGGCATTCTTCTGCCTTCGAAGCGACTACTTCAAAGCTTTGCTCAGAGATCATTTTGATGAGAATGTAGGAGGGCAAGTTGAGTGTATCAACCTACAGGATATTAACGTGGATGTATTCAAATGCATTCTTTACTATATATACACCGACAACTGTCAGGTTGGTCTAACATTTTGAGAATATGTTAGTCATCTTGGCATTTTTACATCCACAATGTTTCAGATCATGATAAATTCATGTAGTCCATGATAGAAATTTACTTCGCTTATGGGCATTGAGTTAGCAGCAGGTACCGAAAAATTGAGATTGAGAATTATTGGTCTGTGTGGTGAACAAAACACTAAAAAAACCATCTACTTTGGCAGTTTGCGGAGCCAATGCCTAAATGTCAATTGCTTGTCAATGCATGACATTCGTTTAACCACTTACAACTCAAATTCCGGGAGGATTACTCTTGAATTTCCGCTGATTGCTTGTAGCTGACAGAGGAAATAGTTTTCGAAGTGCTGTGTAAAGCTGACATGTACCTTTTACCGGGTTTGAAGAAGTTGTGTGCCCTTTTTGTGGAGGATATCATTGAAAAGGAGAACATATTTGCAGTGCTTGAGATGAGCCGTCTGTTCAACTTACCCAAGCTTGAAGACCGATGTGCAGCTTTTATAGCTGAAAATCTTGAGCAGGTACCCTAACATATGTCAAAAATTTTCTGACTGCCCTAATGTAGCTAATTTAACCAAACTACAGATGTTTATTGTTTGTTAAGATTTGTGTTCCCACGGTTCTTAATATGGCACCAGAATCAATTTTCTTTCAACTGTAGATTTTTTTGGCACTGATCTTTGAATTCATAAAGCAAAATTAGAATTCACTACTGCTCTATCCCACCCTTAGCAATTATTGCTGCGGGACTTTAAAAAGGGAGACATCCATTGTCTATTTGAGGCTGGTTATTAACTACCCAACACACCTAGAGAATAAGTAGCCAATTTAGCAGACATTACCGATAGAACATGGAGCCAAATTTACCTGCTTGTGTGTTTTTGTTTAAATTGGCTTTGTGAAAGAGTTGTTGTCAACATTTTCATATTATGTAACAAAAATTGGCCAAATCAATGTGATAGTCAGAAAAGGTCAGCATCCCAGATGTATGCACCCATTACAGGTCCTCTCTGACCCTGAGATGTCAGCGATAGTTCAAGAGGATGCCCAGAGTGTAAAGATGCGAGAGGACTCAGACACCATAGACATAATTGACAGTATCCGCTACCACATTACGAGTCAGGTCCAGACGTACAGTGAAATCGAAACAGCCAACGACAAGCTTGCTATTATTGATGATTTTCTAGATGAACTCGGATTGGACTGTTGAATTTCATAAAAATTTGAAAGCTTCTATGCCCTGCTAGAAGCTTCTATGCTCAACTCTCTCAAAGATAATAGTATTCAACAATACTAGCTTTATACCCGCCCTTCTTCCTCACCAAGGTGACAGCTACGTTAATGCACTGATGTCTATTGCAGAATTACTTTATTTGCAGACCTACAATACTATGTTATATTATTTATTTGTTGCAGTTCTTAATTATATTTGAGCCCCTTGATTATAACAGGCAATCAGATACACCTTAGATCTTGGGATTATTGAATTAGCTTACAAAAGGGAATTTCTATAAAAATATATTGTTTTATTTTTATTACGAACGTTTGTAGCTGTTTTTCATTTATGCTTTACTCCGCCATTAACATATATTTTTTGATGTTTTATTTTTATATTAAAGAAAACAATATATATGTTTGTGTCTTCGATACACAACTTGCAAGACCATATTAGAACACTTGTATCCCACTGCAGAATAGGAAAGGGACCATCCTGAAATGGTGCCCGCTCATATTTCCAACTGTCCAAAAAGCTTAACAATGCACACATAATTTAGAGAAAGCTATTCAGGTCACATCCTGTTAGGTACTCCCACTTCCTTTGCCAAGGAATTCATCTCCACTAAAACACAAAAAGGATTAGTTACACATCGAGTCTAGCGGTATAGGCCGAGCAAACAATTCCTACAATTGTTGACAGTTGCAGATCGAAATACAGAAAAGCTCCAGTTATGTAGATTCAAATCATCTCGGAGAAAGTTTTCAGCTGCTTTTGGCAGACCAATTGCCAGAATGTGAGCTGTACTGTATCCAAAACAAGAGCATAGCAGAGGGCATTCCTTAAGTGTCCAAGACAAGTGTTGAGCAAACAATAGCTCATTTGAAAGCCAAGACTCTGATGTATTGAAATATACAATAAAAAAATTATGTAATTTATGTGCTTTAACATACTATTACAAAACTGGCAATCTAAGAGTTTCCAATCTGCTTGCACATTTTTGTGCGTAGGCCAAAGGTTTCAGGTAAACAGAGGAGACAATACATAATTTTGTTTGATTTATCTGTCATACATGTCCTTTCTCATCTGACATGATAAAAAACCCTCAATTGCTAATCCGAATATGGCTGCCTTATGAGAAGCCAATGGTCTACCCACCTTTCATATTAGCCTCTTTCTCAGCAGCCAACCTCACATCTCTCCTCGCCCTAATTTCATTTTCTTGCTTCTGTATCTCCAATTCCTTCTTTTGCAAGGAGGCTGGAAAGAGATGAACACAAAACTATAAACTGCAAAGCTCTCACATTAGCAACTCCTTCATGGCATGCATATAACCAATCAACTAAATGTACCTTGGAGGAGGCCCAGGCCTGTATTCCCTGGTTGCAAATTGGGGCAGCTAATGTTAGGCGACTAGTTATAAGCATCTGGGGGTTTGGAGGGGCAGTATCAGCTCCCTCAACAGGTTTCTTTCATGTAGGGCCTCAATCGGGCATATCACGTAAAGTTTTAAAAGATTTTATTGGAAAGTAAAAACATTTTTTCTATTATTTGAGATTTGTTTGTTTTAGGTGATGTGACTACCAGGACAATTTCAGATTAAAATAGGCAAAACTTGACCGCAGTTGAAACGCTCAGAAAAAAGAGATCTTTTTTCTTTTGAGCGTTTCAACAAAGATCAATTTTGCCGATTTTATTATAAGTTCATCCGAAGGTTTTTACGCTTTCGTTGGGCCATTGCCAAACGGATGTTTGGTAAAACTTGACCTTTTGCAAACCTTTATAAAAATCGTTAACAAAAATATTTTGCTGATCATGATAATAATGACGCCCAAAAACTGTTAAAAGTTAACGTTTATTTCTATGGCTTGAAATAAAGTGATATTCTACAGCGATGAAAACCGTTCCCGTAGCCGTTGGTCAAATAACTGTTTGAGTTAATGATGTTGAGGTCGAGTTATCTTAAGCAGTTTATCATTGCGTGGGAACGGACCAAACAAATCCATTCGAGTTAACCAAGTGTTCGTGATAAAATTTTACATTTTATCCGAGGGCGAGCTCTCCGTGTTTGATTATACTTAGCCGCCAAAAATTCCTAAAAAGTTGGGGCGGCTCAGCCGGCCAGCCACTCCGGGGAATACGAGCCTGTTGATAGTCGAAGAAACAAATGGCAGCAAGCGATCAAATTGCATTTTCGACCTTGCCCACACCATTCTACCTGCAGTTCACAATTACAAACTAGTCCCAAATTGAAATTTTTTTTATTGATGAACTGAAAATGAGGAATCTAATTACGTTTGTTCCACTGGATTTATTTTCACATCACTGTATTTCCGTACTCAGAGCTGCGAAATTAAGTTGCTGCAAAATTTTACTCTGTATGCTACTCAAGAAACTAAATACTAGCGAAATATAAGTGTCCTAGAGTAAATGGGAAAGAGAGACTTGAATGTGACTTCATTGAGATACTCTGATCAAGGCTATTAACATATGAGTAGGCGATTTTAGAGTTGTATAACTTCTATATGATAAGGAAATTACCAATGTGTTCATCAAACATTTTTCAGCAAATTCTGACAGCAAATCGTTAAACAAATTGGATACATATCACTAATAGCTGTCATTACAAGCCACAGACAAAACGAATATTTCCTTTTAACTCAACAAGGATATTAAGAATTTGTAAACTTTTTGGGAAACAGTTGTATTTTATTAATGACCGAACAGACAATGTTCTGAACAAAATTTATAAAACTCAATTCAGGGAAGCATGCCATAAATCATCCATCATCACCAAAATGAAAGATTGTCTTGCACAGCACGAGGCATGCTTTTAGCAACAATGTGTATAACTGCTGCGAGAAAATATGATTACAGAAAGTTTCAAAACAGACCGCCTTTTATGTCATGCTATCAAAATCATATGAAAGGTAAACTCTATAGCTCCTGTAGACAAGGTAGTGATATCACGTAAATGAACCTCACTATAATGATAGGGGAGAGTGGGGTACATTGGGACAAAAAAATGAGTTTTCACAATTGTTCGGAACAGAGTGCTCGGAAAAAGTTGAAAATTGCAGAATATGTAGTCTGACCGTTCGAGTTCACTTACCTTTAATGATTACTATGTAACTTAATTTTTTTATGTGTTTTTGCCGATTTTATTAAGTCACACTGCTGTCCCAATGTACCCCAGATGTCGGGGTACATTGGGACAGGTCATGGGGTTCATTGGGATGGTATGCTTTAGTTGAAACAACATTTATTTTTACATGAATAACAATCATCTAAATTATACACATTAATTAATATGAATATTTATGCTATTGCAGCTTCATATACACATACACTAGTATGCCTGACAGGTTTATTACTACTAGCCTAATAATAATGTTAGTTAACATTAGAAACATCAGCTGCAAACTGCAGTTTCATACACACACGCGCAGTCCCACCCACTGAGGTAGGATTAGGCAAGATAGTTTCTATGCTGTCTTGCAGCACAACATCCTCATCTTTTACATCAGGCCAAACAAAAGAATCCCCACACCGCTTTAAAAAGTTGATTTTAACTGAGTCGTCTTCAATATTTTGGATTTGTCCTACATGATATGCCACAGATTTGCTGCTGCTATATTTGACAACTACGAATGATCCTATGCTTATTGCGTTGACATCGCAGTTCTCTTCAGCATAGTCATCACTGTCAGACTCCAGAGCAGTAGCCAGTAGATTTTCAGCTTCTGCCTCATCATCTTCACTGCTTTCTTCAGGTGTAAGCACTCTTTTCAGTTTCTTTCTCTGCTTGCTCGCATTCCTTGCTAAAATTAACAGTCACATTTAAACTTGGATAAAAGCTAGAGATAAATAATAAAACCAGACTGATGTCAGTTCAATTATTCACACTGTATTTCTATATGCTACTAAAACAACGCATTACCTGTTTTTGCGGTTAGTCTGGCTATCAGTTGTTCTTTCACTGGAGTATCTGTTAGCACCATCGACCTGCCTTGTCTGCCCACAGCTTTGTTGCCCTTTCTAGGTGGGGCTTTTGGATATGGTCGGACTTCTTCTGGTGTAGGACAATTAGGGTGTGCAACAGCTGCAGCTGGTTGCGTTGGGGTAGCTATAACTTGACTTGATGTACCTTTGCTTGGATCGATATCTAACTGGTCTCTCTGGTTGGGATTGTCCCTGTCAGTAACGTATGATCCCATAAAATCATAATCTGTAAATATATCAGGATTGAACGGCCATATGCCAGCAACTTTGAAGCCTGATGTTATGTTTTCACATGTAAAAGCTTTAGGCTATGCCTGTCCAACTAGTCCTCCAATGTCATGTATGGAAATGGTTCTTCCGGGGTGGTTCACCATCCAGTTGTTGCATACAGTGTTATATTGACGTTTAAGTGGCCCATAGATACTTCTATCTAAGGGTTGCAATTTATGCGAGCAATGGGGAGGGAAGGTAAGCAAAGAGATTCCATTTTCTTTCGCAAATGTAACACTTTCAACTGTTATGTGGCTTACATGGTTGTCCATCAGGAGTAAAACTGAGTTTGCTGGATTACATGAAGTATGCTTCTTGAAATGTTTCAACCAGTCAATAAAAACTTCACCAGTCATCCAGCCAGTAGGTTGGGCAGCTCCAGATGTTCCAGAAGGGGCTCCATTGATCATAGTAGGCTTAAAGTGTACTCGGGGAAATATCATAAATGGAGGTATGGCATTCCCTAAAGCATTTATGCATCCCACAAACGTCACAAGTGTTCCTCTCTCAGCAGAAGTAAGCTGGCCTACTTGTTTAGACTTTTTGTCCGCCAATATTTTGGGTGGTTTGTGTGCCGTTGTTAACCCAGTTTCATCAACATTATAGATATGTTGAGCCTCAAACTTGTTATTAACCAGTAGTTGTTCCAGATTTCTGAAAAATTCTTGAACATTGGTTTTATTAAAACTGGTCAGTCTACTAAGACTGGTAGCCTCAGGTGTTCGGATGCTGATTTGAGGAAACCTTTTTCTGAAACCATATAGCCAGTCTAACCCTGCACACTTAGTATTGCGCCAACTGTGTGGAAAGTCGGCATTAACTTTTTCGGCGTATTCATATGCAAATTTTCTAGCAGCAACAGGAGTTAGACCATGATGATGCTTGGCAGCTGTAAGCAGGTAATCACATAACATCTTTTCTTGCTCTTCTGTAAACACCTTGCGATTGCTCAAATTTGGCTGGAAATTGTGAATATTTTCTAACCCCTTCAGTTTAGCTTCCTTTACATGCCTGTGCAGGACTGATCGTGATATGCCGTGTATGTCAGCAGCTTGGCGAATTGAGTGGCTTTCCTCAAGCACTAGCATTATAGCAACTTTCATAGTCTCATTAGAAGGAGGCGGCGCTCTTGGATTTTTTGCTTGTTTGGGTTTTCTAGGCATTTTGAATCTGTTTAAATCACCTGCAGCAAAAAGAGAAACCGTCATAACACCATGCAGTAAGAATTTTTGAAAATATTTTAGTATTACAAATATTGGTGTGGTTTGGGGTACAATGGGACAGTGTCCCAGTGTACCTGTCCCATTGTACCCCAACCTGCTATATTTAACTTAATTTCAAAAAAATTAGGTAAGTATTAGCTTCATGAAGTAGCCATTTAAACTTGTATAAGGCTATATGTACTGTTAAATCATACTACTGTTAAAGCTTTTATAAATATATTTATATTTATTGTACAACCTTTTATTCATGTATCAATATTTTTACTTTTGGCCACAAAAATATATATTTACTTACCACTCAGCTGTTAGTGTAGCACATGGCAAATCCAAGATGGAGTACCTCTTACATCACTTCCTGCTTTATAAAATCTCAAAAACAATCTGATTGGATAATTAGTTTGTTAGTAAACACACCTGTCCCATTGTACCCCATGTCCCAATGTACCCCACTCTCCCCTACTGTATAATTATACACTTGTAAGCTTTATGATCATCAGACATATATGGGGTTCAAATCTTGTATTTTTTGGTGATGCTCTAGATAACATAGGTTGTCATAAATAATCGCAGCAACAATATTTGTTAGATCATGATAGAGATAATTGCATCTTTATGGCTGACAAAATAGGCCTACTATAAACTTACCAAACCGGTAGCTGCCATAGATGATCCCAGCGGTAAGGGCAACAAATCGAGATCCCTAAAAGCAGAAGAGTAAAAAATAGCTATTTAGTGGTGATTCAAATGCTAACGTTAAAAACAGCCCATGTATGAAAAACGCACCAGTGCATATGCCTACAACCAACGGCTTACATATCCATAATAAAGGGGGCATTTTGAGTAACAGTTGCAAAAAAATGCCTAACCTTCTGTACATATTTTGAGCTATTGCACGCAGCATGCAAGGCCATACAAAAAAACCAGATTCGTAGAATTTACTATCATCGACAGAACATTAACATATCGAAAAAAAAACTGGTGAAATGTGTAAGACAGTTACATTTCCTTTTAAGACCTTATTCGTATGATTAATCAGAGCGAAAATATATCAAAATCTATAAAAAAAATATATAGCAAAAATATATATAAAAACCAGGTTTCAGTAATAAATTAGAGTTTTTAGAATAACAGAAACGGTATGAAATGTAATTGTAATATCACGTTCAAGGACTCATCAGACACACGGTGAGTCAACCCAAAATGAGGCAAGTCATTCTACACATATGATGAGTTATCCCACACACGCAGCGAGTCACCCTACACATTCTAAAATGCTTAAGGCTTTTCTAAAATCTTTAAAAAACGTTTTTTGAAAGCTCTACATCCCCTGAGATACTCATAAAATGATATACAAAAAGTAATGGGCCTACTGATGACGAAACAAAGAAGAAAGCTTACACGAATAAAAGGCGATACACTTTTATTTGGAGGTTTAAATGGCGCTGTCTTTTGAGGTCCAAACCCTAATAGATCAATCGTAGCCATTGCGGTTACTTCAGCGTCTGAATCAAATGTTTTTAAATTAAAACCTGATAGCAGTGCCGGTAGCAAACATCAATTAGAATCGCTAGACTGAGGCGGTTAATTTTTGCTGTTTCTCAAATAAAAGCTGGAATAAACTTATGTCGTTATTATTCTTGAGAGCAACTGTTGTTTCCGGATACTTTCTACGTTTACCAAGTAGGTCTAAAACAAATATTCATTTGTTATAAAGTATCAATGCTAAGGTACGTGTCGCTACACTTCGACGTTAAGCGTGCTATTAGCTGGTACTCAGCTATGTCTCAATGACGAATTCAGATCGCTTCTCGATAGCATGGTTGCAAAACATCTGACGATTGAGAGTACAGTACCGTGTGGTTTAGTTCAAAGACTATTCAAAACGACATGTATTCACTTGTTTAGTTATTTGTAAAATGATGCATGAGTAAAATAACATGTAGTACAGTCGATATCCAGTTCAATGTTCATGCCTACACTGGCTATATGTTGCACTGCTCATCGGTGATGATGTTTGACAAAATTCAGTGCTATGCAGGGTTTTTAAGTGTCGTACTGCTAAGGCAGAGTTTGTCGTTTGTTTTAAGGAATTTGCTGCAGGTTAATGTACTGCATGTTTTACGTGGTTGAAGATGTTCAAGTTCGTTTGTAGTTGTATAGTCGATTGTGCTAGCACTCGGGTCTTTTAGCACCGTTTTAATTAATTATCTTGACTTCTGACTCTCAATGATGTAGGGGGAACATAGTTTATATGCATAACCAGTGGGTAAAGGTTCAAGTCTTTAGCCATGTATGAAATCACGTGCTAAACTTTTGCAAATCTCTGGCTATTTGTTACAGGCATTTTTGGTTTGTCATTTATTCATCATTTTTGTTGAAAAAACCCTTAGCTTTCTTTTTTCAAAAGGGTTTCAAAATAAAATATCAGGATAGATCACCTTCATTTTAGGTTCGACTTTAAAATTAATATAGCCACTATATACCCAATAAATTAACAACAACTTAACATGAACTAGTTACTTAGATTGGCTCAATAAACCAAAACTTTCGTTTATTCCGTTGGGCTATACTCATATCGACCTCGTATCTTAGCAAGTAGTAAATCTAGTTTTGTTTGAACCATTCGGTGAATTTTTCGTTTTCAACAAATCACTTTCATTTTTAGCTTTACATTTTTTAGTTTATCATTTTTTTAAACTTAAGTTTTGTCCAAGTTAAAAGTGTGGTTGCATCAAATTTGAGATTATTTTAAAAGAAACTGTTTGTTTTGTCAATCAGTTGATATGTTGTTTGTTGTGTTAGGTGATTCCATTGTCAAGATATTTGAAGATTAAAATCAAAACAATTTGATCGCGGTAAAAACGCTCAGGCCAGAAATAACATGCCCAGACTTGCCTAAAATGATGTAACGTGTGATACAACTTGTCTTTATCGCTCCTATTAACATCGGCTAATGCGACAAAAGCGTAGTCCTACGCGACTCTATTGGCATATATTTTATTTTGTATTTGCTCATGTTGGCTAGAATAAAATTTTAAATCTAGCTACAGATGCATTATTATAAATGTTTCAAGCGCCTCAAATAAGGGAAATTGAAAATTTATCATATTAACTACCTCTAAATGCTGTGTAAACATTTGAGTACCGGTCTACGATAATTAGGTCGTCGAGTTAGCTTATTTCATCACGGCCTTTGTATCAGTTAAGTTCTCAGTTGCTACACGCACACCGGAAACTAGCTACTAAATAAAATGGGCACGCCGCCATTTTTGGAAATAATATGTACGAATATATGGCGAAACCAACTGCATCACAAAAAGTCATGTATAGTCTATGTTATCTAGTCATTATTAGTATCAATTTGTAAAAAAATTTACTGGTCCCATTCCATTAGTTAATTCAAGTTCAAAACAAATGGTTTTATGAGTTGACCGAAATAGTGAACGCAAAACAACGTCAATTTCGTTGAAATCAATTAACCCACCGATTCTGGCAAAGGGTTGATAAAACCATTCTTGCACCTGGTTGGCAGTTTGTGGACTCAGCCGTTTTCACTTAGTGGGGTGGAACATAAAATTTTTTATACTTAATATTTGGTCCGTTGGAATTGAGTTGAGCTATTCAAAAGTACCTGTCAATACAGCTCTGATTACACTTTATAAATCCAACTTTTAGAGAAGATTTCAGCACAGATGATAACAGGGCTATAATGTATTCAATATGTTCTGCAAATCATGTTTTGCATTGTCTTCAACAATAATATTTTACATAATTTTTACAAGCCAAAAAGTTTTCATCGCAGGACAAAGCTTTTTTTAAAAACATCCATTCAAATTGTGGCCATTCACATAGTTTCGGTTCATATAATATGACAAATTAATCTACTGCAGCAAACTCAAACAAAACATATTATGGTTTGTGCAGCCCACATTCGTGTCTCTCTTTCCCATTTATGGCAGTTTCCAGATCGACACGACTGCTCTGCTGGTGAACCTGTGAACATAAACATCCTGCAAGATTAAAACAATTGTAATAAATGTCATTCATGTATATATGCATGTATATATGTCGTTCCAACGGGTATCTACTGAAAGCTTTCAATTTGAGAGTTGGATAGATTGCGAGTGTAATTTTAAAAACGAATAAATGTTTAACAAAAGCATAAATACGCCAAGTCAACAATTCGAAGCTTTGTTTCTAAGAGTTGAAGACGAGCATTGATCAATCGATGTTCCTCACTTTCTACAAGGGAGAAATGAACATAAATTCTAATCATAAATCTAATTTACTAGCTAAAAATGCCAAAGAAAATGCTATAGCTAGGTGAAATGATAAAAAGTTGTGAAACGATTAAAAAGTTATGAAACGATGACTCGTGATAGCAAAAAATTATAATTTTACTTATTAGTAGATGTATTCATGACTACTAAGATTATTACCGTTAGCTTAGAATATATGTATAGGATACTCAAAGTTGAAGATAAATTTGCCTCCATTCTCTTATCTTCCTCTGCAGCATAACGCTGCTGATGCCTGTCAGCTCTAACTATAACCTGTCCTGCATGTCTGATGATTAATTATGTAAAATAAATATGTTGATGCATGTAGCTACTAGAATCTACTAGTAGTCGATGCGCGTAACTAACTAGTAATAGAGTAATCTCCCTAACAACGAGAATCTTCGACATCACAGACAATTCGTTTTACGAGTGATAATATTTAATACCACCTATATAAAAAGTTCGTGCTGATGATTGACTAATGAAGAGATCTTATATTTATCACTCGTGGACTCTTTTCACTTGTATCACTCATTATGTCACGAATGAAGCACCCGCTGAAATCTGAGCTTTTTAAAATATGGCCTCATTCAAACGCATATATCTCTGGACAGGTTTAGTCTACAAAGACTAAAATCACATCAAATTGTAGCTGATGTTTTAGCCTTTTATTGGTCTTAATTTCATTAAATCGACCTTTTTGACGCAACTACATCTTTAAATCGACCTTTTTGACGCAACCACATCTTTAATGACAATTGAAGCAATTTTGATGCATATTTTATGATTTTCAAAATCATCATTTTCAAAATGCATGATGTGCAATTGAAAAAACCGTGCATTTCAATAAAAAATATCTTTTATGCAGAAACTGGTCAATTGTAATTGCAGACTTGCTCATCATCACTTGGGATGCTGTGATTTGATCATATGTGCTGCCTCCCAGTTTAGTTAGTTTTTCCTATTCTAATGCATCACTTTTTCTGTCCTTATTAATCTTTTGTCCAAGTTTATTCCTACTGATTCTAAACGTGTCAAAGTTCTTTTGATATACGTGTGAGTTTCATAACAGCTTTAGATCTTTTTGGGTTTTTTTGCAATCTCAGAATGTGACTTATAAATCTTAATCTTCTTAATCTTTCATCGTGTCATTCTGGTATCCTTCGAATATTGCATATTAGGTTTGCATATGATCTCCCTTTTCTATTTGGTACTGCTCTGTTTTTTGCTTTGTTTACGATCTTAATTTGTTTGCTTAATATCTCAACATTGGTCTGTTAGATCAGGTCACTGCAGTTTATTCTGAGCCAGCAGATGTCTTCTGTATTCTGTAGCCGGTTGGGAGTCTGTTTTTTTTATCGCAGAATAGTGATTCTCACTGAGATGCGTTGGCGGCATTCTCCATCACCAATTTTTTCAGTCTGTTTCTTTAATTGTCTCTCAATTATTGTCACGCTATCAATATAAAAGCATTAAATGTTTACTTGCAACAAGATCCACATTACAGTAATTTGATATGAAAAGATTCAACATGTCTTACTCTGTTGTGTGGTAGGTGCAAAATATGTGAAAATGTGATTACAAGCTCTTAAAAGCTCAAAAATGGACAGATAATCGCAGCCACACGAGACTGCTGTAGTTTGGATTCTCTTTCCAAAACGGCTCAAATGTGACGTAGCTGTGTTAGATGGTTTCTGTTTACACTTTCATGCAACCTTATTCGTCGAAATATTTCACAAATATACTTCACGCATTCAATAAAACCATGTCTTATTGAATGCATGTCTTATGTTCTTACGCGTCTATTTTATCGTCATTTTAATGCTGTCACTTTTAGCTGTGATATGATATCTAATAACTTACCACAAAATTTGTTTGATTTTTTAGCCTTAGCTTAAAGGAGTACTTATCATTGTCTGATAATCATGACGAGCCTATTGGTCATTTGTGATAATCGAAAAGTGCTGCAGAAATGATTGGCGAAGTATTGGGTCACATGATCAGATTACGACTTGCCGATTAGACCAGACCGAAACAAAACTGTGAAGTAGCGAGCATCTATATTTGATTCAGGGTCTTCGGTAAAACCCGAAGTGTTTGTCATAAACTAGTGTTACGATAAGTTTTATATTGAACTTTTTATTGGCCTTTCAATTCATTTGAGAACATCACGTGAAAAGACAATAAATCAATTTCATGATTACATCAGAGAAATAAAGAGATTCCAATCTACGGCTGCTTTTCGTTTTTGAGCTTTTAAGAGCTTGTACTCGCATTTCCACATATTTGGCACCTACAACACAACAGAGTAAGACATGGTGAATCTTTTGATACTAAATAACTGTAATGTGAATTTTGTTGCAAGTCAACCTTTAACATCTAACATTAAAAAACGGTTTAGGTTTTGAGAAAATCTATTTTAGGTTGACACTGAAATCTTACTTGTGGTATCTTGGCTTGAAAGTTTGAGCTGTCTTATTTACATATGGTGATTGTATTGAATTGTCCTCATATATACACCGTAGTTTTTTATGCTCATAATATATCATGTTGTGATCACATCGTGTCTCATCACAATCTAAATGATATGATTCGAACAATATGAACATTATTCATATAGTTCATTGTACATACCATTGTTTTCCTTTAAATGCTGCTTAAACATCTGAGTACCCGATACTATATATAATATAATAGTATTATTATCACTTGCACACGATATGCATGACTATTGAGACTATTTTTGGGAAGTCTTGGGCGTCGTTTTCTTCTGAGCGTATTAGCTTTATGTTGTCTCAATCGTAATCTTAAAACATGCTGGCAGTCAGATCTCTCCATAGCCATAGGTTAAAGGAATTTCGGTGTATTTACATAAGTAATTTGTTTTATAGATTTTTGGGAAGTATGTCTGCAGAAGATGATGTGTCACAGGTTCCCCATGCTACATATCCCTCTGTTGTTGACCGATACTACGCCAAAAAATATAAGAGAGGTATTGAACATTGTCCCATCTCTCTCTCTCTTCAACATTTGTTGGTTGTAGGCTTGACAGACACTTACTGTGGTAAAATCACTACTTCAGTTAAACCTGGGCATACGAGTTTAATGCCTTCTAGTACTGAACTTGTATGTCAAATATATTATATCTCAAGTCAATTGTTCCTATGTAAAATAACTAAATATAAATTAATTTGCTCACACCTTCTGAATAAAACTATCTAAAACAGGATATTACGCATGAAAAACATATGTTGAGTTGTTTTAATTTACCGCCTATGCTCACAGTGTAACAAATAGTACTATGAATAAATGTTGCGTGGAGAAAAAGATTTTAGGCGTTGTTATAAATAGCATCAGTGGAATACACGGTTCCCAGACCAGCATCATAAATCATCCTTCTCCTGTTTTAATAAGCATAAAATGCGTCACTGATATACGAGTCCTGCTCTTGTACTCTTTTATTCATGCAGCGCACTAACCTAACATAATCACTCAGAACCAAACATAATCACCAATAACCTAACATAATCACCGATAACCTAACATAATCATCGATAACCTAACATAATCACTGATAACCTAACATAATCACTGATAACCTAACATAATCACCAATAACCTAACATAATCACCAATAACCTAACCCAATCACCAATAACCTAACATAATCAACAATAACCTAACAATCACCGATAACCTAACATAATCCCAGATAACCTAACATAATCACCAATAACCTAACATAATCACCAATAACCTAACATAATCACCAATAACTTAACATAATCACCAATAACCAAACATTATTTAAATTCCTTTGAATGGCACGACTGCTTTTTTCTAATCTGTGGGTTGAAAATCATTTAAATGTAACACCACAACGTCTACTATAACGTTAAAAACTATGTATTCAGTACAGTGTATAAGTAAAAGGTGAAACAAAGCCAAAATTGAAGTTGTCTTCTCATTAAACTGTGGCAAAGCAACAGTGCTTTTAAGAAATATACTTTCATAGATCCTATAATAATGCATTAATTTAATTTAGCTGCCAACTTGCAGTCTACAAACTACCATCTTGAATCATGTACAGTGGAATTTGTATCATTTAAATGTTAATTTGCTTCTAACTGTGATGTGCTTCAGCCGCCTATATAATGGTTGACATTAACATTGCAAGTTAGCATTACTGAATAGTGGGGTCTAATGTTATCGGTTACATATATAGGTCCTTAGCAGTTGCCTCTGTTACTTTTAGCCTGTTACTATTACTTTGTTCCATTGGGCATTTAATATCTATTTGACATATATAGTTTGTACACTTGTGTGCTATATATTTGGGTCTATTTTAGGTGTGAAAGGTCAGACAGGAAATGACTTTTGCATACTGTGCCACAGTAACAAGTTAGTAGACATTATTGCAATACCTTTTTTAATTTTAGCTACAGTTTGTCATGAAAATTATGAGTTCTTAATTCTTTTGCTTCCGAGAGGCTGTCCAAGGACTTACCTTAGCACCTATACAAAGACATTGATCACAGATCACAGAGTTTACAGATTCATCAAAAATTTTGCTACAAATAAATATAGGATATTGGGTTATCATTTTTTAAAAATGATAACCCAATTCATTATCAAAAAATTGAAGCAGTTATTTTTATAAACAATCCACAGCATGATATCGCGATTTTCCAATTTTTTACTGGTTTACGATTGACAAAAAAATTGTAATCAGCGGCCTAAATGTATTTCTGCTAGCGAAATTCGTTCACACTAGGCCTGAGATATTTCTGACAACTACATTTTTATATTGGAGAATAGGGGTGTGCATTTAGGTCAAACTTGGAAACGATAGCTTGTTTGTGATTGGTTTGTTTTTTAAATTTAAACATGACTTTGTTTGTCAAACATATTTATTCCTGTTCAGAGTTTTCTGCTGATTCCAAAAGCCTTTGATTAAAGCTCTATGACAAACGCTGTAACTTTCAGAGGAAAAATACCGAGTGTGTGCCAGGAAAAACATTTTCAGCAGGAATTGTTCTGTCAGAACAAGCAAAAAATCTGTATTGAACGAGTTAATTGGGCAGGCAAACCTCTACTTATAGTTCGAACACCGGTATCCTCCAACATACATTGTAACATTGCGAATAATATTAGACTTCACACCTGAAGTAACCTCTTACACATGTCTTTCAAAGTTTCTTGAAACATTTTGGCTCGCAAGTGAAAATAAAAAGACTGACATTGAAAATTGAAAGGAAACTAAAAGTTATATAAAAGTGATATTAAATATGTCGGAGCATTTACTATATGTCAAGGCTTTCGATGATGGCTGCGAGCCGCCTTATTAGATGTGAGAAGCCCATAGGGGTGCGAGCTGTTGTTGGAGTTAGTGCGAAAACCATTTTCATCTTTTATGTGCAGCGAAAATAAATATAGTAATGCCATCAATCCTGAAAATTATTATGGAATTAAATTTTCTGAATATTATCTGCGCATTTTACTGATCTGCAAGGAACCATGTTTCAATTAGAGAGAAGAGGGTGGAAAACAGTGAAAGATTATTTTCTGCGGCATATGATAACATTAGACTCTTCCTAGAATAACCTTCCAATATCATTGCTTTCATACATATTCCGATTATGTCTGCTCTTTAGTATGTTCTGACTGCTGTTTGTTTCATTTAAAACTTTGGGGTGCAAGATTACCCTCGTCAATCGTATGGTGATTAAAAAGAATGAAGAAGCATTGAGTCGAAGTTACGGTCACTTATCTTTAACCCCTCCAAACTTATGCATAAGCAAGCCTTCCTTCCGTTAGCCTGTTTCTAACACAAAGTAACGCTAACAGATTCTTATTTATGACTAGTTATCTTTATATTTCTGTTATGTAATTCTTTTGTGTTATTTCTGTCCTAATTTTCTATTTAACTGTCAGCAATATTTATAAAGGGTGTTATTGGAGGTGTTTGGGATGTGGAATGCTGGGTATTCCTTAATGAGTATTTGATCTAGCATTTAAACCATAACTGTCACGTACAACTTTTATCGTAGTTTTTAGGTAAATCAGCCACGCTGATTCCAATTTTGTACTCAAAATAAAGATTGGTCCACTAACCTTCAAAGTCATTTAAGCTTTTTTAAAGCGTTTCAATATTTGTTTCGAAAACAACACAATCGGCATTACAATCTCCGCCCATAAATATGTGACGAAACCTAACTTTCTCAGAAACGGATGTTTTGAATGTTTTGTCCGATTTAGAATAATAGAGATGGGTGTCTTAAAACCCATTATTATCTAAATCTAGCCTGTGTGTGGTCCATATATATATATATATATATATATATATAATATTCTTTTGCTAAAAGACGTCTAATGTTATTATTATTATTGCTGATATCCTTGCAGTCGAGTGTGCTCTGAGAGATCATCATGTGTGCCAATAAAGCACAGGGAACAAGTATGTGAACAGTAATTCTAAAATATGAAAGGTGAATGTTTGGCACGGGGTTTAGTATCAGGCTGCTAACCCTAATATCGCGAGTTCAAACCCTGTATGGTGCTATATTTTTTCCAATGTCCAACCGTGGCTTTGAGCGGACATGGGGACATGACTCTTATCATAAATTAAGAATATTATTATTTATGTTCTCCTGTCTTACTTAACTACGAATCTGCTATCTTTAAATTCTTTGGATTCAAACAACTCTTGCTAAGTTCTCTCTTTTTTCAGAAAGTATATGAATGGGTCCCTTAGTACTCATTTGAAAGCGTTTTGCAAATGTCTAGATATTATGCACTGAATTAGGAGTTGTCTCCTCCTTTATTCATCGGACAGAAAGCAAATAACTGACTAATTCACATTTTATTACAGTTTGCCAAATATGAGAGAGCTTGTCAAAATTATTATTCTAAAATTATTTGGTGTCAATTGTTTGATACGCAGGTCACAAATTTCCATATAGTTCCAGAATTAGATTGCCATGTTTACATAAGCATTAAAATGTACCTATATAGAGTTTGTTAAACCAGGATTAAATAAAATCATCAGTACACAGCTCTAAATTCAAAGCCAACTACTTAGTGCATTTACCTTTTGGTTGCTCTCTTCACAAAAAATTTGAAATCCAGCATGGGACTGTAGCTTCCTGTGGAGGATCATGGGTAACAATCTTGCAACTCAGAAACAGCTATCTGTGATTGGTTGATAAAATATCAACAGCTCGTGCACTTACCCCACAAATTATCTGTGTGTTGATCTATATATATCGCTTTCAATATGTACATCTATTCGATAGAAGTTATAGCATTATAAATAATTGAAATGATTATTTAATGTTAATTTCAGAATGATTGTGCACATGCTTATTCCCTCTGCCGTACTGGAATGCCTGACGATCTCTCACGGTGTACCAAACTGCCGGTTTCACTCGTGTTGTGATTTTTTTATACAGTATTATGCAATATTTAGCAGTTTGCTATTGTTTCTGTTACTGTGTCTCTGTTATATTGCAGAATCTGCTTGGTAACACTTGCTCCTTCGCATTCCATTTTGAGAGACCGGAAAATTCCGCAATCCGTCTCCTTCCAAGTCGACAAGAAACGAAATAGACTAGACAATCAAGCTACAGGCAAAGGAAAGAAGGTTAGCTTAAGGTCTTCTGTGTTTCAGAGTCTAGATCTTATATGGTTGGCATGGTTGAGTTTTATCAAAGCTTTGTCAAAGCTTTGATAAAGCTATAAGCTAAACAAAGCTTTATCTAATCTCTGCACGATAATCACCCTGTTCTAGTCAGTAGTAGACAGTTATATTTGTGATACAATCAAACCTCTACATACGAAGTCATATAAACACTTTTATTGGGCAGTCTGTAATCATTTTTATAGAAAGAATGTTTTACATATACATACATTTATATCAGACGTTAAAAAAAAGTTTAAGTCAATAAGTAAAAAGTCATTATCATGTGGTGTTCTTACAAACAAAAGTTTATGCAAGTTCATCCAAGCCGAGATTTTTTCATACTTGAAAATTCGTTTAATCCATTCCACCACCCATAAACCTAGAATAACTCCATAAATGTTCTTTTGGGTCAAGGTCAGGTAAAACAATCTATTAGTACCGTGTTGCTAGGCGGAGTATTAGGTATTAGCCTGTCTTGAAAAACTGTTGTTTTGTGGAGTTGTCCCCTGTCAAGCGGAGCGAACAATAAAACAGCTTGTCACAAGACGTACTGCACCTGATGCATCAGCTGCACTGAAAGGGAGTTGTTCTCTTTTGTCCATGTAGCTTGGTTGCGATGTTATGTCGGTCACCCCATTGGTAATCATAACGGATTTAGCCCAAAAATTTATGTAGAAAAAATAAGATTACAACGTTTAACCAGAGACCAGTCTCTGCGGTAAACTTTAGGAGAACTTAAAAACTTAGGCAATAACAGCAACTAAACATGTTATTTGTGCGCTCAGTCAGTTCCATTTGTATTTTTGTATCAGTCAGTTTTATTTGTTCTTATTGATTTTATTTTCAATTTATTCTATTCTTATGTTCTACTAATGTTTAACCAGAAACTGGTCTCTGGTTAAACATTTTTAACTTATTTCTTCTACATAAATTTTGTGCTAAATTCGTTATGATTACCAACGGAGTGACCGACATAACATCACAGCCAAGGCACATAGACGGAAAAGAACAACTCCCTTTCAGTGCAGCTGATGCATCAGGTGCAGTGCGTATTGTGACAAGCTGTTGTTTGATTCGCTCCGCTCGACGGTGGACAAATCCGCAAGAAACAACAGTTTGTCAAGACAGGCTAGGTATTAGTATTAAGTATGAGGTTATTTGAAGCATCTGCGATCTTGTCACTGGCTGAAATTTACATACATTTGTAGCCTTAGTAGAAGAAATAAATTGGTTCAAAGGCTCTTTACTCATTGGTCAGCTGAGCTAATCAATAACGTGCAATTCTTATTGTGGGTGGTTGAAGCTGGTCGAAATCGTTTTCGAATGTGTTTACCTTGTAGCCAACTACAAGAAAACTGATGCTTTAACGGATCTGAAATTTGAGAATTATACATAAAATACCCTTCTTACCAACATGTTGTTACGAGATCGCTTCACCTGAAGGTGGTCCAACAGGACTTTTAATAAATAATGTAGGTAATTACACACAGCATTAAAGCAAATACATTATGTTATAATATACTATGTAGAAGTTCAAACATAAAAATTAATAAAATTAATTTGTTAAGAAAAAATTAATTTTATTAATTTTTATTAGTTAAAAGTTAATAAAAATTATTTTTTAAGGTAATAATAAATAAAAAGGTTTTTATTGTGTTACTTTAGCATGAGTGGACGAGTAGGCTCGGTTGGAGTAGCTTAGGTTTAGAGGTACTCTAATTGAACTTAGACTAGGTGAACTTTGAACTAACCTTTTCTATTTTTATGCATATTTTCTTTTTCAATTTTCTACTTTTAGCATTATTACATTAACTAAGGAAATCATGATGCTTCGAACATTACATTGCAATTACTATAGAGTATATAATTACTGGAGATAAGGTCACATATTTGTTAAAATTTTATATCTTTTAGTATGTTAAAGTGGTTGACTGTACTTGTAAGCGGATGTTTGACTGTACTTGTAAGTAGAGGTTTGACTGTACTTATAAGCAGAGGTTTGATTGTAGTTGTAAGTAGAGGTTTGACTGTACTCGTAGGTAGAGGTTTGACTGTACTCGTAGGTAGAGGTTTGACTGTACCTGTAAGTAGAGGTTTGACTGTACTCGTAGGTAGAGGTTTGACTGTACTTATAAGCAGAGGTTTGACTGTACTTATAAGCAGAGGTTTGACTGTACTTGTAAGTAAAGGTTTGACTGTACTCGTAGGAAGAGGTTTGACTGTACTTGTAAGTAGAGGTTTTACTGTACTTGTAAGTAGAGGTTTGACTGTACTTATAAGCAGAGGTTTGACTGTACTTGTAAGTAAAGGTTTGACTGTACTCGTAGGAAGAGGTTTGACTGTACTTGTAAGTGGAGGTTTGACTGTACTTGTAAGTAGAGGTTTGACTGTACTTGTAAGTAGAGGTTTGACTGTACTTGTAAGTAGAGGTTTGACTGTACTTGTAAGTAGAGGTTTGACTGTACTTATAAGCAGAGGTTTGACTGTACTTGTAAGTAGAGGTTTGGCTGTACTCGTAGGTAGAGGTTTGACTGTACTCGTCGGTAGAGGTTTGACTGTACCTGTAAGTAGAGGTTTGACTGTACTCGTAGGTAGAGGTTTGACTGTACTTATAAGCAGAGGTTTGACTGTACTTATAAGCAGAGGTTTGACTGTACTTGTAAGTAGAGGTTTGACTGTACTCATAGGAAGAGGTTTTACTGTACTTGTAAGTAGAGGTTTGATTGTACTTGTAAGTAGAGGTTTGACTGTACTTGTAAGCTCGGGTTTGTCTTTAGTCGCAAGTAGAGGTTTATTTTATGCTGTATGCAAAAAATGTGTGCATAAATTTGCAATCACGACTAAAAGCCTGACTGTATTGTAGTGTGTAGCTTGAACAGGTGCATCCAGCTTATCAGCATCACATTTCAGCACTTCATTTGCATATTCTTCGACATATATACTGAATCCATTTGTGACCCTTTCTCTTCTGCTCTGCTGGTGGTATTCAGTAAATAATTTCCCGTTTGTCAAAACCATCACAGGAACTCTTTTCTTTTAACTGATATACAGGATTGAATTGAGAAAGAGGTGAGTTCTCGAAAATTTCTCAGCCATAGTGGTTATACAATGTGTCGGGAAGATTAAGCAAACCATGAACAGAGTCGTTTCAACATTAATGTTTCAGCGGTCATCACATCTTTACAGCTTTTTTAGTGGGTGAGGTTATGTTCTTTTTTACTGGTAATTCTCCATTATTAAGATATATTCTCGCACTTCTATTTCTTCTCACAGCTCTCTTTTTTGTTGTCTCATCTTCAGACATCTCAACCTTCCCTCTCTATATCATCTCTCCTGAGCATCATATTTCCTCTTCTCTTTTCGGGTCGATTAACTTTTGAACAAATGACTGTTTCGTATGCTTCTTGTTACGACTATGTTGTTTCTGACAAGCCAAGATTAGGATCAGCTCAACAATGAGAAAGCGTGACATGTTCTTATTGAATGTGCGGTCTTTTGGCACTTTTTCCATTTGAACTATATTCGAATTCTCCGAGGTCGCCCTTCGCATTACATCTTTACAATCCATTGGTTTCTAAGCTGTTATAAATATTCTTTGTCGAAGGGTGCGCAGGTGCTATCAGAAGTTGGAGTTGTCTGCATCGTCACTTGCAGCGACGGGTCGGTCTATTCGGTCTATTCTTGTATCAAAGGGAAGCTAGTGGAAGTCAACAGTGCTCTCATAGACAACCCTCTTCTCCTCACTGCCAAGGTAATCTTGCATTACATGACCAATTCTACAGATGAACTTGGACAAAATTTTAGTAGATTTTGTCAGAAAGTATCGGTATTTTTCTATTATTTGCGATTGTTTTTGATGTTTGAGGTGATCTGACTGCCAGGATGTTTTATGATTAAAATTGACAAAACTTGATCAAGTTTAGAACACTCAGAATAAGATTATGTGTAAAATGAGGTCACTAGTTGCTATCTTTGCTATAGTTGATATCAGCTATTGTTTTCAAGCTGCAGCATTACGTGTCTCTACACAGTCGATCTCTTTGTAACTATAGACACCATAATCACACTTTTGCTTGATCTGAGTATTTTAACCAAGTACAAGTTCTATCGATTTTAATCTTGAAATATCCTGTCAGTCAGATCAACTCAAACATCAACAACAATTGCAAATGATAGAAAAATACTAGAGCTGTTCAATGTCTACCTGCACTATGCATTCAGTTTCAGAGTTGTTTTCTCCTGAAAACTGAATGAAACCGAATCTTTATTTGTTACTTCGGTTTACTCAGATGGGCATTATGAACCGCATCGAACCGAGATTTGTATATTTATTGATAAACTAATAATTAATATTTGCAAAAAATGTTTAAGTAATGGTGACATTTTCAATTATATTAATATTAACCAATACAATTTGAAAAATGTTATCCTCTTTAAAATTTAATGAATCAACATCAAATTAATTAATTTAAAAACAATTGAATAAATATAAATAAAAAGATTACAATATGCTAAGGACAAATACAATTAATGAAGATTAATGCCATAATAAGATATTACAAATATAAGTCTCTTAACTACAAAACATCACATGAGTTAATTTGGCAAGAGTCAAGACTATTGCTACAATTTGGAGTAAAAAAAACTCTAAACACATTTGCTGACCGATCAATGCTCTCACGAAAATTTGCTTAGGAAGCTGCTGTGTGGGCATGCGTAAACACTGAATCGAATCGTGATGTACAATTCGTTTCATATGCAGTTGTCTTCTCCTTTTGAACTGGTGAACCGAGAGAGAGCAACTCTCAAAAAACTGAATGCACTTTAATCGTTGTCCAGCATTAAAAAATACTTACATTCTGATAAAATCTACTAATATTTGGGTCATTTAATAGGAGTAAAAATATCTCATCGCTGTCTAGCAATTCGAATGGAAGCGAAAAAATGCACAGCGATATGGTACACACATTATGGTACATACATTATGGGACATTCATTATGGGACATACATTATGGTACATACATTATGGTACATACATAATGGGACATTCCTTATGGTCTCTCCATTATGGTCCCATCATCATGGTACATACATTATGGGACATTCATTATGGTACGTACATTATGGGACATTCATTATGGTACGTACATTATGGTATGTACATTATAGTACATACATTTTCGTACGTGCATTATGGTACATACGTTATGGTGCGTACATTATGGTACATACATTATGATACATACATTATGGAACATTCATTATGGTAGGTACATTATGGTACGTATATTATTTATGGTACATACATTATAGGACATTCATTATGATACATACACTATGGTACATACATTACGGTACATACGTTACGGTACATACATTACGGTACATACGTTACGGTACATACGTTACGGTACATACGTAACGGTGCATACGCTACGGTGCATATGTTACGGTGCATACGTTACGGTACATACGCTACAGTACTTATGTTACGGTACTTACATTAATGTACATACGTTATGGTACATACATTATGATACATACGTTATGGTACGTACATTATAGTACATACTTTAAGAAATCAAGTTTAGTTATTTAGAATAAAGATTAAGCTTCCTTGCGCATGTTGATTCCACAAAAACCAGTCAGCCACCAACTGTGTCAGCTATACTAAAGCACATGATTAATTAACAGCCGCATACTTGAGCGAACAAGCAGTAGGAGTTCCCAAATATGTGTGTAATAATTACACTTACTTGGTACACTTACATGGTACACTCGTATGGTACACTTATATGGTACACTTGCACGGTACACCTATATGGTACACTTGCACGGTACACCTATATGGTACACTTATATGGTACACTTATATGGTACACTTACACGGTACACTTACATGGTACACTTACACGGTATACTTACGTGGTACACTTATATGGTACACTTACACGGTACACTTATATGGTACACTTACACGGTACACTTATATGGTACACTTACACGGTACACTTATATGGTACACTTACATGGTACACTTACACGGTATACTTACGTGGTATACTTACGTGGTACACTTACATGGTACACTTACGTGGTACACTTACACGGTACACTTACATGGTACACTCACATGGTTCACTTACATGGTACATTTACATGGTACACTTCTATGGTACACTTACATGGTACACTTACACAATACACTTACGTGGTACACTTACGTGGTACACTTATGTGGTACACTTACGTGGTACACTTACATGGTACACTTATGTGGTACACGGTACACTTACATGGTACACTTACATGGTACACTTACACAGTACAGTTACATGGTACACTTACATGGTACACTTATATGGTACACTTACCTGGTACACTTACATGGTACACTTACACGGTACACTTACATGGTACAAAAACGAGAAAATCATGTTAACATTAGCATAATTAAAAGCAGAATTTTGTGCTTTGTTTGTGGTTAGTTTAGTTGATGGATTTTTTATTTAATTTCCAAGGTCATATTCCTTATTGCCATTCCTGATGGGTAGTGTTTATTATGAACACCGTAAATCTAGCTTCAGCATGTGTGATGTACTTTGCTCGTAACACACTTTTATATGGATCATAACAGTACAAGTGTAAAAAGTTAATTCTATGTTCAAGAGTGATAATTCTATGATCACAAACATTCTTAACAAATTAGCATGTCCTTAGTACTGTTCCAGCAACAGCCTTCTAAATATTCTTCTTCTGACACCATAATTTGCCTTTTCTAAAGGGTGACTTTCAAAGTTGTAGTTGTTTCCCGTTTCATGCATGGCTGTTTATAGGGTGTTGTCAGGCTTCAAACTTGTTTAAACCGGTGTCAGGTGACCGAGTAGACTATGCGCTGCGTGTGTACGTTGGCTGACTGATATTTCATTTGCTTCTGTCGAGTACAAAGTGCATTAGATCCCCTGGACAAATAACTTTCTCCTCACCAACACAAACAATCCTTTTAAGAATAACAGGAAATGCTCATCTACCCCTTCAGCATTTTAGGTTGACGACGATTTATTTCTTATGTTATGGAAAGTCTTTTTTTTCACCAAATTCAAAGCATTTTGTTAGTTGCTAGAGGTAGTTGGCTTTAACTTGTTATGTTTATATGAGACCACATTTCATCAATCACTTCAATTTTTCTGCATATGCAATACTGTTAGATTACCAACTACCGTATAAAACACTTGCTCAACTTACTCAGTAATTCCTGATTTCTGTCTTTTCATAATTTTTTTACATGTGACGAAAAACATTATTTTACCAGTAAAAAGTTATACATACTTCAAAGATTATGTTAATCTACATATATAATGAACATTTGCTTCCAAGACTGATCCATTGAAGTGTTATAACTCAATTGGTCGAGGCGATGTCTAGCGTTGTGCCCTGTATAGAGAATCAATTTATTTTAGCAGTTCAAAAAACTTGCCGTCGGGAGGAAAACAAAACTTTGACACATCAAAATATTCAAATTATTTATTCACACCAGTTACGCATTTCAATTTATTTATTTAGTGTCAGCCTCCTCTGTAATACTTTAAATATTTTGCCACTATGGTGTAATTGATGGTCAGCTATGCTCTCAACTACATGCAGTACTTGCATTGACAAAAAATATCGATCACCTTGCGGAGGCTTAGTGAACGATAAACTTACTAGCTTGCATTTAACACTCACTACAACCCAAAGTATTCCTCGACTTGTCGCCGGTAGGAATACTCACTAGATTAAAAGGATGCTTACTAAGCACTCATTCACTACCAGCCCAATCGGAGAATGGCTATGCGATAATAAGGTTGGACCGTATCGTGAGTTCTACACCTGGAAAGAGCATAACTATTTTCTAAAGTCTGTTTGAGCTAATTCCTTCTTCTGCTGGGCACTTCTTTATCATTTAAAAACGGCTTCAATTTTTGAGTCTTGAAAGAATCTGTTGTCCGATTATCTACCAGCCGATGTAATGAATTTTCGTTGACAAATGTTTGCCAAAGTTTATTTGACTAATTTCACATAATGTTTTCCTTAACAACCTTAATAAACAGCCAGTGAACAGAGCAAGTGCGTTATAGTATAGTATTAGTTTAGTTTCCATAAATATATATAAATAAACATAATTATATATAATATATTTATGAATAAATATATTATATATATAAATATTTAATATATATTTATATAAATACATTTGAATATATAATATTTGTATATTTATATATTATTTATAAATATATTATATTTACTATAAATATATTATATTCATAGTTTACTATTGATTAATATTTGTATTTTATTTCATAAGTTAACAGTTTTATTTCTGAAACATTCAGCAGCGAGTTGTTTTAAACTCTCCTATTGGTGAATCACTCGGTGGTATTCCTAAACTGTGACAACTCACATTATTTTAAAAACATTTCTTGTTTGGTTATACAAATTCCATCTACAATTCTTTTTCTTTTTTTTAAATATTTTTTCGCTCATCAAGACTTAACTTTGGCTGTCATTGTAAAAAGTTAAATTTGCTTCTTGGAAATTTCGGAGGTGAGCACTCAAACGCTGTGAAAATGTTAAGCGTTAGGAAATATATTTAGGTTTTAGAGAAATTTTGTTTTTTATTCAAATAAAAGAATATTGCGTACTGTTCAGAGAGGTATTTGAATGTGTAGTGTTAGGGCTTTAGGTTTTGAAGCTGCGAGTAGGTTGTTTTATTAGTAGCCAGTTTAGTAGACATTCCTCAAGACATGGATTTATTATTTGACTGGTCTTACTGGGTCTCGTAATATCTGGTCCTATTTAAACCCCTTTCTTACGATCATCTCTATATATGAGCTTCCATAAATGCTACAAATATTTGGCTTAACAGCAGTAGTTATTTTCAGCGTATGAATTTTAAAGGTTCTCAAAACATTACAGCTTCACGATCAGATGGAAAGTGAAGAGGTTGAAAATTCAAGATGAAAAACAGAGTTATAAATAAAACAAAATAAATAAACTGAGTTATTTTAGGGTTTACCTAGTTTGAAGTAGAGTAAGTCATCTTGTCTAAATTAGAGTAAGTCATCTTGTCTAAATTAGAGTAAGTCATCTTGTCTAAATTAGAGTAAGTCATCTTGTCTAAATTAGAGTAAGTCATCTTGTCTAAATTAGAGTAAGTCATCTTGTCTAAGTTGGAGTAAGTCATCTTGTCTAAATTAGAGTAAGTCATCTTGTCTAAATTAGAGTAAGTCATCTTGTCTAAATTGGAGTAAGTCATCTTGTCTAAATTAGAGTAAGTCATCTTGTCTAAGTTGGAGTAAGTCATCTTGTCTAAATTAGAGTAAGTCATCTTGTCTAAATTGGAGTAAGTCAAACCACATACATATATTCTATCACCACCCCAACCTGTGAACCTTTGCCTTACTGACCCTACATTCCAGTTTTGTCTCCACATTGAAGAAACAATTTTTACTATAATAAGAGCAGTGTCTGTCCAAAGCCATGGTAAGAGCAATAAAAAAAATTCCTCCAATCAAATTCCCGGCATCAGATTCAAAAAGCAAGCGCACCGCCACTACACCACTCAGGAGCCTTGCAGCTTACAGGGATAATTTATATACTGATTATTCATGATGATCTCTCACAGTACACGGGACTGGCAAGCTTTACTAGTAACAATGATAAACAATTGGTTATTATTGCTTTCAATATTTAGTTTTTTGCATTTGAGTTTTTACATACTTCTGTATAATGCATTTGTTTAAATCTTGGTGTGTAGTCACCTGAAATAATTATATTGAAGTTTTATAGCGCTGGGGAACAAGTTGAAGGAGCCAATACTGTATTCTTATTTGACTAATGGCTCCAACATGAGACGTTTTTGACATACATAACAGTTATCCATATAAGTTAAGTCAGCATGTAGCAGTTTAACTGTATCTAGTTCTCCCTCATGCTGAACGTTGGTCATCAATATGACGGCGCCAAGAGAGAGTCCTTCATTCTATCTAGCTGGAATGAAGTAGGAACTATGGTTGCCTAATTCTAAAGTTGGAGTTGTCTCCTTTTCAACTATTACATCGCTGCAGACAGATTTTGAAAAATGTACACTGCAATGCATGACACGTTTATGGCAGTTGTAGAACAGTATGAATTATTGGCAATGAGAAGTGTATGTTTTTTGTTTTCGCTGTGTAGCTATTGTCTCTATCAAGTGATCAAAGCTTGTCTTCTAAAGAATATTACAATGGATGTTAAATTGTGGGAAGAGAAGTGAGTCGGCTGTTTTGCTTGACCATCTCGGTTGCTCCTAGGCTTAGTTTTCAATTGTTATTTAAGGTCAGTGAAGTTTTAAAAATCAAAATACATTTCATTAGGTTGTTATAGCCGCAAACGTTGGGATGACAACTCTGTCCTGAACGCTCATGTATGTGAAAAATGTCACTGGTTCGTTTATGGTCTACCGCGGCGACTTCTAGAAAGCTTCCTAAATTCTCAATTGATTTCTACCAGTAGGCCACATGTCAATCTGGCCTATGGCAATGATGTCTGCGTGTCCGGGTGATGTAACTGTCTGGGGCATTCCTGTGTGGTCAACGGTCAGTCGCTCTGAGGTATCAGATTCTTTCATAAACACTCTGGATATCTTTAGCCATCTGTTTATTTAAAGCTATAAATAGTGGTAGTCAGAGGTTTTGTAACTATTTGTATCTGTTGTCATGCATCCCTTGAAGAATGACTTCATTATAGAAGAACTGGTTTGAGTTTGACCGATGTCACCTAAGCACTTCTTCCTGTTTATAGATAGTCAGCATCATTTGAGCCGTTGGTCTTTTTTTAATGACATCCTGACAGCGGTAGCAGGTGAATCATTGCCTCGATATCAGACGTCATAAGCTTGTCCAAAGGGCATAGCCTCTTTTCCCACTCTTGCAATTTTTGGGTTCCAAAGGCTACACGAAGTTGGTTGCAGAAGTCTTGTCTGTTTGCGTAGAGAAAATACTGAAACATTGCACCCTCATTTGCTCACAGCTTTTCAGACTGACCTTCGCTTGTAAACAGCTGGTTGTGTTGTCCACTCCTGTCGTGTCCTGTCACAACATTCATCATCGACTAGTCTAGGCGGGTACTCGTCCTGATAACAAGTTGATGTGTCTTGAATTATACGAATAACAAAAGCTAATCTCTGCTTTGTCTGTCAATAGACCCATGCTAGGGCTGAAAAAGTGCATATCCTACCAGACGCATGCAAGGGGAGGTTTCTTACCGGTCCCATGGGCACATAAGCGGACATTTCATAACAATGTCATTCACGACAGACTAATATACATGTAAGTTGTTTGCTTATGGAACACCGCGCGGATATGTCTAGCCAAGTGTATATATACATATTGAACCACATTCTAGGTTTGAGACAAAAAAGCTTGAACAACCGTAGTGAATGTTTATTTGTGGTCATCATCGGTTTCGCAAGTTCTAGCGTTCACCTGCTGTTGGTCATTGTCCTCACAATTACACACAATACTTATGTATATAAACTGACACTCCGAAAATATTGCTCAGCAACCAAAAAATGACAGTTTTAGACAAAAACTGAGCAATTGATATAGAACTATATTTACCAGATCTTCGATATAGTCGGACCGTGTTTGAATCTGATAATTTGTTTTATGAAAGGCTTATTGGAGATACCCGACTCATAATATATCATCTGATTCAAAGATCTTCGCTAAAATGAATCTGATACAGAGAGCAATCAGAATTTTTGTGCTCCATCATCAATTGTTCCCTTTTGTTAGAGAAAGATGTTAATAAATATACAATTATGTATTTGCTATTTTTAAAAGCAACAAAATATAATAGTTTAATTTTGTAATGCTAATAATAGACATAACACTGCATTCTTCACCTGTTATTGATTGTAATAAGTTTTGTTACTGTAAATAAAACATTTTACACAAATTTTCTAAATCAAGAAAGTTGTTTGCCGAATATATCAGCTGCATTGATCAGGTATGAATAAACTTAATTTACCGGATCAGACTAGAGATTCATACCAGAGTGATAAAAACATGCAGTTTATATTTACTAGTAAATATAAATAAAGTAAATATATTTATATTTACTTTATTTTGCAGGATAATATAGAATTACTATGATCTTTGGGATTTTTAAAAAGCATCCAAAGTTACGAGTTTTATTATCAGAGATCCAATTGAGCAATAGAAAAACTATTATTATTAAAGTTGAAAGTCGTAGACACTGCACGAACATGATAAAACTATTATTAAAGTTGAAAGTCCTAGACACTGCACGAGCATGATAAAACTAGCAAAACAACATGAATCATCCGGTTTTATTGCAACTCTAATAGTCAGCGAATCTAAAGCTGCAAACATTGTGGAATCTTTTTTATTATTTATTTAATATTTTTTTACTAATTTGATGTGTCTCATAAATGCTCATTACAGACAGGACAGACAGACAGGACAGACAGGACAGACAGACAGGATCTCCCCTTCACTTCACTCAAGCTAAAATTTTGTCATCCATGCTGGAAAATTGTTTAAGTGTTATAAAAAGGTTTTGAGCCTATAATTTCATTCTTGAAACATCCTGACCATCAGACCATCTCAAACATAAAAACAATCGCAATTGATAGAAAATTTCGATACTTTCTGATAAAATCAAGTGAAATGTTGTATAATTTTATCTTCAAGTTGAAGGACAATAGGAATTTTCAGCAGTTGGGCTGTTGATGTGCCTATCGGTGTATATGTGAGTTGGTTTGGTACGAGGGAGCAATACTTCAGTACTTCTTGTTTATTTAGCATATTGCTTTTGTACGTGTGCATGAATTTTACTGCAAACGCTTATTTGGAGTTGACCAAATCTCTGTTACATTTTATTAAAAAGATGTTTGACTTTTATTGGCCGGTAAAACGTTTGGCTTTTAGAAAACGTCTGCATCGAAGAATCGCTATGGTAGTAATTGTACGACTCAATTGGGAGTGTGTCAGGTGTCCTTGCAAAGCAGCGAATCTTGCAAGGAAAGTAATTAATTCGTTGTGCAACGCCCTCGCAAGCATTCGTCAATTTAGCATTGAATCATTTGAGACTGGACAGGCCTGTGGCCATGCGGCATTATTGACAGAAGACATGCAAACAGCTGACCCACTTAGCATTGATTTCAGTTAAGTCTGGCCAGCCACTCTGCCATGCTTCAATCTTTCCACAATCTCCACCAGCTTTACAATGTTTACTGATGCTGTTAGTGCACTATGATTGTTCTTGCCGGCGAGGAAGGCATGGACCTACTTTGATTTATTAAACAAAATAGCATAATGTGTTAAGACACAGGTGCAGTATGCATTCGAGTCAGTAGTATGTATTTCCTTAGAGGATGCTTTTGCACAATTTGAAAAAGAAATGTCCTCATACCAATTCATGTCCATTGTGCAAAACAGCTAAAATTCTTCTTCTTTGACTTATATCACAATCGTGTATGTTTGCTTGTTCACGATTTGTACTATACCAGTTGTGTTTCCCCTAAAACTACCCACTTTTACTCTACTCATAAATTCTCTTTCGATCTACCACTTCAAGGATCTTCTTGAGCATCAGGACATTGTCAGTTATCATACCAAGTCTCAGAAGCATGGAATCAGCTGCCTGCTGACATTCGGGGAAAACGCCAACCTGTTTAGGATAGTCTGGAAGCGACCCCTGCTGTCGAGGCTAGAGTAGTCTGCGCATCGATGGGCTGTCTTTTTTCTTTTTCC
Source organism: Watersipora subatra (assembly GCF_963576615.1). Classification (NCBI taxonomy): domain Eukaryota; kingdom Metazoa; phylum Bryozoa; class Gymnolaemata; order Cheilostomatida; family Watersiporidae; genus Watersipora; species Watersipora subatra. The sequence goes on along the minus strand of NC_088709.1, from coordinate 41,361,477 downwards.
TTAAAGTTTCAGTGATTTTTCATTCATGCGAGCCACACCCTGCTCACTGTCTACCAACTGGGCTTGCATCTCGATTAGCCAAGCTATTGTATATTTTATAGTATATTTCCTAGCAATTGTCTTACTTAATTGGAAATAACATTTGAATAGAGAAGCTGATGTGTTCATTAAATAACGCACTTGCAGTGCACTCTCGCCATATGACATTAATTCGTTCCAGTGTTGGCATCGTGAAGCAAAAATGTCGTATAGAGGGATATAGAAACCCACAGTAATTATCTAATGCAAACACCCTTTGATAAAAACATCAAAATTTTTTATACATACTGTACATATTAGAAATTAGTTACAAAATATTATGTTAACCTTATTAACTATAGTTACCTACAGTCGCTTTAGTGTATGTAGTGGTTGTGATCTGCAATAAAATGTAACATTACAATGTACTACGTGCAGTACATACTGTATGTAGCGCTTACCTTTGGGACAGACGTATCACATAAACTTTGAATTTAATCTAAATAAATTTAGCTGACTAAACACAAACTTGAAGCTAAGTTTTAGTACGTGTTTAGTAAACTAAAGTTCGACTTTGTCATAGGCCAAAATTTTATCACCTGTTTCCGGTTTCTGATGAATTTTTGTTGATGTCATACGGCGAGAAAAAATGTTGTATGGCGAGGCGAAAAAACGTCATGTTCCACATCGTAAAGCAGAAAAACGGTATATCATAGTAACCCGGAGGTATCTGTTTGCTATTGCTGAATCTGTCAGTAGAGAATATTCTCTCTGTTACATGTAGCGCTCAGGTTCGTGACAAGCAACAGATGCTTGTCTGACTTAACCCTTTCACTGCTGTATATGTACAAATTTAGCTATCGGCCTACTGCCAGCCATTTTACCAAAAATTGCCAATTTTGCTTCATGATATGTATACAGCAATTTTTTCAATTTCAATCGCTATCTAGAACATTTTTGTTGCATATTTTATTTTGCCAACATTTTAACCAACATTGCTATTCAAAAATTCAATGGGTCTATACTTTGTGCGATGATAAAACTATGTGAAGCTACGATCGATGCAAATCTAAAACGATCCTCTACAATATTCCTTAAACTTACAAAACTATTACTTTCATCACTATCAGAGTCAGAGCTGCTACTTAAATTATCTGTGCAATCACAAAAATCTCAATCTGAATTGGCTATAATGTCATCAACAAAAGTAATTATCTGTTTTGTAACTCGGGAGGTACGAACAAAACTTATAAAAAAATGTTCATCTTTCAGTTGGAAATCTCCAAACAAAAATCTAAAATTGCTTCGTTATTTTAGGCTAGTTTTATAAAGAGATTTTCGGACAACACTGTCAATACCATAAAAGTCTTAAAGGTCGTTGGTTATGTTGTCAACGAATAATAAAATTAAGTTACTATACGCAGTTGCTGAGAAAGTGACAAAAATGCGTCTACGGCAGCCGACCATAGAAAACGCTTAAATGCGTCTACGGCAGTGAAAGGGCTAAACTGTTCATACTGTAAATTACTAGGTATTCGGAGTCGTTACGCCTTCGCTTGTTCTCCAATATAATAAGGTATCATTGTTATTTTTACTGTTTAGTTTGGTAATTACAGATTTGGTTTTTTTTAACACGATTTCAAATATTTTTTCCTCGTGATGATTACCCAGTGACGTGTACCTATGTGGCTCAACCCTGAACAGTTCATGTAGGCATACCAGATGTAATAGTCAGTTGGCAGTATTCACTTATCAGGGGCACACAGCGCTAAGGGTAGCCTTACTGTAAGGTTACAGTAGACGCTTCTACAACGTAAATAATCCATTCGAAAAACAATTACGTTATAGGGAATTTACGTTGTACGAACTGTAAAATACATGCAAATTGCCTAATCCTTTCCAAGATCTTTCCAAACTCACCCCTTTGGCCATGCAAAAAGGCAAAACCTGACTTAAATTTTTTTAATTTGTGGGCTTTACCGTAACTGCTGCATTATTAGTTTGCATTGAGAACTTTTTTTCCTTTTTATGATCAACTTCACTGGTTTTATAGATCAAAATTTTAGGCTACTTTTTCTACAATAACTACAATACTACAATAGTTGATGGGGAGTGCACATCTTCGACATTCATTTACAACGATTTGCTTATTTTTTCTAAACAGCAAGGTGTACTCTGGTACTCTGCTAAGTAAAACTAATAACAGATATTTTATATGCCTACAAGAAAGCAAAACGACAAAGTATTTTACAAACAAGCGATACTACTGTCCGTCGTCTATCTGTATTCAGGGGGTCATGGTTAGGATAACATGGAACTTTCGACGAGACTCCAACTCGTGATTGGTAGACTGACGCTGTAACACCTGTACCAATTGATCGCCTCTGTATTTATGAACAATTGCACAGCTACCCTATTCTGTTTTGCCGGCATACTGAACGATCTATCCCGATGAACTAGATTGTTGCGAAAGCTGTAGGCCTATATATAATAGATAAAAAGCTATACGCGCGTCGTTTTTCTTTCGCAAGTTTGGCAAGATAGATTAACATTCAAATCGAATTTGAGAACTCGCCCTGTTTGGCACTACGTTATTTGGAATCTTTTATGTAGTAGGAAACAAAAACTTGACTTGAATTTTTTATGTCTCTGGAATTTATGTTCTCGGAGGTATACGTTATAGGAGCGTCTACTGTATTTACCATGGATTGGCTAGTCATATATATTATGAAAATTATTTTTACGCCTGTTTACTCAAGTAGGGTGGTAATGTTTACTTTAGCTCGGGTCTCCTACCAGAGACCTTGGAGTTGGAGCACGCTCCTTAAAATCTTAACCGTTACCAATAGAGCGTTTTCTTGAAAGCCCCTTGTGTTGGTTGTTGCAAATCAGCATTTGGGCAAACTACATTTGATGGAAGGTGTTATTATACCCAATGCTCCAATGACTGGTGAATTTATTGTGTTATTATATGCCAGTATTTCTCAATCTCTCCAGGTGGGATATTTCTTTTTCGCTTTTTTGCCGGCTATGTTACAGTCATTGGGTACTGCTATATCTATGATATATGAAAGCATTTCTATGTAAATGTGTTCAGTAATCTCTCGCGGGAGAAAAATAATAATTAAAAAATTAAAAATTTAAAAAAATCAATAAAATATGTTTGAACTACATGAGTATCTCTTATTCTTTGGGCCAGTGATATCACTCTGTGAGCATCATTGTGCTAGCAGCTGTCGAAGTTTGTTATTTTTCTGTTAGGTTACTCGAAGTGTAAATATAGAATGTTCTATTGGCACCCTTTATCACGCTTCTTAGACGCCAAAGACCCTCAAAAGTGTATATTAAATCTAAGATAAAGAGGAATATCCTTACAATTAATGAAAGTGATACTTATATATATCAATTTAATGATATTAATATGATTAATATCATTATATAATTAATCTATGTGATGGTCTATTATTATTGAATCTAAGATAAAGAGGAAGATCCTTACGATTCATATAAAAGTGATGGTCCCACTTCATCCTCTAACCATTCCCACTGCATACAGCACTGCTCACTGTACAGTAGCTGATACCATCACTGCACCAATACTGCTAACTGTGCATTAAAAATACATGTAGTTGTATTGCGTATATACTGTGGACTGCGCAGTAGCAAAAGTGTGTAATGCTATCATACTGCATAGCTATGACTTGCTTGCTACTACACTGCTAATGCAACTACCCACATATTCAGGCCAAAATTGCGTGTCATTGCAATGCATTTTACATTTGAACATCTTTATCAATGCATCTTTTTCAATTTATGATTTGTTGTAATTTTTACATCCCTATTTGTTATCGCTTTAATAATGATGATTTGGACTATTTGTTGATTTATATATAGTTGATAGTTATTAAAGTTAGTCTGTATTCTTACCTGCAGACATGGACAGACGGTTATGTGGCAATTGTGCTGCCGAGTGTACAAGACTACAACTCTCAAATGGCTGCCCTACTTTCTCCAGGTTGGTGCAAGGATGCTAGCTATCTCTCTAACCTATTTTTAGACATAAGCTTTTGTTTGAAAGCATATACTATTCGTTATTAATATTTAGCCTTAATACAAATAATAATATATTATTATTTATATTAAAAATTATATTAGTTAATATACTTCCTTGTTATCATTATGTGTAATTAAATGTTAAATACTCAAACATCTATTTACTATCGGATAAAAAAGATAAGTTATACTAGACTCTGTACAGTAAGTCATTTTTGCGACGTTTTTACAGTTGCTAAGTTGCAGTTAACGCGTCAGGTCTAAATTTAAAAGAAAAAGTGCTTAACATAAAATGATTGAGCAAAGTTAGTTTAACCTTGACCTGGTCTGAGTTAGAGTAGGTTACACAGAATACCTCTTTCACCACCGCTACCTAGAAGATGTACACAGAGCCTACACATGTCATTAAAATAATAATAATAACAATAACATAGGCCTACATGTATTTGTTATAGATTTAATATTCTTTTGGCCTTTTACCTATTCTGTGTTATAAATTTAATATATATAACTAATTAACAAGCTGAGTTTATTTAAACTTCATCTGAGATACATTAGAGTAAGTTACATAATGTATATCTATCACCATTCCTACCTCTACATCATTCATTTCCTGTATCATCTAGCCCTCGCTTGTCCATCTTGCCCTATCTGTTTGCCTCTAAGGTTACTAGCAATAACCGCTTTTTGTTATTCCTACTTTCTTATTTATTAGTTTTATATATCTGTTCATAGGGTCATTTGTGTCAAATTTTGAAAGGTTCTATCTAAAAATCTAGATATTTTTTTTACAATTTCATTTGATTTGTTGTTTTTAGTCAGTTTAATGCCAGGGTGTTTCAAGTTTGAAATCAGTGAAACTTTATTGTTTAGAAGAAAAAAGACCTGCCCAGACTTTTCTAAAATGATGTCCGTACTTGTGTATATTGTTTAAAAGTGATAAATTTATGGTTTCATCGACACCGGGTAGTTATATGTTTCCACAGCATTTAGAGGAAAAAATGGGACAAATTCTATACAACCTATCTTTGTGTCGTTTGAAACACCTATAGAACTGCATCTGAAGATATATATGGAGTTTTATTTTAACAATCATGAGCAAATATAAAATAAAAGATGTCAATAGAGATGTCAATAGAGATGTCAATAGAGATGTCAATAGAGATGTCAATAGAGATAGTAGCGCTGCAACATGAACGCATTAGCTGATGTTATAGCGAGAGAGACGAACGGGGGACATGACTACTGACATCATCTTTGGAGATGCTTTTTTTCTTCTGAGCGTTTTAACTGCAATCAAGTTTTGTTGATTGTAATATTGAAACAATTTGGCAGTCAGATCACCTTAAACATAAAAAATAACCGTAAATGATAGAAAGCTATCAATGCTTTTTGATAAAATCATAAATTTTGTGTAAGTTTGTTTTTAAACCGTGTCTTTGAACTTGGAGTTATCTTCTCAATCCAAGCAAATTTTATTACCATATTTTTTGAACTATTAGTCGCTACTTTTTTAGACGTTTTGAGCCTTGCGGCTTATCTAGAGGCTGCGGCTATTCTGTGTTTTTTTCTTTCACCGCTAGGGTCGCACCAACCGGAATCTCCGGTTAGCGCCTCTAGCGATGAAAGGAAAAACGAAACAGGGCCTAACAGCACCGTTCTGTTAGGCATGGGGTTAAAAAGTTGCTGTCGTGTTAAAAGGCATTGTTATAAGTTCTGCGGCCTATACAAATAGTGCAGCCTATGTATTGTTTTATTAGCGGTTTTTAAAAATAGAGCAGATGCGGCTTATATAGGGATGCCTTATATAGGGATGCGGTTAATAGTCTGGATAATACGGTAATTAGAAAATGACCTGCGACAAGTCCTATTACAGCATGTTTGGCATTCTCAAACATGTCTGGCATATCGAGAGTGGCCAGTTACACAATATACTGTAAAACCTCTATTTAAACGCCACCCATTATTGAATGCCACCATAGAATAAGGGTTGAAAAATACAACGCCACCCTTTAATTAAACGTCACCTCTCTTTGCCTAACACTTTGGTATATTTTGATCTTTACGAACCCATAATAGAACGTGATCAGTAGATAAGTGTCCACAAAAAAGTTTTACGTGTAATAAAAGAATGCAATGGTTGCGAAAGAATTAATTTTTTTGGTGTTGCTGTAATGGTTGCCATTATTTTGGTGACGGTGTCCCTGAAAATATTGATCGTCACAATCATCAGAACTATACTCTGATTCGGAGTCACTAAAGTTTAAATCATATCCATTGTTTTTAGATTTCTCTATAATGTGGTCTACAATATGATATGAAGACTTCAAAACGTTTCGATGAATGATGAGAGTACTCTTTAGGAACGCTGTACAGCTTAATAGCAGCCATTTTTATGGTGTAGTCTAAATTTGAAATGTTGAAAAGTTTTTCAAAGTTGAAAATGTTATGTACGTTTTCTAACTCCAAATCTTTACAGTTATTTCTATTTGGAACTTTGAAAGCGCTACCATTGAAATACTTAACAGAACTATGCTAATATTTTATTATCAAAGCACCTAGTTCCTTGTTTATCTCGATCTGATGCTTCGACATATGGGAAAAACAGTCTTTTAAAAATACCGGGATCGACGACATTAATGTCGATTCGCCCGAAGGTGAGTGCAAAATATAGGTGATATCAGCATCGCTTCTCTCGTAAAAAGGTTAAATTTATCTTTCCAAAATTCTGACAAGCTAATCGTAAAATACAGTGTGCACCTCCTTCTATTTGAACACCACCTCTAATTAAACGCCGCTGTAGGGAAAGGGTTAAAAATATGGCACCATGGCATTCAAATAGGGGTTTTACGGTATAAGTAGTTTCAAGAACATGATTTTAGCAACGCACTGAGGGGCATACGCCTGCCCACTGACACAGAGGCCTGTATCACAAAACTCTCATAATTCTGGAAAATGCGTGAGAGCATGCTATTGGAATCTGGATGCGAACGTGCATACCAACTACACATAAAGACCCAGAAAGCAACATGTAAAATCATAGCTCAGATCCTTTAGGATGATTTAGGGATGATACCTAAAATAAACAGTTCATAGACGTGTGGGTCTAGCTCAGCAGCTGGCTCTAGGCATCGTGTTCTACTGACTAATGGTGTGAGTGTATCTGGAGATGGGTTTTCTGCATTACTTTTCACAATAACCTTTGACAGTCTTTCCATGGATTCTTATTACTATTGTTATTACTATTACTATTCCTATTACTTATTATTATTTTAGTGAGGGCAATCTCCATTTCAAGTATTAAATCTATTCAAAGACTGATTTACTGTGAATCTATTCCATAGAATCCTTAACAACTATTATTGGTATTATAAACCATATGCGTTTCTGATGGTTGTCTTTCGTGAAGATAAAAGATTTTTGAAGATATTGTTGAATGAGTCTTTCATTCAATTTCTGCACCTAAAACTTTATTAAAACATCTGCAATGACAGTTCAGTTTTGGTTACCACAATTTATAAGTGACGAGTTTTCTTGGGTCTATTTGGCAGAAGTAGAGCCTTGTCTCTTGCAACCGCTTAGGAGAATTTTTTCACACCAAACATTTTAGTACTGATGGCTTCCTATGAATATTCATGAGGTTAGTTTGACGTTTATCAATATTCCATAATCAATTTAAAACGCTTAGCAGTGATGAGTATTTTTTCTTCGCTCCTCTTAGATAGACATAAAACTCTCTATCATTCACTAGTGTTACATGCTTCGAAGTTGTGGTTTCGATCGTAGGAATGAGGAGGACGTATTTACATGATACTCAGGAGTGGTCACACAACTCCCAATTATTCGTAGCTGATGAGTTTACGTGCTACGGAAAAATTGTCGTACAACACCGCGTTTTCTATATTAGTCTGTTGCGCTTGTATCTACAACGGGTCGTATAATTTCTCCCGCAGCTGCCACTCATAGAATGCGTCTAAGGTCAAACGTCAATGTCAAAGCGCGTAAGAACTTTTTCTTTAAATTTCGGAGTTAATATTTTTTATTTTGAAGATAATATTTTTAAAACATGTGCATTAGAAACAGAGATGCTGTAAGGACGTCACTAATGGAAACGATGAAAATCCAACCTTTGATCGCAAAGATATGTGCAATAATACGAATAACGATGTTTACATGATTTGCAGTACTTCGTTGTTGCTACGATGTTTTCAAAAATACCCCCTTGAAACGGATTTTTGAATCGCTTCGAAGAATTAAAGATTCGACATTTTGAACCAGTTACATGCTACGAAGATGAAAAATATGACAAAACTTTGTAGCATGTAACACTGGTGATTGATTGAGGTTTGTAATGAGCAATTATTAAGGTGTACTCATAAACACGGAGTCATCCTCTCTATTTCGCTTTGAATGAGGCGCTTAAAGACGCAATCTTAACTCTATGGTCAGAAATTGACCCGCTGAAAAATGCAATAGGCTACTATTAGAACTTGCTGAAGGTTTGTTTTATGGTTAAAAGTCAGTTCGCTGCAGCCTCCAAACATTAGCCATTGCAGTTCTCAGGCTACCTTCTTTAGAGATGTCTCATGAAGAAGCATGCATGCATACCTACTGGTGCAGCGGATTCATGGCTAAGCTCCTGCACCCAGGTTATTGCAAAAAGTTGGGCCATTTTTTTAGATTTGTGGCTACTTGCGAGTGTCATCTGAATACATAACCTTGGTATAGGGTATGCGGATGCACCCTAATATATTCATGATTAAACATGGCCGGTCTTTCGGCCGCTTGTTCAAGCGGCCGAAAGACCGGATTTCCACTGGCCAGTAAAAATAGAAAGATATGTAATGCAGCAACTTAACCACTCGCATTGTCTAACCTTGGTGGTAATTGGCTGCTGCGAGAGAAAGAATAAAAACGTGCTTATTCTTTTGTTTATGAGGTAGCTTTGTTGATTTGTGTTCATAATCATCCTCGTAAGACAGTGGTCCAATAGCCGAGAGAAATAGTAAAAATAATGACTACTGTAACCCTTTCACTGACGTATGCAAAATCTATGATCGACTGCCGTAGATGCACTTTTGCTAAACTTCCGTCAGCACAAGTGCTGGATATATCTTAGTATCCTATTGTTGAATAAATTATTTTTAACAGTTGCGTTTTTTAAAAGGTAGATTTTTGAACTGCATCTATAGCCTCGTCCCAAACTTTTAAACAAAATTTTAGGTTCACGTATGCAGTTCCTAGATGAGGATTTACGATTGTTCATAGATTTACAAGGTGTCTATAGATTTACAAGGTGTCTATAGATTTACAAGGTGTCTATAGATTTACAAGGTGTCTATAGATTTACAAGGTGTCTATAGATTTACAAGGTGTCTATAGATTTACAAGGTGTCTATAGATTTACAAGGTGTCTAATAATAAACCCAATAGAAAGATTTTGGTAGTCTAGCTGCTATTGCTGAAATGCAGTCAAATATGAAAAATTCTCACACGTTACTCCTAGCTTTCTATTCCGCATTTCTTTCAAATGGATTGGCTATTCATGTAACATATCAGCTGGTAGATAACTCAGGCAAATACACCATGTGTGGCCATACTCTTACCACATGAGCTCTTCCATACACTGTGGTAGGCCTATTTGGTTTGTGTGACTATGCGATATAAATAATACACTTACCTACCCAAATTAATCCATTGATAATCTACTTAACAGCCGTTTCTGCCCAGATAAAAGGAATTCTGGTGATTGAGGTTAAATGTTCAACTAGGGCATGGTTCATTTCATCCAATCATTATTCCTTGTGTACTTTTTGGGTTACATGTTTTGCGGCGCCTGGTCAGGTAAGACCGCAACGTTAATCCTATCAACATAGCTCAAGTTCTCCCATAATTATTAACTTGTTTTTCAGCATTCAAAAAGAATATAGGTATAATTAGGTTATTGTTTATTACGCTGTGGCGTTATGTAATCGCCTCGTTATTACACCAAGTTATGTAATCGCTTAGTTATTGTACTGAGTTATGCTAATCAAGGTATTTATTCCCATAGCTAATCTTTGTGTTTCTATTGTATGGATGATGAGGATATGGAATTGTGCTTACGTTGAGTTATTCTGCTTGTAAACGGATGGGTTGCTGATTAACACGGGCGTTAAGTTGAAAAAATAAGCAATTCTAAAGTAGAATTTATAGCAGCTCACTCCGGTCTTGCTTAGCAGCAAGTGCTCAATCCCATTTAGCATCAACTGAAATATAGAAAATATTGAAAATGTCCCATTTGAGCCATTTTGGAAATAGATTCTAACCTATAGCGATCTCGTGATGGCGGCGATTAACTGTTCGTTTTTTAGCTTTTAAGAGCTTGTAATCACATTTCTACATATTTTGTACCTACAACACAACAGGGTAAGACATAGTGAATCTTTTGATACCAAATAACTGTAATGTGAATTTTGTTGCAAGTCAACCTTTAAACAAGCATATGGTACTGCAGTGTGATCTTTGCATACTTTTTTGATCGTCTGTTTGCGCTTGAAGAAATCATCCCAAGAGCGACCAAGAATAAAACTATATTGATTCAATAGTCTTGTGTTATGAACTGAAGTACTTATACAGTCAAACTCGGATAACTCGCGCTCGGAGAGCTCGAACACATGGTCAACTCGAATAAATTTGTTTGGCCCGTTCCCATACTGATAAACTGCTTTAGATAACTCGACCTTAACATGGTTAACTCGGACAGTTTTTTTCCCAACGGCTACCGAGGCGGTTGTTATAACTTTAGCATATCACTTCATTCCAAGCCATAGAGATAAACATCAACTTTTAGTAGTTCTAAGGTCTTGTTATTACTGTCATCGGCAAAATATTTTCGTTAACGACTTTTCTAAAGGTTTGCAAAAAATCGAATTTCACCAAACATACACTTTGTGATAGCCCTTTGAAAGCAAGGAAAAGCAAGGAAAAGAGATAACATTGGATAAACTTAAAGTTGTTTTATGATTAAAATGGCCAAAAGTGATCTTGATTTTTTTTCTGAGCGTTTTAACTACGTTTTAACCATGTGTTCGAGCTATCCATGGGCGAGTTATCCATGTTTGACTGTATTTTCTTTTGAGCATTTCAACAACGATCAAGTTTTGTCAATTTTAACCTGAGAACGTCCGGGCAGTCACATCACCTCAAACAACAAACAAATCTCAAGTGATAGAAAAATATTTATGTTCTAATAAAAAAATTTTCAACTTTATATAAACTTTTATTTTAACCTTTAACTTGCAACAAGCAATTTATGCTTTTAATTTATATATAATTTGTATATGTAAATATATCTACTAATAAATACATGGACTTGTGACAGTGCTCTGATAACTTGAACGCTCTGATAACTCGAGCACTTCCGCTGGAAGTGGAAGTTTGAGTTATCCGAGTTTCACTGTGTCATCAAAAAGTAAAAGATGCAATCGTGAGCAACTGTGCTCATCTACAGTGTACATCGTGTTATAAGTAGAATAGTCACTAGGGTTGCCTGGTGGCAATGTGCAAGATGTGCCGCGTGTGGCCTTCGGCAATGTTATCTAGGTGGTCAATCTTGTATTTTTTGTTCGCTGAGCCGAGACTACTCTCTAGGTTATTAAGGAATAGCCTTGCTCAGGTCGAATACTTGCTGTCGTTTGTGGTGTATTCATTTCCTTGTCTCTAGCTTCTGAACCGGCTGGACAAGATGAGTGTTCTAAAACATGGCTGTCTGCCAAGTCGTTCTTTGAGGGATCATGAAAACAATATTAACTGCTTACGAGGTTGATCCTTGGGTTACTCATGGCGCAAAATTTCTAGAATTCATTTAGTGTTCAGGTTTATGTCATATTTATACTGGTCGTCTAGTTGTCTTTGCTGGTGCCCGGTTTATACAATATTCAAATAAGGGTTTTTATCCCCGTTTTCTGTTGAATAATGGGATTGCTTGGGTGGTAACAGAATGTTGCTGGCTGCTACTGTTTTCAATTTCAACTCCCAGTATGCTCGCTTGTACATAACTAGGCTAGGCTTCGTGTTGTGAAGACACCGAACTGTATAGTTGTAAGCTGGATAAAATATTTCTACAAGAATACACCGAAATTCATTGTATTTAGTATTTGTTTGTATTTGATTTTGTTTAAATTATGCTGCTAAATAAAAATTGTTATTATTAAAAAAGGAACGATTCGTAGCCAGAGTGTCCGAACAATAAAAACCAACGATAGCGCAATCTAAGCAGTTGCATCGTATGTACTATGTTGAATTGCACTGGTACATTTATTGTGTGTCGTTATACGTTTCTTAGACTAAACTATTTGCCAAAGCTCCTAGAATCGTGCTCGCTAATAATTTGTTTAGCTAATTAAAAGCATTTCCGTTGACGATTTCTGTGTGCATGCACAGCTCGGACAATTCTGCGAATTTTCGGGCGAATAATTCTGTGTTTTCCATTCATTTCGTGATTTCGGTCAGAACCAACGAAAAAACTGTTACATGTGGCCGTACCTTTACTGTGCGATCAGTATTTCAGTGGACATGCTGGATGTTGCTGGTTCATACAGGCGCCTTATTAAAACAGATGAGCATTTCTACACCAGGGATGTTAAGCCGCACTGTAGGATTGCTCACATAAAGATAAGCGTGACTAAAATGTGCAAAATGTTTATAATGGAATAGCTTGCGCAGCATTTTCTCGCTCATCAATCGCAAGTACCGTTTCCATTTGTCGCAAGCATAAAACATTTGGTTAACTTGGCGAGTAACAAGATTCGCTTAACTTACAGTTTTTTTCGTTTCCATTTTGCTGGCGCAAACTTGCAAATTAACTGCCCCATTAGAACCTAGTGGATGCCTCGAGTACTTTGGGCATGAAAATGGTAGCTATGCATTCTCAAGTTGTGATTAGGAAATCCCGAGGGCTTTGTGCTTGCATTTAAACAATAGAGCTGTCATTTTATCTTAGAATTAGAAAGACTACCTAGTTCATTCATCAGCCATTAGCTGAGACTCACTAATGAACTACTGAATTAGTTTGCATAAATTTTTATCATTCATTTAATGGTTGTATTTCAAAGATTAATCTGTTTTATGTGTCTTTCTAGTTTGAGGTTTCCAATAGCCTCTGGTGAAGGAGTCAGCCTAAGAGATCTTCACCTCCTCTTTTTCACTCATAACAACTCCTCTTCTTCTCGTATACATGTATATCATATATTATGTCATATTCTTCTTGGCACCTCTCAAATTCATTTGTAATAAAAATTTAGAAAAGGATTTTGGTGCCTGTGGAGTTGTGTACTCTAGTTCTACTCTGGTCATTAATTCTTAATCTATGTAAGTTTTAATACGCTTTCGTTCTGTTAGGAGTTGTCCCCCATCTTAGAGTATAAATATTATGTTGCTAAACAATGGGTAACTTGATATGAATGCATGGTAAAGCATCGTAATTACAAAAATAGGCATGTAAAATTATGTTACATGTTTTCCAAATCATGTTTACCAACTCGGAATGCCATGTATCTTAAGGGCTGTGCTTCATGATAACAGTGGTTGAAGATACAGGCATTTTTCTGACAAAACTCTGAATTTCTCGCAATAGTAGAAACATCTACCCAAAAAAATGGTTCTATTTTCTCAGCACTGGTAGTCTCTATTAATAACACTCTTTAATATTTATTATTTTACGTAATTACCACACACTCTTACATCATAGTCAATTCAGGGATAATCAACAGTCTCTTGTACCTAAATGAATATTAGTCTCCGATAATAATAATAATCCGATAATAAGCGTAAAGGTCTTTCATCTCCGGTAATGAGTTCTTTTAGAGTGATATATAACCACTTATTCGGGCCGTCGAGCTGTCATGTGATTAAATCGTCCCTCTAGGGTTAATTAGTGAGAGACTTAGACCAAGGGCTAATAAAGCTAGCCTAGTTATTTAATGGGTCTTGTGAACGCAGATACCGTGCTATCGTTTTAACTGATCAACTATTACCATTGATTCTATCTTTACCTCTACACTGCAATTCTACATGTTTGAAATCCTTACAGCCTTGTCTTTCTTTTGATGATATGGTTTTTCCTGCTACAGTGGACCCCGAGTTATAGTATCCCCGGAGTCGTATAGCCTCACAGAGTCCCACGACCAATGGGAGCCTATATGGAGCTCGCTCATTTCCAAACAAACAGGCCACGACTACTATTTTATATATAAGTTATAATGGAGAGGCCACAGCATTAACCAACAAAAATTACTCCCATTGACAGTCGCTTCAAAATTGATTGTTTTATCATACACCATTTGAAAGAGAACAAAATTCTCTACAAAAAGCTACTAATACATTTTTTGTAAAAACGTCAAGTAAATGCAAAAAAGAGCGGTATCGAGAGCGAGGTAAGAATATTCCATTAGAGATCAATAGGTCAATCGGGTTTGTTTAGAATCAAAAGTTTTTGTTTCCGGTTTTGGTTGCGAGACTTTGTAAAGCTATATGACTCTGCCGGTATCCCTGTCTTACGGTTTTTTCTCCTTATGTTATGGAACGCAAAGTTTTTCCGGTCCCCTCATGGAATACAACATCAACAAATATGTATCTTAAAACGTCGCGAGAGCCACCAAGAGGCGGCCCAACAAGAACCGTTTCGTATGCTCGTATTTCATGGCAAAGTTTTCTCAGACTTTCTCGTATCTCATATTTCTCGTATCTCGTAGGGACTCTCAAATGTTGAGATTTGACTGTAATTATCTACTATTAAGCTTTGCGTTGCTTGTATAAGGTTGACTCAATTTTTGCATTTAGTTTATGTTGTTGCTGTTTTTAGAAGATTATGAAAAGACAATCTTAGCAGATGCTAGTAAAGAGGAGGAAGAACTCTAGCGATCGAAAGAAATAGGTATGTGATCTCCATAGCTCTTTGTAGCGTTTACTTGTAATGGAACAACTGTTGAGATTTTACGCATTGAAGCATTTTATTGCACACTGAATCCATCTGAAAGCTAGAGTTCCTTTAGACCACAAAAAGGTATTAGTCAATGAAATCGGGAAAACCGATGCGCTGTTCCAAAGGTCAATGCCCTGACACATGAGTAGGGGTGAAGCTCTTGAGTTGTCTTCCTTGGCAAAGATCTGGTTCAAACGTTACTTAATAGACTTTCTTATGTTTGACATGCCTCTTCAACATGAAGTTAAAATACACAGTCTCTAGATGCTTATTATTATAAGGGCGGTCGCATCTAGATAGCTCTACAATAAAAGTAATTACTGCAATGTACCGCAATACATGTAACCATGGCAATGAACTGCAATACAAATAACCACTGCAATACAAATAACACCACAATGCAAATAACTGCTGTAATACATTACAATACAAATAACTACTGCAATACATTACAATACGAATAACCACTGCAATACATTACAATACAAATAAACACTACAATGTATTACAATACAAATAACCACTGCAAAACATTACAATACAAATAACCACTGTATGTCACTGGAATACCCTAGGTACGCAGTCAACTCCAGGATCTGCAACTCAATTCAATTTAGCATAATAAGCTATTTATAGACATATTATGTCTTCTATTAGGTCTCAGGTCCCATATTTAGGGTAAATTCAATTGTCTTTTCTCGACTATTCATTTGAGATGTCCTTTGTACTAGAGCTGGTGTACTTTTGTACTAGAGATGATGTCCTTTCTATTAGAGCTGGTGTACTTTTGCACTTGGCCTAGTTATTGCCATCATACATATTATTATTGTGTTATTATTGGCAGCGTATCCTGCTGCGGTTTTCAAGTCTCTTGAAAATCCTCCAGCATTTTCAAGACTCTTATCAATCTCAGGTGCCTTAGAACATTAAGAGTACAGTGGCATGAGTTTTAGAAACTTCAAACTATAACATACAAGCTTTACCTTGAAACTCTAAATTTGAATTTGCCTTCTCTGCCTCTAACACTTTCCAGTGCTGCCTGTAAGACATTACATGGTTGTCCATATAGGAAACATTAGAAAGATTAGAGTTTTTGTTAAATGCGTATGGTTTTTTATCAGTTTTATCATTCAATGTTCATCTGTTATTGCACTGTCATTGCATTTAAGATTTACTGCTCTCCTAAAAGTAAGTCTTGACTTGACACAGCTAAGTCTTTAATAGGCCCATTACTTAACACAGCAAAGTTTTTAAAAAGTGTTTGAGTTGTGGAACGAATTAAATGAAGTACAATATATTCTTACAGGAATATTTGCTCCAACATATGATGGTTTTAACATAAGAAGTTGATCTCTGAGCCATTTAACTTGGTAACTAGAGGCTGACTTGATAAACAATAGACGTTGGTGTTGAAAGTTCATATCTGCTGTTTTGACTGCATCTAAAACATAGTCATAACATTTAGAATAACAATGCCATCGTGTATCGCCTGTCTAAATTCAAATTTGATAGGTCAGCTCGAAATTCCTTTGCCCTTTCATTGCGTATTACGAAATTCGTAACAGAAAGGTGTGTAGCTATTACCGTTAGACCTTTATTTGAACGTCATGGCGCTCTATTTGCCAACCCTTCCCCTATAGTGGCGCTTTATTAGAGGTGATGGTCAAATAAAGGTTGGTGTTGTATTTCTTGAATATCTGCTCAGAATTTTACAAGGATAAAGTTAACAATTTGGTTCGCGAAGCAAACACCAATTATATTTTGCATTCTCTATTGGGCAGAGTGAAATTAACCCTGCTGACATTTGTTAACTTACCTCTAACTTCTCGTAGATCTCTAAATAAATATGCATTGGGAAGCTGGGAAATAACTTTACCAGTTGATATCTATTACCTGTTACCTCTGATGATCTTAAAGCCTGCGTTGCAATTTGTCAGAGATTTCAATTTTATATTCCAATCTAAGTTTGAAAGCATATGTTTTTATAATTATATTTAACATTGTTGCAGAAAAGCTCATTGCACCTATTGATATGTTTGTTACAGATTTCAGCCAAAACTAGCTTTTATATGCTGTCGAAGAGGAGTTATGAGAGTCGATCTATTGAAAGCCGAGTTTAGATAACGACAATGTTATGCTATGAATCAATTCTATCAAATAATACCCTACAGGATGAAAATATTTGTTGGTCATAAAAATTCGCGATTTCGCGAACAGTCAATTCCGCGAATTATTAAATTCCGTGAATAATTAGTTCAATTTTTAATCACAAGAGAGAATAACTACTGCATCAAATTGAAAACTAGTCGCTAGCCTAGTTTTTAATATAAATACTAAACGAAATTGAGTTCCAAAACATTTTTAAAATCATTGCCTGAGCTTTGAGCTAACACCATTGTCAATGCATCACATTTATTTACAAAATTATTCAAGGTTGTCACAAGATGTGCAGAATGGCGTCATCGCAAAAATAGCCGCTAGGCAGAAGTACTAAACGTAGCCGAGTTCCAAAACTTCTTTAAAATCATCGCCAGGCTTCGAGCTTTATTGCTATTGCGTCAAACTTTA
Source organism: Watersipora subatra (assembly GCF_963576615.1). Lineage (NCBI taxonomy): Eukaryota > Metazoa > Bryozoa > Gymnolaemata > Cheilostomatida > Watersiporidae > Watersipora > Watersipora subatra. Next base: position 41,343,875 of record NC_088709.1, on the reverse strand, counting down.
CAAAATTATTCAAGGTTTTCACAAGTTATTCGGCATGGCTTCAGTATCGTAAAAAAGCTCTCCTAGTCTTTTTACATTAAAATCAACTCCATCAATCTCTAATACCGAAGTTGAGGACGATCATGATTCTGATCTGGCCATTATGGTATGTATTTGATTTGCAGTGCAGATACGTTTTTCCATAATCAACTGCATTAGTTAATTCTTTTGTTTAAAAACTGATCGCTTTCATTAAATATTTCAGCTATTGTTTTTGTACTTCCTTAACACTCGTTAATATTTTTCTTTTTTGTGTTTACTGCAGATTGCGAATGAAACAACCTACTCCGATTACGAAAACTAGAGACAAGTAGTAATATTCATCAAGGCAGGAATATTGGCAGAGAAGCAACCAGTCAACCTAGACCCCTTTATCGACAACAATTTCTTGATATCGCTGCAGCAAACATGATTAAATTATATATTTTATTTCATGTATAGATATATTAAAATCTATTACAAACTTGAGTGTACAAATAAAATACTTCAAATACAAATAAAATTTTACAAACGATGAATGGAGTAAATATAAACAGTTTAATCCATATGGCGGTTGTCTAGCAATAAAATTAAACTGGTACACTTGATATGTGCATACTAGAGGTAATGGTGCTTTCTGACTAGTTATTTTGGTAATAGCAGCTCTGTCGCTGTCTCTGTCTTGGGTAAATGTTGAAGGCGATTCTCTCGCTACTACATTGCTGGTAAGGAAGTTATCATCAGAACTCTTCTCGTGGCTTACTATTGCAAAGTTCTGCCGGTTGGCCAAAGATTTGTGCTCGTAAAGGCGTTTTTGTTCCTTTTTTAAAAACAGATATATTCTCCTCGTAAGTAGCTGCGGTCACTTCAACCTCAATTTCCAGACCTCCCTGAATGATTGGTGATCTTCTAAGAATGACATCTACCACCCTAGCAATCATTGTGCTTCCGTGTATGATGAAAAATCTCTCTCTCACACTAAAACAAATAATGAAGCGGTCGGATGGAAAAAATAAGTTTTGCGTTTACCGAAGAACTAAAGTAAAATTCAACTAATTTAGTAAATGTGAAAAACTCATTACTTACCACAAGTTGTTGGCTTATCAAATGCCTCCAAAGCGATGAATATTCGTGAAAACCTCTGAACGCAGCAAAAATTGTTTACCATAGCTTAGCACGATCGCTTCGCAGTTGTAAGCTAAATAGGTATAAACCAGAACACGCGGTGTGCGCATGCGTAAGAATAACTCTATTACTAGCCGCAATAGAGTTAACTTTTCCTAGAGAGTGGCAGTTTTCAGCCGCGAATAAATTCATCCGCGAATATGGATGAAAAGACAATTTTCGCGAAATATAGCTCCGCGAATATATTCATCCTGTACGGTATACTATAAATCTGCAAATTTATAAGCTATATAGTAATAATCTATTAAATACTACCAATATATGGTCAAGAACAAGTGACAAAAACAAACCATATTTATAACACATATGGAAACAAAAATTAACATTTGTGAAACAAAAATATTTGCATTGTTTGCTCGGCCAGTTGCATTCTGATTGTTGATGTCGTGTGGACCTATTTTATCTTCTAGCTGTTCAATACCTTCAACAATATCTTCTGACCTCAAATCTTTTTTTGCACTGCTGAACTAGTCAATATTAGCGGCTGAGCAGTTTTTTTAGCAGAGCAAAACTTATGCGTTGCCATTTAGAATGTATTTTTTGCGCACATAAAAAGAAACTTTTATCCACATGGAAGCGTTTTTATCCACGTGCTTGCTAAGCAGAACTTTTAACCTCGAAACTGTAGTGCAGATTCTATCGTAATTGCTAATCCGTTTTTCACGTGCGTCGAAGTATCACGTCCAGCGTTAACCAAGGAATTATTATTAGCCGGACATTTATTAATTATTTTTATGGTTTACGGTTTTTATGCTTTCAAAGTTTTTATGAAAAAACTGCAAAGCTTTGGAGTTAGTAAACGGACTTTGATACGAACAAAAACTACAAAGTAATCATATTTTTTGTTGATGTAACAAAGTCATTATCAACACCATTTTATGGACACCTTTCTACTGAGCACCACTCGCCATTATGGATTCGTAAAGATCAAAGAATGTCAAAGCGGTGGTCAAATAGAGGTGGCGTTCAAGTAAATAGCGGTGGTCTATTTGTCAACTTTTCTCCTATACTGTTGCCCAAATGAGTTGTCAGTTGTGCCTTGATTCCTTGAAGGAATCTCTGTAGATTCGTATTGTTAGTCTGCTAGGTAAGCTGTTGAAATACTTGGAAAATTTCGATTTAGTTAGATTTTTACCCGAGCTCAGATATATTGCAAACGAAAATCGAATTTTATTTGCGGTAAAGTTTGTGCCAAAAACTCAAGCATTGTTATTATATAAACTATTAGTTGCTTTCACTTTAGACTGACAAATTTTGCAACCTGCTTTCCTCAAAATACTTGTCAATCGCAAGTAGTGCTTCAAAAATTAGTAATATCTCTAAATTTATGTCGATTACTCTGTGTTTTTACATAAGGTTATTGAAGAGGCCAGCTGCACACCGCTCGACCTTATTTGTTGACTTCTTCTTTTCCTGTTGCGTTTTAAAAAACGCAACAGGAAAAACGCATTGCGCACGGTCAAAGCATATGTCTGCATATGAAGCAACAAGAAATGCAAGGCCTATGACAAGCTTAAGTGTGACACTGTTGGTCGCTAAGGACGTTTTTATGTCAAAAAGATGTCACATCGCGCGGGTCTTTCGCTTCCAAACAGCGATACTGAAACATGACAGAATTAGAGCGGCACGACTGTTTCAACGATGACATTGCATAGTCAGGGTGACTATGCAATGTCATCGTAATGGGTGTTGTTTTTTGCTTTTGCTGTATGTAAACCTAGAATTCATCTTGTATGTCATTGCTAGACTAAAGTTTATTGTTACCGCTGTAGATGAGAGCACGCTGAATGACTTGACCTTCCGCGCTTCACCAGGAGTTTGTGAAGAACTGGAAGAGCTGTGTTGATGACGAGACATGGCATTGCGCCGGGAGCGTAAAGTCCAGGTCATTTCCTGTTTAACCTATATTTGTTGGTTATTTTAATACGTAAAATATCTGTACTTTGTCTTCACGGTTGCGTGACTAGCTGTCCGTATTGTTGGTATTTTGTTGATGTTGGCTAATTAGCCTTGTCGGCTTTCTCTTGTAAATATACTTGTTTTATCAGAAGAGTGAATGTAAGGGTGATTCAAAATTTGTGGTTTTTTGCTGACGGATGTTTGACAAATTCCTCGTGGCTTTATCTTTAATTTATTGTTTTCATTGTGTTAATTGTTTGGATTCTAAAACCAGCCAATCGTCTTCTCTTTCAACAACCATTTACGCTAGTTATTAGGGTTCAATTACCGGCAGCCTAGTTCGGCCGTCGGCCGTAGCAACATAACAGGATGTCTGGCCGTTTGTGGCTTGCCGATAAGCATTGTTTGAGTTTAAATTCATATTCTGTACATATTTTACTACAAAGATTTGTACAAGGATGTACAAAAATTGTACAGAGTATTTGAATTTTGTACAAAGGTTCACAAGCATAGCATTTTTCGTTAGCAGACAAGCCTAAAATAAGGTAGTTGGACTTTGGTTCATCTCTCCAAGAATGTATCCATCCTCATTCTTTTCCTAGAGCATCCTTCCAGTGACGCCGCAATCTTTCATTATTCAAATATAAACAAATTCAGTCAGGCAAGTAAATATTCAGAAAACTAAACTTTCTCCTCGACACGCCATCTGCCAAATATCTTTCCAGACTTGTACTTTGTTCCTGTTTCAACCTTGCTCTCACGCGTTCCTATTAATAGCGTTATTATAAAGAACGCTTAATGAGTACCTGCTCACTGACATGTGATCTAGTCAATATTCTAAGTAGAGCCACAATTTAATTTTAATAGAGCTACATGTATGTGAATGGCATAGAGTTATTCTTGCCATAAATATAAGGCATTGTGGTTGGTAAGCTGTTGAAATTATAATGGCATTGCTTTTGACTACCCGAAATCCGGTCTTTCGATGGTAAGAACAAACGAAAACTAAAAATGTTGTCTTCGACAAAACTGCCTTATAAATCAAATAGCAACGATACACATTGCGCTACCTACAAGAACTGCAGAAATTAAAGCCAATCTTAAGATACGAGTTAAACTCGCATCTTATGGTGTCACTGTACTCCCTTTTTGGCTCCTGAAGTTCGACACGCTCCTAGAACATTCCAGAATAGTTTTTGTCACTATAGCGCTTTCGGATTTTATAAGCATGCCTCAAAACAATCTGAAAAAAGCGGTTGACGACATCATTCAGATACTGCGTGTTGACAAAATACAAAAGTAATTTATTTATTTATGTATATTTTAATAACTTTGAAGAGCAATGCGAGCAGGTGCTGTAGCGAATCATTACTCGAATGATATCACCTGACTGGAAACCCCAGATTGGAGTGGATTTATTACTATTGCTCTAGCTACTAGCTTTCAGTTTTAACCTCTGCTATAAAAATAATTGAAATGTCATCTGATTCCTCTCTTGTGCTAAGCGTGTGTTTATATTGTTAAATTCATCGTCTGCTATTTCAGTGAGTTATAAATGTTCATAAATTCTGTCATGTGTTTTATTACAATCATGAACAATTTCTTCAACCCTTTTGCAGGCATAAGCGACATTATTGTCGCTTCGCGATACTGACACCAATGGGCAGAGCGACTATTATGTCACCACACGAACATTTTTTATAAATTGATTTCTGGTTAGACTATTGCCTTATTTTATTTAATTCTTTTACTAATAGTAAACTAAAGTATATTGGTTTCTGTTAGCAACCAAAAAATTGGCTGTTTTGAGAAGAAAAAAAGGATCGCTTTGCAATACTAAACTAACGAAAAACACGAAATAAAAACGTATTTGAATAAAATGGAGAATTTTGTTTGTAGCTTGTTTATGCTTCTGTTACTGCTTTCTGAATATTTCCCCAGAGTGCAACAACTTTCCTTTACTGTCATGGCGTCCTCCAAAGGCTATAGGCAAAGCTATAAAGGAACAACAATAATAAGCACATGATGTCAAGACGGCGGTGTAGGCCTCTGCAAGGGCAAATGCATCCAAAATTACTATAGCTAGAGAAACACTTATATAAAAATTTGATTTATAAATGTTTATTTGTATTTACCTGTATAATAAAAACATAATACGCTTATACAATATCATAAATAAAAGTGTATCAATGATTTTTTTTAAATCAATTTGTAAAAAATTAATCTGCCCAGGGGGTCTCAAATAGCCCAAAAAACGTGCCTGCGAAAGGGTTAAAATATTACATCTTTCACGACACCAAAATATTGCAATAGAGTTGAATAGTCTCCAATTTCTAAATATAGAATAACTCTGCGTTGAGTCGCTAGTCATATCTCACATGAAAAATCATTACCTCCAAAATAAGGTACCTCCTTCCAAGGTGCAACCATTGTACCACAAGTAGGCCAATGCATTTTCTGTGATGACCATGACCCGGGTGCATATGGTATCTGAAAGCAGAATTTGTGGTGTTGCCCAGTCTGGCGCGTGCTCTAGCAATCTATGGAACAACAAACCTAGTTGATAGTCTGCGCTTGTCTATGCAATTAAATTGTCATACGTAAATGTTTATATCGCTAGCATAACATGGTGTCAGACAGACTCCTCACTATTATCTTTCAATTTCATCATACAACAGTTTTAACTCATTCGCTACCGTAAGCCGATGTATCGGCTTTCGCGGTAATACAAGTACAGACTGCAAGCTGATGTATCGGCTTATCAATAGGGTTTCGCCTTTCTTTTCATTACGAGGCCTACACATTAGCTAGACCAATCAAATTTTGTCTCCAATGAAACAACCATGTTGTCAATCACGTGCATCCAATTGAAAATCTTTTTGCTAAGTAATTCCATTTCAAATCATTTTTCAAGACCGGAAAACCCAAATCGCTATCGTCATTGCAATTTGACCGCGTTTTTTACCGCATTCTTTCAATGCAAAGAAAGTGTCAAAAATTTTGGAAGAGTGGGATTCACAAAACCATTTTATATCTTGTAGAGAATTTTTTTTTTGGAATATATAATTTTGTTTGAATAAGATGCATTTTACACTAAATCAATATCTGCATTAATTCGATTCTCGAGATAATGCGTAAATACTTGCGGTTTATTGATTTTTTTTAAACCCGTTTGAATTAATTCAGGCAGAATAATCGTTCGGGCAGAATTTAATGTGGTAGTGAAAGAGTTGAAGATTCGCTAGTTGACTATAAATTGTACGTTCGTCTGTACATCTGTGTATCCATCCGAAATCTTGTACTCAGTTGTTTTTCAAAACAGATTTTAACATGTAGATGTCTTTACTGCCTTAGTTGGTTTGTTATTAAAAAAATCTACCAAAAATAGATCATAATAATACATTGTTTGTTTACTTAATGCTTTTTAATTCTTTATTCATATGTGGTTCATTTTGTTTTATAAATACCGTTGACAACTCTACTACTGTAGATATCATTCTTATATCGGTAATAGTCGCCAAAAATAAGGTTAGACTTTGACAAACAGAGTTAGTCTGTTCAGACATTGGCTTCCCGTGTCGAACCGATATATGTTTGAGTAAATAGTTTTGTAAACATACATCCCCATATATATATGCCTAAATTTTTTGAAACGAGGAAAAACTTAATGTTAGTTTAAACTATTTAAACTCCACCTTTAACCCTTTGGCTGGGTTAAAGCCCCATAAAAACAGCTGAAAGTCGCGTAATTTATTTTTGAAAATTCAATAAAATCAGTATTTTATAAGTTTTCACTTAGTAGAGTGGAGCATAAAATTTTTTGAACTTAATATTTAGTCCGTTGGAATTGAGTCGAGCTATTCAAAAGTACCTGTCAATGCAGCTCTGATTACACTTCATAAATCCATCATTCAGAGAAGATTTCAGCACAGATGATAATAGGGCTATAATGTATTCAATATGTTTTGCAAATCATGTTTTGCTTTGCCTTCAACAATATTATTTTACTAGAAATTCCCCTGTCATACAGCCCACGACCAAAGTGATATTGGAAAAAAGAAAGGGTACTGATGGTTGAGAAATGCAATATTAGCAGTCAAATGGTACTGCAGCGCAATAGGATAACTGCAATGGTAGCTGTAATGTACTGGGTGTGAGTGTTATTATATACAACAAACAGCAATAATGAAAGGAAAAGATTATATGTTTATATTTTTCCCCCTGCAATAGGAGAAATGCAATATTGGCCAATATTAGAAGTAAAATGCACTGATATTATTAGAATAACCAATATTATTAATATAGTAATACAGTAATAATAGAAAACCAATGCACAATTTTGTTTACATTTCAAAACGTCATAGCTAACAATATCAAAAAGTTGTGATATTTATATAGATTTTTAGAAAATTTATTTAACCCTAGGCAGGCGAAACGACCAAATTATCGTTTACCGGTTGCGTGGGGCAACGACATTTATGTCTATTTCGGTAGACGTTTATAAAGCTGTTGCATAGTAACGTTAAACAAAGGATATGCACACTAGTAAGTTTTAAATATCATCAACAAGATATCAGTCGATGATTTACAATATGAAACGATTATCTTAGAGGCTTTGCTTTGTGCTAAAAGCTAAACAAATCGCGCCTCCTTAGAAAAGAATAAAATTTGGAAAAACTAGTCAACATCGGCTCGACTTTCAAAACGGTAAAATAAAAGATTATTTGATCCTGCGATCATTAGTGATTTTTTGTCTGATCAGAATAAAAATAATTCAAATGATAGAAGTGATGTAAACTTTTTGGACTTTTAATATACTTGGAATATACAGAGTAAAACGATCGTTATGGTGGCTCGCACTGCTACGTTATAGCGTTTGACTCTACCGAAAAAAAATGCTTCCAAGCATTTCATACAGGGACAATTGCACATAGTTGTATTTTTTAGTAGTAGATATGTGAATGAATGTTTATGTACAAAAAATTTTGTTCATAGAAATAAATTTAAGATTTGAGCTATGCCTGTTCATAAAATATCGATTTTCTTGAATTTTCGTAAATAAATTACATGGTTGTTTTTTGGGGGCTTATACCTGGTCAAAGGGTTAACAAAACTATTTAAAAAAAATAATAACAGTAACATATTGCCCACCATCGATGTTGTTAGTGTGACTATAACACTTCAATAGTCATCCAAACTTATAATTAAATATTGTAATAATCTCATAAGAATCGTTAGAAAAAAATATCATCGTCATTTCCTTTACTTTCACTGCTTTGGACATCAGTTAGAATACCAAAGTACTCAAAAGTGTCCAAAATGTCAGTTACTTTGAAATCGGCAAAAAAGAAACGATTATATTTCAGTACCGCTACGTTAATTACAGAAACCTTCGGCAATTCGACAATGCTATAGACTGGTGAAATGTGCCCGTTAATTTTTCGTGAAATGCGCACGACTTAATGGTTATATTCTCTGTCGCTCGGCGTTTCGTTTGCCGGTTTTAACTTTTATTAAACCAAGCCTTTCAAGCATTTTATGACGATTTTCGGCCAAATAAATCTGTCTATTTGTGTATAATCTGATCAGATGGGTAAGTTTTAAGAGACTGTCGACAATTTACAAAGACTTGGTAACATATTTAAATAGGCTTATATGTGTTTTGTATCGTTATTATACTTTAACGGCTCTACAAAACGATGGTTAAATTTGTTGATGAGATTTCGAAACAAGGGTTTGCGACGTTGTTGATGAATAATTTTCGTAAGTTGTGTGCACATGCATTTATCATAAAAACTTTCAAACTTCGCTCCGCTCCTTTGGTCGTGGGATTATATAATTTCTACAAACCAAAAGATTTTCATCGCAGCACAAAGTTTTTATTAAAAACATCCATCCAAGGTGTGGCCATTCACATAGTTTCAGCTCATATAATAGGACAAATTAATCTACTGCAGCAAATTCAAACAAAACATATAGTTTGTGCATCCCACATTCGTGTCTCTCTTTCCAATTTATGGCAGTCTCCAGACCGACGCGACTGCTCCGCTAGTGAACCTATAAACATAAACATCCTGCAACATTAAAACAAATGTAATAAATGTCATTCATATATATATATATATATATATATATATATATATATATATATATCTATAGTAGATGTCGTTCTAACGCTTATCTACTGTAAATTTTAACTATAAATCTAATTTACTAGCTAAAATTGCCAAAGAAAATGCTATAGCTAGGTGAAATGATAAAAAGTTGTAAAACGATTAAAAAGTTTTGCAATGATGATTCGTAATAGCAAAAAGTTATAATTTTACTTATTAGTAGATGTATTCATGAGTACTAAAATTATGGCCTTATTCAAACACATATATCTCTGGACAGGGTTAGTCTACAAAGACAAAAATGACATCAAAATTGTAGTTATGTTTTAGCCTTTTATTGGATTAATTTCATTAAATCGACCTTTTTGATGCAACCACATCTTTAAGTGCAGTTAAATATATGTAGCATTGAGACAACTATGTAAAAGTCAATCATTATTTTTGGTTATGTTTATATACACATATACATGTACTTACATTGGGCAGTCCATAATCGTTTTTATAAAAAAAAATTTCTACATATGAGGGAACAGAATAAATAAAAAATAGTATTGACATTTGGTGCCATAAGCGTAAAGACTATCGAAACTAGTTTAGAAAATCAAAAACTGGTTATTTCAACATCATTCAAGCATGTAAAGGAGAATCACATCCATTTGTACTGATTTGCTAAACCGCAAGTTATAAGAAACTAGCCAAATTACCGGCGTTGCACGAGTATTAAAAACCGCTTATAAACAGTGGCAGGTATTGTAGTTGCCAATTTGAGTTGGCTAATTCGAGTAGGCTAGTGTCCGTATTGCTAAACTTAGCAATAAGAACCGTGAGAGCAAGGGTTAGTGATGTTATGCCTAATGCGGAGTCGCTATGCATCTTTTAACCCAGGTAATGTCTCATATCGTCCATTGAATTGCATTGCATCTTGTGCAGCTTAACCAGTTAGCTTGTCGCCTTGTGAGTGGGAGGTGTCGAGATCAAACCATCAGCGTTACTGATTTTTCATTGCTCGATTTTAATGGCTATAGCTGGACAGATGAAGACAAGCTGTGAGCTTTATATATATAGGTTTAGGACATCATATGTTGAAAATTATTTACAAATATTTACTCAAATTTTACGATGTTTGTTGAACAAGTCATTAGTCGAGGTTTGATTATAGTAAAAATAACAATGTTAATTTATCATGATAGAACACGAGCTAAGGCATACCAGTCCGCATTGTTAAACATTTGGGGTAAGAACTCTTTCTACATCATTCACATGATTGGCTTGAAGATGAGCTTGCTCAAAAATTTAATAGATTTTGTCAGAAAGTATCGGTATTTTTCTATCATTTATGATTGTTTTTTGATGTTTGAGGTGATCTGAATGCCAGGGTGTTTTAAGATTAAAATCAACAAAACTGGATCACGGTTAAAATGCTCTGAGGACTGAGAAGAAAAATACGTTTAAATGGAGTTGCTATAGTTGATATCAGCTATTACTTTCAAGCTGCAGAGTTATGCGTTTCTATTCTGTCAACGTCGTTGCAGCTATAGACATCATAATCACACTTTCACTTGATACCATTGTTTTGTCGATTTCAATCTTGAAGCATTCCGGCAGTCGGATCACCTCAAACATCAAAAACGGTCGCAAATGATAGAAAAATACTGATACTTTCTGATGGATTTTACTAAAATTTTGTGTAAGTTAGTTATGAAACTTTATATGGTTATTAAACCAGCATTGTTCAGGCTGGCCCCGTTACAAGTCCATGGTCAAGCCAGTAATTATGAACACGCTACAAATTGTTAACCTCTAGTGGGAAGGTCAGAGCTACTCTAGGTAGTAAATATTAGATGTGGCAGTTCTATGGAACTGACTGATATGAGTACACGCGAGTACTCAGAAGTTTTTGCAGCATTCATACACTGAACCTAGTGATACCCGTAGCCTGTGGATCAGCTATTAGGTCTTTTGAAGTTCTGCAAGTATTCAACGGAAATGAGGCTATAAAAATGTCTGGAGCTTTTTAAAAAGCTGGTTGGTTTGCTCCATTGGTTTCCTGTTCCACGAGATTTGCACAATGTTATCAAATATATAAACAAACCTTTTATTACAAACGAAGTGCTCTAGGATAATAGCACTGGAAAACATAATAGTTAATCATGGTACTGTAGCCATAGTGCAATAATTTAATCGGAAATAAAATATACTGCAGGCCTATTATTTATTGTATCATCTGACGCAATATTATTTTACAAAAAACTTCACTATTATATGAATCATGTTCGTCTGTCTGTCCACAGCCACGCTAAGAGCGTTTGGAAAGAAGATTGCATCGCATGGGATTTGAACCCAGATTATCGGAATTCCAGCCAAGCGCATAAACCATCTGCAGCGTTCCAGCACCTTTCTACATGTCAGAATAATTATGCACAGACTTATTACACTTGGCACTCTCTCACTGTTCCCAAGACTGTCAGCGCACTACGTAGTACATATAATGCATGAATAAGTAGTTGGTATTTGGCTATAAAGCTATAGGGTATAGCTTTATAGTCCAAGTTAGCTACATGTATATAGCTAACAAATATAGGCTATCAAGCTATATTTATGTTCAAACGTAGTTCTATGACAAAATATAAATAAGTTGGGCATTCACAAACTAAGATGAGGTAGTTACATCCTCCTCATTGGGTCATGTAGTAACAGTAAATCTCCTGTGTCACTTGCTATGAGAGTAGCAGGCGCTCAAAGGGTTCTTGATGTAAAACTAACTGCTGATAGACTGGGATACAATAGGAGCGGTAGTTACCGAAGGTAAGTTATGAAGCTTATAATCTTCAAAGTTCAACCGACAGAATATTTAGGCTCCCGTGTTTTTCGATGAATAATATTTGTGCAGATTTGTCTGATTAATGACACATAGTGTCAAACAAGATGGATTGGATTATTAACAGCAAACATGTTTTTCAGTCCGACCTGGGCAGCAAAAAGAGCTCTCAGACAAATATTTTCTTCGCATCCATCTGTTGTTTGTCTAAATGTGAAAATTTTACAATAGGTCTTGGAAATTCATATCGATTGATAGAATTTTACTCTTCATAACTCCAAGTGGTATGTTACATATTTTAGACTCAATTATAAATAATCTCAAAACTAAATTTAATTTATTTCAGGGAAAACATAAAACAGCAAGAGTTTTTAAAGCTCTCAAGTTGCTTAAAGCTCTTTGTTAAGCAGTTAAGTTTGTTATTTCTGTTTGAACAGAGAGGCCTAATAAGGTACATATTTGACAACGACGAGAACTCAAATAAGTTCCTCAAATACATGTTGCCCAATGCAAAAGTTGTAAAGCAACTCGTGTGTGTTTTGGAATTATCTTTCCATTTCCCTGTACTCTTGTCCAACTATAGAGACCGGCTGTGGCTGATTGGTCTAGAACGCCCGACTTACAAACCCCATGTTGGGGTTCAACTCTCAAGAAAGGCTGCTGGAGAAAACAAAAATGATATCCTACCTTAAATTGCCTTTGCAACTGAGCATGTCTCCAATCGTCGAGGTTCTCTTGTCACTGGGCTCAGACATGTCCAGCCAAGATCACAGAGCCATTGTGTAACAATACTTTTAAAAACACTGGCAGCCTCTGCCTGCAGTAAGCTATGAAGACATCATTCTCTATCTTCAAGCGATTGCTCATACACACCCTATAAAGCCATGATTGATTGCGGTTGGTGCTCACAGTTGCTTCAAGTTGGAGCTATGACGGGCACTCAAGTCGTGTACTTAGTGGAGAAGGTCAGTCAGTTTTTTTGGCATACTCAGTATGCAAGAGTCGAAAACATTTCATTGATATATTTTGTTTATAAAAAAAGTAATGAAGTAGTCTGCAAAACATAGTATCGAGTTTGTCATTATTTCGGGATTTTTTTTAAAGGTTTTTTTGGAACTTTTTTAAGTGGAGGTTTTTTGTTTAACGTTGATAGATGGACCTCTCAGGAGAGCTTGATTGTTGTTTGCCACCGAGCATTTATTGGCTATCTGTGTACCACCCCATGTGATGAACGAATAACCACATACACCGCTAGCTATTCTGTAATTTATTAGGCATGTTCGTCAGCAATCATAGGCGAGGTTTTGTTTATAATCAGCATATTGCAAATTTCAATAGTATGTTATTGCAACAGAAAGCATTATTGCTAAGAAGGTATACTGACTTTCCACTATACCATAACTTTTGAAATCGTTACTATAATAAGAGCCGTTTACGCCCTGTGTGATGAATTTTTTTGTAAACCTTCATTTGTGGCTTTGAACAGACCGACAAGAATGTTTTCAGACAGACACCATTTCAGAATGTTTTTAGGTTTTTCTAAAACTTTCAGAAAACATGGGTATAAAAATCTGCCTCAATTGGTAAAGTTCTTGCTATTTTCTTTTTAAACAATGTCAGTTGGAACCGGTTTCTGTGTTGCAAATGGGCTGCTAGGATGTAGGTAGCCTAATATACTAGTTTATTCCTAAGTTGCTCATAAATAAACAACTAGGTCACATCGAGAAGGATTCCCTTTAGACTAATCCGGTCTAAAATTAGCTCGAATCATACAGCTGATATAGAACCTTCCGGAAAAATTTTGGTTCTAGAATTGTGAGCATACTGTCAAATATTTCAAATGATTCGCAATTGTTTTTCGTTTGCTCAAAATACAGTAAATCGAAAATAGGGGTGTCGAAATGTGTGCAATGTGTAATAATACTGGTGTTGCTCTAAAAATAACTTTGTCGATGTAAATACATTAAAAACATCAAATATTTGTTTGGAAATGCTGTCATCATTCCTGCACGTTTGTTAACACGACCATTGAAACATACCTCAATTGCTCTTCTAATATTGAGGCTCTCGTAATATTTGCTTTGTAGGAGTGAGTTAACCCCCAAAGCGTATGTACTATAGTAGTGGGGGTCAAACCTGATACGTCTTGTACCAACAAGCCTTTAAACCCCAACGTGCTTCTGAGTAATGTAGCCGCACACAATTGGCTAATATGTTCCTATGGTTACAGCAAAACATGTTTGTATTGTTCAGATATCTCTATGCTAATATAGAGGTGTCAAGGTATAAATAGCATAGCTTTGAGGCCTAGTTAATAATTGAATAGAAAAGAATTAGCCCCATACACCTATGTATCTCTTTTCGTTGAATACCCTCAACTGGAACTCCTATGGGAAATCCGTGACAAACAATTTAAAGAAATAATCACAGATATATCTGCATATATTCAGAGAAGACCGGGTTCAACCAAAAAATGAAAACTTCTTGCTTATTGTCATTTCAGAACCAAATTAGGTACACCAGCTAATATACCGCTCACCTTTTTTACCCAGTTTTATTATGTTTTGGTTGTTTCCTGTTACTGGTTTGCAATGTCAGCGGCTTTTATTTGAGGCCATTTCCACTTAAAACTATTAATAATCAGTTTTTACATTCCTTTTGTTTTAAATTCAAATGGAATTACATTTTATGGTCACAGAAAAAAGAACAACCTAGATAAAAACACCTCGTCTCTGACCTATATTACCATCGTATCTGTAGGCTTGCTTACAAACTGTACTATACCAATTGTTCTCGCCCTAACCCACCCACCCTTACTCTACTCCTAAATCCTCTCTCAGTCTACTACTTCCAGCATCTACTTGAGCATCTAGACATCTTCAACCATCAGACCAAGCCTCAGCTGCCTGCTGATATCCGGGGGGGGGGGGGGAAACATCAATCTGTTTAGAACGGTCTTGAAGCAGCATCTGCTGTCGAGACTGTTAGGCTGTCATATTTTCTTCCTTTAAACTTGAGTGATTTTTCATCAATGTGAGCTCACTGCCTCCCAACTAGGCTCTGCATCTCTATTAGCCAAGCTATTGTTCACATGGAGCCTTCATCAATGAGTTTATGGTGTATTTCTTAGCCATGGTCTTAATGAGAAAATAAAATTCAATTCTGAAAAATTTAATTCATCAGTTATCAATGTAAACAAGATATCTTCAACAAGCATAAACATTTTAGAAAAGAAAACTTCATTTCTAGCTTTGAATCGAAGTTAGAAATGAAGTTTAGCAATCTTTCACAGCTTTGCAGTTTTACTAATATTTTAGCTTGCAAGCGAGCTAAGAACAATCCATCTTTAGAACAGATGAACATACGTGTAGATGAAATACAGTGTATCTGTGTGTATGATCGGCAGCTTTACTTTGGGGTACCAATTCGACTATTCACTGCTTGCATTAAGTAATAAAGGAGAAATGTTTGACCAAATATTGATAAGCTATAGTTGGTCCATTGAACAAAACAAACCACATTGAGGACACCAGTTGACCTGATATAAACCTACAATTATATTCCATTCACCGTGGTACTTCTGTTAAGATGTTTAGTTTTGTATTTATACCTTTAGCTTACGAGTGGCAGACAGTAAAATGCAGTCAATAAATTTTTTAATTTAACAACTGCTGTTCTGATAATTTACATATTTTATACATATTATTGTATCTATATAGAAATCTCAAGTTTGTCATCTGCCGTCGTCGCCGTCTCTCATTACCTGTCTGTCCAACTATGACTTTTATAACCTAGAAATTAAAAGCTCACTTCGTGCTGGATTTGAACTCACGAAGCCAGGTATTTAACTAATTACTATAACGCTGGCTGTGCCGTGTGAGTTCGTCATGTGTAGTAAGTATGCGAACAATTATTCTTAGATGCGAAAAGGTGGTAGCGTGCTTGGCTAGGGATCTGGAATACATTAGTTCAATTCTTGTGAAGTCCTATCTTTTTCCTAACTTATTGTGGCTTAATACGGACTTACTATTCAGTGTTATATATTAATTTATATAAATTTGCTAAGTAGAGCTACTTTACTATCGAACACTTTATGCTGACTTTTAGCCTATACTTTATTGTATTAATTTATATATATATTATTGTATTATAGTATAGTGTAATGTGTAATATGGAGAGTACTTAGCTGTTGGTTAATGACTTAGCTGGTCATTAGCCTACAGCTAAATATTCTCCATATTACACATTACACTATATTATAATATACCTACCATAATTCACTCTGCGTATTGAGCGCTTTTTTTTTATTATTCTTTATGAAACTAGCTATTCTAGAAATAATAAATGTATATAAATATTATTTATATATAAATGATTAATTTATATGTAAATGTATATTTATTTATATATATTTACATATATATTCATTTACATATATATTTATTTACATATATAATCATTTACATAGTACAGTATAATATAAAGGGCACTTACCTGTTAGTCACTACAAATTTGGTTCCAGCATATACAGATTGGCTCTCAAAAAATATATATAATTAATATATATGTTTGTTGATGTATATTATATTTATATATATATACAGAATAACTGAAATGTATTTTCCTAAGATGGATTCGAACTACAATCAGATTCTTTTAAGAAACATATAATATCTTGAATCTATTTAGTAAAATCTGTCTTAATTATTTTATACTTGGCTCAATACTTCGTATATCAAGTTTTTTTGTTTTTCGTGCAAAAACACACAAAAGTACTAAAACAACAGGTTTCTATAAGTAAAGTTCTACAAGGTAACACGAAGCTGTGTAAGTCATATATTAAAAAATTCGAATGGGTGGTGATTGTAGGCACAGGTTTTGACTTTATTCATTTATCAGTGTAACGATTATCTCGCACAAAAAGTTTGTGTTACAGTGTTTGTGCTCAACAGTGACAACCGTCTACAGGTGCTTAACAATGGCAAAATTATAGTTCATGTCGAAGTGGCTGTACAGGTGCTTTGGTATTAAAGTTGTTTGTAGGTTTGAAATGCAGAAATGAAGAATCAGTACAGAATTGTTTTGTCTCAGCTTGAAAATGGCTTATAAACACTGGTCCAGTGATAAGCATTGTGTCGATAAGCAAGACACTCTCACTCTTGAGGAGGTAAATTTGGCAAAATTCTTATGGAAAGGTCGAGCCAACCTTGAAATTTGGCTAGTCAGGGTAGTTTATTGTTCTACATTTATTTGAAGATTAGGTATTCATAAATCACAGATTTTGTTGATCAGTTGCTAGGTAGCTGAAACAACAGGAAGTACTTGAAATGTAGAACGTAAAAGTAAATAGCGCATGATTTCAGTTAGGTAAAGAAAGGTTGTAGGAATAGCTATCTATATTTATAAGTACAATTTAGGGAGATATATACAAAGTTGATGTTTAGTACCGATTCAGGCACTACAGTGTTGTGTTTGACTCAGTTTGACCATTTTCTTTCTCACATGTACCTTTTTGGGCGAAGCAGATCAGCCCATGTCATATGGAAAGGTCTTTTCTAAACTTCTGGAGTGAGCTGTCATTTGGCTTGACACAGAGACGGCATACTATTGGAGTCAGTGTGTGGGAAAAGTGGTGAGTGTTACCACTCTTCGTTATATAAGGCAGTTTTGGTGATGACCCTATCCCATTTTCATTTGTGATCACGATTCAAAGAGTATATTGTTGGGATTCCAACAATCTGATTCTTGTATCTGAGCTACATTACTATGACAAAGACAAGCGAAACATCAACTCACAGATCATTCTATTTATAAACGGATTAGCTCCACTGTCTGTCCTGCACATGACTTGGTGAAAATAAATTGGTTGCTACCTTCTCGTAAGATGTCCTTGTTAGAGGCAGTGGATCTGTTGTTATGATACCGAAGTTACCTTGTGAAATTGGTACATGTTGCTATTTGTTTAGAAAGCTTGCGCGTCATTTTTGTCTCAATGGCTAATTATGCACTTACTGAACGCATCTACTTTGTTTGCGAAAGTTGCCATAATCTTTTTATAACAAGACCCGTTTCCGTTCATCCGTTTTTCCGAAGCCATGCTAAGAACGTTTATCTCAAACAGGTAAAAAAAAAGATTACCTGACACGGGTATCAAACTTTGTCATTTTGTTTTGCAGCTAGGCATGCTACCGACTGCACTACTCATTCACCTTGCCAAAACAAAGAATAATTATGCATATAGTTATTACACCTGGCAGACTCATAGGACTGCCAGCATACGAGTCTTTACTATAATAAGAGCTGTGTCAATCTATCTGTTCAAAGCCGTTGCTGTAGGTTAGGAAAAAGACTTCATCCTACTGAATTTGAACTCATGACATTAAGCTCTGCCACTGGCATACCACCCGTGTTAATCAAACACCTTCAATGTTTATAGAATTATTGTACGCATACTTATTCTCTGCGCTTTATTGGCACACCTGACAAGACTGTATGGGTATTTGTTTGTTTAATTGTTGCTTGTAACCAAAAGCATCACCAAAATAGCCTTCATCTCATGACTTTAAGGACGATGATATATCGCTGGCCTGAATATTATAAAGAATAACGAATGCGTATTAGGCACTGGAGACAACATCAGCAAACATGGGTATCTATAAAGCCACCCAAGCGTGAGCACAAAGCCTTTTGTCTTGCGTATCTACAGCTTTGCTGTTAGATGTACTATTATAGAAGAGTTCTGGCTGGCAACTTTAGTGAAGCACTGTTTGGACAAATCATTGCACTTTGCAGGGTTTGATACTTTTACAGATGAACTCGGATAGTATCGGTATTTTTCTATCATTCACAATCGTTTTTGACGTTTGAGGTAATCTGATTGTCAGGATCTTTCAAGATTAAAATCAATAAAACTTGATTGTGGTTAAAATGTTCAAAAGAGAAAAAACTAAAACTCGCTAAAACTTGTGAAAGAATTTATTTTTGTTTATTTTTCTACGAAGGCCAAGTTTATAGCATCACATCTCCTCCCAACATCATTTTGATTCTGTATTTCTCATTCACGATGTCTGTGTTTAGGTGTTTGGTTAATCGCTCTATTAAATCATAGACATAGAAAATGAGCAAAGCAGCTGTTGGCATTCGCTTTTATTCAACGATTTTAAACTGTTTTTATCTGTGAGTTGCAGTATGTAGATTGAGATGTCTATGGCCATTATATACATGAGAATGTATTATACAATGTGTACCAGAAGTCTTCTCTTCTGTACCAAAACACGCCTCTTTGACCTTTCAAAAAGGAACAAGTTTAGTGGCTGTTCCGGGAGGGTAGTTTATTATTGGTTGGTGTTGGCTACTTTTCTCCTTTTTCTTATCGCTGCATTCAGTCTGGGGTCAATGATTGCGGTAATTTTACAAAAAGTTATGGGAAGAGGAGAGCACACTTTTCAATGTTTGTTGACGGCTGTAGTTTGAGGATTAGAGATATGTATTGGTAATCCTCCGACAATCTGCTGACACTGCTGTTGTAGGACTCCTGTCATATATGTCATAATGGGTGTTGTTTTACATGTGTAGCTGAATTGCGACCTTTTGACTATAAAATATCACCTTTGCTGACAACTATAGTACTGTCAGACCATCAGCTCCAATGTTCTTGTATTAAATATGCTTTCATCATTCTTTCCTCAAGATTGGCATACATTGTCACTATTATTTATTATATAGTATGTCATTAACACAAACTGTTCGTCGCAAAGTAAACTCTTTGTATTGAAATACCGTGCATAATTGTCTGTCTGTTGCGATTTGTTTTATTTCATGTTGCTATAAATATAAGATCGTGAAGTATTTATTGTAATTTATTACGCATTGTGCAATATAGCCCGATACAATTTACATAGTATGAAATGACTTGGCAATACTTGCATTGAATGACATTGAGATATACGTAAGAAAATATGATAAAGACGCTACGGAGCGCAGAATGTGACTATGTACAGAATCGTGTAATTTTAATGTTACATATTATGTTTCCAAATCTACATGAGTTTTTAAAACTCAAAAAAAATATTCACAAATGATGTTTGGTGCAGCTCTTTCTAAATATTAAATAAAAGAAATACTCCATAACCTGACAAAGGTTGTAAAATAAATAAAAATACTGCAAGAACGTTTTAAAAATACAAATCCAAGAAAATTTGGACAAAGAGAGGGCCTGTTAGAGTGAGGTCACACTCGGTATAAGGAGAGGGCAGCGTAAGCTAGGAATGTCAACATCCTTTTTCCTTTCAGGTTTATTAGCATCTGGCATAAAAACTCATACAGAAGCCAAAATATACAAAGGCTCCCACTGTTCCTTTCATCGTAGTTGTACACACATACATTACCCTCAAGAACTTTATGCAAACTCTGAATGCACAAAATGAAGCCGGTGCTGATTTGACTAAACGTGGACTGGACACGGCTTGACAGGAATGGTCGGTGGAGTGTAGAGCTAATCACAACCACAGGATGTTATGGAAATACCAGGGATATTGCCTCGGAGGATATCACCCTCGTCGGTCATATATATCATAGTTAATGGTTCGACAGAAGACGGACTGCAACATCGCTCCGTCTTGTGCACCCCTCGGGTTAGCTGCATATTCGGGTTGGCAGGCAAAACATATTCATGACAAATTCCTTTGCAGTAATTTGCCCAGAACCTCTTCGGAGACATGATGAATTTGAAGTCTGGACCGAGCTCGTCAAAATCTACCACAAATGGATATCGGCAGCAGCGCTGCTCGTTATCTTCAGGGTGACAGGATAAGGGCGCATCTGTGTCTAAGGAGCGCTTGTTCCTTCTATTATATTCTTTCTCATTTAGTTGCAGTTTCACCAGCGGCAGCTGTCAAGTAGAAACATGAAAGGGTAATATTCTATAGAGTTTTTCATGAATAGTAACAATAGAAAGTTGTAGTTTGTTTTAAAAGTCAATAAGCTAGCGGATGTGCTGCTGTTCTTAACTTCCCACGCGCCTTCTGTTTATCACATGCCGCTCTTTTCGCACAATCTACCAGCTGAGTGCAATGCTCTTTTTGTTTTAACCCCTGCCACAGGGGACTGTCATGCACTGGCTACTAAAGGAGTGTACTTAACAAAGGTTGTGCAATGTAGTGACGGAGAATTAGATAAGGGGTAGACCATAGTGGAGGTAATCCCATATGCATGTTTCCTGCTGCCATTGACAAATGTCACTGCTTCATTGAGCCAATGAAAAGAATATCAGGTGTTCTGGGATTTAAGAAAAATTTGTATAGAGAAGTCCTTCCCTGGAAATCGCGACCTCCCTTCAAGATTTGCAATTATAGTGGCATCAGTAGACAGTGTTAAATTACCATCCTGACTAGACAGCTGTTTCTCTTTTCAGCACATGCCACTACGCTTTGCTTTCGCTATGCGCCCAACCCCCTATTGGACTTCTAGAGTTTCCTGTTACATCAGTACATTGCCCTTTGGGTTTCGATAGATCTTGCAGACATTTGTCTGCCACGTTTTTGCTGACATAATTGATATAAGAGATTAAACCAAAAGATTTAAATGTTAGTGAGCTAATGTAACTCAGCTGCAAAGATGTCGATTTTTTTCATCACTTTCCGTTAGTTAGCGGTACAGTAATACAACCATACAAACTTTAACTAGCGACCTGATTGGTCAGTCTTTTTATCTATCAAAACGCTGCACATGTAAGATCATTTTATGCCATGCAGTTTTGTGATTAATCACTTGGCTGATATGCTGAAAGATTCTTGTGTAAAAGCTACAAACTCTGCCACTCGCGAAGTGTAAATAACTGTAATTTTTCTAAGCAAACTCGAGGAAATTTACAGCAGGAAAAAGAGCCAATTTTATGGCGTTCTTAATTTGCATTAACTATTTACATTTGTGAGTATATTGGTTTGTATGGATTTTTCTTAATGAAGATAAAAATTCTTTGCTGGCATTGTCGGTTGTGTTATATCCCTTTGGTCCACCACAAAAGTAAAACAAACGTGCATCAAAATCCATTCATCAGGTTATTCATACGCCTCATTTTTACACGATTGTTACAGGTTTTCAACTCATGTCAACGTAAGTGATAAAAACAAATTACAACATCTGAGAAATATTGTGAAAATATTATTGCTAGCTGCTTTAACTATCTGTTCCCTAATATCCATTCTCTTAGCAGAGAAAGGAAGATATTTTAAATGCCATATATAAACTATTTATTTGATTTTTGTGGCTGTTGCCCTTCTTTGTGATTGTTGTATGGCATAATTTAAAAAACATTTCCATTTGAAATGAAATTGCTGCCAATGAACTAATATACATTTGTGTATATATATCAATATGCCAACTTTTAAAGATATTATGTTAAATAGATTTATGGCTACAAATACATAATTCACTGTCTGTAATAAAACAGACCAACTCACCCTTGACATGCTGTCGTTGCTTGATATGTTGTTGTTATAATTTATGAGATTCATTCCCGCTATTTCTGCCTCAACAGAGACGCCCAAATTGTTCTTCCACTCGTGTTTCACCCAACTCCTGCATTGTTCAGTGATGTCTATGTGTTCCCAATGACCTCCTTGTCTCAGTACAACCTCTCGACTAGTTATAACTTTAGACCAGGGATTTGATATGACATAGAGTGAAGCGCGCTCTCCCTCATAGCCCGCTGGAGACTCTATATAGACAAGCAGCGTTGCTGCCTCTAGACTGTTTTCTGTGACGCTGAATGGCATCGGGAAGTATAAGGTCGAGTTAAGCTTGTCAGGTAGAATCCGTACTGACTTCTCCACAGGAACTGAATGGTATAAAAACGTTTTACGTTTACATACGGAGTTTATTTTAGAACGTAACATTTTTATTTTCAATAAATCTTTGTTGCATTTCTCTTAACAGTTAATTAGATGACATGATTTCAAGGACACGTATTTGTCATCAAGCAGCAAAGTTTGTGAAAATACCCGTGTTTATATCCATACATTACAAAAGTTTATAATGAAAAACCAAAGAAATTGGCTGAAAAAGCACAAACATTCGACAAAGTCAGACACAGATTTGCTTATTGTGTGTTTCACATTGCAATGTGAAAAACCATAAATGTCACATTGCAATGTGACATTTAAGCAAATAATTGTTTTGACATGAATTAATTTGACATACGATGTCTTAAGTTTGTGAAATACTACGATTGCATATATTAGTGCATATACACATATGGTTCTCTATCACAGGGTTTGGTTCTGTTACTCAAATAATATAGCCATGCTTCATATCTTGTGTTTTACTTTTGCTGTCAAGGATTCCGAAAGGACTCATGCATTTGGCAATGGTGAAATGGGCAAAGGTAAAAAACAATCATGTTTTTAGAATTGAGACAACAACTTTTCCAGATAAATTCTTAGAAAGACCCATAAAACCGTCTATGTAAAGATATAAAAACCTAAAACTAGTGAAGGTGGAAAAGTTAAATAATAAGTAATAATAAATAAAGAACTAAATATATAAATATACATTAGTTATGTTAATTTTGAGTTCACGCTGTCTACATTAAAATACTTATATCTATGTGGCAACAGTTTCCTGTGTCACCAAGGCTATAGGCTACATCAAATCACCAATCTTTAAAAATCACTTTTGTATTGATTATAACATTATTTCTTTTCTTTCTTTTACATATACTTGTCATTTTCGCATAGTTTTATACAATAGATTAGAAAATAAATTAATACATTTGTCATTAAGTTTTTGAGCCTCAGAACCAATTGAATGAAGAACAATGTGTTCGTATAAGAACGTTAGATTTGGCACATGATGGTTTCAACATATGAAACAAATAGGACTACTGAAATAGATTAGCTATGTATGTGGACTTTTAAGTATACTCAGCTGCTGGGATATAAATAGTCTGCATGTTCACCTTTCTAGCTTAATATAATTTGTGAGATACCTCGGCGATTCAATACATGACAAGTGCGTTGAACCTGCAGTTATGAATTACGACTTTGTTCATTGGTCAATAAGTGAAAACAATACAACTGCTCAAGTAACTATACATACCGGCTTAACATCAGTGCAGCGCAGTTGCAAAGTCACAATGAATCATTATTATCCTGTCCGTATTATAAAGAAATTTTATCAGGTGTAATTAAATTTGGGCCCTGAGTAAGTTGAGCATTGTATCCATCTCTTCAGGCAGCAAGATAAACAAAGCAGGAGGCTATAGCTACAGGTTGTTGGCCCGCGGCAGCACCTTTATGGCACCGCTGCCAACTGAACCATTCCGCTTTTTTGGTCACCTCATTTTGACACTTGATTTTACCATTAATAAGTCAAATGGATTTGTAATAGGATTTTAATGATGACCACGCGTTTTGTCTTTGGCTAGCCTGACTGAAGGATGGAGATGAAAATGGGTAAAAAGCAGTTTGGTTTGCTAACAAGTTTCGTAGCAATAAAAAAGATTTTTCGTCATTCGAAAGTTCGACGCAGAACCGTAGCATCTATTATTATTATTATTATTATAACCTGGGTAAATCGCTTGGCTACTGGACTGCAAACAAAGGTTATAAATTGCTCCCTATAAATAAAAGCCAGAGATAAATAGCTAATCGTCGGCTAGTCTCGTTTCCCTCGACGACGAGTCAATAATAATCACTTTATCATTGAATCAATGCTCTCAGACTAGGGTAATTCTTACCAAATCAATAAGGGTGCGACAAATTCGTGCTCGCTACAATTTGCTGCAGGAATAGTATACGATACTAATATAGACATATTTGACCTGCAAGCGCATACATGGGCTGTCTAGACTGACATGTTGAGAGATAGCCCTGAGCTACTGTCTAGCTATTATTTCTCTCAATAGTGAGAGGCAGTAAAATGGAATGCAGGCTAGACAGTCATTATGTCTTGTTAGATACAATGCCCATTAAGCAGCAAATGGCATGGCAAACTGATTGCGGGACTTCGGTGTCCTCTCTCGTATGATCACATTAAAACAGCAATCCTTAGGTCCGTAGCTATAACAGAAATTTTGTTTTTGCAAAAACTGTAAAAATAATGAACAATCAAGTTTTCATATGCGCATTATTACCTTGCTGGGCAAACCGGATCAGTTGATCAATCTTAGCGTGATAGTTGTCTTCTTTCTCTGGTTCATCCATAGATAGTCTGTCATTCGGCGTGCCATCGAGAATGTGATGAGGGAATATGGCCAACCGGTCTGCAAGGGGAGGGTTTGGCAGACGTTCCAATCTCAATTTGCTCAGTAATGACGACTTTATTTGCTTTATTCTCAGCTCTTTGGCATCTGAATGCGATGTCTCGAGCTCTCTTTCATTGTTTATCTTTGATCTTAAAATCGGAACAAGACGTTGAGGCTCTGGAAGGTCCATATTGCTTGTCTCGTCTGAGCTGAGATACTCTGTTGTATCAAATAAATGGGGATGTTCGATTGGTAGATTAGTTGATTGATTCGCACCTCTCTCTTCGCTTTCAAAACTTAAGTTGGATTCATCTTCAGACGACGATGACAGAATATCAAACAAACCCCTGATCTCATTGTCTCGATCAGACAAAGCCGTGCCGCCTTGTGACCCATAGGTGACTATCCAGAAGACAATTGTTGCGATTATTTTTCCCTCCAACTTCATGATTGCCAATTTGATCAGGCCTCCAAGCACTATGCACTACTTGACTAGATTGCTGTGAAGCACTGCAGACTATTTATATTAGCTTGATCACGGCCTGGTGATTGCGCAAAGTTTAAAGCCAGTTGATTGTCCAATAGGAATGCAGAAGGAAAAATCTTTTTATCCTAGCAATGGGAATAGCATGGCCGCTGTGGAGAAATGCATGACAATATTTTCAGTTTCAGCTTTTTTTGTCCAATTGCTTCATTTCCTGTGGAGACACCGATGTAAGACAGTTTCTTTGTTATTATGGTTTGCTAAAGAGTGGATACTGAGTACAATAACATTTATTTATTAATTATAAGCCTTGTAATGCAACAAAAACATATATTTTTTGTAGGAACTTGAGTCACCCTGCAAAAAGTAATAAATTCATCCAAAATACATCAAGGACGAGATAGTAAACCTCAGACTACATATAGGCAGTAAAAAACATCTGATAACAAGTACAGAGTTTTATAGCATTGTAAATTGACGCAAGCAAATAAGTATATAAAGCAAATACATATATATATATAAGCGAATAAAAATAATAATGATGCAAAGTTGATGAATTATGCTTGCCGTTGATAATATCTTACTCTGTAATGTTTTATAAATGCGGCTCCAAGTGGAGAACTTGTTTTTCATGGTTTTAATAATTTTTCCGCACAATATTTTTATGATAATTTTTGTGTGAAAAGAGCTCTGAAAACCACGCCAGCTCCAAAAAAGCTATCTAAATCTTTTATACCACTTCTACTGGCCATGGTCAAAATTCAGTGCTCGAATATAAGTGAAATGAACAATTATTACTCATTGATGGAATATTGATTAGGCCTAATTAGTGGCTGTAGTGTTGTCAGTGTCATCTCAAAATGACTGCAGTTATAGCCAAAACTATGCTTCAGTAGCTGAAAAGTTACTGAGTCGCCTGTAAAGTGACTTTTCATTCTTATATGTATTATTTTTATTGTATTAATAAAGAAGTACCAAATGTTAATAAACCAAATATTTTATTACCAGAATCTATGATTGATTATTTTCTACATGTACTAGTTAACAACAATAAATTAGAAATGGTCAGACTTCTATAATACTATTATGTGGTAACAGCCGCCTCTGCCATTCCCGGAGGTTAATTACCACAAGGTAAGTTAATGAAGTATTGCAGGTGTTAGTGAAGTCAGCAAACTGTTCATCAAACTATAGGCAGCAAGTCACTAAGCGGAACACTAATACAGTGGACCCAGAGTTACATTCTCCCTGTGTTACAATTTTTTACCTTAAAATGCGGACCCAAAGTTTTTCTGGACCTTTGTTATGGCATTTTCCCTTCCATGACATCAAAATTTTTTTTTGGAATTCAAATTTGATCTACATCGTTCAGTTTTTTTTGTCAAATTAGTTTGAAAAAAAATTTTAATAAGGTGGACTAAAAGTTATAACGAAAGCGAGGCAAACAGAGCTATGCCAGAAACATTGTATAAAAAGTAAAACGATGACCAAATTAACGTTAAGTTTAGTAAAATATTAAAACGTAGCTCAACGTGTGTGTTTAATAAGTTAAGTTCATTCAAATTAAAGTTAAATTCAAGGTTTGTTATTTTACGTAGCGTCACAAAAGTCTATTGTACCGAACGCATTGATTTCCAAGTTTCTCTCAGACTCTAGTTCGGCATTATGTCTGTCCTAAAGGTGAGAACTCCAAACAATGCTGCACATAGTTATGTTGCATTTCGTTACAGATTATAACCACCAACTAGGTAACTATAGTTACTGAGCTACTATACTATTTTGTTACTGATTTTTAATATGTACAGTACGTATATAAAATTTTGTTGTTTTTATCGAGAGCTTCGCATTAGATAATCGCTGCAGGTTTCTACACTCCTTCATACGACATTTCAAATTACGATCCCAACACCAAAACGAATTGATTTTGTATGGCGGGAACCCACTCTATATAGAATTCCTGTTCATTATTAATGTGAAAAACTACTATAAGAGTTGCCTTCTTTTGTATTTAAATAGGTAGTTATAAAAAATAGAGCAGACAACTCATCAAACATACATAAACATTTGACCAACCGATATTATTGCTCAATTTGATTGTTACATGAAAAGGTAAATAAAATATGTCAAAAGATTGAGACCTTCATAGTAGAAACTACATATATGACGAGTTCATGATTTGCCATAGCCAATTTTCAGCAGTGAAAAAAATATAAATTTTACAATATTTCTAAAGAATTTATGAGTTCCTCAGTGCCATGCAACATCTGACCTTGCTTGAGCTTCATCGAAGGATAGAAACTGGTATGTTATGTAACACTAATAAGCATAGCATTCTATAAATAACTAAACATTGTTCATTATTTTTACTCCAATACAGAAGGTAAACTAATTTTTTACGATTCATAGAATATTATATATACGAATGTTATACAATTTTAAACACAATGATCACTGATGCTCTGAAGTTGTATGAAACCAAGTAGAATGTTGAATTCAATATGAAAAGTAGCAATATTTCAGCTGTTTTCAGTCTTTGTTTTTCAAAATGACATCGTTTTTTCATTCATCAAATCATTAGGCTAAAAACAATTAAAAAAATTGAAGAACTTCTATAAATCTTAACAGAAGCACCCGGCGTTAGCTGGGGGCGCTTTTACTGGGGACGTTAGCTGGGGGCCGCTTATACTGGGGGCGTTAGCTGGGGGCCGTTTCTACTGGGGGCGTTAGCTGGGGGGCCGCTTCTACTGGGGCCGCTTCTACTGGGGGCCGCTTCTACTGGGGGCGTTAGCTGGGGGCCGCTTCTACTGGGGGCCGCTTCTACTGGGGGCCGCTTCTACTGGGGGCGTTAGCTGGGGGCCGCTTCTACTGGGGGCGTTAGCTGGGGCCGCTTCTAAAGGGGGCGTTAGCTGGGCTGGGGGCCGCTTCTACTGGGGGCGTTAGCTGGGGGCCGCTTTTACTGGGGGCGTTAGCTGGGGGCTGCTTCTACTGGGGGCGTTAGGTGGGGGCCGCTTCTACTGGGGGCGTTAGCTGGGGGCCGCTTCTACTGGGGGCCGCTTCTACTGGGGGCGTTAGCTGGGGGCCGCTTCTACTGGGGGCGTTAGCTGGGGCCGCTTCTAAAGGGGGCATTAGCTGGGGGCCGCTTCTACTGGGGGGCGTTAGCTGGGGGCCGCTTCTACTGGGGGCGTTAGCTGGGGCCCGCTTCTACAAAGGAAATTGGCATGTTCTTGTTGCTCAACTTCATTCATCAACCACATATTCTACAATAATTTCTTATATAATCAACAATTCAATCTGACTATAAATTCATAATTTGTAATAATGAAATAACACTTAAAATAATATTACAAACTGTGAGTACAAGATAATACTTCCTTTCGGACACTAATCTTTGTTTCTTTTCTCACGCATAAATGAATAGATTCTTTGGATTTCTAGCTCTTCAGCATCCGACCTGCAGCTGACCTTGGGAGAAGCATGAATCTGTGACATCCGAGCTAGCATGACCTTTATCGAAGGATGGAAACTGGTATGTTATATAATATTCCCATGACCAAACGAGCGGATGCGAAGTTTGGGAGTTTTTATGATAAATGCATGTGCACACAACTTACGAAAATTATTCATCAACAATGAGACGAACCCTTGTATAAAAATTTCATCAACAACTTTTAACCATCGTTTTGTAGATTAGTTAAAGTATAATAACGATACAAAACACATACAAACCTATTTAAATATGTTACCAAGTATTTGTAAATTATCGAAATTCTCTTAAAACTTACCCATCATTAAGTCGTGCCCATTTCACGAAAAAAAAAACGTGCACATTTCACCAGTCCATAGCATTGTCGAAGATTTCTGTAATTAGCGTAGGGGTACTGAAATCGTTTCATTTCAGTAAAGGAAATGACGATGATATTTTTTTCTAACGATTCTTATGAGATTACGATACTTAATTATAAGTTTGGATATTTTTCTTGATATTGTTATCTATGACGTTTTGAAATGTAAACAAAATTGTGCATTGGTTTTCTATTATTACTATATTAATAATATTGGTTATTCTAATAATATCAGTGCATTTTATTTCTAATATTGGCCAATATTGCATTTCTCCTATTGCAGGGGAGAAATATAAACATATAATCTTTTCCTTTCATTATTGCTATTTGTTGTATTTAACAACACCCACACCCAGTACATTACAGCTACCATTGCAGTTATCCTATTGCACAGCAGTGCCATTTGACTGCTAATATTGCATTTCTCAACCATCAGTACCCTTTCTTTTTTCCAATATCACTTTGTTCGTGGGCTGTATGACAGTGGAATTTATAGTTTTAAACATAGCATTCTATAAATAACCAGACATGGTTGATTCTAGTGGTGAAGGTCCTTGAGGCTTATTGACGGACATTGCTAAACTGACCCTAAAAGGCTATTTTAATTTTTCAAGTTGGAGAAAAGACTCTGAAAGGATAAGACAAATTCATTTCACCCTCAAAATCAAGTACTTACATAAATACGCAAGGTGTTACTTGCAGGAGCGAGTTGTACCAACTCATTCAGCGCCAAAAATGCTGCTTTTAAAAGAAGAAGAACAACCAAGGATGTAAACTGATTCTAAGCCAACCTCAGGCCTGCCTAAACATCTCGTAATGTCTGTGAAGAGAGCTATTATTTAGCAAAAAGTATTTCGTGTCTCTGTCTACGTGTATTTATACATACATGTACTGTATATACACACATACTTGGTCATATGTATGTATGTGTGTGTACAGCTATAGCTATCAAAATCTTGGATTTAAAATTCCGCGTTTGGATGGATACTAACTCACGACGAATTGACAGGTTTTATATCTAAGCGCTTTACCACTGAGCTACAAAAGGCATATTTATCAGTGCTGTTATCATATTCCCTATATCGTATGCATGCGGTAACTATTTTAGCAATGCACTAACTCATTTTTATGCCCTGTTGAGAAATATTTTTTATAAGTTTCAATTACTATATCTGGGGTCAAGGCCAATTCTTCTCACACGGACCATTATATTATCTCCGTGGAAAGAGCCTCGTCATTCTCTCTCTTCGTTCGGTCAGACAAATACAGTACGATATCTCATTTTTAAATTTGTGCCAGTATCGAGAGGTACCAGTATTGTCGTATTTAAAGCTTTGATGGATAGCTTCTGGTGGAAAAGTAACTTTTTTTATACCCACACTTCTATGCAAGAATTGTTATTATCGATTCAACATATTCAGGATTTTGATTTTGCTTTCTCTGTTTGTATTAATTGCATCATTACCGAATCATTTTTATTGTAATCGTAGCAGAACCGACTTAATTTAGCTACTACTTGCTAATTATTCCACATTTACATCTAAAAATTTTTATTATCATTTCATTTATTTTTAATTTAGTTGTCCTGCGCAAAAATGTTTTCTAATGATATGAAGTTTGAAAGTTAGTTGCTTGACAAAGTTGGATAACCTTTACGATCGTTTTATTTTTTCTCTTAATATATTTCAACTACATAAAACACTTTTCTCATAATATATAGTTTGAAAGTTAGAATGGCAAATGCTGTAACAAATTAATTAAAAATAAATTTTCTGTTCTAACACTTTTATTACGCGGGCAACACCGGGCTTTCATTGGTTAGTATAAATATATACATCCATGATATTGATATGTATATGTGCATATCCAGTTATATTGTGCGTTGCTATAACTGGATGTACAAACGACAAAAAAACACTGACAGATATATATACTATATATACTATATATATTATATATTCAATGTATATTTATTTCATATAAGTAGAATATTCATATCCTCGTGATATATTTGTACCATCAAACATCTTGATCATATAAAAAATTTGTAATGTCACAAATATTATGAGTTACTCGTTTGATGAAAATACTTAATTATTTCATAAATTACAGATCAATGCAATTTAAAAAAGAATTTACTTATGTTAGCTTGAACTTTAAAATGTTTTTGCACTGCCAACATTAGGAATTTGGTCTACCTGATATCCTGATATTTTTTGTTAGTGTAACAGAAGAGCATAACTCTGGAAAAATACTTATAAAAAGATCTTTATTAAAATATTGGTGAGATCACAGAATCCTACCTAATTTAACCACTAATCCCCAGTGGCAGTCACGACAATATCATAGCGACTGCATGCTATAAAATTCAATGTAGTAAAATATTTAATTTGGAGTTTTCTTCTCAGTGGTTTGGGAAAAGAAAACTCCAACGCATTGAACTCAAAACAGTTCGTGTTGCTATTATCAAACTTTAGCATTAATTGTGGTGATTATGAGACCACTTAAAATAAATACATTATTTGTTGATTTATTAATTATGGCATCAATTAATATGTACATCAATAAAAAGCTAAGGATGGTCTACACAAAATTGTTGAATATCAATTTGCTTTTCTAGCCTGGTTTTAGTATAACAGCTGCATCTGCACATTATGGTAAAAAATCTAAAAAAACTAAGTTTATATTCATCGAACTTGCGTGTTCATGAATATACACAATTCATCAAAGTCGAATACATCAATTCATCGAAGTTACAAGTTCATGTACTGCATGAACTTGTATCCATGTGACTACAGTCCACTCTCCGGATACGATTTTGATCCGTTCTAGGGTTGGCGTCATATGGGTAAAAACAGTACGTAGAAGTATAGAAACCATAGTAATTACATAATGCAAACATCTGGTAAAAATTGTCAAAATGTTATATACGTACTTGTACCTAGTAAAAATTAATAACAAAATAGTATGTTAACTTCAGTAACTATATAGTCACCTACAATAACTTTATTGTATTCAGTGGTTACGATTTACAATAAAATGCAACATTGTTATGTACAGGTGCAGTACATAGCATAGGGAGTACTTACCTTCAAGACAGATGTATGTGTAACATGAACTTTAAAGTCACCTTAGATAAGTTTAGCTTACTAAACACACAGACTTAGAGCTCAGTTTTATCAAGTATTTTTAACAATTTTACTGAACTTCACTTTTTTATCAGTAAAATTTTATAACTTATCTGGTTTCTGTCACCGCTTTCACTATAATTTTTTGTGGACCTGTTTAAAACCTTTAACATAATTTGGCAGGAATGTCCGAATGATGCTGTTTTCATAATGAAGTAGGTTTTTGTTAGCAGGTTAAAGGAAGTTGTCTAATCTTTTAAAGTAATCATACCTCCAACTTTGCTACTGGTTTTAAATGGAGAATATCACCGTTTTACACATGAGAATTGGTGAACTAAAAAATCGGTCATTGTGTCTCATTCAGACATTGTGAAAATATTTTCGGTGAACAGGCGTCTTTGTTATTTTGGTGTACGTAACAAGTAATAAGCACACCGACTGCCAAACTTGAACTCTGGGAACATTTTTGTTGAATTCGTATGGTGAAATAAGATTCATATGGTGAGGTGAAAAAATCATCATGTTACACTTTGTAAGGTTAAAAAATCGTATATCAGGGTAATCGTATCCTAAGGGTGCACTGTTTATAAACATATAAACACATGGAACTATATAAACACGTGTTGACATGTAACTACAGGAACATATGTTTACATACACGTATTTATGCATACATTTATTTATGATTAGATGTTCTGACCAAAAAAGATCAGAAAACATTGTGGAAGGTTTTGGACAACTAGAAGATGTTTGTTCTATCGGAAGCAACAATCAGAATGTGGTTATCCGAGCAAATGATGCAAATATTTTTGTTTTAAAAACGTTAGTTTTTGTTGCTGCATGTAATATAAGAATGGTTCGTTTATGTCCCTTGTTTATGAATATGTATTTGTAGCATTTGGTAGATTATCATCACATAACTCATAAATCTGCAAATCTATAGCATATTATTTGATAGCATCATTGCAGTGATCTGATCATACAATTGATCGATGCTCAGAACTCCTCTTCTATTACACATAAAAAGCTAGTTTTGGCTGCAAACTGTAGCAAACATATCAATGAGTGCAATGAGATTTTATGCAACATTGATAAATATAGATATAAAATAAAAGTGTTTTCAAATTTAAAATGAATTAAAAGTTGAAAGTGCCAACAAATTGCAAAGTAGGACACAAGATATAATACCGTCGCAGGTCAAATGCAAGCAATTGACATCAACTAGTAGAGATATTTCTCGGTTTCTCAACGCATGTTTATTAAGAGATGTTTGACGAGTTGGAGGTAAATTGGCACATTTATTGTATCCAATAGGTTTAATATGGCTCCACTGAAAACAGAGAGCAAAATACAGGCGACATTCGCTCCGCTCGTAAAAGGGCTAAATTTATCTTGCGAAAATTCTGACGAGCCGTTTGAAAAATACAATACCAGCTCTGTTTTAACGCCGCCTTCAATTACCCGCCACTATAAAAGAAGGGTTG
Organism: Watersipora subatra; assembly: GCF_963576615.1. Classification (NCBI taxonomy): domain Eukaryota; kingdom Metazoa; phylum Bryozoa; class Gymnolaemata; order Cheilostomatida; family Watersiporidae; genus Watersipora; species Watersipora subatra. The sequence goes on along the minus strand of NC_088709.1, from coordinate 41,309,661 downwards.
AAAAATAAAGTACTATGGCATTCAATTAGAGGTTTTACAGTAATATTGTGCAAAGAAACCTTACTGGATACAACACATAAAAATAAAAACCTAATGAAGCATTTTGATGTTATCTTCTCTTTCTGTATTTTAAGCTTTGTATCAACTGATATGCCAAGGTGTATAACACTGGTACTTTGTATCAACTGATATGCCAAGGTGTATAACACTGGTACTTTGTATCAACTGATATGCCAAGGTGTATAACACTGGTACTTTGTATTAACTGATATGCCAAGGTGTATAACACTGGTACTTTGTATCAACTGATATGCCAAGGTGTATAACACTGGTACTTTGTATCAACTGATATGCCAAGGTGTATAACACTGGTATTTTGTATCAACTGACATGCCAATGCGTGTATATAATGCACTGTTTGTTGTTGAAGAGAATAGCTTGAGGATATTTATTAGCTCAGCTCTACTAAATAATCCTGTCACTCAGGCTTTAGTGTATCATAAGTTAGTGTTAGTAGTTGCGATTCCTTGACTAATAAAATACTTCAACTAACTTGTAATACCGGTACATAGACATTGGCATAGTTATTCTTACAAATTAACATAAATTCTGAAAAAAAGATTAGTATAAATCTAGTGTTTTGGCTATTCTCTACTTGCAGACAATGATAGTGTTTTAAAGATTTTTTGTTGCTGAAAGTCACTGAAGAAAACTCAAGGCAGTATCTGTCTTGTTAGGCTATCTTTGACGTGTATGCCGGATCCATACACCGACTGTATTGCCGCCATGGTCTCGAATAGAAGTATGCTCCAGAAAGAAGATCTGCAACATGACTACCAGGTCGAATGGGAAACTTCTCTATTTTGCAATTGTCTCCCTCTACCAAGTTTGATTTTCAACAGCTTTACATGCCTTTAGATAAAAGTCTTTGGCTTTCCAAAAATGTTTTTTCAATACCTACAGCTCTTGTGGGCACTAAGCACGCTGTCTTCCGCTACTGTAAAAATATGCATATAAACAAACAGATAGCTCACAATATTTTAAAAGCATGGTAGCTTTTGTGACCGATGATATAAGCCGTGACAGAAGGTACAGCGTACACCTTTATGCCACTGAATACTGCGGCCTGAGGTCTATACAAATAGCTGACATGTATGCTACAACAAATGATCAGTTCTCATGGGAAAACGTGTGCAGAGAATGCTAAAAATGCTTTTATTGGACTCGCTCACAGATTCAACAATGTAATCATGTTGAAGTGTATTGGTATATCAGGTACTGTAGAGCTTTACTCTTGTGATCACTCGTCACCATAAACTCAAAAATTTTACACAATTATAACAAAAAAAATTTAATTTCAACAATATATATCATACACTTACTTATAAAATGAAAATATATTATACCCATTTCCAGCAGTGTTTCCAACTACCCAATAAGTGTGAAGTGCGAGTGATATATATACGTTGTTTTGTAGCTAATGTCAATTATATAAAAACCTTCGATAAAAGTCTGCTCTGTCTAAACATACCTACATGTAATTATTGAAGACTAAACTGGAGAAAATGGTAAAAAACTAATTATCGAACTATTTAAGGTAAATACAAACTCAACTTGTTTGGCTGTGTACATGGTTCAATAGGTAAAGCTAGATAAAGGGTGGATTATCTGAAGTGTAGTGGATGATGATACCTAAATGCTACAACTACCAACTTATAGGCCTGAAAGCGCAGATATAAACACCGTTACTTGAGGATACCTCTATGTTTATGAACGAATAGATACAGGCCCCAACTATTTCTCATTGAGTACCTCATCAATGATCGACATTATCCATATGCCCTCCAGACATGTACCTATTAGAGGGTCGAGCATCCATAAACCATAAACAGAGATGTGACAGTTATAAAACAATGTTACTGAATTACAAAGTTTGTCACTTTATAACCTTTAGCCCTGGTTCTTTCAATCGCCCTTTCAACACTACTCAACTCTTTAATGGTATAGCAATGCTATGGGACACAGGCAATGAGTTGATAACCTTTACACTAACACATCACTATTGGTTTGATATGCAGTACCACTGACATTCCAAAACAGTTATGACAAGTATAAACGTTGGAAGCCATCAACTTGAAAGGTACTGAAGTGTTCTGGACAGAAATGGTTTAGGAGAATTACTGAGCGAAGGCTAAAGCTGTGAATAAATGACATTAGTTAATTTCAGTGTGTAAAATGGACACTGAAAGTCTATATACAATAAAACCTCTTCACTTTAGTGGTGGTCAATTGGAGGCGGCGTTCAAATATAGGTTGGCGTTGTATTTTTCAAATGGCTCTTCAGAATTTTGGAAAGATAGATTTAGCCCTTGTACGGGCTAAGCGAATTTCGCCATTTTTGTAACCTTGTAACCATTTGAATGCAATAAATATGCAAACTTACCTCCAACTTGTCAAATATCTTTTAATAGATACGCATCAAGAGACCGATAAATATCTCTACTAGTTGATATCTATTGCTTGCAATTAATCTGCAATGATATTATAGCCGGTGCCTTGCTTCGCAATTTGGTAGAGCTTTCAATTTTTTATTTCATTCTAAATTTGAAGGCATATTTTTAGTTTATATCTATATTTAAAGATAATAAATAAAAGCTTATTGCACTCATTGATATGTTTGCTAACATATCAATGAGTGCAATGAGCTTTTATTCAACATCGTTAGATATACATGTATATAGATATATAGTTAAATGTAGATATAAACATAGATGTGATTAATAATCATTATCGAAATAATGGGATTTAAAACTATAAACCTAGTTTTTTAAAAACCATCAAGCATTATAGAAACTTATTGCATCAGTTTAAAAATAGATAATTATTTTAAAAAATTGGTTGAGCAGTTTAAAGATTCGTCAACCAATTTTAAGAAATTAGTTTTACAAACAGCCAATTATTTCTAAAGTTCATCAATCAATCTAAAATCCGTCAATCTAAAATCCATCAATCTAAAATCCGTCAATCTAAAATCTGTCAATCTAAAAACCGTTAGTCAATTAAATAAGTCATTGACCCATTTTAAAAACAATGTATGTGCAATAACTAGAGCACATATTATGTAATTACTAGCTGTGCTACCCGGCGTTGCCCGGGTAATAGAAACGCCTTTGAATAGAAAATTGATTTGTATTTAACATATAACAACATTTGCCATTCTAACTTTCAAACTACACATCATGAGAATAGTGTTTTGTCTTAGAAACAATGAGAAGTAATGAGAGTTGCTTGCTATTAGCCTGGCACATTGCCAATGGAAAATTTGAGTACGCTTAATAATGTGAGCCGGCAGCTTCTCATGACGTTATGCTATGACCCGCGTCGTACGCAAAGCCGTTGGGTATTTACAAATTAAAAAATACAATGTTCAGATTTTAGCCTACATAATGATTTAAAAACGTAATTTTACAACTGTTTTATTTACATATTTGAAATAAGGACAAAACAGGGATACATTTAATATTATAATATATAGCTATGGACCAAATGCACAGTGGGTAACTATGTTGTAAATGACAATTTTATTATTCCCATAAGAGGTATGTATGCAAAAAATATATGTATGATTATATAAAATTATATAAAACTTGCTGGTACTATAATATTGAATAGCTGGGATCAGTGTCTGCTTCAGTTGATTGACCATATATAGGTGCCTGTGGTTGTTCTTGAAACTGAGCCTCATGAAGAATTTGTTGGCTCTTCAACAATGCGGTCGAGGCTAATCGTTTGTTTGAAATTTGACGGAGCTGCTCAGTAATCATCTTGCCAACCCGTCTAATTTGGCTTGCCTATTTTCTTGCGCTGTCATATCATGGTGTATGTGATAGCTTTAGCTCTAATTTCGGGCTCTGACCTCTTGCGCTTCAGCGACCGGGGATGCCTGAACCAGGGATGCCTGAACTGCAGTTTCAGGTTTGGGCACACTTTCATCATTCAATTCCTCGATGCTTGGAGACGTGGCAATTGGTACAGCTAACACCAGTGAATCAGTTGTAGCTGACCTATCCATATCAGCTTGGCTGGCTGAGTCTGTGGGTGCTGAAAAAAGATGATAAATATGAGTTATTTGTAGATTTGTCATACAGTAGCGTGGGTATTGTTGAATGTACCATGTAAAATTCTGTAAATGAACTACATACCTTCACTAGGCATCGCAATACTACATGTGAGCCAGCAGCTTCTCATGACGTTATGCTATGACCCTGCTTGATACGCAAAACCATTGGGCATTTGCTCTATTACATGTATAATGACTTATATTGGCAATCTAGCAACTCTATCTTGATGGTCTAATGGTTATGGTGTTGGACTTGTAAACGGGTGGGTCCGATATCAAATCTTTTTCAGTATGGATTTCTTTATTCCAAGATTTTAAGATCTATAGCCGAACGTGTAGAGATATACATACAACAACATAAGACTAAACATACTTTGAGAAATATTTATAATATAAATATACAGCTACTCAAATTATGAATAACTATTTTTAAAGCACCGCTTAAAACAATGATAAACTAGTTTAATATTTTAATGAAATGCATTTACAGACTTGAAGAAGGAAAAGAAACAATATTTTTTATATTCTTGTAGTATATATATGTACTTTTATTGGCAGTCCATAATCATTTTTATAGAAAAACGTTTCACATGGAACTACCAAAAAGTCAATAAATAAAAAGGTATTGCAGTATGGTGTTACAAATACAATAAAAGTCTTTATATCAAGAAAACTTAGAGCTATTAAGTTTAGCTATACCTTTTATAATATACTAGCTGCATTACCCGTCTACAGGAATAGATTCATGCGCAGCATAAGGTTTATTGAGAGTTGTCTTTCATACTGTAAAACAACTCCAAATATGCAGTTACATCTCCCTCTCTCCATCTCTCCCTCTTTCCCCTCTCTCCCTCTCCCTCTCTCCCTCCCTCTTTCTCTCCCTCTCTCTCTCTCTCCCCCCCCCCTCTCCTCCCCCCCCCCTCTCCTCCTCGCTCTCCCTCTCTCTCTCCTTCTCTCCCTCTTTCCCCTCTCTCCCTCTCTCCGTCTCTCCCCTCTCCCTCCCTCCCTCTTCCCCCTCTCCCTCTCTCCGTCTCTCCCCTCTATCTCCTTCTCTCTTTCTCCCTTCTCTCTCTCTCCCCCCCCCCCTTTCCTCCTCGCTCTCCCTCTCTCTCTCCTTCTCTCCGTCTCTCTCCCTCTCTTCCCTCTCTCTCTCCCTCTTCTCCCTCTTTCTCTCTCTCCCCCCTCTCCTCCTTGCTCTCCCTCTCTCTCTCCTTCTCTCCCTCTCTCCGTCTCTCCCTCTCTCCCCTCTCTCTCCCTCCCTCTTCCCCCTCTCCCTCTCTCTCCCTCTTTCTCTCCCTCTCTCTCTCCCCCTCCCCCCTCTCCTCCTTGCTCTCTCTCTCCTTCTCTCCCTCTCTCCATCTCTCCCTCTCTCTCCCTCCCTCTTCCCCCTCTCTCTCCCTCTTTCTCTCCCTCCCTCTTCCCCCTCTCTCTCCCTCTTTCTCTCCCTCTCTCTCTCCCCCCTTCTCCTCCTCGCTCTCCCTCTCTCTCCCCCCTCTCCTCCTCGCTCTCTCTCTCTCCCTTTCTCTCTCTCCCTCTCTCTCCCTCTCTCTCTCTCCCTTAGTTCAACGCAACACATGCGGATAGACAACATTTTTGGTTTTTCTGTCGGGCGTATGAAGAAACAGTTTTTGGCGTGTGCCTACTTTTGAGCAGGCGACGTATAGCTGGTCATGGCTGATGCAGGGTGACAGTAAGTCGATAGCAGCTGCTCTCTTTCTTTTCACAATAGCGTATCGCAACCCTCGGAGTACTCGAGAAAGTTCTGTAATAGTAAGTTACAGTAGGCCTACTCGTAGCTGGAAAAAAATTAGTAACTCGGCTGCTGAAGGAAATGAACATGACCCACTATCACGAACAGCGGCAAATCCAACGTTATTTAGTAGTGGAGATGTGGCAATTCATAGACAATACAACGTCGTATAAGAAACGCTTACTTTTTTGATGTGGAAATTTAGTAGGTGAGAAACGCGTTTTTCCAGTGGCTCAAAGAAACAAACGTTTACGTGACCTTCTCGGTACACGTTGGCAGTAAATATTAATTGCATGTAAATAACTACTCGTTAATTTATTTTATTTAATGAATAGTACATTTGTATAGCTGTATAGACACCTTTGTATAGGCCGCAGAACTCAGGAAAGGTGTTTTTGAACACGGCAGAAAATTTGCCGTTTAAAAAGCGTGCTAACCGGGGATTTCGGTTAATGCGCTCGAGCGGTGAAAGAAAAACAACAGAATCACCACACCTTTATATAAGCCGTTTGGCTCAAATCGTCAGAGAAAAGTAGCGGCTAATAGTCCATATTACGAAATTACGATAATTAGTACTCATATTAATTCGGTTGGCTTCGTTTGACCGAATGGAAAAAGAAAGACCGCTCTATAATTTATTTACCGTTACTACACATATTAATTCAGTTCGCTTCGTACGACCGAAATTCGTACGACGATAAAAGGAAAGACCGCTCTATAAGGCGGACAGACAGACAACGATTGCCGTTTATATAGTAGATAGTGTAATTTATTAGAATATGTTTGCGTATTTTCCAGTTTGCATTTTATTACGCAATATTAAAAAGAGTTAAATGAATAAGTTTGTACAATTCTTTTTAATGTAACATTCTCTATAAAATTTAGAAATTTAATAACATGTATTATTATGTAATTGGTGTATTATGGGATTTGTTAGGCTCAGGCTATATTGGTGTCTGAGCTCAAGGCAGTACAGGTGGTCTTGGGAATTACGGTGAGTGGATAAAGCTGGATAAAGCTAGTGGGTTAAGCTAGTAGATTAGCTAGTGTAAGGCAGTATGGGCAGGATATAAGGAAGTGTAACGAAAGATGGAGGATCTTCTTCATATCAAAACATGTAAGTGTACATACTTATACAACAATAATCTATTAAATAAAGTTTGTTTATTCATCAAAGGAGAATTTAATTTGACTTTTTCCGAACTTTCTAGCTATCTATAAAGTACAGATTGGTGTTGGTTTTTACGCCATGCTACAAGAATTCATCATATCATCAGGGTCACTTCCTTTTTAACTTGGTTCACTTCCTGTTAACCTGAGATAAACATGGACTGATACAATTTATTGTTGTGTAGCTTCCTTATAATAAAATAGAACTGTAATAAAATAACTATTTTTGGTTTGTCATTTGAGCAATGGTTGAAAACCTTTTTGTGTTTTTATTAGTCAGTTGTAACAAAAATATGCGATGAGCGGTTTTGTAAATGAGGTTAGCTTTACATTGTTGTTTGAGGGAGAGAAAATATACTCAAATCTTGTTAAGTGACTAATTTGATAGCAAAACAGGAAATCTTTAGCTACATTTGATTTTATCTGCAGAATACAAATGTTATGTTATCTAATAATGTAACTATATTTTAAACAAGTCTGAAAAACCACTGAGAGACCATTAGTCACATAGACAACTCAGTTGATGCTGCTTTGGGACTATGGCCACACGCATATCATACTCTAAAGTATAGATCGGGTGGTCTATGAGTTGAGTGGTCCATCAATTTACCGGAAGTCTGCCCTTTCTATATAGAATTCATCCATCAATAAGACAACAAAGACATCAAGTAGAAAAAACTATTTGATTTCTGCATTTTCATTAAATTATACAAGCTTGGAGTTTCAATATGATATTCAGTTCAAGAGAAGTTGTGCTATCCTGAGTGCTTCCAAGTTGTCAATACTGTCCATGCTCAGGTGGCTTGCTTGTATGTACTATGTTAGGCTTCTAATTGTAACCCATGATTGACAAGCATTTGTAGGCTGTTCGGAAATTTGTTGCATCGGCCAACGTATCACTGGATGACAAAATGCATGAACTTGTCTGATGAAATCTCGGTGATTTTTTTCACGAGTTTCAATACGTATCCTTCTCAAGTTACATTTACTAATGAAGTGTTTTCACAACTGGCTCAAAAGGTGTAGCGAAAAGAGGTTTGTTTATACAGACAAGATTCCTACTGTATCAGCTGACCTCTGCGGTGTAATAGAACCCAGCAAGCTTACGCTTTGTGATGACAAGTGCATGTCAGCACATTCTAAACGAAGTCTCAATAGATGGATTAATTTAGATTGCTGTTATTTTGGTTTCCATTTAGCTTTATGACACCTGCTTCTGTGTGTCAGTGTAGTGTCATCAAGGCTGATGAAGTAGATCTGGAAACATGCATTTATATTAAAATTTATGATAAACTAGAAATTCCCCTGTCATACAGCCCACGACCCAAGTGATATTGGAAAAAGAAAGGGTACTGCAGGTTGAGAAAGGCAATATTAGCAGTCAAATGGCAGTGCAATAGGAGAACTGCAATGGTAGCTGCAATGGACCGATGGCAACACCACCGGTCACAATATACTTCGATCTTGTAAATTCAAATGATTATTCTTATAACTAAATCTCATAATAATCTTATAAAATCGAATAATTATTCTCACAATTAAATACTGTAATAATCTTATAAGAATCGTTAGAAAAATATCATCGTCATTTCCTTTACTTTCACTGCTTTGGACATCAGTTGGAATACCAAAGTACTCATTATAAGTGTCCAAAATGTCAGAGTCCAGTAAAATCGGCAAAAAAGAAACGATTACTTTTCAGTACTTCTACGTTTATTACAGAAACCTTCGGCAATTGGACAATGCCATAGACTGGTGAAATGTGCACGTTTTTCTCGTGAAATGTGCATGACTTAATGGTTCTACTCTCTGTCGCATGGCCTTATCGGCGTTTCGTTGGCCGATCTTAATTTTGATTAAAAAAGGCTTGTCAAGTTTTCATTGCGATTTAAGGCCAAATTAGTCTGTCTAATTATGTATAATCAGATCAGATGGGTTAGGTTTAGGATATTGTCTACAAATTTCGAAGACTTGGTAAAATATTTAAATAGGTTTATATGTGTTTTGTATCATTATTATACTTAAACGACTCTACTGAAAAATGGTTAAAATTGTTGATGAGATTTCGGTACAAGGGTTTGCGATAGTGTTGATGAATAATTTTCGTGAGTTGTATGCACTTATGCATTTATCATAGAGCTCCCAAACAATCGTTTCCCTCGTGTTTGGTCGTGGGATTAATTTTAAATGAGGCTTTATGAGTTCTCCTGTTATCTAGGCTCCGTTTTACTGTGATATGTGATTCTCTGTCATGAGCGGTCTACATATATAACAAATATTAATTAAAAGGGGATAGTAGTACAGCCGAGCATACTGTATTATAAACCTTTTATGTAAATTCCGCATAATTTAGAGAGTTTATGTAAAGTTTTAACTTTGCATTACTCAAAGTTCCATTATAACGTGAAGTGTCAAGTCGGTAAAAGTTTTCAACGTGGATTTGAATAACAATAGTTCTATAGTTAGACATAATATGAAGAGCTGAAAGAGGAACTTGGGACACTCTTGGAACTGATTAGGCAACTTACATGCATTTAACTGTTAGTATAACGTAATATCACTATAACATAAATGTTCTCGGAACAGATTATGTATGTTGTAGGAAGGAGTCTCTACTGTGTGGATAATGCACATACGTACATACTTACTTGATCGGTTCATTTGCGGACTACAGCATTTAAGTACTGATGGGTGTGAACTTAAGTTAATGTATTCATCATTATTATTATTATTAATATCACGCTAGTTGCTGCTAGTCTTTTGTCTGAAACAATTTTTGTGAAAAGCTATTTTTCACAGGCAGACAAAGGTTTTAAATTAACAATCAGTGCGCTCAAAGTGTTTTCTCAACATGTATGCCTAACAATCACTGAGTTTTAATACAGCGATAGCGCAGAAACACACCCCATATCACATATGGGGTGTGTCTATCCTATCCTACATGGTGCTGCAACGCCTTCACGGAAGCAGTTGTGTCACTCTCATTGTGCCGGGATTCAGTATTACTGTTTGGAAGCGGAACACCCATGTGATGCGTCATCTTTGTACTATGGAAATGGCCTTAACGACCATTGGCGTTGCACTTGTGCTTGCGTATAGATCTTTGCTTTCCCGTTGTTTCGCGTCACACAACCATCTCTCTACTATAGTGCCCTATGGAAACATGATCTGCTTGTCAGCCTACGGTAGGACTTTGATGCCGGTGCACTTAGGTGTCACTGCACTATTGCTGTATGGGAACTTGTTGCCTACCGACGTAAGTTGTTTTAAATTCCTTTTTTCGTTTTCTTTTTCAATTTCTAATTTTTATCAGCTTCAATATTAACTGCAGAGCATCAGGAATGCAAATCAAATTTAAAATCAGTCAACTAAAAGGTTTCACATTGGTAGCATTCGTGTATGGTGTTACCATAACTGAAAAGGAGACAACTCCATATCCCACTTAGTAAATACAGACACTGCAGCACCTTATGAAGTGTTAGGAACTCAAAGCCTTTGGCTTTTTAATCTAATCACTGATGTGTGGAGGCAACGGAAATTAATGGCTAAAAATGGCAGGTGCGCTCGTCATATCATGTCATTGATATCTGATGTGATTTGTTGCTGATATACGCATGTGTTCTGTTTTATCACCACAAACTGAAGAAGCGTGTTTCAGGTGTTTGGTTGAAACATTCTTTGCTAAGTAATTTGGTGTTCTATGTACATATCCTTTTACCTTGGTCTGAGCTAAATCTGAAATAACACAACAAAATGGAATAGAAAATAGCAATGTTCATGATGTTGTCATCATGAAAATTACTATTTATGAAATAGAATTTGAAAAAACTTTCAAATGTGTACTTAATCAGTCAGCTAAGGCTGTACGAAAGATCTGCTAAAAATCTTGATAAAATACCATTAGCTAGGGACCGGCATTGTGTTGCAATGTTCACTGCCTGAAAATTAACTGGTGGGTAAAATAACAACACTTGCATCACCTCCAAACACCAAAGGCTGGTGTCTATAATTACGGTACTGCTATAATAACTGTCGCGAACACTTTCAACACTAACACGGCAGCCCGAGATAATTCGGGAGTTGTCTTTTCAACAAATCCTACAGCCTAAATAAACTCAACTCCACTGTTTCACTTTGCTTTATTGTAGTTACAGTTTAGCTAAAATTACGAAAATTTGGTCATTTTGTGCATATATGTTCATATATTATATATATTATATATATGTTTTCAGTTGCATTTAGAAAACTTCAGATTGAATGAACTGATAATTCTTGAAATATTGCCAAAACACAAGGCATTTTAAACTAGCCTGGAAGTTAAAATTGACTGGCAGGACATTCATTAGTTTTGAATGACTCTGAGTAAAGCACTCTGGGTAATGAAGGCTGAAAACAGACAAACTAGAAAGACAAAAAACTAAAAACAGACAAATTGGAGAGCTTCTTCTCCTCAGCAACAAAAGCTTTATAACAAAGCGAGTTGCTTTTCTATTCATAACAAATATACTCACTCTATCAGACTTCGTGTGCTGCATTCATTATGTCTCTTCAGCTACTTCTATAACATCCCTTATCTCCGCATTATAGAAAACTTTCGTTTCTTTCAAATGGTTTCCTCTTGTCATGTTTTAAGCTTTAAGCATTGTGTATAGGTTTGACATTTTTATAACTTAATGAAAGGACATGTTTTATATTCACTAGTAATCTGACAGTCCAGAGTGATGTGTGTCCTGTCAGGTGAGCTGATGAAGCGCAGAGAATAACTATATGTGCATTATTTACTATAATAGAAGCTGTGTTTGTCTGTATGTATGTCCAGCGCCATAAAATGAGAATCAAAACATGAGAATCAAACTCTTATATTCCGTTTTCAGCGTCGTGCACTACACCACTTGTTCTCGTTTACACATTTAATTAAGAATAATTATAACTCATGACAATCTCTCATGTTTCGGGTTCGAATTCAATAAAAAGAACTATTTTCTCCTAATTTCTAACCGTGGCAGACATATGGAAAACCACAGGTCTCATTAGAGTAAAGATTGCCATGTTGATGAAATGATCTAATCGGCAAGGCAGCTTTGGTCTTGTGTCAAAATGTATGTTAATTAAAACCGTGTTGACAACAATCCATCGTTTTTTTGACGTCATCACCCTGTTTGCACATGCACTTGTCTCGAAAAAGCACTAATCTTTGTAGAAAACGATCGTCATTCTTTTGATTAATAGTATTTTTCGGTGTTTTGATACTTAAATAAAAAATTTGCAAACAAAAGCATGGTTTGCAATAATTAATTGCAAAAGCTTCGTGTTGTTAACGATAAAAGTTGTCCATAAAGATGGCAGACAACGATAGAATGACGTCACAAAAAAACAAAGGGTGATAAAAAACTATTTAAAAAATTATCTCGATCTCTGTGTATTAAAATGATTATTCAACTACATAACTTTTGCATTTTTAATATTTAAACAATTTTTGGTGTATTACGCAAAGAGATACAAGACAAAAGCTGAATGAACTTGACACAATGCGAGTGATTCAATTACCATTGAACATGAGTGATCTCACAATGCTGCCCTATCCTTAAACTAAAGGGCAGCGTTGTGAGATAACTTCATGTCACAAGCATCTCAAGCTTTGAAAGCATCTTACTAAACTATTTAAAAGTAGCATCGCTGCCGGAGAGAAGAATCAGTATTTTAGTTCGATCATTCTACTCTCACTGTATCGGAGAGTGTTTTGACAACTTCAGATCATAGCGGCAACTGATTGCCTACAGGTTAATGCGCAATTTATACACGAAGAGCGAATGAGAAAAGAGTGAGTGAATCATAGGCTTTGAATGGAAGACAGCGGAATCTGTCAGCAGCAATCAAATACTGTCTAGATTGCGTATTCAACAGCCTGTCTACATACTTGATGAGTGCTCACTTCGCCGCTGCCTCGCTGATTAATAAGCACTCAACCTGGAGTAAATGGCAGCACTCACCATTTTACCTTCAAAGAAGAGGAAAGTCATTTCGTGACAAGCTGATACGATGCAACTATTTCTGTTGGTTCATTTATATGTCGTTGTTCACCTGGCTGCTGTCGAGGTACTAGCTGGCAGCGATGAGTATGACATACCTTCTCTTCTTGCCAGCTCACTCAAATTAGACAAACACAGATCTCTACTCTTTCAACCTTATGGAGGTAAGACAACAAGCCGTAGATATCTTGTCTTAGCCTAAGAAACTAGGTTTTCTGCTTGGTTACTAGTTGTTCCTACATGTAGTTCAGAGCATTCAACTTTCTATTTGTTAGGAAATAAGTTCCGCTGAGGTTTTATGATTGTAAAATGAACTTTTTACTAAAATTAAATTTTCACCAACAGTTCGCTTGCATATTTCACAAACATAACTTTTTTAAACATAGCAAAATCATAAATAAGCGGAAAATATTTTTAGTAGAATAATAACTACAAAGTAATACAGCTTTTACATTATGCGTATTTTTATAGAAAAGCATACTTCTCATTGAAGCTATAACTATAAAAGCCTTAGGCTATGTCAGGTAACTCTTGTATGAATAACACACACTATTAACTCTTTACATAATAAGGTTAGATAAATTTCCCTAACAATAATAAGACAACTCCCAAACGTATTCGCTAAACACCCATGTAGCAAATTTAGATCACGATAACAGTTTAATCTGTATGATTGAACAATACAAATTACCAAACACAAAATTGAGTTATTTAATAAATTATAACAAGAGCAGACAACTCTTCATGTCATATGTTGTAGTTTTTGGAAGTTACATAAAGGGTTTTTAACCAATTTTTTAAGAACGACTCGGCAAACAAGCTATATGTATTAATTTTTCTAATCAGTTTTGACTCATGTCACCAAGTGACATACAAAAGGTTGTGTTAAAATGTTGCTCCTTCTACCTACTGGAGAAAGGCATTGACGAGAATGTGGAGTGGCAGCTGCATACCTCAGTAGAAGTTGTATGTAATCTAAAGTTTGCCACTTATCATGACAGAATTCTGTATTTTCTGGTGTGGTTCTGTACCTCTGATTTATCAAATATTCAGAGCGTAGTGTTTCCGATGTATTACGTAATGGTGCTCATTAGCTTTAGTAAGGAAAGCACTTTATTGACACATTCCTCGGTGCCGAAAGTTTTGCAGATGAACTCGCTATGAGATTTCTGTGCATACCATAAATAGCTCATCAGATGAGTATCAAATAGCCTTTTTATTGAGTGCTGCCATACACGCATCGCTTATGCACATACTAAGAATGCTGACTCTGAAATCTGTATCCCTTAGATCTCCATAAGTAGTTGTTAGTTTACACTGTGTTCTCATGAAATAATTGTATAGAAATATTTGCATAGAATTTTAAAATTGTGTTTGTTGTATACTGCAATACCTATTAGGTATCTCTGTAAAAATGACATTTTAGGTTAAAAGGTACGAAAAGGAAATTATTGAAGCATTTGTATTTTGAGAGGTAAATCCATGACTAGTAGGGCACAGCTTTATGGTTATTAGATTTATTGAGCTGAAGCTAAAAGTTATTATACACTAGCAAATGTGATGAGTAACTGGCAGTTTTCATTAATAAATAGGCTACACGATTGACCATTTTCTAGAGCTTATATATGATGTGACAAAAACACAAAAACACCATATTATTTACTCTTTCCTCTTTCTCATTTCTCTCTTTCTCACTTTTGCTGTTTTCTCTCCCTCCTCTCTTTCCTTCTCTTTCTCTTTCTCTCTCTCTCTTTCTCTTTCCTTCTCTCTCTCTCTCTTTCTCTCTCCTTCTCTCTCTCTTTCTCTCTCCCTCTTTTTCTCTCCCTCCTCTCTTTCTCTCTCTTTCTCTTTTTCTCTCTTTCTCTCTCTTTCCTTCTCTCTCTCTTTCTCTCTCCTTCTCTCTCTCTCTCCCTCTTTTTCTCCCCCTCCTCTCTTTCTCTCTCTTTCTCTTTTTCTCTCTTTCTCTCTTTCTCTCTTTCTCTCTCTCTTTCTCTCTTTCTCTCTCTCTTTCTTTCTCTTTCTCTCTCTCTCTCTCTCTCTCTCTCTCTCTCTCTCTCTTTCTCTCTCTCTCTCTTTCTCTCTCTCTCTCTCTTTCTCTCTCTCACTCTCTCTCTCTCTCTCTCTCTCTCTCTCTCTCTCTCTCTCTCTCTCTCTCTCTCTCTTTCTCTCTCTTTCTCACTCTCTCTCTCTCCCTCCATCCTCCCTCTCTATTGCTAATATTATTAGAATTTTGAGAAAAGGAAAATAAGACACAAAACAAGGAGAAAGATTTAAACAAAACAAGTCTGTTTAATACATGTATTTGACAGACCAACCATCTTTTATTAACTGGAGTGTCGAGCAACCCTTTACTCAAGAAACTCCTTTTATCGCAAATTCAATCCCTTTTTCGGTATTTGCTACAATCCGGATTTTTAACTTTTCAAAAACTTTTTTCTCTAAATTCTTGCAATGCAAATAACTGTTTTCATTGTCACACAACCAGCCAAAACCGCAGCACAGACTAACTTCAGCTAGTTTCCTTCTATCAAATGATGTTCACTATTGGATTGATAGTTTATTGTTACAACAAGAAGGTGAGATATTTCCTCTCTTAACAAGCCATAGCCGGTCGCCTACACAGTATGCCTCAAATTGACATAACCTCGCTGTCGAAATATAAACAGATTCTTGCCCCATAGATTAGTCAGCAGGCTGCCACTGCTCACAGATCAGCTTTATACTCTGAAAAAATTAAAAAGCTGTCCGGAAAATGTTGTCCTACCTCTGAATCTAACGTGTGATATGATCAAACAGGAGTATTGTTATTAGTATCCAAATGACGCTTGTTTTAGATAATAAAGTAGATGATCTGATAAAAAGTTCTGATAAAAATCTTTAAATATTCCGTAATGTCTGAACTGTATCATTAATGATATGTAGAGTTGTTTTAGTGAAGACCTCAAGCATATTTAGATTTTTGAAATTTGTTTTTTAATACTCAAGAATATTTTGTGATATCTTAACTCAATAGAAGATGAAACTAGCTTTGAAAAAATACATCTTTGAAAAAGGCAAATCTTTTCAAAGATGTAATTTAAAAAAAGATTGGCTTAGCATTTATTTGTTGTGACTTTAAAAGCCTGGCAGTGACAGTTTGATCAAAATGATGAAAGTTTGGAATAAATAAATATCTTATGGGGAATTATATTTTTAATTGAGACAAGTATCTGGTAAATAAATATTCAAAATAGCAGCCAATCGCCCAAGCAAGAGTCATCCTAGAATATCCTACTATAGGCGAACACGATATATAATAAATTATATAACTACTTGGCACTAATCAAGTACTTAAGGCAGAGGCTAAAAAACGGTAGCCGTTCTGTAGACTCGACTACTTGCAACTTAGCTGAATAACTTGTAAAGCGCTTAACATAAATCATAACATATAGTGAAAATGCAACATATGTTACCTGTATAACATTGAAAGCAGTGAGGGAAAACATCAATAATTTGTGTTAACAGATGATTCAGAGCTTTTAATACATTTTTCTTAATGAAAGTTCAGCTGTAAAGAAAATTGTAAAGTATGTTAAAAATTACTGCAGGTCATAAGTATGCATACATTTATATTGTATCCATATGACATTTTACTGTCAAAGTTTAAAAAGCAAGAGTGACAGGAAGTGGCAGTTTGTGATATTCTAGTCTGAGTCACCGGATACAGCTCTTGCTAGGTGTGTTAGGTTTGCTATTGTGGAGAATAGTTGACAGAAAATTTGAATATTTTTAGTAAGCAAGAGTTCAGGGAGCGCCTGTGTTGTTTAATATCTTTTAAAGCACTCTAGAGAAGATAACTCTGAGTGAAT
This sequence comes from Watersipora subatra, assembly GCF_963576615.1. Lineage (NCBI taxonomy): Eukaryota > Metazoa > Bryozoa > Gymnolaemata > Cheilostomatida > Watersiporidae > Watersipora > Watersipora subatra. Next base: position 41,292,744 of record NC_088709.1, on the reverse strand, counting down.
GATGGCTCCGACTGTATAAGTACTCAAAAACTTAGTAAACCTCATCGATGATTGGTTCTTGCGTAACAGCAGCCAATAAAATATGTAGGAAATCTAAAGGTAATGAAATTTTTCATACTGAAGTTACCTATAACTACATGTACTGTTTGTTGATCGACCTGTATGGACCTACAGCATTATGTTCAGAAAAGAGCTGTTCCATTTTAAACATTTTCCACACCTCAGTCGTTCATATTTTGATTTAAATACATAGTTCCAAATGTGTCGCTTTGACCTTTTGACCCCTGGCATAGATATTCTCATCTCATTTTATTAACGAAGCGCTTGCATTAATCCGAAACATGCGAATTTCCATTAAAACGCTTGCTGCATGGTAACACACCGTGTGCACAACTACAAATACACATCATCAGCATCATGAAAATATCGTGATTGTGATATTCACTGAGTTTTCAGGTTCAGTGTGTCAAATTTTCACGGATTTTTTGTGAGCTCTTTAACATTGATGCCAACTCAAAGTTTATGTTCACCTTTAGTGGTTTGTGGAAGTTTCTATATTTACACTAGAGCAGGAAGTCGAGACTTTTACTATAGATGTAAGTTGACCTTTACACAGTGAGTGCCAGTCACAAAAGTGCTGCCGTAGAGCACCATGTGTGTATGTATAACTTCTTATTGGCATTAGTTTTTGTCAACAAAATAATGTTTATTTCAAAAAAGAACTAAAAGACAAAAATCAGGAATTGTTGAGTGAGTTTAACGAAAGTGTTTTAAAAGTTGGAAAGTCTAATAGTATTGCGGAGGAGTCAGGATAGTGAATTGAAGGTTGTAGTAACTAAAAGTTCATAAATTGAAACATATGTTGGTGGATGTAGTATGTTGGTGTCCTAAAATAGAAAATGATGTTTGTTAGCTATAGGTGTGGAAGGAGAAATACAAACATTCTGAGCATAGTTTATGCAGGAATTTGAAACCTGTATAGTATAGTGACCAAAAGCCACTAATGCAATGAGTTGATCAAAATGGTCTAGTAGTTTCTCACCTGAATCCAGAGAGCTGCCGTGATAATATAATGATTCAGTGATAATAAGTAATATATAGACTATAAGTGATATAGTGGTAATAATATAGTGATTTATTTTTATATTAATTTTGATTTTAGTTTATTAACCAGGTATAAAGGTTATACAAATATAAAGTTATATAAATAAGACTAAAAGTAAACATAATTTAATGATTTGTTTTATATACCGGTAGGTTTCTATTTAATTTAAAATGTCAAAAGGCTGCCACTTCAGTTAACTATATTCAACTCAAACACTTCTATCCTTGTTTGGCCTCAGCTGTTTTTAAGCTGATGTTTGCTCTGTTAAAGAGGGCAGCATTTTATATGGCTCACATGTTTTGATGTCATACGTTTAGCTTGTTGACCCCAAGCACATGTATATCACATCTACTGACAAAGAGACTTCCAACTTTGTTGAGGATCTGGTGAGGCAGAACAGGAGATATATTATGAGTAACTAGTGAGATAATAGCTAGCTCTAAGCTTATATGTTGTTACAACACCCTATTCAAAGCACTTTAAAATTAATATTCATCAGGTTTTGCTAGATAGTTTATTGCTAATGCAGCTACAAGAATTGTTTCAAACCATGTCAAGTTGATATTACAAGATTTTTAAATATTTTCAGTGTCAGCAAATTTGTCAATGATTAAAAATTAACTTAACTTAAATTAAATTAACTTGGAGGTTTTATCAGAAAGTGTCGGTAGCAGTCTATCATTTGCCATTGTTTTTTATGTTTGTGGAGGTCTGATTACCAAAATCTTTAAAGATTAAAATCGATAAAACTTGATCGCGGATTAAAACGCTCAGAAAAAATAAGTGTGAAATGACATCACTAGTTATAAAACCCTATAACGTGTGATGTCGTTGCGATAGTTGATATCAGTTATTGCATTCAAGTTGCAGCATTACGTGTCTCGATTCTGTCAGTCTCTTGGCAACTACAGATGTCATAATCACATTTTTGCTTGATCTGAGCATTTTAACTGCAATCAAGTTGTGTCGATTCTTATTTTGAAACAACCCGGCAATCAGATCACCTCCAACATAAAAATTTATCGCAAGCGTTAAAAATGGTACGGATACTTTCTGATAAAAACTACAACATTTTTGCATAAGTTCATTTTCAATTTATTAACACTTCGGTAAAAAGGCAAAACAGAAGACTCCGAGGCTATTGTAATATCTGGTCAATTCTTTTGATAGAAACAGTGTCATGGTAACGATTACGGAAAGCTCTGAGCTTATAAGCGATAAAACATAATCATATCTGTCTGTATTTCTAACAATAATTTCGGAGACAACAAATGTTTTAATTTTCAGCATTAGATAGCGATAACACTGCTTTGTAGTAGTTTTAACAGAAATAACAATGGCCTAGCCTTTAGCCCTCATTTGTAACCAACTGTCATATCCTTTGAGCCACTACAACTTGTGGTTGACTTTCTGAGTTATAAAACACATCCACATAGTAGAGCATGTAATACTACTGCAGGTGTATCTACTACAACTTGTGGCTGACTTGAGTTATAAAACACATCCACATAGTAGATCATGTAATACTACAGGTGTACCTACTACAACTTGTGGCTGACTTGAGTTATAAAACACATCCACATAGTAGAGCATGTGATACTACAGGTGTACCTACTACAACTTGTGGCTGACTTGATGAGTTATAAAACACATCTACGTAGTAGACCATTGATACTTTGACAGCACTTAACAAGATATGTAAACAAGCTCATTAGCAGCATGACGTCACGCTCTAATCAAACATAAACAGAAGTTGTTTGTCAAAAGGCTTTTGTTGTCTGCGGTCGTCTAGTGGCTAGAATTCGTGGCTTTGTTTCTATACAGGTGTAATAAAGGAATTAGGTTGGGTAGAAAACTCCTTGTTATGACAATGGGTGGGACTGACAGCCCTCCTAACTTGGTTGGCATCAAAAGCCAAAACCAGTTCTTAATTGTATCAAATGAGGGACATCTAATCGATTTCGGTTAAGTTTTAGGAAAAACATAGCGAAATCTATTGATCATAATTGTAGTTCACATGATTCATCAGGAACTTTGTCTTTTGTTTGTAGAACTATACTCTATATGTCTTTAAGTGCATGAGTCTATACGTCTATGAGTATGTAAATCTAGTCTATGTGTCTATGCGGCAAGAAGACGAAATGTTTAGAAATCTAGAATCGTCAAAGTCAAAAAGTAAAGCTCATGGTAACTGCGTTTATTCTGTAACATCACGGTATTAATGAGAAATAATATAATAAAAAATTATTTGCATAAGTTAAAAGTTTAATGAAATAAAACCCTGGTTGTCCAGGTTATTGTCAGGTGTGACCATTTTTATTTTTTCTATGGAAATCCAGCATAATGTTTTAATAAAAAATATTTTGCGACTCAAAACTATAATAGAGAATCTGTGCATTATTAAAGAAATTGCTCTAATTTTGGTTATAATTGATTAAAGCATGTTCCAACTTAATTTGTATGCATCTGATATGGTATTAATTTAATTTGATGGTGTTTTACTTGGTGAGTTGTGCTTGTATTTCCTGTCAGCTTTTTAAACTGTCTTCACAATGTAAACACTGTGGTCTCAAAAAAATTTTGTAGTATCTACATTTAGATTGAAAACTCTGCATCTTTTAGTATCTTTTTGTCTCATTTATGTGTTGATGTTGGTATTATGACGAAAAAACTTACAAAAACAAGATACTGAACAAAAACCATTTAGTTATAAAAAAAATATTAAAATTGTGAATTTTGTGTTATTGTAATTTAAACTTGTAAATGGACAGCTGTCAACTCGGAAGGTTTTCAAAATTTCCAGCCCAGCTTTACAATAAACGAATGTGTCTATGACTTCCTATCGGTATTAAAATGTTTTCATTTGCTGGAGTTTCTTGTGGAGCAAATTCATACCAAAAAGTTTCACATTAATGACTCTTAACAAATAATTCCTGTCAAGAGCCAAAAGCGTATTATCAAATCGAATCAACTCAAATTGAATCAACTCAAATCAAACTCAAACAAATCTCACTGAAAAGTAAACTTGCATGATTTAGTTAATTTCTCGTTTTATATCTCGAAACACATTGAAGGAGAGGTTCAGTGTGGAGAGAACCTGTTTACATTTTACACAAGTAACTAATTCACCTATAACCAAATGATGTTTTAGTTATTGGTAAAGGAAGTGAAATACTAGCAATACTAATAGGTAATCAGGTTATATCGGCAATAATTGGCTAACCGAGTACAGCAAGGCAGCAAACAACTTCAACCTAGAGCCGATGGAGCAGCTTGCCACTTGCAATTTCTTTTCATGTTTTAGATTTTTACAGTTTTATAGAGAAGCTGGTGTGAGTCATACTCATGACTAACACCTGCTATTTCATAATCACTGATGAGCTCATCATAGAAGAGTAACATTAAACTGTTTAGTAATTAGATAATAGTTTGTTACTGACATCTGGCAGCGGTACGTGATACTTAGGAACATGCTGTAACAGTTTCCAGCTGCCAGGAAATAGATATGTTCATAACTTAGAGCTTGCAACGTCTGAGTAATTAGTTTATAATTTCCTGTTTCGATACATGATGGTGATTGGTTGTGCAGTTGTGGCAGCTAAGGTGATTGGTTGTGCAGTTGTGGCAGCTAAGGTGATTGGTTGTGCAGTTGTGGCAGCTAAGGTGATTGGTTGTGCAGTTGTGGTAGCTAAGGTTGACCTTCAACTTTGATATGCGCTATGCAAGATCTCACAACCATGAAAATATATTTTCTATAAAAATTTTAACTATGCAGGGAAAAACATTTGTGTGAGTTCATGTTATGTTTGTATATATGTTTATTTGTTTCTATGGTTCGTCATGTTCTTTCAGATTTAGTAATTTTTAAACAAACTTTTAAAAATTGTAGATTATTTAGAAATTTTTTATTTAGAATAAAACGACAGTTTCAATTAAAATATTAAATTAACATTTAATATTTAAATTTAATGGAAGCATACTTTAAAAGGTGGTGAAATTTCAATAATTTTTGAAATTTATTGAAATTATTTTTAAAAAAGTGAGTTCAAATTAAATATTTCTGATTTTGAATTATTGAATGCCATCATATTGAAGTAGACTTCTCACCTAAATCTTCCCTGTAACCGCTGCCAATAGTCTTGTTTTATAACTGTCATTCTTCCTGTGAGACAAATTCCTAAATTAACAGGAATGCTAATAATAAAAACGAGCAGACATACCAAGCGGTGCCCGTGTCAAAAATACAACTTAAGTTTCTAATTCTTTTTTAGTCTCATCATTTCAAACAAATAAACAAAACAGAGATATAAATTAGCACTCTTTATCTATGATTAGCACAATTATTCCACAACTGAAAAGGTGGCTGATCAGCTTAATAGATTAGAGTGTTAGTCAATTAAGCCGAAGGTCATGGGTTCAAACCTCATTGGTCAACATTTTTTGTCATTTTGTTACTAAATCTACATTTTTAAAATCACAAAAAATCATTTTTATTTAAAGAAACATCTCTTTTAGCTCTGACACTCCTTAAGGATGATGACCCAAAATATTTTTGTGTTTAAAATCTGAAGGATTATTACACAAAACCACATGCAAATGATCAGACATTGTTTAATTAGAAGTTAGTTTTTATAGAGAAGAAACAAACAGACAAACAAGGCCAAATTAGGTGTATATATAGACGATTATAACTATAACAGGGTTGGCAGCTAAGGCACTTGCCTAGTGCTGATGAGATCCAAATACTAAATATAAATATACAACTAATTTGCTAACTCTTTTAGCATTTCCTAGCCTTTCCTCTTAGAGTATAGCCTAATATAATGCCTCTAATTTTAGAATAAGTTAATACGTGATAATTCAATCTAAACATATAAACTTAAACAAGGGAACCAAGGATATACAAAAGATAGCAGAAAGTAGTAAACTGTTTATGATTTCATAATAATGCTAAAACTTGTCACCTGTTAGTAGATGTCAACAGTACCTAAAGGAGGGCAGCTGTTGTTCACTGACACGCTTTTTATAGATCGGCGTTCCTGAGGAAACAGCTAGAAATAGCGGTGCTGACAGGATGATTACTTTAAATAAGATTTTTGTAGCAACACATAGGGCAGCGCACGGGTCAGTGTCGGTGCAAGAGTACAGTAAAATGTGCAGCATCTTAGAAGGAATTTGTAAACTGACACCTGCGATAAGGTGCCGGATTAAACAGAGCAAAGGTTTTAAGAACAGACTAAACATGTTTTGACATCGGCTGGGTTTTCGTCCAAACGTACCAGTACTTTGCAGTCACTTGGCAGTGCAGTAGAACATGATATGTTTCATTTTATGAAAACTAATGACAGTCACCTTCAAGGTAATTTGTATAACAGTCATCTGTGGTCATATTTACAAAAATCCTTCAGAAGTTGTTTGTGCGACTGTCGTTAGAGGTTGACTGCGGTTATCTGTGCGACTGTCGTTAGAGGTTGACTGCGGTTATCTGTGCGACTGTCATTAGAGTTTGACTGTGGTTATCTGTGCAACAGTTGTTAGAGGTTGACTGTGGTTATCTGTGCGACAGTCTTTTAGAGGTTGACTGTGGTTATCTGTGCGACAGTCTTTTAGAGGTTGACTGCGGTTTTCTGTAAAACAGTCGTTAAAGGTTGACTGCCGCCATATGGACACCTAAAACTGTAATTCTATAATCTAGATAACCTCAATACTGCAATCACACCAAGTAGCCATACAAATGCTTTCTGTTTCCTGTTTACTATTGTCGACACTATCACACTTACTTGTTTTCACAGTAAGTTAGATCTGTACTAGTTGTTTAAAATTTATCTCTTACATATGACCAACTCTAAACAAACTTAACTTTACATGTTTATAGCAAATAATATTCTATAAAATATGCGACAGGTTTAATTGTTATTTTACCTAAAAACTCAGATTTTTTAACTAAAGCTATGAAGCACCAAAATTGTATTTTATAAATTTTTTGTGTTAGCTTGCCATGGACTCAGATTTCTCCATATAAATTCTGAGCCTCAGCACGTAAGAATAAAAAGGACACTCTTATTGAGTAGGATTTGTGGTGTAACATGCTTTTACATTATCAGTATAAACTGTATTTAAGATTAATTTATATTAAATGTCATATCATATTAAAGATATAGATCTTAGCCAATTACAGCTGATAGCAATCGAAACACTAACCAATGAAAAGTAACGATATAGAGCCTGACATAATAAAAACATTATGCCAGCCATCAGCAGTCAATAAAAAATCACACAGTCAACCTTTTAGCTGTTTCTGGAAACTTCCAATTCAAAAATTTTGTAACACCTGCGGAGACCTCGATCAGGCTGCAGATGATGTTAGCAATACTTATATAGCTCTCGACTCTGTCTAGTTCTGTAAACACAGAGCATATCAGTAATGAGAGCTTGATTTACAATATCCATGTATGCCTGCAATCGTAGCAACATTTACTGCTGCCAGCTTCATAGCTGCCATTATTGAATGGGTATTATTATCACATCTGTTATAGGAGATTCTTTAGTGCAGATAATCTACATCTCAAGCAACCCAAATGTTTCACAATACCATTTCCTATGCTCTACTGCTAAAGATTATGGCTTTTTTATAATAAATAAAATTTTAACAATAGAGTGACAATCTGAAAGCAATCATTTAGAGCTCTGGCCATGTATTTCCTGTGCAATTAATTGAAATGTGGGCTTTCCCAATTTGCATGCGTGCAATTAACTTTGTGCTTTATAAAAAATAGCAATTGGCTATTCCATTTTAAACATTTTCCACACTTCAGTCACTCATATTTCGATTTAAATACATAGTTTCAAATGTGCCGCTTTGACCTTTTGACATCTGGCATAGAAATCCTCATCCCATCTTTTTTAACAAACCGCCTGCGTTAATCCGCAACATGCGGATTTCCATTAAAACACTTATAGCATGGTAAATCAACGTGCACACAACTCCAAATCTACGTCATGAAAACAGTGATATCACTGTGTTTACAATGATAATGACCAGTTCACATTTCACAAATAATGAAATGGTCAAATTTATTTTTATGATTGGTCAGTTAGTTTTTAACAATAATTATTATTATCAGGATTATTGTTACTATAATATGTGTTGTATAGCCCACTAAGGCCTTGTTCTTAGTGTGCCACTAAAATTTGCTAGCATCTTCATAATTTCTTTATGGGCTGGTTAATGTTTGATTAGACCTTCCTCACTATACTCTCGCTCTCTGCTAACACAGTTTCAGCAAGTCTCTCCATGTCATATGTATTAGTTTCTCATTAACACTCAGTACTCCCTTTATCTTCATCTTATCATTATTATTATTATTATTATTATTATTATTATTATTATTATTGTCTTCCTTCATTTTATCATTATTATTATTATAAAAACTGTCTTCACAACCAAGTGGTTGGTAGTAAGTAAACCCAGGACTTAACTCAAAGCAAAAGGTCATCACTTTAATGATTCCTGGGTTAGAATAGATTTCCTTCGATTCTAGGCTGAATGACTGGCGTTGTCTGGGTAATAAAAAACTCTTGGAACAGAAAGTTTATTTTTCTTTGGCATATACAACATTTTTCACCATAGCTTTTTAACTTCATATCATAAGATAAATGTTTTGTGCAGGTAAAATAAGTTAGGAGAAAAACTAAAACGACTGTAAAAGTGTTTAAATGTAAAATAATTAGCAAGTAATGGCTGAATAAAGTCTGTTTTGCTACAATGATTACAATGAAAAATGATCTGATACTGATACAATTAATACAGACAGAAAAAAACAAAATAAAATCATGAATATGATGAATTTGTAATAGCAATGACTACATAAAAGTCTGTGTAAAAGAAGGTTACTGCTTCAGCTATCCATCCAAATTTTGAATACAGTATAGGCCTATCTCAACACTGGTACAGATGTAAAAATGAGATACCGAAATTAAATACATCAGTGAAGCGCATAAGAGTATTTTGTCTGCCCAAACAGAGAGAATGTAGAGGCAACTCCAATGGCTAAAGAATGCTTTCTTTAGCCACCAAATTTTTTTTCAATAATGACTTTTATCTCCTTTTGATAAGGCACTCAGTATTTAGAGTTATTTTCTCTTGGCAAAACATTTTTTAATTTGAGCCTATCTTTTCCTGACAGTAAACATTCTGTTTTTACTGTTATGTATGCTTGATAGGAAATTGCTTGTGTTTACGCTTGGCAGGATATTTCCTGTGTTTTCTTTTAATTATTTTCGTTTCAGAGAGCGCTATCCTGTTGTCTAGGAGTTTATACAGATCGTTCGGCACCTTAAGGATTTTTAACCTAAGAAAGTTCATTTGTCCTTAAATGTTGTCTTCAGGCAAAATTAAATGTTAATTCATGATTGCATTGTTTGGAAACAAACTTTTTACTCTTACATAATATTGCAGTCATCATCAACAAATGAAGGTTATTTTTATCTGCCCAAAAGGAGAGCCAAAAGATTTGATGGTGTACATGTACTTAGTTTTGGCAAGGCTATCACTCTTACATACAAACATCTACAAGGACCTTAGACTACAATGACCATAGACATACACATATAAACCAAAAGAACAATAGGCATACACATATGAACTACTAGGACCACAGACTACAAGAACCATAGAAATACACGTATATAATTTGAGCTTATTTTTATTACAGCTTCAATCAAATCGAAGAGATTGGCGGTGTTTCATTTCAACATATCATCTGAAACCTTCAAGTCTGTGGATAAAATATCTTTTTACTATTCCGGTAATTTCTCCACTTCCATTCGTATGTCCCAACAGAAAACCTCCAGTACACATTGGACCGATATCCACTTTGGATACAACACAACGAAGGCCTACTTGGGTCGACTCCGCGACCATACTATTTACGAAAAATGGTCAAAAATCAAGTTGCCAAAAAAGCTTATAAAAAATATAATTACAAACAACTTTGCCGAAAAGGGAGACGTAGTATTTGATTTGATATTAAAACGACAAAAAGAAAACTGGGAATATATCAGTTGGAAACAAGCAATATTACAAATTGAGCCCAACCCAAACAAACAAGACAATGTTAAAGTTGCAACATTAGACGAACCTGTCGCTCTTCCTAGATGTGCGGGTGAATGCTGTCTGGAGCCATTGACTGTTAATTTAGACGCCATCGGTTATGATTGGATTCTCTCACCGAAACAATACACAGCTAACTACTGCTCAGGTAGATGTAACTACAAAGCGATGACTAATACGGACAAATCCGGTTTGGATATGCAAAGTCGGATTACAGAGATGACTTTAGCCGCACTGAATGTAAACCGCTCTGTCCTCTCATGTACTCCCGCTAGCGTGAAGATAATTCCAATGATATACAGAGACTTCACTGGTATGATACGCACTAGTAACAGCTCATTGAAAACAGTTACAGGATGTAGGTGCAGATAGCTCCAACTTCTACTTTTTATGGTATGTTTAATAATGAGGCAGCACTGTAGGACCAAAGATATTTGATTATATTATAATTAAGATGTAGACGCAAAAAATAAATACTTTTTGAAGGTGACGAATTACATTTTCAATGACTATTTTATTTAACATTATTCTAAATAAATTATTTATTATATTTATACAATGTAACGAGTGAGTTATATACTGTATATATGACATCAGATCATCAGATGCATGTGGATGGTATATAAAGCTTTCCATTGTGGCGCCTAAGAACACCCGCCATGCTGCAAGAGACGCTGAGAGATAAATTAGCAGGGACTTGCCTACTTTTAGGGAGCTACAAAGAAAGCTGAAGTGGAGGATAACCCATCATGGGGAAGTTAGTCAAAAAAGAAAGCGATAAAACAAAACTTACTTATTTTCATGAAACAAAAAGAGACCGGCTAATAATGTTACATGTTATGTATGTGAGAAACGTAGTCATTTTTATTTCTTTAAAAGATTTTTAATTAATTTTTTTAATGAAACATTTATTTTATGAAATTTTTTTCTTTCTCAAAAAAATTGTTAAAATTAAAATTTTTAAATTGGTGTTTTTGAATTTTCTTATGCAAAAAAAGAGAATGTAGAGTTCAGTTCTTTTTGTTTCGCAAACAGGCAACCTTCATAAATGACCTTCAAATTATAGTGTTTACATTTGACGAACTCCACGATGTTCATGTATCCGGATACCGAGGCAGTGTCTATTGGTAAATAAAAGGGTTATGACTTTTCTTTTTGTGTACAGCTTTATTCCATTTTAAACAAACAAATGAAAAAAAATTTTTAATTCATTATTTGAGGGGTATGCAACGGGTTGCTACGGGAGAAAATGTTCAGGGAGATATTCTACCGCAAGCAGTTGTTCGAATACCCTTAATTGTCTTCTCCTGATGTATTCGAAGAAAAGGTAAAGAGAATGTCTGAATAATGTAGCAAATTGACTCATTATTTAAATAAATAAAAGTTCTGCACTAACATTTTGACTTTACATCTAGTTGGCAACGAGGGCAGTCGTGGCTTAGTGGTGTAGAGTACCTGACCTGCCAACTACAGGCTGGGGTTCAATTACCAATGCCATTTTGTGACAATGTCACAAAACATTGTTTGTGAATTACCAACTGTTAGGTGTTCGAGGTATCAAAACCATTTTGCTAGTTTATAACATCTGGGTCTGTGGTATTTTAGACTTTCAGCTACTGATTGCTATCCTTTGACAAGTATTGGGCACCTGTATCAACCTGTCAGCAGTTGTGTGAACACTCTTGACAACCAAGACAAATTACAACATATGCTCAGCAATGTAATAAATAAATCAAACCCTGAGGCAAATAATTGCCTAATAATTAAATACCACCAAAAACAGACACATTCTCCTCTCAGTATCTAACCTAATGTGTGAAATACAATGTACATGTCATTGGTTAGCATTGGATCCTATCACCAGTAGAATAGACTGATAATTCTTGCTCAAGTAGGTGGAGCTAGTTTTAATATAGACAAAACTCAACTCCTACATGTACATCTGCCTCCATATACATAAAATTTTAGTAAACTTTATCAGAAAGTATCAATAATCTTTATTGATTGCGATTTTTTTTGATGTTTGAGGCGATCTGACTGCCAGGATGTTTCAAGAATAAAATTGACTAAATTTGATCGCATTTAAAACATTCAGATCGAGCGAAAGTGTGATTATGATGTTTATAGATGCAAAAAGACCAACGGAATAGGAAAGCATAATGCTGCAACTTGAACGCAATAATTGATACTAACTATAGCAACCATAGCAACTAGGGAATCATTTCACAGGTAACTTTCTTATGAGTGTTTCAACCGCTATCAAGTTTTGTTGTTTTTTTTAAATAATAATAATAATAATAATTTTTTTTAATAATAAATTCTACAAATATTTTGTGCAAGTCCATATTTAAGGTGACCGAGGTTTGACCCTATATGGAGGCAGATGTAAGAGTTTTGTCTATACCTATACCTAAACTAGCTACATCTACCTGAGCAAGAATTATCAGTCTATTCTACTGGTGATAGGATCCAATGCTAACCGATGACATCTACATTGTATGGACCTCGATACATCTCAAAATAGAGAGCAGATATCTATATAATTGTACTAGCTGTGCCTCCCGGCTTTGCCCGGGTATTAAAAATCAGCTTGTAAACAATGAGAGGTGATGAGATTTGCTTATGACTCCCTGGCAGGCAACTCCAGCAAGTGGCAGGCCATTGCTAAGTAGCCTGGCACATTGCCTATGGCAAGTTCCACTAACCTAGTTAGTAAGCTTCAAATGCCGGTAGGCAATGACACTGCATCAGCATTGTTGTCCAGCTGCAGTTATTCTAATAATAGCTATAGCCGGAATGCAGGCAGACATACGACGTATGACACACAGACATACTTTGAGAAATACATATGTCGAAGAATAAGTGTACTTTGTAAGTTCCTCACAGATAAACAGAATAAAAAAAGAAGTGGTAATCAACAGCAGTGACAGACAAGGGATTCTTTTCTATGATGCTATTTTGATTTGAGGTTTCACATGACAAAAACATTTTAAACTATGTTTTTAGCTTTAATCTTTATTAAATAAAAATATAACACATCTAAAAAAATAGTCTCATTTAGAAAAAAGATATTTGTAAGACAATCCCTCACAGGTCTGCGCACCAATATTCAAGACATTCTGCATCGTCATTTGGAAGTGTGCAACATCAAGATCGTGTAGACATGTAGACATATACATTACATATGCAGAATATATAGTAGGTTATATATGCACAATATATAGTAGGCTATATTATATATGTAGAATATATAGTAAGTTATATATGAAGAATATATAGTAGGTTATATATGTAGAATATATAGTAGGTTATATTTGTAGAATTGCTCCAGTGCGCGTTATTTTAAAAGGTGTTTTTATTTTATTGTTTACTCAGTCTCTACCTATGAACAACCTCTTTGAACAAAATCTCACAACATTCGCGCTATTGAATATCACAGAGGGTTGGGCTGGTACCCAATACAACTTACCAAATCCTACGTTCTTTACTGGTTGCGAGAAGACAACTACTGTACAAGTAAGTAGCGGTTTAAATGTTAGATTACTGGTAGATAATAATGAGTAACTACATTATTATATTAACAAGTGTAGGTTACATAATCGTTACTACAATAAGCACTGTGTCCATATGCGTGATATCCAGATGAGATTCACAGAACTCATTATCATAAAAAGAGCCATGTCCGAAGCCACGATTGCAGGTTGAGAAAAAGATGGTATCGTATAGGATTCGAACTCGTTACTATAAATAGAGTCATATTGGTCTGACATGTGACTTTCTCGACATATGAAAAAGTTTCAGACCTAATAAACGGTTGAGGTTACGCTATACATTCTTTTTCTCATCATCTCATGAGTGCCATAACAGCTTGAGTGATGAGACAGATCTGTGGGCTGTTCAGAGCTATCATCAGAGTGTTAAAACATGACATACCTTGTTTTACAGCTGCTCATACAGTTCACCTGTTCAGGATCTTTTCAAATGGTTATTTTATGAATTCCAAGATTTGTAGGCTAGTCAAGCTCTCTCTCCCGCTACTGAAATTGATGAAGTTTTCCATCTCCAAATTTGAATAATTCTTTATTTTCTGTTATGGTTTGTTGTAGCACTCATCCAACCTCCAGTCAGTAATGTTCATCACCTACTTTGGTGTTTTAGGACACCAAATTAATGATATACGTATCATATATGATCAAAATTTCTGCATTAATTGCAGACATGACTGTAATGCTTTTCATGCCCGCATTGATGCAGAGATTTTAATTACTAATTATGCATCCTATCGGTGTGCTAGTAATCCCATGTAATAAGTATGGGATAATGAACTTCAACAAGAGAGCTTGAAGTGAAAGCTAAACTACCGGTACATTGAGATAGCTAAAGTCAGAGGGTATATAAAAACCGCAGATCAGCTTAAGAATCAGTGAACAAGCTATGACCACCATCAGAGACAACATCAGAGACCATCGTGTCTAGTAACTACTGCATATACAAAATTATTGTGTGTGCAACAAGACGATTGAATGGTACGGTATGTAATCCTACATCCTGTGAAACTACGTAAGCCAAGTTGACTTAGGTGCAGGACCAGGTGACAAAATACTTATCTCAAGCCAGGCTTGTAAGTATTAATAAAAACTTTACATGGAAAGCTGGCAAAAGCTAATTCTGTGCTTATTCATAGTAACTGAAGAGTCTAACCTTCACCCTTTGCCTGCGATCTGAAATTCGTAAGGAGGCTCTGGCAGATCTCCAGACACTATGCCCGGCCAATCACATACTATGGCGTGGTCAGAGACACTAACAGAATAAATAGTATGACTGTTTCTGTTCATAGTGAGTTTTCGGAGGAAGATGTGGGCTGATTGGACTCCGTGGTAAGCTATCCCTCATGTTTTGAAAACATCATCATGGTGGGACAACTTCACAATAAAACAATAAAGTATTTTCTCAGCTTTACTTTATATTACAGTTGTTAGTGCCAGACAACCGTCTTGTGCACTAAGACTCCACTGTCACCAGTCATAAAAATAGTATTTGCTTTCAATTCTTTTTCAGAAAAAAGTTATCAATGTCTAGAATATCGTTTTCAAAGAAGCTATTCATGTCTGTGATACCTTTTACAGCCAGAAACCAGTTCCCTGGCAGTCTTGTGCACCATGAGGGATTGTCAGGTCTAATAAACAGCTATTAAAGTAGGTAAGTCAGTCGTCATTTGGTGCAGTTAGTAGAGCGTTGGGTTATCAAATCAAAAGTTGTGAGTTTGTATCCTGTGGAAAGCAATTTTTTTAACTTCAAAGTGTGACTTTAGACAGACGAATGGGCACACTCTTAAAATAGTGAAGATTATCTATGACGATTATACCTTTGAGAAAAAGTTGTGTTTATGATAACTTTAAAATGAATTTATCTATGTCTATGATAACTTAACGATGAAGTATTTATGTCTATTATACTTTTTAGAGAAAGTTAGCTGTGTCTATGATACTTTTCCAGTTTAGTTTCTTCTGATAACATACCAGAACATTGATTATCACTGAATCTAACCCTCTTGTTTTGCTAAATATTACATTGTTAGTATAGGATAAATATTACATTGTTAGTATAGGATAAATGAGTTGTCTTTCTTAAAGCAACTTTTCAATGTTAAGTTCCTCACAGCTTTGAGATTTGAAAAAAGCAAACCAAAAGACTTCTTTGAATTATTATTTTATATTATTGTAATAGCTTGTTACAATTAATATTATTTCTATCTAGGCCTATGCTTTTGGCTGCACCAATGAATAATTACACCAGTTTATCCATGTAAATTGCTATAACTGTCATGCAAAGATTACATAATACGTGAAATTTTACAGAATGTAATGCAATATATTATATTATATTAAATTATAATATAATGTAATAGAAATGGCATAATATTATAATAAAAGTAGTATATTTTATTATACTTTATGATGTTTTGTAATAATTTACATGATGTTGTATAATCTATTGCATTGATATACAATATGATAAAGCATTATGTAATATAGTTCCAACACAATGCAATGCAGGGCAATATAATAGCAGATGACATAACTCATAGTAACATAAAATATTAAACATAACTAAACAAAATATGAGGGTGAGAGGTGTAATTTATAAAATAAAATAATTATGAAATAACTAAATATCATTATATATTTATTAAAGCCAAAAAATAGTTAGGGTATATTTTCTTGTGATTAACCCAATTTTATCGCAAATTTCTTGTAAATGTAAATGTAACTTGTAAATTTGGTTAAAAATTTATATAGTTTTTATAATTTTTATAAATATTTATACACGTAATATAATATTTATAATTTTATTATAATACATAAGATTAAAAGCGTTAAACGTAGCAGAGTGTCTCAACTAAGTTCATCTAAAGTGACTCTAACTAGAGTATTTGTGGTTTTGTAAAGGGGTTCCAAAACCACATTTTGGAATGGCGTTTTTGTGATGGCTGTGATTAACTCTTCATTTTTTAGCTTTTAAGAGGTTGCAATCACATTTCCACATATTTTGCACCTACAGCACAGCAGAATAAGACATGGTGAATCTTTTGATACCAAATAACGGTGATGTGAATTTTGTTGCAAGTCAACCAAATTGTAATAAAGTCAATAAATAATCAAAGATATTAAAGGTGACTTTAAAATAACCAATTGTAATTTATGATCATTTGTAAACAATACTTTCACTGAATTGCTACAACTTTTAAAATATAGGCTATACAAAATTAATAATAACAAGAGTAATTTTTACATTTATAAAAACGCTGTTTGTCTGTCTGCTGAAAGCTATTGTATTGGCTTGATGATGCATTCCTTTAGACAGGATGATGACTTTGATGACCTCACGGGTTACTGCATGAGATTTTTAAAGTACATGTAGTTGTTTACAGTTGGTTTTTACAAAGTGCCCAAAAATGAATATAAAAACAGTTATACTTTTTTGTATCGGCCATATTTGCTGTTGAGTCCAACTGTTCACTTAATAGCATGAGCTCCAAGCTTTCTGCTGCAGAGTTTTTTTGCATTCAACTGTCACAGATGTCAGACCCACCATCGTCAGCATAAAACTTCAGCTTTGCAGTTCAAAACCATGTGAGCTTTAAATGGGAGTTATCTACTCCTGGCAGTTGATATTATACCAAACCATCCAAGTTTGAAAAGCTGCCTCCCAAGAATTTGTGAAATATCTGCAAGCACAAGCTGAGCGATTGCTAGAACACCATTACACAAACAATAGCTCCGTGAGCTTGGATATGCATGTCTGAGCCCAGGAGAAAAAGAACCATAACGACCAGACACATGCCCAGTTGTGAGTGGTCTAAGTCTAGATACCCTTTCTGGCAGAACCATAAAGCTACATTTACACCGAGAATATTTAACCAAAAGTCAAAAGGCAAAGTCTGTTTGGTGTAAAACAAGAAATAGTTGTCAACATGGCTTGTTCCCGGTCACTCAAATAGGATCGGTGAAATGTTGAATAATATTTTTGTCCGTTTTCAACGGCTGTCATTGGTCAAGTGCAACATGGAGTTGACCAATGCTGCTAGAATCAGAATTACAAGCAGATGGAATGAATGTAAATGTTGTATTTCATTGGCTAAAAAAGTTAAACCATTTTGTGTAGTCAAAGTCTCGGGTTTGATTTGGTGTAAAGTCCTTGATAAAAAGTATTTAAACCATAACTTCCACTAAACGGCTTTCATTGTTTGTTCATGGTAAACCAGACCCGCTGATTCCGATTTTGTACTCAAAATAAAGATTGGTCCACTAATTTTTAAAGTAATTTTTGTTTTTGAAGGCTTTTTACAGCGATTCAATATCGGTGTCGCAATCGACACAACAAGCCCCGCCCATAAACATGAAACGTAACCTAGCTTTTTAGGTATGGAAGTTGGGGATGATTAGTCCTAAACTTAGCTATCAAAATAATCTCAGTCTGTTATGAAAGGTAAATAAACTATTTAACATTGCTTGTGGATTGTTACAGGATGTTTAATAGGCTGAACGCTAAGAAAAATGAGCTCAAGCAAGCGCGATTTTATCACAAGCTAGCGTTGTTATTGCTCCGTTTTCTCAAGGTTTCTCCAAACATGGCAGTTTTGAAAATGAGCCAACATGTATGAGTTCTTGACATGGACTAGTAAGAGTGATAGCTAGCAATAAACATCCTAGCCAACATGTATGAGTTCTTGACATGGACTAGTAAGAGTGATAGCTAGCAATAAACATCCTAGCAAAGTTATAGTTACAAGATTGTTCTAGAATAATACAGACACTCCTTTAGTTTATTCTCTTCTACTCTAAATTCTATTATATTCTATTATGTTTGAAAGGTGATCAACTATTTTAATTCAAATAATTAAATAATTATTTTAAAATATTACCTATAGCGATATACTACATAAATATTATTTATTAATAGGCTGTATATATAGAATCTACATATATAAACCTCAGTTTGTGTGTCCAGCTATAGCTATTAAAATTTAGGAATGAAATATCCATTCCATGATGGCTTTAATTGCGGCAACTCCCATTCGCCAACAAATATCTCAACAATTAAACTACCCTATGTGAGTGATGGATTCATTGGGAGATATATGTCGCTATATGGGAAAAAATAAACATGCCGTGTTGCGGTACATTACGCAAATCATTAAAGCTTGCTCTCACGGCTCTTATTAGTAAGTTTAATGATAGGTTTACTAACTAGCTGACTCAAATTAGCCATTGGCAATAAGCCAGGCTAATTGTAAATGGCAGGCGACTATATTACATATCGCTGTTTATGAGCTGATTTTTAATACCCGTGCGACACCGGGAATTCCGCTAATATATATATATTGGTAGAATCTATATTGAATATTTATATAGAATATATATAGAATATATATAGAATATATATATAATATACCTATATAATATATATAGAGTATATATAGAATATATATAGATTTATATTATTTATCATTGTAAATAATTTATAGAGATTTAAAAATGATGTTATAATTATTTGTGTAGTCCCTTTAGCCAAACTACTTCTGTCTTTTAGATATACAGTTTTCATATGTGTGATTCGGCCATTTTGTGCATCTTATCAATTAGTGAGTATCATCTTGTTGTGCAAACTGTGCAGTGGAACATGCATATTATGTAAATAAAATTGGCTCACTGCAGTACACCATAGAAACATGCTATAAGCTAGAATATAATTCTATTGCATGGTAAAATCGCAAAGACAGTTCCATAAATGTACTTTGATGATGTTTACAAATCTGTGTATATGAAAGAATTAACAAATTGGAAGATAAGAGAGCTTCCATTGCAAACACACTAACAAACTCACTGAAATGGCTTACAATTATCCATCACTCTTGTTATCAAATAGCAAGGTGATGACCTCAAACGAATCATTCATTTAACAGAGAGTATCTCTTGATGGTAGCTCTATTGTTCCCTATACAACAGTGTCTCTTGATGGTAGCTCTCTTGTTCCCTATACGACAGTGTCTCTTGATGGTAGCTCTATTGTTCCCTATACGACAGTGTCTCTTGATGGTAGCTCTATTGTTCCCTATACGACAGTGTCTCTTGATGGTAGCTCTATTGTTCCCTATACGACAGTGTCTCTTGATGGTAGCTCTATTGTTCCCTATACGACAGTGTCTCTTGATGGTAGCTCTATTGTTCCCTATACGACAGTGTCTCTTGATGGTAGCTCTATTGTTCCCTATACGACAGTGTCTCTTGATGGTAGCTCTATTGTTCCCTATACGACAGTGTCTCTTGATGGTAGCTCTATTGTTCCCTATACGACAGTGTCTCTTGATGGTAGCTCTATTGTTCCCTATACGACAGTGTCTCTTGATGGTAGCTCTATTGTTCCCTATACGACAGTGTCTCTTGATGGTAGCTCTATTGTTCCCTATACGACAGTGTAACCACAAACTGTTGATTAAAGAAAACTATAAACTTAGCAGTTGTCTTTATCTTTACCTGAATATTCTTGAAGCGGAATGCTCATAGAACATTCATGTTGAACTGCTGCTAGAATTGTGGATCCAAGCTAACGTTTAAGGAGTTGTCAGTTCCATACTTCGTTAAAATTATTATAACCAAAATACTAACATAAAGACTGGTTCCAGCAACTTCACTAATACTGATATAAACCCTACTACTAGCACTGCTACTAATACTAGTACTAACACTAATAGTGATACTAATGCTGTTCCTAGTAGTGATACTAATACTGATACTAATACAGACACTAATGCCCGATGAATAAATAGGATGCAGTTCCTAGCGTCACAGACAGTAATAGACAAGTGCTTGCAACCATTTGAGACTCATTGGCTGCACACCTACTTAAATCTTAACAGAATGTTTGGGTGGCTGCCATGAGGTCCCCTAGGATTTATAGAACCTTCAGCAGTGCCAATAACTAGAGTGCTAGAAGTGCACTCGATGTATTCAGTAAAAATGTCCTTGTCTAATAATAAAACAACCTTAACATGCTTTGTCTCTTGATTCCAGTTGATTTATTAGCATAACACGAAACATTACACTTTGAAAATAAACCATTTATGAGAGTGTGAGCTATTGATAGCCTGCTGATAAGGATCTTACCCTCTAATAGCCCACGGTAAAAACAAATGGCACCCAAAAATACATAGAGTCCAAGTACATGCTAACAAGTGTTGGAAGAAACGCGCTAAAACACGTATTAGTTTGTGCACTCAAGCTATCAAAACCATCTCATCGATTTCTGAGATGTCAGTCTTGTAGAATTGTAGGTTTATAGCCAGTATGTGTGAAAAATTGCTCGTAAAGGATTGAATTTAAAATGAATTCATATCAAACTTCTTGACACTTGAAATATCAAAACCTTTTACCTGATACCGTGATAAAAGATGAATAATCTTGTGCTATTCACATAACATGTAAGAATAAAAAATATTAGCTTCACATAATCTATAACTGCAGTGAACAAAATTGTTAACAAAATTATGTTTTCTACTTCTATAAGCATAATATTTAGTTAAGAACATGCAGGCAACAAAATTCTAGTCACCGACATGCCATAACCATATATAGCACTTTTTAGTTTTTTACATGATTTAGGAAATACAACTATACATGTACGATCATGAGCTAACAACTCCTAAATTTATACTGTTGCAATGTAAGAGCCTGTCTTTGACTGTGAGATGTGGTCGGCTTTACTAATCTTTGGATCAGACTACGATCCGCTGTCTTCTGTCTGCCCCAAAGATGGGGTGGCACGCCAAACCTCTCAATCTCACTGAGTTCACTAGAAAGTTGGTTATGGCGGCGGTGGCTACATTTGGTTGTGACTGGGGACACCATTCGTTCTGTAATTCTACGAATGTCTTTGCTGGTGTAATGTCGACAGCGGCGAGTTGTTAGTTTTAAACTAGAAGCCATTTCATCGGCAACTTGTTCTGACGAGCTGAAAACAAAATAATATAATAAATAATATGAACTAATAAGGATAACTAGGTCAAGTAACTGGCACTAAAAATGTTATGAAATATTATTCGCCAGAAAACTCAAAACATGTGAATATAAATCTAGTGAAGACTTTCTATATCACTTTTTAATCAGTCAATAATCACTTTTATAACAAAAATGTTTTACATATGGTGCCACTAAGAATCAATAAATAAATGAAAAGGCATTGCCATGTGATGTCATGAACGCAAAATAAAAATTTATACAATACTTAAAACCCCTAAGATTAGGTATATTTCTTATCTCTTTTGACAAAAGATTAAAAGAATTGGCCAAGACATCACAAGTTTTTTCGATTTGTCTCCCCTGTAAACTAAACTGAGCATGGTGAAACATTTTAGCCTAGTTATGAAATAGCTGTACTCATTAATTAGCAACTGTATTCTTTAATATTAAAAAAACATGACATTTGGATTTACACTGCAACCTACTAGCTCTGGAATTAAAAGCATTAACAATAGTATGAGTGCTGACCTCTGGTATTGCTTGTACAAAGACTTTGCTTCTGTGCTGACTGTATGACACTTTGCCAAGGTCTCACAATGTGTGTTGATGTTTGTCCTGCATAGCTGTTTACTCTTGCTATTGGGTGGCACAGGCATGGTATCTAGACAGAAAAGGAGTAAGTTAGTGTGCCATCCAAACATGAACTATATAGCTATTTACTGTTTAAAATAATGTTATAATAATTTTATATAATTCATATATATAATTATATAATATAAATTAGTATCTACATGAAGAACTTCGTTATAAAGTTCCCAGCAGATTTAATCGACCAAAAATACCAGATTTAGGAGGCAGAGGACAGTGAGGATAGATATACATGTATATATATATACATATATATGTATATACACTTTTACTGGGCAGTACACATCACTTTTGAAAAAGTATTTTACATATGATGCCACCAAAACCCCAAAATAGATAAATAAAAAGCTATTGCCATGTGGCGTCATAAATGCAAAAAACTGGATGAAATACACATGTAGGGAGATAATTAATGTGAATGATTTTTGTCTTTTCCCGAAATGCTGAACTTTCCATATATGTATATGTCCACTCTATCGTGCATTCCATGATTGCAAGAAAATATATTTATATGTGCAAGGAAAGTCTCGGCCCTAATGGTTATATAATGAGGATCATATACTGAATGGAGGTTAGATAGTAACAAACATGTTATTGCATAAACCAGAGTATTGTTCAAAGAATTTTAAATGTCATAGATATATCTGGACTACACAGTTGATAAATATCCAGATATTTCTTTTTATCTGTGTAAGCAAGCTGAAAAATGTGTTTCGCCATAGTAACTTTCTCCAAGTAGCAAATGACTCAATCGTTCGTATTAAAGGCTGAAAATTTTATTTAGACTAACAAACCATTTCTGACATCTGACTATTATGTTGAAGTACTTACCGTGATTAGATGACAGAGGCACACCTCGATACCGCAGCGTCACTGCTTTATATCTTTTTACTGATGTATCCGAGCGAAGAGTGTTTTCTCTCATGAATGTTTTCATTTTATAGCAATAGCTAAGGTGTGATCACGTAAAGAATCGCATTATTTGTAACCAGTTGCGTTATTTAATGCT
This sequence comes from Watersipora subatra, assembly GCF_963576615.1. NCBI lineage: Eukaryota > Metazoa > Bryozoa > Gymnolaemata > Cheilostomatida > Watersiporidae > Watersipora > Watersipora subatra. The sequence goes on along the minus strand of NC_088709.1, from coordinate 41,269,351 downwards.
GTAACACAAATAGCAACATATCACACTATAAAACTCTGGTACAGGCTTACAACTAGCTTAATCAGTTAACAAAGAAATGGTTTAAAGAAATATGTGCTATAAATTATGCAACTGGATACCAACTGCAACTACCCTCAAGCCATTGTATACAATATCCACAAAGGCTTTAGCTTTCTATTAGGCACCTTGCGTAAGCCAACATTTATTCTATCAGACAACCAGTTTTCTTTTTGACAGGTTAATTGTGCAATTCACACATAGGCTATTGTAGTGGTTTCCAAAACATCTTGATAACTATGTGGGTGGTGATAGATCCAAATTCCAGACAACGGAGTCATGTAACTATGGCTCACAACATTTCTCTTAACCCTGATGCCTCATTTCCTATTATTAATTTTAGGTATGCTGATAAGCCTTTTAGTGCAAGCCATTACAATTTTATTGTTCCAGTGAGGCTTAGTGTTCATCAATTGACACTTATTACAAAAATCTGGCAGCAAGTTAAAAAGTGATCTATTCATGTGATATTTAAATAGGTAAGATATTTAGTACATGTGAATAGAGGAATCGTCTCTAAATATTGTGAAACCTTTGTCAGGTACTCTTAATAATCATTAATCAACTATTTTTCTTGTGAACTCAGTGGCTTTCTTGTGGCTTAGTTTTAGCCTACCAAGTTATTTATACTTGGTTAAGTTTATTCAAACATTGAAACAGACATGAAAAAAAATCTACCTGTAACAGCCCTTTACTGCCCCTTTTTATTTAAAGGATATGACCACATTGGATCTGCAAATCATGTAGGTAACACTATAAATGGATAACAATTGTTTGCTAGCTGCTTGTAACTAAAGAAATTGGATGTTTAAAGACTAGGAAACTATGGTCAGATAACTCTCAATGGGAAGACATCGAATAACTAGAACAAACAAGATGGAGGCTTATTTTTAGTTAGACTGTTTATTGCATTGTCACATGAAAGATGAATAACAGTGATGGCTAAGCAACAAGCTGACTAACACTTCGATGGATATGGACTCTACGCCTCTTTATTTGGCTTGTTATATTTCTTGGACCTTCTCATGTTTCTCAAGAACTTGGGACAGACCTGGAACAGATAAATATACAGAGCAATTAAAACATACATGACAAGAGGGGAGACGACAGCGGTCGCTAACATATACACATGCAGCTTCTGAATGTAACTCATCACCACAATAAAATGTTGGATAGAACTTCCTTCCTTGCAATAACAATTTATAGCTAGAGATCATAAACTATCAATGACCAGCAACCATAACCCAAATGAGGACTAATTTATTTTGTTAATGAAAAGAACTATTTAGCACACATGACACAAGTGTGTGGCGGCATGTACAGGGTGTTGAGGTGTATAGGGCATGTAGAGATGGTTGGGTGTATGGGATATGCATATGGTGGTTAAGGTGTACACGTGGTGTTCAGGGTGTATGGGGTATGCCTGTGGTGGTTGGTGTCTGTGGAGCAAAATGCAACTAGACCTCACAAATATTGATGTGATGATAACAAGGATACAATATTAGTCATACAATAAACTTTTTTATGCATTTAAAAAATAGAATGTTTTCCAGTTTCAAGGATTTAGTGAAGGCATTACCACATTTACAGCATCAAGTAACTAACATACCAATAAAAACTGTATTTGAACGCCACCTCCATTTGACGGCCACTATAATAGAAGGGTCGCAAAATAGTGTGACACCCTTTAATTGAACGCCACTTCTATTTGACATTCTAGATCTTTACCAGCTTTGGAAAAGTGTCCACAAAATAATACTAATAGTAACTCAGTTACATCAACAAGTAATTCTTTCATTGCTTTTGTTCGTTTCGAAGCCAAAGCTTTACAGTTTTTCGTTACAACTAAATGCAATATCATAAAAATAATTCATAACTGTCTCAGGATAATAATAGTCCGTTGTTTAACACGGTCTAGATAGTTCCGACGTATGCCGAGAACCTCCTCACATTTATAATAGAATTTGAGACAATCTTGTGGCAAGCATGCGACTAAAGTTTCCTATTATTTCTGTCAAGAGCATTTGGAATAGCAATGCGCAACAGCTTTGCTAAAAAGCCGTTTGGACGCTAATATTGACTAGTTGAGCAACACAGAAGAGTTGAGGTCAGCAGACACTAGTGGAAGGACACTAATTGAACAGCCAGAAAAAGATGAAATGGTTCCAAACGAAAGCAGCAATCAGAACGCAACTGCCTGAGCAAAACATGCAAATATTGCTTCAAAAATGTAAATTTTTGTTTTTGCATGTGTTATAAATATGGTTTGTTTATGTCACTTGTTCTTTAATATAGATAAAATAGTGATAGATTATTATCTTATAACTTATAAACTTGCAGATTTATAGCATATTATTTGATAGCACAATTGCGATTATCTGAACTCGGTTTACAATGGATTGACCTTCATAACCCCTCTTCTATTGCACATAAAATACCAGTTTTGCACCCAAACTGTAGCCAACATCAATGAGTACGAGCTTTTATGCAAAATAGTTATAAAATAAAAATATATTTTAAAAATTTTTTCAGAATGGAATAAATTGAAAGCTCCAACAAATTGCAATGCAGACTAAGATCATCATTGATTAACTGAAAGGATTAGATATCAACTGGTAGAAATAATTCCCAGTTACCCAACGCATATTTATGTATAGATCTACGATCAGTTAGAGGTGAGTTACAGCAGATCTCTTGCATCCAAACGAGTTAATGTCGCTCCGCCTGAAGGAGAATGCAAAAAATAGGCGACGTTCACATCGCCTGTTAAAGGGCTAAATTTATCTGCTTAAAATTATGACAAGCCATTTGGAAAACCGATGCAAGCCTCTAATTAAACAACACCCCTAATAAAGCGCCACCATGGGGAAAGAATTAAAAACGGAGCATCATGGCGTTCAAATAAGGGTTTTACAGTATGTTGGCTGTTCAAGATGACACTCTGCATCACACTGCCTTTGAGCAGAACTATGGCAACACTGAGTAAGAGTTGATGATGGTGATACATATCAATAAGTATAAGTGATTTCGGAACGCTCTGGCACAAAATTTTGTTTGTCCATATCGCCGAAGATTAAAATTGTCTAAATAGCTTTCCTGATAAATGAAAGTTAACAAGTTGATGAAATGTATACATACAGTTCCTTTCAGCTTCAGCTTTGCGAACCTTGCTGGTCGCTTGATCTTATTTCTGTGGTCCTTTCGATCTGCAGGGAAACAGACAAATTAACTCTCCCAAAAGAGAAAATATTGGGCCTTTGACAGTATCTAGACGAGCAAATTGACAGCATCTAGACGAGCAAATTGACAGCATCTAGACTTGACCTCTAGCTAAAAGTGACCTTTGGGATACTTGTTATAATCTCTACACACTTGAGGCAATCTTCAACAATGCTATTTTAAAAGTTATTGTAGGAAATTGCATTTGGAGAAAAACGTTCAGACTGAAAAGCTATACAGACGGTTCCCTACTTACGAACATTCGAGTTACGAACAACCCGTACATACGAACAGGTCTGCGCGTATGTCCGCCGCTAATACCGACGGTATTACCGACGTATTAGCGGCGGAAATAGGCACTACTCAGAAGCCCAATCCAGCATCCACCTTTCTCTGCCCAGTTCGTTGCAGCGCCTAAGTGCGTGAACGTATCTCCAGTGCGCAAAGAACTTTTTTATTTTTACTGTACGTATTGTAAAGGAATTTGCCGGCCTTTACTTTATTGGTTACCCTACTAATATAGCACTGAAGCAACTTACGAACAAATTCACCTTACGAACAATCGTTCGGAACGTAACTCGTTCGTAGGTTGGGAACCGTCTGTAATCATCTGAAGACGAAATCTAAAATTCTGTTGTAGATAGTCTTCTTTTACTTTTAATTATATTTGTTATAGTTTGTTACCTGATGACGATAGAATTTAGCAAAACAATACCAATTATGGCGCTAAATTTTCTACCATCATTAACCCAACTTGTCTCAATTAAATAATGAATCTCAAAATTTTTTTTTCCATCGGTTGTATATTTTAACAGTTGGCATTTAGTAAGATTACCCTCTAATATGACGTATAAATTACAGACATGATCCCTGCACAAAAACTCAACATTTGTTGAGTCAGTAAAACCTGCAAAATCCGTTTGATGATACATCTGATCTTGATGAGACCCATGAGAGAATTTTGCTGGACCTCAAGTGAGTGCCCTGAGAGCAAGAGCATTACATAATTTTGCAACTTTAGACAAGGTTTTTAATTTAACAGCTAGTTGAGCTATATTAATAAAGATTCAACTGAAGAGCACAGCAAAGGATGTTTTCAGTGCTATTTTACTATAGTAAACATTATTTTACTATAATAAACATTCATCTTCCTATAATAAACATTTATTATTTTATTATAATAATCATTTATTATCTTACTATAATAAAGATTCCTTATTTGACATCAGGAAGAACAGTCATGGCAATATTTAGTTGACTTTCGGTAAATGACAACTACACTTTATTAATGCGAAAATATACCTTGATAAATTCTCTGACATTAGTCCGTACACAGATATAGCTGTTTCTTGTCTATATGGACATTATTTAAGTCGAAACAGAACGATCAACATAGAAATCCAAACTTTTCTAGTTATTCATGAATGGTTAAAAATATTTAGCTCAAAACTTCGTATAAAAGAAAACACACATGACTATAATAAGCAAACAAATATTCCGGACTCATATTTCTGAAGCAATCATACTACCTGCATCTAAATTGTCAGACAAAACAATATTTTAATAGACTCTTGAGTAAGTGTATGAATAAACATGGAGCCGAGAGCTAGGAATTCTATCCATTTCTTAGGGCAAACAGAAAACGTCTGCAGTTGGTTTAAATACAAGAAACAATCCAAATGGATGTCTGCATCAAGACCAGGAGTTTGCTTCCCTATGGAAATAGGATCAATAGATGTTTCCAGCTCGGGAATAGCATAATATGATGTTTTTGTACTTGGATGAAAAACACCACACTTATGTTAACCTTTGTGGGCAGGTAGGAGTGAATTTAGTACCTAAATGTGCTTATATGGAAGGTTCCACTTTTAACTCAATGTGTACCATGAGCTGAATAGTGTAGCTCGGCACAGCATTTGAGTATGGTCAAGAGCAAAGTGATACGGTTTTATACAAGGTTTTACACAAAACATTACGGAATAGTGAGTAGGTAATTAATTAGACCATCGTTTCTGTACTTGAATGTATCTGTACTTAAACGAAAGAAAACAATTATTCGAATGCACTGAGACAATAGAAAATATGCTTACAGCCAATCCTGAGCATTTTCGCTTTGCAAAATATCATCTTTTGCCACAATTTTTTCTTAGCAATGACCAGTCGCGCCAGACGCATTGCGGCTATGGAGCTTTCACTAATTGTCGATTAATGGACGCCGAGTGGTTTTATTATTGAACAATTGTACTACTGAGAAAGGCTTTTTTATTTTTAGCAGTAATAATGCCAAAAGCTGCCATAATATTAATAACTTGTCTGACTCGTAACATGACCACAAAAGTAGTAAATACAGTCGAAAAAGTATCCGAGCTCATTCTGCAACACATGTAAAATTTGTAAGAATGAAGATGTATAAAGATGAAGACGAATAAAACATGGAATATGTGAAATTTTATGCTAATTAATTTGATATTAAATATTTTTATAAACTATGCTGTGCAAGCCATGACAATTTATATGTGCCCTTGTCGCATATTAGGTATTATCGAATATGTAATCATATCAGAGTAAAAAAAATGATTTGGCAGTGAAAGAGTTAATAGAGTTCTAGTATGAAGACAGAACATGATAAATGGATTGAGAGATTGGTTGACACCATTGAACACTTACTTTGGTTGTGAGCAGTGTGATTTTTAGACTTGGCCATTTTTCCAAAGCGATAGAAACTAGAAAGAATAAAATAATTAATTATGAAGGAGTGAAGACCACAACATAACTAAAAATCAAAAGTTTTATGAAGACATTCGGAATATGAAAGGAAGTCATAGACACACCAACCTACAAATACCACCATATTCATAAATAAGTTTTCCATGGAGAAATGAAAAAGATGCGGGATAAATCGAGCTAAGACAAGGAAATGAGATGTCATCTAGGAACTCATTTCAATTTCCCATTTAAACTAGCATCTTGTCTTTGATAAAAACTGACGAAGTTGGTGGGAATTAAGAATGATATCTTCAAGTTTGACTTACTGACCTTAAAGCACCTTGTTTGCTTGTTAGCTTTGACAAGTCCCAATTGAGAATGTTTAAGTGAAAATTTCTTAAAACTAGTTGTGAAAAATATGCATCTTTTTGTCCTACATGCCAATATTGTTGCAATGGTCTGAAGTACACACAGTACATTTAACTAATGACATAATTGACTTTGCTACAAACTTGTTATAATCATACCAAAACATGAATAAATCTATGAATTTCGATCAGTTTAACACAACATTAAAATCGGGTTTGTTAAAACAATGCAATTTGTTCGCACATTACTTCCATAGACGAGAAATGACTAAACATTATTTGATGTTCAGAAAAAAGGCTATGGCAATATTTAGTAGATTTTTGATAAACGACAGCTACCCTTTTCCCAATTACAGAAATAGTTAATTGTATTAAAGAGTAATGCTTCCACAATCCATAGTAGCCTAACCTCATTGTAATAACACGCAAGCTCCTATGCCATTATTAGTGCGATTGCCCAATGCTTGCATAAACAGTTTAAGATGCCCAAAGTGATACGAAAAGTTATTTTTATATATAAATGAATTATTAAGGCAATATTAAGAAAATAAACTATGGTTCATCTTAATTACGTGCATGAAAGCTTGCATGCATCATAACCCTTTAATTTCCCCCATATTTGAAGTATATCAACTAATTGCTAATTACCTTGTAAAATTATAAATAATTTGTATAGATATATGAGACTCGTCTAAAAAATCTATACTGATACGTACAAGCAACGCCACACTTGTGTCACTGCATCGTCTTAAATAGGTAATGTATATGGCTATTAAACTAACAATATATATTTCGATCCACATTTACAGTAACCATTGCCATCTGAGAGAACTATCATTAATACTCAGTTTGTCTCAGCAATATCAACTCAAGATAGTCGCAAGGCACAGACAAAATGTGCAAATATTACTGCTCCTGCGCTTAAATGCCGACATATTCGTTCGTGTCTTTCTTTCAACATCGTCTACGTTCCTGAAACTGCACATAGCCGAAGTATTTCTAGGCCAACCATAGTTAAGAAAACAACATCTAACCTACCAATGCTACCTATTCAAACCTAACGGTCCGTTCAGGTCACCAAAAATTAATGAATGCACAAGGAGACATATTTTTTGAAAATTACTCAATTTACAGATAAACAGCAATAATCGTTATTTCCTGTATGTATTTTACTAATTGATTGAAACATTTCTAGTTCGGATGGGTTAAAAAGACCTGTAACATTAGGGATTAGTTGATCAAGTAAATCTAAATACTTACATTCAGGATAAGCCACAACTGGAAAAGGGGGAACGCTATACTACCTCTTAGAAGAAAGAGCGATGATCAAACTAGTTATACTTCTACAGTAATGTCGGGGCGTTGCAAACAAACCCTTTGATGAACTTACGGTTAGCTTACGATCAGGCCATGTGGCGAATTTAGTGAACAACCCTTACGCAAAACTGTCCGTTACACCAGTAAAGTATATTATTCTGTTTCAATACACCCAAAAATTACTTTATTTGTTCTGTTCAGCAAAATATGCACTTGTTGTATTCTAGGTTATTTTGGTTTCATTTTCATCGCTTCATCATAAGAAAACGTCGCAATGGAAGACATGGATCAAACCCTATTGATATCAATTTATGTATTCTGACTATTTATATGTCTGTAATTCACGAAGAAAGAACATACGCAAACAAAAATCCTATAAATATAGATATACTAGCGTATGGTAACCCTGTTACAAAAGTGGAGATAGATTACTTATAGATGTCGCAGACCAGTTTCCCGTACAATTCTTTAGCTGTACAAATTGGAGAAGCCGTTATGTTATATTATTTATTTCACAATGTAGGCCTATAACTTGTCAGTGACGTAGAAGTATAGAAAAGCCATGTTGTTTTAACTTTTTGTCCATAGTTATGATGCACCATACTTTGCTAATTGTGGTATGGTTTAAATTAATTTCGTATTGCAGATTGCTCCATATCCCAAATTATTGTAGTTAAATTTTTGGTTTGCTGCTTCTGTAATCTTTTTTCTACATACTTGCCATTGTTATTTTAACATAATTTCATCATATATTTCAGATAATGTCACACTTGTTCCCCAAATTCAAAGGACCAATGCAGTTAAAGGCTGACTTGCAACAAAATTCACATTACAGTTATTTGGTATCGAAAGATTCACCATGTCTTACTCTGTTGTGTTGTAAGTGCCAAATATGTGGAAATGTGATTACAAGCTCTTAAAAGCTCAAAAACGAAAAGCGGCCGTAGATTGGAATCTCTTTATTTCGATGACGTAACCACGAAATTTGGTTATCGTCTTGTCACGTATGTTCTCACGTGAATTTAAAGGCCAATACAAAGCTCAATATAAAACTTATCGTAGTACTAGTTTATGACAAACACTTCAGGGTTTTACCGAAGACCCCGTATCAAATATAGATGCTCGCTACTTTACAGTTTTGTTTCGGCATTATTCAATCGTCAAGTCGTTCTCTGATCATGTGACCCAATACCTCGCAAATAATTTTTGCAGCACTTTTCGATTATCACAAGTAATCAACAGGCTCGTCATGATTATCAGACAATGATATGTACTCCTTCGAGCTAAGGTTAAAAAGTTTAACGATTTTTTACGGTAAGTTATAAGATATCAGTGCTAAAAGTGACAGCATTACAATGACGATAAAACAGACGCGTAAGAACAATAGACATAGTTTTATTGAATGCGTGAAGTATATTTGTGAAAATATTTTGACGAATAAGGCTGCAAGAAAGTGTAAACAGAAACCCATCGCTCACAACTACGTCATATTTAAGCCGTTTTGGAAAGAGAATCCAAACTACGGCGGCCTCGTGTGGCTGCGATTTTCTGTTCGTTTTTTAGCTTTTAAGAGCTTGTAATCACCTTTTCACATATTTTGCACCTACAACACAACAGAGTAAGACATGGCGAATCTTTTCATATCAAATAATGGTAATGTGAATTTTGTTGCAAGTCAACCTTTAAGGATTTTCTTTTTTGCCTCTGATGTATTCATTACAGTTTCTGCCTCACCATGGTTTAATTTTTAAAAGATATGACTCTTATTATGAAAATAGCCTTGAATTTTTCTGAACAGGTTTTTAGTTGGTGGCTTTTTAGCTATGCTTCTGTCTTGGTAGCCTACAAACAAGTTTTTGTTGGTTATCTATGATGCCTATTCTAACAAAAACTTGCTAGGTTAGCTTGTTAACTTGTAAACTTATTAACTTGTTAGGTTGAATGATAAACCTGCCAGTCGATGTTCTTGTTATTTTTTCCAAGTTTAATGCTTTCTGTTGCATGAATTTTATTTCTTATTGCCAATTTTTAATAATTGTATTAGTGATACTCCTGATCTGTATTGTTAGGTACACTGGTTTAATTTTTAAAGAAGAATGGCTCCTACACAGACTAGCCCAGGTAATGAATTTTCAGCATTATATGTATATATATCTATCAGTGTAAAGTTCATTAATCTATTGTGGATTTTGCAGACAATTATTTACCGTTGCATAGGGATGAAATGTCAGGTGACATACTTAAATTGAAATAATTTTAGTCTGGTTATAATAGTCATAGCAGCTAATGGTAAATTTTGTTTCAGCGTTTGGCCTTTCGGCGTTCTACTGTCACCACATCGACAGATTCAATTTTGTGTTATATTTACCACTCGTTTATTGGCAGTGTATGTTAGTATATCATTTTACATGTTAGATTGGTGTGACAAGCACTCCCATTTTCTTTGCGGAATATGTATGAAGGATTATGGTTCGCTGACGACTTGGCAGCATCTGATTAGTCAGAAACTACCTGATATCAAACTTGTACAACTCATGATGTCATACCTGACAAGGTTAGTTGGCATCGTTTAGTGGTGAAGAGTTGATTACATCTATGGTTGTTTAGAGTTGAGTACATCTATGGCTGTACGTGTATTTTACACTTGGATTAGTATGCGATTGGCCATACAAGCAGCTAATGACGATTGAATAAGTATTGTTCGAATTGATTTGAATTTATCGTTTTTTGACTAAATTGTGACAATCTATTAATATGAACTAGGACAACGGTTGCGGTTGCGTGGCACTAGGACTATGTGTCAATCGCGCTTTCGCGAGATCACGCAATGCTTGAAATTAATTAGTCTCAGTCGCGACCTTCAACATCACAATAAAATGAGAGGGCTAGTGCATAATATCATCGGGAAAACATAGTATGGTGCTTGGAATCTGAGTTATTTATTATAGAAATGATCTGTAAATAGAGAACTAATGACACTGATTCCTTTGTCATCTTCTTTGGTTCTCTGGAGTTGTCCTACCTTCGCCTGACACTAGCGTCATTATCGTGGTTGATAAGTATACATGTAAGCAATTGAATAAGCGGTAAGAGCACACAACACTGCATATGAAAATTGTGATGTCACAATTTTCGAGTCTATGCCATTGAACATTTTTGCTGTAGAGCTCTGGGGAAATCCTATAAACACCAACCAATGTCTGTCTCACCATGTCAAACAATGGCTCATTCGAAAGCCAAGACTCTGATGTATTGAAATATATGATAAAAAAATTATGTAATTTATGTGCTTTAAGGAACGATCATGGGTATTTAATCCGTAGAGCATCGCATGCGACACCATGGCATGATATCACTGCCTATAGCTCTTCTTGGTTGGGCCAATCTTATTATATATACTAGAAATTCCACTGTCATACAGCCCACGACCAAAGTGATATTGGAAAAAAGAAAGGGTACTGTTGGTTGAGAAATGCAATATTAGCAGTCAAATGGCACTGCAGTGCAATAGGATAACTGCAATGGTAGCTGTAATGTACTGGGTGTTATTATGTACAACAAACAGCAATAATGAAAGGAAATGATTATATGTTTATATCTCTCCCCCTGCAATAGGAGAAATGCAATATTGGCCAATATTAGAAGTGAAATGCACTGATATTATTAGAATAACCAATATTATTAATATAGTAGTAACTCTGGATCAACAGGTCCACCTGAGTCACCATATGATCAACTTGTTCCCTCAACTTTTGCTTTAAAAAGTTCATCTGCAATTTCATCTATACCTAATAATTTGAGGAAAGTGGTGCCGGAAATCATCACTCCAGAGGATATCCGACCCCATCCTAAAGCTAGGCCACGAAAAAATATTGCACGTTGCGAAAGAAAGTCAACATCTATTCTAACCACTAGAAATTCCACTGTCATACAGCCCACGACCAAAGAGATGGCCAGAGATATTGGCAAAAAAAGAAAGGGTACTGATGGTTGAGAAATGCAACATTAGCAGTCAAATGGCACTGCAGTGCAATAGGATAACTGCAATGGTAGCTGTAATGTACTGGGTGTGGGTGTTATTATATACAACAAACAGCAATAATGAAAGAAAAAGATTATATGTTTATATCTCTCCCCCTGCAATAGGGCAAATGCAATATTGGCCAATATTAGAAGTAAAATGCACTGATATTATTAGAATAACCAATATTATTAATATAGTAATTATAGAAATAGTCAAATGGCACTGCAGTGCAATAGGATAACTGCAATGGTAGCTGTAATGTACTGGGTGTGGGTGTTATTATATACAACAAACAGCAAAGTATCAAGAAGAATATCCAAACTTAGTAATAGTAATACAGTAATAATAGAAAACCAATGCGCAATTTTGTCTTTATTCCAAAACGTCATAGGTAGCAATATCAAGAAGTATCAAGAAGAATATCCAAACTTATAATTAAATATCGTAATCTCATAAAAATCGTCATAAATATCACCGTCATATCCTTTACTGCGTTGGACATTAGTTAGAATACCAAAGTATTCAAATGTGTCTGAAATGTCAGTTAATTTGAAATCGGCAAAAATGAAACGATTTCAGTACTCCTACGTTAATCACTGAAACCTTCGACAATGCAATAGACTGGTGAAAATTGCACGTTATTTTTTCGTGAAATGCGCACGATTTAATCATTCTATTCTTTGTCGCTCGGCGTTTCAACTTCCGGTCTTAACTTTTATGAAAGTGAGTCTTGACAAGTTTTAATAACGATTTTCGTCCAAATAAATCTGTCTATGTGTGTATAATCCGATCAGATGGATAAGTTTTAAGATAATAACGACGGTTTACAAAGACTTGGTAACATATTTATATAGGTTTGTATGTGTTTTGTATTGTTATTATATTTTAATGACTACAAAACGATGGTTAAATTTGTTGATGAAATTTTAATTCAAGGGTTCGTCTCATTGTTGATGAATAATTTTCGGGAGTTGTGTGCACATGTGCATTTATCATAAATCTCCCAACCAATCGCTTCGCTCTGTTTGGTCGTGGGATTAGTACGCATTTAAGCTGATGTTCACAAGTTCAAATCCTGTATGATACAATCTTTTTTCACAACGTTCAACCTTGGCTTCATACAAACAGACATGCCGCTATCTATAGTAAACATTGTAGTAAAAACTACCTGCAGTGTAAGAACCTTTCATAGGTATTTGGTATTATCCTTATATTCATAGGTTTTTAATCTGTGGAACGAATTAAATGGATTACAGTGCATTCTCGTAGCAATATTTGCCTCAACAAATGATCGTCTTAACATACGAAGTAGGTCCCGAGGTAACTTCTCTTCATATGTGAAGGTTTGACAGTATTCCTAAAACTCGATTGTCGTATTCCCATGCTATCTCCGCATGTTTTCAGGTGCATGTCTGAGGAAAAGGTCACGTCTGAACAGATTGGTAACTTCGTATATGCTATTTCATGGGAGGTGAAATGGAGACCTGACATTTACCAGGTAACAGAGACTATATTCACTAAGTTTCCATACGGTGATAGCGTAGCGACAATCTCCCTTACGGTACTGCAATGCCATCATGGAAACAGTCAATGTCGCCCTTATTTTGTCATGATTCGATGTCTCTGTTCTAAGCGAGACACTCGAGCTATGCACCATTTTTGTGCCATGGAAAAGGTCTTAACGACCAACAGCGTCACACTTGTGCATGCATAGGTCTTGCTTTCCCATTGCTTCATACACTTGGAGACACAACTATGATATAAGGCGTCACGCAACCATCGCTCTACTATTAGCTCTCTATGAAAACATGAGGCCAGCGTGGCCCTTCGACCCCGGTGCACCCAGGTTTCTCTACACTATCGCTATATAAAAACTGGGTGATTCTTATACTCTGGACTCACTGACAGCTAATAGAGTTGTACTCACTTCCTATATAGCAAGCAGGGTGAAGGTTGCTATGGGCACGCTTTGAATGCTGTTCACATTTATTTTGTATACTTTCTGGATAACAACTGTGGCGCATCATGCTAGAGAATGTAGAAATGCGAGTTGATTGATAAAGTTTAGAGTTTGTGTCCTGTGAGACTTTCCTGTGTGGACTGTTTTTGGAGTTGTTTTCTCTACATGACTTCGAAGTACTGTATTTTTATGGCAACCACTGATATGTATTCGCTTACTTTCATTTTTTTTCTGTTTTCTCAAAAATGTTCAGGAATTCTAGGGTAAATGTTTTTACAAAATTTCCAGTATTCATTACAAGGTGAAATTATCACATGGCCAATCCACATTATAGAACTTTATTGTATTGTGTCATATGGTCTAGCTTGCTTTGAAGCGCATTGACAGGTGATAATATAGTTCATATCTATCGCTGTTGATTGCACCTGTTATAAGCTCTCTGTGATATTGTTTGGTTTCTGTAAGTTTGTGTAACTATTTAGTTAAAAGAACTCCATCTTTTACAATTTTTAACTGATTTTAGGCCTCATTTGAAGGTGCTTCCTATAGTGATGTGCTCGTCTCCTTGCTCTCCTATCAGATCGACAAGGAGATAGAGGAAGTGAGGTAAGCGCGCTGTTTACAACAGTTGCAGCCTTCAAGTACGGGTAGTTAGTGACTGGCGTGAGTCACAGTTTTTAGTCATTAGTACCATCTGATTAGTTTCAGTTAGTTAACCTGTTACTAGCCTTAGTGTAAGCACTTTGCCACTCGGGGTAATCCACTTGTGGTCGCTCACCGTTCTCCGGTCCCTTGTTGTCACTCAGCTCCTCACCACTTTGCTTACCGTATAATGTTTGTTCTCTGATGTCTCATCGAGCAGACTGCAAACGAATAACAAAAAACAGCTTTGTTTCAGGTTTTTAAAAACTTTCTAGAGCTGTCTGCAGAAATCGTGAGAACAAACAGTAATGCGAAGTAAAAAAAGTTGGAAAAGTTGCCAATGATAATTAAAAATGTTATTTACGGATGATTTAAGAATAGAAACCAAAGTATATATAAATAAGTTATGTCAAACCATAACTGTCACGTACAATTTTTATCATATTTTTTAGGTAAATCAGACTCGCTGATTCCGATTTTGTACTCAAAATAAAGTTTGGTCCACTAGCCTTCAAAGTCATGAAGGCTTTTTGCAATGTTTTAATATCAGTCTCAAGAACAACATCGGCACAAAAAGCTCCGCCCATAAATACGTGACGTAACCTAGCTTTTTAGGAACGGAAGTTAAGGATGTTCAGTCCGATTTAGAATGTCAGAGATGGGTGTCTGAAAACCCATTATTTTCTAAATTTAGCCTTCAAAATAATCTCAGTCTTTTCTGAAAGATAAAAAGCTATTTAACATTGCATATTTAAAAATGAGCTCAAAAAAAGCGTGATAACAACGCTAGCTTGTGATAAAATCGCGCTTTTTTGAGCTCATTTTTCTCACCGTTCAGCCTAGTAAACATCCTGTAACAAGCTACGAGCCATTTTAAATAGTTTATCTACCTTTCATCAAAGACTGAGATTATTTTACCGGCTAGATTTAGATAATAATGGGTTTTAAGACATCCATCTCTATTATTCTAAATCGAACTAAACATCCCTAACTTTCATTCCTAAAAAGCTAGGCTATGTCACATATTTATGGGCGGAACTTTTGCCGATTGTGTTGTTTTCAAGACGGATATTGAAACGCTTTAAAAAAGCCTTCATGACTTTGAAGGCTAGTGGACCATTCTTTATTTTGAGTACAAAATCGGAATCAGCGTGTCTGATTTACCTAAAAAATATGATAAAAGTTGTACGTGACAGTTATGGTTTACTTTATGTAGGAAAAGTTAGACTAGCTCTGTATCTTCATCTCAATCTTTTCAAATCTACTTTCTGTCTCTTCTATCGCCTTCAATTAGTCTGTCTTCAATCTAAAGGTCATGTGACAATAGAATCTTTATTTCTTTGATTATCGCTTTATAGTTTAGTCTCCTACGAGTAATTTAGGTTTACACGTGGTCTTACTTCATTTTAATGCCAGATGGGATTATGATACGATTATTTGGATTTTTTTGAGGTTTTCACAAATTAAGTTAAACATGTAACAGTTGACACAAGACAGTAAAACATTTACAACATGTGACAGTTCTGACTCGCGATGCAGGATCAGAACTTTTTATATAGAGGTTTCACTGTAGATGAATATTAGGGTGTTACAGTCTGACTTCCTGACCTGATGGAATTAATGGCATGAGCTGTCAGACTGCTATTTTAAATACAGGAAACAGCTATTTTTATTTATAAAAAAAATTTGATACACTTTTCCTTGTCAATCTGTCACATGAGAGTACGCAAATACTACCTATATCTCATTCAGTTTCGACGCTGCAGAAAGATTGAACATGATAATAATAATTAACTCACTCCACTACTTCAAGCTGGCTCAAGATCATGTAGAGTGTCTCTCATTGCTCTAATAAACTTAGCTATTAAACTACAATTATACTATAATATATGTCTTTACCATCTACTGCCCACACGGACGATATATCCAAACATGTTTTAGTGTGTGACACAACAAAAATACATTTTTCAGCACATTTTCAGCTGACAGGTGTTTATTATCTACCTTTGCTTCCTTTGGCAGGATGAAGTACTCCGAGGCGTCATCATCTCGGCTCGGTAAGCTCTGCGCCCGTATATTCCATCTTCTTTCTTCTGATCTGAACAGCATCCCCGAGGTGTTGCTCGGCAATCTTGATGACATCACGACAGATCACCTTCGACTCTCTCGGTTAGTCTGCCATTTTAAGTTTGCTTTATCATGTATCCTTTTGTTAGCTGCTTGTGAATCAGGGTCTTACGCATATCTGTTGTCAGCGTTTTTTGAATCCATGAGATAGTATATTAAATGTGTACCCTAGGACACTTATATTTCGCTAGTATTAAGTTTCGTGAGTAGCATGCAGAGTAAAATTTCGCTGCAACTTAATTTCGCAACTCTGATGAGTGCGAAAATATAATGATGTGAAAATAAATGCAGTGTAACAAACATAATTATATTCCTCAGGTTCGGTTCGCCGGTAAGAAATTTTTTTTCATTTTGGAACTAGTTTGTAATTGTGAACCGCAGGTAGAATTGTATGGCCGAGATCGATAATGTAATGTGATCGCTTGCTGCCATTTGTTTGTTGGACTACTGTAGAATGGAATTTAATTACGCTGAAAATTTTAACGTTTTTGTCACAATTTAGCTTGTTTTTATATTAACGTATTTTAATTTTAACGATCAATGGTGTTGTGTATAGGTGTTAATTTTAACGTTTTCCCAAACACTCAACTGCTGCTAATAATTGCTGAACATCTTTATTACAGTAATTACAAGTTGTATACAAATATATACATGATACAGCTGCTAGTAATACTACAGCTACAGATGCTAGCACAGTGTGTAGTTATTATAACTTCTTCTCTTCCTTTTTTATTAGTGTTATTTATCAGAGCTAACTCTTTCTCTATTGGCTCATCTTCTGAACCATTACAAGTTATTGAAGAGGTGTCAGTGGTAAATCCAAACCTTTCCCGAGCCATGCTGCTTGTGTAGTAGTCAGGCAGTGTACTGTGAGTGTCAGTGTGTCTTTTTTTTTCAACACCGGTGCTCACTGCATTGATTGATGTCCCCAACAAACTAATGCTACTAATGCATGTACATTGACATAAAATTCCTATCATTATAAATCATTCTTAATGGGAAAATAATCATAACTAATTGCAAAATAATAACGTAATAAATTTTGACAGTCAAATTATTTTGTTGGTTTATATTTTAACGACGCTATAGTGGTCGTTAAAATGTTAAAATAAATGTCGTTATAAAATTCCATTCCACAGTATCAACGAAAAAAGCTATTTAATTCCACGGTTTCGCTCGTTCGTTATGATAGTTTAGTTTCGCTCGTTCGTTATGATAGTTTAGTTTCGCTCATGAAATTTTCGCAAGAGGATGATTCCGCGAAAATGCGAAAGTTAGATGAGGCGAATACATAAGTGTCCTGGGGTAAGTGCATGTTTGCCTCGACTTGTGATCGACCTGATCAACTTTATGACACCCGCAACCATAATTTATAATTTATTTTTATTGCACTTTTTTATCCATTTAACCTTCTATTTGCCATACATATCATATTAGATGTGAGTATCTGATGTACTGATTTTGGAAATACAAACAATGAAGGCTATACCTCTGCATTCAATAAGAATGTGTATTCCGTATGCTTTGGGATATGGCAATGCTTGGGCTGATGCTGTAGGATGATTATAGAGAAGTTATCCTCTCTTAAGCACCAGTGGAATCACATGGGGTTTACAAAGTTTGTCACTCTCTGCTCTCATGTTGGTCACCACGCTGACAAGATTGGAATGAAGAAATCTCAAGTTGAAAAGGTTTGTTTGTTGCTACTGGTTATTATGGTTACATATTACATACTAGTACCCTGGCGTAGTCCTGTACGCTGTAAGAGGTTACCAGGTGTAATAGGTATCTGCACAAATATTCTGAAACGGAGCAATCTGATTGGGTAGTGCAGATGATAGTATGCCTGTCTGCTATGCCGGATGTCATTGGTTTGAATACTGTATCATGCAATATTTTGAAGATGTAGCCTGATGTGATAAAATTGTAATTCATATTTTATTTCAGGACGTTACGCTGAAATTGGAGATGTTTTTGTGAATTATTTTTAAAGCATTTTTAATCGATAAATAAAATAATTAAACATGATTTAATATTATTGGATTTTAATAAAATACTTTTCCTAAATTTATATATATACATAATTTTATTAAAATTTCAAAACATTTAATCATATATAATTGTTTTATTTACTCATTAAAAATACTTTTAAAACAATTCTTTTTTCCTAAATTAAAAAAAATGATTTGATTAAATATGTACCCTATATATTATTAGAACAATATATATCTATATTTACTATACGTTGATACGGAAAAAATCTTTTGTACAAACAAAAACTTGATAAAATAATGCCATAATTTTAGTTAAAATGTAATGTTATTAGTGTAATAATGTCTATATACAGTCTGAGCTGGCCAATACGCACTCTGCTCACAGTTTATCTCTTATCTTTATCTTATATATATATTTCTCAAAGTCCGTGTGACCATTTGTCAAAAATCCGGCTATAGATCTTAAAATCTAGATATTCAGCGATCTGATGGAATCGAACTCACAACGGCTCTTTCATCGACGAAGGTCTGTTTGCTCTACCACTGAACTATTACGACATAGCGATCTGTTGCGTTTTTATATAAATTATAATGCCGTGCGCGTGCTAATTATTTTAGCCTTAGGTTTTTCACCAAAGGTTTTGAGATTTTGTTTGTCTCGGAGCTTGAACATAAATTCTCGACTAAACTGAAGCATGCGCATTGCAATTAGCAAAGCTCCGGAAACGCTTGGAAATGAAAAGCATTTCACGCTTCTTAAATTCTTTACAAAAAAGGGAGAAACCATGTGGGACGACGTCTCCTCTACCGAAGATATTTGCTAGGGCGTTAACCCTTCCGGTCGAGTTACCCTAAATTGTTTTGAATGCTGAGTCTCCTGTAAAGATGTAAAGTAAACAGGCCATTGCTATTTATATTCTCTTTTCTCTTCGATTTTTGCTGCAACTATCTGTTGCATTTCTTTGCTGTTTCATTTTCTATTGCAATTTTTAGTATTGTATTTTAAGCTTTAATGCTTTGGATGTTTTAAAAGCCAAACGTACGAAATGTTTGCTTTTGATTTTTTTTCCATTGTCATAAATATAAAACATTTTATTAAAATTAAACATGATATATATATAACCATTTCTATTTATAGTACGCAGTATATAGTACAGCTTATGGTGTAAAATGTTGAAAAAAATACTTTGCCGAAGTATATCTCCGAATTTACTCAAGTTTTTTTCATCTTGAAACGGATTAAAATCTACATAAGTTTTTTTAATGGGAAAAATTGTTTCAGATCTCGAAAAACTCGGTTAGCAACGCTAGAACAGTTCCGCTAGAATAGGTTGAACTGTACGTTATTAAAAGCTATACGTCGCTGAAAGTTATGAACTTTTAAATTTACAGTGGTTTGATGACCTTTTTCTCATGATATGAAGTTTGAAAGTTACAGTTGTTTGAAAAAGTTTGAAATCCTTTACAGTTGTTTTTATTTTGTTAATTTTTATTTATTTTGATAATTTTTTTAATTTAATTAAATAACAAATAATAAATTAGTTAATTTATTTAATTTTTGTTAATTCATTTTAATAGCGATATAGTATAGTAACAAGCGCTATTTCCTTTCCTCAACAGCCGAATGTTTCGTTCGTTAAATGCGTGTTTCAAAAATTTTCTATCAGTTCTCGCATTGTGTATTAGCTTACACATTTTTCCTTCTAAACCTAACCAATTAGTAATTCATAATTATTTTCACATTTTACAACAGTCATTTGTAAGATTAATGTAAGAATTTCTGTAAGATTTATTGTTAGTATTAGCTATTCTTCACGCTCTTATATTTACATACATCTATATACTTTGAGAAATATATATATATATATATATATATATATATATATATATAGGTAGATTTACATTCTCTTATTACATTTATAAACTTTGTATAACTTTTGAAGTTTATAATATAAGTTTTTAAAGTTTGTTACATTATCGTTTTTATTGCAACTTGCATTTTTTAATTTTAATTTGAGTTTAATATCTGTTTGAAGTTTAACCACTGTTCATTGTCCTATCACTGTTACCTATTATTACTTAGTTTCCAACCTTTATTATTAATATTAATTTTTCATTCAACCATTTTTGGCAGACATTGTTCTAATAAAATCTCAACCACAAAATACTACCATATTCTGTCATATTTTTTTATTAACCTGTTAAATACATGTATTCTCAAAAGTTACACATTGTCTATTACCTCCAAAGGAAAGAACCTGTTCTGCACAAAATCATTTCCTCATGATATAAAGTTTGAAAGTTGCAGTTGTTTGACAAAGTTTGAAAACTTTTACAGTTTTTTTATTTTCTCTCCTAATCTATTTCAACTACAGAAAACACTCTCTCATGGTATGTAGTTTAAAAGTCAGAATGGTAAATGTTGTTATATGTTAAGGACAAATCAATTTTCTGTCCAAAGACTTATTTATTACCCAGGCAACGCCGGGTGGTACAGCTAGTATTAATATATATGCTGCCGTCTCGTATCATAATTAAAATATTTTTGTTAAGTACTTTTACTGTCACTCGCACAAACTTTTTAAAATTCTAGACGGATTTCAAGTAATGGATTTTTTATGGCTTCCGTCTATATTCGATCGAGTATTGAGCCTGCCCTCATTTGACATACTAGAAGAGTTGTCTTCTCATGCATTGAACAATCCGCGCTCACCTGATCCAGTAACGTTTTTAGAGTGCCATGCTGATGACTGTTTTACCTAGTCTGTGCCGACTACAGGCTAGGTTATATATGGTAACCAGCAAGCATTAACAAATGTTTACATGCTAGTTTATACATCATAGTCATCACACATACAAACTGGTCTCAGAGACATGTTTTGTAGCTTGTAAGACAGATTTTTTTAGACAAACTTTATTTTTATAGTAAAACCAACTCTTCTTTGGTGTAGATTGTGCTCTCGCTCAAGGCACCTAAAGGTTATCTTGAATTTGTGAGGCTTTTGCATGAAGACCTCTATGACTTGCTCTCTGTAAACGAAGCTACGCTGGAGTACACCCTCTACAAGGAGTGCAATACAAGCCAGCTCCTCGATGTTGTCAGTCAGGCTATGACTCAGGTGAGTTGTCTTACCCTGGCTCATCCACTGTTTTGTTTCGTAACTGTATGCAGATGTGCTTCTACTTATCTGATCGTAAGCTTTTAAACTTGATGTGTTGTGATTTCAAGAATAAGTTTCTACGTATGATATAGGCTATAGATGGTCCTAGATGTATCCATAGATAGGATCTATAGAAATATATATCTCTCTATAGGCATCGGTAAATATCTATGAATACATCCATATATAGATAGGTTACATCTAGAGACGCAGAAAACATTGATGAGGAGAATATGCTAAAAAACTCTTTAGCTGCTGGTATAGCTTTTTTGTGTTTGCTTTGGCTTATAACTGGTGATTTATTATAGCATAGAATCTGTTATATTTACCAAGTTTTCATACAGCGATAGTCTAGTCAGGTTATGTCGATATCTACTATAAGACAGCAGTAGTTTATGTTGATATCTACAATAAGACAGCAGTAGGTTATGTTAATATCTACAATAAGACAGCAGTCAGGTTATGTCGATATCTACTATAAGACAGCAGTAGTTTATGTTGATATCTACAATAAAATAGCAGTAGTTTATGTTGGTATCTACAATAGCTGAAAGGAGGACTAATTGAAGACGAAGTTGGACAGGAAACAGCTGAAGCAGAAGCTGACGAAGAAATGGATGAAGATAAACAGGAAGAAGACTCCAGTAACCTAGAAGATATGAAAGATCAGGACATGTTTGTTATCGGTAGGTCTGCGATAAATGCTTTGTGTTTGTGATATCTAATACGACAAAAAATCATGGTAAAATTGCTTTTGGCTCATCTGCAATGGAAGTCTCGTGCGTGAGAAATCTTGTTCATGCTCTTACATTTACTGTCTCAAAATGCTTAGATTATGTTTGACTGTAGACTCAGTAATATATACTAGTATATACCTAGCGGGCCTTGATTTCTTATGATTATTGTCTGTGTTAGACCCTTTTGTCACATAGTATTTTGATGCTGATTCTATATCTTGCTAATGCGCTACATACATGAGTTGCAGATAGGAGTTTAAGGAAATCAACTGCGAGTGACAGCTCTCAGGAGGCAGAGGATATCTCCGGCAGCGCAGGAGAGGAAGATGAAAAGGTTGACGATATTAAAGATTCCTCAACTTTCTTCAAACATCATGGTAGGTGGTGGTGCTCCTTTTACCTGCTGTCAGTACCACGGGTTGACCTGTTCTGGGCATGATTAGTTATCTGGTCAGAGATTACTTCCTAACCTTCATCTCATGTTTCCTATCAATCTACTACCCTTTTGGAGCTGATTAATGCAATTACAGTACTTATTGTCTAACATGACATTTGGTAACTTGATATTAGGTATCCTGATATTAGGTATCCTGATATTAGGTATCCTGATATTAGGTATCCTGATATTAGGTATTCTGATATTAGGTATTCTGATATTGGGTAACTTAATATTAGGTATCCTGATATTAGGTAGCCTGATATTAGGTAACCTGATATTAGGTATCCCGATATTACGTAACCTGATATTAGAAATTCTGATATGAGGTATTCTGATATTGGGTAAACTGATATTGGGTAATCTGATATTAGGCATTCTGATATTAGGTATTCTGATATTTGGTATTCTGATATTTGGTAATCTGATATTAGGTATAGTGATATTTGGTAACCTGATATTAGGTATTCTGATATTAGGTATCCTGATATTAGGTAACTTCGAACATTTCAAATAGCAGCTGCTGTTCTTGATTGCCATCATAAGTTGAAGTATTTCTGAAACAATCACTATTGGACATTTGAGGCTACATAACACTTGGCTTGATTTTACCTCTCTATTATTTCTGCCATTAGATAATCCACTTTCTGTGGATTTTATAGAATATCAACTATGGAGTGAGAGCAAAGAGTTCAACTTTGAGTGTGGCCATGTGGTTTTTAAGCTATATTGTTTTGTGCGCCAACACTCTGTATATTATAGTAAGCATATCTTGCTATATGTTCAGGCATGAAAGTTCGGGCTACGAATACTTCATCATCTTCAGAGGAAGAATCAGAGTCTGAGGTGGAGAGTGATGGTAAGATACAAATATGATGCTTCGGTAATAATCAATCTAATTCCTTGCTCCCCTTTCTCCCCATTTTATACATTTCATGTAGCTCTCTGGCACCTTATCTGTTTGTCTAATCATATTCACAGTATTCTCTCGATTTAATATATTGCATTGGAGTCATTCTAGTCAATGTCCTTGTTTGATATAACATGTTGCAACTTCTACGAAAAATGTCTGGCAATGATTCACCGACCATGTTGACGATCATCAGTGGGTTATGCGTTTGCAGATCAGAATGACGAAATGGAGGAGGACAACCCAGTCACAGGTGTAATTGAAAAAGTAACTACTGGAATAAATGACAAGCTTGAAAGCAATCAGCCCTCATCCTGTGCTCCTCCGAAAGTGAAAGATATGAAAAGAAACACTGAAGAGCATGACGGAACAGATGAAGAGGTTGAGGGGCAAGAAGAGGTCGATGGAACGGATGAAGAGGTTGATAAAGAGGTTGAGGGGGAAGAAGTTGACGGAGAAGACGCTGAGGAGGAAGATGGTGACGCAAGTGGAGAAGCTGAAGAAGATGCTGGCAGTGAAGACGACAGTGAAGAGGAAGATGATAACGCAGGTGGGCAAGGCCATTTTTGGCCTGATTGTAACGCGCGGGACATTTGAATGCTTCCTCGCATACTTTACAGCCCAAATGTGAACTTTTGCTGTCACATATGCTGTTTTAGGCAGCACTTGACACCAACTATCCCTGAATAAAGTTTCGTTCTTGTCATGCAATGGATTGAAGAGTTATTAAAAATTAAAGCTAGTGTGACGCGGGGGACCATAATTTGACATGAAAAACTACTTTGTGATCAATTGCAAAAATCTTCTGAAGTTTTTGACTCATGACATTGTTGTTTGACTAGCTCATATCTCTACTATCCTCCTACTAGAAATACATACTGTTTTGTTTTCAGGCCCAAGTTTAATGGCTCTGTGAGGTTTGAAAGAAGCCAACCACCTGTTATGCAAGGGAATGTGTCGCGCGTAACAAAAATAACATTATGAAAAATCCCACATTTTTCTACATTTTGCAGTTTGTTAGACAACAAATTGTCATGATTTGGAGCTGCAACTTCGATATACATGTGATAAATTAACTAATAATTTAAAATTAGTATATTTTATTTAAACATGAAACATAAAACACATACTTTGTGTGTGGAATTGACCGCCAAGGGAAAGGATACAATTCTATCAGAACAAAATCACTACCTTTTTAATTGCTATGTGATGGCACGATCGAATGCCATGAATTAGAGTTAAAATGGACCAGGGTTCTTTGTAGATCCGCGCTGTTTCAGTAATCATATCTTCTGAGATGTAGAATATCTTTAATGGTTTCGCTGATTTGGAAGTTATTATTGTTGCAGCTTCCACAAGTGACTTTGCCGAGTTTACGACATACCTTTTCCGGTATGCTGCCATCAGAGCCTGTAGCCTGATGCTTTCCCTCAATACTATTTATTGCACCTTTGCCATGCGATGTAATTTTTGTAACCAAACTTTTAAAACACACATTTGGTTCAAAGATTACCTCATGATTTGATTGCATCACACCAGGTGTGTATCCGTAGGGTAATTTTGACAAACTCCATGTTCTGAGTTACAAAACATCGCAAACTAATTCCGATTTCTCATTTTTCTCAAAAAAACCGTTTTTTTTTACTTGGAATATCCAGCATTGCTTTCACATGAGTATCAAAGTGAGATCCCAAACAAAAGCAGACATCATATTATTAAAAATGTCCCGCATGTCACGAATACTTCTATGTGCCTATAAAACAGAAACTTGCCATATTATCAGAAGCTGGCGAGTTGAGCTGAGACAGCTCAAAATCGAATTATTGATATGAATTTTATGCCTCAGATAGCTTAGGAAGAACAGGCTGCAACTAAATGCACTAAAATTGTGATGCGCGAGACAAACTATTCTTTGCTCGCCTGAATGGCGAGGAAAAATTACATTTGGAAAAAACACCTGGGCAAAAAAATCTACTCTTGTATTTGATTATAAAAACAAAGCAAAAACTTTTTCAAAATGAATAGCAAAGTTTGAAACAAAATGACCTATTGTCCAGCGCGTCACGCACCGTACCAGAAAAATTTACTTGCATGCCCCCATATCATCATGAGAGAAGATTTCACATTATAAAATTTTTTATATTTCTGAATGTCTGAACATGGTTACTCACTAATTGACGGAAAATTATGATCACAAAAAGTAGAAAATAATTTGCCTATGCGTGTGACATTATGCTTGGCCTTGCCCAGGTGGAGAAGATGCTGAAGGAAATGTTGACAGTGAAGAAGACATTGAAGAGGAAAATGAGATTGCTGAAGAAGAGGAGGAAGTTGTCGACGATGATACTGCAAAAGACAACAAGGTTGATAAAGGTAAAAGGAAAGGGAATGTGAAAAAAGATGACGATAGTATATCGGAAGAAGAAACAGCACAAGATCTGGGAGTGCTTTGGGGCGTCGAGAGTGAGGCAAATGATCCTGAAAATGTAGATGGTAATTTGTTAGTCTTTTTGTCGACACAACTAGAAATTTATGTTTTTACATCTATCTAGAGTTTTTACAAATGTAACACCAGGAGTAGGGTGAAGGAGTCATCTGTTTTACAAAACTGGCTATCAGTTTGGTTTTGCCCTAAAGCTTGTGAAGGTAGTGAAAAGAATATGGTTTACTTTGCGTCAAGAAAATATTCAACATTTGGAAACAAATTGGTATGAAAAAAATTCTTATTAAATATTCATTTTTTGAATAGACAATTAAGCATTAATTAAATATAAGTTACATGAGTAAATATCATAATATAAACATTTATATGCTGGTGAATGATGATAGCAGGTACTTGCTGATGCTGTTTTAGTCTTTCGGAAGCACCGCAGTTGTTATAAGATGTTTGTTTTACAATTTGTGCCAATAATGTAATAGGAATGTAATATTGATCATATTGATAGGTGTTATGGACTTAGACTAGTTACAGATAAGCTCAGTAGATGTATTTGGTTACTCTGCCCATCCTGCAGGCCTTGAGCACTGAGTGAAAGTGTTGACTGTTTTGTTCGTCCTGAAAACAGCTTCACCGAGAGGCTAGATTTTAGGTAAACAGTGTTCAATCCCATTTATTTTGTGATTAGAACCCATTTAAGCTTTTCATCGATGCCTTTTTGCAGAGTCGTCTCACTCTGTCGTGAAGGCTGAGCCTCTAAGTCCCGAGTATATGGCTAAGAGAGCAAGGATGAAGGTGAGTACAAACAAACTCGTCGATCAAACAGTTTATGAGGTGGATTCAGACGATGAACTTACGCTTGACCAGAAACCAAGCCCTTCTCAAAAGACCAGAAGCAATCATTCTCCTCTCGAATCTGTTCAGGATACCATCAATCTACCATCTGTCCCGAGTGGTTCCTCTCAGGAGGTTCTTCTTAGTCCAGCATCTTCTGCTAGTCCGATTGCATGTGCAGCTAAGACACCAACCTCAAAGTTTTTTCAGGAAAGTCAAGACATGAAAGACGCAGGGAAACTTTCGTCGCCTATGAAGAAAAAGCTGCAGCCCTCTGGCTCACCAGATGCTGTTGAAGGTAGTCAGTCTCCACCGATGCTAGATGAGGGAGATTCTAATCTGTCACCGCAGCCCAATGTCATCTGCAAAGGTACTATTAAGTAGGGGTCTTTGTTGACCAGAGCTTTTAGACTATTTTAGTTGGCATGCTTTCATTATAAGGCTTTGCCCCTGAAATATTACAAGTTGGTACTACCATGATCACAGCTGTACACATATGCGCATAATATATTATCTTGTTAAACCGGTTCATTTTGAGAATCTTTGGAGAACATCAATTGAATTGGTCTACGATAGTAAAATATTGTCTCTACAGTTTTGTTAAGTTTTGTCAGAATAGCAGCACTTTTTTTAAAGTTTCACACAAGTTACTATGCAACCAAACTGTACGTTTAAGTTTATTGATATGTTAGCTGATATGACACCATTTTCTAGTGTACCCTGTTGGTGCTACTCACCTAATTACTTGTATCTGAAAATCTAGTTTGGATGTCTTAAGACAAAATTGGCAGACTCACGATGTGTAATTAAACACATAGTTAGCTTTGCACTCTGCTCCCCTTGAGTAGTTGCAGCGGTTCTGTACTTGTTTTTAGAATAGTACCCGCGAACTAACATTCACCCTTTTGCTGCTCTAACATTTCTATTGCTGCACTAACATTTCTATTGCTGCACTAACATTTCTATTGCTGCACCAACATTTCTATTGCTTCACTAACATTTACATTACTACACTAACATTTCTGTTGCTGCATAAACATTTGTATTGCTGCATGAACATTTGTATTGCTGTTTTAACATTTCTATTGCTGCACTAACATTCCCATTGCTGAAACATTAATGTTGAGCGGAAATTTGTGTTTTACTGTTTATTTTTTAGCTCTATTTAACACTTCTCTCTTTTCCTTCAAATGCCTATTGTCTATTTGAGAAGAAAATGATGATTAAATTAGGAGTGATCAATGCTCAAGTGAAATCTGTAGAGGAATACAAATCACAATACAAATTGGCCTCTGTGTCAGCTTCTCTCTAACCGTGGTACAAATGAGCTTGATAACACGTGCATTGATTGCTTAAAAATTGATATATCTATTTACTAACAAATAAATTAAAACGAATCATGCTGCTGCCACTCGGAAAAATGATAATATTCATCTTGTCAAGGCATTGAAGTGAGCACACAAGACCATCTAATGGAGCAACAGACAGATAGCTGCCGGTGCTGTACGCAGTCAGTTGGTGAAGATAGGGTTAGGAAATTTATCAAATACATAACTCCAAGACTATCATCTTCTTTATATCCATTGTTTTAGACCTGACTGGCTGTACCGAAGCTTCCTCCCTTGCAACTAATGCTGATAGCTTTAACACCAGCTCTAGCATCTCCTTGCTCACTGTCGACTCGGGGGCTCACAACTCCAGTGCTGATGCTGAAGTTGCATCAGTGGTGGAAGAGAGCGAGCCCGAGTCCACCATTTTCTCATTTAGCAATGATTCTGAAGTGAACTGGGCTGCTTCGCTTGTAGAAGGTCAGAAAATGCTAGCCTCTGATCCTGAATCGACATCTTCTGTTTTACAGTTTTTGGTAGAGAGCACTGATTGCAAAAACTATAGCAACATGCCGTAAAACCTCTATTTGAATGTTAATGTTGAGAATTAATTGTTATTGATGTAACCGAGTCATTATTAGTACCATTTGTGGACACCTTTCTACTGATCACTTGCTATTATGGGTTCGTAAAGATCAAAAAATGTCACTGCGGCAAGCAAATAGAAGTGGTGTTTAATTAAAGGGTTGCTCTGCATTATTCAACCATTACCATTGCATTACTTCTATAGTGGTGTTCAATTAGAGGTGGCGTGCAACTAGAGGTTTTACGGTAGGTGTATTGGTGGAGTAGATGTACACTATTACGGTAGGTGTATTGGTGGAGTAGATGTACACTATTACGGTAGGTGTATTGGTGGAGTAGATGTACACTATTGGTTTTACGGTAGGTGTATTGGTGGAGTAGATGTACACTATTACGGTAGGTGTATTGGTGGAGTAGATGTACACTATTACGGTAGGTGTATTGGTGGAGTAGATGTACACTATTACGGTAGGTGTATTGGTGGAGTAGATGTACACTATTACGGTAGGTGTATTGGTGGAGTAGATGTACACTATTACGGTAGGTGTATTGGTGGAGTAGATGTACACTATTACGGTAGGTGTATTGGTGGAGTAGATGTACACTATTACGGTAGGTGTATTGGTGGAGTAGATGTACACTATTACGGTAGGTGTATTGGTGGAGTAGATGTACACTATTACGGTAGATGTATTGGTGGAGTAGATGTACACTATTACGGTAGGTGTATTGGTGGAGTAGATGTACACTATTACGGTAGGTGTATTGGTGGAGTAGATGTACACTATTACGGTAGGTGTATTGGTGGAGTAGATGTACAGTATTACGGTAGATGTATTGGTGGAGTAGATGTACACTATTACGGTAGATGTATTGGTGGAGTAGATGTACACTATTTTTTCACAGAGCAATGATGTGTATTTGGAGTTGTGCTCACATTAAGTTACTGTCCAATAGATAGAGTTACTGTTTCAATAGATAATCGCATGTTGCTGATTTATGAGGGCACTTTGTTGAAAGGGAAAAAATTCTACACCAGAGGTCATAGTGGCGCATTTGGAACTGCTCAAATCAAAATAAGATTGACTCAGGTGGGGAAAATGTTTAAAATGGAATAGCTTGCGCGACATATTATAGCGCACCGTTTCACAAATGCCGTTTCCAGTTTTGACAAACATGAAACATTCAGTGAAAATGTGCGAACAACAAAACTTGCTTCACTTTCAGATTTTCGCCATTTCCACCTTAATTCGCCGTATGATGGATGATCCGTCCGTCTTGTGGATGATGCGAACTGGCAAATTAACTGCGTCACTGAAACATATTGATCTAGTGGTAGTTGGCTCTTTGCAAAAGTTGAGACGGTATCACCTCGGCTATAAAATGAAGCTGACACCAGACATGACTTATCATGACTCCAGCAGGAGTGCCAAGATGACAAAAGTCGTGAATTATTAGGTGGTCTCATAATTTCTGACAGCACTGATGTGTCCCTGTTGTTTATACAACGCTTCTGCTCATATGAAGCTTCTGCTCATATGAAAATTGACGCATGGTGTGACTGAATTATATCGACCTTCCTAAATTGTTGTGACCTATGTTCAACAGTCTAAAACCAAGTTTTTGAAACATTCTCATCGGTAAATATTTCTAAATTTATGACATGTTGAGCTCTATACAACAGGATATAGTCAGCTCAATGTGCTAGTAATAGTCCACTCAGTCAGGAAATACGTGAAACCTCTAATATACTTATGAGGAATGTTCCAGAAACTGAAGCTCTAATTGAATTATTGTTACTTGTCAGAGTCTTCAGGGCAAAAGATGGCTGTTCCGAAGGTCATCGACATCTCTGAGAGCTGCGATAACTCAGCCAGGTCTTCTCCGGTGAGTTGGACATCGATGCAAATGATAAATTCCAAATGATATTACATACAGTTATTTTGTCTATGGTGGTATTACATACAGTTAGCATGTCTATGGTGGTATTACATACAGTTAGTATGTCTATGGTGGTATTACATACAGGTAGCATGTCAATGGCGGAATTACATACAGTTAGTATGTCTGTGAAGGTACTACATACAGTTACCATGTCTATGGTAGTATTACATACAGTTTCCTATTCTGTGGCGGTGTTACATACAATCAGTATGTGTGGGGAATTGGCACTGGGTCAACATGCTCATGGTAAAATTTAGAGTTGGCCTGTTCAGGGTGCTGCCATGGAGTAACATTCATGAACTAACTTTCAAAACCATTTATTTTTTTTCTGCCTGATGTTGATGGTGATTGAATAACTAACCAATATCCAGCATGATATGTTATTATAAATGAATAGGATATCTTTGTAAGTATAGCTAGATGTTGTATATTAACTTTGGAGGGTAGTGTGATGCGGTAGTAAAACATAAAACCTAACCTTTCCGTGTTTGGTTTTATGTCAATTTGAGATTTGATGCACCCTCCACACAATAGCATTTTACAAATGCAGTTATGTATTTTTACTGTCAATATCAATACTTCGTATAAACGTATCTCGTGAAACGTAAACAAATAGGCTGATTTTGTATCTCTAGTGCAACCAAATACGGGGGATTCTGCATCCGCTATTTTTGTAATATTTATACAAGTTTGACAAAAATTATTTTGGATAATACTATGTTTGCTGACTTGAGTACTACTGCATTATCAATATAGTATTGATCATATTGATAGGTGTTATAGACTTAGGTTAGTTAAAGATAATCTCAATAGATGGGTCTGGCTACTCTGCCCGTCCTGCGGGCCCCGAGCACTGAGTGAAAGTGTTGACTGTTTCGTTTTAGTTGATCATCTCCTCCCTGCCGTCTGATACTGTTTCTGGTGCAACTGCTGATGAGCCAGAGTAAGTGAGATGCATGGCTGTATTCTAAAAATTTTTTACTTCTGTCCGCGTTGCTTGTGGCCAAGTTCCTTGCGTCTGAATTCCTTTTGTCCGAGTTTCCTCTGGCCGAATTTCTTCCGTCTGAATCCCTTCCATCCTGAGTCACTTCGGCCCGAGTTCCTGCTGTCTTAGTCATTTCTGTTTGATTTGTGGCACATGTGCCATTGTTCACTCATCCACAGCCTAGTTTTGTCCAAACATCATTTTTTTCTCCTGAAATGAAAATATTTTAAGCTGTCATAGTTACCAATTGGAGTATGTTGTAGGCGTTTTCAAATGTGTCACGAACAAGCGAGTTTGTCTTACTTTCCCAATAATCAATCGTTATGATCGGTTAAGTTGAAGCTGACATTGTAGATGGTGAGTTTATGAATGTTGCGTTTATATAAATGTTTGTTCAACGATGATTAAAATTAGTGTTCCTCTGAGTTTGCTATAAGTGCCATTGGTGAATTGTTCATTGTAGGATCGCAGCAAAGTTTAACACAAGTTGGCAGAATTTTCATTTTTAATGGCCCGGCTAGTTTATAAAATGGCCACCTGTTTATACACACATTCAGTTTCTAACACAGATAGTATGTAAGAGGTCAGCGTTCTATAATAATAGAGCTTATACCAAATCAATTCATTATCTTTTTATCTACTACAAAATTTGCAATTTCAATGGGGTTGTCAACCAATGATATTGTGATGGTAGTATACTATATACAGTGAAACTCGGCTAACTCAACCTTTACGGGACCGAGAGAAAGTGTTCGAGTTATCAGAGCGTTCAAGTTATGAGAACACTGTCACAAGCGCATGTATTTATCAGTACATATACAAACTACAGTATATATAAATCAAAAGCATTGATTGCCCGTTGCAAGTTAAGGGGCCTCTCATGTAATGTTTTAGCAAAAAGTATAAATATTTTCCTATTACTTGAGATTTGTTTGTTTGTTTTAGGTAATGTGACTGCCAGGACGTTTTCAGATTAAGATAGGCAAAACTTGATCGCGGTTGAAACGCTCAGTAAAAAAAGACATATTTTTCTTTTGAGCGTTTTAACACAAACCAATTTTGCCGATTTTTCTTCAAGTTTATCTGAAGGTTACCTCAAATCTCCTTGCTTTCGGAAGGCTATCCCCAAGTGCATGTTTGGTGAAATTTGATTTTTTGCAAACCTTTAGAAAAGTCATTAATAAGAATAATTTGCCGATAGTGGTAATAATGACGCCCAAGAACTACTAAAGGTTGATGTTTATCTCTATGGCTTGGAATAAAGTGATATTCTAAAGCGATAACAACTGTCTCAGTAGCCGTTGGGCAAAAAACTGTTCGAGATAACGAAGTTAAGGTCGAATTATCTAAAGCAATTTATCATTGCGTGGGAACGAACCAAACAAATCCGTTCGAGTTAACCATGTGTTCGAGTTATCCGAGGGCGAGTAATCCGAGTTTCACTGTATATAGTTATTTGGCTGAGAGCTTTGTGACCTGATATGCATTGGATGGAATATTCAATTTTACACTTACTATTAGGTACATTGTTGCAAAAGTCTGATAGCATGTATATCGACCATTTAGATTTTGTGATACGATATTTAGTATGTCATTATTGGAATCAACAAAAAATCTTCCGTAAACTACATGCCATTGAAAATATCTTTGAGTGTAGAGAAAAAATATACTTTTTGTAACCGCTTTTGAATGCCATATTAGCATGAACATAAAAAGAAGCAATTACTTGTACTACTGGATACTCATAACGGATCACATCCAATCAAATTTATTTGTTGAGTTCTACTTCTGCAATGGATACTTAGATGGAACAATGATTATTGATTATTGCTCCATTCTCTATCATGTTTTGTTATTTTTTTCAATAAGCATGTTTAGGGATTACAAACTACGACGTTTTCGTATGGCTGCGATTAACTGTTCGTTTTTTAACTTTCAAAAGCTTGTAATCACATTTCCACATATTTTGCACCTACAACACTGCAGAGTAAGACATGGTGAACCTTTTGATACCAAATAACTGTAATGTGAATTTTGTTGCAAGTAGACCTTTACGACTGCAGCTCTGGTAAGACAACAGCTCTATTAAGATTATGGTTTTATTAATACAAGATTAGTTTAGCCAATGATTCGGTCATACAAAAATTAAAATGATTTCCTATTTTGGTTTGCAATGTTTTTAAATTTCAGAATTATCAAGGTCTGTACTGAAGATGATGGTCTTATCGAGTTATCCTCCCAGTCTGAGGACACCAATCTTCTATTAGGCACTCCCTCATCTATTAAAGATCGAAAGACTCCACAGGGTACACCTAGCTCATGTGCTCACACTCCAAAGTCGGGGCGCACTCCTAGCAGTGGGGGACATACTCCCACATCACGTCGACGATCTCGTCATAGAGAAACAATATACGGTAGAGGACAAGGTAGGATTGTTTTGATCTTTGATGCACTTGACTTTGATGTTAACTCTTTCGCTACCCAATTAATATGTTTACTGGGACACACTTAATTATTCAGTAAAGCATAATATTTGACAAGGGCGCATTTAAGTTGTCATAGCTTTTAAACTACACAATCTATGAAAAGGATTCTTATACCAAATTAATCAACACAAAACTTTACATCAGCTGCTGCCATAAAACAGGCTACAAATGTGTTACAAAATGAGCTCGGACACTTTTTCGACTTACTCTCCTAGTAGCCTGAGTAACCATGTTAGCATGTTTTAGAATCAGACCAGTTGTAACTTGCTATAGCTTACGGCATTATTATAATTGTTGAAAATCAAATAATCACTAGTAGTCTAGTACTACTACTACTCGATAGATAATAATTCGAAGTCCATTGATCTACAATTTGTGAAGTCTCCGGTAGCTGTAATGTGTCTGACACGGCTGGTCATTGCTAAGAAGAAATTCTGATAAAAAAGCTTTTGCAAAGCGAAACTCAGCTCAATGTAGGCTGTATGCATGTCTTCCATTGGCTCACCCCTTTAGATAATCGTTTCCTTTTGTTCAACTACAGACATGATAGGCTGATTAGTTAACTACTCACTAATCAGAAATGCTTTGTACAAAGATTAGCCTGTATAAAACATACAATGCAAGTATGTTTTATACAGGCTAACCAGTATGCAAATGTGTAACAATTAAATCAATCATGTCTATTTACAATGTGAACACCAAGAGATTCTAGTCATCATGTCATTTTACCATGTATTAAAGCTGAACCATGTATTAAAATTGTAACTGAACTCCTCAGCCACATCTAACATCATGCAGATGTGATGAAGCCTTTTTTTCACATTGTTTTTATATTGATACGTCACTTGTCAGGAAATTGGATTGAACCCACAGGATCAGTCAAGAATGCTGCTAGTAAAAATAAAATTTTCTCATAGACTTAGTGAAATCTTTTAGCCACTCGAGACATTTGAGATGATGACATACAATAATCAAAATCGGGTATAGAAGCAAATACGGTGACAGATTTGTAAATGAATTTTTATCTCATTTCGATATGTAATATCCATGAATTTCATCTATTTTCATTTTATTTTTCTCTGCATTGGTAATATTTTGTGAGGTCAAAAGGTTGCTGAATCTTCAGCAACGTTAGAGAGTTGGCATGTCTATTGGGGTCACGAGAGAGTTCGCATGTTTATTGTGATCATGCTGTTAACGGAGTTAGCATGTTTATTGTGATCACGCTGTTAACAAAGTTAACATGTCAGTTGTGGTCATGAGAGAGTTGGCATGTCTATTGGGGATATGAGAGAGTTGGTATGTCTATTGGGGATATGAGAGAGTTGGCATGTCTATTGGGGATATGGGAGAGTTGGTATGTCTATTGGGGATATGAGAGAGTTGGCATGTCTATTGGGGATATGAGAGAGTTGGCATGTCTATTGGGATATGAGAGAGTTGGCATGTCTATTGGGGATATGAGAGAGTTGGCATGTTTATTGGGGATATGAGAGAGTTGGCATGTTTATTGGGGATATGAGAGAGTTGGCATGTTTATAGGGGATATGAAAGAGTTGGCATGTCTATTGGGGATATGAGAGAGTTGGCATGTCTATTGGGGATATGAGAGAGTTGGCATGTTTATAGGGGATATGAGAGAGTTGGTATGTTTATTGGGGATATGAGAGTTGGCATGTCTATTGGGGATATGAGAAAGTTGGTATGTCTATTGGGGATATGAGAGAGTTGGCATGTCTATTGGGGATATGAGAGAGTTGGTATGTCTATTGGGGATATGAGAGAGTTGGCATGTCTATTGGGGATATGTGAGAGTTGGCATGTCTATTGGGATATGAGAGAGTTGGCATGTCTATTGGGGATATGAGAGAGTTGGCATGTTTATTGGGGATATGAGAGAGTTGGCATGTTTATAGGGGATATGAAAGAGTTGGCATGTCTATTGGGGATATGAGAGAGTTGGCATGTCTATTGGGGATATGAGAGAGTTGGCATGTTTATAGGGGATATGAGAGAGTTGGTATGTTTATTGGGGATATGAGAGAGTTGGCATGTCTATTGGGGATATGAGAGAGTTGGCATGTTTATCATTGTGTTTATGTTGCTTTATATGTTTTGTGGAAGAGATTTGTCAGGCAGTATTGATTATTGATTATATTGATTGGATGTTAACACTGATGGTTTGATTACTAAATTGTTGTACAGAGAAGGAATTGGAGAAGGTAGCAACAGAGTACCTAAACCGATCTTACTTTACGCCTGCAAGAGACAGTAAGGATAAAGAACCTAAGGTACACACTTTTCCTAACACAGTATTGAGTTGTCTCTCCTTGCTGTTATCCATATGTAGGTATTTAGTTCTAGCCAAGATAAGAGTCTCTCTGTTAGACTGCTAGCTTGTTATTTATAAATATGTCAGATGAGAGCGAAATATTTTTTATTTCTAATATATCTCACCGTAATATAGGATAGCTGATGATAGACTGAGTACCTCATTTTATGATGGGATAGCTGTTGATAGACTGAGTACCTCATATTATGATGGAATAGCTGATGATAGAATGAGTACCTCATATTATGATGGGATAGCTGTTAATAGGCTGAGTACCTCATATTATGATGGAATAGCTGATGATAGACTGAGTACTTCATATTATTGTGGTATCACTTATAGTACAATATGTTATGAGCCAATGGTGGCTTCATGAGATTTTTGTCGTACACATTTTAAAGCCATCAATTAACATGTCTTCCTGTACCTGTTCACAGGAAAACCAGTCTCAAAGAAAGTCACCAAGGGCACTGGTTGAATCTCCTGAAAGTTTGACAGCTCCTGATGAGAATTTGGCAGCACCTGCTGAAAGTTTAGCAGCACCTGTTGAAAGTTTGGCAGCACCTGCTGAAAGTTCGACAGACCCAGCTCCCAACACTCGCCGTTCCATACGACACCGTGAAGCACTTGCTCAAGAAGGTCAAGAGAGATTCACACCAGCAAAGTTTGTGGAAAAGACGGAGGTAGAGTGAGATAGTTTCTCTAGAATTCCTGCTTGTCTATTTCCACTTTTCATAAGCTCCATGTCACAAGCTGGTTAGAGTTATTCGCTCCTATAGAAAACACGCTCTTGTTAACTCTTTCTCTACCGTTAGCCGTGCAGTATGGCTCGGCAAAGCATTTGCGTATGGCTAAAGGAGTGGTCACACGATCGCCGAACCGAACTAAAGGACGCAAAACGACGTCACTGTCAGCTGTAAAAAGTTCGGCCAAAGACATTTCTGGCCGAAACGAACCATTTCGGTCCTGCTCGAATTTTCGTTGCGGACCCTTGCTCTTATTGGCTGGTTAAAATTCTAGAATTCTAGCGAGCGTGCGTCACATTTCTCCTTACGTGCGTGTGATTAAAGTTAAAAATGAAATGGGACGATACTTTTATTTCGTTAAATAAACAACATGAAGCAATTTACGACAAGGTTCACCCGGACTTGTGATTGTGTTGCATAAATGTAAGATGTTGCGCTTAAGTTTTGCATAATTGTAAGAGAATGGTTGTGATTTACATTCGTGTAGAATATAAGTAATGTATCATATTCATCCTGATGAAGTATCGTTGACTGATTTATTTATGTAAAACCACAGTACTATGATAAAGACTGTTTTTGTTTGTTATGTACTCAGCATAGAAAAACATTCATATGTTAATGAAAAAGATAATTATGTTGATGGAAAGGGTTGGCAAAATCTTTGTATCAAGTGATTTATTTTGAGCAACTGAACGATCTTCTGATAAATCTGCTTTGTAATTATAATTAATAATTGTTCCTCAAAGTTTTTTGTTTACAATAGAAATATTTAACTCCAATACATAAAAACTACTAATGAAACAGTGTCCTGTCTCCATACGTATGGTATCTAGGAAGCGATGTGACTTCGGATGCTGTGTGACATGTGCCACGAACTGAACCAGCCACCGAACCGATCATACGTCGGTTCGCTGCTCGTGTGACCACGCCTTAAGAGCCACGTGATGCGGCTTTAGTAGACTTTGCACAAAACATTTCTGATTAGTGAGTAGTTGATTAATTACCCTATCATGTCTGTACTTAAACAAAAACAAACAATTATTTGCACGCGTCGAGCCAATAGAAAATATGTTTACAGCCCACTCTGAGTGTAGTTTTGCTTTGCAAAAACTATGAAAAACTAAAAAAATTATGCAAAAACTATGCAAAAAGCAATGACCGGTCGTGTCAGAAGCATTACAACTATTGAGGTTTCACTAATTGTAGATAAGTTTTGGTGATTTTTATTCAACAGTAGTATTACTGACTGTGATTATTGCTATCTTTAGCATTAACAATAATGCTGTAGGCTGTACTAATATTGATGGCTGAAAAGTGTCTGAGCTCACTCTGCAACACACTTGTGTTGCATCTAGAATTTCATGCCTAATTCGGTATCAAAACATTTTATAGACCATGTGGTTCAAAAGTTATGACAATTTATATGCCCCTGTCAAGTATTAATATTTATAAGTAATCATGTTCCGTAAAGAAATTAGTTTGGTAGAAAAGTTAACAAACTCCTAACGTTATATTAGTGAATACATAAGTTGATCAGAGTTGTGACTGACTGAAGCCCAGATGTAAAATGTATT
Organism: Watersipora subatra; assembly: GCF_963576615.1. Taxonomy (NCBI): domain Eukaryota; kingdom Metazoa; phylum Bryozoa; class Gymnolaemata; order Cheilostomatida; family Watersiporidae; genus Watersipora; species Watersipora subatra. The sequence goes on along the minus strand of NC_088709.1, from coordinate 41,230,442 downwards.
ATACATGTAGTTGCAATTAATTTCTGCCTGGATATCTATGTAGTAGCAGTAGTAAGCGTGTTCTAATATGCAGTATAATTGCATTGTGTACTTTTACTACTATGCAGAAAATGTGAAACTACTGTGTAAACGTAGTAGTTTCCTACGGGTTTACTGCTACCTTTTATTACGTAAAACTCATCCTAGAACCAAGTACAGCAGACGCTCCTACATCATTAAATAATCCGTACCAGGAATGTTTACATTATAGGGATTTAATGTGTACAAACAGTGAAATACATCCCCATCAATTTTACAATAAATCGATGGGGAACGCACACATTCGACATCCATTTACAATGATTCGTTCATTTTTTCTAAACAGCTACGTCTATTCTGGAGAGTTAAACTAATAACAACTAATACGTATCCAATAAAGTAAAACAAAAATGTATTTTACTATAAAAAGAGCGGTGACTACCTGTTCGTTGTCTATCTGTATCCAGGGGTCAAGGTTAGGATACAAAATAACTATCGGCAATACTTCCAACTCATGACCTTCAGATTGGTGAACCGATGCTGTAACCTCTGCGCCCATCAACAGTATTTATTAACAATTGCGCAACTACCTATTCTCTGTTTTGTCGACACACCATCTGTCGATCCATCACGGCGAACTAAAATGTCATGGAAGTGGTCTATAATAGATATAAACTAGTGCTGGGCACGGGTAGTAATACTCGTTGAACTCGCGGGTTTATCTTCTCTCGAGTATCGGGTAATAGATATTTCGGCTATTCCGGTCCTTCGGGTTCAGGTTTTGACTTTCGAGTTCAGGTTTTGGTACACGGATCCATCGGGTAGTGTTATCAAAAACTCGGTCTATTGTACCCTGCGCTCTTAGTCTGGGGCCACGGCATTTCTGTGTCATTTTTGCTAAGGAGGCACGACAATGGGGTTTAACGAGTCTTTAATTTAATAGATAGAATAAAACATATCATACCTTATTTACTATACCTACTAGAAATATTGTAGTCAAGCAGTGATTACTTGTCATTAAAAGGTGAGAAGAAATACTTACATCAAATTTTATTTGCGCAATTAGCCAAATCGGCTTCGTAAACAAATCTATGCCTTTTTTAATACGGCTCGTGTTCGCTATCACCGATAACACATAGGTCCTTAGTCTGTTTCCGCTATCGCCTTGTTAGAAACTGCCATCAGCGTTGATAGTAGCAGTGAAAATTTAATAACTCTGTTTAAATTGATTACCACAGCTAGCTATTATGGATTACATAATTCATTATAACCAAGTTTTTCTAAGCCAACAAGCCTTACTAACGGAAAAAGCCGATAATGTAAAGGATTTTATGAGATTTAGAGAACCATCTACAAAAAGTCAGAGAGGTCCACAGAACATGCTTGAGTATTAAGCTACCATAGACCCTATCTTCTGCCACCTGTTGACACGAAAATGCCCTGTCGCCCCAGACTATCTTGACTGTTTAACAATCCGCCTGTTAACGCTGCGAGTACGAATGTCAGTCGATAAAAACTGTGAAAATGATAAATAAATTGAAAAGAAATATAATTGCTTTGTAAATTTGAAGATTTATCTGTTTAGAAAATTTAAACATGAAATCCATATCAACAAACCCGATACCCGAAAAACCCGTAGGCAAAGAAATACCCGAGTCTAGCACTACTAGCTACCCGATACTCGAAAAATCTGAACGGAAGTGGGCGGGTCTAAACCCGTTGACCAAGAAGTACTCGTGCCCAGCACTAATATAAACATATATACGTTTGTCGTATGTCATTTTTTTCTCACAAGAGCTCCGAGATATGTTACCATTCAAATTGAATTTGAGAAGTTGCCCCTAGACACTACGTTATATGTAGTTTTTTACATAGTGCGAAGCAAAAACTTTAATATTTTTACATTATTTGAAATTTACGTTATCGGAGTATACCCTACAGCACAGGTGTCAAACACCTCATTTTATGTGGCCCGCGAGAGCTTAATTACTCATTCGCCCGAGACAGGGTTAACTCCCATATTTATAACGTTGCTAAGGCACCCCAACGGGAGTTATCTTGCCTCTGAAGTTTAACTATTTCTTGTATTGTTATTTTTACATTACATAAGAATAAATTTGATTAGTCAGAAAAAAAATTTTTTGGATAATCAAACAAACGTACCAATATGCCTCAATGATCTCTTTGGCAAAAGTTATAACTAAAATACTACACCCATTTCGACATTAGCTAAACCGAAAATCATCGCGGTCACTTGAAAATTTATCGTTCGCGATCAATTTTTTTCAACTTCAGAAGTAAATATGCAGATTCAGAAGGGGTAAGACAGTGAAAGACTGCATAAATTAAATCGAAACATTTTTTTTAATGTTTCAAAGTTCTTACTAACTTTAAATTTTGTCAATTTGAATCGTTATGCTCGAATAAAAATGCACTTTTTCGGCTGTCAGCCGTAGTCAGACTAAAGTTATCATTCAATCTCGATAGGATCATATTGATTTTTAGAGCTGCCCCTGAAGTCTGAAAAGTCAAGAACAGAGTTACTGAACATATTTTTATTGTTTGAAACATGTTTATGACAGTTTATTTGAGTTATATTGGGATGTAGATTTGCTTTGAAGGATAACACTCATGACGAAAAATTTGAAATTATAGTTTCGTGATTTTCATGTTCATGACTAACATGTACATGTACATGTATAAATAATATTCATAACTTTGTATTGTATGTAATAGATAAGTAATTTTAGTCAAACACTGTATATTTTGCAATTTCTTTGGTGCAAGTCTAACTTTATTTCAGCAAATAGCAAATAATTTTTTGCTGCTTACATATTGATTTTGTGTTGCTGCTGTTGCAATTATTTAGTGTTTGCAGGTTTAATGTGAGTATGCAAACAAATTCATGTTCTTAGCAGCTCTTACTTTTTGATTTTACTGAAAGTATGCCCATGTTAATGGGTATTGTGTAATTTTTCTGATTTTTTTTCGAAAGAAAGTGTTCTGCATGTTTTGCTGTGCAACTGTTCTGTTTGCAACGTTAAGTAATAAAGTCAGAGTTATTTAATATCAAAGACTAGTTTAAGTTATTTTATATTATTCGATTACATTTCGTTACAATTATAAGTTGCCGTGACGAATTGCGAATAGCTTGTGACAACCTTAAAAAATTTGGCAGAGAAGTGTGATGCATTGGCAATGGGCTGAACTACCGCTTAACTCAAGCCCCGGCTAAGATTTTAGAAGAGTTTGGAACTCAGCTACGTTTACTAACTCTGCCTAGCGGCTAGTTTTTAATTTGAGGTAGTAGTTATTCTCCCTTGTGTTAAAAATAAAATCAAATATTTGCGGATTTTAATAATTCGCGGATTTGACTGTACGTGAACTCGCGAATTATTAAATCCATCGAATATTTTCATCCTGTAGGGTATGTTATAGGAGCATTCTACCATACAGTAGACGCTCTTTTGAAGTATACCGCTTACAACATAAATTTTACATAGCGTAAAGAATTTATATGAAGTTTTTGCCTTGTAATACGTAAGAAATTCTATATATTGGAAAACGTCAAGTCAGTGCAATTTTTTATATTTGATTTTAATAACAAAAGTCTCATATTTAGTCATAAAAACCTTGTATGTTCTCTTGCTGCACTTTGGAAAGAAAACGACATTTAGTGTCATCTGTCACATACAATACATGTGTATAATTCTTTTTTTATTATACTTTAGATATATACAATATTCTTTTACAACATACTGATGAAAAAAGTAAACAATTTGATTTAAATTAACATAGAAAGTATGCCCTTCCTTTAACTTATGGAGCCTAAACCAACAACGAGTGAGGAGGACAAAGAGAGGTTGCTATACTAACTTATCTGGAGATTATCCTGAAATACATGTGCGAAGGTGGTATGAAGTCATGTGATGTTGCTAAACTATATGGACATTCTCCTTTGACCATACAAACAATTATTAAACAGATAGATTTCCTCAAAGTGATGAAACCTCTCAGGGCATCTCCAGGATGTCTAACCAAAAGGCCAGTCTAAATGATGAAGTGGAGAAGCCCCTCCTGATTTGTATCAAAGAGACAGAAATAGCCGGAGACTCTGTAACTGAGGCTAACTTCTGCGAAAAGGCAAATGCCATATTTGGTTATCTTTTGATGGCAAAGCGTGGTGAGGGCACTATGAGAGAACAAAATATGGCTTTGCATGAATGGATCGACAAATTTCGAAAGAGGACTTGCATTCACTTAGTTGTAAGGATTGGTGAGGCACCGAGTTCCAACAGGCAGCCGAAAAATTCATTTAAGGATTACTTGCAACAAAATCCACATTACAGTTATTTGGTATCAAAAGATTCACCATGTCTTACTCTGCTGTGTTGTAGGTGCAAAATATGTGGAAATGTGATTACAAGCGCTTAAAAGTTCAAAAGCGAACAGTTAATCGCGGCCATCACGAAAACGCCGTAGTTTGGAATCTTTCTATTTCGATGACGTACTCAAACATTGTGGTTATTGTTGTGGCACGTGATGTTATCGCTTGAAATTGAAGGCCAATAAAAGGCTCGATATAAAACGTCTCGTAGCACTATTTTATGGCAAACACTGCGGATTCTGCCTGGAAGCCGGTATCAAATATAGATGCTCGTTACTTTACAGTTTCGGTTCAGTCTGGGTTATTCATCTAATCGTAATCTGATCATGTGACTTATACTTCCTGCCAAATGGCGTGAACGATCTCACCAGCATTTTTCGACTATCACAGGTAACAAACAGGCTCCTCCTGTTCATCAGAGGATGATATGCACTTCGAGCTAAGGTTGAAAAATTAAAACAATTACAGTGGGTTTTGAGATATCAGTGCTGAAAGTGACAGCATTACAATGACGATGAAATAGACGCGTAAGGACAGTAGACATGGTTTTATTGAATGTGTGAAGTATATTTGTGAAAATATTTCGACGAATGAGGTTGCTGAAAGTGTAAAGAGAAGCCATCTTGTTCAGCTTCATCCTATTTGAGACTTTTTGGAAAAGGATTCCAATCTACGGCGTTTTCGTGATGGCTGCGATTAACTGTTCGTTTTTTAGCTTTTAAGAGCTTGTAATCACATTTCCACATATTTTGCACCTACAACACAGGAGAGTAAGATATTGTGAATCTTTTGCTACCAACTGCACTGTAACTGTAATGTGAATTTTGTTGCAAGTCAGCCTTTAAGGATTTTTTGAAAAAAATAAAAGCAAAAGTTGTTCAGCTCCGATGAAACAGGTCTGTTTTGGAAGAAGATACCTTGCTGAGCCTTCATTATTGTCTATGAAAAGTCGGCCTGGATACTAGCCGATGAAGGGTTGCCCTGCCTTTGCTCTTTGTTGCAAAGCCAGTGTTGATTGCATGGTGAAACCACTTTTGGTTTACCATTCGGAGAATTATCGAGTCTTCACGGCCCACTAGATAATTAAACAACAGCTCAAATAAATGTGTAAGTCGAACTCCAAGGCTTCGGTTACCCAGCAGTTGTTTGTTGATTGGGTCAATAGAGTGTTTGGCCATGCGGTTTAAAAATAACACCAGGATAACGGCCTCTCTTTCAATTGCTTTCTCATCCTGAACAATGCTCCAACCCACACACCTGACCTACAAGATGACATCCTCAGAGTTCTCATTGTGGCATATGTACAATTGGTCAAACTTATTGGTCGGAATGGCCAAGCGATCATTTAAAACTGTTTGGATTTAGTTGTGGCCTGACGCTATTACTTCTCGAGACCGCGAAAGAATCGCGATACAGTTTTTGTTGATGATTCTCATCATGCGGTGGAGAAAATTGTGTTCTTTGGAAGGGCTATGGGGTTGAATGTCAATGCCTCAGATGTTGATGAGTTGATCAAGAAACATCAAGAGTAGTTGAGCGCAGAAGAACTTCGAGAGTTATCACCTTTTCACCCATGTCACTGTTTCAACCCTTTGCACCAAATGGTTGAAAAAGAGGAGGAACTTGATGAGGAGGATGCAGTCATCAGCACTTTGCTTTCACCAATTATTGCTAAATAATTATAATTGCCGGATGTCATCCAGAAAAACCTCATTTGCAGTGTGACATTGATAATTTTGAGGACAATTGATTGATGCATTTTAGAAGTTTTAAAAAGTCGTCAGAAGCAAGTCTCATTAGATAGATATTTTAAAAGGCCTCTACTGATGATGGTGCTGGCTCACCAAAAGTGGCCAAAGAAAGTGATCAATAAATTATTAGATAAATACAAAAAAATAGTTTTTTCAGATCGAAAAGGCCAAAAAAGTAAATGTAAGAAGATATTGGAACAAATTAGGCTATTGACACGTATTTCACTGTTACTATACTGTAAAATCCCGGTAACGAAAATGTTCTCGGAACGAATTATTTATGTTATAGAGCCATCTACTGTATTGAGTTGACTTTAGCACAACCACAACACCATTGCAACATGTTGATGCTGCTCAAATTTGCACAACCACAACACCATTGCAACATGTTGATGCTGCTCAAATTTGAGTACGAGTGGACAAACAAATTGATCACAATTAGCATGTTGTATATGGTTAAAGTGAAAATCTATGATGATTTTAATATATAATGTTAATAAGAATACAATAAGAAGACCCAGTTTTATCAGAAATATGATGTGTGACTTGCTATTCCGAAATGATATGGGAGTTAGGGATAAACTCAGGAGTTTGCTCAAGATGGCAATGATAATTTTGTACAATGCAGTACAGATTCTTGGAAAGCTAGCAGTGTTAATTTATCCACAGTATCAACTTCATACTAATGTGTAGTTGCAGCACACATGAATTATCCAGTTATGAAGAATGCACATCGCCTTATGCATGAATTGCTTGGTTTGAGGTAATGCGTAATGGAAGTAAATCTAGCAGATCACAATGAGAAATTAGCAGTAGATTACGGTTTGGCTAAACAACAAATTACTCTATGGTAGCACCATGAACAGGCCAACTGTCTCATATCATAATCGAGTTAACATAGTGTGAGTTTCCCATACATGTACTGACTGTACATGATGCATGCGTGATGTACAGTGATACATCTGGTATATCAGGTATTAGATACCTCTAACAACTGCATGTAATACCACCATAGACATGTTAACTGTATGTAATACCACCATAGACATACTAACTGTATGTAACACCGCCATAGACATGTTAACTGTATGTAATACCACCATAGACATGATAACTATGTAATGCCACCATACATATGATAACTGCATGTAATACCTTCATATACATTGGACTGTGTGTAATACTGTCATAAACATGCCAACTGTATGTAACACCTCCGTAGACTTGCTGGATGTATGTTATCTATCCTGTATACCCATTTTAAAACTATCAATTTTAACATATTTTCTGTACCTGCTCGCAGGAAAACCAGTCACAAAGAAAGTCACGAAGGAAACTAGCAAAATCTCCTGAAAGTTTGACAGTACCTGCTTCCGACACTCGTCATTCCACACGACGTCGTGTTGCACTTGCTCAGGACGATCAAGAGAGATTCACACAAGTAAAGTCTGTGGAGAAGACAGAGGTAGAGTGAATACCTTCTTGTTCGCTGACATCTTTTGATGGTTTACAATAATTAATCATAGTGGTAATTTTTGTGAATAGCTGTCATTAGCGGTAGGTGCTTTAGTAATACAGTAAACCTCCTATAATATAAACCTCCTATAATATAAACCTCCTATAATATAAACCTCCTATAATATAAACCTCCTATAATATAAACCTCCTATAATATAAACCTCCTATAATATAAACCTCCTATAATATAAACCTCCTATAATATAAATTGCACATAACGTGAATAACTCTGAAGTCTTTGCTTCGTACGTAAAAAGGTTCCATTTAACGTAAAGTGTAAAGTCATTGCAAGTTCCCAAATTCAATTTGAATAAAGAAAATCTAAAATTAGTCGTTAATGAAAAAGAAAACTTTTCTTGACTCCCAGATGGAAAGATGGTCACAGCTCTTATTATAGTAAAAATTTAGACTAGCTCAAGTTACTCAAGTTTATTGGGTAAAGAAACTGAGCCAATGGCAACTACATTACCTGCTACCGTTTATAAGCTGTTTCAAGTCTTCAGCAAATGTGTTGCATAAGAAGTGAGAAACTATGTTTTAACTATGCCTTGAGCTTTCAAATCTTTGAATTAAACATTGGCCGGATACACACAGAAATAAATAAACATCTTCATTTAAAAGTTCAAATGGGAAAGGTTGGATATGTTGATTTAAAATAAAATATCTGTGTAAACCTTGTGTAAATACCTTACAACTACATTACCTGTCACTGTTTATAAGCTGTTTTAAATTTTGAATGAATGTGTAACATAAGAAGTAAGAAATTTATGCCGGAGTACTGCTTTAGCAATACCTCGACTTTTCAAATATTTGAATTATGCGTTGGTCGGACACGCACAGAAATAAACCAACACCTTTATTTAACACATTGAAGTCTAACCTTGTATACACAAGCATGCCCTGATCCTAGACCATATTAACAACTTTCAATCGACTGTCAAAGCACTTAGGATTCCTGTGAACTGAATACCATATTGAAGCTTGTAGAACTCAACAAAAAAAAACAGAAGTTAAATGTAGCAAATAATTTCTTCTTTCGCTCTTTCAAAGATGTGATGCTTTAAAGGTGAAAGAAGAAACATACTGGTCGGTGTAAATGGAGCCTGATAACGCGTGTATATTTTTAAGAATAGAAAAACAAATAGTTCTAGTATCAAGCTCTTGTTGCTGAGAAGAAGCTTATTAGTTTGATTTTTTGGTTAGTTTTCCGTGTGTTTATCTTGATTACAAAGAATTGAGCTCAGTATGACATAAGAAACTATAGTTCTGACGACGGCCATTTATTATTTTTCGGCAGTATCTCCAGAACTATAAATTTAGTAAACTTAAAACTTTGCATTATGCTGAAAATATATGCCTCTCAAAGCGATCAATGTTATGTAAATCTTATGTAAACCAGAAGTACAAAAAGAACTAATGTTCTGTCTGCAGCCATTTTTTATTTCTCGGTCTGTTTGAAGTTTCCTTTTAATTTTGGCGATGTGTCAAGAAATAATAGTCTGAACACCCAACTAGAAACATTTGAAATACGCTAAAAAGATACACTGCGCAAAGCATCAAAATTTTGTAATTCTGTGTAAGCTGAAAGTGCGAAAAAAACTCGTGTCCTGTTGGCAGCCATTGTTCATTTTTCGTTCGGATTAAAGTGTCGTCGATATTTTTGCTATATCTCGAAAACCGATAGTCCTGTTGACTTGAAGCTTTGAAATCATACTATAATCATATACCACACAAGCCACCAGAATTTCAGAATTTTCTGTAAACCGCAATACGTAAAAACAAAGCAAAACTATGAAACCGAGTTTACTCAGGCGTGGGGTCAGGTGGCAAAACATTTGAGTTATCGCAGGCCCTGGCTTCAAAGTGTTAATATGAGTAGTCATCATGTCTAATGATGGGCATCATTAGACATACGATGTCTAATGATAATTAGCATCATGATTAGCATCATAATGTCTTGCTCACTATCGTCTAGTCCACACGCAACTTACCAACTTCCACAGAAATAGTGTTGAAATGCGCAGGTGTGAAAATAGAGATGGCAATAAACATATAGTCATACTTACGAGTGTCTCAACATATGAGAAGCTTGAGATACGAGTGAGCTTTTAAGCAGGTCTTAGCGCTAACATACGAGCCATGTTTGAGATACGAGCCCCCCGAGTCAGTGGTCAAGTATGTCGGGGGTGTTTTATGAGACCAGCATCACTCTGTATTCTTCAACTGCTCAGGTTATACTTTTGTACGGTGTCCTTTGAGCTCGTATTTCACTCCGCGTTAAACAGAGAGCTACTACTAGCCTAAGACCGTTATTGAGATTATTGCTCCGGTGTTGCTTTCAGTTTTAACGAAAAAAACGAAGGACTTCGGAATTGGACAACGAGAGAATTAACTGTTTATGATATGAACGATTAATCATTAATACGATTTTTTCGACACTTGTACTGATCAGTTGATATCATGTGCTTGAAAAGATCAAATAATGTCAAGGTGGCGTTCAATTGGAAAGTGTTGGTGTATTTTTCAACCCTTCTCTCAGGGCGGCGGTCAATCGGAGGTGGCGTTCAAATAAAGAGATGGCGTTCAATTAGAGGTTTTACGGTATAGACACTTACTATATATACTTTTTTCTTTTTATATATTTTCATAATATATAATATTGTAATATGAAATAATATAATAATTACTAATATATGATGCAATAATATGTTAGTATAATGCAATATAACAATAATTATTAATATACATATGTTATAATTATAATAATGTTGTATTATCAGAATTTTTTACCAGTTTCTTGACTTTCACCCGAATAATTCCAGTGTTTGTTTAAGCTTTGAGTCATATATGTTACTTAACCCTTTCGATATTCCGCGTAGGAGTTACGCTCTCTTCACCCTGATCCCGGAATAACCCCGGTTCTAAGTGAGTGCGGTTTAGACATAGTGTACTGACTGTCCAGTAAAGTCATAGAAAAATTGTTGTTTTAATGATGTTCAGACATCTTAGGAGTAGATTACCTTTGGTTCTAAGTGTCTGAGGGGCGCTATGCCATTTTATTCATATTTTAAAAAGCAATACGCTGTAGAGCGGTTTTCAGCCATTTTACTCGCGATCGTTAGTCATGAAAAGCCATTTTTTAAATGCCTCTAGCATTGCTATTAGCTCTGGAGAAGAAGATTGTTCAGATGATGGGGAATATGATGACACTTTTGATAATCATTTAGAAGAACAATATGATTACAAGTCCTAGTAATTATTAGTATAAAAAATAATTTAGCTGATCAAAATATTTTTATTTTATCATTTCCATAGCAACGCCGCAGCTGTCAATCAAGTGAAAGAGATTGCGAGATTCATACCCAGTTACAGTTAGTTTGATGATCCCACGACCAAAGGAGCGGAGTGAAGTTTGAGAGTTTTTGTGATAATTGCATGTGCACACAACTTACGAAAATTATTCATCAATAACGTCGCAAACCTTGTTTCAAAATCTCATCGACAAATTTAACCATCGTTTTGTAGAGTCGTTAAAGTATAATGACGATACAAAACACATATAAGCCTATTTAAATATGTTACCAAGTCTTTGTAAATTGTCGACAGTCTCTTAATACTTACCCATCTGATCGTATTATACACAAATAGACAGATTAATTTGGCCGAAAATTGTCACAAAACGCTTGAAAAGCTTGGTTTAATAAAAGTTAAGACCGGCCTATGATACGCCAATAAAGCCGTGTGACAGATAGTAGAACTATTTAGCAGTGCCTATTTCGCGGGAAAACTGTGCTCATTTCACCAGTCTATGGCGTTGTTTACTTGTAATCGAATTTATTCGAAGGTTTCTGTAATAAACGTAGACTGTTTGAGGCGTAGACTGATTTACAGGTACGAAATTGTGGTACACAGGTTATCAGCCTATGTTTTTTGTCCAATCACCGAAGTTTTCATTATTTAAAACGTTAGCCGAAATTCTTTACAACTTATGTACAAGCTAGGGCCGAACTACAACACCCCTTTATGACAAGAACATTTTTTTATTTTGCTGCAGTTTGCAGAAAACTTTTAGACGTGTGAACGCTCATACTTGCTTTCTGTTAAAGATCGCTATCAAAACCATTCTACATTCAACACAATCAACTTTCAAACCGTGTATAGTACACAGTAGCTTGCCATTTTATTTCTAATATTGGCCAATATTGCATTTCTCCTATTGCAGGGGGAGAGATATAAACATATAATCTTTTCCTTTCATTATTGCTATTTGTTGTATATAATAACACCCACACTCAGTACATTACAGCTACCATTGCAGTTATCCTATTGCACTGCAGTGCCATTTGACTGCTAATATTGCATTTCTCAACCATCAGTACCATTTCTTTTTTCCAATATCTCTTTGGTCGTGGGCTGTATGACAGTGGGATTTCTAGTATCGTAATATTTTTACAAGATGAAAATATGATTGTCGGAGATGAAATATCATGGAGCTCACTGCTTATTGTACGGAGCACAGGTGTCCTTTAGTGGGATATTGCCGAGGCCGGGCCGTAGGCTATACACACAAAAAAACAACAAAGGTCCGCGTAGTTATGAGCAAAAACAAAAGTATCCATCAAAATATCTCAATAATTCGATGAGCAGCACACACAAAAACTAAACCAATCGACAGGACCACCCATCATGTTAAAATATTCCAAGTTTCAAGTCATGTCTTGTACAACTCACCTTATGGTTTCTCAAAACTTGTCTCCAAGTCCCTATTAATTTGACACTGTCCGATTGCTGTTTTCTAAATGGTCGCTGCTAGCCTAGCGTCTTGCTTCAACACCTCAGTAACTATCGGGGCATCGCTGAGTACTCCCGAACATTTCCCCAATAGTTACTGAGGTGTTGAAGCAGGACGCTTGCTCGGCTTGGTGAGATATTTTTATGGATACTTTTGTTTTTGCTCATAACTACTAGGACCTTTGTTGTTTTTGTATGTAGCCTACGCCTTAGCTTTGGCAATATCCCACTAAAGGACACTTGTGGTACGGAGAGTGATGGAAGAAGCTTCAGGAAATGTTACTCTTCCCCTTTCTTTTTCACAGCTGCCTAAAGAGCTGCCGACCGTCTTTCTCCAGCTCAAGAGAACAGTCGCTGACTCAGATTCCGAGAGTAGTGTAGTATATGATGAACCACCAAAGCAGGTTCGGCGGAGCTTAAGGGGCAAGATTCAGACTTCTGGGGAGGTCAGTAGAACATCAGTAAAAAGTTAAAATTAGAAAAATTTGACCTTGAAACTTACAGATTCATGCACTTTTAAATGTTAGCTGTTTGCTATATAAATGAATAACACTCCACTACATGTTATCCTAGTGTTTTGACACATTAGCTTTGACCGATTTCTACTATATACCAGAGTTGTGTTCAATTAATAATGCACATTAATAATTGCATTAAACTACTCAATAGCGATTTAATGCAAAATTATTTGGTGTGGTAATTCCAAATTTAATGGTTGACACAGTTTCCTTTGCAAATAATTTAAATCAATTATTAATGTAATTTAATGATTTAGTGGGTAATTCAGTTTTAGAAAATAAATTAATTCATTATGTCAATTATTAATGTAGTTGTTTGACAAACTAATTTGGTAGTTTAATGCTTAATTCGATTTGATGAATATATAATTCATTACTTGAGTTGTTAATACAATTAATCTTTAAACTAATTCAGTAATTCAACTCTTTCGTCACCAAATTAATTTCTTTACTAGCGCATTGTTACATATTTGGTAAAACATAATATTTGACAACAACACGTTTAAATTGTCATATTTTTTTAACCAAATGGTCTATAAAAATATTTAAATACCAAATTAATCAGCATACAATTTTACATCAACTGATGCAATGAAAATGCTACAAATGTGTTGCAGAGTAAACATAGCAGCTTATTCAGCCATTTTTGCTACGATCGTTAGCGTGTCCGAGTCGGATGATTTACCTATATTGTTACAGTTTATGGCATTACTGTGACTGCTGAAAATGAAGTAATCATTCTCAGTTGTGTTATTGTTCAATTGAAAGTTATCAAAAGTACATTGATTTACAAGTAGGGAAATCTTTGTAGCTGTAATGTGTCTGACCCGACTGGTCATTGCTACAAAGGATATGCAATAAAAATAAGTTTTTGCAAAGTAAAGCTAAAACTATACTAAATCAGTGAGCATATTTTCTATTGGCTTGATGCATGCAAATATTTTTTTGTTTTGCTTTAATTACAGATACGACAGGGTAATTAATTACATACTTACTAATCAGAAGCGATATGTACTAAAGCCGCATCATGAGGCTCGTAGCCAGACACAAACACTTTGCCTATCCGTAATACGTGGCTCGTGGTAGTGAATAAGTTGATGCTTACTTGAATTTAAGCAGAAAATAATTTATTAATTCAATTATTAATGAATCTACATACACCCTAAATTAATATAACTATTAATGCAATTTTAAACTACCAATTAAATCAACACCCCGACCCAGCTATATATTTATATATATACCCAGTTCTTTCTGAATGATATTTATCTCATATCAACTAGCGAGGTCATCTCTCTCTCAGTCTTCTGTCTATTTCATATGCAGCCTATGTCTGATGATGGAAGCTTACCTAGCCGTGGATCAGCCAGAAAATCGACTCGAGCTCGGGCATCTCTTCAACCCCCTCACTCTCTAGCTGGCATTAGTGAAGACAGTGCGCAGGAGGTATTTGGCGTATTATTGTTGGGTTCTATTGCAGCAATTCCAGCTGAGGGTTCTTTTTGTTGTAGCGAGTAGGTGTTGAGGTCAAGTTGGACACAGCTGTTTGTCTTTTCATCATTTATATTACTGTTGCAAAGAGAGATTTCTTTCCTTGCCAGAACTGCTGGTTTTTAAACGGGGAGAGCAGTTGGAAGGGGAATGGAAGGCACCAATAACATCTAATATGATTTTGACAAAGTTTTTCTTGAGTATTTTTCCTGATTGGCTAAAACATGTTGAACTCTCATTCATTGGCTGAAATAAACGGTATGTTTATTCAGTGATTCATCTGTACTCCGTTTCTATGAAACACTCTATAGACCACTAGAGTGTTGATTTTTGGTACAATACAATATCTAATAATATTATACTATTACAGTGACTTCGTCTTTAGTGCAAAATAAATTGGTGTTTTGCTGTCTTGATTCTGACCTGACACCTGTTGTGTGCTTTTCGAATCGCCTGTTCAAAATTTCTCCTTGGTATTATTTAGAGAAATGATGATGTCATGGAGACATCAGAACCATTATGCCAGACCGCACCAAGCACTCCAGCCAGATCTCATAGGTCAAGACTAGATTCCACCGATTCCATTACTACCACTTATAGTCTGAGAAAGAGAAATGCAGCAACTAGCAGGTTGTTGCACGAAATATTTATTATAGAAAAAAATTATATATTATTAAGATAATGGCGGTTTGTCTGAGACCTTTTTGAGATGGTTGTTTTGTTGACCTTACTGGTGTGACAAGTTAGTAACCTGACCTTGCTGGTGTGACAAGTTAGTAACCTGACCTTACTGGTGTGACAAGTTAGTATCCTGACCTTACTGGTGTGACAAGTTAGTAACCTGACCTTACTGGTGTGACAAGTTAGTATCCTGACCTTACTGGTGTGACAAGTTAGTTCCCTGACCTTACTGGTGTGACAAGTTAGTACCCTGGCCTTACCGGTGTGACAAGTTAGTTCCCTGACCTTACTGGTGTGACAAGTTAGTTCCCCGACCTTACTGGTGTGACAAGTTAGTACCCTGACCTTACTGGTGTGACAAGTTAGTTCCCTGACCTTACTGGTGTGACAAGTTAGTACCCTGGCCTTACTGGTGTGACAAGTTAGTACCCTGGCCTTACTGGTGTGACAAGTTAGTACCCTGACCTTACTGGTGTGACAAGTTAGTTCCCTGACCTTACTGGTGTGACAAGTTAGTTCCCCGACCTTACTGGTGTGACAAGTTAGTACCCTGACCTTACTGGTGTGACAAGTTGGTTCCCTGACCTTACTGGTGTGACAAGTTAGTTCCCCGACCTTACTGGTGTGACAAGTTAGTACCCTGACCTTACTGGTGTGACAAGTTAGTTCCCTGACCTTACTAGTGTGACAAGTTAGTTCCCTGATCTGATCAAATATAATACAGCTGTCCATTAAACTTAACAGAGATGCATAACTGTTGCAGCTTGGACGATGAAACCACTTCTGCGCCATCTAGTCAATCTTCTAAACCGAGGTCACTTCGAAAGGTAAGACAACTCCAACCTGTTCAACTATGTTCCACTTGTTGTCTTTCCTCCCTCCTTCATAAACATGCACATTTAAACATCCTCTGTAGCATGTGATAAGTATTCGTTTATTTTTCCGAGCATTTATAAGCTTGAAGTTATCCTCTTTATGACGCTGACGTGGAGGGTGGACGAGGAAGGGGTGGAGGTTTGAGCTTCAACAAAGTATTGCTTTACCGGTGAATCTTTGCTAGAGTAATGCTAACTGGAATCGCTTTTCATACACCACTTTTTAGTTCAAGTATCTGTTTTATTTTGCAAAGGTATTTTGAGTTAACAGTAAATTATGCTGTGAAATAAAACATAGTTTTACCACATTTGATTTATTGTAATAAGTCACAAGTAAAATCGCCCATTGTTCGTACATAGCTTGTCCCCCCTTGTTTCTAAAGTATTTTTATCATGTCACGGTATGACTGTAGTTGGAATAGATGGGTGAAAATTATGGAGTGAAGGTGAATCACGCTTTTGTTTCAGCTCTGTGTATTATTAAATTGTGTATATGGGACTGTATGCCTTATTAGTGTCTGTACAAATGTGCAGCCTGATTGTTAGGATGTGAGTCTACTAAATTTGCAATATTTTTGCCATACATATATTTTTCATGACTATGAGCGCATCATACAGACATAGATTAACTGAAAATTTATTGAACTTGTACCAGAGTACCTGATACAGTAGACAATCCTATAACGTAAATTCCAGATAACGTAAATAGTTTAGGTGAAGTTTTTCTTCATACTACGTAAAAAAGTTTGTTTGTTGATAAGATATCTTGTTGATAAAAGTTGATAAGATACCTATCTTATATTTTATATCTATTATATAAATAATAGACATAAATATAAGATAATGGTTCACTTTTTCATAATTAGATTGGTAGAGGAAACTGTTAAAACGTGTCAAAACAATAACCAAATGGAATGACTACGTCAGAGAAATAAACTGATTCCGATCTACGGCGGGTTTGTGATGGCGGCAATTAATTGTTCGTTTTTGAGCTTTTAAGAGCTTTTAATCACATTTCCACATATTTTGCTCCTACAACACAACAGAGTGAGACATGGTGAATCTTTTGATATCAAATAACTGTAATGTGAATTTTGTTGCAAGTAGACCTTTGAAACTCTTAATGAGGATCAGGTGGAAAACAAATATCCCGCGGCCAGGCTTTAAAGTGTTAAAATGTTGACCATGTTTAGGATCTATATAAGTTAGTGACACAATGTAATTCTGTCTAATACTGTCAAATTTCACACTGGGCTAAAGAAACTTGAGTTTTTCAAGCCAAGAATTCCTCATTTGTAACCCACAACAATCAGACCTTTTACAATCACTCAGATCTCACGACTGTATCCTCAGTACTACATTTTAACTGCCTTAAAGTGAATCGAGCTTCGCAGAACATACACTACATGTATTTATGCTTTGTAGCTATGTATAATGTACCACTGCAATTCATGTTTGTATGTAGAATGTTTTTTTAATTCAATATTACCTTTAATTAAAACCAGTTTGTACAAAAGTGTATTTGTATGTTGTAGAGGGTTAAGTGAGAGGACTCCAGGAGACTGCTGATCAGTTACACATGAAGAATGTCTTGTAAATTGCTTCATTGTTTGGAATCAAGGCTTATTTTAACTTTCAGTTTAGCCAAAATATATCTTACAATGTATTGTTGACTGGTTATGTTGTATGGTTCTCTAAATATTTCTGACGCCAGCCTTAGGCAAGGTTATATGATTAGACGTTGTTGCTTCCTATATATTAGAGAAAGAAAGTGATCCTGAAGTTTTTCACTCAAAACTTAATAATTAAAAACGGCATACATGTATTTAGCAGCCCAGGATAGTACTAAATACAGTGCAACCCACCTGGTTGATTGAGCTCCTCGATATTGGGCTATTTGGTCGTTTTGATACCACTGCCCCAGGAATGGATGCATGATCTATCAATTTCAATAAGTACGAACTTCGTTCCTTAGTCGGATCAGGAAAATTCACCTGATTATGTCTATTTGAAGCCAGTTGAAGCTACATTTTACGCGCTTCTGATCCCGATTTTACCCGATTGTGTTGCTAGATTAAGGGCTGTTACATATAATGTATCTTTGTTGTAAACCCAGCAGTGAGGTCTGTAATTCCATAATTGATCAGATTCCTTTCCAAAAGAGAAATACACGATTGAAATCAAATCAAAAAGTCTTTTGTTTGGTAATCACAAATCTAATGTTATGATTTGGCTTCTAAAAACTCAATTTTGTATCCCATGTTTCGAAATGCTGAAGCAGAAAAACTAGATTAAGTAAATCTCAGCAATGAACATCAAAGGATCTGACCAACCATATGAACCACGTAGGCAGCCTCCTTAAACTTTCACATTTGCAACCACGCCACAAGTAGATCTATCTCTACTGTAAAAGATAGACTTGTTTCAAAATTCTAGAAATCAGGAACGAGTGAGCAACAATTCTGCACAAAGGAATGTGTAGCCAGACCGATACATCAACAGATTTTAGTTTCAGAAGAAAACAACACTGACTCGGGGAAAACTTGCTGCCTGGAATAGAACCAAAATTCGTCTTCCATGTACACATGTATATGTTCGAGTATGAAGGTTTTACCAATTGCTCATAATTCGATGCATGTATTTCAAATCACCAGCTGCTTGACTATACATGTACATAATCAACCTCTATGTGGACCAAACAATAAATGTACATTGCAGTGTATGAATGTACCTACGCTCAAAATGCCTTTCAGACAGGTCAGCATGAGGTGTTGCAGATCATATACATTTGTATGAGATCAGCATTTGAACCTTTCATTATTGGACCCTTATGTCTCATTGAGGGGGAAGAAATCTGACCTCAAGGGTGACCCCAGTGACCTCAAGAGTGACCCAATTACTCACACTGCAATGTACACGAATTTATTATTAGTCAGTATCATGAGAACGTGAAAATGTACAAATAGGCAGTGTATAAGCAAAGAACGTGGACCCTGAGCTCGAAAATATTTTTAAAGCAAACATACATTTGATAAGCAAAGGTTTCTAATCTAAAATTTTCCCACTACACCCTTCTAGAAAGAAGGAAAGGTGTGGGAACTCTTTTATTACAAAATTTTTTTACTAAAACCTCTCAGGTCTCGAGTTGTTCTCGGCCAAAAAGAATTAAAAAACGCATTTGTCCGGATTGTTGGCACAAGCAGACCTGCTTTCTGTCGAGTGTTGTGGTGCTTGATAGTATTTTTAAAATCAGGGACCGTAAAGTTCCTTTCCACTGCTTTTAAATAAAATGCACACCTAATATCTTTTTGCCGTTTAGCTAAACTCTCGATCCCTGTATTTGCTCATATTTCTGTAAAACTGACTTGCCCCTTTAGTTTAAAAATGAACCTTAAAGTGGCATTCTGTATTTTCTCAAATCTTTTGATATCTTTTTTCATAAACGGGTCCCATACCGTGCAACCGTACTCTAAAAGTGACCTCACCAAAGAAAAATAAGCAATCTGCCAAGTTTTTGTGTCAGCATGCTTTAAAACTTTCCTTAGCATATGTAATGTTCTATTAGCTTGGCTTATTATTTTTACATAGTGAATTTCCCATTTCAGATTATTTTGCAATTCAATGCCAAGATATGGATGTGAATCAACATTTTCTAAACGTTGGTCACATAAAAAATATCTTGCTTTTGAATTCGTCTCTCCAACTGAAGGAACAGCACATTTAGAAACATTAAAAGTCAATTGCCACTCATTAGAATACTTTTGGAGTCCCCTAAGGTCTTGTTGCAATACCGCTTTGTTGACGCGGGAATTAAATAAAAGAGTATCGTCAGCAAACAGTCGGCATTCTGACACCATAAGGTCTGGCAAGTCATTAACGTACAAGAAAAAAAGAAGGGGTCCCATAACTGACCCTTGGGGCACTCCTGAGTTAATTGGACAAAATGGAGAGTTGGCATCTTCCACGGAAACAAATTGCCTTCGGTTAGATAAAAAATCCTTTATCCAAAAAATAAGTTTTTCATTTATACCGTAATAGTTGAGTTTGAGTAAAAGTTTACGATGATTCACAGTATCAAATGCCTTAGAAAAATCTAATATGATTACATCTGTAATAATTCTATTATCCAGATTAGAAGCAAGATCGTTAATTGTATAAACAAGCTGGGAATCACAAGATCTTCCACTTCTAAATCCATGCTGACTATCGTGCAAAATGTTATATGTGTTTAGATGATCATGAATTTTAGAAGATACAATATGTTCGAGAAGTTTACAAGTAATGCAAGTCAAAGACACTGGTCTGTAGTTAGTGGGTAATTCTTTATTTCCTTTTTTATAAATAGGTATGACCCTAGCAACTTTCCAGATTGATGGTATTGTGTAACTGTCTAACGAGTATTGAAAAATCTCCGTAAGACATGGAGCTATAATGCGAGAAAACAGTTTTAAAACTTTACTAGACAAATAATCAGGTCCCCCAGTTTTACTTTCCTCTAGATTTCGCAACAGGTCAAATACTCCTTCTCTAGAAATTATCAAGTCAGTTTTATCTTTAGGTATAGCCACTGATTTCATTTCAGGTAATTGGCCATCATTTTTGACAAAGACAGACTCAAAAAAGGAACCCAGAAACATAGCTTTCTCCGCTGGTGTTTGAGCCAACTTATCATCATATTTAAGATCTGGAATGATGTTGCTTGCATTGCTTCTACTCTCCTTTAGGTAGTTTAAAAAAGGTTTACTATTGCCAGTGAGTAGTGGTTTGCATAGTCGTGCATGTAAATATGATCTCTTAGCTTGTTGCACTAACTTTTTATTGGATTTTTTCATACCTTTGTATTTTTTTATAGCATAGTATGTATTTTCACGTTTCATTTTTCTGTGTGGCATTTTTTGCTTATTCATATCTTTTTTGATATTTGCAGTCATCCATTTTGGATCATTTTGCTGTGTTTTCAATTTTT
This sequence comes from Watersipora subatra, assembly GCF_963576615.1. NCBI lineage: Eukaryota > Metazoa > Bryozoa > Gymnolaemata > Cheilostomatida > Watersiporidae > Watersipora > Watersipora subatra. The sequence goes on along the minus strand of NC_088709.1, from coordinate 41,209,446 downwards.
TGGTAGGTATGCATTTGTTTCTCAGCTCGTTGATACCGTTAATAAACAGGTAGTAGATATTACTTATGCTTTGTTTGTTTTTTATCATAGAAGAAATTTGTTCTTGATACTTGGGAAAAATTGATTCCGCTTCTTCCATATTTGTTTTTAAATACAACCAAATAATATCTGTTTCTGATTTATAAATATCTGGAGTAAAATCAAGTTCCATAGAGATAATACTATGGTCACTATACAGTGGATCTGATACCTCAACCCTAAATGCAAAAAAGTGTTTGTAAGGACTAAATCTAAAATGTTTCCTTTAATATGGGTAGACTGGTGAACATGTTGTTGCAAATTTAACTCTGCTAATTTATATAAGATTGGGTTACAGAGTGAGAAGTTGCTATTACTCTTGTAATGATCCCAATCAATTTGGGGAAGGTTAAAGTCTCCGCAAATACAAAGTGGATCTTTCTTGCTACTCATTGCTTTTCCTATTTCTTCGAGTAAGCTTGGAATAAGCAATACATCTTTATTATTAGGTGGTCTATAGACAACATAAAAAAAAACAATTTTGCCACCTTGTATTTCAACAAAAGAACCTCTGAAAGAGATTCCAAAGGAATAACCTCTACACGCACATCTGATCTTACATAAATAGCCACTCCTCCCCCTCTAACACCTCTATCTTTTCGAAACAAATTGAAACCATTAATTCTGACTTCTCCAGAGTTTATTTCAGATCCCCAAAAAGTTTCTGTAACACCAAAAACCAAAACGTTACAATGTTGTCCAATCTCCCATTCAATGTAAGGTACCTTGTTCCTAAGTGAATGTATATTGGTATATAGTATCGTAGAGCTACCATCTTGCTCATTTAGAAATTGTGGCTGATTAGCCCCATTTGTACACTTGTTTAGTTCCTATTTTTCCTAATGACCACAGCCCCCTTCTTAATAATAACATCTTCCCCAAGTTGCTTTTTTGCTCTTAACTCTTTCCTAAGTTTGTACTGGTGATCCCTTTCTTGTTTAGTGAGGTCTGGGTTCACATAAATTCCTTTAAGCCCTTCATCGGACATACATATGCCTCTTGCCTTAGCCACTAAATGCCATTTATCACTTGTCAATTTGAAAGTAGCAATGTAAATTTTATTTTCTGGCTTGCCAACTTTCACAACTTTTGAGGGTTGCTCAATACCAGCCTTGTCTACTATGATTTTATTTGTGCCTCCGACACGTCTCCTGTGAAAACAGCACTAGCAGCCCTTTTCTCTCTCTCCCTTAACTCATTAGTTACAGCATTTAGTGTCTTTAATGCTTTAATGCTTCTATCTTGTCACCTACTCTTAGTTTCTCTTTTCTCTGTCACTAATCGTTACAACTAGGTGGTTTCAAGTGGAATTATAGTATGCACGTGCAGAAACATAATTCGTAGTTGTGTTCTCCGATACAGTCATACGCGATAGCATTGAACTTAGCAAATAGCAAGTTTTTCAAATTTTGGTACGTACATGCATGTCCTAGACCGTGTTGGGCGAAGCTTTGGTTATAACTTTTTTCAGCTGAAGTTTTAAAATTTATACATTTGCACGATGGATGCAAAAACATTGAAAACTTATCAATTTTTGTTAAAACCGCATTATTTGTGTAATATTCTTCTTGCTAGTTCGTTTTTTATCATCAAAAATGTTTACCTGATATGTGACTATTTATTTGGCTCGTGTGCGTATGAAATGGTAAGTCAGTAAACGTTTAAAGTAGCTAAAACATGTAGCTTCGATATTTACCTTCGAAAGTAGTTTTTGAAAAAGGTGGTATCGAAAGTGAATATTGGTAGCAGTTTTTAAAATGGAGAATGCTAGGGAACTTTTGTTATGACACAAACAATCAGCAATTCGTAGCAATGTAAGCTTTGTTTTTCGTTGGGTCGTTAGACAAAATAAAAGAGAAGCATCAGTGACGTGGTCAGCTGATGATCACGTGTATTCTTACACTGTGGTGTTTTACCATCTTCTGTGTGCGAAACTACGAATAAGCAACTCTTTAATGTTTATTATTTGTCGGTCGAGGCTCATTAAACATAGTGGATGAGTGTCCTTTTAGTAGGCCTAACTCAGAATACAAAAACGTATGTTCAATAGCAAGCACTGATGACCGCATGCTATCTGTGACTCGTTTCTTTTTTATTTAAAATAACAAATTGTTTGACATACATTCTATTTAGGACAAATATCCTTGACTGTATACAATTCAAAAGAGATAAACAGAATAGAGGGGCCTTTATGTGGTTATACAATATGTACTCTTATACTCTGAAGATTGTAGACAATGAAACCCATTGAAAAACTATTGATGCCTTGAAGTTTGCAAAAATATCTTGCTATTATTTCTGCTGTCTAATTACTAGACCGGTAAACCTTGGCCCTTGCTTCTTATCGTTTGCCCTGAATTTTTGCAAAGTTTAGTTAAGCCAAATGTAGAAATGTGGTTTGTAGCGTTTTATCTAGCGGTGAAAGTTTTTTACAGCCCGAGTGTTTCATGCATAACTGTCGGTGTATGTCTTCTGCTATATGTATAGACTAATATCTGAGATGCATAGCCACCTCATTTAATAGTGTGGAAAAGACTTTTTTGATGAGCTTATTTGACCAGGAGCGGAAATAAATAAATTTTTTTTAGTCAACTGTATGTAAGCTCCCATTCTTTCGGTACTATTCAAGATTGAAATCGTGTTGTGTCTGGAGGTGAAGCTTGGCAGAATAGTCACCTGCTGTCAGCATCACATCTTTATTTGTTTCCCATCAATTTTTTTAACTATTCTCAATCAAACTTTATTCTATTTTGTAGATCTTAAATGTATAAAATAATATCACTAACTTGTAGAAGTCAATATTCGCTTATAACTCGATGAGCTCGCTCTGCCAAATCTGCAACGTAGATCTATTTTCTGATCAAATTCAATAGACTTGAATTTGAATTGAATTCGAATTGAATTTAATCAGAACTTTCCAAAATGGCTCAAATGGGACGTAGCTGAATACGACGACTTCTGTTTACACTTTCATGCAACCTCATTCGTTGAAATATTTTCACAAATATACTTCTCGTATTCAATAAAACCATGTCTATTGTCCTTACACGTATGTTTCATCATCATTGTAATGCTGTCACTTTGAGCACTGATATCTCATGACCTACTGTAAAAATTTGTTTGATTTTTCAACTTTAGCTCGAAGGAGTGCATATCATCTTCTGATAAACATGATGAGCCTATTGGTCACCTGTGATAGTCAAAAAATGCTGCAGAAATTGTTTGCGCTATTTGGCAGAAAGTATGGGTCACATGATCAGATTAAGACTAGATGATTAGACCAAACTGAAGCGAAATTGTGAAGTAGTGACCATCTATAATATTTGATAAGTGCTTTCCGGTAAAACCCGGAGTGTTTGTCATAAACTAGTGCTATGACAAGTTTTATATTGAGCCTTTTATTGCCCTTTCTTTTCACGTGATAGCATCGCATGTCAAAAAATAACCAGGCAGAATGTAGTACGTCGTCGAAAAAAAGAGATTCTAAGCTACGACGTTTTCGTGATGGCTGCGATTAACTGTAAATTTTTGAGCTTTTAAGAGCTTGTGATAACATTTCCACATATTTTGGACCTACAACGCAGCAGAGTGAGACAGGGTGAATCTTTTGACACCAAATAACTGTAACGTGAATTTTGTTGCAAATCAACCTTCAAGTATTAATGAACAATTGTGCAGCTAATCTCTTCTCTGTTTTGACCACAAATCTGATGATCTGTTATGATGAAATAGCATGTCACAAAAGCTGTATATATAATAGATATAACGCTATATATGCATGCTTTCTTCCCGCAAGTGCGGCAAGATAGGTTATATTTCAAATCGACTTTGAGAACTCTCCCGACTTGACACTTTACATTATATGGATTTTTTTATGTAGTACGCAGCGAAAAATTGACATACATTTTTTATGTTATTTGGGATTTACGTTATAGGAGTTATATGTTATATGTGTGTCAACTGTAACTTATTACGAACAATGCTGAACTGAGAGAGAATGAGCATCAGTTCAGGCGTTGTAGGATGAATGTCGGCGAATAGCATATCGGCATCTTTATTATTCCAACGTATTCAGCACATGACTGCAAAATATGAATTTTTTGAGACATTTATGTTGATGTTGTTTGATGAAACAAATGTCGTATGGAGAGGGCGAAAAAGCAAAAAAGACCAAAAACCGTAAGACAAAAAACTGTAAAACAACGATGTCGTAACCCGGGGGGCCACTGCACAAGCATATTATTTATTCATCAAAAGTGATTAGTAACAACACAGATACTACCATTGGTCAGGTAAACAGTTGTTTACTGATTGTACTTATCATATAACATAGCTAAATAGTAGTTATATTTCTTGTTTTCAAAGTAATTGTCAAAACAGTTCGGTGTTAAATACTACTTAAGGCAAAAGCACCGGGTAAAATGTGCAAATGACAGGTCTGTGACAGTACTGGTATCACCAGTACTGATAAAACATCAATCATATATTACTTATGTCACAAGCAACTATCTAAAAGTTCTTTTGGGTTCATACCCTCGAGGAGTATGTGTTTTTCTTTCATGCTCTCCCTAAAGATCTATGCATGACAGACAAATTGAATAACTTCTATCGTGATATGTATCATTATGTGATGAGCATTAATTTATTTTTACAAATATTTATAAACTTGGAATTATCCTTTTCATGACACTTTCAACTCTGTTGCCTACATGGTAACAATTACCTTATCAATAAAGATCTTGGGCTATGGACTTGGAAGATTTATTGTTTACCCTTGTGCACCTCAATCAAGGCCAAAGCTACCATAATGTTCATAAAATTGCACATTTGAACTTTGAACATCTCATTTGTACCTCTGTCAGGTACCTGTTAAGCACTGGAAATTCAAAAGCACTTTTTATGTACTCGAAAAATATCTAACTTATGTCATGAGTACTTGTGAAAGCATATCTAACTTATGTCATGATCACCTGTAAAAGCATGTCTAACTTATGTCACAAACACCTGTAAGAGCATATCTAACTTATGTCGCGAGCACATGTGAAAGCATATCTAACTTATGTCATGAGCACCTGTTAGAGCATATCTAACTTATGTCACGAGCACCTGTAAAAACATGTCTAACTTATGTCACGAGCACATGTAAAACCATATCTAACTTATGTCACGAGCACCTGTAAAAAAACTAAAGAGAAGTACTGCTTATGTCACATCAACCTCTTTTGCCAACCAGAAATGTTGGATCAGAGTATATAGAACTCAGCTTGGAAAGAATGAATATTACCATGAACGTGCTGTGGCTGACTCCATTTAGTAAATGAGATATACAGTGGACACCCTTACAACACAAATAATCTATTCCGAGAACGTTTTTATTGAAGGTATTTTATGTCATACGAAACGTAAAATAGATGTAAATAGCCTAATCCGTTCCAGAATCTTCCTGAACTAACCACTTTCGCTGTTCAAAAAGGAAAAACCTGTTTAATCTAACAAAATTTTAATTTAATGACTACAGTAACTGTAATATTATTGGTTTATATCGACAACTTTTTCTATTTTTCTTATTGCTTTCTCCTTGTTTAGGCGACCACAATTATGGTACTTTTTCATTAAGCGTAGCGCACACCTTTAATGTCAATTTAGATCTATTTTTCCTTTTTCCTCTACACAGCAAGGTCTATGCTACAAAGAGGAAGAGCAACAATATTGTATACCAATGTCTAGAAGGAAGTAAAAGAAAAATACATTTTTTCTATAATAATAATGGTGTCTGTCTGTACGTCCGTCTGTACGTCCGTCTGTTTGAAACCAGGGTTAGAATGTAAGAATGCTCTTAACGAGACGCCAACTTGTGACATTCAGCTTGGTAGACCTACACTATAACACCTGCACTAATCGATATCCTTCAAGTATTTCTGGATAATTGTGCACCTACTTATTCTCTGTGCTTTATAGGCACACCTGATTATCTCTCACTGTACACTAGACTATCAGGGTGCTAGTACATATAATAGAAATACTCTATATATCATTTCTCTCCCAAGTGCGGCAAAAAAACGATATTTTCAAGGCTAACTACTTTATTCAAATCTAATTTGAGAACTTGCAATAAATTGACACTTGACTTCATATTTAATTTCCTATGTAGTGGGAAGCAACAGATTACATAAATTTGGTATGTTAAGTGCAATTTACCTGAAAGAATGTTTCAATTATAGGAGTGTGTACTGTATATAGTTTCTGATTTTCTCCTTAAAGATGTGGTTGCGTCAAATTTGAGTTGATTTTAAAAGAAAATTTTTTTTTCTCTATCAGTTGATATGTTGTTTGTTGTGTTAGGCGATCTCATTGTTAAGATATTTGAAGATTAAAATCGAAAAATCTGATCACGGTAAAAACGCTCAGGCCAAAAAAACATGCCCAGACTTTCCCAAAATGATGTCACGCGTGATTTATCTGTCAATATATCTCGTATTCACATCGGCTATTTGCGATAAAAGTCTGGTTCTACGTGGCTCTATTGGCATATATTTTATTTTGTATTTGCTCGTGTTGGTTAGAATAAAATTTAAAACCCTGCTACAGATACATTATTATGAATGTTTCAAAGGCCTCAACCAACGAAAATTGAAAATTGGTCTTACTCACTTTCTCCAAATGCTGTGTAAACATTTTGCGTACCGACTACCAATTCTAACGGTCTACGGTAATTCTGTCAAGCAAACTATGTAGAATAAGGTCTTTGTATCAGCACAGTTCCGCCGCTACCCATACTAACGATATATAGCCTCCCAAAAGCCCCGCCCACATTATGTCCGTCGCCTATCCTTGGGGCGGGGCTGTATATCATTGCCCACACCGAAAACTAGTTTCTTACTACCGTAAGTAAAATAAGCAAGCTGCGTCTTTGAAAAGAATATATATAGGGATAGAGTTTTAAGGATGAGAAGTCTGCTGAAAACTGGATTTGAACTCACATTCTCCAGTTCTGCGGACATCCATATATCGTATCCAATTCACTACAATATTCTGCAAATCGTGTTTTGCATTATCTTCAACAATTTAATTTTATTATATAATTTTTACAAGCAAAAAGATTTTCATCTCGGCATAAAGCTTTTATTAAAAATATTCATCGTCGTGGCCATTCGCATAGTTTTAGCTGATACAATAAGACAAATTCATCTACTGCAACAAACTCAAACAAAACATCATGGTTTATGCAGCACAAATTCAAGTCTCTCTTTCCCCTTTATGGCAGTTTTCACACTGAAAAAGCTGCTTTGGCTGGTGGGACGACATAAACATCCTGTAATCAGTAAAACAAATGCAATAAATATATGTCTTTTCATAGATATGTCATTCTAAAGCGTATTTACTGAAAGCTTTCAAATTGGGGGTTTGATAGATTGCGAGTGTAATTTTAAAAACGAATAAATGTATAACAAAGGCACAAGTACGCCAAGCCAACGATTCGAAGCTTTGGTTCTGGAAATTAAAGATTTGCATTGATCAATCGATTTTCTTCACTTTCTACAAGTGAAAAGTGAACATCTAATGTCAAATCATAAATCTAATTTACTAGATAAAACTGCTACAGAAAATTTGAAGCAAATGTAGCTAGGTGAACCGATAAAAAAATATAAAACGATGATTAGTAATAGCAAAAAGTTATAATTTTATTAATTAGTAAATGTATTAATGAGTACTAAAATATCACCTTTAGTATATTCATCAATCTAAGCCATGGTATAGCTAGATGCTAAAGATTAAAAAGAAGCCGTCAAGAACTCACTGTACATACGTATCTCGCACGCGCAGGAAATTACATTTTAGCCTCAAACAGGGATTTATAATCTGAATGTAAACTCAACAGGAAACTCTATAGGAGACTCAAAGTAAAAGATAAATTTACCTCCATCCTCTGATATTCCTCCGTAGAACTTTAACTACCTGGTGCCAAGAAAACTCGGAATCACCTTCGCAGTAACTTTACAGCAATTTTTTACAATTATGTTCGCCCATAAAACGTGTCGATCGAGTAATTCATTAAAGTAACGATATTGATTAATTTAGTAAATATCGATGTCCATGCGATTTAATAATAGAGTAAAATCCCTAAATTTGAGATCACAGACAACGCGTTTTACGAGTGATAACATTTATTACGGCCTATATAAAAATTTCGCGCTGATGATTGGCTAAGGAAGTGACCTCATATTTATCGCTCGTGGTTTCTTTTCAAATGTATTGCTTCTGACGTCACGAAAGAAGCACCCGCTGGAACGTGAGCTTTTTAAAAGAGGGCCTCATTCAAACGCATATATCTCTGGACAGGGTTGGTCTACAAAAACAAAAATGGCATCAAATTGTAGCTGATGTTTTAGCCTTTTATGGGTCTTAATTTCATTCAATCAAATTTTTTAACGCAACCACATCTTCAAGGCTGGATCAGCTTCACACCTACAGTATGCTCATGGATACCAGTTTCCTACCATCTAACATTGTTGTCCATGGAACAGAGAAGTTATCTTCTGCTGTCACACAATAATCTTTCTCTCTTGCTATAACTATGATTTGATATTTGCACAGAGAGAGCTGGAGCTGATCACGTTTCTTGGTTGCGTTCTGGCCCTCAAGACAAAAAAACAGAGACGTAAGTTTGTCCCTCAAATTTGGTATACACTGTTTTTGTGGTAATAACACTACATAGTCGGTGCGAGCAGTACATAGCTGTAGAAAAACATAACCAGTGAAAGTGGTATATTGTACTAAGACAATGATGGCAGTACATGTAATGTACTTAATTTCCATACAGCTATAGCATAGCGAAACACCCTCAAATGCCATCATGGAAACAGTCCTGTTGCTTTCATTCAATCAAGATTCAGTGTCACTGTTTGTAAGCGAAACAGTTATGTAATGGCCCTCTTTGTGCCATGGAAATGGACTCAGTGACCAATGGTGTCGTAATCGTGTGTGTGCATAGGTCTTGCTTCCTGTTGCTTCATATGCAGACATGTGCCTTGACATAAGGTGTCACACAACCCTCGCTTTACTATCACTATGTTTCCATGATGCGCAGTGCTTCGGAGTTGCGCCTTCTCCGAATCATGGAAACGGCGTCTTCGCACTGAAATCACTGTGCACTGATCAGTGCGAAGCCAGTGCAAATTCGCAGCAAGGATACAGCGACTGCGCAGTGGCTGCGCATAGCTTTCATGCCGTGGAGACGGATTCTTCGAGGGCCATAAACTAGTACAAAGGTTGTCCCGCTAATCTTGTTTTTTTTCTATTCTTCCGATCTTCTTTCACCTAAATTTAATTATGGTCTGCATTCACGAGGATGATGAGGTGATTACTTTCCTGGACTTTGTTATCGATGCCAACACTTTTCGAAAAATAGGTGGCAAGTCCTAAATTAACGTTTAAATAATATATTACTTAAAAATACTTAGTAAAAATATATTACTTTGTAAAAAGTGTGTTAAGGTTTGTAAAACCTTGTGAATGTGTATTGTAAATAAAAGTATAATGACGACAGAATCCTAAAAAAACCGTGTATGATGTTCCGGTATCCGTGATCGATTCTATTTCTCCATCAGGCGATTCGATTTATACAATTTCTCTTCTCTGGCTAATTTGCTGAAAACCACTGCGCAGCATGGAAATGTACAATCCCCTTGACTTCGAAGGGGGCTGCTTCGCAGTACTGCACCCCATGGAAACAGTGAATAAGCGCCCTATGTAAAAATAATCGGCTTGTGAGCCCCGCTTAGCGCTTCCGCACTGGTGTACCCAGGTGTCGCTACACTACAACTGTATGAAAACTTAGAGTTTGTCAGTCATAGCAGTACAAAAACATTGCATAATCCGATCTGGTGCTACTGTGGGTTTAGCGAGCTACCTGTATATGGCTCTGTCTGGTTTTAGACTCCTTTAAAGATTATGTCGCTACTCTATGTACCTTCACTAAGATACTCTCCGTACTACTCTATGGTCGGTACAATGTTCTCTACTCAGCTGTATATGTTATCTTCTGCATTGGTAAGTTTGCATTTCTCTATTTTATGTGTTTCTTCTTATTAGCGTTCTATTAGAGATTAAAGGCTACACTCCATGCTGGGTATTAGGCTGTCAGATTTCGTTATATTATTGTTATTGTGAACCTTCTGCAGAGAGGATATGACAAAATTAATGTAAGAGGCCTACAGCAGCTGCCAGAATTGTTAGTTGTGTTGGGCTGAGGCCAAGGCTGCCAAACATAGCTAACAGTTCATCCATATTAGTAAGCAAGTACATCGGTGTCATCAAATGTACAGGGTCTTAGTAGTTATACTGCTCTCTCAAAACTGCTCATTTGATTGAGAGGGTGTCAGCTGTTGCTAGACCTCTCAATTGACTGTTAGCTGTACATTGCTTTTATTTTGCATTCTATTTTTACATAGCCCAGCTGTGTATCAGTAAGTTTCAAAGTTAAATTTGTGGAGAGGTTAGTTAAATACTTGAATGAAAACTTCGATAAAGATAATAATAGAGCCAATAGTGCCATGCCATTGGGTATAATGCATGCATCATCTGATACGTAACAAATATAGCATGGTACATGGCGTGAGTTTATATATAAATCTCAACGCTTGTCTGTCTGTCGTTCATCCAGTTATAGCGATAAAGTTTTACCAACGATAAATCGTCTATGTAGAGAATTTGAACTCGTGACATTCAAATAGCAAGTCAACTAAAAATCGCTCGTAACCACAAGGCTAAGCCGTTCTTATCATTCCCATTGCTTTTACAATGTACTGCATATCATGTTCGTGATTGCACATACCAAATGTGTACCTTTTATTATTAATTAACTAGAAGAATGCCCTTTGCACAGAAAATTTATTTTTATTTAAAATGTAACAACAGTTACCATCTTAACGTTCAAACTACATATCATGAGAAAAGTGGTTCGTGCAGTTTAAATAAATAGAGAGAAAAAATAAAGCAACTGTAAAGGTTTTTCACCAAGGTTTTCCAAAAACCGGAAAATGGGTGTATACCGTATATAGTAAGGGCTTTGAATCGTAAGAGCCTTTTTGGACTGGTGGTTAGACAATTGGATTGCAAACACGCAGTTGCAATAATCGTGAATTCAAATCCAGCAAAATGCAGGGTTTTGATTTCAAGATTTTAATAACAATTGCCGGACAGACATCCAAACAGACAACGACAGACAGACGACAAACTTTGAGAAATATGTAGATATATATATAGATATTACCTTTCGCGTTTGTTATCTTGTTGAATTTTTTCAAAAGCCAATTTTTTTACCTTTTCCTATTTTTTTAATGTGTAATTTTCAAATGAGCTGTTTCAATTTCAAATATGGCGTTGCACTCATATTTTCCGGTTTGGTAACTCTGTAAAAGCTAAACGCTTTTCTCGGGAACATTTGTATTATCTGGAGTAGGAATTGCCTTCACACTCTCTCTCTGTTCAGTCAGACAAAGTATCAGACAAAAAATTTTCGATATCTCATTTTTACGTTTGTATCGGTATCAAGAAGTACCAGTATCGTCTATTAAAACTTTGAATACAATGAGCTCCTGCTGTAACAGTAACCTTTTTTACACACACTTCCATGTACTCATTGTTAATTTTCTATTTTGATTTATTTGAACTGCCCCATAAAACAAAAACACTTGTCTCAAGATATGAAGTTTAAAAGTTGGAATTGTAAATGCTGTATATATACGTATGTTGAATGAAAAAAGTTTCCTGCCCAAAAACTTTTTTATTGCATGGGCAATGCCTGGCTGGCATTTATTAGTCAGCAAATCTTTAGCATGTCTATTATGGCATGTGTCATCAGGTATGTGGCATTTGGCATGTAGCGTGTGTCATCCGGTATGTTGTAAACTTGTGTCATTTGGCATATTGCATCTCCTATAGGGTATATGTCGTATCTATTTTGGTACGCGACATGTTTGATTGGGTATGTGACATACTGCGATACTGAGATACTGCGATACTGAGATACTGAGATATTCCCATAGCATTCCTTGTTACCGTATTAACATTATAGATGATCAACTAGTCTGAAATTACATCATGTCAGCTAGCAGCAATTGTAGTGATTCAATTTTGCCCTTTGTCCATTTCACGAAGTCGCTTTAAATATTCTAAGTAGAATGTCATGCAGTTTAAAATCTTTAATTAAAATACAGCTCTACAAATAGCCAGTTCATTTCAAAACTGACCTTTGTAAAGTGAAATATGTTTTCACGTTTCAATTACATGAGTAAACGATTCCATAATGAGTGCTGGTTTAACTTTTTGTTGTTTATACATCCAGCTTATGTTTAGCAGAATTGTTGAGTGATATGAAACAATTGCATCAACAATAGCACAAATGTAATGCAGTTGTTGATTAACAGTAATACTAGCTCAACAAAAATAATACTAACTCAAATACCTGTCTATGGTAGTGGTTTTATAGAATGGGGGAGGCAACTTTAAAACTGTTTGTATCTTTAAAGGAAAAGTTCTGTAGCAAGCTAAAAGTGTCTGAAAAGGGGGATTTTTCCAGCTATTCCATTCAAACTATTTACCCTTTTCTTTCATTTTTCATTGAAAACACAGTACTTCTTACATTGTTTATTATTCTACAGCAAAACTGGTTTAGACACTGAACTGAGATTACCAAAACTGACCTTCTTGTCATGTAAATGTGAAGATAAAAATCACATGTCTTCACATTTTCTTTGTACATGCGTATTTTTTTATATTAGTCCGAATACAGCAACCTTTCACTGCTCCATCTCTATTTTTATAATTCTGAATGCTTGTTTTCTAATTTGAGACATACCCAACCGCATCCACAGTATAAATATAATTTGTAATTAGAGCTTATGACCGCAACAACCCTGAGAACACTTGCTGGGTACTAGAAATGATGCTGCTCTGACTAGCAGTATGAACAACAGTGTGGTAAACCTGTGGCTGGCAGCATTGGGCTACCTATAATAAATATTTGAGTTTTGTAATGTTGTGGGTGTGTGATAGCTCATCTGTGTTTACCCTATTGCAGTACATATGATTTTCCTGCCAGCCCCAGCCGATTACTTGGGACCTGACTCCTTGACCTACTTCAGAGGACCAAATCTAGAGGTATGGCTAGCTATTGTTTTATTGCTTAGTAAGCTTTGTTGTATGACCTTACGTGACCTTACCTTACGTGCTTACCTTAAGTGACAGTTTTATAGCTGCCTAAAAGTTGTGGCAGCCTCAAATGGAAAGGTAGGACTAGCGGTCATTTTAATTTTAGGTTGTTTTTCGTTAAAATGCGGAATTATGCAGTCGCTTTGTTTTATTGTGGACTATTATTAGCTGCTACTTCATATTTTGGAATTGATCAACCAACTTATAAAATGCATCCGTAGTTGTGTTTTTAAACTTTATATGTGGGGACAAGCAATTGGCTGCCGTCTGATAAACCCTGAGTCAATTTCTTAGTGTCTCCTGTATCTTGGCTGTGCCTGAAAGCAAATAATATTATTTTGAAAAGAGTTGTTACTGTTACTAATCAGCTTGTGTTCTTAAGAACAGACAACCCAACCATAGTAAATTTAGCTTCCTCCTAGTTGTGAATATAGCTCAGTGGTAGAGCAATCGGTTACAGTCTGATAAGTTCTGGGCTCAACTCCCGGTGCCACTCGTTTCATCTATGTGTAAAGGCCTGGCCCCCGGTAGCTGAGCCAGCTTTACCACACTAAAGCCTGGTTTCCATATGACAGTGCAAGGCGCGCAACAAGTCACACGACGTCGTGCGTAGGCCGGCTGTGATATAGAAATGTCAACGCACGACGAATGCGCGACGTGTGTAAGCTGATCGCAAGGATTCAACAGAATGGATCCTTGCGACGGGTGCACACGATGATGTATCCCTCAATGCACCGCTCAACCTTTTCAACCTATCCCAGAATTCAAACGGAGGGCTTTTTTCCGAAGAAATCGGTCTCTCGTACGAAAGAGTAAGTCTGGTTTTTATATGACAGCGCAATGTTGCAACAGAGGGCTGTTTTTCTGAAGAAATCGGTCTCTCCTACGAAAAAGTAAGAAAATTACCCACCCTGTCCAATGCAAGCATGGCGCCTACGCGCGATGTGGAAACACTGCATCGCAGCCCAAGAAATGCATTGCGCACGATCACTGGTTCCCGCACGATCATTGCGCTGTCATATGGAAACCAGGCTTAACAGGTGGACATAGCCTGAACTCTGGGTGCCCCCTTATCTGGGCCTGCCTGACACACCCGACGGTCAGGCCAGTCCACGACAAGTACCCAGTAGTCAGGCCTACTCCGAAACCAACGTAGCCTGCCCTCTGTGTCTCTATAGTTGACTAGTCTAGGTCCACTAGCAGCTCGCTCTAGGGCCTGATCTCTTATGACATCGCATACCCGATCAGGTCTAGTTAAAGCGTATTGTCGTAGACTAATCCCTAGCCCCCTAGATCCACCCTGGCAGTTCTATCTGATGTTAGATCGAAGCCTGCTTTCTGCAACTTTTAAGCCACCAAGGCAGGCATCAACACAATCAGTCCTTGTGAGTAGAGTTTATTCTGTTTATTACTTATAATCTTGGATATATGCATACAACAACATGAAATAACATCAAGCCGCCAGTGCAACTCGTGCACTGGCTTATATAGCGGTATTGCTCCGCCCACTATTCTACTTATGCCCATAAAAGGAATGTATAAGGGTGTTACATAAGGGTACACAGATTACATAAGCGTATGCACGCATATTTAATAAAAGGATATATAAAGATTACATAATGCAGGCAAGTTTGGGCAGGCTATCCTGCTATTCTATGTGAGTCTATAATCGATACATATATATGCGGTAAATAATGAGTGTACAATCTCAGTCCTCCACATATGTACATTGTATATAAATCTCAGTTTGTCGTCTGTCATTGTTCAGTGTCTGTTCAGTTATAGTGGTTGAAATTTAGGAAGGAAAGTTACTGGTTTTGAACTCATGTATCTGCAAGTTTGTAAACAAGCGCCACAAAGCACAAGGCTTCACCGCTCTTACCATTTCTATCGCTCTTGTCATATACAGTGCCCCCTCAGATTACGACTACCCTGATATACAATTTTTTCACGTTATGAAGTGGAACATGACAATTCTTTCACCCCACCAATTTTCACCATACGAATTCAACAGAACTTTCGCCCGAGTTCAAATTTGGAAGTCAGTGTGCTTATTACGTACCTCAAATAACAAAGACACTGAAATGCTGTTCGCCAAAAATATTTTCACAACACCTGAAAAAGGCATGATGACCGATTTCTCTCAATCCAATAATTTTAGTGTGTAAAACAGTAATATTTTCCCTTTAAAACCAGTAGCAAAGAAAACAGCATCGTTCAGGCTTTTTGCCGAATTAGGTTGAGAAAGTTTTTAAACAGGTTCGCTAAAGGTTATATTGAAAATGAAGACAGAAACTGATAAGCGATAAAATTTTAGTAATAAAAAGTTGAAATTCAGTAAAATAGTTAAAAATACATACTGAAGCTTAGCTTTAAGTGAGCGTGTTTAGTAAGCTAAACTTATTTGAGGTGAATTCAAAGTTTATGTTGTACAAACGTCTGTCTTGAAGGTAAGAATTCCCTATAGTGCATTATAATGATACATTTTATTGCAGATCATAACCACTAAATGTAATAAAGTTACTGCAGGTAATAATAGTTACTAAGGCCAACATACTACGTATATATGTACAGCACTTATGAAATTTTGATGATTTTCACCAGGGTATGTTTGCATTATATAATTACTATAGTTTCTATACCCGTACATACGATTATTTTCACCATAAGATGCCAACCCTGGAAAGCATCCAAATCGTATCCTGAAGGTGCATTGTACTCTTTTTTCTCAGGATTTCAAGATCCAAAGATCATGTTTGAGAGTCGACTCTAGTTGCTCCTATAATTTTTTTGACATCAATATTTTTTCCATCATCCTGTATCTTTATGCTGACCGGGTCATCAGTAGTGGAGATAGAGTCTAATTGCATCTAGACATTTCGAATTTACCATAAAACCTCTAATTGAATGCCATGGCGCTCTATTCATCAACCCTTCTACTATAATAGTGGCGGTCAATTGGAGGCGGCGTTCAAATAGAGGCTGGCGGTGTATTTTTCAAATGGCTCGTCAGAATTTTTGAAATATAAATTCAGCCCTTTTTCAGGCGAACCAAATGTTGCCTATATTTTGCCCTCTTTTTTCAGTCAACCGGCGATGTTAAACCTTTTTGGACGCAATAAATCTGCTAACTTACCTCTAACTTGTCAAAAATCTCTAAATATGCAATAATTTGCACCATCAAGCCGAGAGAGATCTCTACCAGTTGTCTATTGTTTGCATTTGCAATTAATCTGCGATGATATTATAGCCTTTTCCTTGCTTTGCAATTTGTCAGAGCTTTCAATTTCTTATTTCATTATAAACTTGAAGACATAGTTTTATTTTATATTTAATATTTATTATCATTTATTTATTTAATTTATATTTAACATTGTTGAATGAAAGCTCATTGCACTCACTGATATGTTTGCTACAGTTTGCACCTAAAACTATCATTTTATGTGCATTAGAAGAGGAATCGAGATCCTTTGTAGAGGGTCGATCATTTGTAAGTCGAGTAAAGATAACCGCAAGGATGCTATTAAATAATATGCTATAAATCTGCAAATCTATTAATTATATATAATGATAATCGATCAAACGCTACACATATATGTAGCGCTTGGTCGATTATCATTATGATTCATGAACAAGGAACGTAAACGAATCATACTTATATTACATGCAGAAACAAAAAATAACGTTTTTAAAACAAAAATATTTGCATCGTTTGCTCGGATAACTACGTTCTGATTGTTGCTTTCGATGGAACCAACACCTTCTGGTTGTTCGATACCTTCCATAATGTCTTCTGACCTCAACTCTTCTTTCGCACTGCTGAGCTAGTCGATATTAGCGGTCAAACAATTTTTGGCAGAGCGAAACATTTACATGTTGTCTTTCGCCCAAATGCAACGCATAAAACTTTTGCTCCCTAAACCGTTACCTTTGTACCATTGTAAATCGGTTTTTATATTAATGTACTTCGAATTATCATGACCGCGTTAAACAAGGAACTATTATAAGCCTGAGGCAGTTATTAATTATTTCTATGGGGTTGCTTTCAAAGTTTTAACAAAAATAAAAAGAGAAACTTTAGAATTGGACATCAAAAGAATTAATTGCTATTGATGTAATCGATTCATTATTAATACAATTTTGAGGAAGCTTTTCTACTGATCAATTGATATTATTGGCTCGTAATAATAAAATAATGTCAACGTGGTGGTCAAATGGAGGTGGCGTTCAATTGGAGAGTGGCACTATATTTTTCAACCCTTGTTTTAGAGTGGCGGTCAAATAGAGGTGGCATTCAAATAGAGGTGGCGTTCAATTAGAGGTTTTACAGTATTCTATATAATATATTTATATAACATTTGTTTTTGAAACCTGTCAGTAGTTGCATTTTGTAACACTAGTAAGCTTGCATCTGAGGGAGTATAGCTCAGTGGTATAGCTCAGTATAGCTGCAGTCCGATAGGCCCTGGGTTCAACTCCCAGTGCTCCGTTTTATTGCAGCGCGAAGATACAAAGACTATTCATGAGATTAATTTTGCGCTGTTAGATTTAAAAAATCTTACTATTGGAGTGCTTTTCAAAGGTCTCACTGTTGCTTTCGCAGTGGAGCAGGTGCCTGCAAGTTGGGAAGCTTGCGTCTCTACGTCATCTGAGTTTTAGCTGAGGAGCCAATTAGAGTGGACTGACTATCACTGCTACTGAGCTTTTACGATTTCTATTGTCAGCACACTTCCGAAGCTTTTCCATCATTGTAGTTTTCGACTTTTCACATGCCAGCAGTTGTGTGGGCAAGTGTCTGCTATTCGGTAGGCATTGGGTTGATCTTGCCGATTCATTTTTTTCAGTGATAATAAAGATTAGTTGTTCATTTGATCAAGTATGGCTCAAAGATTTCTGTCCGTGTTTGTGTAAGTCAACAGTAGAGTACCTGTTACTCATGTCAGCTGCCAGAAGCTCTTATGCAGGAAACTTTCAACTAACCTAAAACATCCGCTGTAAACATACTTCCTGGCGGTGTCAGCAGGTATGCATAATAGAGCTTGTGATTGCAGCAAGAGCTGGAGAGGGACAAGAGAATTACGTGGCTCATAGCATTCTACGCCTCCTGGTCTCCAGATTGTGTCAAACTTGCCGAGGAGTTTGCCAAAATCTCCTATGAGTAAGTTGTTATTTCACATCTCCTTTGAACATGGTTTAAATGAGTAAGTTGTTATCTCCCCTCACCATTAGGCATAGTTTAAATAAGTAGTTATCTCCCCTCACTCTTAAACATGATTTAAATGAGTAATTAGCTATCTACTCTTACCTCTGAACATGGTTTAAACAAGTGAGTAGTTATTTTTCCTTACCCTTGAACATGGCATGAACGAGTAAATTGTTATCTCCCCTCACCTCTGAACATGGCTTAAACGAGTAAGTAGTTATCTCCCCTCACCTCTGAACATGGCTTAAACAAGTAAGTTGTTATCTCCCCTCACCTCTGAACATGGCTTAAACGATTAAGTAGTTATCTCCCCTTAACATTGAACATAGCTTAAACGAGTAAGTTCTTACCTCCCCTCACCCTTGGCCATGATTTAAATTTTCATTATCATCAGCCAGTCAGCCTACCCAGACAAATAGAGGTGGAATTATATTGTGGAAGCGAACACTAAATGAAAATTCTGAATACAAAAATCCATTCACTTTCAATGCAAATGCTAATGATTTGCCTTCAATTGTAGCTTTATCTAAACCTAAGAGATTGCAATGAGATACAGTCAAACCTTCTCTTTCAATTTTTTTACATACAGATTTTTTGACATATAACACAAGTTTTGAGCAAATATTTATCTTGGCTTATGAAGTTTTTACATACATAATAATAATAGTACCTGTAATTTCCGTCATGTTATATCTAACTTTTCTTAAAGGTTGACTTGCAACAAAACTTACATTACAATAATTTGGTATCAAAAGATTCACCATGTCTTACTCTGCTGTGTTGTAGGTGCAAAATATGTGGAATTGTGATTACAAGCTCTTAAAAGCTCAAAATGAACAATTATGAAAAATGCCCGTAGGTTGGAATCCCTTATTTTGATGACATGTATATTGTTTTTTACGTGATGATATCACATAAAACGAAAGGCCAATAGATGGCTCAATAAAAAATGTCTCGTAGCACTAGTTTATAATAAACACTTCAAGTTCTACCGGAAAGCCCTTATCAAGTATAAATGCTCGCTACTTTACAGTTTCGTTTCAGCTTGGTCTGATCATCTAGTCGTAATCTGATCATGTAACCCATACTTCCTGCCAAATAGCGTGAACAATTTCTGCAGCATTTTTGACCATCACAGGTGACCAACAGGCTCCTTATGTTTATCAGAGGATGATATGCACCCCCTCGAGTTAAGGTTACAAAATTCAACTAATTTTTAGGTTAGGTTTTGAGATATCAGTGCTCAAAGTGACAAAATTACGATAGTAATGAAACAAATGCGTAAGGACAATAGACAATGGTTTTATTGAATGCGTGAAGTATATTTGTGAAAGTATTTTGATGGATGAGGTTGCATGAAAGTGTAAACAGAAGCCCATCGTGTTCAACTACGTCACATCTGAGCCATTTTGAGAGGGGTTCCACCCTATGACGTTTTTATGATGGCTGCAATTAACTATTCGTTTTTGAGTTTTTACGAGTTTGTAATCACATTTCCACATATTTTGCACCTACAACACAGCAGAGTAGGACATGGTGAACCTTTTGATACCAAATTGTTGTAATGTAAGTTTTCTTGCAAGTCAACCTTTAAAGTTATTTGTTCACTTTCAAGGCTAGTTAAGTTATGTGGAGTTGTTCTATTAATTTTATGGTTATCAAGTAGCAAGGGTTGCTATAGTTATTAAGTAGCAAGGGTTGCTATAGTTTTCAAGTAGCAAGGGTTGCTACAGTTGTCAAGTAGCAAGGGTTGCTACAATTATGAAGTAGCAAGGGTTGCTATAGTCATGAAGTAGCAAAGATTACTATAGTTTTTAAGTAACAATGGTTGCTATAGTTATCAAGTAGCAAATATTGCTATTCAATAGTTAGTAAGGAAGCAAAGCAAAAGTCACTTGCATAAATTTTATAGCTACAGCAAAGGTGGAAGGGAATTTTCTGATATGGAGTTGTCTCCTCAAATGTGCTTAATAGTGCACAACTCTTGCTACTAAAGCTTGATTGTATAATCCAATAGGATGTAAGTCAGTATGGAGTCTCAGTTTAGATTCAGCTACAGCTGTCATCCTGGAGATTGTCGGAAGTCATGTTTGCTTTGTTTATACTGATGTTTTTTTCTAGTTATAACTTACCCAACCTCAAGTTTGGAAAGATAGATGCTAGCAAATACCAGGATGTAGCTCGGCAGTAAGTATATGTTTTACATATTTATCATACACCCAGTAGTCACTGCTTTCTGTTACATGCAGACACAGTTGCCATTTCTTTTATAACTGCATCACACATATTGGATTAAGTAATCTGGTTTTTCAAAAACATTCATCAATGGTTACATTTTGTAATACTAAGTGGACAAGCAGCTGTGGGGGTGTAGCTCAGTGGGAGAGCAACCGGCTGCAGTCCGATAGGCCCTAAGTTCAGCGCCCAGTGCCCCCTGTTTTATTGCAACAAAGATGCAAAGACTATTCATGAGATTTATGTTACTCTAGTAAATTTCACAAGTTCTGCAGTTTTGCCTATCCCCCGCTGATACGCATCGAGATCTCTGGCTATCTGCTTAGGACTCACACGCTATAGCTACAAGATCGACATATTTGGATATTTCAGGCTGTTTGGATAAAATCTTTATTTTAAATGTTGTTTTCAAGAACTATCAACAATTTAACAGTTTTATTATACATACTAATACTCTGCTGAGTGCAGGTAACATCCTGTTTGTCTGCTGGAATTTTTATCCTTTTCTACCATATTCTATTACTGGGCTACTCATCATTTTTTGTGTGAAGTTCCTTGGTATAAAATATCATGCACTGTAATTGGTTTTGTATGGAACTTGATACAAGAATTCTACAACTAAACGTAGATTTTTGTCGTAGTATTCCTTAAAATTACTAGGGCAGTAGCGGCTAGAGGTGCTGCCGATATAACTTATTCTCAAATGCTTGGAATATTTTAATTTAAGAATGATCGTTGAGCATACCGTACCTTCAACCAAAATATGTCTTTCAATTTAGTTCGTACTGAAATTGTGAGAATTTGATGGAATTAAAATTTAGTCTAGCAGGTTGTGACATGCTAAGCTCCAGGTTTAGTTAGCAACTTTGGTGCAGTGTTTCCTGTTTGTGTGTTTCCTGTGGTAGATCTTCTGTTGTATGTCTGCAATTCTTAAATATCTGTATGTTTTACACATACCCTAGGACACTTATATTTCGCTAGTATTTAGTTTCGTGAGTAGCACACAGAGTAAAATTTCGCTGCAACTTAATTTCGCGGCTCTGATGAGTGCGAAAATATAGTGGTGTGAAAATAAATGCAGTGGAAAAAACATTACATTCCTCAGGTCTAGTTCACTAATAAGAAAAAAATTCAATTTGGGAATAGTTCGTATTTGTAAACCACAGGTTGAAATGTGTGGGTGAGATCGACAATTCAATTTGATCGCTTGCTGCCATTTGTTTCTTAGACTATCAATGACGTCTAGGTCCCTCCCGCCGTGACTTTCACACTCGAATCCCAAGAAGAAGAAAATAGATAGGTAACAACCAACTTCACAACCAAAACTGTATAACCCTTACGCCGTCATAAACGTATTTATGCGTTTTCTAGGGGCCACTGACATAAACGCAGTTTCTGACTTTCTCAGCAATTGTCTGGTAACCTGATTTTATTATTGGTTGACCACATAACCCACGGTCTTTAAGTGTTTTATGAAATTGACTGTGTTGTCCGAAGACTTCTCTATAAAATCAGCCTAAAACAACGAAGCAGTTTTAAACTTTTGTTTGAGAATTTCTAATCTAAAAACGAACATTTTTCTGTGAGTTCATTAACTACTCCGCGCAAGTCATAAAACAGGTAATTAGTTGTTGATGACATAACAGACAATTTAGATTTTCGTGATTATACAGATAATTAAAGTAGAACTTGAAAAATACTGTATACATATCATGAAGCAATATCGGCAATTTCGGTAAAATGGCTGGCACTAGGCCGGTAACGAATTTGTACATGATTGGCAGTGAAAGAGATAATGTGGTTGGACCTGATGAGGGTTGATATTGTTTTTGGATAGTAAGAAAATTCATCACTGCAATAATTATTCTTCAATTTTACGACTTCACCTACCAGACTTTCATCCTCATCAGTTACAAATTCGGTGACTAAACGGATATTGCTTTGCCATGCTGCTCAGTCGGTGTATTAGCTATAATGAGTTTACCAGAAATTTCCCATTTATCCTAACCACAGACGAAAGTTGCCTGCATTTCTAATATTACGATTTTATTGTGGATATCAATGAACAAAGCTATTTAACTTCGCGTTTTCGCTCGTTCGTTATGATAGTTTAGTTTCGCTCATTAAATTTTCGCGAGAGGATTACACCGTGAAAACGCAAAAGTTAGATGCTGCGAATACATAAGTTTCCTAGGGTAAGGCTTCAACATTGCGCTTTTTGTGCGCATATGGGCTGCATCTACCATATATATCTTCTTACAGGTACAAGGTGTATCTAGTGAATTTATCTTCTTACACAGTGGTTCTTAACCTTTTTTGCCCCATTCCCCCTTTTCCAAACCTAAAGACAGAAATTCCCCCATCCCAACACCTTCAAATAATGCACTGCACTTATATATATATATATATATATATATATATATATATATATATATGTATATATATATATATATATATATATATATATATATATATATACATGTATATATACATGTATATATACATGTATATATACATGTATATATGCATGTATATATAATTATTACAGTCATATTTACATAAAATATTAAAAATGAATGTATATTGAAACTCAATATATCTATCATTGTAAGACAGTCAGCAGACTAGTGTGATTTCTGTGTTTGTTTGGAGCTGACCATAATTTTGATGTTAGGAGTTGTTGTAGATAGGGCACACCGTAGGTCAGCTTCTACTCCCAGATGGTTTCTAGATTTGCTATTTATGGTTAGCATTGCTGAAGATGCTGACTCGCAAAGATATGTGGAAGCAAATGGTATGAGCATCTTGAAAGCGGCCAGGCTTATGTTGGGATACAATCTTTGGGTCTGAACCCAAAAGTGCTCTATTGATAGCTCCTTGAAGTCATCTTTTAATGCAGAGTTGTTTGTCAGCTCCAAAAACTCCTGAAGCTGTTCCGAAATCTTGTGGACATTGCGCCTGAAAGGGTCTCAGGTCAGGCTCATCAATTGCTCAGTCCTAGGATCTAACTATGGAAAATATCTCTCAAACTGCTATCAAGCTGTTCAAGTGATGCTTTATGTCGGTTAGCAAAGAAGTGGAAAGAGCTTTCTTGTCAACTAATGAATGCAGAACTGGAAATTAAACTCTTACATTCCCAGTAGCCAGGTTTTCCACCCAGAGTTTGAGCTTGTCCTTGAATGCATTGATACTATCAGTTACATTCAACACATTTCTGTCTCTACCTTGCATCTTTGTGTTCACTTCTTTGATTGAACCAAATATGTCAACCAGGTAAGCAAGACACTGATGGAAGCCTTCCACCTGCATTGGAGCCAGTACTTTGGGTTTGTTATGAGTTATCAAGAACTCATTGACCTCTGCTCATAGATTGAAGAGGCGCAGATGCATGTTACCCTTTGATAACCATCGAACTTCGGTGTAGAACAATAGTGATGAGTGCACAGCATCCATATCTTTGCATAACTTGTGGAAAAGACGTGTTTGCAAGACAGAGCCTTTGATAAAGTTTGCTACTTTATTCACAGAAGAAAGGTGTTCCTGCAATCCTTTGGGAAGATTTTTTGCTGCTAGCGCTTGTCTGTGAATGAAGCAATAGCACCACTAAAGGATTCTTTTCTTTTACCAATTGTGCAAATCCAGCACGACAGTCAAGCATGGCTGGAGCATCATCAGTGCAAACTTCAATTAGTTTGCCCCGGTCCAGATGTTTTTTGCTGAAGAAGTCGGAAACCAGGTTCATAACATCAGCAGCTGTGGTGGTCTCTGTTAGAGGACTGCAGAACAGAAATTCTTCCTCAATTGTTTCTCTGTGTACATAGCGTGCAAACACCATCAGCTGTGAAATGCTAGCAACATCAGTGGACTCATCAAATTGAATGGCAAACATGAGAGGTGACTTGATCTTTTCAATTACTTGCCTCTTTATGTCCGCTGACATATCATTGTTCTTCGATTTCTCTGTGCTGTCTGAGAGGGATAAATCAGCTATCTTTTGAGCGGCTGTCTCCGAGAATATTCTTAGTACACTCCAGCAGACAAGGTTTAACTAATGTTTCACCAATGGGTTGTGGCTTCTTATCTCTGGCGATACGGTAAGACAGAGCATAGGATGCCTCGGTAATGGCCTGTGCCTGAATATGAAAGTTGCCAGTGGAATCCAGTTTTCTCTGTTTTTTCAGTTCTCTCTCTTTAGCTTCAAAAAACGGCTTTGATTTATCCATGTGTTTTGCATGTTTATTTCTTAAGTGTTGCTTAAGTTGATGTGGTTTCATGGAGTCGTTAGCGAGCACATTCATGCACAAAATACATTGAGGTACTTCGATGCCGCTTTTAATCATACAAGTAAATCCATAGTTAAGGTAATAATCATCATGTTCGTCTTTTTGTCTTTGACATTTCTAACACCTACAATATGGGACATGCAATCAAAATATTTGAATACATTCAATACCTACATGAGCAAAACATCATACATAATTATGTTAGGCTACAGAGCAAATTGTCAACATGTTATACATTTATGCAAACCAAATCGGTAACTGAACAATTAATATTGCAGGTATGTATATGCATGTAGTGTAGCAATCCTTACCTTTTCCACAGTTTTAGATCTTAGCTTTGTTGAAACTTCTGAAGTTCATTTACTCCTCGCTGCCCTTTATATAAGAAAAATTGGTGCCACAAAAATCCTCTTTAGCAAACATCCAAATTCCCCCCCTAAAATCCCCAAATTCCCCCCTGGGGGAATTCCCCCTGGTTAAGAACCACTGTTCTTACTGGTGCAAGGTTTATCTAGTGAATATGTCTTCTTACAGATCAATGATGTATTTAGTAATTGTCTTCTCTTGCAGATACAAGGTCGATCCTAGCTCGTGGTCCAAACAGCTGCCGACTGTCATACTGTTTGAGAATGGCAAAGAGAAGATGCGGCGGCCGTATGTCGACTACAAAGGCACTGTGCAAAAGTTCTTTTTCTCTGGGGTAATTGACTACATTATAGCATTCTTTATTTAACCTGGACTTCATGTTTCTGAAGATTATAGCTACCATTCGTTAACCACGAACTACTGCCATTTAAGTTCACGTTAGTTCAGCGCTGCCGAGCTTCAGAAGGGAATCTGTTGGCGCTAAAGACAAACCTCTCGGGTTCTACTTCTGTTGTTAACATCAAGAGGCTAGTGTTCTTTTTTGGTACAGATTGGTTGCCAGGCACCTAAATGCTCCGTTGATCAAGAAATCTTGCCGTCCTTGTCTTGGTAAAGTGTTCCGCAGCCTTCACCATTTCAGGCATTTCTGTACCTATAGGTAGACTGAGATTAGTGTTGATGGTTTATTGCGGTCTACATGGGTCCATAATGCTTCCTTCACTCCTTTCTTCCCAATTAAATTAATAGCTGTTACATAATCACGATGATTGAAGTTCAACGATTTAATTTTGGGTTTTACCCAATGAATACTGATAGAAAGTATAGCTGTCAATGTTTTCATTAAATCTATTCCTATGAAGTTGCGCTGTGTGCTTCTGTGTGCTTGTTTAAGCGTCTTTCCTGTATAGCAAACATCCTAGCATCTAACATCTATAGCAAACACCTCACAATATTCGTTTTGATCACATTAGACCTATTCGGAGTTATGTTTATCTGGTGATACATGCGTTTATATTGCTATATAAAATTCTATCAGAATTCTTATAAAAACAATTGGCTGTAGTAACTTTTAGCAAAACACAAAAAATCTACAGGAACAATCTTCGTGGCATCATGGTCAAGCACATCCTTGGAACCTATTCAACATTTTCATGCAAAGAAAATTGTTGGTTTGCTTTTTAGATGTTTTTTACAACGATGAAACCGGTGGGAAAACTAAATTCACAGAGAAAAATTCTATCATTAGAGTCATTGCAACTCAGATTTATGGCCTCGCGATCAGCCTGTCTCCACAACATGTCAAATATTTGTTCTTGTGTTTTGGCAACACTACTTACTACTGCATACCTACTACCTATATACTTACATACCTACTACTTACATACCTACCTACTACCTACTTACATACCTACTACTTACATCCCTACCTACTACCTATATACTTACTACCTACCTACTTACCTACCTACTTACCACCTATATACCTACATACCTACTACTTACATACCTATCTACTACCTATGTACATACCTACTACTTACATCCCTACCTACTACCTATATACTTACTACCTACCTACTACCTACATACCTACCTACTTACCACCTATATACCTGCATAACTACTACTTACATACCTACCTACTTACATACCTACCACTTACACCCCTACCTACTACCTATATACTTACTACCTACCTACTTACATACCCACCTACTTACATACCCACCTTCTTACATACCTACTACTTACATCCCTACCTACTACCTATATACTTACTACCTACCTACTTACCACCTACATACTTACTACCTACATACCTACTAACATACATACTTACATACCTACTACTTACATACCTACCTACTACTTACCTACTACTTACCTACATACTTACCTACTACCTACATACCTACCTACTTGCCACCTACATACCTACTACCTACATATCACTGAAGATTAACCCTTCTTAGTATTGCTGCTTACAGAAGAACCTGAAAGAGCATTTTGATCTGAATGAGCTATACAGGAAGTGCAAGGCTCATCCCATCAAGAAAGTTGTCATCTCTGATGGGGACAAAAAAGAGAATTAAAATCAGTTCATGGTTCTCATTAAGGCATATCTCACCATCTGCTGACTATGCTTGACACTAGCTTGTTCTCCCTTGCTTTGGCCTTTTCCAATTTTGTGCTTTGTTTAATTCCTGCTGGTAGTCAGGACAAGTAGCATTACTTTAAAGGGTACTGCATATTGCTGTTAGACATTTATTAGTGTGTTGTGATACATATGGCACTATATAACCGCACAGAGTAATTCACGCATAGAGTAATTCACGGAGTACTGTATTACGCAACATTACATCGTAGGTTAGAAAATGTTGTTTTTGTCTATTTAGTGCATGTTGTTTATTGTATTGCTTAGTGCGCTGTCTATTGTATGGCGTCACTGCTTAATTTATTTGCTCACTAGGTTTTCACTCAGTAGAATTTATTGGAAGTGTGTAATATGTTTGCCAATATCATGTCATTTATTGTGGTGGAATGGAATGGTAAATATACATTAATCGCTTGCATGTACACCAGGTTTATCAGTGTTTATCAAAATACATGTCATCACTAAGCCTCTCACTAGCGGTAAAGTACTCAGGGCATCCTGTCTATTGTTCAGTGCATCTCTTCCAGATGTCAGCCAGGCGAAGCAAGCCAAGAAAAGGCTCATGTTAGTTTTGCATCTGATATTGTTATTTTTAAGGTGGCAGGAGAGGTGAAGGCTACGCATGTCTTGAGAATAAACAGCAGTCAGATGCTATATCTGATGTTAAAATACAACTCTTTCAATGATCTGTGATATGTAAATTATATGAAAACATTCACAAAATATTTTGTCCTTTTGCAGCTGAAGGTGAAAAATGGTGTGCAAAAAACCATATGCTGTCCAAATTAGGCTTCCAGGCTTTTCTTTAACGGTTTCGTAATGGCGGACTGCTGTGTGATATTCCTATGTTATTTCTTCAAAATGGCTTGTACCAAAATGGCTTGTACCAAAATGGCTTGTACCAAAATTACTTCTATAATGCTTTTATAATTCGGAAATGCTAGGATAGCTGCTGGATGTTACATGGTCTGCCAAAGAAGGATAATCCCACACTGTTATTACCTTGGTAACACAGACACAGAAAGATGCATGCATTGCAAATGAAAAAACGTTTGTACACAGACACTGCAAGCTAAATACAGGCCTTCCTAAAAAGATAAAACAATAGAAATGGAGAACTTTACTCGGGTATAAATAGTATAAAATTCGAGAGCGCCATTAGAGATCGTCAGATATAATAACTATCCGAACATTTGTGTGGGAAAGCTAGTAGTTGATTAGTACAGTTGTTAGCTTGTTTGACTAACATGCTAAAAGTCATGGGTTTGAATCCTGTGTGAGGCATTTCTTTTTTCAAACTCTAGCGGTGACTTCGGATGCTTTTATTAAAGTAAAGTTTATTGTGTAAGTTTCAATAGTTTTAATATTTATTACCTAAAATATACTTCTATATATATAAATCTCAAAGTTTGTCTCTGTGTACTGGCGTAGTTTGGAAATGTTCAGTTATTGCTACTAAAGTCTTGAAATGGAAAATCCGTATCGCGAAAAATTTGATCTTACAAGTTACCGTTCACCAAGAAAATGCCTAACCAATTTAGCTACACGAGATTGATGGATTCATTGGATGATATATGGCGTTATGTGGATGAAAATACACTACCACTCTCCGTTACGGTGCAACGTCATTTTATAATAATTAGTAAGAGCCGTAGATAACTAGCTTACTCTAGGACACTTATGTATTCGCGGCATCTAACTTTCGCGTTTTCGCGGCAACAGCCTCTCGCGAAAATTTCATGAGCGAAACTAAACTATCATAACGAACGAGCGAAAACGCGAAAATAAATGGCTTTCTTCATTGATATTCACAATAAAATCGTCATATTAGAAATGCAGACAATTTTCGTGTGTGGTTGGCTCATTGGGCAAGTTTTGTTAAACTCATTATAGCTAATACACCGACTGAGCAGCTTGGCAAAACAAATTAAGATAATAAATTTTTTTTGGAAAAGCCTAGACAAATGAAGAAGATGATGATATTAGTTTGGTCATTGAATTTGTAACTGATGAGGATGACAGTCTGGTAGGAAAAGTCATAAAATTGAATAATAATTATTGTGGTGATGAATTTTATTACCAACCAAAAGCGATAACCCGGTGCCATGGCCACCGCGGCACCGCGTGCTATAAATACTTGAATTCTAATATTGGTACCAATCAGTCACTGCGGCTTTGACGTCATTGATAGTCTAGGAAACAAATGGCAGCAAGCGATCAAATTACATTATTGATCTAGCCTACACATTTCTACCTGCGGTTCACAAATACAAACTACCGTACTTTTCGGACAATTAGCTGCTACTTTTTTCTGATGATTTGAGCCATGCGGCTTATAGGTAGGCCTACAAGGGTGCGGCTAATCACTGTGGTTTTTTCTTTCACCGCTAGGGCGCACTAACGGGAATCTCCAATTAGTGCACTTTTAGCTGTGAAAGAAAATACGAAACAATGCCTCACGGTACTGTCCCGTTAGGCACTAAGTTAAAAAGCGTCGGATAATACGAAACTGTGCCGTTCTGCACTGTTCCGTTTTAAATGGCGTTAAAAAGCACAGTCCTCAGTTCTGCGGCCTATAGTAAGGTGTGGCTTATGTATTGTTTTATTATCGTTTTTTGGAAAATAAAGCACATGTAGCTTATATAGAGGTGCGGTTTATAGTCCAAACAGTACGGTAGTCCCAAATTGAAAAATATTTCGTACCAGCGAACTGGACCTGAGGAATCTAATGTTTGTTCCACTGCATTTATTTTCACATCACTATATTTTCGCACTCATCAGAGCTGCGAAATTAAGTTCCAGCGAAATTTTACTCTGTATGCTACTCACGAAACTAAATACTAGCGAAATATAAGTGTCCTAGGGTACTTCAGTTAGCCATTGGCAATGTGCCAAGCTAATGGCAAGTATGGCTATTATGCAATGTATTACATCAATGTAGTGATGTCATAATTAATAATTTTTAGTTGAATAATGAGTGTTTCAGAACTGTAATAACTATTTTTTACTTTTTAATGATCTTTTGCTAATTTTCCTTTATGTAAAATATAATTTCTAAATACTTATTTCACCCTACCTCAAGCAGCATTGTTAGTGCACTAGCATATAATTGGTAGGTCAGTAGTTCGAATCACACAAGGACCATTGGAGGTGTTAGGAAGGGCATCCGGTCACAATTGTTCCTGCACCAAATTCCATTCGCAGATGGTCACTGTATATATAGTTGAAGGATAAAGCTAGTGTCAGAATAATGTGCCATGCAGCAGAATAATGTGCCATGCAGCAGAATAATGTGCCATGCAGCAGAGTGGGAATAAATCTTAATATTTAAATTTAAAAAAATGATTCCCAAGTTGGTATCAATGATAACACTTTCTATATTACTCTGTCCAACATTTTTGTTGTATTCAGTTTATACCAAGTAATTATTGATTTTAGCCACTGGTAAAATCAATAAAAGCTAGTGAAAAAATTACATAAAAGTTTTTAAACTACGTATATGCGTGCATAGCTGGTGTGAAGTGCCTAAAACTCTTTTCAGGATTTGTCTGCTCCTAAAAATTAATGGCATCCAGATACTAAAGAAAGTGCAGAAAAGCTCTCACTCTGCAAGTGTCTACACTATAGCTGATATTGCATCTGCTCCATTAACAGCTATCCGACTCTGTAGTTCTTAAAAAATTTCAAACTCGGTGCTTAATTCAAGTGTTCACTGATCCTTTGTATAACTTATATTAATACCTTTACTTGTAGCGAGCCACAAAAGATTTGCAACACCTTGATATAGACTTCTACGCATTTGTCAGTCTATCGCACACTTTGTTGACAGATTTTGGTTCCACTCGTTTGCTTTAGTGGAGTGCTTTGCAGTCAATATGCTGCTTTCAAAGAACGAGTAAATTCTAATCTAAGTTGATAATAAAGAGTGAATGCAAAATTCTAACTTGCTGTAACAGCATTTTGTCAAACACTAACAAGGCACTTGAATAAGCATTCATAGTAAATGCATGAGTTTCTTACTGTAATGTGGAGAGTACAGTAGACGCTCCTACAACATAAATAATTCTTTTCAAAAACGTTTATGTTACCCTATAAGGATTTTGAGATTTTAAAGAATAAGTACACTGGTTTCTCACAGTTTACAAAGATCTCTTAAATATCTTTATATGTAAATGCATTCCAATACCCGGAATATGTAAATGTGTAAGCTGAATCCCATTACGACCTTTTCATAAATGAATTGAAAAAATACAGAATAATATTTTGTGTGTATGATTATTTTCTGTACATGTAACCACTAGTATGTAGATGCGTATCTTGGCAGTCAGTGATGAGTTTGCTATTTTTTTGTTACACAAACGACTACTGCAGATATAAACTTCATTTGGAAGTTAAGATGATCGCCAACAAATGTTATGATATACCAAAATATTAGAGCTCCATATTTGTGGTACGTTTTATTAACAGAGCAAAGCAAGTTTAAGCAAATCGTTGAAAAGAAAATGTAAAATATTTTCTGAAATGTCAAAAACTAGATTCTATTTTAGAGAAGAATACAAATAAAGTACATCAGAAAGTAGGGCATGTGTATATGTAACACATGCGCATGTCTTATGATTGTGCTTTGCTTAGAAATAGTAGGGAAACAATGAAAGGCTATCATAAGATGCTGCCATAGAATGTATGTATTAACTAAATGACAGCCAATTGAATCTCTCTGCTTCCAGGCCACCAGTACTTTAAAAAGAACTTTGCTCATCGAAACATGTTCTATTATAGCAGGTAACTATGGGTGCAGGTAAGCAAAGAGGAATACTCAATCGCTCTAGACCTTCTCACAGATGTAACCCAAGGACACTTGCTTGTTTCTCTCGAAGACAGTGTATGGCGGCGTGCTGAAGCTTAGAGCAAAGGCAAGCATCTCTTGCTCTGGGCTTCCTTGCATATAAGGAGTTATGGGGTATATAGCATTATCGACCACAGTCCCGTCAATCCAGGTAAAGTCAGTATCAAACCCAGAATTTATCTGCCCTCCACCGATCCATTGACCCGCGCCTGTAGTTCCTGTTCATGATATGTTCTACATATTAATATCCAGATGACAAGTAATAAAGAGTAAGTGATATCCTACGCTTAAATGGGTTAGCTGAGTAGCCTTTTAATATTGGTAAGTCATTATCACCAGGAACTTAGAGAGAGTAAAGTAATGACAACAAAAAGTGGGTTGAGGAGGTTGATAGGCAGATTGAAGGGTTTGATAAATGGGTTGGTGAAATTGATGGGCCACTTGGTCGATTGTGAAAAGTTGATCAGTTAGTTGGTAAGCTTGATAAGTGGGTTGGGGATGTTGGATCGTGGGTTGGCTCCCAAAACATCTTTCAGCATGCTTTCAGTACACTTGAAAACATGGTTTAAGATTAATAAACAGTGCAGCCTCAGGATACGATTACCCTGATTTACGATTTTTTCACCTTACAAAGTGAAATATGATGATTTTTTCACATCATCATACAAATATTATTTCACCATACAAATTCAACAAAACTTACCACCAACCCACTTTCCACCTCATGCTACCCCCACTTTTAACTTCATGTTAGCATACCTAAAACATGTTTTTACATAACTGTTAGAACACGTAATATATTACCTTAAGTAATACCTTATATTCAGTTTACTACAAGGTTTTTTCTCAAATTATGTGATCACCTTTGTTTCTACTAGTAAATACAGAGCATGACTTTAACTTTGAAATATTGTATAGTCGTATATATTTATCTATAATATTATATAAAATATAGTTTATGTAAAGCTGCTCAATTGGGACAGTGATAACTTTAGACGGTATTTATAGTAGTGCTAATCATGAATAGGTCTCTATCAAAGGAGATACCTACAAAAGAGCTACTCACAGACCTTTACTAGGTTGAAACATATACAACTGTACTGCATCTATATATACACACTAATATGTTTGTATGTCTGTATGTTTGTATGTCTGTGCATCTGTACATTGTATGAGACTTTTAAGGGTAACTGTCTATACTCATTTATACTAATTATCAGTATAGTGATTTCTGCATCATTTACATGCAGGTTAAGTTCACTCTCAGACTGCTTGCTGGCTGTTGAGTATTTTGAACTGTAGAAGTTTATAGATTAGTTACACTTTTAGTAGAGTAGTTTTGATTACTAACAATAATATTGATCTTAACTACTTGAGCAAGTCTAGGATAGCTGAAGTTGAACAAAGTAAAGTAAAAAAGCGGTATTTAAATTTAGTTAAGCAAATGGTTCTCATTACTAGCATAATAGTTTTTTAATATTATTTAGTATTCAACATATCAGACTAAACAACACATATTTAGTTTGAGCATCATCGATCCGTCACAAATTTGGCAGAATAACATTTTTTTCATATTTCAAAAATAATGTTGCCCATATTGTACAAACCTTTTTAAACACACCTATGTGCGTTGATGGTGAATTCCATATGTTTTTACTGTTGGCCTGTTGCGTTGGCCCGTTGCGTTGGCCCGTTGCTTTGGCCCGTTGCGTGTCCTGACATTGATTGGACTGTCAGGTGCACTCGCAGAGAAATTGACTAATCCGAGGACCATTTTGGTGCTCTAGTTTATATTTCTTTAAACTTAAATAAGTCAGCCAATTTCAGAGACAGTTAATAACAATTGGAAGCCTTAGTACTGGAAACAGTTAATTTAAAAGCCTTAGTACTGGAAACAGTGTTTACTGCAGAACAATGTTATTAAACAAAGGTTGCTAAAAGGAGACAAAGGTCAGTAAATTTAATGTATGTATTTTTGATGTAATACGTCTTATTTGCTGTAAAGATACATGTTTCAACAAAGTTAATTTTTGCAATTGGAAGACTTTTAATGGAAAGGTTAGGCAGCCACCAGCATTAGTTCTATGACTTTTATATTATATACTGTGTGCTATTTTACGCTATTGTGTTGTTCAGTTTATGTTTTATTAATTAATTAGTATTATGTAATATTTTTGCCTAGTTCATGTGAAGTTATGTTTCACAGACTTCACGGTAGTCTAAATATAACAAAGACTAGCAGTGAAACCTATTCCTTCTTCAAGCAACCCCAAGTAATTATAAGCGGGACGTAAAAGTCTCCACACATATCTTTGCTCATCTGTATAGATGCAACTTTCGTGTTTGCTGGTCAACAAGACATAGCTAATATCTACCGTAAACTTGTAGCTTTCATTATTTGCTATCCACTACAAGTTAATCTAGCTATAATCTACTGTATGCATGTAGCTTCATGTAGCTCAGTTGTATATCACCTATAAAAAGTTAATACAGCCAAGCTCAGTTGTATAACACCTTATTTTGAGATAATATATACAGAAACGCCTTGAGAAAGCAAATGCTATGCCGTATTGCTTATGATGCTTCTGAAGAGTGTTCACCTGGTAAGGTAGCGAGGTCTGCGAGAACACTAGTAGTTTTAGCCATAACTAGTTCATCACCAAGAAAAGCGCAGCGGGCTCTAGCATCTTCCCAATGAGTAGCAATATTAATAGCCCGGAAACAACGAGTTCCGACCTGCGTGTAGGGTGATGGACAATCTACCTCTAAAACAACAAGAATAATCATGTATGAATTATACAAATAAGTGTTGAGTATTGAAGTTCTCAAGCATCGACTGGCAGGCAGCGGGTCAAGTTATACATGTATATAAAATGTTTAAAATGGTCAGCAGAAACTTTCTCTTCGTTCTTAATCCATAAAAATAACGTTAATGTATTTGACATTATTTTCAAATCAAAGATTATAAGCTTGTTACTTGAAATGTTTACAACCAGAGATAAGTACAACCAACATTTCTTCCTGACTTGCCAACATTGTCTGATTTTAACCCCTTAAACTGGTGTCTGTAACTTATGTTCTTTGAACGTGAATTTTCTTAAACAAAATTTTGAATTTTTGTAGATTCACACATAATTTTAAATGATCACATTTTATTATCATAATTTCACTGTTTTCATAGTTTGAGTAAAACAAACGCAATACTTACATTGTATGAACTGTAATGTGACGTTGAGGTTTGTATTTAATGAATATAATGTTGTTTTTGTATATAATGAAATATGATGTTGAGGTTTGTGTATACTGAAATATGATTTTGAGGTTTGTATATAATGAAAATTTAGATGTATTCTAGTGTTCTAGTTTATAAGATATTTGTTCACAATATTTTCTAGTTGTGCAAACAACTAATACCTGTTTTCCAATCACAAGGTAAAGCCTGTCCATTATATAAATGTCCAATATATTATATATTCATGATCATAAAGCTGTCGCAGCAATATGTTTATTTAAGATACGGTAAGTATTTGCGCACTTGAGTTGTTTTAACAGGGTTAACAGGTTTTCCAAAGACAACTTGATGAAGCTTCCTAAGCAGTAGTGTTCTGCAGCTTTATAACATAATGGTTTTATGTATTTATAGCTTCATATTTTTATAGCTTTATACGTTTTAGCTTTACATCATTATAGCTGTACTACTTCTATAAGTTTAGCTTTATGGATTCATGACAATATAGATTTATATATTTACAAGTTACTGTATTTATAGATTTGTATCTTTGTAGCTTTATCTGTTTATCGTATGTAATCGTGATTGCTTTAAAGCTTTATAGCTTTGAGAGTAACAGCTTCCCATTTTAGACAAAAACAAATTTGAGCAAAATAACCAGAATTTAATTTAATTTGGTAATGAAAGATATATAGCTTCAAATATGGCCTCTTTTATTTCATTACAAACCGTAGCAGTGAAATTTTATAATGTCTAGAAAATCATTAGATTTTAAATTTTGCGAAGCTGATTGGAAGCTAGAGAATTAGAACACAAACCTTCACAAGTAGGTCCTAAATAGATTCCTGGACAGGTACAATTGAAAGTTCCTGGAACTGCTCCTTCTGTACAATTACCACCGTTTAAACAAGGGTTTGATTCGCATTCATTAATGTCTACAAATTGTGAATGAAAAAGATAAATCTTAACTGTAGCTATAAGCATGATGTCAGACTGAGAGGACATTGCACGTTGGGTAGAATGTCAGACTGAGATGACAATGCATGTTGGGTAGGATGTCAGACTGAGATGACAATGCTTGTTGTGTAGGATGTCAGACTGAGACAACAATGCATGTTGGGTAAGATGTCAGAGTGAAATGACAATGCATACTGGGTATGATGTCAGACTAAGACGACAATGCATGTTGGGTATAATGGCAGACTGAGACGACAATGCATATTGAGTCTGATGGCAGACTGAGATGACAATGTATGTTGGGTATAATGGCATACTGAGACAACAATGTATGAAATTGCATCAGTTGTACAGTTAGACAACACATGATCTAGTCAGCTAGGAATGTATGTATAAGACTTCTGTTTGCATACAAACACATACTTCCATACTGATGTCATTAGAACTACCAACCTATTTGTCAAAAAAGTGATGAAGTCGAATGCATCAATCTGTGAAATGTTCCATGTTTCACAATTATGAAAGTTTTTCTAGAAACAATCTTTGTATCATCACAGCTTCGATATTGCAAACACATGGCTGTGATGAACGATGGTTATAACTAACAATGGCTATAAGGAATTATAGCTATAGTGAACTATGGTTATAGTGAACCATGACTGTAATATTGACTAGAATATTGTCTTCACTTATCTGAATACTCTAATGGTGTCAGCTGTGAATGGTTGCTGCTATCCATTTTTTTCAGTATTTGAAAAGCCAGAATACATACATGTACATTCAGGTATTTTTTGGTAAAATAGTGTTTCTGTAAACAGATTTAGTAATTGTACGAGGATAACAATAGCCTCAGCTCCTACATATACACTAAATATATCTCAACAGCTTGCTAGAGCCTTACCTGTTTCACATAAAGGTCCAGTAAATCCAGTAGGACATGAGCAAGAGTAACCAACCACACAAGGAACACAAGCTCCACCGTTTTGGCAGGGAGATAAGTCACAGTATGCTA
The DNA here is from genome assembly GCF_963576615.1 of Watersipora subatra. Lineage (NCBI taxonomy): Eukaryota > Metazoa > Bryozoa > Gymnolaemata > Cheilostomatida > Watersiporidae > Watersipora > Watersipora subatra. Next base: position 41,171,870 of record NC_088709.1, on the reverse strand, counting down.
CAGCAACAATGTAAGACTTTTGATTTCAGAATAACTAGCTAACCACTTTACTAAAATAGATAAAAAATTAGTTATGTGGGAAAATGTTTGTCTATAAAAAAAGTTCTATGTTATTAACACACCATTTCATGTTAAAAAAAATTAACATATGTAATATTTGAAGCTAGCAAAAAAAACTGTGCATGGTGTAAGCTGCAAAACTTGGAGTTGTGATTTAAATGTACATGAGCGTCACTACATAGTTGATTTTATGACTTGGAAAACAGGAAGTGGAATGTGTTTGCCGTTGCTAGCGCGATGTAAACATTAGCTGCTGTTTAAAAAAAACTGAAACACAAAATCAGGTCAGCCAAGTGGAGCATTTTGACGAGACACATGGATACTCCGGCAGTATTTCATAGGCTAGAGTTTACTCTTGTTCTAAAATATAACTGTAAAACATAAAAGCCTAGACTATTTTCAAGAGGGTGTTTAAAACTAACACATTAATAAAAATCTATATGAAACTTGCACCACCATATCATGGACTATGTTTGAGTAAAATTTATTATAGTTTTTGTAGCTTATGTTTGTGTTTTATAGCCTGTTTTCTTTACCTTGATGCGTTCAAAAATAATCTAATTACAATGTTGCTAAGCAACACTGAATATACAATCAATTTAAAATTAGGTTCTTGTCTTTGTTGAGTATTTTAATGCTCTGGCTCATAGAATTTTAATAATGTGTGCAAATCAGAAGATTTTAGTTAAGAAACGTGTTGCTATCTGAATAGCAAAAAATGCAAGTCTTTGTTTAAAAAACACTAAGTTAACACTTAATAAATATTAAGCAAAGTAGTGTATATTAAGTATAGAAATGTATTATAAGTATAGTAGTGTATATTAAGTATAGAAGTGTATATTAAGTATAGTAGTGTATATTAAGTATATTAGTGTATATTAAGTATAGTAGTGTATATTAGGTATAGTAGTGTATATTAGGAATAGTAGTGTATATTAAGTATAGTAGTGTATATTAAGTGTAGTAGGGTATATTATGTATAGTAGTGTATACTAAGTATAGTAGTGTATATTGAGTATAGAAGTGTATATTAAGTATAGAAATGTATTATAAGTATAGTAGTGTATATTAAGTATAGAAGTGTATATTAAGTATAGTAGTGCATATGAAGTATATTAGTGTATATTAAGTATAGTAGTGTATATTAATTATAATAGTGTATATTAAGTATAGTAGTGTATATTAGGTATAGCAGTGTATATTAAGTATAGTAGGGTATATTAAGTATAGTAGTGTATATAAAGTATAGTAGTGTATATTAAGTATAGTAGTATATATTAAGTATAGTAGTGTATATTAAGTATAGTAGTGTATATTAAGTATAGTGGTGTATATTAAGTATAGTAGTGTATATTAAGTATAGTAGTTTATATTAAGTGTAGTAGTGTATATTAAGTATGGCAGTGCATATTAAGTATAGTAGCATATATTAAGTATAGTAATGTATATTAAGTATAGTAGTGTATACTAGGTATAGTAGTGTATATTAATTATAGTAGTGTCTATTAAGCATGGTAGGGCAAGTTAAATGAATTTGCCCTTTAGGATTCTCTAACAAATATCTATTTGCCAAAAATATTTTTGCGTTGCAAGAAACTGATTCAGAGTCTCTTTTTTGATGTTGTTATTTTATGCCACAAACACAGAACTTGAAGTTGTGGGCCGTTTAAGGTCAAGGATACGGCAGCGTTATTCCTTATTGTTTAATCAACCATTACCTTTTCACTTTAGTCAAAGCCTGTCTTGTTGTAAAAAATTTAAAGAATAAATTTTCTGAATCGTAACTATCCTCATAGAAGTAGGTTTGCTTTACTCCTGCTGATTATATATGGAGTGCACTAACCAATGGTAGGTTACCTCACAAGTCAGCGATTCTAAAATAATTTATTACCTGTGCAGTTGGGTGGAGGGTGAGACCAAGTTCCATTTATACATTCGACAGTCAGGGTATCGCTTGTAGTATATCCTTCTTCACAGCAGTAGGTGTAATTACTTCCCAGAAAAAACTCAGCACCACTAGGTACAGGGGATGTATTTACTCCAGGTTCTGGTGGACTGCAGGTAATTACTACAATTTCATTATAAGTGTTCACAGCGAACATCTACGCGGGAGAACAAGCTATAGATAACCTCCTCTCTCAAACTACATCTATGTGAATTATGGATTTTCTAGTATATACATGTAAGTAGACCTTCATTGGAGCACCAGATTTATCCAAATGATAGTTATTCAAAAAATATCATCCTGTGTATAGTCTGATTTATTGATACAACAAGATATTCTTATAACACTGTTTCTAATCATAACATTGCATGGCAACGATATTCTATCTGTGTTAAGTAGTTTATTGTGCAACTACAACAATTAAACAATTATATATTATAATTATGTACATAATTATGTACTTTATATCATAATTAGGATTCAACAAAAAAATAAATTTAATGATAGTATTTATTGAGTAATTTTAATAAGTGGGGATATACACAGACGTTCAGGGCTAATCAGTAATAACTGGAGAGATCGATGTGAGTATTAGTCATCATAGCTACAAGTTCTTTGGTGGAGCGTAAAAATCTGCTTTTAATTTTATTCAGCTTATTAGAATTCTAATTATAGTTAAATAAAGGCAGCTCTAGAGAACAAAGATATATAGATATAGACAACAAAGTGCATATTAAGTTCAGTTGGTTAATCTCAATTACTGCACCTTCATGGTGTTCTTTGTATATTAAGAATATAATATACCCAAACTAAAACTTAATACAAGTTTTATTTGAATATTTGCACTTCAGTTGCAATAACTAATTAAAAAATAATTTTATTGTAAAAAGGAGTCAAGTAGGTGTTATTTATTAAAGATTTTTGTTTGTCTGTTAAAGATGGCAGATAAACAGGTAAACAGAACAGAGTAGTTGAAGAGACTTGCGAGCTATACATACATATGAAAACTTTATAGTGACCCATCTGAACTAATAAGAATGTTTAATAAACATATGTATAACTACCCAGACAACTTATTCTACGAATTAAAAAAAAAGAAACTTAAAAAACTAAATAAAATGTATTGGAGTTATTTTGACTGCTTTTTATAAATGTAATGTTAAATATAAAGTGTAAGAGTAAAGGTAATGTTAGATATAGAGTGTGAGAGTAAAGGTAATGTTAAATATAGAGTGTAAGAATAAAGGTAATGTTAGATATAGAGTGTAAGAATAAAGGTAATGTTAGATATAGAGTGCAAGAATGAAGGTAATATTAGATATGGAATGTAAGAATAAAGGTAATATTAGATATAGAGTGTAAGAATAAAGGTAATGTTAGTTATAGAATGTAAGAATAAAGGTAATGTTATATATAGAGTGTAAGAATAATGGTTATGTTAGATATAGAGTGTAAGAATAATAGTAATGTTAGATAGAGAGTGTGAGAATAAAGGTAGTGTTAGATATAGAGTGTAAGAATAAAGGTAATGTTAGATATAGAATGTGAGAATAAAGGTAATATGAGATATAAATTGCAAGATTAAAGGTTATGTTATATATAGAGTGTAAGAATAAAGGTATTGTTAGGAATGGAGGGTAAGAATAAAGGTAATGTTAGATATAGAGTGTAAGAATAAAGGTGATGTTAGATATAGAGTGTGAGAGTAAAGGTAATGTTAAATATAAAGTGTAAGAGTAAAAGTAATGTTAGATATAGAGTGTAGGAATAAAGGTAATGTTAAATATAAAGTGTAAGAGTAAAGGTAATGTTAGATATAGAGTGTGAGAGTAAAGGTAATGTTAAATATAGAGTGTAAGAATAAAGGTAATGTTAGATATAGAGTGTAAGAATAAAGGTAATGTTAGATATAGAGTGCAAGAATGAAGGTAATATTAGATATGGAATGTAAGAATAAAGGTAATATTAGATATAGAGTGTAAGAATAAAGGTAATGTTAGTTATAGAATGTAAGAATAAAGGTAATGTTATATATAGAGTGTAAGAATAATGGTTATGTTAGATATAGAGTGTAAGAATAATAGTAATGTTAGATAGAGAGTGTGAGAATAAAGGTAGTGTTAGATATAGAGTGTAAGAATAAAGGTAATGTTAGATATAGAATGTAAGAATAAAGGTAATGTTAGATATAGAATGTGAGAATAAAGGTAATATGAGATATAAATTGCAAGATTAAAGGTTATGTTATATATAGAGTGTAAGAATAAAGGTATTGTTAGGAATGGAGGGTAAGAATAAAGGTAATGTTAGATATAGAGTGTAAGAATAAAGGTGATGTTAGATATAGAGTGTGAGAGTAAAGGTAATGTTAAATATAAAGTGTAAGAGTAAAGGTAATGTTAGATATAGAGTGTGAGAGTAAAGGTAATGTTAAATATAGAGTGTAAGAATAAAGGTAATGTTAGATATAGAGTGTAAGAATAAAGGTAATGTTAGATATAGAGTGCAAGAATGAAGGTAATATTAGATATGGAATGTAAGAATAAAGGTAATATTAGATATAGAGTGTAAGAATAAAGGTAATGTTAGTTATAGAATGTAAGAATAAAGGTAATGTTATATATAGAGTGTAAGAATAATGGTTATGTTAGATATAGAGTGTAAGAATAATAGTAATGTTAGATAGAGGGTGTGAGAATAAAGGTAGTGTTAGATATAGAGTGTAAGAATAAAGGTAATGTTAGATATAGAATGTAAGAATAAAGGTAATGTTAGATATAGAATGTGAGAATAAAGGTAATATGAGATATAAATTGCAAGATTAAAGGTTATGTTATATATAGAGTGTAAGAATAAAGGTATTGTTAGGAATGGAGGGTAAGAATAAAGGTAATGTTAGATATAGAGTGTAAGAATAAAGGTGATGTTAGATATAGAGTGTGAGAATAAAGGTAATGTTAGATATAGAGTGTAAGAGTAAAGGTAATGTTAGATATAGAGTGTAAAAATAAAGGTAATGTTAAATATAGAGTGTCAGAATAAAGGTAATGTTAGATATAGAATGTAAGAATAATGGTAATGTTAGATTTAGAGTGTAAGAATAAAGGTAATATTAGATATAGAGTGTAAGAATAAAGGAAATGTTAAACATAGAGTGTAAGAATAAAGGTATTGTTACATATAGACTGGAAGAATAATGGTAATGTTAGATATAGAATGTAAGAATAAAGATAATGTTAGATATAGAATGTAAGAATAAAGGTAATATGAGATATAGATTGCAAGATTAAAGGTTATGTTAGATATAGAGTGTAAGAATAAAGGTATTGTTAGATATAGAGGGTAAAAATAAAGGTAATGTTAGATATAGATTGTAAAAATAAAGGTAATGTTAGATATAGAGTGTGAGAATAAAGGTAATGTTAGATATAGAGTGTAAGAGTAACGGTAATGTTAGACATAGAATGTAAGAATAAAGGTAGTGTTAAATATAGAGTGTAAGAATAAAGGTAATGTTAGATATAGAGTGTAAGAGTAAAGGTTATATTAGATATAGAGTGTAAGAATAAAGGTAATGTTAGATATAGAGTGTAAGAATAAAGGTAATATTAGATATAGAGTGTAAGAATAAAGGTAATGTTAAATATAGAGTGTAAGAATAAAGGTAATGTTAGTTATAGAATGTAAGAATAAAGGTAATGTTGTATATAGACTGTAAGAATAATGGTTATGTTAGATATAGAGTGTAAGAATAATGGTAATGTTAGATAGAGAGTGTGAGAATAAAGGTAATGTTATATGTAGAGTGTAAGAATAAAGGTATTGTTAGATATAGAGTGTAAAAATATTGGTGATGTTAGATATGGAGTGTAAGAATAAAGGTAAGTATGTACATAGTAACTAAAGGTATCCTTCAAAGTTAGAGTACGAGGTCTGTGGGGCAGAGGATGTGCGTGTTCTTCAACTTATTACAAAACTGTCATGAATGCTTTTCTAACAGCTAAAATCTCTGAATAAGTTCTACGACAGCAGTAACCTTTCTGCAATATTATCAGTTTACCAACTTTTAAAACACACTTTTTCAACTCATTTGATAGATCCTGATTTCTATATTTCACCTTTTTTTCATTTCTCGTTGGCATCTAACGATAAAGGTCATACTGATGATCATTAGCAATGTTAATAAAAAAGTTATACAAACATACAGCCTCACTATTTTAAGTTCACAAATATTAAAAGGCATGTAAGAATATTACGAGTAAATTTTTCGATATGTACTAAAAAAAGATTTAACTTTTTAATTTTCAGTTTTTTAAACAAATTTTTCATACAGTCACTTTGATTTTTTCAAATTGAGGAGTTTAAGTAGATGCATTAAACAGCTGAGAAGCAATGCATTAGAGAAGTTTTCTCAAAAATATGTATAACATTTGTTTGCAAAGCTCTCTTTGATGTAAAATATCTTTAAACTGATTCATTCAGGTAACAAAATAGCTAAACACAAAATTGATTGGCTCAGTACATACTTCAAATATCACAGACTTCAGATGTAGGAGCAATTAACATTGTAAGATTACATTGTTAGTTGTTTGATTCTATCAACAACTTAAAAACACCATAAATACTTCAATTAAACAAACCATAAAAACAAATGCGTTGTCTAAAACATATAAACATTTTCTAACTTAGATTAACATAACACCTCTATTTGAACGCCATGGCGGTGCTTTTTCAACAATATCCTTAATTCTTTATTAAGATGGTGTTCAAAAAACATATATTAATATGCTATAACTGGATGAATCCAGTAAACATTGGAAAGAGTAAGTTTGTATTGTACACGATCTTGAGAACATCTAAATATAAGGTATATGCTTGGCACTGCTTATGTTAATCTGTAGAGTGATGGATATAAATACAATGTTTAATTTACTCTGACTTGCTCCATTTTACCTTAGATATACTCTAACATACCCCATCTTACCTTAGATATACTCTAACTTACTCCATTTTACCTTATAAATACTCTTATTTACTCCATCTTACCTTAGATATACTCTAACTTACCTCAGATACACTCTAAGCTCCTCTATCTTACCTTGGGTGCAGTTGGGTGGAGAGTGAGACCAAGTTCCATTTATACATTCGACAGTCAGGGTATCACTTGTAGTATATCCTTCTTCACAGCAGTAGGTGTAATTACTTCCTAGAGAAAACTCAGCACAACTAGGGACAGGTGATGTATTCACTCCAGGTTCTGGTGGACTGCAGGTGATTTCTACAATTTCATTATAAGTTTGGTGTAAGTGTTCACAGCAGACATGTACATGAAACAAGATATAGAAAACCACTTCTCACAAATTACTTCTATGTGAATTATGGATTTTTGTATATATACACGTAAGTAGACCTTCATTGGAGCACAAGATTTAGTCAAATGTTGGTTATTCAAATATTATCATCCTGTGTATAGTCTGATTTATTGATATAACAAGATATTCTTATAACACTGTTTCTAATCATAACATTGCATGGCAATGATATTCTATCTGTGTTAAGTAGCTTATTGTGCAACTACAACAATTAAATAATTACATATTATAATTATGTACTTTATACCATAATTAAGATTCAACAGAGAAATAAATTTTATAATAATATTGATTGAGTGATTTTAATAAGTGGGTATATACACAGACGTTCAGTGCTATTTAGTAATAACTGTAGAGATCGATGTGAGTATTAGTCATCATAGCTACAAGTTCTTTGGTGGAGCGTAAAAATCTGCTTTTAATTTTATTCAGCTTATTAGAATTCTAATTATAGTTAGATAAAGGCAGCTCTAGAGAACAAAGATATATAGATATAGACAACAAAGTGCATATTAAGTTCAGTTGGTTAATCTTAATTACTGCGCCTTCATGGTGTTCTTTGGATATTAAGAATATAATATACCCAAACTAAAACTTAATACAAGTTTTATTTGAATATTTGCACTTCAGTTGCAATAACTAATTAAAAAATAATTTTATTGTAAAAAGGAGTCAAGTAGGTGTTATTTATTAAAGATTTTTGTTTGTCTGTTAAAGATGGCAGATAAACAGGTAAACAGAACAGAGTAGTAGAAAAGACTTGCGAGCTATACATACATATGAAAACTTTATAGTGACCCATCTGAACTAATAAGAATGTTTCATAAACATATGTATAACTACCCAGACAACTTATTCTACAAATTAAAAAAAAGAAACATAAAAAACTAAATAAAATGTATTGGAATTATTTTGACTGCTTTTTATAAAGGTAATGTTAAATATAAAGTGTAAGAGTAAAAGTAATGTTAGATATTGAGTGTAAGAATAAAGGTAATGTTAGATATAAAGTGTAAGAATAAAGGTCATGTTATATGTAGAGTGTAAGAATAAAGGTACTGTTAGATATTGAGTGTAAGAATAAAGGTAATATTAGATATAGAGTGTAAGATTAAAGGTAATGTTAGATATAGAATGTAAGAGTAAAGGTAATATTAGATATAGAGTGTAAGATTAAAGGTAATGTTAGATATAGAGTGTAAGAATAAAGGTAATGTTAGATATAGAGTGTGAGAGTAAAGGTAATATTAGATGTAGAGTGTAAGAATAAAGGTAATGTTAGATATAGAGTGTGAGAGTAAAGGTAATATTAGATATAGAGTGTAAGATTAAAGGTAATGTTAGATATAGAGTGTGAGAGTAAAGGTAATGTTAAATATAGAGTGTAAGAATAAAGGTAATGTTAGATATAGAGTGTAAAAATAAAGGTAATGTTAGATATAGAGTGTAAGAGTAAAGGTAATGTTAGATATAGAGTGTGAGATTAAAGGTAATGTTAGTTATAAAATGTAAGAATAAAGGTAATATTATATATAGAGCGTAAGAATAAAGGTAATGTTAGATATAGTGTGTGAGAATAAAGGTGATGTTAGATATAGAGTGTGAGAGTAAAGGTGATATTAGATATAGAGTGTAAGAATAAAAGTAATGTTAGATATGGAGTGTAAGAATAAAGGTAATATTAGATATAAAGTGTAAGAATAAAGGTAATGTTAGATATAAATTGCAAGATTAAAGGTTATGTTGGATGTAGAGTGTAAGAATAAAGGTAATGTTAGTTATAAAATGTAAGAATAAAGGTAATATTATATATAGAGTGTAAGAATAAAGGTAATGTTAGATATAGAGTGTGAGAATAAAGGTGATGTTAGATATAGAGTGTGAGAGTAAAGGTAATATTAGATATAGAGTGTAAGAATAAAAGTTATGTTAGATATGGAGTGTAAGAATAAAGGTAATATTAGATATAGAGTGTAAGAATAAAGGTAATGTTAGATATAAAGTGTAAGAATAAAGGTAATATTAGATATAGAGTGTGAGAATAAAGGTGATGTTAGATATATAGTGTAAGAATAATGGTTATGTTACATATAGAGTGTGAGAATAATGGTAATGTTAGATAGAGAGTGTGAGAATAATGGTAATATTAGATATAGAGTGTAAGAATAAAGGTAATGTTAGTTATAAAATGTAAGAATAAAGGTAATATTATATATAGAGTGTAAGAATAAAGGTAATGTTAGATATAGAGTGTGAGAATAAAGGTGATGTTAGATATAGAGTGTGAGAGTAAAGGTAATATTAGATATAGAGTGTAAGAATAAAAGTAATGTTAGATATGGAGTGTAAGAATAAAGGTAATATTAGATATAGAGTGTAAGAATAAAGGTAATGTTAGATATATAGTGTAAGAATAATGGTTATGTTACATATAGAGTGTGAGAATAATGGTAATGTTAGATATAGAGTGTAAGAATAAAGGTAATATTAGATATAGAGTGTAAGAATAAAGGTAATGTTAGTTATAAAATGTAAGAATAAAGGTAATATTATATATAGAGTGTAAGAATAAAGGTAATGTTAGATATAGAGTGTGAGAATAAAGGTGATGTTAGATATAGAGTGTGAGAGTAAAGGTAATATTAGATATAGAGTGTAAGAATAAAAGTAATGTTAGATATGGAATGTAAGAATAAAGGTAATATTAGATATAGAGTGTAAGAATAAAGGTAATGTTAGATATAAAGTGTAAGAATAAAGGTAATATTAGATATAGAGTGTGAGAATAAAGGTGATGTTAGATATATAGTGTAAGAATAATGGTTATGTTACATATAGAGTGTGAGAATAATGGTAATGTTAGATAGAGAGTGTGAGAATAAAGGTAATGTTAGATATAGAATGTAAGTACTATACTTACTCTATTTCAACTTAGATATACTCTAACCTACTCTATCTTACCTTAGATATACTCTAACCTACTCTATCTTACCTTAGATATACTCTAACTTACTCTATCTTACCTTAGATATACTCTAACTTACTCCATCTTACGTTAGATATACTCTAACTTACTCCATCTTACCTTAGATATACTCTAACTTACTCCATCTTACCTTAGATATACTCTAACTTACTCTATCTTACCTTAGATATACTCTAACTTACTCCATCTTACCTTAGATATACTCTAACTTACTCTATCTTACCTTAGATATACTCTAACTTACTCCATCTTAAATAGCTATACTCAAACTTATACATTATCATTATTATGTCTGATTTTTGATTTTTACCAACCTCCATGCTTACAGAACAGTGGTTTGGAGAAGATTTTGAAAATCGTGTATGTAGAGGTGATCATAGATCAAGGTTAATTTGTGATTGTGAATAATGCTTAGTAATTGGCTTACCTTCACAGCAAGGTCGAAAGTCTTCAGTAAACGAATTACCCACACAGAAAATGGTGTAAGAGGTAACAGAGTTGTTTTTTTGTCCAGCAATTTTATATCCTGCATTTTTACATGAGTATGTCACCGACTCACCACTCTATAAACGGATCAAAACTTGAACGGAGTTTTCTACTCTTAAGCTTACTTATCTATATATAAATCTCAGTGTTTATCATTTATTTGCTGGTGTGCCCAGTTCTAACGATAAATTTTAGAAATGAAAAATGTGCTTCTAATAAGATTTGAATTTGGAACCCACAGGTATGCCAACAGAAGTGATAAACCATTAGGTCATGTAGCCGTGTGTACATTGCTATACAACAGAATGGTTGTACACATACTTATTACACCTGCCAATCTTTAATGCTGATTGGTAAAGCCTGGTTCCCATATACGTCGCAAAGCACCGGCGACACACCGCAGGCTATTAGCGATGAAATGGGAACGTATGCGCCGAGGACCGCCGAGGATCGCCGGTAGTTGCCGGCGGCATCGCAATAGTTTAGCGCTGTTCAAATTTCGCAAACGGCCGCAGGCAAAACCTTCCCGAAATGCACTGTACGGGTAAAGGTCACCATTATAAGAACGGCATAGCGAGCGAGCATTTTATTTGATTACGCAATTATGTTTACGATATTATTAACGATGTGGCTTTTATGTGAACATTAAACTGCGCTGAGCACCGCAAGTGTTTTGCTGCGTGATATTACCGCCGGTGCTTTGCGACGTATATGGGAACCAGGCTTTAAATAATACTCACACTTCAGCCGGCACGCTTAAAGAGCATGACGCAATCTTTTTTTCTAGCGCTGATTCAAGTTATAGACACTTAGGTCTTATTATAGTAAGATTAACTAGCTTAAGTTACTTAAATTCATGAAATAAAAAACTCAGCAACACTTAAGAATAAACCTTCTATGCCAAAAACCTTTTTTTGCACCCATGCAACACCGGAAGTTCAGCTAATTTATAATCTTTTTTGTCTCAAGTACTTAACTAAGTTAGGCACTTATAGAACAACTTTTGATTTGTGTTATACTTGGCGGGAAGCAATCCTGTCATGGCATCGAGTGTATCACGAGTGTTAAGCTGCTATAAGATTGAGACAAACAGCAAATTGCCCTTATGGTACAGGGTGTTTACTATGCTAATCAAATGCTTCTTAAGGACTGGTTACACCACAGAATGTTTTTTTCTAGCAGTTTTTTTCATCAGTATTTTTCTAAAACAACTTTAACATTTTTAACACTATAAAAAATGCTATAAGTACATAGGACTACATCAGCCGTTCTAGAGAATTTTTAGTAACAATTTTTGGAAAGTTTGTTAACTTCCAAAAGTTCTTCAGGAAAGTTTTTTAACTTTCTTGTAGCCTCATTAGTATATGCTGGTGTTACATAAATGCTTAGATATTAAATATTTATTTATTCACTTTACCTTAGCCAATTCTATCATAATAGCAATGTTCTAACTTGCTATTATCAATTGCTAGCAATTCTAAACATTATCTATTTAAGAAGGTCTAAAGATTTCTAGAGCAGTAACAGATAGAATATTCTAGAACAGTAACAGATAGAATTTTATTAATTGTTCTTACCGGAACTCTATCATTTCTGCTTCGCATGACAAATGCATCTTCTCTGAATGGTCTGCGGCAGTCCATGACAACCATCCCCATCTCAGCAAAAATTACTATTAAGGCTATGGTAGCTGTAAAGGCTCTCATCTGCAAAAACGTGCTGGAATTCTTACAATGATTGTCATGACAGCGGAAGACAGCCTCTGTCAGCAGTGTCAGAAGACAGCAAGTGTCAGCAAGTGTCAGCAAGTGCTGACTTTCGAGGAAGATGTTGAACAACTTTAAATGAACCCGGCTTGTGATCAATAAATCATTAGTTCCATCAATATCAATTGCTGCCAATCATCAGCTATAGGCTGTTGGCAGTGAGCCAATGGCAAGGTTTGAATATACATAAAAATTTACTAGAGTACCATTTGTCAATAATATCATAAGACTCATTAACATTTGTATCATATAGTTATATTAAAAAATGACTATGCCACCCATAAATGATTTATTGTACATGTTTCTGTTAATGCAATTTGATTGGCTCAAACTAAAAGTTTGACAAACTAGAAGTTACTCGCACAAACAGAAAAAGCATCTGTCAAAGCTGGTTGCGATTTTCGGGGGTCGCATTTTTAATTTAATTGCGCGACTTTGCTACATAAAATTTCACACGTAACAGCTTCTGGAACAAGAGTGGAACTACTGTAAAAGTTTGTAAGCAGACAAGGTCGGCATATTACTAAACAACGCGTTATTTATTAAACAATTTGCATGACAAGACAATCACAAGTGAAAAGTTAACTCTGAGTAGAGGTTTTCCTAAAGAAGCGTATTTATCTCTCTGCTTACCTTGCTGTTTGAAGCATCCGTTGACGGTTCATGGTGGTCTGCTGTTTATATAGCTTTTAGGTTAGCTAGGGCTGCTCTCATTGGCTGAGGGTAAATCAAGCAGTTCATCTTATAATTGGCAATATCTATTGAATAAAAGAATCAGATACATGGGGCGTAACCAACTCTATTGAATGTTTCTCACTAGGCAAGTTGTCCATGGCTTTTATTTCAAATTTCTCCATAGATTTTGCGAGCATATTTGGCAAAGTAGTATGTGTGATCATGAGCTAATACAGAATGTGCATTCAGAGTGTATAGCGTTACGGTTGGCAGCTGTCACAATAAGCAGCGGCTGGATGCTGTTGATCTCTGAGTGCTAACCTTCAGTAAACAAAGCTTTCTCTTGTGTGCAACACCTAAATGTTCATCTTCAGTTTGGCTGAAGATTATTAGCATTATTAGCATAAGAATAATCAGATAATATTTTCTTTAATGGGTGTTCTGTTCTATAATCAGGTTCTATAGTACATTAAAAAACTAAAGTTGTATACAACAAACAATAAACATTGCGTTCGCTGTATAACCATGCAACATTACTTTTAATAGTACTTTAAACACCTCATAGGAAACAATGTGTGAATGGTGCAATGAGCTTTTTTGTAAAATCCTTGTCGAAATATCACAAAGTCCCAATCAGATATATCTAATGTAGGTATGCGTGTAACATTCTTTTTTAATTGGTTAAAAGGGATCAAGTTAAAACCTCCAGTGCCAATAGCCTCTTCAAATGAAATGTTCTCAATTGTATATAAAAACAACTATAAGGCTAATGAATTACTTGTGCATGTCATAAAGTTTGAACCTTTAGACTTACAGTGGCATGATACGATCACCTGATGTACAGTGTCAAGTTAGCTCTCACATAAGTGAAAACTGGAGCAGCTAATTCTACTCAGCAGTTCAGCTATTAATTGCCAGTAGATGATGTTATTGCTTTAAAGGTCACTTACACATAGTTATGTATATATAAGTAGTCCTAATGGAGTCTTAAGTTAATGTCTTAACTTATATACGATTTATTGTTTTATACCAACTATTAACTGGACTAATGATGTCACTTACATACATTTAGCTTGCCATGTCAGATGTTTAGGGAAAATATAAAGAAAGAAATAAAATAACAAAGCTCTAGAAATAGTAACAAACATAGAGTTGCCACTCCTAAAATAATGCACAATCAACTATCTGATTGTTTTCCTATAATAAACATAGATAATCTTGTCTAAGTAATGAAAGTGTGAGCACGTAACTAATTATACAGAAAAATAGATACGATTGGGTGCAACAAACAAGATGTAAAACTATGTAAAAAACAAATGTGAAAAGCTCTATTTTAAAACAAATTAGTGCAATAAAAATCGGTAAAAGAAGAGATTTAATTAGCTTCCCCTGGGGACATCTGAATAAAAGACTAGACAAGGAAACACTTGTCTATTCAGCTGAGAGTCTACAAGAGTTCAGCTGTAAAGTCTACAAAAGAAATTTGAGGTCTAACTTACTCTAACTTACACTGAATGTACTTTAATTCACCTTCCTTTATATACTTTTGATAAAGGCAAGCACAAAATAGCAGTATATGCAATAAGGTTTAATTAGGAGTTGTCTGCCTTTAAAATATATTGGATACAGATGAGAGTAGCTATTCATATACACATTACCAGCTTCAAATTGCAATAATGGAATCTATTTAAATGTTTTATTATGTTATTATTGCAAATTGACTGAATACCTTATATAATGAGGTCACAATTTAAATCTCAAACTAACTTGTCAACACATTATAACACTCATCATTCCTTATTTTCATTACCTCTTCCACCCTCCTCCTCTACTGGTAGCCATAGACAGGTTGCCTATCTTGTGTCATCAGCATAGAATTCCTTGCCAATTGGGTTAAGGAAAATTAGTAGTCATGATGGCTTTAGGGCTGCTTCAAAGCAGTACTTGCTGGACTCTCTGGGTTAGATTTGCTCCGATTTCTATTGCTTAGACAACCATGTTTTTCTTCATTGACAATCAATCTCATCTGTCAACTCAAGCTCTGCCTCTTGAATAGCCATGCTACTGCGCATATGGGCCCACACTGCACCTTAATTTTTCTATAATCTTGTTATGTCATGATTTAATGTAAAAAAACCAGCAAACATAAACGAACAAATGAGTACTGGTCGTAACTAACTTCAGAGAATGTTGGTCACAAAGGATTCTGGTCAGAGTTCTAAAACAATGATTATAGCAATAACGGTGCATCTTAGGTCGGTAAAACTCACATACAACGCGCATACCACGCATGCGCAACGAGCATACAAGGCACTAGCGACATTATGGATACAACGCCGACACAAGTGATTAATAACACATTAACAACAAAATATTTATATTCTGTTAATAAAACATTGCACAAAGTATTCTATTTACTATCTGTTTTAAAACATTACAACTCCTTTGTTTACGGCAACCCTGAGCTCTTTAGTGCATTTTTTTCTTTTCGTTGTGATGCTGGTGTATACGCGTTGTATTCGCAATGTTTGTGCGTTGCTAGTGCCTTGTATGTGCGTTGCACATGCATTTTATGCGTGTTGTATGCGCGTTTTACCGACCCAAGATGCACCGTTACCAAAAAGTCTTGTTACGACAGCTCAAATTCTCTATAGACATCACACTTAAACTCATGACAATCTGAAGGTCGCTGTTCCTGTGTTTTCGCAGCCATCCATAACTAGCACTCCGTGAAAATCATGTGCATATGCTTCAATGCAAGTATAAACTTTCTTGTCTGCCACACTCTTATAATAGCTAAAAGCTTAACCATCCATGATGTCGGCAGTTCTTCATACGCAGCCAAGCTGGTGACACCTTGTTGAGGCATCTAAGAAAGTCAGATCTGTCAGATCTGTGCATTCATACTGCCAGCCCATCAGCAGCCCATCAGCAGCCCATTAGCAGTCAGTCTGGTTTTGCATCTGTACCGCATTATAAGGCTATTTACTGGATAGAACTTAGGAATACAGTATGCCTTATTTATATCTGGAGCTGGTTTGATAGCTTGTCCTATACTTAAAATAATTGGCTGTCAATACGATTAGTTTACCAAGTAATCAGAGAGTAATTTTACATCTAAGGACATCTAAGGGTTTAAAGGATAATGGCTAGAAAGAAAGCTCTGGATACAGTTTTTCTATGCACTATAAAATAAGGAATATGGACTTTCTCTTTGAATAAAGAAACAATATCTGCAATCGATGACATTTACAGATCTCTGCATATAACTAGGCAATAGGACTAAAAATGCCTTTACAGCAATGAATTATAATATTTAATATTTGTAGCATGAGTATAGCATGACTATAGCACAAGTATATATACAGATATGTATATATATACACAGATATGTATATATATACAGATATGTATATGTATATATATATATATAAATTTGGTAAGAAATTTATTAAAATTTGACTAAGCAAAAAATTACTAAAAGTTTCGTATTACACAAAAGGTGTGTAACACTCATCAGATAAAATGCTTAGCATGTATATAAAATGCTTATATATATATATATATATATATATATATATATATATATATATATATATATATATATATATATATATATATATATATATATATATATATATATATATATATATATATATATATATATATATATATATATATATATATATATATATATATATATATATATATATATATATATATATATATATATATATATATATATATATATATTACATCTGATTGACTTCCAACCAATTTTTTATCAGCTCACTGGAAGCTGTTTGCTGGTTGCTCCATGGTATATTTCAATGCAAATCGTATTGTTAGCATAACTAAATAAAACCTTTTAGGTTAGTTGGAGCATATAACATAGTAAACATGGTAACATAGTAAATCATGACCATTAGTAGTCGTTATACTAACTAGAAATTCCCCTGTCGTACAGCCCACGACCAAAGTGATAATGGAAAAAGAAAGGGTACTGCTGGTTGTTGAAAAAGTAGTTACAACAGGTCAGAATTCTACAAAAGTAGAATATATATATATACAATGTATATATATATACAATGTATATATATATATATATATATATATATATATATATATATATATATACATTGTATATATATACATTGTATATATATATATTCTACTTTTGTAGAATTCTGACCTGTTGTAACTACTTTTTCAACAACCAGCAGTACCCTTTCTTTTTCCATTATCACTTTGGTCGTGGGCTGTACGACAGGGGAATTTCTAGTTAGTATAACGACTACTAATGGTCATGATTTACTATGTTACCATGTTTACTATGTTATATGCTCCAACTAACCTAAAAGGTTTTATTTAGTTATGCTAACAATACGATTTGCATTGAAATATACCATGGAGCAACCAGCAAACAGCTTCCAGTGAGCTGATAAAAAATTGGTTGGAAGTCAATCAGATGTAATGAGGCAATATTTAAACTACTTATAGATGGTAACGTAACTAAATCCTAAGGCTACCTTTTTAACAAGTACACTCTTATCTTTGTTTGTCTACTCCCACTAAGATACTATTACAAGCTTTTGAATGCAACAGAGCATGTGGAGAGCTAATTAACTGTGCAACTCTGCCAGACAAGCCTTTTTCAATGTCAAAGCATGTCTAACAAAGCTCGATATTCCTACTGCCTTTTGCTTTGATGGCTAATGTGCAGATTTAATGAACGTTTACTAGTTTACTACGGAAAAGCAAGATGCACTGTTATTAGGATGAATACATTCCAGAACACAGTTCAGAATGCAAATAGTGAGCAGGAAGTTCAGAACCAGAGTGCAGGTTAACTCTGGATGGAAGAGACAACTAGATAAACGGAGTCAGTTTATCTAGATATACTGAGTCAATTTATCTAGATATACTGACTCAGTTTATCTAGATATAATTAGTCAGTTTATCATTTCACATCACACACATCGTATCAAGATATGATGCGTGTCAAAAGACTTTTGAGATTCTAAATCAGCAAAAGCATTTTAACATTCTGACTTACCTCTGTACTTACCTGTACATCTGACTACCTGTACTTACCTGTACATCCAAGTAAATTTGAATTGCTTTGTTTTGTCATTTTGTTATCTTTCAGTGGTTGAGACAACAGCTCATATGGTAAATAATTGGTTTCATACATATTTTATTTGACAAACTTATAATCTATTGTGTACATCTTACACAGATTTGCTTGAATATACTTAGTGAATGCTCAAAGTATTTTATTGATCTTAGAAACAATTGAAAAGCAATCTAACATGGTTTAAACGAGCATCTGTAGGTAGAATATTCATTGATTCATCAGCATCTGTAGGTAGAATATTCATTGATTCATCAGCATCTGTAGGTAGAATATTCATTGATTCATCAGCATCTGTAGGTAGAATATTCATTGATTAATCAGCGCAAAGCTGACAAAAACTGAAAAAATAAAAGAGAAAAAGGAAAATTTCAAACTATAAAATAATATTTAGTGATTATTAAAACACTCTATAAGATTATACAGTATCTAAGTACATCAGGAAGAAAAATATTTCATCAGCTTTCACAAACACACAATATTTTTATGATTTTTACACACAAATACTGCCTTATTGGGTCCCATTATAACAAAGTTTAATATCTCATTTGACCTTGAACTTATTGCTGTGTTAATTACCATCAACCTTTGAAAAAAAGTTTTTATATCATATTAGCTGGTTTTTAAACAGCTGAATGATTCGTTTTTGTTGTTTTCATGGTAAGCACATCTTTAGTGAACTGGAATAGGTCATCTAGCAACAATGATGTTTAAACAGAATTCATTGAGGATGAGGTCACGCATCAACCAGGTGGCATACGATACATGTGACATGTTATCTCGGTGACACAGGTGTAAGTGACACTCAAGCGTAAGACATTTTCACTGACCTACCTTTCTATATGCTTGTACATGAAATGCAATGATCTCCTCCCTACTTGCCTTCATTACTAATAGTTTCATGCTTGCTGAGAGCAATCTTCAGATCGCTCTCCTTACCTATTATTGTGCCTAAAGCTTATGCTACCTACCGATTGTACCTACCGATTGTACCTACTGATTGTACCTACCGATTGTACCTAAAGTTATAGTCTGTCTTATTGATTTTATATTGTATATATTGTATATATATATGTATATATAGTACAGTTAAACCCAAGTTTAGCTATAAGTCTCAGGCTCAATATATACATGTACTAGCTGTGCTACCCGGCGTTGCCCAGGTAATAAAAAAGTCTTTGGTCAGAAAATTGATTTGTATTATTTGTAAGCTATTCATCAAAACTTTGAATACAATGATACTGGTACCTCTCGACACCGGTACAAATGTAAGAATGAGATATCAGACTGTCTTTGTCTGACCGAACGGAGAGATAAATGGTAATTTTGCCGCATTGGTAAAATAATCAGCGTGCGCTATGGCTACAGCTATAGCCGGAATGACAGACTGACATACTTTGAGAAATATATCTATACACATATTTCTCAAAGTACGTGTGTCGTCTGTTGGAAATCCGGCTATAGCAATTATTAGAACAGTTGAGCTGGACAACAATACAGACTCAAAGTCATGGCCTACCGTCATTGGAAGCCTAACCTGATTAACTAGCTTAGTGGATTTTTCCATTGGCAATACACCAGGCTACTAGCTTGAAAGGTACAGTTGTTTGACAAAGTTTTAAAACCTTTACAGTTGTTTTTATTTCTCTCTTAATTTATTTCAACTACACGACACACTTCTCTCATGATATGTAATTTGAAAGTTAGAATGGCAAATGTTGTTATATGTTAAATACAAATCAATGTTCTGTCCAAAGACTCTTCTATTACACGGGCAAGGCCGGGTGGTACAACTAGTAGGCCTATATAGATATATGAACTAGACGACTTTTGACTATAGTTTTCTCATGGCAACTACAGCGTTGTTTTGCATGTGGCACTTGTTAGGCTGTATCAGGGGGGTCACAACTTAGTGTGAAATAAAATTGGTGGCTGCCAAAAGAAAAACTTTAGTCAAAAATCATCAAATTTTAATATACTCAACTTGCAGAGATTAGAGTTATCTTTTTTAACTTAATTTCTCTGAAATGTTGTATATATATATATTTTACCTTATTGAGCTTATACCGCGAGCTAGCCGGGTCATGCACTCAAGGATTTTCGCCACGCACATACAAAACAAAAACAACAGGGCAGACCCACTTTTGGCGGTCTTCCGCACGAATATTCAAAAATACTAACAGATGTCAATTTATCGGCCAAACGCAACCTATTAATGGATGAGCAACCTATTAATGTATCCGAATATCTCATATAAAATAGGCCAACCAAGTTACATAATGGTTAATATCCATTTTATCTCTGGAAATGTGCTTGCCCGCGGTTTTGGGACAAGAGTAACCAGAGTTCATCATACACCAAAATGTCTCTTATGGGTTCCGGAGGTAGCCCGTAAAAAGGTTTTTATTATAGTAAAAGTCGTGTTTGTCTGTCTATCCTAGGTCATGCTAAAAGCAATAGGATAAACATTACACCGCGTATTAATCAAACCCAAATATTCAAGTTATTCAGCAGTAACACTAACCACTGCCCAAGACAGCCACATTTCTAAACCTAAGAATAATTACGCACAGACTTATTACACATGCTGGCTTTTCATGATGTACAGGACTATCAGCGTACTAGTATCTAAAAAATTGTGGCTGATATGGTAATTTGAAACTAAGACATATATGAAGGTACACACTTATCAAGTTTATATAAGGGAAAATGGAAACTCACCTTAATTATGTCAGACAGCAAACATTCTACTGATGCTTCTTATAAAACTGCGCTAGATGTAGACATGTAGTCATGAGTTCCTCTATAAAATGATCAACACCAAAAACTATATTGGTCTAAGTCTTAGTGTAAAGTTATTCAATTGGTTTGTCATCCATGAGAAGATAATTCCTATAACAGCTTTTACATCATCAATGTCTTTTTACTGCTAAGAATGCATTCTTTGAAGTTTAGCCTATTAAGTCTAAGCTGACAAGACCTTCAATTTAAACTATTAGTCAATAGTTTCAAGTTCCAACTATTGTTTTTGGTATACTAATAATCATTTTTTCATATGTTTCCTTCTGTTAGATGGTTTCTTATTTATAACAAACAGATGTCACTTGAATCCTTTAATCTAGAAACATAATCCTAGTGTTTTAAACTGCCGTTAGCATTGCTCTACACGCAAAGAGCTTGTCACCCATAATGAGTGTATTGAAATGCCTTTCTTTTCAAATGTATAATAAAAAGGGGCATTAACTAACTTATTGTTGGTCAAATGTTATTTTTATGTTTATAAGCAAACACAAAAAGGTATTCACAAACACAAAAAGGTATTCACAAACACAAAAAGGTATTCACGAGGTCCTTAATTCAGGTCTAGTGTTCCATAGCTAGTGTTTATAAGCTGCTGCAGTACACTAACAGATTGAATAAGGAGTGAGATTTGAGGTTCAACACTCCCTGACTACCTATTTCTAGTTATATTATTACTAGCTGAAGCTCTAAAGGTAACTCATACATCTTTACCAGTAGCTTTTCATGGTATAACAGATAGTTACTAGTAGTATGGAGAATTAAGCTAAATCAGGGGTCTCCTAACTTTTGTGTTCAAGTACGATTCAGGAGTCGCTGGGCAAACCATCTAACTCTTGGCAAAGCTGAGTTTAAACAAGGATATCTTGGGTTTGATTTGGGTAATTCTACCTAAAGGCCGTATCATAATGCGTCACTTTAACAAGTAAACAAATGCAATACGGTATAAACTTATTCTTTACTTATAACTTAATTTGATAACTCTGTGATATAACTTTTATAGATAGCAGCTTGTCATGTTTCAGAATTTTGTCACTAAATATACATGTATTTCAACAAGTCTAATAGGAAGGTTGCACCTGTTTTTCATCAGCGAGATGTTTGCTGTTTGGTTTGGCGATGGATAATAAAAATCTGAGGTCATTATCAACAGCCAGTTGTGAGCAATATTTGTAGTCCATGTACAGAAGTGAAGAAAAGCTTTGCTCACATTTAATAAGTACCGTGAAATATAAGCAATGCCTATAAAGCCATCTCAGGAGGCTTTGGCTAAGAACACAATTTTAAATGTGTCATGTGCATCAGATTTATTGATAAGTTCAATCAACTCTTTTCTTGAAAGCTGCTAGCAAGATAGGCTACAGACATCCTGAATGAGTTTCTAGCAAACTTCAAATCAATGTCAGTTAAATCAGGAAAGTAATGCTGAAACTAATGAACTAGCTGGCAGAAGTGGTCTGCAATTATATTGACAATTGTATTGTGAAAGTAATACTGCTGACAAGTTATCTAACATGTTAAATGATTGACCCATGTAAAGGTAATACTGCTGACTAGCTATCTAACATGTCAAATGATTGAATCATGTAAAGGTAATACTGCTGACTAGCTATCTAACATGTCAAATGATTGAATCATGTGAAGGTAATACTGCTGACTAGTTATATAACATGTCAAATGATTGAATCATGTAAAGGTAATACTGCTGACTAGTTATCTAACATGTCAAATGATTGAATCATGTGAAGGTAATACTGCTGACTAGTTATATAACATGTCAAATGATTGAATCATGTAAAGGTAATACTGCTGACTAGTTATCTAACATGTCAAATGATTGAATCATGTGAAGGCAATACTGCTGACAAGCTATCTAACATGTCAAATGATTGAATCAAGTGAAGGCAATATTGCTGACTAGCTATCTAACATGTCAAATGATTGAATCATGTAAAGGTAATACTGCTGACTAGCTATCTAACATGTCAAATGATTGAATCAAGTGAAGGTAATATTGCTGACTAGCTATCTAACATGTCAAATAATTGAATCATGTGAAGGTAATACTGCTGACAAGCTATCTAATATGTCAAATAATTGAATCAAATGAAGGTAATACTGCTGGCTAGTTATATAACATGTCAAATGATTGAATCAAGTGAAGGTAATATTGCTGACTAGCTATCTAACATGTCAAATAATTGAATCAAGTGAAGGTAATACTGCTGACAAGCTATCTAATATGTCAAATAATTGAATCAAGTGAAGACAATACTGCTGACTAGCTATCTAACATGTCAAATGATTGAATCTTGTGAAAACAATACTGCTGACTAGCTATCTAACATGTCAAATGATTGAATCATATGAAATCAATTTGAAATATTTTATTTGAAATCATATCTCATTGCCTTCTCATAAGTCTTTTTAGCTAGAAAGCAGCAGTCTCATCTGTCGCACCTATAAGAATTCCTCAACGCTGTCTCTGGAAAGCCACTTTACTTCTGTGTAATAACGAAGTTTGCCTGGTTTGGCTGGAGTTTCCATATAACTTACCAATGTAACTACATTTATTAGCGCAGAACTCAAAGCCAGTGAATGAATTTTTGCTGTCAATGCATTCCTGTGAATCTAGCCTGTCTTGACAAACTGTTGTTTTTGTGGAGTTGTTCCCCATCGAGCGGAGCATGCAAAACAACAGCTTGTCACAATACACACTGCACCTGATGCGTCAGCTGCACTGAAAAGGAGTTGTTCTCTTCCATTTATGCGGCTTGGCTGCAATGTTGTTGATTGCTTCATTGATAACCATAACGAATTTAGCCCAAAAATTTATGTAGAAAAAAATAGTTATTAAAGATAAAAACATTAACATATCTTTAAACCGCAACTGAGGTTGCAAAAAGTCATAATGTAATTGCCTGATCTGGCTAATGTGGAACTTCGGTAGCAGAGGCCATGGTAACTAAATTTTGGTCATGTTATGGTTACTGATGGAGTGACCGACATAAAATCGCAGCCAAGCCGCATAGACAAAAGAGAACAACTCCCTTAAAGTGCAGCTGATGCATCAGGTGCACTGCGTATTGTGACAAGCTATTATTTTACTCGCTCCACTTGACGGGGACCACTCCGCAAAAACAACAGTTTGTCAAAATAGGCTAGTGTAGATCATGCAGTGTAGATAGGCCTAAGTATTTTATTGATTCATTGGTTTGTAAGACTGTGGTATGAAACCCAGACCTGCAACCCATCATTGCTGGTGCGCCATCTGTTGTGCCTGTACACACATTTCCCTATGGAAGCCTTGTATTTCGAAGCAAAAGCAATACTGCTTCAAAAATTTCCTCTTCTCTTGTTTTCTCTTGTAGTAACTGGTTAAACCAGAAACTCACTTTTAAAATTTTCCCCATGAGTATCCCTTGCAATTACCACAAGCTGCAAAGAGATTGCAGCATCCATATATTCATCGAGCTGAATGGCAAACCCGTTATCTGGAGTAGTACTTATATATGCCAGTACTATTATTTGTTATATTACCAACCATGTCATCGATTCTATTTTGGGTTGCATATGTAATACATCTATCGGTCTTTTTATTTATATCATATATCTATGTCATATATCTATATGTCATATACATGTATCTACAGTATATGTAATATATTTATATGGCATATATCTATATATCATATATCTATATGCCACATATCTACATGTCATATATCTATGTGTCATATATCTATATGCCACATATCTACATGTCATGTATCCATGTGTCATATATCTATATGTCCTATATCTATGTGTCATATATCTATATGTCATATATTTACATGATCTATCACGTTTTAACCATACAACTAGCTGTCATGAAAGCACAAGTTTTCTTCCTTAGAAGATAATATTAGAGTCATATAGTTAGCATATACAATAGTTTGACCAACTTTGACAGTTAATGACTTCAGAGTTGTGTTCTTCCACTGAGCAAACCATTATTCTGCACCTCACAACACATTTTGTGTGTAGAATATTTAATTTACATTTTTTAATCTAATCAGAGCTGAACTGATCATTTCAAAGCCATGTTGAGTAATGTTTTGCACATACCAGAGTTGTCACCTCTATAAAAAATTATCCCATTCTAAAATTTGCAGTTTGTCAATTTCAGCTCAAACCAACCCTCATTAAAACGTTAAAGAACATTACTGGCATTTTATAATTATCTCATATCGCAGGAATAATACTCTTTTACAGCATTTTAATATGAACACATACGCATAGATGAGTTATATGTTAGAGTCGAATCAATTGCAAACCTAATTGGGCCAATCATCAAAATTATATTATTATATTTTGTCACTTTTATACTAGTAAACAGCATAAGATAATTATTCTAGATGCTAAATCTTGGAAAGTTTTGGCAGTAAAGCTGTTTATAAAGTAAGCTGAATTTTTAAAATCCCCCTATGAACATATCTTGTTAATACCATAAGCTGCAAGAAGATTATCACATCAATAAGTTCATCAGAATAAATGACAAACTGGCTACCTGGAGCAGTTCTCATATGTACCAGAACTGTTCTTTATATATCACCAACTATATCATTGATTCTTTTTTGGATTGTGTTGTTAGATAGTGATAATAGTGATAAAAAGTGATAATGACGATAGTGATAATAGTGATAGTGATAATAGTGATAATGATGATAGTGATAGTGATAATAGTGATGGTGATAAAAAGTGATAATGATGATAGTGATAGTGATAATAGTGATAGTGATAATAGTGATAGCGATAATAGTGATAATGATGATAGTGATAAGGATGATAGTGATAGTGATAATAGTGATGGTGATAAAAAGTGATAATGATGATAGTGATAATGATAATAGTGATGGTGATAAAAAGTGATAATGATGATAGTGATAATGATGATAATGATAGTGATAATAGTGATAGTGATAAAAAGTGATAATGATGATAGTGATAATAATGATAGTGATAATAGTGATAATAGCAATAATGATGATAGTGATAATGATAATAGTGATATTAGTGATAGTGATGATAGTGATGACAGTGATAGTGATGATAGTGATAGTGATAATAAGCTCAGTTTTGCTCCAACACTATCTCTGATGATGCAACAAGCTTTATCGTGACAACAGGGTAAAAATAGTCTCTCCCAATCGTTAGGGGCTTGTGTGCTTTTGCTATCCTGAGTGCTCCTACATAAAAAGCATATACTGTTGCTTTGCATTCTTAAGCAAAGCGACCTGATTCATCCTTTTAAACGCTTTGTTCAAGCCTTCAAAAATAAGCAATATCCTTTGTGAGCCTTGTCAACATGACTTACTTTCAAATGATATTTAAAAAGCTCTGCTTCATAGCATGTTCGGCAAGGTCTTTTAGACCCTCCATTTCTGTCCCTCTCCTTCTGTCCCTCTCTCTTCCTCTCTCTCTCTCTCCCTCTCTCCCCCTCTCTCATTCTCTCTCCTTCTCTCTCTCATTCTCTCTCCTTCTCTCTCCTTCTCTCTCCTTCTCTCTCTTTCTCTCTCTTTCTCTCTCTTTCTCTCTCTTTCTCTCTCTCTCTCTTTCTCTCTCTCTCTTTCTCTCTCTCTCTCTCTTTCTCTCTCTCTCTCTCTCTCTCTCTCTCTTTCTACTTCCCTCTCTCTACTTCTCTTTCTCTCTCTCTCTCCCTCTCTCTCTCTCTCTCTCTCTCTCTCTCTCTCTCTTTCTTTTTCTCTCTGTCTCTCTCTTTCTCTCTCTTTCTTTCTCTCTATCTCTCTTTATCGCTTTCTTTCTATCCCTCTCTCTTTCTCTTATTTCTCTTATTCCTCTTATTCCTTTCTCTCCTTCCCTCTCCTTCCCTCTCCTTTCCTCTCCCTTTCTCCTTTCTCTCTTTTCCTCTTCCTTCTTCTCTCTCCTTCTGTTCTTCCCTCCTTTCTTCATCTTCCTTTTTCCCCCTTTTCCTTTTTTCCTTCATCTCTCTTTGCTACCCCTCTCCCCCTTTCCTCCCTCGCAATCCACCGCCAAGGTCAATTGTTTTATTATTGCTGGTAGTTAGCACAGCATGGTGTTAAGCTGGTAGTGGTATCTTTGGAACTCAGGTCAAAAAAACTACCTACCTTTTGACTATTTTAGCAGATCCCAGCAGTGCAGAAAATTGCACTTTTGGGATTTTTCATTTTTTTGTCAATATTCAATTTGATTAGACCTTCTTCCAGAGCCTTGACTACACCTAATGCCCTAACCACAATAGAAACAATTGTCACAGGGGCCGCACATACATTCCTCAACTATCTCTCCCCATCCTGACCCTTCTCCACCTTTTTTAAGCCACATGTGGTCTAGCTCCTTTTCGTTCAAAACTATATCTGGCTGTCACCTGTCACCTGTATCATTATTATTATTATCATTATTATTATTATAATAAAAACTGTCTTTACAACCAAGTGGTTAGTTGTAAGTGAGCCCAGGCCTTAGCTTAAAGCTAAAGGGTTATTTATCACTCTAATGGTTCCTTCTACTGAAGAATCTTTTTTAGAATATAGGCAGTTCCTAGTGGCACTGCTTTTTGAATTGTTTTGAAAGACAGCTCAGTATGATCTTAGCAAAATGTGAGATATTATTATTGTCATAGAAAAATTCACCTATGCTGGTAGTTGAGCTGTTATTTGTCCAAGTTTCTTAAACTAAGACTACCTTCCTAATGATGTTAGCTGATTCCTGAAGGATAGCTTGTTATGTGCTACTCAGCTGTTTCTGGTCAATTTGAAGTACTTCACTCAGTTATCCAATATTATAAAGAATGGTAAGAGATGTGTTTGTATAGCAGAGACTATTATGGTCAAATTCTGATCACATTATGAATATTTGGCAGCCAATAACAGATTCGGAGAAGTACCCAACTTTGTTGTATGCTACAAGCTAGATGGCAGGGTTACTTAGCCAACACTACAGACTCCAACTCAGACTATGTTTCTGAAAATTACTGTGATAGAACCTGAGAGTTTAGTCGCACTGAACTTAAAGTTTTTCACTTGCATGTCGGTCCAGTAGAAGATAAATCTAAATCTATGTATTTCTTTGATAGACTACCGCTTCATTGTGCCAAATCAGTAAAGAAAGCTCAATTGCTTATTGATACAGCGGAGGATAAATCTACATACGTTAACCTCACTGACAGCAATGATCAAACAGCTCTACACGGTGCTAAAACAGTAGAGATTGCTCGTTTGCTTATTAAAGCAGCTGAAAATCCACCCACATACATTAGCTTAACTGATAATGCCGGGAGAACAGCACTACATTGTTAAAAAAGTTTCGACTCATTTGAATTAGTTTGCTTGCTTATTGATACAGCAGATGATAAACTAACTTACGTCAACATGACTGACAATGAAGGTAATACAGCACTAATGTCTATGGTAGAATGGGAATATGATGATTTTCATTCTGAAAAACTGCTACAGTATACTTTAGAGAAGCTGAGATCTGTGCTTCAACTTTGCGACATAAATAAGGTTTTGCTCACAAAAAACAACAACCGGCAGAATATATTTCACCTCACTTGCACATCATCAGATGTTGAGCAGTGGTACGAAGTGCATTGGGACTATTTAGAAGGCATGGATCTAAAGCATATAATTACACCAGATATACTCAACTACACTCCTTTTACTTATTTGGCTGCAAGATTGTCAACTCCCATACTTGCTGAACTCTTTCTCAAATATCCACTATATGGAAGAAGAGCTCTCCTAAGTAAGCCTAACAAGAAGAAAATAAGCTGTCTGTCCCTTGTTTCACGGCAACACTATGATCAAGGAGAATACTTGGAGCTTGTTCAATGCAGTGTTGGTATAAAGCGTTATAATATATATTATAACTTCTTAGATTATAATGCTGGCAAACTGCCATTTCTAGCAGATTCGGAATGCTTCAAAATATTCAATGAGAATTTGTGGAAGGTCATCAAATACGGAATGAACGAGTATTCCTTGAGAGAGCTGCAAATTCTATCATCCCAACCTTTACTCCTTCTTCTCTACTTTGATGGTGAGGAGATTGCTCTACAGACTATACAGAGAAAGCTTTATGATCTGGACACTCTAGCTAACCACAGCAAACCAGAGGTTTTCCTATCTACATATTTTTGACTCATGATCATGCACAGCATCTCATTAACTAACATAAAAATGTAGCATATTGTATGAGTTTTTCTGTTTCACAGTTGATCGTGGTCATACTTCCAATGGTGGACCATATTCAGTATGCATCTCCTCCAGGACCAGATTTCCTCTTCATATCTGTAGTACCTCTACAGGCTCTGATATGTAAGTATCTTAGATTTCTACCTCAGTCTTAATAAAGACACTAATTAAACCTAGAAAAGTAGCGACTTTTCTTTGTCAATGTGCTCTATTTCATGCGCAGACTCAAGGAGTGCTCAGCTGTTAACATATTAATTTGAATTTTTATCAGTCTTTTGTATTACAGATACTCAGACCTTCTGAAGGAAACATTTGGTGGTATTAGACCTTTCTTGGGCTTCTTGAAGAACCATGAGCTAACAAAGTATGTTAACATCAACTCTACTACGGGAAAGCATTTTGGAACATCTATTTCTAATCCTACAGATGATGAGATTCTCCTAACTGGAGGAAAAGCTCTCATTATTTGTAACACCGCACGAAGAGACTTTTGTGAACTAGACCATAAATGGGCTTGTCAAATTTTAGAAATACAACTTGGCTTAAAGGTAAGCTTTAGAGCTCTAAAGGCCTTCTGACAATAACTTTTTAGTGGGACTCTTAGCCGCTAGCCAAGGCTATACCAGAATCAGCTGTCTAACCATGGATGTCATCGCCAAACAAATTGAGATCAAAATGCCTAGAATTGAACTGATTTTAAAAATGCTTCTGTTTATTTAACAAATCTCAGACTATCTTAATTACTGTTAATTACCTTGTACATGTATAGTGCTGTCAATCTATAAATGCCAATGAGATTAGTGTAGGTATACAAATTAATCCTCGCCCCATGACAATAAACAATTGAAATGGTTTCAGTGATTTGATTTGGTGCAATCCCCACTAACCATTTTGTATTTAAAAAACATTCCAGGAATGTTCCGAAAAATCCCAAAAACATTTTAGTACAACATTTTCACAAGATGCTGTGTATACCTTTTCAAATTCCAGCAATGTTGTGGAAAATGTTCTGCACAGAAAATATCTACAACGTTCAGTAAATGATCTCGCACAACATTTCGACGACATTGAGAGAAAGTTACGTAGTATTCCACAAACAGTCCTTCCATGATGTTGCCTCAAAGATATTAGCAAACAACCCAGTAATGTTACGTGCAGAAAATTAGCTGGATGTAAATGTGTAGACACTTTCAAAGATTTTGTTAACATTTCCCATAATGTTCCTTTAACGGATTAAGCGCAAAGTTACTATAATTTACCAAGCATAACTGTATCACAGCATCTCTTCCTTAAGCTATATGGTCGGTAAATACATGAATGGTAGCATGATGTAATAACAAAATAATATAACACACAACCAAAATATAGCTATAAAAATCGCTTGTGACATATTTATCATGCTCACATGCTGTAACAAATGCACTCTAATGCCACACATGTTCTAATGGAACCCAGTCAATTTTGCGATATTTGTCATGAAGTACGGAAATTGAAATTTGTAATGACCTTTTCTTACATAAATCATTTAAAATCAATATAATTTTTTTTACATTATTTTCCTTGTTATATTTATAATAAATAATAAATAAAATTATTAATATGCTTCAATTCATTTAACTTTAAGTAATGTTTTCATTATGAAATGGCGACACTTTAAAACAATAAATCATGCCTTTCTGGTAAAAGTAGTAAAAGTAAGGTTAACTTAGTTTTTAAGGATGTGTTGCCATTCGATAAGCAATTGAGAAAAGTTCTAAAAGAGCCTACTAACGAGCAAGAATGAAATATTACAATAAAAATGTTATTAAACAAGATTATAAGAGAAACATAGTCAGAATATTGTTGTAACTTTCATTTGAGAATAGAAATGATGTCAGACCATAATGTTCCCTTTACATTGTAACTCAATGTTATATGGAGGTTTACACTCCAACATTTTAAAGTAACTTTCATGTAACACTGCCTCAACATTCATTTGAAGGTCAAAGTGATGTTGCACCATAACTTTCTAGTTATATTACATGTCAAATGTTACCTGCTTAAACAATCCACAGTAACCTTTATGGAACATAAAGGTTATTTCACTTGGAATGTTATTTTATATGTAAAGTTACAGAACGCCCTAGTAATGTCATTGGTAGTTAGGATGAAGCGCTGGTCTATGATGGCTACCGAAAAAAAACATGAATTTACATTCATCATTCACTGAATTGACAAGCAAATGAGAAACCTCAGTTTCAGTGCAACTAAGCTTTTGGGTTTCATCGCACTCATTTGCAGAGATACAATCTGAGTTGGAGTCTGTAAAATGCCTATGTAAATCTACCCTCTAGATTTTAGCAGACAGTAAAATTGTGTACTCTTACAAATCTGGTACTGGCTGCAAAATTTTCAAAGAGTGATCCAAATTTGGTCATAATAGTTTCTACAATATAAACACAGCTTTACCATTCTTTAAAATATTGAGTGACTGAATGGGAGCACTACAAATTGACCAAAAGGTTGTCTTGCCTTAATTACTAACTACTGTTTATAAGACTGATTACTTGTCTCTCACTCAGTGGATTCACTATAGTAAGATATTATATGAAGGCCTTTAAGATAGTTACATGCCTTTGGTTTATTTATCAATATTTTATAAACCGTACTAGCCTGCTCATATAGTTTGAAAAGACAGAATACTTCATCATTTGACCTCACTTCCTGTTTCTTCATCAAAGCTTTCCCTAAAGCTTGTTCATTCTAGTACTGATATTCATCACAAATTTTATTTGTTTGGTTGGATTTACTAAGAAGATAGAAATTATGACCAGGTAAGTTATTTCAGCTTTTACAAGATTCTACAAGTTATTGTGACAAAATTTTGTCTTTAGGTTGAATGTCTGTTTGACAAGTCAGCAGACGAGATGCTGGGAGAAATTAAAAATTTCTCTCAACAACCTGTTCATGGCTCTGTGGTGGCTTTAATCATTATATCTCATAGAGATATGAATGGAAACAGTTCTGGTAACGATGGAAGCCACTGCTCTTTACAGGAAGTGGTAGATGCGCTATGTCAACCTGAGCTGGAGTCTTTTACTAAGGTAGTGAATAATATGAATAACGTTTTACACTATTTTCTACATCAATCATTAATAGCTATAGTTAATATTGTATCTAATGTAAAGCCTCTAATTGAACGCCACCTTTATTTGAATGCCACCTCTATTTGACTGCCACTATAGGAAAAGGGTTGAAAAATAGTTAGAAAAATGGATAGGCTAGTGTGTTTACAAACTTGCAGTTGCATCCTTCGTGAGTTTAAATCCAGTACGAAGCGCATTGTTCATTCCTAAATTTTACTCGCTAAAGCCGGACACACATTGAACGACGACTGACGACAAATTTAGAGACTTATAGATAATAAAGAGTGATAACTCGAAAAGTGTCTACAAAATGGTACTAATAAGTTACTCAGTTGCTCAGTTGCTCAGTTGCTCAGTTACATCAATAAAAATTGATCGAAGTTCGTTTTCCAACTCAAAAGATTTTTAGTTTTTTTGTTAAAATCCTTGAAAGCAACACCACAGAAATAATTAGTAACTGTAGCAAATTAACAATAGCTTTTAGTTTAACGCGGTCTTGATACTTCGATGTATATGAAAAAGAGTTGACTTTTACGATGGTATATGAGCGGCTAGTTTTAGGCTAAAAATTGTATTTAGCAAGTAAAACTTTTACGCATTGCATTTATGTGGAATGAGATGCATTTATGCGGAATCCTACGCAATAGAGTTTTGGTCTTCTAAAAAAATGTTTTGATGCTAACATCAACTAATTCAGCAGTGCAGAAAAGATGAGGTTAGCAGATATTGTGGAAGGTAATGGACAGCCAGAAGAAGTTGTTTGTTTCATAAAAAGCAACAATCTGAAGGCAACTGGCCGAGCAATTGATGCAAATATTTTTGTTTCAAAAATATTAATTTTTGTTTCTCTATGTATTACAAACAGTTAATTTATGCCACTTATTTTTGAATAAATGTATTTGTAGAATTTGATAAATTATTATTATTACATGACTTATAAATTTGCAGATTTATAGTATATTATTTAATAACATCACTGAGGTAATATGATCTTACTTTGGATCGACGCTCGTATCTCATTTTCTATTGTACATAAAAGTTAGTTTTGGCTGCAAACTGTAGCAAACATATCAATGAGTGCAATGAGCTTTTATATATAATTATAAAATGAAAATATACCTTCAAATTTAGAAAGAAATAAAAAATTGAAAGCACCAACAAATTGCAGGATGCAGGGCCACAGGCTATATAATCTTCACAGGTTAATTGTACGCAATTGATATCAACTGGCAGAGTTATTTCTTGACTTTCTAATGCATATTAATTTAAAGATTTTCTATGTACCTACGCCCAAAGGAAAGTGCAAAGTATTGGTGACATTTGCATCACCCTTAGAAAGCCTGAATTTATCTTCCCTGAACTCTAATAAGCTATTTTAAAAATACAGCGCCACCTTTTATTTGAAGGCCCCCTCTATTTGACCGCCACTATAGGAGAAGGGTTTAAAAATAGAGCTCCATGGCATTCAAATGGAGGTTTTACAGTAATGCTATCAGATGCTGGCCACCCAGAAGTGTCGACATTAATGACTATTGTAGAATATTCTGGGCACCCAGAAGTATGTGTCAACTTAGATGACACGGTCTCTAACCTCAGACATGTGTGTTTAGGGAAGGGGTATGGCTAGTCCTTTTTTACACCTTGGCTCCTGTTCATATTAAGGGTAGCATCTTAAAGCCTTAAGATTCTGCTTACAATAAGGATGGCACCATAAAGCCTAGACTTATTAATTTTAATTCAAGTCTAGTTTGATGTGTACTATTTTAGTTGGTCTTTCTGACGTTCTGTCGAGGATTTATTGGTAGCAGAGGTACTAGATGTAATAGGACAAATCATGGTTGGGAAACGACAACTTTTAAATATCTCGCTATGCTGCCACAGTTCAATCCTATTAAAAGAGGTGTGTTTGAAGATGACATAGAGAAGGTACGAGCTGAACACCCTTTTCCTTCAGTAGATGTACCAGTCAACTGCTATCTCTGCTACTCTCATAGACCTATTAACTATACTAGACTGGGCAATGCGAAGCCACGGTGTCCTACATAAATAGCCACATTCCTCGCGACGCAACGTCAACGCTTTGTTCACTTGCAGCTGGTCAGGCAAGCGAGTCATCATTGTTTACATTGAAAGAATGGGCGGAGACAGCTTTGTTGCTACATGTAATTTGACATAACTACTAAACTACACAAGATATTGGTTTAAAATTTTAGATGCAAAGCTTATACACTATGCTTTTCTTACCCTGCAAATTTGTAAACATAAAGTTGAATATTTCATATGTAAAGTGCCAGTAAAAATGTATATATCTATTCAAAAGATATTGCAAAATTATCAATGTTGCCCTATGCTATGGGCTAACATGTCAGATAGCTAGGTGTACAGACTGATTTCAAATGCATACACACTGGTAAATGGTACACTGATCGCAGTCTGCCATGAACATAAATGTTGAGTCTTAGGTGTTATGCAAACAGCATCAGAAAAATCGTAGAAAACAAATGACAAATGGTACACTTTTCTAGACATAATTATTGTGACAGGCTACACATGACTAAAGACGACCAGTCGGCTGAGCTTTGATCTAAGATTACTTTTGTTAGCTGCTACCTTTGTAGCCTCGTGGTGAATTCTAATTCTGACATATCTGGATGTGATAGTTTTAACTAACGCTGGCTGCGCTGTGACTTGAGCATGGAAATTCCTGATGCAAATTGCTTTGTAAAACCAATAAAAGAGTCTTGGTGACCACCAGCTTGTGTATGTCTGCAGTGATTCCTTGTAAGTTGACACACTGCCGTATAATCTGTTCTGAGCCTAGACATATCTTTGTGATGATAGGATGAGGTGTAAACAGACCACCTCTATCTTTTACACTGATTAGTGTCGCATCATCCCAGGTGCGTAAACCTGGACAGGAGGCTATAAAGCTGGTGCAGTCATTGCAGTTGAGTTTTAAGCTCCGTACCACATAACCTGCTAAATAAATATTATATGTTAATATTATTATAAAAAGTATATGTATCAAACGTAAAATAAATTTACCTACATCTCACTGATCCGCTGCAGTATTATTTCAAGCCACTCTGCTACCTGTATATCTGTTCTATACACTAACAATAAGTGAAAGTAGCTAATACCAAAATACATGTGCATACCTAAATCATGTACCAAAATATGGGCAGTCATGCAGTTTAGCACATGCAGCAAGGCTGCAATGTGTGCCAGATCTCTTATTTTGTAGAAAACTTGGAGGAATTGGTTGTATTTACCTACCGATGTACTCGACTATGTCCGAGACAGATTTTGACAGGTCGATTTCCAGCCGTTCGCTTGATTCCAAATAATCATGGAAGTCATCATCACTTTCTACAAGAATTTTTCTTTGTTTAGATGAGAGAAGTAGGGAGCAGGAGCCATCTGAGCTATCACAATCAAGACAGTTAGCACTCGTGCTAGGTGTGATGTCTGTTTTCACTAGTCGAGCTCTCAGTACAGATTTGAAGCTACAGACATCTGGATTATTGTTGAAACCTCCCTTGGCCCGAATCTTTGAGGACAGTGTTTCTATATGCTCTTGTCTAAGCTTGTACAGAAGTAAATACTTGGCCTCGCGAAATGTTTGAAAAATTTAATTCCCTATTCCAAGGTATGAGGTACGCTTATGTAGAGGGTCGGGAATGATCTCTTCAGATTGCTTGGCGGCTGTTGGCTTTTCATAGCAAAGTGAAGGTTCCAGGACTGGCTCATTGCGGTCTGGTGGAGATGATTTAGATAGTGTTGGTCGGCATAACAGTCATCCATGCATTGGTTGAGTCGGTTGTAAATATTTTGGCGGAGAATCAAATACCCTTAGTACATCAGTAGGTTCTAGTATGGCAGCCATCACCAGACTCATTTACTAGCCCATGTCCACCTGCCATGGTCATGAAAAACTTCATGAAATGGGCAACACTTTGGCTACTTCGCGGTTGGCACCTCTTTGTGCGAAGCAACTTTTCAAATATTAGTGCCAGCAATGAACTTTAGGAAAACATTTTGGAATAACTATTATTTGTATGCATATCTCGAAAAAATCCGCAAGATTTCTTGCTCTTCATATCTAGGTACCTCTCACAACCACACTTGAAAACAATTTAAGTAAAATTTACCTTTGAATCATTTCCAGTGCTGGTAGTTGCTTCACTCTCCATGGCTTCCTACTTAAAATATGGCCTGGACTAGGCAAAGTGAACAAAGCAACAAAGTGAACATAGACCTATTTTCTGATGCTGTTTTTATAACACCTAAAACCCAACATTTATATTCATGGCAGACTGCGATCAGTGTACCATTTACCAGTGGGTATGCATTTGAAATCAGTTTGTGCACCTAGCTATCTGACATATTAGCCCATAGCATAGGGCAACATTGATAATTTTGCAATATTTTTGAATAGATCAATATATATTTTTACTGGCACTTTACATATGAAATATTCAACTTTATGTTTACAAATTTGCAGGGTAGGAAAAGCATAGTGTATAAGCTTTGCATCTAAAATTTTAAACCAATATCTTGTGTACTTTAGTAGTTATGTCAAATAACATGTAGCAACAAAGCTGTATCGGCCATTCTTTCAATGTAAACAATGATGACTCGCTTGCCTGACCAGCTGCAAGTGAACAAAGCGTTGACGTTGCGTCGCGAGGAATGTGGCTATTTAAGTGGGACACAATGCTGAGCCGTAATGCATTGGATTGCCCAGTCTAGTATAGTTAATAGGTCTATGGGTACATCACATAACATAGCTAGAAACATTGAAGCTACATACCAACTGCTTCAATATCTGATCCCTCGCCCATATAGGACGCTGTTACTATTACTACTATTGTTGACAATGACATGTATAAATATGATAATGAATGATGTAAGATATTTATTACAAACTACCTGTCCTACCCGGTGTTGCCCAAGTAATAAAACAGGCTTCGGACAGAAAACCAATTTGTATTTAACATATATATAACAAAATTTTTCATTCTAACTTTCAAACTACATGTACATATCACGAAAGAAGTGTTTTGTGTAGTTGAAATAAATAGAGATGAAAAGCTAAAATATTTCTTACTTACATTCTGGTTAGTCTGAGTCTGATTCAGCAGAGATCTCTGAGTAATCGTAATCAAACTTGTTGACCTCAATCTCTGTCATCAGAATCTAAGTAGCCTAAAATGTTTTCTCTGTTTTCTTTGTACATATTCTGAGTCACCATTATGATCTACTTCTTCAAATTAATTTTTTTTCAAACTGGCAAATACCTGGATGATCACAACAATTTCAACCAATAGCGGTCTTTTCTTTTTGTCTGCTCCAATCTTATTAGTAGACAAAATAAGATTGGCCTATCAATAATGAAAATTATAGAACAATCCTATAAGGGACCATCTGATTGGACTGGCCAAAATAAGCCAGCCATCAATAAGGTTGACGACATTGGATTGGTCAGTACTAGGGTTAATCTTTAAGCGGGTCAATAATATACATATTGAGGCTGGATTTTGATTGCAGAATCTAGAAATAACTCGAATAAACGCAACAAGAAACCTTAGATTTTGTGTTAACTGTTCCATTTTGGCTGTAAAAAAATTATTGTACTATCAGACAAAATATTTGCTAAAAGATTTCAGAACAGAAGCAACTAATCCACCTTTTCCGACATCAGAAAAATCAGTTCATGCGCCTATGCACAAAAACCTGCAAACGTCAGTCGTGTTCAATTTGGTTCAACCAGACAGAACCAAAGCTTGTCAATTATTAAACAGTTTAATTTTATTAAATATAATACCCACTTTATTTCATACAAATAATTAATTTAATCATCCTTCAATACGCAACCGATGTGATCACACAACAAAAAACAATTCACCAAACAATCTTTAAACAACAAGTAGAAGTATATGTGAGTAGTATACATAATACATGCCAACATGTACGATCCCTTATATACACATTGAACAAAAATGGCTTCTCTCACCTACTTGTAAGAGTCATCACATGTTTTGTTAAATGACAAGCTTTCAGCAAAACTCCTACTTAAAATCTTGCATTGGAATGGCTTTACTCTAGTATGAGTCCTAATCGTTTTTTTAAACTTCTAAGACGAGTGACCCTTTTTTATGCACATCTTACATTAAAGTGACTGTTCTCCATTGTGCCTCCTCATATGCTTTGTTAGACTACTTTGAATAGTAAAGCCACTATTACATATTTTACATTGAAACGGCTTATCTTCAGTATGAATCCACATGTGACCTTTTAGAGTACTGAGTTGCGCAAAACTTCTACTGCAGATCTTACATCGGAATGGTTTTTCGCCAGTATGAGTCCTCATATGACTTGTTAGACCAGGGCGTTGAGCAAAGCTGATGCTGCAAATCTCGCATTTGAATGGTTTCTCTCCAGTGTGAGTTCTCATATGAGTTGTTAGATTATTGCTTTGAGCAAAACTTCTACTGCAAATCTTGCATTGAAATGGTTTTTCTCCGGTATGAGTCTTCGTGTGACTTTTTAAAGCACTACGTTGAGCAAAGCTACTACTGCAAATCTTGCACTGGAAAGGTTTCTCTCCAGTGTGAGTCCTCATATGAATTGTTAGATGACTGAGTGAAGGAAAGCTCTTGCTGCAAATTTTGCATCGGAATGATTTTTCTTCATAATGAGTCTTCATGTGCTTTGCTAGACCATGGCGTTGAGCGAAGCTACTGCTGCATTTTGCACATTGAAATGATTTTTCTTCAATATGAGTCTTCATGTGATTTGTTAGACCATGGCGTTGAGTGAAGCTCCTGCTGCATTTTCCGCATTGAAATAGGTTGTCTCTAGTATGAGTTCTCATGTGTCTCGTAAGACGACTGGGAAAAGAAAACCTACTACTGCAAATCTTGCATTGGAATGGTTTTTCTTCAGTATGAGTCCACATGTGACTTGGCAGATGACACCGATCAGCAAAGCTACTCCTGCACAACGCACACTGACATGGCTTATCTCCATTCTGAGTCTCTGTGTGTCTTGTTAAAGTACTGCCATGAGTAAAGCTACCACAATATTCACCTATAATACAAGTTGACACTGTGAGAGTTTTTGGACAGACAGGCTTGGTAGTACCATACATACACAAGTAATGTTATGGCAAAAAAAATTTCACCTAACCCTACAAGTAACATAAAATGATTTTTGGAGTTCTCATCCCAAGTATGGCTAAGTTGAAGTACAATTCAAAGTTGAGGTACAAGTTCAGGTAAAAATATCGAAATGTGCAAAGATTGTTGAGAACAACCATCAGATGTAAAGCCTTTAGTATGATATGATTTTTCTTGAGGGAATCTGCTTACTAAAAATGGACAGATAGCAACTACCAGAAAAAATCGCAGCAATTTGCTAAAAATCTAAAACAGTAAAATCTCAAAACATTTAGATAGTGATGTCCAATCTAGTTTAGTTAAACTTGATAGAACTAAATGTACTAAACAAGGATAGCTTTGAGAAGTTGAGTACAGTACATTCGCAGATATGAATTTTCCATTGATCAATGGCGACGAGTCCCAAAAACCAAAATTTTAGCACTACTGTACAATGCAGTACTAGCAGTATAATGCTCTATCTATATTTGCACAGAAAAATGTGTTCAATAAAACAAGTGATACTTGTTGACTAGATGGGTGTATAGACACAATGACACAAATGAGTAACAGATCGATCGCAGATCCTTAGTGTTTCTAACAAAACCTAAAATCTGACAAGCAAGCTGCATGACAATGCAAACAACCAACCCAGATTCTGCATCAACATCATACCTTAACCATCATATCAATAAAAAATCTTTACAGCGACATGTCAAATGCAATTAAGATTATAGGAAAATCACAAAATGCAACACCACATATGCTCTCAAGCGGATAAATTGCTTGGAGGAGAACAGCAAGGATCTAAAATCGATACCTCTTATATCGAAATGATCTTTAGTACGATACTGTGTTCGAGGTGCTTTCATAGCTAGAGCAATGGAAAGGAACCTAGTCACTGTCTGTTTATCAAGTCATGCAGGAGAAGATTAAAATCAAGCCAATGTGAACACAGCAGCAACAAAGTAAAAATCGTGAGCCATCCTCCATGAGCTGCATTCTCTAGGCTGTGTACAGAATGCTGTTCTGCAACTATGCACCCTAAAGGATTGGAGCAACAACTGATTGATCCATATATGGAAAGTCTTTGTACTACAATGATGGTGTGCACCGCGTCTACTACTACGGGCAGGTTATATTAGACTTCTAACCTCCACCCATGAGATCTGTCAGGTGGTCATGTAAAGTATGCATCATGGAACTTGTATAATCAATTGACTTGCAGACTTCCAAAAATTTCAACATTATTGTACCGGCACTAACAAGTTCACTAAATAGCGTGACAACAAACCTTCAGCATAGCATGAATGTAAGTTTTGCTGAGGCATATTAAAAAAGCATGATGAAGTGAAGATTTGCGAACCTGATTTAATCAAGAAAATGAAGCTGAATGACAAAAATTTCAAAATGTTATTTGGGAAGAGTAGCTCGAAGCAAAATAATTTTTTAGCAAACTTTGGAGGAATTTGATGCCGGAAAAAAACAAAGATATCACCTTTGCAAAACGTTAATATCATGTCTCAACTGACAAAACCCATTTGGGTGGAATCTGTACTGCTTCAGAGAACTTATAAACTTACAAAGTCCATTTACCAAACGCCTTACAAGAGTAATGTTCAATGTTCCAGTTGACCTGCATATAAACTGTAATGTCAAAATGTTTAATTTTAATGTTTAGTGAGGACGATAACTACCTCCTTTGCAGCAATCTATTCTTCCGGATGAAAGATAGTCCAAGGCTTACCAGAGCGGATAGTCACCAAATAGAATGGGTCGATTACAATTATCCATTCCATGATTCCTGGATTTCCACCAGAAACTATAGTTTGACTATCTAACAATCCTGCATCCGGCGCAGGTAGCGGACTAGACGCTATCACCAGACTATCTTGCAACTTTGCCTAAAAGGTAAGTTAACCACCAGATAATCCATCTAGACTACCAGCTCAATTGATAGATCGTCATCAGAGGATATAGCTAGATTATGTTGCAATCTTTTTCCCAGAAACTATGCCCAGACTATCCACTCTTCGACTTTTTCCTTGTTGCTAGGTACTACAGCTATACTATTTACCATTCTTCTTTTCACCATGGATCCAATTGGTCAGTATATCAAATTTTAGTGCTTCCACGTCGAGAAGACAAATCCCCTTTTCACAGCTCACTACCCTCATAGATGTCAGGTATAGTTTTTGGTAGGATGACCGACCTATTGTCGACTGGAGTAGATGGCAATCAGATATGGTGACCTAATTATCCTTTCCATGACAACTGGATTTCCAATAGACACTATGATCCAGCTATTCAGGAATTCTGATTCAAAGAATAAGCAACTATCAACATATCAACTAACAATCTTGCTCCTGGGGTAAACTGACTGAGTTATTTAGTGAATCAGTCATGGAAAAAGTACCCCCTGATTCTATAACCAGGCTGTCTAACAATCATGCCTCTGGGATCCATAGCCACCAGAAGCTATGAATGGACTGTCCACTGAAAAATCACCAGGTTGACACTAGGGACTATATAATAGTCTTGGTTCTGGCAGATTTCCTTTCTTGAAAATCACATTGTCGTCTGCCAATTGTGCCTTCAGAGAGTGGGAAGGAGAGAGCATTTTCTCATCTCGTATTCTATTTCAGAATAGAACACTCCATAACATGACATTCAGGTTGTAAACTGGATTATCAAGAATGCCAGAACTCTAAGTCCTGCATAATATGTTGTACTTTTTGCAAGAGCAAAAATACACCTTTAAGAAAAAACCAATCAGGCATACACATTTGTGCTATTGTACTGTTGTTTATTACTTCAACTGACCAATGATTACCGGTTACATCATGCTTCCAGCTTTAGCCCAAGAGATTTGTCAAATGACAAAAAAAAACCAT
The DNA here is from genome assembly GCF_963576615.1 of Watersipora subatra. Lineage (NCBI taxonomy): Eukaryota > Metazoa > Bryozoa > Gymnolaemata > Cheilostomatida > Watersiporidae > Watersipora > Watersipora subatra. The sequence goes on along the minus strand of NC_088709.1, from coordinate 41,129,249 downwards.
GCATAATGGAACTTAACAGGATTAATCCAGATCATTCAAAATAACTTTAGATTACTTTACTAACACTTACTCATTATACTTGATAATGTGACAGCATACATTTTTGATAGCACAACAAAATCTGTTGCCTGGGCATCTCAAAGACGATACTATCACAAAATTAGTTGCTGAATGCCCTCTAAGCAAGTAAACCAAGCCAAATGACATATATTTGGAAACTCTTATCATTTGCCAGAAGTTGCCAGGGTTGTAAATTACAACACTATCCTGTGCCTAACCTGAGAGAAATGTGCTGATAAAAAGAGAGGAACTGCCCTAATACATGTATGTCTCAGTGTCACAAGTGTTCCACTACAGGAGTGTTTAATTCCTTGTTGAAGGCAAACATTCAACCTGTTATTAAATCCATTAAACTAATATAATAATTACCTTCATCACTGTGTGTGTTGACTGGTGGACTATCTAGTTCTGGGTTATGTTCAACATCTACAATATAAACAATTTACATGTAGGTACAATGAACTATCTTATTCATATAATAAACCTTGAATGAATTTCCTATGGAGATTATAAGTGATTATAAACTCAGTGAGTCTCATGCAGGTAGAGGTCACAATTCCGTGAACAAGACTCACATTTGTTTAGTTCTAATGGATCTGTGCTTAGCACATGAAATCCTTAAACTTGTTAAATTAGAAAGTTCTTCATTAGGCATATGCTTGGCTTATGTTACCTTTACTAACATTTACTAACAAACCAGTTCATTAGACAATGAAGGAATGTAATTATCATATTCATTCAACTCAGAAGCATCAGAGCTTATCAGCAGTTATCACTATTATTTAATAAATCTTTAACTAACCAGTTGGGTAGAGATTATCAGAACCAACAACAGATCCTGGTTCTGTTTTCACCTCTGCAACTACTACAACAAATATGACAGTATATCTAAGGAGAAAGATCACGAGAAGTTTTTGGAATATATAATAAATTTTTGTAGATTTCAAAAAAAGACTCGCAACATAATTACCTTCATTACTATCTGTGTTGATTGACGAATCATCAAATTCTACTTTAATGTCAATATCTACAATATAATGTATCGATAATTTACTACCTACAAACACAGTTATAATGAGACTAGGCAACGTATGAGGACAAGCCTAAAAGTGAATCTTTGCTCTAGACTGACTGGTTAAAGCTTCATGATAAAACACTATGGCTATAGCAGGTATGGTTATAACAGACAGACGAATGTAAGTTGCCTACAAGAGACATCTTAGTAGAAATACCATGAATGAAATAATATTAGCCAAGCTGATAGAGGACTTGACAAAAGAGGAAACTCTAAGTAGTGGAAATGACAAAAATAAGCATGGCTACAGAAAACATTGATAAACAAGGTTCAGAGAACTTTACTATAGATGGCTTGAATAAGAAGAAAATGAGTATGGAAGCCACAAATACATAGCACAAAAATCGTCACGGATAATAATCTCCATTATCTATATAGTTTGGCAACACTAACTGACCGGTTGAATAAAGACTGCTAGTCAAGCCATCCGGTTCCAGACCCGATGTCACTAGCGTAGCTTCCATGACTGACATTAGATGGAGGGATCAGTGCCCTAAATAAACAAATGTAGTAGAGCAGGAGGGCATCAAAAAGCTGTCAAAAAAAGTGATTTATTCCTTTCGGAAGTGGGCTATGTGATAAGAGTGGCATCTAGATCAGAATTTTGAGCTGATTTCAAATATCTGGTTTCTACACCTCTCAGATTGTTCATTTTTGAGCAATATAATTAATATATTATTTTAATTAAATAAATGTCTGTAATGTTTCATGTGCTTCTACCAACAATGTAATAATGAAAATGACATATAAATACTAAATAATTAGCAATAACCTAAGTTGGAATCAATTCTGATAACATTCAAATATTTATTCTTTAAATATTATAATATTAGAAGTGTATTATATAATATTATGTATTCCCAGTTTGGTTGATATTGTGGCAGCTTTACAGTTTGTCCTTGTTATTCCGCAACTCATATATCATTACAGATCTGCAAAACAAAATGAAAAGTATTTTTAAAGACTCAGACCATGTATATATAAAATTTTAGTATACATATATTCATCATTAATGCTTATTATGTTGAACCGTTTACTTTATTATGCAAGTGAAATCGCAATTAGTCAGTCTTTTATACAGTGTGACACATATGTATTCTAATCAAACATGAAGTGCACCTTTGGTTACAATACCACTCGAATACTAACCTTCTAATTCACAGTCATCTGAGTCTTCTGCATCACTACTTTCATCTCCATCCTCTTTATTTCTATTGCTACAGCAGCTGCTTCTGCACATGTACGTACACTTGAGATCTGTATTGTAGCACTGACAGCGATGACACTGACACCCAGTTTTGCATCGACAAAACATGTCCACGAGCACATCAGGAGGTGCTGGTTATTGTGTCATCTATCTAGCTTTAAGCTCTCCATCTTCCATAAACCATCCATGTTGCTGGGGGGATGGGGCATTGATGATGATTTGCTTGGCTCTTCTCCATATCGCGGCCTGATATGCAGCCTTAGATATATGGAGATTTAACTCATCTAGTGTGGGTGGTAGGTTTGGTTGTGATGTGCGAGACGGTGAGCAGAAGATCTTACACTGTGCTTCATTGATGGAATTTGTCTCTTTACCATCTGCTTCACAGTTGACTTCCTCCATGTATCCTTTAAAAATTTCACTAAAGCAGTCTTGTTTGAGCCATCTGCTAAAAATTCAGACCTGTTTGGCACAAATTAGTTCGGACTAAACACAGCAACCTTCTGCCTTCCTTTCACACTTCTACGACTTCTCTCACCTCCCTTAATGCTGATATCAGGGTGTGTCACAAACAAAATCCACACGAAATGTGTGATATACGTTTGTAATACTAACTATCCGTTGCAAAAGCTGACTTGCAACCATGCCAAAAGTTGGAGGAGCTTTTAGGGTCTGAATTTCGGCCATAGCATCAACCACAACAGATCAAAGACTGGTAGCTGATCCTGGTTAACATAGATTGATAGTTGATCATCAACATCTTCCTCAACAGCAGCCATCAGAGCCGACTTGGCAGTCTTCAATATAGAGCCATCATAGTTAGCCAGGGACCAGCTGATGTTGCCAAGAGAGAATGATAACACTTTTCTCAAATCCAAGTTACGCTGTTGGCTGATCACTAACAAATTCTCAAACAGTCTGTGCGAACACTCTGGGACTTTTTCTTATGATTTTTTCTTAGCTGATAGTAATGTGGTGAAGGTTTTGAGCTTGTTTGACTTGATGGGTGCATTGAAATCAATCTCTTGGGTACTTAATCTCGTCTGGACCAATACTGAAAGCTGTTTCTCTCCTATCACATTTGCCATTTCAAGATCCTGCTTCACTTCAATGGAGGCTTTTGCACCACTGGTAATATGTAATAGCTTGGTGGTTTGAAACGCAAACGGATTTATTCTTGCTGTTTTGAGTCTTTCATGACTTCCCTCATTTCCTCATCAGCCTTCCAAGCCTTTTCACTCAGCTCATAACTTGCGGCATCCGAATCACCAGGCACTAGCATCTTCTTCATGTCTGTATGTACAGCTGTTCATTCTGGGTGAGATAGAGTCCAGCATTGAGAGGCCGATGATTCTTGGTAAACCCTATGATTCCAACGTGAGACTTTGAGTCTCTTTTAACTGTTTGCTGAATAGATTGATCACAAGCGATAGAGCTGAATGGACAGTGATGTCGTGATTGATAAGTAAAATACCCCTTCTTCATAAGAGCCTCATACACCTTGCTACGCTATACTTTCAGATTAGTCATCTCTGCATAGTACAGCGTGCCATATCTAGCGTAGTTTGTGTGGTCATATGCAAAAAACCCAAGGAAGGATCATACATGTAATTTATCTATAAATTTGTGTCCAAATTGTAGGCCATAACATGTCATGTAAACGGCAAAGAGTTAGTTTTGCTGCTCAAAAAATATGCAGACAAAAATAAAAATGTTTTCTTTTTCTCCCACCAAAGTACCATCATCATGGATTAATCATCATGAATTTGTAAAGTTAAAAATATTTAATTTCACCTCTTCTGCTGTATCACATTCTTTCTGTCTCTTCTCATGTCTTTTCTCAGCTCTTCCCATAACGAGTTTGTTACAATACTTTTTATAACAGGCATAATGATAACAAGTCTGAACTCTCATCGAAGTTCTCAATGCTTAGCACTTTTTGAGCAATTTCACATCGAATGCTCTCTTCTTCTAATATTAACCATCTGTTTGAATACTGTTTGGCTGTCTCATATTGAAGTTTAGTCACTCTGACTAGGGCTTCATTCACAGACTAAGCAAGACAGTGAAACAAGCGGTCTTGCTGCATCCTTGGCATGGGTTAAGGAATGCTGAGAATTGACTCACTTAATCTCAAATAAAAACATTTATTAATTTTTGAGATTATAAAATAGTTTTCTTTGTCTGATATATAAGGTTATCCGACCAAACTTGGAGTTGCCCCCTCCCATTTCGAAAGTGGTCTCTAGCTCAGAATTGTGCAAACACATTGGTGTAGAAACATTATAATTGAATTCAGCATAAATTTCTGACTATAAAACATCTTTGTTTGAGTAGCCCACCCTCCGAAGGAAAAGGCTGAAAGATAAGTTTATGTTCCTGCTCTACTAATGGGATTAAACTAAATTAAGTAAAATCCATGTTCATACGACCAGTGATCATAGAAGACTAGTCAAATATAAATTAGATCCTCTTGTAAATCAAGAGACAATGATTTAATTTGCCGTTATAAGTACCAAATTGACTATTGAATGAACTAACTTAAAAACTTAGTGGTCTGCGAATCATATTAGTAGTCTCACATCTTTTTCATCTGAAATCTTGTATATCTTGTTCAAGATAGAGCTTCACGAGTTCTATAAATCACCAGACGAGTCGACTTTGCAAACAAACGATTTTTGATACATGATGATAAATATTTGTTAACTTAGAAAGAAACTGTTTTGTGTTCGCAATAACTATTTGTGTCATGATCACAGAAACCATGGTCAAGTCGGGATTATAAGATTTAGAGTTATCCGCATTAACAGAAGGAGAAAATTCTCACAGTTATTTTGCAAAAAAACTTTTGATTCTAGCTTAAATACAGCAGATTTTATGGTCATTAAACTGAATGCATGTTTACCATCAGTGCGAAAACATAGTTCCGAGAAAACTGGTGTTAAAGTCTGAGAAACGAAAACCGATGCACAGTTTTGTTTACACTTCAAAACGCCATAGCAACCAATATTAAGAGGTTGTGATATTGATCTAGATTTCTGTTTTTATATCAAAAACATTATGCTGAATTTAAAAATCTAAACAGATTTTGGCTGGTTGTCATAGAAATGGCTGTATATTTATAAAAAAATGTACTACCTAATTTTGCAGATATTAAAAACGGCTTGGCTGTGCCGCGATATTGAGCACAACCGTAGTATGATCAACAAAATGTTTAAAAAAATAATAACTGTAACATATTGCACATCATGGGTCACTCTATACTTTGATCTTGCAAATTCGAATAATTTTTCCTATAATCAAATCTTATAAAATCGAATAATTGTTCTTATAATTAAATATAGTAAAAATCTTATAAGAATGGTTAGGAATATATCATGGTCATTCCCTTTACTTACACTGCTTTTGGCATCAGTTGGAATACCAAAGTACTCATTATAAGTGTCCAAAATGTCAGAATTATCCTTCAAATCAGCAAAAAAAAACGATTACGTTTTTCGGACGCCATTTTTTAGTACTTCCTGTTTAGCATAGCAACGGTTTTAAGGTTTTTTTTCTGAGGTTTTAAGACATTTATTATCTAAACTGACTTCAGATTCAGAAAGATCACTTTTTGATTGGTCCAGAAGCACGTGTTACAAAAATCTTTACCAAAATTATAAATTCAGTTAGTGCAACTTTAAAGTCGAATAACTCAACTTCGTGATTTGCGACTTAACCATGGTTTCTGTGACCGCGACCCATTTGTTCAATTACTTCCTAAATGTTTGTGTGCATAAAAAGAGATCTTGTGCGTGGAAGGCCTTGAAATCAGCTTATTGTAAAACTAAAAGGCCTGCACGATTTAGTCTCTGTATCGCTCGCTCTGAAAATCGTCAGGTGTGAGATAAATCGCCATTAGACAGTTATATCGTTTATCTGATTGGAGAGATCTCTTTATATGCAGAGGCAGACAAATTAAAAACCGCCACCAAACAATTAAATTGTCAAACAGTGCTCTAGTTTATAATTGCTAGCTAATAAAGCAATTATAAGTGCTTATTAATTATAATAACTATAATTGCGAGTGTGTTCTTACTAAATTTAGTTTTTCTACATATGCATTGGTAGAAACATAAATCTACTAAAAGCCACTGACAAATATGGTAAGCGTTATTTTAACATTCAAAATCTAGACAACAATTACAACAACAGTGCATGCAGCATTAAACAATCGATTAAATTTGATATTTCTGCTACATCTATATTTCTCAATGTTGGTTTACATGTGTGTTCCTCCAGCTATAGCTATTAAATCTTGGAATTAGGACTCAAAAAAGCAGCATATTTGATCTCGGTACCTCTCGTTCGCCAGTCGGACACCTTAATAACTAAACCACGCGAGCTTGATAGATTCGCTAGGAAACATATGTCGATATATTGATGAAAATACGCTACTGCATTCAGTCCCGACGCAAAGCGATAGCTTAACGTCGTAAGGGTAGGTAACTCTTATTAGTAAGCTTACTCAAATTATCCATTGATAATGTGCCAGGCTAATAGCAAGTGGCAGGCAACGCTCATTACTTCTCAGTGTTTATAAGCTGATTTTTAAAATCCGAGCAACGCCGGGTAGCACAGCTAGTAGACATATATGTCGACTGCCAATGCTTAAAATGCATAGTTGACAGCAATCGATCAAGCTATAGCATAAAAGGCAGACTAAAAGATGCTAATTTAAGCTTGACTTCAAACCAACACCAAATAAAACAAAAACTACCATACACTATGCAAAATTTGTATAATTCTTATATTACTCTACTTTTAAAGATGTGAGTGCACCATTGAAGGCATTTAAATGAAATCAGGACCAATATGAGGCTAAAAGATCAGATAAAAGTTGATGTCATTTTTGTTTTTGTAGACTAACCCTGTCCAGAGATATGAGTGTTTGAATGAGATCATTTTTCGTAACGCTCCGATTCAAGCGGATGTTTTACTCATGACGTATATAGTGAGCGTATATGAAAAGACTGTGAGCAATAAACATACGATCTCTTTTTTAGACAATCATCAGCCCAAAATTTTTATATAGATCATTTATCAAAGTTATCGCTAGAAAAACATGCTGTATGTGATCTCAAAAGTTCTCATCCTGAAGGAATTTACTCAATGACTAGATCGCGCTGCTGCATTGACACGTTTCATTGACGAACAACAGAATTGTGACAATGCTTCTAGTTCCTGCGAAGTTGACTTAAAGTTTTCTGAGCATGAGACGGTTAAAGATCACGGCAGACAGCCTATGAATGAAACTGACAGGTGTCAACAGCATTATGCTGCAGAGAAAGATGTTAGAATGGAGGTAAATGTATTTTTGCAACTTGGATTCTCCTATATATATCTCAAAGTATGTACATGTAGGTCTGTCTGTCATTCCGGCTATAGCGCACGCTGATTATTTACCGATGCGGCCACGCGTTATGATGCCCTTATTAAGAAATATTTTTCGTAAGATTCAATTACTTTATTTGGGGTGAAGGCCAATTCTTCTCACGCAGACAATTATATTGTCTCCATACCGTCGTATTCAAAGTTTTGATGGATAGCTTCTAGTGGAACAGTAACCTTTTTCATACACACATACTTTTATGCAAGAATAGTTAAATTCTTGCATAAAAGTGCTTAATACAAACTGAGAAAACAAAATAGAAATCCTGAATATATAGAATTAATAATATTATTAATTCTACATATTCAGGATTTCTATTTTGTTTTCTCAGTTTGTATTAATTGTATCATTACTGAATCACCTTTTATAGTAATCATAGCAAAACAGACTTAATTTAGCTATTACTTGCTAATAATTTCACATTTACATCTAAATACTGATAGTTGTTTTATTTTTTTTAATTTATTTGACATGCACAAAAAATTTTTCCTCATGATATGAAAATTGAAAGTTACAGTTGTTTGACAAAGTTTAAAAACATTTGCAGTTGGTTTTAGTTTCTCTTAAATTATTTCAACTACACATAACACTTTTCTCATGATATGTAGTTTGAAAGTTAAACTGGCGAATGTTGTTATACAGTGTAACCTCGGTTTTCGAACGACTCGCAGTTCGAACAAATCGGAGTCCGAACAAAAAATTCAAGCAATTCTTGCTTCGTAGTTCGAACAAAAATCGGAGTTCGAACGCCGGATGCTGAGCGGCGTTGACCGTGACCAACTGTTGTCACCAAGAAAGGATGCCCCGACGTCCGAGATTAAACAAATGTGTAGCAAATGGGCCGAGTTACAGAATTTCGGCGAACTCCACCACCCCGATAAAGCTGCAGCCACAAGAGTCATCAATGACTTTAACGGCACTATCATGAACCACTTCCGAAAAGTGCTAAAAAGAAGGCAGAAGCAAGTGTCATTGGATAGATATTTTAAGAGAAAAGAACATCCTGTATCCTAAAAAATCCTATTTATAATTCTTTTCTTTATCCTTTTTTTATTTTTACACGTTCATGTTAGCATAATCTTTCGTATGGAAGATTACGATAGTAATTACATTACGTTTTACGGGTTACATTTATACTATTTGTGTTTTTGCCATTTTGCTGTACAAATAAATGTATGTGTACTAACAAGGTAAACATTCAGGATGTTGGAACGGATTAAAATGATTTACATTATTTGTAATGGGAAAAATGATTTCGGTGTTCGAACAACCTTCAGGAACAGATTATGGTCGAGAACCGAGGTTGCACTGTATGCTAAATACAAATAATTTTTCCGTTCAATACATTTTTATTACCTGGGCAACGCTTGGTTGCACAGCTAGTATATATACTAAAGGTAATAAATTTACTACTCATGAATAAATTTACTAATTAATAAAATTATATCCCTTTTCTAACACCAATCATCGTTTCATAACTTTTTTATTGTTTCACCTAGCCATGATATTTGCTTCAAATTTTCTTTGGGAATTTAAGCTAGTAAATTATATTTATGATTAAAATTTATGTTCATTTGTTACATGTAAAAATGAGGAAATGAATTGGTTAATGTTCATTTTCAACTCCCAGAAACCAAGCTTTGAGTTTTTTGGCTTGGCGTACTCATGCTTTTGTTAAATATTTGTTCATTTTGTAATTTTACAATCTCAATCTAACTCCCTAATTGAAAGCTTTCAGTAGATACAAGTTAGAACGACATACCGATGACTGACATGTATTTATTACATTTATTTTATCGAACAGAACTTATAAACCAAGGTCTATTGAGAGTGGCCTTTCATAACTACTGAAACTACCATGGTAAGTTTCGTAGCTAATTGTAATTTTGTTGCTGATGATTTTACTAAATGTCTAATCGCTTCCAAACGACACTCAATAAGTTATCTGAATATAATAAAAGTTCAATATTTTGTTAGTACCCTAGTATCCAGATGTGTGGTGTCTGAAACTAACTGAAAGGCTGCAGGAACATGATATGTACAAAATGGCATGTAAAGACAGAGAAAATCATTTACCTACAGATCATTGGTATTATGGACATACCCAGGACCTACAAGAGCAGAGTTGTGATCACTACCAACCTGTGTGTACAACATAGTGAGAGCTACATATCTTAGGACCAAAGATGACGAGGAATATCCAGATACAATACATACAAAGTTTGAGTTATATGAGATGAAGCTATGTGAGTGGCCACGACTTGGATGGAAGTTTTTAATGAAAATTTTTCTGAAATAAAAATATTTTGGCTTATATAAATTATATAATAAAACTAGAAATTCCACTGTCATACAGCCCACGACCAAAGAGATGGCCAGAGATATTGGCAAAAAAATAAAGGGTACTAATGGTTGAGAAATGCAATATTGGCAATCAAATGGCTCTGCAGTGCAATAGGATAACTGCAATAGTAGCTGTAATGTACTGGGTGTGGGTGTTATTATATACAACAATAAGCAATAATGAATGGAAAATATGTTTATATTTTCCCCCTGCAACAGGAGAAATGCAATATTGGCCAATATTAGAAGTAAAATGCACTGATATTCTTAGAATAATCAATTTTATTAATATAGTAATAATAGAAAACCAATACACAATTTTGTTTACATTTCAAAACGTCATAGGTAGCAATATCGAGAAGTTGTGGTATTTATATAGGTTTTTAGAAAATTTATTTAAAAAGTGTTTGGTCATGACCATAGATTTATCTCCCCCTAGAGTGATAACTGTGCATTCAACAACACGAGCGTTTCCGGTGCCAACAAGGAGCGTTTAGGCCACGCCCCTTTTTTGTGCTAGTCAATCGTAGTGATCGACAGAACAATAACGTCAGCCATGAGAATGATCAGGAATTTTCAGTTAAGATAGTAATTATTGCTCATATTAAAGAAATGATGATTATAGTTTATTACTCTAATATATGCTTATTATTTAAAGCAATTCAATACCTACATGCATTGCAAAGGCACTGAATAGATGGTGTTAAGTAAGTGAGTTAATGCGATCAGTTACTCCAATGATATACAGCCCCCACACATGAGGGGCTGTATATCATTGGTTATTCATAGATAAGATAGATAGTCATACTGGGGTTGTATTACATTGGTGTGATGGGAAGCTAATCGACTGCCATCAACTGAAAGTATTGACATTGTATGGTGACAGAGTGATTCATTGTCACCTCAGTTCACAAACAGCCCTTGCATGTAATCTTAGATTTCAATACATATCAATCAAATACATAGACTAGCTTGAAGCAAAGATGTCCACTAGTTAATGGACATCTTTGCTTGATGTAAGCAAGCAAAAAGTTTGAAAGTTAGAGTGGCAAATGTTGTTATATGTTAGATAAAAATAAATTATACTTAATAATACTAAATTATAATTATTTAAAAATAAAATAGACTTTTTATTACTTTATTTATTAAATAAAGTAATAAAAATTAGCTATGATTACAATAATTTTTTATTGTAATCATAGCTAAACAGATTATATTTGGCATTACTTGCTAATTATTTTACATTTAAACACATTTGCAGTTTCATTTTTCTTCTTAATTCATTTTAACAAAAAACTTCTTTCATGATATGAAGTTTAAAAGTGGTAGTTGTTTGAATATATAAGTCTTATTAGTATTAAGTATTAGTAATATTAGTATAGTGGTATTATGTATAGTGGTAGTATAGTAGTATTAATATTAGTATTAAGTATTATATATAAGAATATTATAAGTCTTTCATGATATGAAGTTTAAAAGTGGTAGTTGTTTGAAAAAGCTTGAAAACATTTATGGTTGTTTTTACCCAACCTCTTCATTTATTTCAATTACACAAAACACTTTTCATAATATGTAGTTTGAAAGTTAAAGTGGTAAATGTTGTTATATGTTAAATAAAAATAAATTATACTTAACTCTACTAACTATAATTATATAAAAATAAAATAGACTTTTTTATTACCTTATTTATTAAATAATTTTCCATTGTAATCATAGCTAAACAGATTATATTTAGCCATTACTTGCTAATTATTTTACATTTAAACACATTTACAGTTTTATTTTTTTCCTAATTTATTTCAACAAAACACTTCTTTCATGATATGAAATTTAAAAGTTGTAGTTGTTTGAAAGAGCTTGCAAACCTTCAGAGTTGTTTTCTTTTTCCTCTTAATTCATTTAAACTGCTTAAAAATATTTTCTCATGATATGAAGTTTAAAATTTAGAATAGTAAATGTTATATAAAAATAAATTTTCTGTCCAAATACTTTTTTATTACTCGGGCAACACCGGGTAGTACAGCTCATAGTTGATGGCAGTTGATTAGCTTCCCATCACACCAATGTAATACAACCCCAGTATGACTATGTATTTTATCTATGAGTAACTGCTTGCATTACCTTCACTTTCACTCATCTATTCAGTGCCTTGGCAAGTCATGTAGGTATCAGGGATTACGTGTATGTCACAATTTCCATTTTCATAATTCATTTCCATATTATTTCCATTTCCATAACATTTTCATAATTCATTTTCATATTATTTCTATTTCCATAACATTTCTCTACTTCATTTCCATATTATTTCCATAACATTTCTATATTATTTCCATTTCCATAAAAGTTCCATAATTCATTTCCATATTAATTCCATTTCCAAATTATTTCCATTTCCATAATTCATTTCCATATTAATTCCATTTCCATAACTCATTTCCATATTATTTCCATTTCCATATTATTTCTATTTCCATAATTCATTTCCATATTTATTCCATTTCCCTACTTCATTTCCATAGTATTTCCATTTCCATAATTCATTTCCATTTCCATAAAAGTTCCATAATTCATTTCCATATTAATTCCATTTCCATAATTCATTTCCATATTATTTCCATTTCCATGTTATTTCCATTTCCATGTTATTTCCATTTCCATGTTATTTCCATTTCCATAATTCATTTCCATATTAATTCCATTTCCATAATTCATTTCCATATTATTTCCATTTCCATATTATTTCCATCTCCATAATTCATTTCCATATTAATCCCATTTCCATAATTCATTTCCATATTATTTCCATTTCCATATTATTTCCATTTCCATAATTCATTTCCATATTAATTCCATTTCCCTGCTTCATTTCCATAGTATTTCCATTTCCATATTATTTCCATTTCCATAATTCCTTTCCATATTATTTCCATTTCCATAAAAGTTCCATAATTCATTTCCATATTAATTCCATTTCCATAATTCATTTCCATATTATTTCTATTTCCATAGCATTTCCATAATTCATTTCCATATTATTTCTATTTTCATACCATTTCCATACTTGTAAAATAAAATTTCCATTTCCCTAAAATTATGGAAATATTTGTTTATGGAAATGAAAAAGTAAACATTTCCATAATATGTTTAGCAATCCCTGGTAGGTATTGAATTGCTTTAAATAATAAGCATATATTAAAGTAATAAACTGTAATCATCATTTCTTTAATATGAACATTAATTACTATCTCAACTGGAATTCATGATCCTTGTTTAACCCTTCTCATGGCTGATGTTATTGATCTAGTCAATCACTACGACTGACTAGCACAAAAAAGAGGCGTGGCCTAAACGCTCCTTGTTGGCACCGGAAACACTCGTGTAGTTATCACTATAGGGGGAGATAACTCTATGGTCATGACAAACAACAACAATGAAAGGAAAATATTACACGTTTATATCTCTCCCTTGCAATAGGAGAAATGCAATGTTGGCCAATATTATAAGTAAAATGCACTGATATTATTAAAATAACCAATATTGTTAATATAGTGATACAGCAATAATAGAAAACCTATGAGCGTTATTGCGTCTCGAAGATTTCTGCAAACTGCAGCAAAATAAAAGCTGTTATAAAAGTGTTATAAAGCTGTAGGCCTTATTTACTGTAATGTATGTAATTCAACAACAATAAAGAAATATGTTTATTATAACTCTGAAATGCAAAATTAGAAGTAAAATGGCAAGCTACTGTGTACTATACACAGTTTGAAAGTTGGTTGCGTTGAATGTAGAATGGTTTTGATAAGCGATCTTTAACAAAAAGCGGGTAGGAGCATTCACTCGCATAAAAATGTAGCAAAATAAAAAATGTTCTCGTCATGAAGGGGCGTTGTAGTTTTGGCCCTAGCTTGTACGTAAGTTGTAAAGAATTTCGGCTAACGTTTTAAATAATGAAACCTTCGGTGATTGGACAAAAAACATAGGCTGATAAACGGTGTACCACAATTTCGTATCTGTAAATCGGTCTACGCCTCAAACGGTCTACGTTTATTACAAAAACCTTCGAATAAATTCGATTACAAGTAAACAGCACCATAGACTGGTAAAATGAACACGGTTTTCTCGTGAAATACGCACTACTGAATAGTTCTACAATCGGTCGCACGGCTTTATTGGCGTTTCAATTTTCGGTCCTAACTTTTATTAAACCGAGCTTTTCAAGCTTTTTGTGGCAATTTTGTTCAAATAAATCTGTCGATTTGTGTATAATCCGATCAGATGGGTAAGTTTAAAGATAATACCGATAATTTACAAAGACTTGGTAACATATTTAAATAGGTTTAAATGTGTTCTGTATCGTTATGATACTTTAACGACTTTACATTCCGATGCTTAAATTTCTTGATGAAATTTCTAGCCAAGGGTTCGTCTCATTGTTGATGAATAATTTTCGTAAGTTGTGTGCACATGCATTTATCATAAAAACTCCCACACATCGCTCCGCTCGTTTGCTCGTGGGATAATAATGTTGAAGATAACGCAAAACAGGATTTGCAGAACATATTGAGTACACCATAGCCTCGTTACCACCTGTGCCAATATCTTATCTAATAGATGAGTTTACGAAGTGTAATCAGAGCTGTATTGACAGGTACTTTTGAATAGCTCCACTCAATGCTAATGAACGAAATATTTTGAGCTACTCAAACAAAAAAATTCATGTCTCACACTGCTAAGTGAAAACAGGAGAGTCCATCCTACAAACCGCCAACTAGGTGCAAAAATGGCTTTATTAACCTTTGCCAGAGCCGATGGGTAAATTGATTTCAAAGAAATTTAGGCTTTTCTGCGTTCACTATTTTGTACAACTCAAAAAACTATTTGTTTTGTATATTTCCTACGAATTGATACTAATGCCTAGATAACGTTGATCATAAATGACTTTTTTAGGGATGCAGTTAGTTTTGCCATATATTTGAACACGTTCTTTTTAAAGATGCGGCTTGCTTATTTTATCTAACAACTGGTTTCCGGTTTGGATGGCAACTGAGAACTTCGCTGATACAAAGGCCTCGATGAAACAAGTTAACTTAAAGACATAATTACTGTAGACTGGCAGAATTGGAGTCAGAACTCAGATGTTTACACAGCATTTGGAGGAAATTAATATGACAATTTTTCAATAACCCCTATTTGAGACGTTTGAGACATTTATTACAATGTACCTGTACCGAGATTTAAAATTTTAATTTAGCAATCATGAGCGAAACAAAATAAAATATATGCCAATAGAGCTGCATAGGACTTGACTTTTATCGCAATAGCCAAGGTGAATACGAGAGATGGAGACAGACTGTCTCACTGTATACATCAGTTTTGGACAAGTCTGAGCACTATTTTGTTCTGAGCGCTTTAACAGCGATTAAGTTTTGCCGTTTATAATCTTGAAACATCATGATCATTATCATCATTATCAAAACTTAACATCATATACCTGTTCAGGCGTTGTGCTAGACTATTTTTGGTTTGTTTCAAAATGAATAGAGAGCGCTACATTATCACCATATTTGGTTGATGTGCAATGCTGAGTTTTTTAGCTGATGCAGTTACTTGTAAGCTTGTCTAAAAGAATGTGTAATAACAATCAATAATATGTTTTTTATAATAAACCTTGCCTAAAACAAACTAGTTCTAATTTGGAGTAGTTCACTCACCCTGTCATACTTGTGCATGAACACAAGTGTTGTTCACTCAAAAATGCTTATTATTATCGTCGCAGGAATGTAACTATCAACTAAGCTAATTGATGAACTTGGTGGTCAGTGCATGGTATTGACCCAGGGCTGATACTCTCCTCCAAAGAGCCCATTAGGTTCAGCCCAAAATCACGTATTAGGGGCTTTTTAGACCATGAAGCACTGTCAGTGAATTTGCTACTTTGGGGGGGGGGGGGTTTCACAGCCAAGCCAGTAAAAGGGCCATGCTCATTAAGGTTTTATTCAGCCAAAGTAATACCAAGAAATTGCACTGAAATTGCACAGTCTTCATTTTAATGCAGATTTTAATCTGCATGCTTGCTGACGGGAAACGAAGGGAAAAGAGACAGTCGACACTGCATCATCTTAGCAACTCTTTAGCAATATACTCAGAATGAATGATATGATATTTCTTTCATTGATATTCATTATGTTTTCCTTTGTAAATAAAAATGATGATCTGATGGTTGATATTTGGAATCAGTTTTATTAACCCTTTTGCAGGCATAGTGACATTTTTGTCATTTCGCGATACTGACACTAGTGGGCAGAGTGACTATTTTGTCGCCACTTGAACGGTTTTTATAAATTGATTCATGGCTAGCCAATTGCCTTTTTTTGTTTAATTCTTTTACCAACTACAATATATTGGTTTCTGTCAGCAACAAAAATTAAGCCGTTTTGAGAAGAAAAAACTATTGTTTTGCAATACTAAACAAACAAAAGTACGAGATACAAACATATTTAAATAAAATTGGCAATTTTGTTTGTAGCTTGTTTTTGCTTTATTAATGCATGAATCATATTGGATGCTCAGCGGGACATGGAACCTGGGCGCCCCCTAGGGAACTCCCAGTGTTTAGGGGGTGTATTTCAAATTGACCAACCAAGTGATTGGGGGTACAATATCTGAGTCTGGGCCTATCCAGGTGGGTGTTTCTTTCAGAGTATCAACCCTGGGATTATTAATACGTCTTTACATTTTTTTATCTGGAAATTTTGTAGAGCTTGTTTAAAATGACTCACTATTTATCTTCTACACAAAATTTATGATCAATAGAACGGCTGTTAAGGTTGTTATTAAACCTACATCTTTACATTTACTCTTTACATCTTGGCATGACTAAATACGTAAGTCTACCAAGAGTAGCTGTCCATTACAGTAAGAGCTAAGGCAGCCTTTAAAAATAGACAAACAATAGTATTATTTAACTTTTCAATTGTTTCGTTACAAAATTGGTCTAAAACATAGATATATAAAACTAGATTGGCCAATAATGGCTATTCCCATCGGCTGCCTTGTCAGACTTAAATAGCATGACGTAACGTCATTGTATTGTACCTCATGCTTGACTGCACTGTTTTTAACAATGGAGCTAATGAAGAGAAGGTGACCAAATAACGTTTATTTTCACACAAAAACCTTCTTGGATACATAATCCAGTAAACTAAAGCAATTCTGTGATAATATCTGATAACCACCATAGATTAAAACTATAAAAGCTATGAATTGTTGCACGCAAATCATGAGCCATCAGGGCTTTATTTGCCACCCTCTCCTATCCCCATTCTCTCTTTTCTCCTTCTCCAAAGAAGAAGTGAGGGGAAAAGAGAGAAGGGGGAAATGAAGGGGGGCAAATAGCCCACCCACTCAATGAGCAAGACCTTGGCTAGGTAAATAGACTAATATCATGCTGAACTAAACATGACTAAATATGATGAGTATGCAAGTATGTCTTAAGCCAAAAATGAGACAGAATGATTATTTTACAGCTGGCTATGTAGCTGGCTAGGGCACCAAAGCTGAAGTGTAATGATTGTATCACTAGCATCGTGGATGTTACCAATTATGATGTAAACCAAGCAACGAATTCCCTAATCACAGTTGAGAATCGTGGTGGCTTGACTTTGTCTTCGCCTGTGGTGATTGAGGTTTGCAACCACAGTGAGAAAGCGACGAGAGTGTTGCTTAGTAGTGCTGGATTGGTGAAAACTTTCCCAGGCTAGCACTAATTGCCACCATGGAGAAGTTGCTGAGGTTCAACATCATGCTATTGTTTAAAGGTTGACCAGCAATAAAACTCACATTACAGTTATTTGGTATCAAAAGATTCACCATGTTTTACTCTGTTGTGTTGTAGGTGCCAAATATGTGTAAATGTGATTACAAGCTCTTAAAAGCTCAAAAACGAACAGTAAATCGCAGCCACACGAGACCGCCGTAGTGTGGATTCGCTTTCCAAAACAGCTCAAATGGGACGTAGTTGTTACAGGATGGTTTCTGTTTACACTTTCATGCAACTTCATTCGTCGAAATATTTTCACAAATATACTTCACACATTCAATAAAACCATGTCTATTGTTCTTACGCGTCTGTTTTATCGTCATTGTAATGCTGTCACTTTTAGCACTGATATCTTATAACTTACCATAAAAAATCGTTAAACTTTTTAACCTTAGCTCGAAGGAGTACATATCATTGTCTGATAATCATGACGAGCCTGTTGGTCACCTGTGATAATTGAAAAGTGCTGCAAAAATTATTTTCGAATTGTTGGGTCACGTGATCAGATTACGACTTGATGATTGAATAATGCCGAAACAAAACTGTAAAGTAGCGAGCATCTATATTTGATAAGGGGCATTCGGTAAAACCCGAAATGTTTGTCATAAACTAGTGCTACGGTAAGTTTTATATTGAGCTTTTTATTGGCTTTTCAATTCACGTGAGAACATCACGTGACAAGACAATAACCAAACTGTAATGACTGCGTCAGAGAAATAAACAGATTTCAATCTATGGCGACTTTTCGTTTTTGAGCTTTTAAGAGCTTGTAATCACATTTCCACATATTTGGCACCTACAACAGAACAGAGTAAGACATGCTGAATCTTTTGATACCAAATAACTGTAATGTGAATTTTGTTGCAAGTCAACCTTTAAGCTGCAAAGAAGGGTTCACCTCAATACTATTGAGGCATTTACAACGAGGGCATCCTGAAGAACTTGAAAGCGCGTCTAAGAACCTTCAATTCAGCAAACTTATTTTACTTTTAGTTTCTTTCACTACCAGAAGTTTTAATGAAGTGATGGATTTTTGCTTTCCCGATGCTGGGTTATCTATTTCTATATTTGTAAAGTATTTCTTAACTAATCTCTTGTTGATTATAATAGCAGATGAAAATAAAATCTGTAATAAAAACACTAGCCAAATCATGCCATTAATCTATCACCCATTGAATAGCATTGATCCACCAATGTCTAGCCATAAATTGTAGATTGCATCTATAAACCAAGCCACTAAATATAATGATTGGTGTGATAATGGTTTATTTTATCTCAGTTTATTGATGTCACAACATTAGGCTGTAATAGAACTATCTCTTAACCTTAAATGAATAAAAAATCGCGTGTGCTGACCCGGTCCGACCCAATCTTGGCCATCATTGCTGGCCCTGAGTCTGGTCCGACCCTGCATTTATTGGTTTCGTTCCAGCTCTAGCTAAGAAAGCCATTGATTCCATTTCCCTGATCAGATCAAAACTTCACAGACTCATCATATTTAGTCACGTTTAGTTCAACATGATATTAGTCTTTTACCTAGCCAGGGTCTGGCTCTTCGGGTGGGTGGGCTATTTGCTCCCCTCTCCTTTCCCCCTTCTCTCTTTTCTCTTCACTTCTTCTTTGGAGGAGAGGAAAAGAGAGAATGGGGATAGGAGAGGGTGGCAAATAAAGCCGTGATGGCTCATGATTTGTGTGCAACATTTCATAGCTTTTATAATTTTAATCTATGGTGGTTATCAGATATTATCACAGAATTGCTTTAGTTAACTGGATTATGTATAAAAGAAGGTTTTTATGTGAAAATAATTGTGATTTTGTCAAATTCTCCTCATTAGCTCCATTGTTAACAACAGTGCAGTCAAGCATGAGGTATAATACAATTACGTTACATCATGCTATTTAAGTCTGACAGGCTTTTTCCCTATTGGCCAATCTAGGTTTATATATCTATAGTCAAAAATAAAAAAACAGTACATGCCAAGTTAATTATAGCTAAAACTAAAATATGGCAATGAACCAAATATTCAGATAACAGTAATTGTGTAATGGACATACCTGCCAACTCTCACGCATTGGGCGTGAGACTCACGCAATCACCCCAAAGAAAAAATGAAAATGCGTGAGATTTTTGCCCCAATTTCAAAAATTTTATATATGCTATCATTGATACATCAATTGCCCCAAAACCAAATCTCACGCATTGCCCCACTCGTGGGTTGGCAGGTCTGGTAATGGATGCAGCCTCTAAATGCGTAATTGGCATATGATTAAGACATGGAATATGAAAAATGCTAATCCGAACTTATTTTCGTACAAATAAAAATAATACACTGCTCACACTGCTCACATTTGTATAATTCTTATAGCACTCATCTTTCAATAACATACAGTAATAGGCCTGTAGGTAATACGTTGTATAACTTTGTAACACTAATGAACAAGCATTTGAAGCAATCAATATACCGTTTCTTCATTTGTCCGCTGTAGATAAATGCATTTTCCAAACGCAAATATGAAGCTTATCGAATAGTGGTAAATATTTTACATCTAGTTTTTATATATACAAAAAGTCGTTAACGACAAAACCTTCAATAAGATATAAATCCTTCATAGTCATGCAAAACCAATTCTAGCTTTCTATATAAGAATAAATACATGTAAGTTCTCTGACGTAGTAAAAACGGTATTTCAGTATTTCTACCTTTGCTTTAGGAGATTAATAGTCGTACAAAAACTAATTCGGAGTTTCAAAGCGCAATAACGTTACTCCAAAACCTTTCGTTTTCCGTTTTTGTGCTGGAGTCGCTAAAGCGCAAACACGCCCCGTTGCGTCCAAGCTTTGAAGGCGTTAATAACCTAAGTTCCTGATATTCAATCAAGAACCTAAAAAACACACGGCTATGTAACAGCGAACTGTACTATATTGTATAATTAATACGTACTGTACTTACGTTTGTATTTAAACGCTTTGAAACTGCATAAGTGATAAGTCTTATTACGATTGTTTTTTGGAAATCAAAATTAGTAGTTTTGGTAATACACATTTACTTTTTTGCCAGCTCAGAAAGCTTGCATAAATTTTATTAGCATATACAATGTAGTTTTGGAATTCGTTTTGCATGACTATTTATATCTTATCTAAAGTTTTAGTCATCAACGACTCGTAATGTTGTATAGAAGTATTAGCAAATGCAGATAGCATAATAGAAAAACGCCTAAAACCAGAGATATACACAATATTACAATGAACATGACACTTAATACATTGGAGAACCAACAATAAAGGCAGTCATCATTTACTCATCTACAACAATGATATAAACCCCACCTCCCACTCCGCCCAGGTGGTAGTTTTATTTCATTGTCTACAATCGGCTTAGAAACCTCCTGGAAATTTAGCCCATGAAAAAAGAGACATCAATTGACATGCCAGGAAACCATTAAAAGATATCAGATCTGTACCAGACACGACCAAGATAATTGGGGTTAGTCATCATTTCCAATCATCAAACTCTTATGACATACTTAAGACGAGTTCATTCATTTGGTAACCCTATGCAACATGAAGAACAAAACCTGATTGCCGAAACACTTTCTCACGCGTTAACAGAGACATCTATAAAAGATAACTCCTCGAAGATAAATAGCTCTTTTTCACACCTTTTCGAAGATTTGATGTTTTAGAGGTAACTGAAATAGCATAATCGGTGCAAACCGAGTCTGAGAAAGTGTTTATGCTTTTAAAAATAAAAAACAAATAGAATAGTGCAACAGTACTGTTGCTGAGGAGAAGCTTTTTAAGTTGGATTTTTATTTGGCTTGCGTAGTTTTTATCTTCATTAAGAATAATTTTAATCAGTATCTCATTAGAAATCAGCTTATTTATCAAAGTGTGAAGAGTGCTGGCTGACCAGCAGCTCGGCCAATTATCCTGCAGGCTGGTTGGCCTCAGTTCAATTGGGGGGCAAGGATAGGTGGGGGCGCCACCGGATCGAGAGGGAGACGACTCAACACCTCTGGACTTAGACGGGAAGTGAATGACATGGATACTGTGGAATAGAAAGCATGTAACCTTTAAGAGTATGAAGGACAACATCTCCTCTGTGCCCATTCAGGGATATTCCGATCTGAGCTATCCATATATAATGGGTACATATGCTGGTGAATACTGGATGGGGCAGTGTTGTTCCAAATGCAGGATGGAGCGGAAAGGGTGACTGCCTACTTTAGTAAGACCCTGGTACCTGCTGAGAGAAGTTATTGTGTCACCTGGAGGGAGTTCCAAACAGTAGTCAGAACCATCAGCCATGTCCAACCGTACTCATATGGTCACCAGTGACTGCGCAAAACCGACTATGCTTTGCTCCGTTGGATGTACAGGCTAAAAAGCTATCCAACCAAGTAGCTTGGTGGCTGGAGATTTTGATGGAATTCAGCTACACCCTTGAGCATCGAGCAGAGCTACGCCACAGCAATGCTGAGGGGCCAAGTGTTGTATATTCACTCACCACATGTTCACTCCCTCCTTGCAGGAAGAAGAATGCTCCCCTATACACCCTTATCCATATTTATTTTGCTGTTCCTTAGCTTTATCAATAAGCTGAGAAAGCTACGTAAGCCTGCAAGCCTGTGTGAAAGGTTTTGCCGTCCAAAGCTTATATTGCTTTCTTAGCCAAAGTTCTTGTAACACAGTCAGGCGCACAAGAGACACATGCATATACAACATGCCTTTATTTGAAGCCTGAACATAGGACTTGTAACTATGGGGGGTTCAACATAGGTTTCACCACAAATAATGTTGGAAGGCAACAAGCTTCATGTCTGACATGCATGTATACTATCCTCTGGTACACTAATAGAGCCTGCATCATCATGAGCTCACTAATGTAGTAAATAGGGGCCTAGCAGGTGTACATGAGCATGAGAGTAGCCTGTTATTCAGTTGTTAACTGATACTAAAATTAAAAGTGGTCTATCTGTATAGGTTGAGTCATCCTCTCCCATACTTACTCTCCATGTCATAATAACTCCTACCAGCCTAACCTGTCATCTTCAGTTGTAACCTGCAAGTCCAAAGTACATAACTGTTCCTGTCTTTACTTTCTCTCGTGCCTTGACTAGGCATCAGGGTCACCTTCTCTTACCGACATCATCGAATCATCTGAATCATAATGAGAGTGGATCATACACTCTTTTTCAGAACCTGGCTCATCTTTTAGCAGAGCCTTTTGCTCCTCGATTGCTTTAGCCCAAGAAGTCCCCCTGGACTACCTTGCCACCTGTTTTGGCATGGTTAGCCTCACGACTAGTACAGGTGTTGTCGAGATAGCATCCTCTGCACCTCCCTGTTCTGAGGTGTGGAGAGCCAAGTAGCCTTCCCCGCCGACAGACAGCTGGTTTTCTGTAGGTCATTGTGACTGAGCCTTAATAGCCTCTCGGCTAGAACAGGTTACTGACAAAGCAGTCCCTTCTGCACCGCCCTGATGTAAGGTGTAGGGAGCCAAGTAGGCCTTTTCTTCTACAGACAGCTGGATGTCTGTAGGTGACTTCACCTTAGCCTGGGGAGCAGGCAGTCTAGCGTCCTTCAGGACCTTGTCCTTTGGGGTAGCAAAGTTTGTCAAGGCAGCCTTGAACTCCTGCTCATTCTCTACCTCTACGGCCGCAGTAGCCATCTTGTATTCTTCCTCTATCCTGGACCTGCACTTAGCAAGGGCATGTATTTGCTGTAGGATAACGTCACGTGACATGAAACCAGACTGAACCTCAAAGGAAGCTGCTCACCTGATTCAGGAAAGGTTGCGGCTTACCTAGAGCTTTTTCTGCGTAGCTGGTGTTACAACCATGCACCTTTGTTTGTAGAACAGCTTTTTCTAAGCTGGTACCATCTTTCATTGATAAATTTCCTGGTCGACCTAGCTTCCCGTCCTTTCTATCTCCCGAACCTTTATCTTTTCTATCAGGCATATTTGTCAAGTTTTGCAACTTCCCATCATCTGAAAGATGCCAGCGTACACCAGCAGTAACAGGTCTAGGAGGTAACAATGTAACTGGCTTGAAACCTTTTTGTACACAATGCATTTAAAACTAGCTGCCTCAACTCGTTTATGCCCAAAATTTTGTTGCTCAATCCACTGCAGTCAAAACAGTTGATGGCACTTTTAACTGTAAGCTCAATCTGTCTGCTGTTTTTTTGTTACTGTTGAAACCTCAGCCCCCGTATCAAGCACAAAATCAACCTCCATATAATTTACCTTTAAAGTTCTGACTATCTTATCATCTAGCCATTTGGGACTACAGGAAAAAACCTCACACTCCTACTAAGATGACGGAAACATGTGTAGTCCTTGTCTCTTCTACCTGAACCTCTGTCCATATTCCTGTCACTTTCACTAACGCTACTCCTATCATAGTGGTACCTGTTAAGATCCTTTTTCTTAGCGTCTTCAGAACCATTCCTAGCACAGTCAATACTAGTATGGCCTTTCCTATTACAAGTAAAGCACCTAGCGGCCGGACAACTGCAAAGCCGGTGCTGCCGAGTACCACAGTTGTAACATTTATCACCTTCAGGTGAAAATTCACCCTTAGACCGAGTGCGCCAACTATCTCTATTAACACCAGAATAACTAAAAGATTGAATATAGTTTCAATGTAGGCTTCTACATCTATTTCTAGTAGACTCATGATGTGAAGTTCTACACCCAGACTTAGGGTACCTGTTCTCAGACCTATTATCATAATAGTCCTCACACTCCTTCCGAGAAGTGTATGAACTTCTGTACCTTCACTATAGTAACGACTAGTGCTTCTACTTTTATTGACTGTCTAGAAACCATGGCCGCTACTTCTGAAACCGCTGTAACACCAGCTTTAGCCTTAGCATCTTTTAGTACTGCTTCTGAATCACAAGCAAGTTGTCTAGCTCTGAGAGTGTCAGATAACCTTACCCAATCAAAATCCCTTTCTTTCATCAATTGCCTGCATAGCGTTGACTCTCTGAGACCATTAACAGCTATCGCAAGAGCAAAATCTTACCTGTTATCATCACCACTAAAGTTTAAATTCCTGCTGAGTCACTCAACCCTTAACATATAATCCCTTTCGTTTTCGTCACATGTTTGAGAACAAGTAATGAATTTCATAACCCTAACATATATTGTTTCCTCTCTTCCATAAATTCTATTTAGGTGTTCCATGGCGTGTTCATAAATAGAATCATGACTTTAAGCTAAATTCTACAGACTGGAAAGCCTCATGGCCATCCTTACTTATAGCACTGAATAGTGCAAGCAGTTTAATGCGATCGCTAAAATAATCCTGACCACCTTCAGCCTTACCTATTTGCAGAGTGGTAAGTTATACACATAAGTTAAATTCTGATAGCCAAGTCTAATAAGAATTAGCTGCATCTTTAGAGTTATTAATTAACCCGGGAAAGTCATTAAAGTTAAACCTGATTGCGGCCATCGTTAAAAATAAAGGCCGCTATCTCGATTACTGCACAAAAGTAATCACAACACTTACCCTCTCTCTTCCTGAAACGAATAAGTAAATAATCTTGTAGTACAATCACTGTATCACTTTTCCTTAGACCACTGTCTGTCGAATGTCCACGTGGCGATTTGAGCACTAAACACTGTGTCCCTTTTCGTTACACAATTCTCGAATGTCCACACGACAGTTCGAGCACTAAACTCTGACAACACTATCGCTATCCTCCGCAAACCAAGTTGGCCTATGATACCATGTTGTATATTCACTCACGACAATTTCACTCCTTCCTAGCAGGAAGAAGAATACTTCCCTATACACACTTCTCCCTATCTATTTAGCTGTTCCTTAGCTTTATCAATAAGCTGAGAAAGCTACATAATCATGCAAGCCTGTGTGAGAGGCTTAGCCTCCCAAAGCCTATCTGGCTTTTTTAGCCCAAGTTCCTGTAACATATTCAGGCTCACAAGAGACACCTGCATGTACAACACCAAGTCTGCAAACCTCTGTGAGAACTGCTGGTCATGAGAGCTTATCGAGCTGAAAGACGGCGAACCCACTCCGAAGGAGCTAGTAACGGAAGACTGGTCTTCGCTGTGCAGACTCGAGGGAAGCTCAAAGACTGTTAGGAGCTGCTTGGGCTTCCCGAGATTCCCTGTCATTTGGGCCTACTTGCTGCTTTGTGGTGAGTAAAGAAGTTGGCCTGGGGCTGGTCGGGGCCCCCAGCCCCAGGCCAACTCCCAGGCCTGGGGCGTTGGCCCCAACTAGCCCCTTCGCATGAGTCATGTGAAATCTTTCGACATGACTCATGCGAAGCTTCGGGGTGCTATAGGGAAGGACTGGCAAAGATATGAGCAACTGACCGGGACCAGTGGCAACCATGTACTGGGCACTCTCACATACTGAAGAGCTGATTTGGGAGCAGTTGAAACTAGGGAGCTGGGAACTTCGCAGAAAAGCTGGCAATCTCTTAGGATACAGCGGGATGGAGTGTTAGAAGCTCGGACATTTCTCCACTACCATCCCAAGTCATGCGCCGTCTGCCCGCTGACTTTCCGTGAAGCATTCATTTGACAAACGCACTCCTTGGCCTACTGAGGATAGGCAGGATGAGCAGTCACCTCTATATGACTTGAAACATACCAGGTCTGACAGCAACGGTGGAGAGACTGGTCAGGAGCACCAAGGTTTGGCAAGCTACAAAAGATTGTGGAACAAGAACAGTCGAGGGAAGGCAAGCGGTTGTACACTGGCCAGCCATGGCAAAAGGTAGCAGTAAACTTGGTCAAAAGTGCAACAAGTGCATCTTGAAACTGTCTGTGCACTGCCATTTGTACGCTAGTCTTTCTAGAAGCCACCACACCAGTATTTGCCAGAACCCAGGACGAACGGGCATTCTCCTACATTGATTCCCTAGAACAGATCCAAACAGACCAGGAAGCACAGTTTGAGAAACCTTTAATGGCAGAGCTGTGGCATGTCAAGTCACGCATCGCCCAATACCGCCCCTGGCAAATGGGCTAATGGAGAGCAATAACAGGAAGCTTGGTGATTTGCACTGGGCACTGCTACTAAACCAAGGCTAGGAGGAATGAGGCAAGTTGTTCACCAGGTAATAAAAGCATACCAGAATATGGCATACTAGAGGCGGCAAACTTGCTCATGCTTGAGCAGGGCGTGCGACTTATAGATAAACTGGAGGGCCAACCTCTTCCCACAAAGTTCTGCTCACCGCATGAGTATGTGTTGGACATGCAAAAGAAGCTAGAAGGCACACAGAAAATGCTTTGCCAGGCACAATGGAGATCCGACAGGAAAAGCCACTCTTCTATGCCTTTGGTGACTAGATCTGCATTGTGAACAAAATGAGACAGGGAGAATACAACTCTAAACTGCCAGCCAGATTTTTGGGACCCTACCAGGTAATAGAAGCCCGGTCGAACCACGCAACTGGTAGACCAGCAGGGCCAGTCATCTATACAAAGCTGGCGAGTTAAAGTCCAATCACCCTTGTCTCGAAGAGTTTGGCTGAACCCCAGCTACGGCGAAGCTAACAAGCAGCCTCAAAATGAAAAGCCCTCCGAATGTCCACCCGCCGTTAACAACAAAAGTTACACGCAACATTACATATAACATACACATGCCCATACAACAGTAAATGTTGTTATGAATAATAGCTAATATTAGTACAATACATGTAACTAAACGTATCTGCATCATAGCGAGTCAAACATAACAAGAGAAAATGAAAGTTTTCGGATGCAAATTCACTTTCGAACTCCGAATACTGAAGAACTATTATTATGAATGCTCTTCTCGGAAAGCAAAGGTAGTAATACTGGCCCTTGACCATTACTGTTTACCGCGTCAGAGAGCTTACCTATATTTTATTTGTAAATAGTGCTGGAGTTGGTTTTGCACAAGTATGGCAAACGTTAGTGAACTACTCTAAATCAAAGCAAATTTGTTCTTTTAAGGGTTATTATGTTAAACATATTGTTGATTGCTATTGCACTTCCTTTGAAACTAGCTTACAAGTAACTGAATCAGCTATAAAAATTGGCATAGCACCAGTAACTAAACCTAGTGATAAGGGTAACAGTCTCTATTAGAGATGCCCTGAGTTTTAGATCTTTTGTGTTGCATAGATAATTGTTCATTTTATTATAGAAAATATCAATATTGATGTATTTATTTGTTGTCAACAAAAACAGCAACAACCTTAGCAGCACTTGTGAAAGGACAGCGTTTTTTTAATTTATAGTGAGACCTGCAATAGTTTACTCACAAAACTAGCTCATCAAATGGTCTGTAGGGCCATAATTATTTAGACAAACTTCAAAAGTTGTTGTGTAAATAAATACAATAAAAGAGAGAAGCAAACAATGTATCATCAGAATGCAGAGAGAGATAGATAACTTTATGCATCGGCTGCTCAAATTACTTTTATAATGCTAGTAAATGGAAATATTACACTGCATTCTGGTTTCCCTTCTTTTTTATCTTGTTCGTGATTGGCTGCAATAAATCTAATTGCTGTAATTGGGAAATACCACATTTCATGATCATGTCCTGACTAAAGCAAAATGGATCCTCAGCTTTGTTGATCAGGCTGTAGACATGAACTAAATAGTATGGCAAGCCTGGAATTCCTTAGGTAAGAGTAAGGAACTTTCAGCTGATGATCTTTATCAGTGTAGCAGGCTAAAATACTGTTTTTTGCTCATCAGTTGATCTGTAAAAATATCAGAAAATTCAGATTTTTTAAGAAAAGATCGGCTGATTGAGATACTTGATGCCCATATCAGCACCGATACCGATTCCGAATCCAGAATCAAGGCAACTCTAGTCTCTATTGATTGTGAAACAAACCAAAAATTGTCTAGAACAAAGTCTGAAGAGATAGATGATGTTAAGTTTTAATAATAGTATCCTATTTAAAGATGAGTGGTATAAGAATTATACAATTTCTGCGTAATGTATGGTATTCTTTTTTGACTTTACATTGTCTCAAAGTCAAGCTTTGGCTAGCATCTTTTAGTCCGCCTTTCATGCTATGGCTGGATCAATTGCTGTCAGCTATGCATTTTAGCTGTATCTGTTAGATATAGCAATTTATAGGTTGACTCCCGATAAAATTTACATTACAGTTATTTGATATCAAAAGATTCACCATGTCTTACTCTGTTGTGTTGTAGGTGCCAAATATGTGGGAATGTGATTACAAGCTCTTGAAAGCTAAAAAAACGAAGAGTTAATCGTAGCCACCCGAGACCGCCGTAGTTTGGATTCTCTTTCCAAAACGGCTCAAATGTGATGTAGTTGTGAGAGATGGTTTTTGTTTACACTTCCATGCAACCTTATTTGTCGAAATATTTTCACAAATCTACTTCATGCATTCAATAAAACCATGTCTATTGTTCTTACGCCTTTATTTTATCGTCATTGTAAATGCTGTCACTTTTAGCAGTGATATCTTATAACTTGCCGTAAAAATTCATTTAATTTTTTAGCCTCACCTCGAAGGAGTACATATCATTGTTTGATAATCATGACGAGCCTGTTGGTTACCTGTGATAATCGAAAAGTGCTGCAAAAGTTATTTGTGAAGTATTGGGTCACATGATCAGATTACGACTTGACGATTATTCCAAGCCGAAACAAAACTGTAAAGTAGCGAGCATCTATATTTGATATGGGGTCTTTGGTGAAACCCGAAGTGTTTGTCATAAACTAGTGCTACGATAAGTTTATATTGAGCTTTTTATTGGCCTTTCAATTCACATGAAAGCATCACGTGACAAGACGATAACCAAACTGTAATGAATACGTCAGATAAATAAAGAGATTCCAATCTACGGCTGCTTTTCGTTTTTGAGCTTTTAAAAGCTTGTAATCACATTTCCACGTATTTGGCACCTACAACACAACAGAGTAAGACATGGTGAATCTTTTGATACAAAATAACTGTAATGTGAATTTTGTGCAAGTCAACCTTTAACTGCTACGGAGAATGGGTGTGTCTAAAATTTCCAAGAGCTAATCCCATACGCTATAGGCAGAATAATAGACTATCGTCAGAAGGGCGCCAAGACAAATGACCATCTTGTTCAAGTTCATTGCCATTACAAACTGCAACTGAACTGCCAACACTACCTGATCCACTTCACGTCATACAGGCGTTTTGCTCTGTTGCTATGGACATCCAGCAGCTGCTTACCTTCTTTCTAACCGTGGCTCACTGAATCTGCAAGGAGCAGCTGTCAAGCCAAGTTAGAAAGGGCAAGCACGAGCTCACGGAGGAGGAGATTATTATCCCATTAAGGCAGCGTACCTGTCTTTGAGGTTCCTAGAAAAGCCACCTTGCCCACCAACCCTTTTGTACAGATTTTAGGATGCTGACCATCCAGCTAGATCCTCAAAGACCCTCCATTAGAGCTACATGACCTCTAATAGAGGGGAGAGTGTGTAGGATGCTGGCCAACTAGCAGCTCAGCTGGCTTCAGTGCTACGCGGCTGGCAAGGATACGGCGTGGCCCCTCTGGGCTGAGAGAAAGATAGCTCGACATCGCCGGGCCGAGAAAAGGAGTCCCCGGCTAAGAGTGCAACTGGCCATACGCCAACTGTCACTAGGTAAAACCTGCCGGGAAAAGAGCGGAGCTTCCAATATTTAAAGGTGACATCAGGATCCAACAAGCCAAAACACAGAAAATTATAACTGCGTAGTTGTATGTGTACATGTTTCATGCCATTCACTGTAAAATATATTGCACAAATATATCTATTCATACTTGAACAAGTGATTGGTTTCAAGTGGACCAGTAAAGGGTCTCTGGTGATTCCTTACAAAGACTTTATCTATCTGTTCATCATTTTTTGAGCTATAATAATTCTTTTATGTTTGTTTTTACCTGTCTTATTACAAGTTAAATTGTTACCTTTTGATCTACACATGGATTTCATTTATATCCAGCTAGTCTTCCATGATCACTAGTCGTATGAATGTGTATTTTACTTAATCTAGTTTGATGCTATTGTTTATTTAGATAAACTGATCTCTCCATCTAATGTCCGTCATGGAAGCTTCGCTAGTAAAAGCGGACACAGACTCAGATGGTTTGAGTGACAGTCTTTATCCAACCGGTCAGTCAAACTATATAGATAATAAGAATTGTTGTCCTTTTTGCATCATGTATTCGTGTCTTTCATGGTCATTTCCTCTTTTGTCTGTAATAACCTTACCCGCTATAGCCATAGTGTATAACTGCATATAACTGCAGTGTTTTAAGCATCTTGCTTTAGATAGCCAGTTTAGATCAAAAATCTCTTTTAGGGCTAAACTGATAACAGGCCTAACTTAATACCAACAATGTTGGTAGGTAGTAAATTATCAATACGTTATATTGTAGATATCGAGGTTAAAGTGGAACCTGGTGATTTGTCAGTAAATACAGACAAAGATGAAGGTATTTATTTTTGAGTATTTTTATGGAATCTACCAAAACGTGTTATATATACAATGAACATCTCGTTTTCATTCTCTGTAGATTCTAGATGAGCTCTCATTATTATTGTAGGAATCGCAGAGGTGAAAACAGAACCAGGATTTGATGGTGGTCCTGATAATCATTACCCAACTGGTTAGTTTAAGATTTATCAAATAATAGTGATAACTGTTTTTGATAAGCTCTGATGTCAGATGCCTCTGAATTGAATGATTATGATAATTACCTCCTTCCATTGTCTCATTAACTAGTTTGTTTGTAAATGTTAGGGAGATGACGTATATCACTATTTATATATACAAGTACTCTGGCGGTTTAGTTCGCCGTGAGAGATTGTCATTTGATAAAGCACAGAGATTCAATCGTTGCACAATTATTCAGAAATGCTTAAAATAAGATCAATTGATGCAGGTGTTAGGGCGTCGGTCTATCAATCTGAATGTTACGAATTAGAGTATTGTCGAAAGCTGGGTATGGTAAGTTTTATTCTAACCTTGAACCCTGGAGACGAATAGACGGGCATATAGGTACCTCACTTTTTATAACAAATGTATATTTTTGTCTAGCTTCATTGTAGATGTATGAAGTATTTTTTACCACTTTTTCCTTACGGACTAGACCTTGCTGTCTAGAAAAAATGAACAAATAGTTGTAAGTTGACTTGGGAGGCGTGCGCTTCCCTTGACTTATTGTAAAATCACTGCAATCAGGTACCATAAACCAACTGAAAACTACAGGAAAAAGCTGAAAAGTTCTCGTTACAGACCAATAATACTACTGTTACGGTACAGCCAATAAATTAAAAAGTTCAGCCTTGTTTTTTTTTACCTTTTGCTACTGTCAAAGGGATGAGTTTGGAGAGTTCTTAGAACGGATTAGGTAATTTACATGTAATTTACTGTTTGTATAATGTAACATCCGTTAAACATATAATGTAACAATGTTCCGGAATGGATTATTTATGTTGCAGGAGTGTTTACGGTAATTAAGATGAGAACTTATGTTACATGTAGGATTTAAATGAAATTTTTGTGACGAAACTGTACTTGTGTATGTGTTGTACCACGCATCCTGTGTGTCGAAAATCTCTCACACTGTTAACTTGTATTACAGGTGAATATTGTCGAAGCTCTACTCACCGCACTACTGAAAGAAAATATATGAGAACTCATACAGGAGGAAAACCATTTCAGTGCAAAACGTGCAATAGTAGCTTTGCTCAACGCTGTGCTCTAACAAGTCACATGTGGACTCATGTTGAAGAAAAACTATTCCAATGCAAGATTTGCAATAGTAGGTTTGCTTTTCGCAGTACTCTAACAAAACACATGAGGACTCATACTGAAGAGAAGCCATTTCATTGTAAGATGTGCAGTAGTAGCTTTGTTAGTTATAGTAAGTTAACAAGTCATACATGGACTCATACTGGAGAAAAACCGTTCCAATGCAAGATTTGCAGTAGCAGGTTTACTCGTCACGCTAGTCTAGTA
Source organism: Watersipora subatra (assembly GCF_963576615.1). Taxonomy (NCBI): domain Eukaryota; kingdom Metazoa; phylum Bryozoa; class Gymnolaemata; order Cheilostomatida; family Watersiporidae; genus Watersipora; species Watersipora subatra. The sequence goes on along the minus strand of NC_088709.1, from coordinate 41,096,325 downwards.
TACCACATTAGGATTCACACTGGAGAGAAACCATTTCAATGTAAGATTTGCAGCAGTAGCTTTGCTCAACGCAGTAATCTAACAACTCACATGCGGACTCACACTGGAGAGAAGCCATTTCAGTGTAAGAAATGCACTAGTACTTTTACTGTACGTAGTAATCTCACAAGACATATGAAGACACACCATGGAGAGAAGTCACTTTAATGTGAGATGCGCCGGGAATTGTTCACTCGAGTTGGAAGTCTACAAAGCAATAAGGACTCATACTGAAGTAGAGAACTTGAAGTGGCAGTTGTGCTGAAAGCTGTCATTTAGCAAAGTACGTGATGACTCGTAGTTGAGAGAGGCCATTTTTTGTTCAATGTGTATACAAGCAACCGCACATGTTGGTGTTTGCATGCTCATATATACTCTTACGTAAAAATTGTATGGTGAATTGTTTTTCGTCGTGTGATCACATCTGTTGCGTATTGAAGCATGATTAAATTAGTTATTTGTTTGAAATAAAGTTAGTATTATGTTTCATAAAATTGAACTGTTTAATAATTGACAAGCTTTGGGTCTGTCTGTCGAACCGAATTGAACATGACTGGTGACTGCAAGTTGTTGTGCATATGCACTGGAACTGATTCTTTCGACTTCAGAAATATCGGATAAGTTGCTTCTGTTCTGAAATATATTAGCCAAGCTTTTATCTTTGTACTACAAAAAGTATCTTTTATACACAAAGTGTAATAGTTCACACAACGGCTACGGTTTCTTATTGCATGTATTGGAGTTATTCCTAGATTCTGTAGTTGAAATCCAGCCCCAATATGTATCTTGTTTGCCTGCTTTAAGGTTAGCCCTAGTACTGACCAATCCGATGTTGTCGACCTCATTGACTGATTCTATTTTGACCAGGCTGATCAGATGGTGTTTAAGCCAGGCTCCCATATACGTCGCAAAGCGATAGCGACAGCATCGCAGGCTGTTAGCGGTGAAATGGGAACCTACGCGTTGCGTACCGTCGGTAGTTGCCGGCAAAAACGCAAGAGTTTAGTGCTGTTCAAATTTCGCGAAGAGCCACAAGCAAAACCTTCCCGAAATGCCCTGTATAAGGTAGAGGTCAGCATTATCAAAATGGCATGGCAAGTGAAAATTTTTATGCCGTTATCAGCGATGCAGCTTTATGTGAACGTAAGCTGCCGAGCCTAGCGTCGCAAGCATTTTGCTGCGCAATATTATCGTCGGAGTCTCGCACTCGATAAGGGAACCATGCTTTAGAGTGTTTTCTATAATATTTATATTATTAACAGATAAGCATTAAGTCTACCAATAATATTAGAGGAGAAAATAATGAAAAAACTCTTTGAGGTGGAATTGTGATTATCCAGGTATTTGCCAGTTTTACAACAAAGAATTAGTTTCAAAAATCAATCGCAATGGTGACCCAGATTATGTTATCGAGATCATGGTTGATAGAAAATATGGGTATAAAGACCAACTAAATAGAGAATAAGGTATAGAGAACATGACTGTAGAGAAAATGATCGAGAGAAAAAGGCTGGCGAGCACATAGTAATAGAAAACATTGTTTCAGAGAAGGTTTACACTAGAAATTCAAGACAACAGTGAAGTACTTGAAGACAGTAATGGTTAAAGTTTGATAACACCTTTTAACTTAATGGCGGAAAGGAGGCTGTCACTAAAATTACCATCCACGTCCAATGTGACTTACAAATCTGTCACGGTAGTTGTTAAATGGAAAGATCAGAGTGCCTAAACAAACAAGCAGGCTGAAATGAACTGCTGTATATAACATCTACAACTCCGCAGTAAGCACGACAGACAATCGGTTTTCATGAGTGAAATTTATGTAAATCCAATAACATAGCGTTCCACAAGGGAGAATGGTCATTGAGAAATTTTAACAGAACATGATTTTCAATGATTTTGTTATCTCTTCATCCATTCTTACCAGCGATAAAGCCGTAAGCCCTGTATTAGCGGGACTATTGCGAGCTATATCCTGCGGCATATTTACACGATAAAAATTGTGCAACTTGAGTATACTTGGGTGCACATGAAAAATAAAGCTGCAAAATGTTGTATCAATTAATTGATGCTGACTTGAATGACATGAGTTTTGAAAAATTGCCATTCAGTAAAACTCACCTCTGGCTCAGTCATGAGGAGAGTCGTATCCACCCCTCATATCTTTAATCATCATGTGCACCCCAGTATACTCAAGTTGCATTGTTTTATCATGTAAGTATGCAGCAGGGTATATCTACGCCGAAATATATATATATATATATATATATATATATATATATATATACTAAAGACTACCCGGCATTGAACGGGTAATAAAATAATCACTATAATAAAAGCATTGTGTGAAGGCTGGCTAATGATAAGCGTCATGATCAAGCGTACTAGTATTTTCCAAAGCGCTTTCAGTGCGAGTGTTTTAACTGAAATAATGAATATGGATGGTAGCAGCCATTTACTGCCATAGCCAGATGGGCACAGTTTTATGGTTTTGAATGCCTATCTGCAAACCTGGAGGTTCTCAGTTCGAATCCAGCGGAAAGCAAATTTTTTGTTCTTAAAACTTCATCACTATAAATGGACACACGAAAGACAGACAGACAAACGCTGAGATTTATACACAATAAATATATATTGTATATCAACTGTATATAAATAAGAACATATATCTGCTATAGGCTTGCTGAAACGGGCTTTCACTGTTATTTCTGGTAAGATTACGGATGAAGAGATAAGGGAATCATTGAGCTACATGTTCAAAATACAAATTTTTCAATGACCATGTTCTCTTGTAGAAGGCTAGGGTATTATATTTAAGTAGATTTCACTCGTAAAAACTGATTGTCTGTCATGGTTAATGCAAAGTTTTAGATTTTATATACAGCAGTCCATTTCCTTCCTGCTTGTTTCTTTACGAGCTCTGATATTTCTATTCAACAACAAACCAACAGTTTTGTAAGCCACATAGGACGCGCAGCCAGATAATTCTAGTGGCAGCCTTCTTTCCACTGGTAAGTTAGGTGCTACCAAACTTGAACAATTACTGCCTTTAAGTAATTTGCTATTATGTCTTCCATATTTAATGCAAAGTTTTTCCAAAACTATGTTCTTTATTGCCATTTGCTCTACAGCCCTTTTTTCTACAGCGATGTTCTCTATATCTATTTTCTTAACAGCTGTGTTCTTTATACCCATATTTTCTATAACTATGATCTTTATAGCGATTTTCTTTAAGGTGATGTTTTCTATGTCTATATCCTGTATAGCAATGTCTCTATTATCGTGTTCTTTATAACTATGTTCTCTATAAACACGCTATGTATGGCCATATGCTCCATTAACATGTTCTCAACAACCATGTTCTCCATTACCGTGGTCTCTATTGTCATGTTTTCTGTAACAAAGTTTTTCATAACCTGGTTCTCATACCTGATTCTTCATTTTTTTCCATTGCCATGCTTCCAGAAACAAGTTCTAACAGAAACAAGTTCTGTATAGCCACATTCTCTATAACCTTGTTCTACATAACCACATTTTTAATAACCATGTCCTGTGTAACCATGTTCTCCCAAAGCATATTTTTCTCACCATATTTTCTCTCACCCTGTTCTCTATAACCCTGTTATCTATAGTCTTGTTGTATATACCTATTTTGTTTTTAACCATTACATCTACAGTTTTCTACTTTACTAGAAATTCCCTTGTCATACAGCCCACGACCTGATAATGGAATAAGTGATAACGGAAAAAAGAAATGGCAGTGCTGGTTGTTGAAAAAGTAGTTGTCAGCAGGAATTGGGAGAGTATAGTCTGTATAGTATAGTAGTATAGTATAGAATCGCTTCGCCTGTGTTTGGTCGTGGGAATATTAATTAAAGCTGTAGGCCTAACCTACGGTAATGTATGTAATTTAACAACAACAACAAGGAAATATGTTTATTGTAACTCTGAAATGCAAAATTAGAAGTAAAATGGCAAGCTACTGTGTACTATACACAGTTTGAAAGTTACAAAGACTTGGTAACATATTTAAATAGGCTTATCTGTGTTTTGTATCGTTATTATACTTTAACGACTCTACTAATCGATGGTTAAATTTTTTGATGAGATTCCTTAACAAAAATAAGGAAATATGTTTATTATAACTCTGAAATGCAAAATTAGAAGTAAAATGGAAAGCTACTGTGCACTATACACAGTTTGAAAGTTGGTTGTGTTGAATGTAGAATGGTTTTGATAGCGATCTTTAACAGAAAGCAAGTACGAGCGTTCACGCGTCTGGAAGTGTTCTACAAACTGCAGCAAAATAAAAAAAAGTTTCTCGTCATAAAGGGGCATTGTAGTTAGGCCCTAGCTTGTACATAAGTTGTAAAGAATTTCGGCTAACGTTTTAAATAATTTAATGAAACCTTCGGTGAATGGACAAAAACCATAGGCTGATAAACTGTGTACCACAATTTCGTACCTTTAAATCAGTCTACGCCTCAAACGGTCTACTTTTTTTACAGAAACGTTCGAATAAATTCGATTACAAGTAAACAATGCCATAGACTGGTGAAATGAACGCAGTTTTCTCAGGAAATGCACACTGCTAAATAGTTCTACTATCTGTTGCACGGCTTTGTTGGCGTGTCGTAGACCGGTCTTAACTTTTATCAAACCAAGCTTTTCAAGCATTTGGTGGCGATTTTTGGTCAAATTAATCTGTTTATATGTGTATAATCCGATCAGATGAGTAAGTTTTAAGATACTGTCGACAATTTACAAAGTCTTGGTAACATATTTAAATAGGCTTATTTGTGTTTTTTATCGTTATTATACTTTAACGACTCTACAAAACGATGGTTAAATTTGTTGATGAGTTTTTGAAACAAGGGTTGTGGACTTTGTTGATGAATAATTTTCGTAAGTTGTGTGCACATGCATTTATCATAAAAAACTCTCAAACTTCGCTCCGCTCGTTCGTGGGATTAACAGGTTTTCCATCAACTTGTTTACTAGATCTATTTCCTCTATAACCAAACCCACTATGGCCATTTTTCTCTATAACCTTGCAATATAAATATATTCTATATAGCCATTTTTTCTATATCCATGTTCTCTATAGCTCTGTTCTCTAAAACAAAGTTTTCTATTGCCAAGTTCTGTGCATCTATTTTCAATAGTTTTTGCATGTTCTCAATAGCAATGTTTTCTACGGCTATCATCTGTTCAATCATGGTCTGTTAATCTATGCTCCCTGCAACCGTGTGTCATATATGTCGTTTCCCCAAGCAACCGACAAATAACATTTTGGTCATTTCCCTAGCCAAGGGGTTAAAATCAAGCAAAAATGATGTGAATTCCGGAAATTTGAGCTTCAAAAATTTTTGCTGCCAAGACAGTAGCTGCATTATAGGAGGATACGGCTCTGAATGATACGGAATTTTATTAGCAGTTTGTGAGCGTGCCCACGTTAGGAGTTAGGTGCCCATGTTGTTTTATTTGTGAATCGTTCGAGTCTGTTTAGGCACACGCCAACGATATTTCTGCGCTCCTCATGACGCAGCCGATAATATCGCCTAGGGTGTTTGCCCTTCTTAGTTCCAACTGAAAGTGTTTTTATTTTTTGTGTCCTCCGATATTAGTGGTTAGATTTATGCTTATCAGCCAATCATAAAGATTATAGAACATTTGGCCGGCCTGGTCAAAATACAATGAGCTGATAAGAATGACGACAGCGGCTTGAGTATTTACTATGAGTCATCATGTGACAGTCATGTGACATATTGGATTACTATGATTAGCAAACCTACTACTGCACATCTTACACTGAAGAGGCTGTGTTGCGGAGAGCTCAATGCAGCAGTTTTGCTCAAGACTAAAAGAAGACTAATATATTGTCACGGGTACATAATCCCAAATAATTACCTTCACCACTATTTGCATTGATTGATGAACCACTGGGTTCTACTTTAACCTCAATATCTACGATATATTGTATTGATAATTTATTACCTGCAAACACTGTTATACATATACTTAGACTAGACGTGAGGGCAAGCCTAAAAAGTAAGCAATTGGGTAGAGATTGTCAGCGCCATCATCAGTTTCTGTTCTCCCTTCTGCAACTACAATAAAGATGAGAGTTCATTCGGAGAGAATTGTTTAAGAAGCTATTCTATATGCCAACTACTACTTCAAATAAAAGCGGCGTTCAAATAAAGGTGGCGTTCAATTAAAGGTGTTAGGGTATATTGATATACACAAGTTGTGATGGTTACAAAGAGAAAAATCCTGCTGCATAATTAATTACCTTCATTACTGTAATTGTTGACTGATAAATAATCAGGTTTCACTTTAAGCTCAATATCTACAACATAAAGTTTTGATAATTTACTACTTACAAACACTGATTTAGTGGAGCTACACAAAAGGGCCAGGCTAAACAGTACTTTAAGCTGATTAAAGCATCACAATAGAATAGTATGTAGTTACAATACACCAAGGTTATAGCAGAAATGGTTATAGCAGACAGAGCGATGTCAGATATGTCCATAGAAGACACAGCTATAGTAGACACGGCAGAATAATAATAATGAAGGAAATAATAACATACATGTTTGTAGAGAACATGGCTAAAGAAGAAATACAAATAGAGAAAATTACAAAGTAAGTATGGCTACAGAGAACATTGATAAATAGGAAATGGGTACAAATAACATGGCATGACTAAGGAAGAATGGGTATGGAAGACAAGAGTACATATTTCAAAGATTCTTAAGAGCAAGAATCTTTATAACCCACATAGTTTGGTAGAATTCTCCAACTAACCTGTTAGATAGAGACTGTCACTCAGATCTTCTGCTTATGGGTCTGATTTTACTAACACAGTTTTCATGACAGAGGTTAAATGGAAAGTCTATCTAAATAAGAAAAAAACATAAAAGTACACTGAGTGAAAATTAGTTTCCTAGACCACAGGAATCAAGGAGGACTAGCTTCTTATAGCAAGCATTAAAATAGTGTTATTACAATAAGATAGTCTTGATAATCAGATTGATTTGAGGATTATTGATGGTGATTAGTTGGAGTCAAACTGTTGAAATTATTATAAAAATTATCTTCCCATCTTTGGTTTTGAGTTTTTCTGTGTTTTTATCTACATCACCAAATACATGGGGCAGGTTGCATTTAGTTGTTAGTTGCATGATTTATTACCCATAAAAACTTGCTTGAAACAAAATGAAGGCTATGAATGACGACATCAAAACTTAACACCGTTCGTCCTAATTTAGCAAACGAGGATTCATGACGATGTTTGATCTACAAGCAGATGAAAGCAGCCTAGCTCCAACATGTTTGATCTACAAGCAGATGAAAGCAGCCTAGCTCCAACATGTTTGATCTACAAGCAGATGAAAGCAGCCTAGCTCCAACATGTTTGATCTACAAGCAGATGAAAGCAGCCTAGCTCCAACATGTTTGATCTACAAGCAGATGAAAGCAGCCTAGCTCCAACATGTTTGATCTACAAGCAGATGAAAGCAGCCTAGCTCCAACATGTTTGATCTACAAGCAGATGAAAGCAGCCTAGCTCCAACATGTTTGATCTACAAGCAGATGAAAGCAGCCTAGCTCTAACATGTTTGATCTACAAGCAGATGAAAGCAGCCTAGCTCCAACATGTTTGATCTACAAGCAGATGAAAGCAGCCTAGCTCCAACATGTTTGATCTACAAGCAGATGAAAGCAGCCTAGCTCCAACATGTTTGATCTACAAGCAGATGAAAGCAGCCTATAGCAGCTCCATCATATAAAATATATTTTGGAATTTTTAGATTTTTGGACTTTTGGATTTGTTTGGATTTTTTAAAGTAAAATTAAGCAATGAAAAGTATGGATAAACAATGAGTGAGTTTGCCAAATACCGCATGTGATGTGGGTAGAGAGCTTTTCAAGAACAGTCAAACTTATCAACAGGTAACTAGTAAAAGTTAACTACTACATAATGGGTACTAGCATGTCATGTTAGGCGCAGCTAATGACTTATCTTGCTTCAAAGATTTGAAAGCTATTATTACAATTGCCTACGTAAATCCAACAAGCATTTTGATATTTAGGTAAAAAATATTTCTGAAGTGTACTTCTTCTGTAAGTTTGTTGTTTTTTATGTTTAACTTTGATTAACTTGGAGCTAAGAAAAAGCAGTTCGTGACCAGACTTTTTTGATGACAAAAATTCGGTTTTTTTACTTACCAAAATATATTTTTCAATTATTCAATTTTTTACATTTATTAAAGTCGGATTTTAATTAGTATAGACATTTGTGGCAAACATGAGTGTGGATATTCACAAAGTAATTTGTTAGACTGATTTGTTTAAAACCCAAAAAGGACAACATTTGTAGATGAATGAATCAATGATGAATAAACGTGATGCACCCTAATTTGGTGAAACTACCGGCTCAGTATTTCTCTAAGAAATATAAACAAAACTGGCCAATATTTACTTAAGAAAAAAAATGGCTTAAAAACTTAAAAATGGCAAATGATAAAATCAGAATGATGAGCCAAACTTACATGATGTTGATTGGATCAATCCAGGCATCAATAATCAAATAAATACAGAGGAAAGAGGTAAATAATCAAATAAATACAGAGGAAAGAGGTAAATAATCTAATCAATACAGAAGAAAGAGGTAAATAATCTAATCAATACAGAAGAAAGAGGTAAAGAATCCAATCAATACAGAAGAAAGAGATACATAATCTAATAAATCTAGAGGAAAGAGGTACTTAATCCAATAAATACAGCACACTGTAAATCATAATGTGGCAAACCAATGTGATAAATGCTAATTTAGGTGCCGGATTGAGTTTATGTTTCAATATAACACCTCAAAACTCATGTCACCTATGTTTGTCAACTCCAGGTGGTAAATCAAATATTTCAAGGTGATATAAACCATCTAAAGTGAGAAATGAGAATATGAACAGCAACACACCCAGTGTATTATGTAATACCAGAGGCCTACATACACTGTATGTAGTAAGCTGAATAAAAGCTGTTTTTATTATTCAATGAAGAATGCCAAATATATGTTTTTAGTATCAAAAAGGATTTCTATCGAACGTTTTAGCTGTGGTGGATAGAATTATGTATGTTGTAGATTTTTACAAAAGTTATTTGGGGTTTTTGTTATTTTACAAAGCCAGGCACAGTATTACATGAGTTTATTTTAATCTTTAGGCTTCCTTTGTGCATTGCATAGGTGTGTTAATTAGTGACAGGTGTGAAACTTAATCTTGTTGAAAGTTCAAAGTATTAACAAGGCCATTTTACAAGTGATCAGCCAACTGAACAGTTGTACTGTAAGAACTATTACTTTCAACCCAAGGTTCCGACTTTGCGCCGTTCCTTTCGCTTTTCCTTACTGCATATACTGATATATTAACATTTCACCTCTTAGTGGATAAAGGTCATTACAGAGGAAATTACAAACACTGAATTTTACTGTGGCTTTATAACACTGGGTTCAACACTGTGTGAGGGCAATAGAGCGATTACCAAGTGATTACCTGTCTAGTATAACTACTTATCAAAAAATGTGGGTTCTTTCCTTTTTCTGATTTTAAGAGAATTTATCTATGTTATCTGCTCTTCTTTCTGTTTTGTGATCTTGATTTTGATCATCAATATTTCAGCCATGAATCAATAGTAGCAATCATATGAAGCAATTAACCCAAAGGTTTACATCATGATAGTAGACATACATTGACCTAGTCCATACATTATTGCAGTGGCAGTTGTAACAACCATTCCATGAGCCAACTTTTAGAGACAGTATGACGAAGGCCAAAAATAAACAGTAATCAGGAGTAAATTGTTGGCCAATTTAGACCCTTAGTTAGTTAGACTATTTTGTAGGAAAGTCCATCTATGTTTCTATTTTGTGCTTAGGTAGTAATACATTTGATATAGGTAGCTCGGTCACTGGTCGTCCCTCAAAGACCAGCATTATGTAAGCGGATAATGTACATGCACGTATATTTGAATTAAACGGGAATCCTCCTTTTCACTAACTGACAGCCAGTGCAGTGTTGTATCAGGATTGATACCATTCATCCGCAACCATGGGAAATAAGTAATAGTAGGGGAGAGTGGGGTAATATGGACCATTGGGTAATATGGACCACTTATTGATTGGCTAGATATTTTGCCGAGTCAACTTTCTCTCTTTGTTACTTTAAAAGACTTCCTTCTTCACCTGCTTCCATGTGCCTTTAGAATATCTCACTCAATTATACTTGACACTGTAAGTATATTAAAGTTTTCTCATTTAAAAGTATATATTTTAAGGTGCTAATGTCAGTGATAACTTTGGTGCTATTTGGAATGTTCAATTTTGCTTGATAAACCCCTTTAGTGCTCAGTGAAAAGAATATGAGACTCTAAGAATGAACTGACAAATCTCAAACTTTTATAATAATTTGAGTTTCATTGAGTCTACAGCTTATGGGGGTCATATGGGGCCCTCATAAATGGGGTAAAATGGACCGACGGTCCATAATACCCTAATTTGTACCTGTCGAGTATGATGTTGGGTATAAGCAATTTAGCAATCGGTTTCATCGTTTCAATGTATTTTGACAAGTTTCAGACACTCATATACTCAGTTTGTAGATGTATCCAGATTTTAAATAAGCTGACATGCCAAGAAATTACAAGAGAAAGACCAAGCGATCATCGTTTACGTCAGAGAGACTTCAATCAGCTATAACTGATATGAAAGATGGTCTGAGTTGGTGAGAAGCTGCTGTAAAGTATGGAATACCACGCACTACCTTACTGAGGTATTCTAGAGCTGATGTAGTTCAAAAGTCCAGCTTGGGACGTAAAGCTATATTTTCAATGGAAGAAGATTGGAAACTGTTAAGCTACATTTTGGACTGTTCTAAAATGTTCCATGGATTTAGTCTGACTAAAACAAGACAGTTGGCGTACAGCTATGCTACAAACCTTAAAGCACATAGATTACATAATTTTTTTATTGTATATTTCCATACATCAGAGTCTTGGCTTTCGAATGAGCTATTGTTTTCCATGGTGAGACAGACATTGGTTGGTGTTTATAGGATTTCCCCATAGCTCTACCGCGTAAAAAAGTTTACTGGCATTGTCTCAAAAATTGTGACGTCACAATTCTCATATTCGTTGTTGTGTGCTCTTACCGCTTATTTATCAACTACAAAGGTGACGATAATGACGCTAGTGGCAGGCGAAGGTAGGACAACTCCAGAGAACGAATGAAGATGACAAAGGAATTAGTGTCATTAGTTCTCCATGTACATATTATTTCTATGATAAGTACCTCAGACTCCAAGAACCATACTATATTTTTCCGATGATATTATGCACTAGCTCTTTATTTTTAATGCGATGTTAAGGGTGACGACTGAGACTAATTAATTTCAAGCATTGCGTGATCTCGCGAAAGCGCGATTGACATTTAGTCCTAGAGCCACGCAACCACAGGTCATAATTTAATCGATGTGATTTTATTACCTTTATCAAAGACAGTACATTTATTGAAGCATAATTAATTAACCCAGAACATGTGTTTGTATTGGTCGGGCGTGAGCACAATCGCGGACATTGTTGATTATCTAGAATCTTAGTTTATTATTAGCGCTCTCCGAGTTTAACAGCACCGATTGTCACAGAACAAGGCAGCCTCAATGGCAGCGAAAGGGATCGACGACCTAAGGCTAAATGAGAATTAAGAAGCCACATTTTGAGTACCTAAACCAAGTGTTTGTTTTTTGCAGGACGTACTTTTGACACCCCGTTTTTCATAGTTCTATTATTCTTTGTGCATTGAATATAGGCCCATTCGAAAGCCAAGACTCTGATGTATTGAAATATATAATAAAAAAATTATGTAATTTATGTGCTTTAAGAAAGCAAACATTCCTGAAGCATGGCGCGTTAAAAAAATGGCAGGGAATGATTGGTTGGAAAGTTTTAGAACACGCAACAGCTCCGTGAGTCTTTGCTCACCAGAACCAACTAACTTTGGGAGAGCATCTGCGTTTAACCGAACCACAGTAACAGAGTTTTTCGATAACCTAGAGAATGTTATGAAAAATTATAAATTTACCCCTGACTCTATCTACAATTTAGATGAGACGGGGAACTCTACAGTCCAAAAAGTGTTAGCGCAAAAAGGTGTCAAACAGCTTGGGCAGATAACCAGTGACGAGCGTGGTATGACAACAACAATGGTGTCGTGCATCAGTGCGTCGGGACAGAGCTTACCACCAGCATACATCTTCCCAAGAGTATATCTCAAAGACACTATGCTGGTCGGCACACCAGTTGGTTCTAAGAGATTTGCAAACCCTAGCGGCTAGATGAATATTGATCTCTTCCCAGACGTTCTGACACATTTCATCAGCCATTTTTCTGGGTCTAAAAAAAAGCAGAAACTTAATATTAGACAATCATTCTAGCCATTTGTCCATTGAAGTGGCGCAGCTCGCAAGAGATAATAATCTAACGGTTTTGACTTTCCCACCACATTGTAGCCATAGACTTGAACCACTCGATGTCAGTGTAGTTGGCCCATTCAAGTTTTATAATACTTTTCTTGACTCCTGGATGCTCACTAATCCAGGTAAAACCTTCTCCATGTATAAAGTAACAGAGTGTAGCGGGAAAGGATATATGAAAGCCATGACACTGCTTTTCCATTGCTCATTTAAATATAAGAGGTTTATCTTCCAAAATGGATGAAGTTAAGTATTTGATTTTTAAGTATAAATTTAAAGTTATTTGTTTTTCTGAGACATTTCTTGGAGCTAGACACAGAGATGATTACTTTAAAATTTCTGGTTATAATATGATAAGAAATGATAGGAACTATAACCAGGGCGGTGGCTTATTATGCTATATTCACAACTCCATTAATTTCAAGTGTTTGGAATTTGCTATTAACGAAATTGCTGCTGATTGTCTTTCCATTAAAATCATTCCAGTTATTTCGAGACCTTACATAGTGTCTTTTGTTTATAGACCTCCAAATTCTACAGTAGATTGGATAACAAAATTTTCAGACTTCGTGAAAGAGTGTTACAGCAACACTGAAGAAATTTTGATACTAGGTGATTTCAATATCAATTTGTTGAACACAAAAGAAAGTTCCAATTGGAAAAGGAAAATATGTAATCCGCTGTCTTTAAAACAGCTGATTGGCGAACCCACAAGAGTAACTGTAAACTCCTCGACATTAATTGATCATGTGTATACAAATTTCTTTCATCACGCCAAGTTTTCTGGAGTACTTAAATTGTCTATGAGTGATCATAATTTAGTATTTATTGTGAGAAAAATTGGTGTTGCACATAAATCTTTTCCTCGAAAAATCACTTATAGAGATTACTCCAGATTTGTTCCTGATAATATTTCAAATAAGTTTTCCTTCATCAGTTGGAATGATATTTTGATTAAAAAGAACACTAATGACATGATTAACTTATTTAATCAAAAGTTTTCTACGGCTGTCAATGAGTTGGCACCTCTTAAAACTAGAAAAGTCAAGTCAGAATCTTTACCTATCTGGCTTGACAAAGAGGTACAACAAAATATAAAGTTGAGAGAAAAACTGAAAAACTCCAAAGATTGGACTGCTTACAAAAAGCAGCGCAATTTTGTCACAAATCTCATTAAAAGAAAAAAAAAAAATGATGAACTTGTGTCTACAGTCAAAGCTTGGTGATACGCGTCAGCTTTGGCAAGCTTTGAATGTGAAAAATAAAAAACCTCAAAGCTGTGACACTTGTTTGTCAGCTTCAGAACTTAACTCACATTTTGTGTCTATTGCAAGTAAACTTTCAAATTCAATTTTACCGTCATCCAATCCCTATTTGTCTTGTCAAAACACCGAGTTGAAGACCACACTTAATGAGTTTCCCAAATTTACTCCTCATGATATTGTAAAATACATCAGTAACATTCCTAATTCCAAAGCCTCAGGCATAGACAATATTTCTGTAAAAATGATAAAAGTAACTCTTCCATTCATTGTACCTATTATCACTGATATGTTTAACAGAATTTTGATTGATGGCTATTTTCCTTCAGCATGGAAACATGCACGAGTTACTCCATTGTTTAAAGGAGGGGATAATAGCAACCCATCAAATTTCCGCCCTATTTCAGTACTCCCTATTTTATCTAAAGTTTTTGAAAAGCACTTAAATATTCACATCTACTCTCATTTGTCCAAAATTAATATTTTACATCCTTATCAGTGTGGTTTCAGAAAAAATCATTCATGCACTGATGCTGTTTATAAACTAATCTCAGATTGTTTGGATTTGAAAACCAGAGGTGAGAAGATTTGCTTGATGTTTTTGGATTTCAGCAAAGCTTTTGACTGTGTCAATCACAAAATATTATATCATAAACTAAAACTTGCTGGTTTTAAAAATAAATCGTTGCAAATACTTCAATCCTATTTTCACAAAAGGCGCCAAAAGGTCGTCATGAATGACAAGGAATCATTGATACTAGATATAAATGTTGGTGTTCCACAGGGGTCACTTATTGCACCAGTATTATTTTTAATATATATAAATGATCTTCTTAGACTTATTCCAAAAGGCTTTGCCTACGCCGATGATACTGTTTTTGTTAGTTATCACAAAGATGTGCAACTTCTTGAGATGAACTGCAATCTCATCATGAAAATTATCAGCAACTGGTGTACAACAAATCATATTACAATCAATTTACAAAAATCACACTTTCTTCTTTATAATACTGATGAAAACCTTCGAAACAGCTTTACTCCCAAGTTTAACAGTCAATCCATCACTTGTAGACATGAAACAAAATTGTTAGGATTTGTTGTGACAGATCGACTCTCTTGGAATAATCATGTCGACACTGTTTGTAGTAAGGTCACGAAGTCATTGACTCCGCTCCAGTTTTGCAGGCCATACATGAACTCAAAATCTGCTATTGCATTTTATTATCAGTTTATATTTTGCCATATTATTTATGGTATCCATATTTATTATAATCTAGCTCCAAGATATGTCACTAAGGATTTATTTTTGTTGCAAAAAAGAGCATTTCGACTCATTGCAAATTTACATCATATGCCTGCATATATTATTCCAACAAATGATCTTTCCAAATCTCTGCGTCTTCTTACTCTGCCTATGCTAAATATTTATTTTACTTAAATTCAATGTTTCAAGATTTTTCATGGTTTGTGTCCTCGTTTTTTACATGACAATTACAGGTTCTTAACTCATTTCAACTTACGTGATATGAACAAATTGCATACAATCACTAACAATCATTTTGAAAATGTCATTGCCAGCTGCTTTAACAATCTTCCACCAAATATCCGTTCTCTTAGCAGAGAAAGGCATTTTAAACACTATTTGTCAGACTATTTATTCAATTTTAATGGCTAACTGTTGCTTTTTTTCTCTTTTTCTAGTTTTACTATTGTTGTATGGCCTAATTTGAAAAACATTTCTATTTGTGAAATGAAATTATTGCCAATAAAGTACTATATATATATGACACCTTCTAATATTACTAATGGTTTTATGGCAACAGGAATTTCACCTTTCAATCGTGAGATATTTGATGATGAAGATTTTGTCTTGCTACGTGACTGATCGGCCAAACCCAGAGAGTGCTCCCTCAAACCCAGTAGAGATACTTTCACCGCTACCCAAAGCACCCCCAAGAAAAACTGGCTCTACCGGAAGGAGAAGGGTAAAAACTACAATACTTATGACAACACCTCAAAAACCTGAGGATGTTTCTACTAGGCCTGTGGATGAATTTGTCAATGACCAACCTTCTACGTCTGGGCTAGTGGTGACAAAAATACTGAGAGCCAAATGCCGACTTGACCCACCTAGTGACGACGAGAGCGAAGATAGCACTGTTACCCCAGTTTCATCCGATTCTGAAGAGCCCGATGAAGA
Organism: Watersipora subatra; assembly: GCF_963576615.1. Classification (NCBI taxonomy): domain Eukaryota; kingdom Metazoa; phylum Bryozoa; class Gymnolaemata; order Cheilostomatida; family Watersiporidae; genus Watersipora; species Watersipora subatra. The sequence goes on along the minus strand of NC_088709.1, from coordinate 41,080,291 downwards.
GCTAGATGACCATGCGTCGGTTGGGAGGTTTGCCCTAATTGTTTTCCCACAGAAGAAGACATCAATATTTTATGTTGGCGAAGTTGTGGAGGTGACTGAGGATGAATTAGAAGTGATTTCTATAGACTTGTCAATGGAAGATTCACTAATCCCAAAATAAAAGATTGTAAATACGTCGATAGCGAGCAGCTGACCATGATGCTTCCTCCGCCAATTAGGAACGGAAACACCAATCGACAATTGGTAGGAATAACATTCCCATTTCAGTTTGCTACATACAATGTGAGATGAAGAATGACACTAAAATATGTGATTGAAATTCAATCAATACATGTGATATGCTAAGCACCATTTTATTCCCTTGTTATAATTAGTTATTGCAAAATATAGTATGAAAACGCGATACAAATTTTTTCTGAAATTTCAATCTTCCAACACATGAATTCCCATGTCCATATTACTCCACTATGTGGGGGAAGACAGACCACTGGTGCAAATCATAATTTGTCATCACTAGAAAAATAATTATTTGTCAGAAAATCCCAATTAGCAAGCAATATATGTATTTATGATAAAACTGCATGATTAATGTCGGATCTCTGGGTATAAAGTTCATATAAGTTGTTGTCATTGGGGTAAAACATGTCCGTATTCTCCCATTTTCCCCTATACCTTCTTACTAAATAATATTAACATACACATGCGTTACACAGCCTGTAGGAGTTGTGCCCCATGTTCGGGTGTTTTTGGCTGCCCTGCCTTACTGTGATCTGCTGTTGCAATTTCAAAGGTTACATTAAAAATTCCTATCAATTTCAATTGGCCGCCTCAATCTCAATTAGCTCTTGTGATTTATCATATCTTTTTGCATAAAGTATATGTATGATTATGGATTATTTCAGCTCCCTCAGGAGTGGATAGAAGTGATTAAAGCATTTGATGCATCCCTGAACATTCCTATCCTGGACATTGGTTTCACAATCAGAAAAAGCTGTCTGCCCTGTCTATCCAATTGGACGAGAGATGCAAGCTACTTCCCCAGGCAAAAGTCATCAAAAGCTTCATTCGAAACTTACTACCTGGTCATGGTATGTGGTTGTGTTATACTATGTATTGCATCAAGTTATGGCCACCAAAGTCTTTTTGATTGAACCACTGTTTGTGTCAAAACAACATACTAGAGGTTACATCTGCATGATTTTAGTTGTTTCACAACAAAACAAAAACCTCTTGTACCACACAATACCCAAACCCCGATATACCCTCACAATTTTTGTTTCTTCAAGCTTTTTGGTATTCACAGCATCAATTGTTTGGCTATGGAATAGGCCATACTAAACTCAATCGAAATATCAGTGAACATAGTCCATATGTATACTATAATCTAAAAGCTCTAACACCGACACAAATTTTCACATGCCTGATGTGATAAACTATACTCTTTTTTAGAGGAAGAAGTATTGAAGGCTTTCTTATACCTACATCTGTCTCTGAGAATAAAACCTCACAGACTCTACACCCTTACTAACAAGGAGGTAAGTTGATTCAAATCTAGTTTAAAATACTGAACAAATCTGAAAACATTATTAGAATTGACTTGGAATTGCCCCCATTGGTCTGCCCAACTTCACACTGCTTCTAAATTGCTCTACACTGTACCGGTAGGCTGATTGTGCCATTTGGCATATTTTGCAAGGTATACCAATAAACATTTCTGATTAGCAATGATTTTACTGTCTTTGGTGCAGGGATTACGTGTATGGCACAATTTCCATTTCCATAATTCATTTCCATATTATTTCCATTTCCATAACATTTCCATAAATCATTTGCATATTATTTCTATATTATTTCCATTTCTATAACATTTCCATAATTCATTTCTATATTATTTCCATTTCCGTAACATTTCCATAATTCATTTCCATATTATTTCTATATTATTTCTATTTCCATAACATTTCCATAATTCATTTCCATATTATTTTCATTTCCATAACATTTCCCTATTTCATTTCCATTATATTTCCATTTCCATACCATTTCCATAATTAATTTCGATATTATTTCTATTTCCACAACATTTCTGTAATTTATACCCATATTATTTCCTTTTCCATAACATTTCCATAATTCATTTCCATATTATTTTATTTCCATAACATTTCCACGCTTCTAAAATAAAATTTCCATATCCATTTCTATAAAATTATGGAAATATTTATGTTCATGGAAATGGATATGGAAAAGTAAACATTTCCATAATGTTTAGCGATCCCTGCTTTGGTGGTGATTTGAATACCATAAGATAACCAGGTTACTATTACCTAGTGATTAATTAGCTTTGGCAGGCCCCTACTCGTCCTGAGATAAGTTTGGGCCTGTCAAAGCTTGTGACTTTAAATCAACTGCACTCACACATATGAAATACATAGTCAACTCTTTTATTTTTTATAAATTTGGACCATCTCTCACCATTGTTGCGGATGAATGTGCTATCTATGTGAACAAGCAGCAACTTGGTAAATACCCCTCATACAGTGAACTCATAGCTACCCAGTTGATGTTGCATCATGTACTACACTTGGAATATGTAAATACTTCAGAAATCTACTTCTATCTTCTCGAATTCTTCTTTAGTATGCATGGTGCCATACCTAACAACAAAAAGGCTCGCAAATTTTTAGATATCTATAACGTTTAGTGCAAGTGAGCATTAAAGTAAAAATCTAAAGGGATTGCAATTTCTTCAGTAACGATTTTATGTTTTAGGTTTTGCTCTTAAGTTTTTTGACGCTCTGCAAGAGTGGCCCTTGCCTACTCAGACATGAGGCCAGAAATCATGTCATTTTTGGTAAGGTTAAACGCCCACCTAAAAGCTTTCTATTCACTGATTCGAGAGTGTGAATAGGAAAAATAAAAAATGGGCTTTGATACAAATGGGGGCCAGACAGTTGAGGCATACTCCAGAATTGGCGGCAGATGGTTCTAAAAGATAAGGTTTTAGTTTTGAGTGAGCAACTTTAAAGGTTGACTCGCATCAAAATTCACATTACCGTGATTTGATATGAAAAGAATCACCATGTCTTATTCTGTTGTATTGTAGGTGCAAAATATGTGGAATGGTGATTACAAGCTCTTAAAAGCTCAAAAACGAATAGAAAATCGCAGCCACACGAAACAGCCGTAGTTTGGATTCCCTTTCCAAAACGGCTCAAATGTGTTGTAGTTGTGAGAGATGGTTTCTGTTTACACTTTCATGCAACCTTATTCGTCGAAATATTTTCACAAATATACTTCACGCATTCAATAAAACTATTTCTATTGTTCTTACGCGTCTGTTTTATCGTCACCATAATGCTGTCACTTTTAGCAGTGATATCTTATAACTTACTATAAAAATTCGTTTAATTTTTTAGCCTTAGCTTGAAAGAGTACATATAATTGTCTGATAATCATGACGAGCCTGTTGGTTACCGGTGATAATTGAAAGGTGCTGCAAAAATTATTTGCGAAGTATTGGATCACGTGATCAGAATACGACTTGACGATTGAATAATGCCGAAACAAAACTGTAAAGTAGCGAGCATCTATATTTGATACGGGGTCTTCGGTAAAACCCGAAGTGTTTGTCATAAACTAGTACTGCGATAAGTTTTATATTGAGCTTTGTATTGGCCTTTCAATTCACGTGAGAACATACGTGACAAGACGATAACCAAATTTCGTGGCTACGTCATCGAAATAAAGAGATTCCCATCTACGGCGGCTTTCGCTTTTGAGCTTTTAAGAGCTTGTAATCACATTTCCACATATTTGGCCCTAACAACACAACAGAGTAAGACATGGTGAATCTTTTGATACCAAACAAGTAATGTGAATTTTGTTGCAAGTCAATCTTTCAGGTTAAACGCCCACCTAAAAGCTTTCTATTCACTGACTCGAGAGAGAGAGAATAGGAAAAATAAAAAATGGGCTTTGATAAAAATGCGGACCAGACAGTTAAGGCATACTCCAGAATTAGCAGCAGATGGTTCTAAAAAAAAGGTTTTTGTTTTGAGTGAGCGCCTTCTTAAGGACCTCATCAGCATGTATAGGGTGGATAAAGACTTTTGTATAATAAGTGTGTAAGTGTGTAAAATAAGCGGTAAGAGCACGCAACACCGAACTTGAAAATTGTGACGTCACAATTTTCGATCCTTTACCATTGAAGATTTTTGCGGTAAAGCTCTGGGGAAATCGTATAAACGCCAACCAATGTCTGTCTCACCATGTCAAACAATGGCTCATTTGGAAGCCAAGATATTGAAAAACATGAATAAGCTGAACCAGTACTTATGTAATTAATGTGCTTTAAATACCTTGGAGTTATTATTAACAACAAACCCAACTTTAACCTCCACCCTATATGGAAATACACCCTATGTGTTAGTTGAAGTTGAGTTTGTTGTCAATAATAACTCCAAGGTATTTAAAGCACATTAATTACATAAGTACTGTTTCAGCCTATTCATGTTTTTCAATATCTTTGCTTTCAAATGGCCATGGTTTGACATGGTGAGACAAACATTGGTTGGTGTTTATAAGATTTCCCTAGAGCTCTACCGCAAAAATCTTCAATGGTAAAGGATCGAAAATTATGACATCACAATTTTCATATTCGGTGTTGTGTGCTTTTACCACTTATCTTATTGCTTACCGCTTATATTTATCAACTACGATAATGATGCTAGTGGCAGGCGAAGGTAGGACAACTCCAGAGAACCAATGAAAATGACAAAGGAACCAGTGTCATTAGCTCTCCACGTACAGATTAATTCTATAATAATAAATAACTCAAATTCCAAGCACCATACTATGTTTTTCGATGACATTATGCACTAACCCTCTCTTTTTATTGTGATGTTGAGGGGCACAACTGAGACTAAATAATTTCAAGCATTGCGTGATCTCGCGAAAGTGCAATTGACATATGGTCCTATGGCCACGACACTGCAGGTCACAATTTCATTGATGTGATTTCATTACCTTTATCAACGACAGTATATTTATTGAAGCATAATTAATTAACCCAGAATATGTGTCTGTATTGGTCGGGCGTTAGCACGATCCTCGGACATTGTTGATTATCTAGAATCCTAGTTTATTATTAGCGCTCTCTGAGTTTAACAGCACCGATTGTCACAGAAAAGCGCAGCCTCAATGGCAGTGAAAGGAATCGACGACCTAAGGCTAAATAATAATTATGACATCACATTTTGGGAACAGCAACCAAGTGTTTTTTTTATTGAAGGATATACTTTTGACACCCTGTTTTTCATAGTTCCATTATTCTTTGTGTATTGAATATAGGCTCATTCGAAGGTCAAGACTCTGATGTATTGAAATATATAATAAAAAATTATGTAATTTATGTGCTTTAAAGTGAGTAACAAATGTTAGCTGTTGGCCTTTCATTAAGTACTATTTGTGAAAAAAGCTACATTCCTGGGACTTTACAAAAGAAGTTGTCTCACATTTAGTGATGTTAAACTCTATTTGCTATTTATCAGTCCAGTCTGTGATAGAATCAAGGTATGATTGGAGGTTTGCACAGTCATTAGTTGACTCAAACTGTGAGTATAGGAGAGCATCATCAGCAAGAAGTCTGAGTTTAGAGGTCTTTATGGCTGTTGGCCTATCTTATATAAAAATCAGGAAAAGGATGGGGTCTAAAACAGATCCCTGGGGCACACCAGACCAGACATAGTTTGGAGTATGTTTCATTTATAAAAAATAGTCTGTGTGCGGTCTTTTAACCAGTTCTCGACCCAGGCAATAATTGAGCTATCCACTTTGGTTTGCCTGAGTTTGAATATAAATTTGTTATGGGATACTTTGTCAAAGGCCTTAGAAAAATCAAGAATAGCTGCATCTTTATGGATACCAGCATCAAAGGAGTCAATAAGGTCATGTGTTGTAAGGATTAGCTAGCTTTCACAGCTTTTGGAGCGAAAACCATGTTGGCAATCGTGGAAAAATCAATGGAGTCCAGAAGGTTACAAATGAAATGTGCTGCTATGTGTTCTGTGGTTTTTGATAAAACACGTCAGAGAGATTGGGCGGTAGTTAGTTGGCAGGATTCTGCTACCTTTATTTTTAAAAATAGGTATGACAGTAGCAGTTTTTAATCCTTTGGGACAGTGCGAGTGGAAAAAAATTGCTGCATTAACTTTCTAAAAATCTGTGCGATATAGAGGGCCAGGTGCTTCAGTAGTGAGGGTAAATCATATTTAACTTTGAGCATATGCTACGACTACCTAAAATTTTCAAAATTGATAAAAATGGGTAATTTAAAATGTTTTATTTTCCATGGATTTATTTTGTGGTTAGGTATTACCCTTACACTGTAGAAAATCAAGGTTTGCTGATTCATGGTTTGTTATACGCAATCGACGCATATCTGAAATAAAAACCTATGCCCAAAAACCTAACATGGCAACGCAACCGCCCCATGAGAACTGTGTTAGACCCAAAATCCCGGCTAGCACAATCCAAACAGAGCTCAATCATTAAACCCCGCCCATATGATAGCTGTCACCTATCCTGTGGGGGTTTACATCATTGGAAACGCAAAGCTTCAAGGTCAAATGAAACTTTTTTTTTTGAACCAGTAAGGTTTATGCTTCTGAGAAAAAACAAAAACTATTATATATGTCTAAAATAAAGTAGAACAAAAATACACTTACTATCATAACTGTCTGTCCATCCATTCTCCGCAGACAGGGTTAGAGGTTGGAGGTTAGGTAATGATCGATTTTTCAACAAGGTGGTCAGTCAATGCTGTAAATGATAGCATGTTTGGCTACTCTGCTGATTGTCTGAGGTGGAATCTCATGTAGTACATTTTTTCCCAACAACTATCCACGGCTACACAATGACAGGGGTCACAGCTCCTACTATAGTAAAGACTAAAAACTCAGAACATCTGATTACATATAGATTCTTCGTCTTTTTGCATTGGCCTCATATAAAAGGACACTAAAAATCAATAGAGCTACTTCAACCTCCAAAACCAGAGTTATCTGCTCTCATTTAACGGTCATACATTTTTATAGGCATACATGCATATATCTTTAATGTATACTGTGTCACAAAGTAAAAAATCAAATACAACAGACTGCGGACCTCAATTTTGTATCATTTCAATATAGAGAACATGTACAATGTATATAGAGAACACAGACATACATATATTGACTAAAGAGAAATGGGTAAAGGGAACATGACAATAAAAACATGGTAATAGAGAACATGGCTATGGAGTGGAAGGTTACAGAAAAAATGGTTATAGAGAACATGGCTATGGAAGAACAAGGTTATGGAGAACATGGTTACAGATAGCACAGCTATAGATAACATGGTTATGGGAGAACAAGGTTATGGAGAACATAGTTACAGATAACACAGCTATAGATAACATGGTTATGGGGGAACAAGGTTATGGAGAACATGGTTACAGATAGTGGAGCTATAGATAATGTAACATGGTTATGGAAGAACAAGGTTTCGGAGAACATGGTTACAGATACCACAGCCATAGATAACATGGTTATGGAAGGACAAAGTTTTGGAGAACATTTTTACAGATGGCTGTACCATTGATATAAAGTAAATTGCTACAAAGAACATGAATATAGAGAAAACAGATATATAGAACATATTTATAGGGTCATAGTGATAAAGAACATGGCTGTAATGGATATGGTTATAGAGGAAATAGATCTAGTAGACAAGGAGTTGAAGGAGTTTATAGACAATATGATAATACAGGAGAGAGCTGTAGATGTTGTAGTTATAAAGAACCAGACTACAGATAGTATGGTTATAGAGAGCAGGGAGCAAAATATGCTGATAGAAAACATGCTTAGAAAGAACACTGTTATACAGAACATGGCTATTAAGAACATGGTTATATAGAACATAGTTATAGAGAATGTGGCTGTACAAAACTTGTTTTTAGGAACATGGCAATAGAGAAAATTGTTATGAAGAACCGAGTTATAGAAACCTTAGTTGAAGAGTGCATGGTTAAAGAGAACATGGCAATAGAAAACACGGTAGTAGAGGACATGACCGTACAGAACATAGAACACGATTATAGAAACAATGCTATACAAAACATGGATATAGAGAACAACTCCTTACAGAAAACGGCTATAGAGATCATCTGTTAAAGAAAATATGGCTATAAAAAACACGCATTAGGGAAATGGATATGGAGAACATGAGTGTAGGAAAATGGATGTAGAGAAAAGGGCTGTAGAGCAAATGGTAATAAAAAACATGGTTTTGGAGAAACTTTACATTAGATATGGAAGACATAATAGCAAAGTACTTGAAGGCAGTAATTGTTAAAGTTTGATTACATCTTTAAATTACCCTTGGAAAGGGTAACTTAAATGACCAACATGACCAAATGACCAAATAACTTACATGACCAACATGCAACTTGAGTATACTGAGTATGCATGAAGACTAAAGAGATGAAAAGAGGATTCAATTCTCATCATTATTGAGCCAGACGAGAGATTTACTGAATGGTAGCGCCAAAAACTCATGTCATACAAGTCATCATCAATTATTTGATTCAACATTTTGCAGCTAAACATGCGTTAGTTTAGGTCATGCAATAAAGTTTCATCATAGTTTCATTTTCAATTTATTATTATCGAACAGTACCTGGTTGTAGGACCAGTCTGTCGCACTGTGAAATCCCGGACACTATCAGCAAGCTTATAGCTGTCATCCTCAACCACTTGCTGTGACCTCACTACAGCCCACATCAGCATAAAACTGTATGGCAGGCTGTCACGTACAGTTTGCCTCCCCATCCCGGATCCCCTGCCTCGATCTTCTCAATGTTGCTTGAACCTCTGGCCCTTTGTGGAGCACCAACAACTAGGGATACAACTAGGAAAAGGAAGACATGCATTGCAACATAGAATACTACAACCAGATGACAAAGAACTTGCTGGTAAAACAATTACAAGTAGAAGAAAATATGTTGATCTTTGGAGAAATCAGCAAAACAAAGCTTGGGTGCAGCACATGACATTGCTAAAAAACATATTAGGGTTACTTACCAACTGCTTCAATAACTGATCACTCACACATACTGGATACTGCTATTATTACTTCTAGTGCTGCCAATGACATGTAGAAGTTCTATTATATAAAGTTCTGGATCATCTGAGTCTGAAGAGCTCTTTGAATAATCATCATCAAACTGGTTGACCTCAATATCTCTGTCACAGGAATCTAAATGAACTAAACCGTCTTCTTCGTACATATTCTGAGTCACCGTTGCGATCGACTCTTCAAACTAATTTGTCAATGTAAAATTTGCAAATATTCGGATAATTACAAAGATTCCAACTGAAAGCATCTATCCTTGTTTATAATACCTATTGGCCAATAATAAAAACCATAGAGCAATATTCCAAAGGACCACTTGATCAGCTTGGCTAAAATAAAATCAGTCGATCAGGTTGATGACACGGGTTTGGTCAGTACTCAGGCCAACCTTTAAGCAGGCCAACAAGATACACCATAAGGCTGGATTTCAACTACAGAATTAAGGAATATTTCAAATGAATGCAATAAGAAACCTTAGCTGTTGTGTGAAATATCATGTTTAAGGTTAAAAGGTGAAAAACCTTGGTAAAAATATTCATGAACAAAAGCAACCAATCAGATGCTTACGACGTCAGAAGAATCCGCTCAAGTACGTACGAACAAAAGCCTGCCAAGGTTCAACCAGACAAAACCAAAGCTTGTCATTTATTGTACATCTTATTTTAATCACGTACCAGTTGAGTGCCTGGCAGTGCATGTGTAATAAAAAGACTTTTTGTAACGAAAATTTATTTTTATTCCACATATCCAACATTTACCATTTTAACATTTAAATGAAAGCGTTTGTATATTTTTATTAACTGTGTTTATTTCTGTGTGCTGTGTTTATTTCTGTGTAATTCATACAGTAATGGCTGTCGTGCCTACTACAGCTTTATACTGATTGCAAGAGTCTTGCTGGCCATGTGAGTTCAAGCCTTTCTGCTCATGTGTGGGCACATATTTTTTGCTTGGTATGGCTTCAAGCATAACACTAGCTAGAATGTCAAGCGTGAAGCCATTAAACATTGGCAGGTGTAATGAGTGTGACCATAAATATTCCATTGTACAGCAATGTAGCTGATTGGCTTATCGGATAGCATTCCTGTCTGCAGAACTGAAGGTTCCGATTTCAAATTTAGGGCGCAGCGGATTTTTCTTCTTGAAACCTTTTTTGCTGGAACTGGACACAGAGACATGCACACGAACACAGAGTTATTTATATATATGGACATTCAATATATTTTACACATAATTAATTTGACCATCATCAAATGTGCAAAAAATGTGAACACATGACAAAAGAGCATTACACGTACAATAAAATGGCTTCTTTAAACTCTAAGTCGTGCGTCGTGCTAAATGACAGCTTTGAGCAATACTGCTTCTGCAAATCTTGCATGGGGAACCTTTTACTACAGTATGAGTCCTCATTGTCTTGCTAGACTACTAAAACTAGTAAACCTAGCACTGCACATCTTACATTAAAATGACTTCTCTCTATTGTATGTCTTCATATGTCTTGTTAGACTTCCACGCAAAGTAAAGCTACTACTACAAATCTTGCATCGGAATGGTTTATCACCAGTATGAGTCTTCATGTGAGTTGTTAGATAACTACGATGAGCAAACCTGCTACTGCAAATCTTGCATTGGAACGGTTTTTCTCCAGTATGATTCCTCATGTGTCCTGTTAGATGACTGCTCTGCGCAGATCTACTACTGCAAATCTCACATTCAAATGGTTTTTCTCCAGTATGAGTCCTCATGTGACTTGTTAGATGACTATGATCAGCGAACCTACTACTGCACATGTTACACTGAAATGGCTTTTCTCCAGTATGAGTCCTTATGTGAATTTTCAAATGACTGCGCTCGAAAAAGCCACTAAATATTGCAAATCTTGCATTGAAATGGTTTTTCTCTAGTGTGAATCCTCATGTGTCTTGTTAGACCACTGCGTAGAGCAAAGCTACTACTACAAATCTTGCATTGGAACGGCTTTTCTCCAGTATGACTCGACATGTGACTTGTTAGAGAACTGCGTTGAAAAAAGCTACGACTGCAAATCTTGCATTGGAATGGTTTATCTCCAATGTGAATCCTCATATGTCTTGTTAGACCACTGCGTAGAGCAAAGCTACTACTACAAATCCTGCATTGGAATGGCTTTTCTCCAGTATGGTTCGACATTTGACTTGTTAGAGAACTGCGTTGAAAAAAGCTACTACTGCAAATCTTGCATTGGAATGGTTTATCTGCAATGTGAATCCTCATATGTCTTGTTAGACCACTGCGTAGAGCAAAGCTACTACTACAAATCTTGCATTGGAATGGCTTTTCTCCCGTATGGTTCGACATGTGACTTGTTAGAGAACTGCGCTGAGAAAAGCTTTGACTGCAAATCTTGCATTGAAATGGTTTTTCTCCAATGTGAATCCTCATGTGTCTTGTCAGACCACTGCGTAGAGCAAAGCTACTACTACAAATCTTGCATTGGAATGGCTTTTCTCCAGTATGGTTTGACATGTGACTTGTTAGAGAACTGCGCTGAAAAAAGCTACTACTGCAAATCTTGCATTGAAATGGTTTTTCTCCAGTGTGAATCCTCATGTGTCTTGTTAGACCATTACGTAGAGCAAAACTATTACTACAAATCTTGCATTGGAATGGCTTTTCTCCAGTATGAGTCCTTATGTGATTTGTTAGAGTATTGCGATGAGCGAACCTGCTACTGCAAATCTTGCATTGAAATGGCTTTTCTCCAGTGTGAATCCTCATGTGTCCTCTTAGATTACTGCGCTGAGAAAAGCTTCTACTACACATCTCGCAATCGAACGGTTTTTCTCCAGTATGAGTCCTCATGTGTCTTGTTAGTTGACTATGATCAGGGTACCTACTACTGCACATCTTACACTGAAATGGCTTCTCTTCAGTATGAGTTCTCATGTGAATTTTCAAGTGACTGCGCTCGAAAAAGGCACTATTGCAAATCTTGCATTGAAATGGTTTTTCTCCAGTGTGAATCCTCATGTGTCTTGTTAGACCACTACGTAGAGCAAAGCTACTACTACAAATCTTGCATTGGAATGGATTTTCTCCAGTATGAGTTCTCATATGTCCTGTCAGATTACTGAGGTGAGAAAAGCTACTACTACACATCTCGCATTGTAACGGTTTTTCTCTAGTATGAGTCCTCATGTGAATCGTTAGATGACTATGACAGGTAAAACTGGTACTGCACATCGCACACTGAAAGGACTTATCTCTATTATGAGTCTCCATGTCTCTTCTCCGAGTACTGCGGTGATCCAAGCTACCACAATATTCACCTGTAACACAAGTTGGCAGCTTGTGAGATTATTGGAACAGATTATTGGAGATTATTAGATTTTCGGAGTCCTCAACCCAAATATGCCTAACTTGCGTAACAATACAAACATGAAGTGTAAGTTCAAAGACAAATATTGAAATGTGCCAATATTGTCAAAATCAAGTATCAGGTGTAAAGCATTTAGCAAGAAGGGATTTTATGGGTGACTAAATTTAAAAGATGTTCATCTTTCTGTATGCATCTTATATCACCCAGAAGCCTTAATATAGTCAAGTAACAATAACAGCCTCTACATGTATTTTGGTATACATGTATAAATCTATCTATCCTTTTTGAATATACTGATGTATTCTGCAGGTTCATTAGAGATGTACTTGCAATTGGATGGTGCATATAGTTAATAAAGAAAACCTAGTTTTGTAAGCATGTCTTTAATAAATTCGAATATAAAGAGTGGGGAGAAAGCCACTGAAATTATTTAAAAAAGATGGAACAATGAAATTCAAAAAGTGTTTCGGTAAACTTTTGTACGAATTCAGTCGAAGCTAACAAACTTGAACCAAAAGGCGTGAGTTTCATCATGTGACATACTGATAAAGATGAAAATTTATGTCTGAAGGCAAAAGTTAACTTTCAGTTTGAGCCATCAGGTTTCACGCTTTGGTAACTTCTTCATAAAAACCGTGAATCAAACATGTCAAAGCTCAAACAAACAGGAAACCTGTTGTCATCCTCGTTCTTTTCAAATGATTCTCCAGAATGCTACTATCTTTCAAATGAATATTTATCAAAAATATTACACAAAAAATTCCCTGTCATACAGCCCACGACCAAAGTGACATTGGAAAAAAAGGGTACTGATGCTGAGAAATGCAATATTAGCAGTCAAATGGCACTGAAGTGCAATAGGATAACTGCAATGGTAGCTGTAATGTACTGGGTGTTATTATGTACAACAAACAGCACTAATGAAAGGAAAAGATGATGTTTATTTCTTCCCCTGCAATAGGAGAAATGCAATATTAGAAGTAAAATGCACTGATATTATTAGAATAACCAATAATATTAATATAGTAATACAGTAATAATAGAAAACCAATGCACATTTTTCTATACATTTCAAAACGTCATATAGCAACCAATATCAAGAAGTTGTGATATTTATCTAAATTTTTAAAAAATCTACTTAACAAAATTCTTTAGAAAAAAAATAATAACAGTAACATACTGCCCAACATCGGTCACTATATACTTCGATCTTGTAAATTCGAATGACTATTGTTATAATTAAATCTTATAAAATCGAATAATTATTCTTATAATTAAACATCGTAATAATTCCACATGAATCGCTAGAAAATATCATTGTCATTCCCTTTACTTTCACTGCTTTGGACATCAGTTGGAATACCAAAGTACTCATTATAAGTGTCCAAAATGTCAGTTACTTTGAAATCAGCAAAAAAGAAACTATTACTTTTCAGTGCTTCTACGTTTGTTACAGAAACCTTTGGCAATTGGACAATGCTATAGACTGGTGAAATGTGCAGGTTTTTCTCATGAAATGCGCACGACTTAATGGTTCTACTCTCTGTCGCACGACCTTATCGGCATTTCGTTAGCCGGTCTTAATTTTGATTAAAAAGGTTTGTTAAAGTTTTAATAGTGATTTTAGGCCATATTAATCTATTTATTTATCATTCGATCAGATGGATAAGGTTTAGGATATTGTCTACGAATTTCAAAAACTTGGTAACATATTTAAATAGGTGTGTTTTGATAAATAAATATATGTGTTTTGTATCATTATACTTAAATGACTCCATTGAAAAATGGTTAAATTTGTTGATGAGATTTCGGTCCAAGGGTTTGCGACAGCCGTTGAAGAATAATCTTTGTGAGTTGTGTGCACATATGCATTTATCATAAAGCTCCCAAACAATAGCTTCATTCGTGTTTGGTCATGAGATTGATTATCCATTAACTAGTACATTTAGAAATAACTACAACCATGACAGATGTTGTGTTGACAAAGAGTTGGAGCCTTGTAACAATATACAAGTGTCAAAACCAGTGATAAACATGTTGAGATGGAAGCCTGGCAAAACCAGACTAACTGCAAAGTCATATTGAAAAGGACATCTACATGTATAAAGAAGACATATTGATTATGTGCAAGAGAATGGCGTGTTAGTTTTAAAAAAAAAAGCTTTGTATTCTAATAATCTTCATGTAGGAAAGGATAAATTTGGAGGGAGCTCATTGATCCTAAGCAACTAAAGCAATTACCAAGGTAGGATGCCTATTCTCTGTCAGGACACTCAGAGAAAAACATATGACTTAACCCTTTCCATACCAAAACCGACTATATTGTGATAAGATAATTGTTCCAGCGTATCAAACCTGTGCAGCTTCTCGTTGTAATAGACCATTTTAAAATCCTTTGATTTGTTTGTAAATTTGTATTATGACAATTAATTTTAGGCTTCAATAATTACAATAGAATTTGTACTACTGTTTTTAAGCTTAAATTTGTGCTTTGCATACATGTGCGAGCTAGACATGTGGCTGTGAGTTTTTCTTTGTTTATGCAAAGTTTGGATCTTAAATGGCGCCACAATAAAGTTTTGCTCTGATAAAAAATTGTCTTTTAACTAGTTCAGCAGTGCAGAAAAAGAATTGGGATCTGAAGACACTGTGAAAGGTATTGAACAGCTAGAGGAAGATGACATAAGTTCAAACGAAAGCAACAATCAGAACAATGCAAAGATTTTTGTTTAAAAATGGTAATTTTTGTTTTGCATGTATCATAAATGCATCAACATACAAGCCTAATGCGTTTTTGGGACCGAGCTCATATGTCATTTTACTCATATCTCAAAGCACTATTTTCTATGTAAAATAATTAAGTACAAATTAATCCATTACCATGCTATAAAAACTTCACCTAAACAGGATATTACGGTAGAAAAATGTGTTAATTGTTGTAATTCAGTACCTACAATACCTATTCAATTGTTATGATAGGCAATAAAATGTAACATCACTATTTATATCACAGTATGGAGTTTTTACCTTCAAGAAAGGTGTTGCGGATAACGGATACTAAACTTTTATGACCCTACGTAATAGAAACTTTGAAGTTAACTTGGATAAATTCAGCTTACTAAACACACATTTATAGCAAAGTGTTATTCTTTCACTAAACGCATTTTAATTTTAAAGTCTTTAAAATCATCATATTTTTAAGACCTGTTTCCGGTTGAGCACTTTTTGCCTCGCAATCACTATAACTTTTATTCAACTTTTCAAGCCCTTGTTTTTTAATTGATTCAAGGTGAAAGATCGAGCGATGCTGCTCTCAAAAGCCGCCTCTTACATACTTGGCCATATAATGTAGTGGCCAATGAGAACCGAATCGTATCTCAAGGAAGAAAACTGCTAGAAGGTCAGCTCGTATCTCAATTTTGTCGCATGTTGGAGCACTCGTATGTAGGGGCATCAGTGTTGTTTGTCTATGTCACTTGTTTACAAATATATATTGTAGCATTTGATAGATTATTATTATATAACTTATAAAATTTATAGCACATCATTTGATAGCATCTTTGCCATTACTTAAACTCGGATTTCAAAGGATCAATGCCCATAACACATCTTCTATTGCAAATAAAAGGCAAGTTTCTGCTGACAACTGTAGCAAACATATCAATGATTGCAATGAGTTTTTATGCAGCATAGTTAAATGTACGTATAAAACAAAAAAACTCCTTCAAGTTTTAAATGAAACAAAAATTTGCGGTCTCTAACGCGGTCTCTAAGACATTAGTAGGCTAATTGCTAGCAATAGATATCAACGTTTAGAGATATTTGTCAGTTTCCCAAAGCATATTTATGTAGAGATCTACAACCAGTTAAAGGTAACTTATAGAAACCTCATTGTATCCATTCAAAATAATAAAATTGTTAACTGACAGACCCGGAATACTGGGCAATTCTCAGCCGGATGCGCTCGACAGCGAAGAGGTTGATGAGTGGCAATGAGCAAGTGTTTGTAGATAAAGTCAGCAAGAAGGTTACAGTCGTCATCAAGGTGCTGCTATGGCAATAACAAAAACTAGCATTGAGACACCACATTGATAATTTCATCAAAACCTTTGGGTATGATGGGGAAATCTTGCAGTATTCTTTGATGGAATTATTATTTAAAATTTTATTAACAGTCCAACAGAATGATCTTGTTCAAGTGTAGAAAGTTAAAAATATAAAATGTTGAAATCACCAAAAGTCGTAGCCAAGTGAAACAAGTAACATTTAACAAATGAGAAAATATCAATTACCAAGGGAACTCACAGCAATTTACCATCTGTTGCTGAAGACTCAATAATGCAGTAAAATCCTGAAGAATTCAGAGAGTGATGCCCACCCTAGTTTAATTAAACCTAACAGAACTAAAGGTACTGAACAATGATAATTGCCTCGAGATATCAAATTGATCTTTAGTATGATACTGCATTGGAGGTGCTTTTATAGCTAGAGTAAGTTAAAAGAACCTAGACAGTGTCTGTTTATTATGTCGTGCAGAAGATAACAATCAAGTGACAGTGAACACGGCAGTCACTAAGTGAAAATCAGGAGCTAGTTTATTCTCTATGCAACAACTTGTCCAAGTGTAGAAATCCTTTGCACTACTAGTCTGGTGAGCATCACATCTACTAGGGTATGATGACTGGTTATTTCAGACTTTTAACCTCAGCCCTTGAGATCTGTCAAGTGGCAAAATGGCCACTTTAATCAAATGGCTTGCATAATTCAAACAACTTTAAAATTATTGTACAGATACCTACCAATTGTACTAGATAAAGTGACACCAAACCTTCTGCATAGCGTGACCAATGATTAGGCTGAGGCATCTTGAGAGAGAATATTCATCCAATAGAAGATCAGTAAATCTGATTTGACCAGAAAACGAATTCAAATTCTAAAAATTTTTAACCTTTGTCATTTAGCAGGAGTGGCTAAAATCAAAACAATTTCGGTGCTACCCTTGGAAAAAAATGATGCAGGAAAAAACGATTGAGAGATTACCTTTGAGTACATTGATATCATGCCTTAAAGATTGACTTGCAACAAAATTCACATTACAGTTATTTGATATGAAAAGATTCACCATGTCTTACTCTGTTGTGTTGTAGGTGCAAAATATGTGAAAAGGTGATTACAAGCTCTTAAAAGCTAAAAAACGAACAGAAAATCGCAGCCACATGAGACCGCCGTAGTTTGGATTCCCTTTCCAAAACGGCTCAAATGTGATGTAGTTGTGAGAGATGGTTTCTGTTTACACTTTCTTGCAACCTTATTCGTCGAAATATTTTCACAAATATACTTCACGCATTCAATAAAACTGTGTCTATTGTTCTTACGCGTCTATTTTATCGTCCTTGTAATGCTGTCACTTTTAGTACTGATATCTTTTAACTTACCGTAAAAAATCGTTAAACTTTTTAACCTTAACTCGAAGGAGTACATATCATTGTCTGATAATCATGACGAGCCTGTTGGTTACCTGTGATAATTGAAAAGTGCTGCAAAAATTATTTGCGAAGTATTGGGTCACGTGATCAGAATACGACTTGACGATTGAATAATGCCGAAACAAAACTGTAAAGTAGCGAGCATCTATATTTGATACGGAGTCTTCGGTAAAACACGAAGTGTTTGTCATAAACTAGTACTACGATAAGTTTTATATTGAGCTTTGTATTGGCCTTTCAATTCACGTGAGAACATACTTGACAAGACGATAACCAAATTTCGGGGTTACGTCATCGAAATAAAGAGATTCCAATCTACGACGGCTGTTCGTTTTTGAGCTTTTAAGAGCTTGTAATCACATTTCCACATATTTGGCACTTACAACACAACAGAGTAAGACATGGTGAACCTTTTGATACCAAATAACTGTAATGTGAATTTTGTTGCAAGTCAACCTATAAAATTTAAATAAAAACCATTGGGGTGATGCCCATACTGCATCGGGAACTCGAAAACCTTCAAGATGCGCTTGCTAAATGTCTTACAGGAGTAATGTCCAGCGATCCAGCCGATCACTATATCAAATTGTAATGTTTTCGCTCCAGAGAAAATACGCCCCTTTCAAATTTGACTACCCTACCAGATGCGGTGTATAGTTCTTTCTAAGATATGAACAATACTTACTGAAATGGATAGCCACCGGATACGACGACCTAATTATCCCTTTTATGATTGCACGTAGATACTATGGTTCAACTATCCAGAAATTATGCTTCTAAACAAAGGACCAGCAGCCGCTATGATTGGTCTCCCCGTCTCCAGATGGTAACCAGAGCCAGACCAACCAACAATCTTACTTCTGGGGTAAACTAGCTACGCTAACCAGCAGTTTCCTCTTTAAAACAATGTTCACCAGATGCTATAAGACTAATCCCTGAGCGATCACTATATTGAGCAGGGACGTGGACAAATTAGATCTGTACTTCGTCACTGCATTACAGCATGTAGAGAATTTAAAGTGCCTTGCAGCTTTCTAATGTACAGTAGACATTTACGACTTACATTTAGACATTTGTTTCTAAATGATATTACGTGAAAACCAGCAATCCATGCATACATGTATGTGCTTTATTCAAAACCTGAAACTGTATGTGTACTGAAACTGTTCATTGGTCTGAAGGTGATACTGTGGATCAACTATCACTGCATCTGTACCATTTTGTGTAGAATGACAGATGTTATGTTTAACAAGCTCAAGAACTTGTGCTTTAACTCCTATATTATTTCAATTAAGGAGGTGTTATTAAAATTGGAGTCTTTGCATTGCATTCTCATTGAAATTATAAATTACAACCATGATAGACTAATTTCAATCATATGCAGCACGCTGATCATATACAAGTAGTCTTGTATATACTATATATAAGATGCTGATTGTGATCAATTTGTTTGTTCCCTCATACTCAAGGTTGAGCAGCATTCAAATCATGCAATTGTGTTGTAGTTGTGTCAAGATCAACTCAATACTAGATTCTGTAATGATTATTCATGAAAAAGTGCAGTCCATGTGTGTACAGTGTTCCTACGGCATCTAGTGCTACGGAATGTCTGCTAGGAATGATCTTACTGCATCCGACAATGCACACTGTGCAGTGGGTAATGCCCTCTCTACACCAATACTGCTTACCACACACTAAAAATAGTTGTAGCACATGTATAGTGTAGTTGTGCGGTAACAAAAGTACACATGCAAGTTCTGCGTATTGCATGGCTGTGAGACGCTTACTACTGCGTTGCTAATGCAACAAAATAGGTATCCACACCAGCGGAGTTGTCTCCCCGACTTTAAAACATTACCATTTGATATGTTATTACAATGATTAAACTAATGACATATTTACCTTCATCACTGTTTGTGTTGACTGAATGACTCTCAGGTTCTAGATTTAGTTCAATGTCTACAATATAAACAATCTAGATGAGTAGATATATATATATATATAAATATATATCTACTCATATATATATATATATATATATATCCACTATATATATATATATATATCCACTATATAAACGACAATCGTTGTCTGTCTGTCTATCTGTCTGTCCAGCTTATAGAGTACCGTACTTTTTGGACTACCCTATTAGCCACTACTTTTTTCTGATGGTTCGTGAGCCATGCGGCTTATATAAGGGAACGGCTATTCTGTGATTTTTTTCTTCCACCGCTAGGGCGCATTAACGGGAATCTCCGGTTAGTACACGCCTCTTTACATAGCCTACTATTCATCGTAAGGATGGATGAAAAATACTGACATGCTAATAATATTGTATCTTTTGGAGTTGTCTTCTCGATATATCAAGTTACCGATAACTCCCGAATATGAATAGTATAAATAGATTATAGAGCAGTCTTTTCTTTTTCAATTAGGTCGATTCGGTCGTACAAAGCAAACTTAATTAATATGAGTAAGTAGTAAAATTAAATTAGTAGTAAAAATTAGTAGTGAATTAAATAAAATTTACTACTCATTAAATAAATTAATGAGTAGTAATACTCATTAAATAAATTAATGAGTAGTAAATTACATCTAATTAATATTTACTGCCAACGTGTACCGGGAAGGTCATATGAACATTTGTTTCTTGCAACCAGCTGGCACTAAGACAAGATTAGTGGCATACAAGACTCTGATACGATCAGGCCTTGAATATGCTTGCCAGGAGTGGGACCCACATTTAAAAAAATATATCAATAAGATTGAGAAAATCCAAAATAAATGTCTAAAATTTGTTTACCACATAAGATCACCATTAAGCTTTTCACAATTAAGGGAAATCACTAACATAAAATCATTACAAGAACGTAGAAAAGATGCCCAAATAAAACTATATTGCAGTGTTGAGTTCTGGTGTTATTCAAAACACTTTTACTCTTCCCAATAACCAGCATGATACAAGACAAAATAGGGAATTGTACATGCCATCTATAAAATCGGGGCAATATTTTCACTCCTTTTGGCCAAAAACAATTAAGGATCTTCGAAGAGATGTCGAGTGTGCAGATGTTTAGTTTCTTTGATTTAACTGGAGAGATTTGTACATGTATACATGTCGATAAATAAATATATAATAAAGAATAAAATAAATAAAAGTAAAAAATAAACAAAAAAGGTTCTTGAAACTGAGTTTTCACGTCTTTTTGCCTTTGGAGGAACTCAGTGAGAACAATCTGATCTGATCCAACGGAAAAACGCTGTTCTCTATATAGTAAATAACTAAAATTGAACATAAGACGGAATATATATATTCTGAAAAATAGAATGTTGCGGAGGTTGACTCACAACATTCATAGGAAGAGAAACCGTCAATAACATTGATTTATAGGCTGCAACCATGTCAACATGAACTAAGCTAAAGTTAGAAAGCGGAGGTAGTCTAGAATCTTGATATTCTACCAAACGACATCATCAGTCTAACTCAACATCTTTTCTACCTTTGCGTCTCAGGCTAGAACTTCCAGGTTTAAGGAAAGATCCAATAAGATTGTTACACGCTGGCCAAGCGTCTCTAACTAACCTGAGGCGGGAGATTCGGTGGACAAAAAGGTATTCTTTTGAAGTCCGGATTTCTAATATGGTGGACGCACTGGGATCGAGATCAACTCAAGAACGCTATTTGAGTTATAAGAATTTTGAACTCAAAGTACTTTGAATTATTACATTGATTGCATTTATCAGTAACGTGATTGATTGAGATAGCTACGCTAGGTTTGATATAGTGTTGTTATAACATTGCCTTAGTTATAAAAGCAGTAAAAGGAGCTATAAAAATATCGTAGATTTTGCCAACATGTTAACAAAACACTGCTATGCAAAAACTTCATTGTATCTATACTCTGTGCATTGATAAAGCGATGTGAGGCTACGAAGCGATCTCCTACAATGTTCCTTATTCTTACAAAACCAATAGTTTAACCAACATCAGAGTCAGAGCTGCTATTGCTATTTTATTGCTATTTCTGCGTAATCACAAAAATCTGAATCAGCTCTTATGTCATCAACATAAGTAATTGTTTTCTAACTCGGTGGCAGTTTCAAAACTTACACAAAAAAATGGTTGTTTTTACGTTGGAAATTCTCAAACAAAGATTCAAAATTAAATTTTAGGCTAATTTTATAGAGAAATCTTTGGACAACACTGTCACTACCATAAAAGTTTTAAATATCATTGGTTATGTTATCGACAAATAATAAAATTCAATTACTAGCAATTGCTGGGAAAGTCGCAAAAATGTGTCTATGGCGGTCGACCATAGAAAATGCATGAGTGAGTCTACTTCAGTGAAAGGATTGAAAACGTTGGATTTGCCACTGTTTGTGATAATAAAGATGTTCATTTCCTTCTGCATCTGAGTTACTTTTACTTTTTTTCCAGCTACGAGTACTACAGAACTACAGCTACTACAGAACTTGCATGGGCACTCCGAGCCTGGCGATAGGCGACGGTGAGAAGAGAGCGTGCAGCATATATTACAAAAAGCACACCATCTCATTTAATTTTAGAAATGCTTGAAGCAGTACAATGCCTTCCAAAAAGCCTACTGACCAAACGCAAGAACAGTTTGATTCCCGTAGAGAAAGAGACCGCATTCGCAAAGTAGCAGCTAGACGAGCAGAAACTGCTGAGCAAACACAGCTACGCCCACAATGAAATAGAACTGCTACTACAGCTGCTAGAAGTGCAGAAACTGCAAAGCAAACACAGCTACGCCTACAATGAAACAGAATAGCAGCTGCTAGAAGAGCAGAAACTGCTGAAAAAAACAGAGGTACATCAAGAGCAGGTCAGAATAGATGCTGCAGCTGCTAGAAGTGAAGGGACTGCTGAGCCGACCCAGCAGCGACTCAAACGGCTAAGAGCAGCCGCTACAGCAGCCAGGTGTGCAGAAACCTTCGAGCAGATGCAGCGGCGACATGAACATGATGCACTAGCTACAACAGCTGCTCGGTGAGCCGAACTTTCAGAGCAGATGAAACGGCGACAAGAGCAAGACGCACTAACTACAGCAGCTGCTACCAGGCGCTGTGTATGGGAAGAAAACTTCGCACTTGACTACAGTCCTGCAACACAGTATAGGGCTGAATTTTTCTACGGGACGAATGTACAAAAATGCCCCAGATGTAATGCTTTATGTTGGAAAGGCGAGAGGCCATATATGTAGTTTATATGGTAGATTTTATTAATACGGTAATAAATTTTATCAACACAACCACATTACTGCTGGACAGTTTGTATATACCATGTCAAAACACAGGCTATAGACGAAGAACTGGTGAGTCATGATTAGTGTTTCAAGCATGTAGAAGTCTCAATTCGATAAATGCTGGTGATGGCTAAGCAGTGCAATAGCAAAATATTTTCTAAAATTTCTTAAAATATGTAAAACTTTTCAATACTGCCAGTTTGAAGAACTTTAGTTTGCCTAGCAATGTCCATTTCATAATCAGTTCAGTGTACAAAATTAGGAAACTCCGATTGGAGTGGTTCGAGACTGATGCATTTTAGACTAGCTGTAGAACACATTGCATATTTGCATTGTTCTCTCCAACATTATTGACATGTACGACTGCATATGTGTATGCAGTCTGATCGACACAAAGATTTCAGGAGATTGCATATTTGGAGTTGTTTTACAGTATGAAAGACAACTCTCAATAAAACTATTGCTTTACATAAATCTATTCCCGAACACGGGTAATGCAGCTAGTATATATATAGTTGTCAAAGTTTGTGTGTAAGTGTGTATGTGTATGTTTAAGTCTTGCTATAGCTATTAAAATCTTTGAATTTAAAATTTCACAATATGTTAAATTTGAACTAACGGAGATTGCAACCGCAAGTTTTAAATCCATGAGATCTACCACTGAGCTATAAAGGCGTATTGATCAAAAGGCACTATCATATATGGTATAGCATATGCACACTAAATGACGTATTATTTGAAACTATGAACTCTATTAACTTTATGAAACACCGTGCTTTTTCGTGTTTTCTTGAACTTCTATTTTTGGTCAAGGTCAATTCTTTTTACGCGGACAGTTGTATTATTTCCAGAGGAAGAGCCTCGAAATGCTCTCACCGTTCGGTCAGACAAAGGCAGTTTGATATCTCATTGTTACATTTGTACCAGTATCGAGAAGTACCGGTCTCAACAAATTAAAAGTTTTGATGGATAGCTTCTGGTGGAACAGTAACCTTTTTATACACACATTTCTATGCAAGAATTGCTATTATTAACTCAACACATTCAAGATTTTCATTTTGTTTACTCAGTTCGTATTAATTGCATCATTACCGAATCACCTTATATTGTAATCGTAGCAGAACAGACTTAATTTAGCTATTACTTGCTAATTATTTCACTGTTACATCTAAACCTTTTTATAGCCGTTTTAATTTTTAAAATTTATTTGACCTGCGTGAAACATTTTCCTCATGATATGATGTTTAAAATTTGTTTATCTTGAGTAGGAATGGCCTCTACACTCTCTTACCGTTCGGTCGGATAAACGCAGTTTGATTTCCAATTTTTACATTTGTAACAGTATCTAGAGGTACTAGAATAGTTGTATTCTAAGTGTTGATGGATAGCTTCTGGTGGAACGGTAACCTTTTTATATACAAAACACACACTTCTATGCAGAAATTGTTATTATTAATTACTAATGTTCAGGATTTTTATTTTGTTTTCTCATTTCATAATAATTATAGCATTACCGAATCATCTTATATTGTAATCGCAGCAGAACAGACTTAATTTGGCTATTACTTGCTAATTATTTCACATTTACATCTAAACCTATTTATTGCTGTTTTATTTTTTCTGGACCTGCATGAACCATTTTCCTCATAATATGATGTTTAAAAGTTATTTGATAAAGTATGAAACCTTTGCAGTTGTTTTTATTTTCTCTAATTTATTTCTACTACACAAAACACTTTTCTCATGATATGTAGCTTGAAAGTTAGAATGACAAAATGTTTTCACATGTTAAATACAAACCAATTTTCGGTCCAAAAACTTTTTTATTACCCGGGCAACGCCGGGTTGTACAACAAGTAGACAATATATATGACTAGAAACTTAGTATACCACCCGATAGCAAAGGTCAAAACTTTCAGAAAATGAGTCAGATTTTATTAGCTCTTATGGATCTGTAGTAGTTGATAATTATTAATAAAAGTTAATAATCAAATCTTCAAACTAGTTCAGAATTAATTCACAGACTTGTAATTTTGGTCAGATTTACTATTTTATGTTTACCAACAAATCAGTTGGTGAGACAATAGAGGAAAGTAATTATCATATTAGTTCAACACAGGCACCTGAAATCGGAGATAATCAACAGCAGCTATCACTATTATTTAATAAATCTTTAACTAACCAGTTGGGTAGAGATTATCAGGACCATCATCAGATCCTAGTTCTGTTTTCAATTATGTAACTACTACAATGTGATGAGAGTTTGCCAAAAGCTTTCGGTGTATACAATGAATACTCATAGTTATCATGAAAAATCTTTCTGTAATTACCTTCATCATTGTCAGTGTTGACTGACATATCACCAGGTTCTAGGTTAACTTCAAAATCTACAACGTAATGTATTGATAATTTACTAGCTACAAACACTGATTAAGGGTAATTATCATATTGGTTCAACACAGGCACCTGACATCAGAGCTTATCAACAGCAGTTATCACTATTATTTAATAAATCTTTAACTAACCAGTTGGGTAGAGATTATCAGGACCAACATTAGATCCTGGTTCTGTTTTTACTTCTGCAACCGCTACAATAAAGATGAGTTCATCTAGAGAGAACTGTATATATATATACAATTATATATATATTTTGAGATATATATATAACTCAAGGTTTGTCAAAGTTGTTATATATAATTGAGATATATATGTATATCTCAAATATATATACATACATATATATTTTTTTTGAGATATATATGTATATATCTCAAAGTTTGCCGTCTGTTCTTAAGTATGCTCAGCTATAGCTAGTAAAATCTTGAAATTAAAATTCCGCGTTTTGATGAATTTGAACTCACGGCGATTGCGACTGCGAAGGCATTCTATTTTTCAACCCTTATTTTATTTACTGTTTTTCTGCATATCAAATATAAATATCGTATTTTCTGGACTACTAGCTGCATCCCTAGATACGCCGCATCTGCTCTATTTAAAAAAACCTGTAATAAAACAATACATAGGCCGCACCTTTTGTATAGGCCACACCTTTTGTATAGGCTTCAGAACTCATAACAGTGTATTTTAACACAGTAGAAACTTGGCTGGTTAAAACGAAACAGTGCCATTAGGCACTGTTTCGTATTAATCCAGGCTTTTCAACTCAGGGCCACATGGAAGAGTATCGTTAGTACCAAACAGTTCCGGTTATTACGCCCCTAGCGGTGAAAGAAAAAACTACAGAATAGCCGCAGCCTCTAAATAAGCCACGTGGCTCGAATGATCTGAAAAACGAAGCGGCTAATAGTCCAAAAAATGCAGTGTATAGATATATATAGTCGATATGTATATATATATCAATAAAAACATCTACACATATATCAATTTATATATAAATATATCAATATATGTATATCAATATATATAGATATTTATATCAATATATATACCGTAAAACCTTCATTTGAATACTATGGCACTTTATTGTTTAATTCTTCACTTGGAGCGGCGCTATAATAAATGGTGGCGTTGTTTTTCTCAAACACCTCGACAGAAGTTGGTAAGATAAATCTTATCCTTTTACGGGTGAATCAAATGTTGCTTATATTTTGTGCTCTTTTTCGGACAGTGCGTCATTAACCATTTTGGAGACAAGAAAATTGCTAACTTATCTCCAACTTGTAGATTTTTCAAATAAACATGCACGAGGAAGCTGATAGATGTCTCTACCAGTTGACAGCTATTGCTTGCAACTAACCAAAGATGATCTTATAGCCTGCGTTGCAATTTGTTGGAGCTTTCAAGTTCTTTTAGTTTATTTGAAGTTTGAAGATATATTTTTATTTTACAATTATATTTAAAAAGGTTTGAGAAAAGCTCATTGCACTCATCGATATGTTTGTTACAGTTCGCAGCCAAAACTGGCTATTTCTGTGCAATAGAACAAGAGTTGTGAGGGTTGATCTATATTATAAATATACAAATATACAAGTGACATAAACCATAAGTATAATACTGCAGCAACAAAACACAACATTATTAAAACAAAAATTGATATTTTAAAAACCAAAATATTATCATCGTTTGCTTAGCCAGTTGCATATCTATTGTTACTTTCGTTTGAAACTATTTCATATTCTCCTGGCCGTTCAATACCTTCTACAGTGTTTTCTGACCTCAACTCCTCTTCTGCACAAGCTGAGCTAGTCGATATTAGCCTCTGAACCCTTTTTAGCAGAGCAAAACTTTTTACGCAATGACTTTTTTGAATAGAAACTTTCAGCGTGAATAAAGAGAAGCCATGTGAAGGGTTGGAAAAACCCATGGTTTTTGCAATTTTAAGTCGAATTAATATCACTTACTATTAATAATAGCTGCATGATTGAGTATTAAAAATACACATGTGAAATCATCTGCTAAAAATGGTACTGTGGGAGTTGTTATGGAAAAAAAGAGAGAAAGTATGGAAATTTCAGAATGAATCTTTAATTAAACATGATTGATGAAATACAGAGCAGAAATCTTACCACATGAAGTGAATATTTTACATACAGCTCTATGTTTAAGTAAAAAAATTAATCCAAGTGATTAGCCGTGTGGTAGTGTAGAGCGGAGCAAAATGCAGATGCATTGCTAGTGTTTGGAGCAGTGGCAGATGACTCAACTTCTATCATCTGAATACTAGCATCACTGTCTGAATTGGTGTTGTCAGCGTGACATTTTGCTATGTGAGCTTTAAAGGTTGACTTGCAACAGAATTCACATTACAGGTATTTGATATGAAAAGATTCACCATGTCTTACTCTGCTGTGTTGTAGGTGCAAAATATGTGGAAATGTGATTACAAGCTCTTAAAAGCTCAAAAATGAACAATTAATCGCAGCCATCACAAAACCGCTGTGGATTGGAATCTTTTTCCAAAACGGCTCAAATGGGATGTAGTCGTACAATATGGCTTCTGTTTGCAGTTTCACGCAACCTAATTCGTCGAAATATTTTCACAAATATACTTCACGATTCAATAAAACCATGTCTATTGTTCTCATGCGTCTACTTCATCGTCATTGTAATGCTGCCACTTTCAGCACTGATATCCTATAACCTACCGTGAAAATTCATTTAATTTTTCAACCTTAGCTCGGGGGAGTACATATCAATGTCTAATAAACCTGATGAGCCTGGGTCACCTGTTATTATCGAAAAATGCTGCAGAAATTAAACGTGAAGTATGGGTGACATGATCAGATTACGACTAGACCAAGCCGAAAAAAAACTGTAAAGTAGTGAGCATCTATATTTGATACGGAGTCTTCGGTAAAACCCAGTGTTTGTCATAAACTAGTGCTACGAGAAGTTTTATATTGAGCCGTTTACTTGACTTTCAATTTATGTGAGAACATCACGTGACAATACAATAACCAAATGTAATGACTACATCAGAAAAATAAACTGATTCCGATCTACGGCGGTTTCATGGTCGCTGCAATTAACTGTTCATTTTTGAGCTTTTAACAGCTTGTAATCGCATTCCACATATGTTGAACCTACAACACAGCAGACTAAGACATGGTGAATCTTTTAATACCAAATAACTATAATGTGAATTTTGTTGCAAGTCAGCATTTAAGCCTATCTGCGTAACTTTGCGTTACGACAGCACACCGATTAAATTTTGCCTTAAAACCTTTGCCTTTTGCAGTTCGAATGAAAAACTGGCAAACGGGATCCTGGTTGCGAGGCATGTTGGAAATTGGAGGCACAACCTGAACTTTTCAAAACACAAAAAACTTGATAAACTGAATTCTAACAATCCCACTACTTTGGCTTGTGCTCAATAATTGAGATATTAGTTTGCAAACTTGAAGCTTTTGGACAAAAGGATTTTATTGTTTTAATTTCTAATTATAAGCAATCCTTTCTCACTGGCCAGACTTGAGAAAGTGTCCATTCATTGTTAGCGACGATGACTGGATTAGTATATTTCACATGGGTTTTATATTTCATCAGTAAAGGGATCATTATATCTCTTGATAAAACCAATTGAAAATGAAATTCAATAACTCCTTGTGCTAGGATTGCATGTAGTTTCAACTTGAGCTCTGCTATCACTTTACTACTGTGTCCTAAATAAACTTCCACAGCTGATAATTACATATAATTGGATTTCTATCAAACAGGAACCACTATGAGCTTCAAATATGTTTTTCACACAAAAAACAACGAAAAAACCATAAAACTGGCTTTTGCGGCTGGTTTAAACCAAGCCAACCTTGGTCGTGTGTAATCAAAAAAGCCTCCAAATATTAGACTCAAAATACGTAGTAGAGCATTTCCATGGTAAATGCGCAAACTTTTCCCCATATACATGTAAATCGAAGCATCAAGACCGCATTGAAAAAAGGAACTACTATTAGCAAATAGAGGTGGGGTTGAAAGGCATCTGGCGCTCAAATAAAGACTGTGTTCCAATACAGGTTTTATGGTATTTCGGTACAGATTTGTAGCGCTTTTACTGAAAATTTAGTTTCTTTTTAATATTTTCTCTATTATATATATACTAGCTGTGCTAACCGGTGTTGCGCGAGTAATAAAAAAGGTCTTCAGACAGAACATTTATTTTTATATAACATTTACTATTTTAGCTTTTATACTTCATATCATGAGAAAATATTTTTAAGCAGTTCAAACGAATTAAGAGGAAAAAACAACTGTAAAGGTTTTCAAGCTGTTTCAAACAACAACTTTTAAATTTCATATCATGAAAAAAGTGTTTGGTTGAAATTAGGAAAATAAAACTGTTAATGTTTTTAAATGGCTAAAAGTAATGGCTAAATATAATCTGTTTAGCTATGATTACAATGAAAATTTATTTAATAAGTAAGGTAATAAAAAGTCTATTTTATTTTTATATAATTATAATTTACTATAATTAAGTATATTTTACTTTTATTTAACATATAACAACATTTGCCACTCTATATTTCAAACTAAATATAATGAAAAAAGTGTTTTTTAGTAATTGAAATAAATGAAGAGAGAAAATAAAACAACTGTAAAAGTTTTCAAACCAATGTATATTTAAAATTTCATAACTTTCAGCAACGTATAAGAAGGTTGTTCAAAAACCGATTTTTTCTACATCCAAAACAATTTTCCCCATTAAAATAAAACTATGTAAATTATGTAATCCATTCCAAGGCAAGAAAACAACTTCGGTAATGTACTTTTAACATCTTACACCATAAGCTGTACTGTATACTGCATACTATAAATAGAAATGGGTAGATATAGATCGTATTTAATTTGAATAAAAAATTTTTTATTTATGATGATGGAAATAGAAAACAAAAGTAAACATTTCGTACGTTCGGTTCTTAAAAAATCACAAACATTAAAGGTTAAGATAAAATCCAAAAAATGCAAAAATTGATAATGAAATAGCTAAAAATGAAACAGATCAGTTACATCAAAAATCATAAAAAGAAAATATACTCTACAGGATGAATTTATTCGCGGAGTTATATTTCGTGAAAATTGCTATTTCATGCATATTGGCGGATTAATTTATTCGCGACTGAGAACTGTCACTCTCTATGAAGAGTTAACTCTATTACGTTTAGCAATAGAGTTAACTCCACGCATGCGCACATTGCGTGTTTCGTTTTCTATTTAGCTTACAACTACACATATGGGTCGATCGTGTTAAGCTATAAATCTTTTGCTGCGTTCAGAGGTTTTCACGAATATTCATAGATTTTGAGCCTTTGATGAACCAACAATTTGTGGTAATGAGTTTTTCACATTTACTAAATTAGTTGAATTTTATTTTGGTTCTTTGGTAAAACGCAATATTTATTTTTTCCATCCCTACCGCTTCATTATTTGTTTTAGTGTGAGAGAGAGATTTTTCAACATACACGGAAGCACAATGATTGCAAGGGTGGTAGATGTCATTCTTAGAAGATCACCGATCATTCAGGGAGGTCTTGAAATTGAGGTAGAAGTGACTGCAGCTGCTAACGAGGAGAATATATCTGTTATAAAAAAGGAACAAAAACGCCTTTATGAGCACAAATCTTTGGCGAACCGGCAGAACTTTGCAATAGTAAGCCACGAGGAGAGTTCTGATGATAACTTCCTTACCAGTCATGTAGTAGCGAGAGAATCGCCTTTAACATCTATGCAAGACAGTGACAGCGACAGAGCTGCTATTACCAAAATAACTAGTCAGAGTGCACCATTACACGCTAGTATTCACTTATGAAGAGTACCAGTTTAATTTTATTCCTAGACAACCGCCATAAGGACTAAACTGTTCATATTTACTCCATTCATCGTTTGTAAAATTTTATTTGTATTTGAAATATTTTATTTGTACACTCAAGTTTGTAATAAATTATAATATATCCATCTATGAAATAAAATATATAATTTAATCATGTTTGCTGCAGCGATATCAAGGAGTTGTTGTCGATGAAAGGGGTCTAGGTTGACTGGATGCTTCTCTGTCAATATTCCTGCCTTGATGAATATTACTACTTGTCTCTAGTTTTCGTAATCGGAGTAGGTTATGAAAGCTAGTATGTATATATATATATATATATATATATATATATATATATATATATATATATATATATATATGTATGTATATGTATATATATATATATACATATAAAAATGTGGCTTGGGCAAGCCACATTTTTTATGCGCCGGTGTTATTGCACTGGGCGCAATAACACCGGCGCATAAAATGTGGCTTGCCCAAATACCAACAACAATCAACTCAGGTGAGTTGCAGAAAAGTGCGCTATTGGGAACAGCTAAGATCTTGAGGCGAGTGCTCAAACTCCCAGGTCTCTGGTAGGAGACCCGAGTTAGAGCAGAATTTACCACCAATACGGAGTATCCGGGGTGAGGAAACAATTTATATATATATATATACTCGCTTTTATTCTCAACCTGCAGTAAACACAAAAAAAGAAAAAATATTAGTAAGTGTTACGGAAGTACAAAAACAATAGCTGAAGTATTTAATGAAAGCGATCAGTTTTTAAACAAAAGAATTGACTAATGCAGTTAATTATGGAAAAACGTATCCGCACTGCAAATCAAATACATACCATAATGCCCAGATCAGAATCATGATCGTCCTCAGCTTCGCTATTAGAGATTGATGGAGTTGATTTCAATGTAAAAAGACTAGGAGAGATTTTTTGCGATGACGAAGCCATGCTGAATAACTTGGAATAACTTGTGAAAACCTTGAATAATTTTGTAAAGTTTGATGCAATGGCAAATGGCAATAAAACTCGAAGCCCGGCGAAGATTTTAAAGAAGTTTTGGAACTCGGCTACATTTAGTACTTCTGCCTAGCGGCTATTTTCGCGATGACGCCATTCTGCATATCTTGTGACAACCTTGAATAATTTTGTAAATAAATGTGATGCATTGGCAATGGTGTTAGCTCAAAGCCCAGGCAATGATTTTAAAAATGTTTTGGAACTCAACGACGTTTAGTATTCATATTAAAAACTAGCCTGGCAACTAATTTTCAATTTGATGCAGTAGTTATTCTCCCTTGTGATTACAAATAGAACTAATTATTCACGGAATTTAATAATTCGAGGAATTGACTATTTGCGGAATCGCGAATTTTTATAACCAACAAATATTTTCATCCTGTACGGTAAATAGCAATGGCACGTTTACTTCACATCTTTAAAGGAGAATCTTCCTCCAAAACAATTTAGGGTAGCTCGACTAGAGGAGTTATCTCCCAAGCGAATTTCTTCGGTGGAGGAGACGTCGTCCCAGATGGTTCCTCCCTTTTTCACAAGAATTTATGCATCGTATATGACTTCTCCGTTTGTTAGCGAATGTTTTCATGCATTTCCGGAGCTTTGTTGATAACAATGCGCATGCTGTGGTTTGGTCGAGATCCGAATTTATATTCGAGCTCCGAGACGACCAAATCTCAAAATCTTTGGTGAAAAACCTAAGGCCAAAATAATTAGCATGAGCATGGATTATGTGGTATATGATAGCGCAACTGATCACCAAGTCGTTGTGGCGTGTGGAGTGTACGCATATGAACCTTGTTGATGCATTCGTAAAGAGCTCAGATCCATCAGAAAACGGCATTTTAATATCCAGATTTTAAGATCCCTAGCTCAAGGGACAGACATACTTTCACACTTATACATGTATATATAGTTGGTATATGTATATATATATATATATATATATATATATATATATATATATATACAGTCAAACATGGATAACTCGTCCACGGATAGCTCGAACACATGGTTAATTCGAACATTTCCTTTGGTCCGTTCCCACGTAATGATAAATTGCTATAGATAACTCGAACTCAACACTGTTAATTCGAACTGTTTTTTTGCCCAACGGCTACCGAAACGGTTGTTATCGCTTTAGAAAATCACTTTATTCAAAGCCATAGAGGTAAACGTCATCTTTTCGTAATTCATAAGCGTCGTTATTACCACCATCGGCAAAATATTTTTTGTCAACGACTTTTCTAAAAGTTTGGTGAAATTTGATTTATACTGCGATACGATGAATAGCACGGGCTAACCGGGTCACGCGTGCAAGGATTTTCGCCACGCACATATAAAACAAAAATCGCATGTTGTTTTGTATGTGCGTGGCGAAAATCCTTGAGTGTGTGGCGTAACCCAGCTAGCCCGTGATGAATAGTTTTCCGACGTTGATTCCGTGTTGAATCAACGTTGGAATGTTGAAATCGTCTTAAAAATTCTTGTAATTAAACGTATACGTTGTCTGAGCTACAAAAAAACTATTCATCGTTTGACCTAAACACAGAATACGTGTGTACATTCAATAAGTATCTATTAAAAAAGCGTGAGTGATATAGAATGTACCGTAAAACCTCGTAAAACTTCTAATTGAACTGCCTCGGAGTGTTGCTCTTAACGAATCCCAGGTAAAGTAAGGTAATCTGCATAAACTTCAAGAAAAAACGGCAAAATTGATCGTGGGTAAAACCCCAAAAGAAAAAAATGTTTTTTCTTTTGAGCATTTCAACAACGATTAAGTTTTGCCAATGTCAATCTGAAAAACGTCCTGGCAATAACGTCACCTCAAACAACAAACCAATCTCAAGTGATAGAAAAATCTCTATACTTTTTCATGAAAACGTTTTAAACTTTACATTAGAAGCATTTAATTTGAAACAAGCCATTTGTGCTTTTGATTTATATTATAGTTTGTATATGTACATGTATCTACTAATAAATAAGTAAATATATGGACTTGTGACAGTGCTCTGATAACTTGAACGCTCTGATAATTCGAACTTTTGCTCGGTCCCTTGAAGTTCGAGTTATCCATGTTTGACTGTATATATCTACGCCCTGATGATGAGGAAATTGACTGGCACACGAAACCTCTTCATGGTGCTTACCACCAACAACTATCTAAGGTTGGCGATCTTCACCAGACATATATGTGGCTGAACAAAGGAAACCTAACGGCCAATACAGAGTCGCTAATCATGGCAGCCCAGGAGCAAGTGCTCCCAACAAGGCAACTCCAAACGAAAATCTATCACACTAGAGACGATCCTAGATGCAGACTGTGCAAAGATGCACCTGAGACCATCCAACACATCATCAGTGGATGCAAACAGCTAGCTGGAAACGCATACTCTGAGCGGCATAATCATGTCGCAGGTGTTGTGTATAGAAGTCTATGTGATGAGTATGGCCTTAATAAACCACAACACTGGTGGGAAGCTCCTGGTAAGGTCAATGAAAATGACCGCGCTAAGATCCTCTGGGACTTCTACATCCAAACTGACAAGCATGTCCTAGCAAACCAACCAGATATAGTGGTGGTAGACAAGGAGAACAAGAGA
Source organism: Watersipora subatra (assembly GCF_963576615.1). Lineage (NCBI taxonomy): Eukaryota > Metazoa > Bryozoa > Gymnolaemata > Cheilostomatida > Watersiporidae > Watersipora > Watersipora subatra. The sequence continues at coordinate 41,045,092 of NC_088709.1, read as the reverse complement.
GCTACTATAATAGACATAGCAGTACCCAATGACTACAATATAGCCAGCAAAGAAAAAGAGAAGGTAGAGAAATATCTCCCTCTTGGAGAAGAGATTGAAAAATGCTGGAATGTAAGAACAACTGTAATCCCAGTAGTCATTGGGGCACTGGGCGCAATAACACCGGCGCATAAAATGTGGCTTGCCCAACAACCAACAACAATCAACTCAGGTGAGTTGCAGAAAAGTGCGCTATTGGGAACAGCTAAGATCTTGAGGCGAGTGCTCAAACTCCCAGGTCTCTGGTAGGAGACCCGAGTTAGAGCAGAATTTACTACCCATACGGAGTATCCGGGGTGAGGAAACAATTATATATATATATATATATATATATATATATATATATATACAACTGTACTACCCGACATTGCCCAGGTAATAAAAAAGTCTTTCATCAGAGAATTTATTATTATTTAACATATAACAACATTTGCCATTCTAACCTTCAAACTACATATCATGAGAAAAGTTCTCCGTGTAATTTATATAAATTCAGAGAAAATAAAAACAACTGTAAAAGTTTTCAAAGTTTGTCGAACAACTTTTAACCTTCATATCATGAGGTAAATGTTTCAAGCAGGTAAAAATATTTTTAAAAATGAAACAACTATAAAAAGGTTTAGATGTAAATGTGAAATAATTAGCGAGTAATAACTAAATTAAGTAGGTTTTGTTACAATTACAATAAAAGGTGATTCGGTAATGATACAATTAATATGAACTGAGAAAACAAAATAAAAATCCTGAATATGTAGAATTAATAATAACAATTTTTGCATAGAAGTGTGTGTGTGTATAAAACAGGTTACTGTTCTACCAGAAGCTATCCATCAAAACTTTGAATAGGGCTATAATAGTGGTACCTCTCGATACCGGTACAAATGTAAAAATAAGATATCAATTCAGCGTCAAACCTGCATTTGAACGCAACATCTATTTGAGCGCCACTATAAGACATGGGTTGAAAAATATAGCGTCACCCTTTAATTGAATGTCATGCCATTCCATTTGAACACCGACACTATTTGACATTCTTATTTTTTACAAAACCATAACAGCAAGTGATTAGGAGTAAAGTGTCTACAAAACCCTACTAGTATTGACTCGATTACATCAACAACAATTAATTCGTTCGTTGTTTCTGTTCGTCTCGAAGTGCCTTTTCTAACTGCAAGTCTTTACCTCTAATAGTTGTGCTCTGCTAAAGAATAGTTTCAACGCTAGTTTACCGACTAGTTCAACAGAAGAACAGTTGAGAGAGTCGTCAGTGAGCACAGAGACCGATGAAGGGAATCATGACAACTTATCTTCACAGATGGATGAACAATCTCTCAAAACTGGTCACCCATCAATAGTTGTATATGTCCAGCTATAGCTATTAATATCTTGGAATAAAGAATCCATATTGCAGAAGATTTGATTTCACAACCTCTTGTTTGCCAGTCCGAAGGCCTTACTAATTTGGCCACACGAGCTTGATAGATTTGCTAGGCGATATGTCCGTTATATGAGAGCAAATACGCTACCGCTTTCCATTACTAAACAGCGCGATGGCGTAACGTCATGAGAAGCCGTAGCTCTTATTAATAAGCTTACTCAAATTATCCATTGGCAATGTGCCAACTGGCACACTGCAAATGACAGGCAACTTTCATTACCTTTCATTGTTCATCAGCTGATTTTTAATACCCGGGCAACGCCAGGTCACAGCTAGCTGTATATATAGGAAGCTTCTTATATAATCTTCTCTAGATAAACTCTCATAATTATTGCAGGAGTTGCAAAAGTGAAAACCGAACCAGGATCTGATGATGGTGCTGATCTCTACCCAACTGGTTAGTTAAGAATTTGTCAAATACTGTAAAACTCGTATTTGAACCTTTACTTGAACGCCATCACTAATAAAACGCCACTATAGGAAAAGAGTTGAAAAGTAGAGCGCCACCCTCTGATTGAATGCCATGTCTACTTTAATGCCACCTCTATTTTAATGCCACCTCTATTTTAACGCCACCTCTATTTTAACGCCACTTCTATTTTAATGCCACCTCTATTTTAACGCCACCTCTATTTTAACGCCACTTCTATTTTAACGCCACCTCTATTTTAACCAATTTGATCAATACGATTTGACATCCTCAATCTTTACGAACTTACACTACAATAGCAAGTGGTCAGTAGAAAAGGTGTTCACAAAATCGTGCTAATAATGACTCGATTACATAAATAAAAATAGGCAACATTTGATTCGCCCGTGAAATTGTTAAATTCATCTTCTCAACACTCTGATAAAATGTTTGAAGAATACAACGACATCGTTTGTTTGAACGTTACCTCCAATAAAACGCCATTCTAAGGAAACGGTTGAAAAATAAAGTGCCACGGCACTCAAATGAAGGTCCTATGGTATATATCAATATATAGATATTATTATTTGTTAATCATTAACTAACAAATTGGGTAAAGATTATATGATGTACAATATGAGGTAGCGTTCAAATAAAGACGGTGTTTAAATATAGGTATTACAATATATATTTATATATATTATATATATAATTAAAAATTATATATATTATAGACTGTAAATTAAATATAATATATAAATATAAATTATACATATAATTATATAATTTACATTACATAAATCAATATTAATATGTGTTAATCCTTAACTAACCAGTTAGGGGGAGATTGTCAGTGCCATCATCAGTTTCTGTTTTCACTTCTGCAACTACAATAAAGATGAGAGTTCATTCGGAGAGAATTGTTTAAGAAGCTATTCTATATGCCAACTACTACTTCAAATAAAGGCAGAGTTCAATTATGTCATGGTGTAATGGCTGCAACGAAAAATCTTTCACCATAATTACCTTCATCTTTTTCTATATTGACTGACAAATCACCAGGTTCCACTTTAACCTCGATATTTACAACATAATATATTGATAATTTACTACCTACAAACATTGTTTTAGTGAAGCTGCACAAAAGGATCAGCCTAAACAGCACTTTAAGCTAGCTGAAGCAACACATTAGAATAGTATGTAGTTACAATACACCAGGTTATAGCAGAAAGAGTTAAAGCAGACAGAGCAATGTCAGATATGTCTATAGGAAACATAGCTATAGTAGACACGGCTATAAAGGAAATAACAGCAGACCGACTTATAGAGGACATGGCTAAAGAGGAAATACAAATAGAGTAAATCACAAAGTAAGCATGGCCGCCAAGAACATCAATAAATAGGAAATGGGTACAACTAACAATGCTATAGATGGCATGACTAAGGAAGACATGAATACATACTGCTAAAATCTTTAAAATATACATAGTTTAGTAGAACTCTCTAACTAACCCGTTGGATAGAGACTGTCTCTGTTACTCCGACCATCTGTTGCTGGGTTCGATTTTACTAGCAAAGCTTCCATGACAGACATTAAATAGACGGATTGGATCTAAAAATCAAATAGCATAAAACTAATGATCATGGAGGACTAGGTTTTTATGAATGAAATCTACTTGCAAATAAGAAGACAACGATTAAGCTCAAAATTGGGGAGATAATAGAAAAGATTAAAGTGAAATCCTGTTATTACAATAAGATATTATTGTATATAAATAATTTGATAAATATATTTATTTAAAGATCAATGATGGTGATTGGTTGGAGTCAAGTTATTGAAACTACTGCCTAACATTATGGTGGCAAAATGAAACTTTCATCCTTTTGATATACTTTGGTACCCTCAGTGTTTTATGCTATTATTATTACAGTTACCGGTCTTATTAGATTATATTGACTTTCACATTTTTGTGCTATATTACAAATGTGTAAATATATAGATACATGTATATAAACATGTATACATGTTCACTCATCTTTGTTCCAGCTATTGACAGTTTCCTGCTAGTGCATTCCTTAGGCTGTAGACTTCAACTTGAAGTCTACAGCCTGAAGTTGAAGGTTGAAGTCTACAGCCTGAGGAATGCACTGTAGGAAACTGCCAATAGCTGGAACAAAGATGAGTGAACTGCTCAATTTTCTAATTTGTACTGCTCCATCCTATGTTGAGCACCCTGATTTTAGTTCTAAGTATGATACATTTCAATATATATATACATGTATATATATATATATATATATACATGTATATATATATATACATGTATATATATATATACATGTATATATATATATATATATATATATACATGTATATATATATATATACATATATATAAATATATATATATATACATATATATAAATATATAGTTTAGCTAAAAGTTTAATATATATCAAAAACAATTTTTTGCTACTGCAAATATATATTCCTCTACAGTCTCCTAATATTCCTCATATATATATATATATATATATATATATATATATATATATATATATATATACATATCAATGTATATCATATTTGTATCAAATATATGTATACATATATTTATATATATACATATATATATAAATATATGTATATATATGACTATAGAGAAATATATATTTGCAGTAGCAAAAAATTGTTTGTTGACTGTCCCCATTATGACAAGATATAATGGAATAAATAATAGAACTAAAAATCTTCTTCGACTTTGAAAGAAAAATGATGAGAGTGATAATTGTGTCACAGTAGCGATAAACAATGTACACAATATTACTACAGTTGTAGAGCGATGCAAGCCCCACAATGGCTCTACAGCTAATTATATTGTTTAAGAACTGTAGGTTTAAAAATATGAATAGAACAAGAGAAAATATGCTTCAGACCTAATAGGTAGTAAACAGGAAACAACATGACCAGTGCAGAAATATTGGTCCATTGTGAAACCAACACATAAAACCTTGTTCAAATGTGGCCCATTGGCTAAATCCTGTGAACAGAGGTGCATTAAAGCTAGTACCAGAAACAATCATGATCACCTTAAATCACCATGTCCACCTCCCACTGTACATCAGTTTATATTTAACCTATCATACCAGAACATTGTTTTCCATGTGAGTCCTCTGTACATATGCAGATGTGATGTTGTCGGCAATCTCTTATAGATTACTTCTCAGTTCGGCAGGCAAATAAGGAATCATAATAAGGAATCATAATAAGGAATCATAATAGGAGCATAAAGTAAACTGCTAGTTTAACAATTTTTACTTCTTGCTTTGTTATTGTTATACAGACGTTGGAAATTCTGTTCTTATCAAACCGTCGGCTATTCAAGTACAGTGATGGCAAAAATAGTTCAGACGCCTATAATTGAAATAACTAGAAATTCAATTTCATATAGAAATAACCTGGCTGTTAGAGCAGTTAAATTGGCTGTAATATATATAGAATCTGTATTATTGACACTTTCACTGAATTTACGCTGGTATAAACACAGTCTGCTATCGGCTGTAACACAGAGTCTGATTAATCGGCTCTAGTTGGGGTCGCATTGCTATATCTACAGTCTGCTACCGGCTGTGTGATGACGAGTCAGTATTATCGGCTTTTACGGTGGCAGTGACGGAAGTGTAGTAAAATTGAAGGTGCCTCAGCTACTATACCCAATGATCAGTTTCTCCTTGGCCTGGTTCGGGGGTTGCCCTGATTCTACTTCAAATCAACAAAAAATTTTTACATACACTAATATAAAAAAATGCTTTCATTTGAAGTAGTTTACTGATGTTTGCCATACTCATGAAGGAACACTAGTTCTGCTCAATCACAAATGCATATCATTATCGTTATAAGTATCTAATCAACTATCACCTGAGCTAACAGACATGCTGTGGTTTAGTAACGGCATTAGTACGGACTCTCACTTTTTAAATCTGGAGATTTGGTAGAACTTCTATAAAATAGCCCAAAATTTTTCAGGGATATTAATTTATGAACAAACTAAGAGTGTTGTCACTGAACCTAAAGATTAACCTACGTAATGTAAAAACACAATTATGCAATGAGTGAAGCCTATCACGATAAAAGGCCATGATAAAAGTTATTGTAGCATTAAAAACTAAAAAAATTGCTACTACTTGATTTCTTCAACTGTTCTGTTATAAAACTTTTCTTGAAAATACAAAAACAATGCGCACAGAGTATACTTTCGTAACAATAAAAATACGACAACAAACCATATTTTCAGATTGCTGATACATGCGCTGATATGTATTGAATGAAACGATATGCATAATCGGCAAAAACTGCTCAAGCTATATTATGTGAGACCGACTCCAAGATGTAAATCTAAACTTCATTTCGACACAAATCCGCATAAAAATATTTACTCAGCCCAAAAAAAATTAATTATCTTTCCAAACAAAAATGTAAAAGCCATGGAACTTTCAGCAAATGTTTCAAGTATTATATACAAAGAGCCACCAACAACAAAGACTTTCGATAAGATGTTCATACTTATGAGTAATGCAAAAGCAAATCCTCGTACCTTATGCGAATAAAATAATGTATGTGAGCAATTTGATATGTTAGAAAGTGTAATTTAGTTTTTGAATTTGTTCAGTATCAATTTCCCTGCCTTGGCTTTTTAAGAAAAAAGTTGTTTAAACCCATTCCGAGTTTCAAAGCTCCTTTTACTACAACGTCGATTAACGTCAGTGAATGTTGGGATCGTTACGACTTAAAGGCGGAACTTAACGTTATCTGTTTCGAAACTATGGCTAACTAAAGGTTGAGCAAAGTGGACTACTTTTGTATGAATTTCTTATGGCGGTCTACTAGGCCTACAAGGTCTTCTAAGCGGTTTAAACCATTGAACTCAAAACCCCGGGGTTTTAAGTTCAATGGTTTAAACGGCATCTATACCGATATTACTTAATTAATTTAGCTATTACTTGCTAATTACTTCACATTTATATCTAAACCCTTTTATAGTTGTTTTATTTTTCTCAATATATTTGCACAAAACATTTTCCTAATGATATGAAGTTTGAAAGTTACAGGTGTTTGACAAAGTTTGAAAACCTTCACAGTTGTTTGCATTTTCTATTAAGTTATTTCAACTACACACAAAATTTTCTCATGATATGTAGTTTGAAAGTTAGAATGGCAAATGTTGTTATATGTTAAATACAAATCAATTTTATGAGCAACGCCGGGTAGTACAGCTAGTTCAAGTATAATAATAAGTAGTAGTTATAAAAAGTGTTTTTTACAACTTATACAACATTTACCGTTATAATTTTAAATGCAGGTTTTTTCTGTATGTGCTAGAAGTTTAATTAGGTTTAGTTATAAAAATATATTTATAGCATTTTTAGGAAGGTCCGGGCACATATTTTCTTGTAGTAGTTCAAACGTATTAGCTGAATCATGTGTATTTTAACCACCATTAAAATTGGTAGGTGTAAGAAGTATGTGCATAATTATTCCATAGAATGGCAAGTAAGATGTGGCCTGTCAGTAGAACTGAGGTTTCAAAGTTCAATTCCAGTGCAAAGCAATTTTTTCCATTCTTAAAACTTTGGCGCTATAACTGGACATTTGGACGACAGACCAACAAATGACAAATAAACATTAAAATTATATACACTGTATAAAGATGGAAATGTAGTTTTAGCTTTATCCATCCATGTATAATGCTTTGAATTTTGTGATTCTATGTCTAGGACATATTAACACTGGTCATTAGTAAGTGAAGTCCATGAACATTCTCATATTTTGTCCACAAACTCGAAACTACAGGATAACAGGCTATTTCTGGATTTACTTATAATTCACTACTTTCTACCTTGTGTGAACTTTTTAGCATTAAACAAATCCTTCATCCGTCAGTCCCAAGATATTCCCTAGTATTGAATGATGTAGGCCATACTGGATTTCTATTTATAACGCAAAAAGTTTTTAGTTTTTGAGTTTCTTTAAAATATTATAAAAAATTGTTTCAGTTTGGATTAGTTTAAGCATGTTGCTATACGTTTGAAGGAACATTGGTGCTGCTACTACCAAACTCATCTAAAGGGAGGCGTAATAGCAATCAACAAAATCTTTTTGCAAACACCAATATAAAAAAACTGCTTTAACTTGGAGTAGTTTACTCATGTTTGTCATAGTCATAAAGGAGCACTAGTGCTCATACCTGCCAACTCTCACGCATTGGGCGTGCGAGACTCACGCAATCACCCCAAAGAAAAAATGAGAATGCGTGACAAATGCCTGAGATTTTTGCCCCAATTTCCACAATTTTATACATATCATTGATACATCAATTGCCCCAAAACCAAATCTCACGCATTGCCCCATTCTTGGGTTGGCAGGTCTGCTAGTGCTGCTCAATCACAAACACATATCTGTATCGTTTTAAGTATTTAATTAACTATAAGCTAAGCTATCTGTAAAACTATCTGTTCATGGCATTAGTACATCCTAACAATTTTATGTCTGGAGATTTGTCGAACTTCTATAGAAATAGCCTAAATTATGTCACCGATATTAACTTGCAACACCAAATTGGTGAGTATTGGCACTGTTCCTACAGTTTTAAATACTCATAATAAAAATATAAGCAACCATTGAATAAACAAGGAAGCTTGCCTAGCCTAATTAACCACAACAAGCATAGTTTAGATTGAAGTAGAACTGGTGGTTATTAATCATCGATGTTAGTGTGGTATTCAAGTAAGGCAAATTACCTAAATACTATATAACAGCCTATTAACTTGCAACAACAAATTGGTGAGTATTGGCACTGTCCAACAGTTTTAAATACTCATAGTAAAAACATAAGTCAAATTATGGTAAGAGTTATTTTGAAATTCAAAAACTAAAACAATAGATACTGCGTTGTGATTTGTTAACAGTCTTGTGGTAAAATTTATCTAAAAATACAAACACACTGCGTGAAGAGTATATTACTGCTGCAATAAATACGACAATAGACCACATTTCCGGATTTCTGATACATATACTAGTATGTAATGGATGAAGCGCTAACACTCGTAATCTAGGCCTACACGTAAATTAATCAGTATTTTCATTATTATTATTTAAGGCCACACAATAGATGTAAAGCTAAGCTTCACTTTGACGCAAGTAAAAATAATAAAACCAATTATACTGCCACATAATAAAAAATTTTCCCAAATTCAAACATTAAACTTTTTGAGGTTCCGCCAAAAAATCTTGTACTACCGTATATGCAAAAACACTAAGGGCAAAAACTTCGAATAAGATGTCAATATTTGTGAGTAGGCTAATGCAAATACAATTCTGTGTACTTTATGCTAATAAAAAGACGTGTAAGCTCTCTGCCATGGTCTAAAAAGCAATATTACCTTAGTGTTCTAATTTTTTGAGTACCAGTTTCCTTACTTTAACTTTCCGAGAAAATGTGTACTAAACTCAATGCCGAGTTTCAAGCACGCTCTACTGTTACTACAATATAACATGTGTTATTGTTTGGATCGTCACGACAGAAAGGCGGAGCTTTCTTTTACTAGTTTTAGCAGAGAGGACAACTCATAGGTGAACAAAGCAGACAAGTCCCTTGATATGAGGTTTCTCACTAAGCGAATTTCAACTAGTTAGACATAAAAGATTAAATTAGCTTATCCCGTGCTTGCCAAGTCTTTTTTGTAAAATATTTTAGGTTTTTATCATGCTGTCAAACTATAACAGTTGGTGTATTTTAGTTGGGCACAGTACAAGATTAGGTTTTTGGGAAAATGTAAAAGTAATTTTGTAAAAGCAAAGCCATACCAAGAGCAGGCAGCTTCATCTTTGCAATAAATGAATGGAATGACAATTAAAAGCTAAAATGAAAAGCCTGAAATTTAGCTCAAGAGTAAAGCTTTGGTCTGTAAATGTCTTACCCATAAATGTAAGCTTTACAACTTAGAAAAGTGGCATCATGGTTCTATGGTACCGAGGAGATATATTTAAAAAACGAGAACTGCCATCAAAGGTATTATTTTTTCATTATGTTGCTAATATTCACTTTGTCTGTAAATAATTTTTATCGTAACATCAGATGAATATAGAAAATCAGGCTTGGGTGCCTAGTTTTATGTATACAAAGTTGTTTTTATTAAATAAAAATAATCATTTATTAGTTTTTAAATTAAGATTATTAGCGCATTTGTTTTGTAAATAGTTTGCAGTATCTTTACTGAGTCAACTGGTAAGAAAACAACAAGTGCTGACCTAGAGTTTTAACACAAACTGGTCTTTGTTTTTTGGCATTTCTTCTGTACTGGTCTCCAGTTAAAAAGAAGATTGCCCAGCCTCATCAATTTGAACTTAGCTTATAACATCAAAACCTTTACTAATATAAAATATTCATTTAGTCTGTGTTTTAAACTGACTTGTATGTTATTAGCATCTACAATAAATGCTCTCATAACATGATTGATCAATTTTGAGAACGTTTATGTTATTGTGATGTATGCTATACAAACGATAACAATGTGAACTGCTTAATCTGTTACAATGTAGTCACAAACTCACCTTTTCATCCTTCAAATAGAAAAAAAGTAAGCCTAAGTTTTGATTGTATAGTAATTGTCATATTATTGATTTGTATCAATAACTTTTCTATTTTTTGTGCCACTTTCACTTGGTTTAGGGTTCTTGATTACGGTACGTTTACGCATTGATATAAACCTCCACAGGATAGGCGACGAGCATCATGTAGGCGCGATTTAATGATCGAGCTCTGTTGGGATGAACCCAAACAAGGAGATAATTATGCTGAATAAAACCCCTTGTAAATTGACAAATATTTTAACAATGGTAGTTACTTTACTTATCTGTTGATTTCATTTTGTTGTCAAATAAATATAGTTGCCCAATATTGTCCCTGTTATGATCAGTCAGTTGCCATTTACAAGCATTTGTGATATTAATAGTCGCCATTTTGAAATGGTCCAAATTTGGCTTTAGATTTTGAGTATGAAAACGAAACTGCACAGCTTTGGCTGCTGCCCCATCTTATTGGCCAGGTCAAACAATATGACAACGATAAATGACTTGGTCATTTTATATTAGGGGTGGCAAAATATTAATAAAAAACTAGAGAAAAAAGGACATTGTTAAGGTGATTTCCAGGCAAGTCAATTTTAAGTCAATTTAATTAATTGCATTTGACCCCCAAATAGGGCATTAGAGCAATATCTTTATTTAAAACATCACAATATAATTCTTAGTTTATATTATATATTGAGTTTTTGAATTTAACAACAGGTTCCGAGTAAAAAGTGTTGGGGAGAGATTAGATGGGAGATTGGGAAAATGTGAGTTAATTGCCAAGGGCCCTCACAAAAAAATAATTATTTTATGTTTTTGTTAATGTTACCTTTGGTACTTTTGTGGTGTGTATAGTGCAAGTGGGCATTAGAGTAAAAATCTTAAGGGATTGCAATTTCTTCAGTAACGATTTTATGTTTTAGGTTTCGGATCAGAAGTTTTTCGACGCTCTGCAAGAGTGGCCTATGACCACTCAGACATGAGGTCAGAAATCATGTCATTTTTGTTAAGGTTAAACGCCCACCTAAAAGCTTTCTATTCACCGAGTCGAGAGAGTGAATAGGAAAAATAAAAAATGGGCTTTGATACAAATGTGGACCAGACAGTTGAGGCATACTCCAGAATTGGCAGCAGATGGTACTAAAAGATAAGGTTTTTGTTTTGAATGAGCAACTTCTTGGGGATCTCATCAGCGTGTATAGGGTGGTTAAAGACTTAATTATGGTATTTTCTATGTGGAGGTTAGCGTTGAGTTTGATGTCAATAATAACTCCAAAGTATTTAAAATGAGTAACAAATGATAGCTGTTGGCCTTTCATTAAGTATTTGTGAAAAAGCTACATTCCTGGGACTTTACAAAATAGGTTGTCTCACAATTAGTGATATTAAATTCTATTTGCTATTTATCAGCCCAGTCTATGAGAGAACCAAGGTCTGATTAGAGGTTTGCACAGTCGTTAGCTGAGTCAACCTGTGAATATAGGAGAGCATCATCAGCAAAGTCTGAGTTTAAAGGTCTTTATGGCTGTTGGCCTATCTTATATAAAAATAAGGAAAAGGATGGGTCTAAAACAGATCCCTGGGGCACACCAAACCAGACCTGACATAGTTTGGAGTATGTTTCATTTATAAAAAATAGTCTGTGTGCAGTCTTTTAACCTGTTCTCGACCTAAGCATCAATTGAGCTATCCAGTTTGGTTTGCCTGAGTTTGAATATACATGTAAATTTGTTATGGGATACTTTGTCAAAGGCCTTAGAAAAATCAAAACTAACTGCATCTGTAGGGATACCAGCATCAAAGAAGTCAATATGGTCATGTGTTGTAAGGATTAGCTGGCTTTCACAGCTTCTTTTAGAGTGAAAACCATGTTGGCAATCGTTGAAAAAATCACTGAAGTCTAGAAAGTTACGAATAAAATGTGCTACTATGTGTTTTGTGGTTTTCGATAAAACACGTGTTAAAGAGATTGGGCAGTAGTTAGATGGCAGGATTCTGCTACCTTTATTTTTAAAAATAGGTATGACAGTAGCAGTTTTTTAATCCTTCAGAACAGTGTGGGTGGAGGAAGAGTGCTGCATTAACTTTGTGAAAATCTGTGCGAGGTAGGGGGCCAGGTCTAGTCTACTTGGTTATCTCATTCGCTCCCGTGTGGGTGCATTATTTACCCTCATCACAGGTGCTTCAGTAGTGAGGGTAAATCATATTTAACTTTGAGCATATGCTACGACACCCTGAAAATCTCAAAATTGATAAACATTGTTAATTTAAAATGTTTTATTTTCCATGGATCCATTTTGTGGTTAGGTATTACGCCTACACTGTAGAAATTCAAGGTTTGTTGATTCTTGGTTTATTATCCGCGATCGACGCATATCTGAAATAAAACCTATGCTCAAAAACCTAACAAAGCAACGCAACCGCCCCGTAAAAAACTGTGTTAGCCCCGAAACTCAGGCTAGCACAATCCGAGCAAAGCTCGATCATTAAACTCCGCCCATATAATAGCCGTCAACCATTGAACTCAAAACCCCTTGATTGGCAGAGGTCATTCGCGAGTACGGAAATCCGGCCGACGCCATTTTCGGTTACCGTTTGAGTTAATTTCATTGTGTTCAATGTGAGAAAGAAATCTAATTTCAGATTTAACAGCTGTGGAAGATCACGAATACACTGCTAAATCAAAAGAACAGACTACTGAGATTACTTCTAATAATTTATGTAAGAAAGAGAACGGTGTAGGTGCACAGTGCTATTGCTATTCCATGAACTGCAAAAAAACCACAATAATGGACTTTTAAAGGAAAGGGCATGACAATTCACAAGTGAGTCACTTCTACTACAAGTTCTATTACTATTGCTAAAGTCTACGACTACTACTAGTTGTGCTACTACTAGTTAGTACTGCCAGCAGTTAGTTCTACTACACTAGTCACTGGATGAGTGAGAGTCGATCAGTGTCACTACTGAGTGTCCGAGTTTGACTGTATTTTGTCGGTGATTAGATAAATTCATAAGCTAGTGAGTGAAATGTTCTTCCTTCAGAACGAAGGTTTTTTATTATTTAAACTTGGAATTTTTTATTATTAATGTTTTGGAACTACAAACCATTAGGATATTTCTAAATACAGTGAAACATGGATAACTCAAACTTCACGGGACCGAGCGAAAGTGTTTGAGTTATCAGAGCGTTCAGATATCACAGAGCGGTATAGATACAGAGCGGTATCAGAGCGTATGAATGTATTTATCAGTAGATACATATACAAACTACATGTCTATATATAAAACTAAAATATAGGTTATTTGTTGTAAGTTAAAGGGCATCTGATGTAGAGTTTTAAAGTATTTATCAGAAAGTATAGATATTTTTATTTACTTGAGATTTGTGTGTTGTTTTAAGTATGTGACTGCCAGAACTTTTTCAGATTAAAATTGGCAAAACCTAATCGCGGTTAAAACGCTCAGATGACATTTTTTCTTCTGAATGTTTTACTCGAGATCAATTTTGCCAATTTTAATCTTGAAACGTCTTGTCAGTCACATCACCTAAAACTGCAAACAAGTCTCAGCCCAATCTAAAAATATCTATTCTTTCTGATAATTTTTAAAACTGGGCATAAGTAAACATTAATGACCAATGCAAAAAAGCATGCTTTACATCTGATCAGTTGTTTCATTTAAAAAACTTATCGAGTGTAGTCTGTGACAAGGTATTTTTTTGACAAAGATCAACAGTGTGACTTATTGTAGAAATAGATTTTAAACAGTTATTATAGTCCTTAAAAACTTGTTAGCCTTTTCTAACAAAATTGACCCATCGATAGGTACGCCTTCACTATGCACTTGTCTAAACCAAGTCAAAAATACACCATCTAAATCATCATGCGACGTTGAACGATCTCTTAGCCTTGATGAATTTTGATCACATAACGATTTTATTTGCTCTTTTTGTTTAATCCATGTTGACACTGTACTTTTTGGAAGATTATCTCTTTTTGATAATGCTGATAGCTTTTGTCCTGCTTCGATTTCCTCGAGTACTTTAAGTTTGTCAGAAGGTTTCCACGCTTTTTTTGCTTGCGTGATGCCATCGTAAAGCGGATGTCTGTTGTAGCGGACGCCAAGCCACGAGCCCATTTGTGACATTTTGTCTTTATGTATCCGCATATAATCACTATTACAATACGTGTTGTGCATGCTGTGTCTATCTTTATTAAATTTTTATTGCTAATACCTTCCAACGTTTATAGCTTGGCCGTAACTAAGCAAACATCTTAGCTGTAATAATCTTCAAGTAATATTGTACCAGTTTATAGGTTATTAAGATTCAACTGTATTCTCTGCTCTCTAGCATAAAACTGAATAATATGGTAAAAGCTGTAGGGTTAAATGCAAGCATAGTCAAGGCTAATGTGAGTATAATAGCTCTATAAACATAAATGTGGGAAAGTCAGTGTTTATACCAACATTGCATAGTATGCTATTGCTATGAGAAAATAACATCATCAATGTCAACATACAACATCCTTTTCCATCTTTAATTGAAGTCAGTGCACCAGTATTGAATATGCATATACCTCTGAGTGTTACACAAGCTAGGATACAGCCAATGGCTACCACAGGCACCAAGGAGAAGGCACCAAGCAATGCCAGCCCCACAGCACAACCACAAGCCAAATCGAAACCCAAAACTCAATGACGCAATGCTCAAGCTACCAAGAAACACCCAGCTTGATGCACAGTTTACCCAGAATTCCAAAACTACCTCATACTGAGACTGCTTATATGTAGATATTTGCCAAATAATAACAACTTGTATTACTATGATGGGCTAATACAACAGACTAATATGAATACCCAAATTTTCTCTTCTTTTTTCCTTTTTCACTTTTTACTTCTACACCACACCTACAAGGATAATATGACTAGCACTACTTTATATTCCTACTCAACTAAATTCACACAAAAGGACACTACTGGCTAATCAATGACTAATAGGATTTCCGTACCGCACAGGCATATTCCGCACCCTAGGTGGCCTGATTGGCGTATCAAACTTAGCACTCTGACCTTCTTCTGGTGCTGCTGGGATGCTACGTTTATCTGGAATATTACCTGCATTATCAGTAGTACCTACATCACCCAAAGCTAAACTTGAATCAACTGAAGAACCATTGTTAGAAACACCTAGACTACCCCGCTGAACAAATCGTTTAACTTCAGAAACATTTCTACGCATTCTTTTTCCCTCGGAGCTTTCTACCACCATCTCTGAACCATGCTTTCCTACAACCTTCTGTTCCAGTGGATGAAATGTAGAACTAAGCTTGTCAGTCTTGGCCTGTCTTACCAAAACTTTATCTCCTACAATTATGTCCTCCTGTGACCGACCTTCATCTGTAAGAGTCCTACTTTTCTCCTGAGCCAGTGCTTGATGATCCCGCAGTTCACCATCCAGAGATTCCTGTCTCTCAAGGCTGGGTAACTTTGTACTCATTGGTCTTCACATCATTAGTTCACCTGGAGCTACACCAGTCACTGTATGAGGTGTGGAACGATATGCTAGCAGAAACCTTCTAAGCTCAGCATTGTAGTCCTTACTGGAAATATGTGCTATTTTGAGACTTTTTAACAGGCTCCTGTTCTGCCTTTCCACCTCTCCATAAGCAGCAGGCCACATATGGGTAGTTGATAATCAATAAATCCCATAACTTTGCAAAAACTTTCGGAACTCGCTGCTGACAAATTGCGGACCGTTATCAGTCCTGACACTTAAAGGAACACCCCATCGACATATAATGGAATCAAGAGCTGCCGTGATTTTATCTGATTGAGTAGACTTCAAAAAACACACTTCAAAGTAACGACTGTAGTAGTCAACTACTACAAACACACTTTCTCCATTAGGCAGAGGTCCCAAGATGTCACAGGCTATATGCTCTCATGGACGATCTGGCATTTTAGTAGATACCATAGGAGGTTTTGAAGGTGCACTAACCACTTGGCACTCATGGGACTCTTGACATTTAACTTCTGCCTCTGTGTCCATTCCTGGCCACCATAACTTGGATCGAAGTAGATGTTTAGTCTTTTCTATTCCTTGGGGACCTTCATGTGCCAACTCCACAGCCTTTGCTCGCAGCACCACTGGCATGACTATATTGTTGCCTCTCATGAAAACTCCTTCAACATCACTCAACTCCGTGTACGCTGACCTGTAAGCTGGTAAACAAGTAGACCATCTTTCATCTAACAAAGCATCTCTCACTAGTTTCATCTCAGAACACTCAATAGATGCCTTCTTGACCTCATCAAATGACATTGCTTTTGGAACTGACAACCTAGCTACAGTATGTACATATTCATTAGCAACATTAGCCACATTCCTGATGCAATCTGGACTAGCAGAAAGCCTTGACAATGGGTCAGCTATGTTTTCCTGACCTGGCTTGTATACCACTGCATAATCAAATGCCATCAGTCTTAACACCCATTGCTCAATGCGAGCAGAAGGTCGAGATTGTACTTTGTTGAAGATAAACTGCAGTGGACGATGATCAGTGACAAGACGAAACTGCAAGCCAATGAGATACATTGCAAAATGCTCACAGCCCCACATAATAGCTATTGCTTCTCTCTCTCTGTCTGGGAATAGCGCCGTTCCACAGAGGATAAGCTTCGATGCCCATAAGCTATTACACGCTCTACACCAGCTATCTTCTGACTTCAAATGCAACTCAGCCCAAATGGACTAGCATCAACTGTAACAGTAGTTCTAGCACTAGGGTCAAAATATGCTAGTGTCTCTGTCTTTGACATCAAAGTTTTTATGCCTTCAAAAGCAGACTTCTGTTCTTTACTCCACAGAAATCGAAACCCTTTCTTAGTTAGCCGGTGCAACGGCTCAGCCAAAGTTGATAAATTCGGAAGAAATCTACCAACAAAGTTTACCAACCTAAGAAAACTTTGTAACTCTGAGGCATCTTTAGGTTCCCTAGCACTAACAATAGAGCTCAATTTCTTGGGACAAGGGGAAACACCATCAGCAGAAATCTGAAATCCTACAAAGTCTATTTTGGCCACCCCAAAGACACACTTGGATGCGTTTAACGTCAGACCTAAACCACTCATTCGCTTCATGGACTCAGCTAAGCGTTCATCATGCTCTACACGATTCTTACCAAATATCACAATGTCATCTGCATAGTTTTGGCACCCTGCCAAGCCAGTGATAGCTTTCTGGGTTTAGTACTGAACCAGTTCCGGTGCTGAAGCCATCCCAAACATTAGTCTTTTATACCGATAAAGACCAAAAGGGGTAATGAAAGTTGTGATATCTCTAGAGTCAAGATCCAGTTCGAATTGATGAAACGCTTGTTTCAAATCAATCTTACTGAAATACTGGGCACCGTTTAAATCGTACAACAACTCTTTTACTGTAGGTATAAGGTGCCTCTTTCTAATAATAGCTTTGTTAGCCTGGCGCATGTCAACACATAGACGAATATCTTTCCCTTCATCTTTAGGAACAGTAACTATTGGGCTAATCTATCTAGTGGGTCCTTCAACACGCTCAATAATTCCTTGCTCTAGCAACTCATCTAGTTTGACTTCTGTGAGCTCACGAAGGCCAAATGGCAGGCGTCTTACAGACTGAGCCACTGGTGGAACACTCGGATCAATGTGCAATGAAACCCGAAAATCTCTCAGCAACCCAACACCATCAAAGCATTCCGGGAAGCGATCAACCCATGAATAAACTCCAGGACCCCCACACCTAGAGCCTCACTCCCAGCAACTCTAGCCACCACCGGTCCAACCCTAAGCAAGTCCAACAACTCAGAAGTATGTCTGCTTAACAAAGTAGTAGCCCTACCATTAAAAACGTAAAATACAGTATCTACACGTTTGTTAGTATCAGGCATAAAAACATGAACATGAGTTTCACCAATCAAATCTAAGCATGCAGATCTGTTACCATCGGCAAAAAGTCTTTTACTTGTCTTAGTTACTGAACAGTTAATAGAGTCAGCAGTGTATTTGTCCATCAAATTGCAGGAAGCCCCAGAATCAATCAAAGCAGGTACATCTGACCCAATGAGTTTTAGTATTGTTCTTGCTGACTTGTTAGGATATAGATTAAACACCTCATCATAGTAGTTGTCTCTCTCATCAGCCAACATCTCGCCACTAATTGTACATAAAGCATCCACATCAGCCTCCTGCGCATTGTTTGTAAAGTCCAAACTGTCCGCAACAGCTGCTTGTGTAGTAGACATGTTGCTTTTATCACAGTACTTTGAGCCTTTGAAGTGCCCTCTTCTTCCACACTCATCTCACCGCTGCTCTCGTGCTAGGCATTCGCGAGCTGATGCTAAATGTTTGGTCGACTTGCATCTATAACAGGCGCGACTGTCTTTTGTTTGTGTCTTATAGCGCACTCCACTAGTGCCGCTAACCCTGTTAACTGGTTTGCCCTCTCTCTTAGCACCATGACCGACATTAGCCTCTATATCACTCGTCTGTCGCAAAACAGCCTCTTCAGTTTGGGATATTGCTATTACATTGGCCAATGTGAGCGCCGAGCCTTTCTCCAAAAGTTTCATTCTAAGCCTATTGCTATGGCATTTCTCTATGACTTGGCCTCTAATGACATTTTCAGTCTCTTCAAACTCACAGGTAACAGCCAATTGGCGTAATCTGGTCACATAACTAGTAATCGTCTCCCCTTCATTTACTTCAGTTCGACGAAAAACTGACCTTTCATATGGTACGTTCGTTTTTGGTTCAAAGTATCTGTCTAAAGCTGCCATCGCCTTGACATAAACATTGTCACCTTCAGTCTCTTCAGGCAAGACATCGAATATGTCTTGAACTTCCTCTCCTGAAAGATCGATCAGCATCGCCTTCTTCTGTGCATTATTAGCAATCCCCCTAGCTGCCACAAAATACTCAAAGGACCGTTTCCACTTCCTCCATCTTGACCCAACAGTCAGAGGGTCCACAGCCACACCAGATGGCTTAATATGAGCAGAACCATAATCCATCACGAGTCTTTGCAATTAAGTAACCCAAACGATAAAAATCCACTCCAAACTCACATTCACCTCACCAATACATCCTCGTCGTCATTGTAATATTCTTCAAGTACTATTGCACCAGTTTATATGTTATCAAGATTCAACTGTATTCTCTGCTCTCTAGCATAAAACTGAATAATATGGTAAAAGCTGTAGGGTTAAACGCAAGCATAGTCAAGGCTAATGTGAGTATAATAGCTCTATAAACATAAATGTGGGAAAGTCAGTGTTTATACAAATATTGCATAGTATGCTATTGCTATGAGAAAATAACATCATCAATGTCAACATACAACATTAGCGACCCTATTAATCATTTTTATACGATTTCTTTTTCGGTTCCATTACACCATACGGGGGAAATTATATGTACACTATACGCGTACTAAAAGCGCTTTTGTTAAGAAAGCAGAGTAGTCTTAGCTCCAGGACTAGTGGAAACTCCTTCAAAATAAATTTAACGGAAACCGTTTGTGAATTCGGCAAAAAACTGTTCAAGTTAACGGTGCCGAGGTCGAGTTATATAAAGCCATTTATCATTGTGTGGGAATAGACCAAGCAAATCCATTCGAGTTAACCATGTGTTCGCTATATCAGAGGGCGAGTTATCCATGTTTCACTGTATTTATATTTGAAAAAAATGTTTGTAGTGCCTATAATATTATTTATTGTTGTACCTGGATATAGCTAGCAGTAAGGAGATGAGAGTAATAATATTATTGTTATTACTACTGTTGCTAACTAACTACTACAGTTTCATTTTAATTTTTAGATTTCCAAACAAAGCAACTGAGAACTCTCGTTATTTACAATGGTACCACAACCGCAGAAAAGTAAATAAGCCTGATCCTTGTGCACTTATCTGCAACAAACATTTTAAAGATCCATGTTTTGACAACAGGTTAAAACGTTCGACTGAAGTCATTTAAAGGTAATATTTTTCAATGTTGAAAGATGCGTTTCATTGAGTGAATTTAAAACTATATTGTCAAGCAGAGTGCTGCAAGGTTGTTCAACTTAAAGTAAGGACTACTTCAGATAAATAAACAGATTCCAATCTACGGCGGCTTTTTGTTTTTGAGCTTTTAAGAGCTTGTAATCACATTTCCACATATTTGGCACCTACAACACAACAGAGTAAGACATGGTGAATCTTTCCCACGACCACACGAGCGGAGCGGAAGTTTTTATGATAAATGCATGTGCACACAACTTACGAAAATTATTCATCAACAATGAGACAAACCCTCGTCAAGAAATTTTATCAACAAATTTAAGCATCGGAATTTAAAGTCGTTAAAGTATAATAACGATACAAAACACATTTAAACCTATTTAAATATGTTACCAAATCTTTGTAAACCTACGATACTATCTTAAAACTTACCCATCTGATCGGATTATACACAAATAGACAGATTAATTTGAACGAAAATTGCCACAAAAAGCTTGAAAAGCTCGGTTTAATAAAAGTTAAGACCAAAAATTGAAACGCCAATAAAGCCGTGCGACCGATTGTAGAACTATTTAGTAGGGCGTATTTCACGAGAAAACCGTGCTCATTTCATCAGTCTATGGCATTTGTTACTTGTAATCGAATTTATTCGAAGGTTTCTGTAATAAACGTAGACCGTTTGAGGCATAGACCGATTTACAGGTACGAAATTGTAGTACACAGTTTATCACCCTGTGTTTTTTGTCCAATCACCGAAGGTTTCATTATTTGAAACGTTAGCCGAAATTCTTTACAACTTATGTACAAGCTAGGGCCGAACTTCAACGCCCCTTCATGACGAGAACATTTTTTATTTTGCTACAGTTTTAGACACGTGAATGCTCCTACTGGCTTTCCGTTAAAGATCGCTTATCAAAACCATTCTACATTCAACGCAACCAACTTTCAAACTGTGTATAGTACACAGTAGCTTGCCATTTTACTTCTAATTTTGCATTTCAGAGTTATAATAAACATATTTCTTTATTGTTGTTGAATTACATACATTACAGTAAATTAGGCCTACAGCTTTATAACACTTTTATAACAGCTTTTATTTTGCTGCAGTTTGCAGAAATCTTCGAGACGCGTGAACGCTCATAGGTTTTCTATTATTGCTGCATTACTATATTAAAAATATTGGTTATTTTAATAATATCGGTGCATTTTACTTATAATATTGGCCAACATTGCATTTCTATTGCAAGGGAGAGATATAAACGTGTAATATTTTCCTTTCATTGTTGTTGTTTGTCATGACCAAACACTTTTTAAATATATTTTCTAAAAATCTATATAAATACCACAACTTCTCGATATTGCTACTTATGACGTTTTGAAATGTAAACAAAATTGTGTATTGGTTTTCTATTATTACTATATTAATAACATTGATTATTCTAAGAATATCAGTGCATTTTACTTCTAATATTGGCCAATATTGCATTTCTCCTATTGCAGGGGTAAAATATAAACATCTTTTCCATTCATTATTGCTGTTTGTTGTATATAATAACACCCACACCCAGTACATTACAGCTACCATTGCAGTTATCCTATTGCACTGCAGGGTCATTTGACTGCTAATATTGCATTTCTCAACCATCAGTACCCTTTCTTTTTTTGCCAATATCTCTGGCCATCTCTTTGGTCGTGGGCTGTATGACAGTGGAATTTCTAGTGATATCAAATAACTGTAATGTGAATTTTGTTGCAAGTCAACCTTTAGGCTTTATGCTTAAGATGGGTGTGAATGACTTCCAGTGAAAATTGTCACATTTTCATTTTACATAGCGATATGGTAGCATTTTGAGCTGCTTTATTTTCACTTATTTCATTAGTTGTATTGTTGTATATTAAGGGTATCATGTTTATGTGAATAAGACAATCATTTTTTTTAATTTTATGTAATTGTTATAATTGATGCGTTCATTTAGGTGGTTGGAATAATAATCCTACTGTTAGTCAGTTTAAGGCTACCTTTTGCAAACTTGTCCGCAAATGTGGTGCAAAATCTTATGCTAGTAAGACAGGTAATGTTACTGCTCAAAAAGAGGTTCTCATCATACAGGCTACTCCAGAAGTTGATCAGTTTGTGGAACTCAATGATTTCAGATGTCAAATTTTTGTTATAGGTAACAGTATAGTCTATATAGCTGGCTACATTGTGCAAAAGCTAACTGAAGTGCTGTCGAGACATTGGCCGTCAGTCGCTGGTTACCACTAAGTCATGTATCCAGTACCGACATCTCTATACTGTACTCGAGCTACAAAACAATGGAGGATTGGTGCGTCCATCAGACGGTGTCATCAGGATCCTGCTAGTTGCAGATCAATACTTTCGTACTAATACAAAGCCAGATCCACTCCATTGTGTGGTGTATTTTATCAGTAGTGTAAGATCTAGTGATGTGTTATGCCCTGGGGAAACACCTTACGGCAGATGGCATATTGGCAGACGCTTTGGGATGCGGCAGATGGCATATCCAACCATCGCATTGATCAAAAACCTTATTCAGTCGTTTTATGCTCTCCGACAGCATCATTATGCTAAAATCCTATACTCAAACTGCAAGGTGCATCTTTGTGGCATACATAGACTAAAGTAGTACTTTTTAAAGGCCAGTAACAATGTAATCGCTGTAATATTCATCTGCAGCTGTTGTTGTGCTGTTATTCCTAATCTGATTTAGTTAAAAAAAAAACTCTGATGCACCTTGGCTCAATATCCAGTGCTATACGAATCTCCTTTTACACAGTTTCTGTAGCGTGTATGTATAAGTTTAATCATCTGACTCTACTAATTCCTGCATTTCCTTGTTTGCATTATTTTGATTATCCTCTATTACAACTGTTTTTAATTTCCGTTTAGTTGTTGCAGTAGTTCATTCCATCTTTTACAGATACTGTATTATACATATCATACATTCATAAGCTATTATCACTTAAATCTTGAAATCAGTTTCTGTTTTGGTAGCATACCTATGTATTGTTTTTATCGAAATACTTCATGTGTCAAGTTTTTCCATATGCATTTATGCATATGTAATATAAATTTTAATATAATGGAACAGTTGTTATTTGCCTGAATATATCATTTGCTGGGTTTATGCATCTGTAATACAACAGTTTGTATGAATAACATGGTCCACGAAAATCTATTTTACATCTACTTATCATTTGATATATCCCACTCCATATGTTATAAATAGGTTTTCTTCTATCAGGGCACGCTCAACGTTGTGTAGGAGTTTTCATTAACACCCAGCTGGAAAATGACTATTCATTATGTACATTTTTGTCATTTTTCATCGTTTGTTTACAAATGGAACTAGCATTCGATTAGCTCTTCAATATGGCGGATACGTTACGTATAAATATCAACGTAAAAGTCCCTGTGGGGGTTTATATCATTGGTTTACAGGGAAAGGCAAAGCTTCAAGGTCAAATTAAATTAATATTTTTCTTCTTTTCTGAACCAGTAAAGTTAAAGCTGCAGAGAAAAAATGAAAACTATTATATATGTCTGAAATAATGTAGAACAGAAATACATTTACTATCATAAAGACAGTGTCTGTCTGTTCATCTATTTTTAGCAGACAATGTTAGAAGTTGTTAGATAAATAATTAGACAATGTTAGATAAATAATTGACTTTTCAACAAGGTGGTGATTGCTGTGGATGGTGGCATGCTTGACTGCTTTGCTGATTGTCTGAGGTGGAATCTCATCTAGTGCACTTCCCCCCCCCCAACCACCTGTGGCTACACAAGGACACAGGCTACACAAGGACAGGGGTCACAGCTCTGATTACCATACATATGAAGACCACAATGGAAAAACCAGTGATGTCACATTTTTGGTTTTTTTTGGAGTTATTGCTACCTACCTGTAGTTTTGACACTAGAATTGTATGGTGAATTAAAAATTTGGAAAAAACCAGTGTTATCCTATGAAAAACTGAGTTTAAATTTTATGCTCAAATCAATAAACAGGAGATGTCCAAGCCGTAATATGGAAAAATTGGCTAAGTCCAATAGCTAACCAATCAAAGAGCGTTTCGCTCGTTAACGCGGTCTTGCATTGTTTAATGTTGCTTAGCTAGCAGCACTGGCTAGCAGCTAAACATAAATGGTTTATCAAACAGCACAATTATGGCTCTAAATGAATATATACGGAGCAAAGATTTCGACATAATTTGTCTATCCGAGACAAAAGTAGAATGTTTGTCACCTACAGTATTTACCGGTAGAAAACATATAATAAAACCAAATGTTGAAAACCCCAAGCAACGAGGTGTTGCAATCATTACAAAAGAGCACATAGAGATGACTAGATACCCTGATCTAGAACCTGCCTCAGCAGATATGCTAGTGTGTATAACTAAAATTGGAGGTCATCGATCAGTAGTCTGCTCAGTGTACTCTCCACCTAATAATCCAACCAAATTAACAGAAGTAATCCAAGCAATTCAAAATATATTAGGAAAAATGACACTCCTATATGCGGAAAATTTATTGATTATCGGGGACCTAAATGCTCGACATGAAGCTTGGGGGGATCATTGCCACAATGGCGCCGGAGAAACCCTTCTTAGTGCTATCAGAAACTTTAAACTAGATATTATATACAAACATAACGCGCCAACATTCCTCTGTGACAATGGCTCTAGCCACATTGTACTGGCTCATAGGGAGTTAAGGATGGAGTCCAACTGATTGTTTGGTTAATAATAGTTTATTGAATCATAAACCATAAACCATTGAACCGTGAAAACTGTAAACAAAACATAATAAACATAAAAGTATTTAGCAAGAAAAACTATTAATGTTCTATATAGAATTGATTAAAATGATGATAAGCCGCAATACAATTAAAACATAAAATGCATTCATAAATCCGTAAAAATCTATCAGGCAAACAATGAAATGAGACATGAATGATATAATATACTATAAAAAAACATACCTCTTTGGCCTATTCCCAATTGAGTCAGTAATCCTGATATGATTGCAGAAGATTATATATTGTAATAAGATGACGTATTGCGTGTGAGTAAATAATTGAAGTTAAAATGTACGCAAATAGTCTATAGTGTAGTCAAAATTGACTACATGATTCGGTGAGGTGTCTGACGGAGTTACTGGACAATAAATAAATTTGCTGATTCCTACGCTTGATTTTATACAAAACTAACAAAAACATGTTTTTATGTTGAAATGTTATTACAAGAAGTATGAATCTCTGGTTTACACCTCAGATCTATAAAAAAGGTATTATTTAAGGATAAATACACATAATGAATCATTGCTGCCAAGTTTCACAAAGTGTTAATCCTTGTTTACTGGTTAATTGCACTACGCTATAATAAGGCTATATAATAGATATGCTGCTAAACTACTGTGGTCAGTGCAACAGGAACTGGCTTCATTTATATAAGGTGAATCATGATGACCCAGGATAGAGGCAATAAATTGGGGTCACTACACACATAGATTTGTTTATTGCTTCTGAAAACGTAACAAAAGACATCCGTCAACAACATGCAGACAGTTCTGTTGAACTGTTTACAGGAGCGCCTCGCAGAGGCCACATACCAATCATAACAGAACTTCATACTCACAGGATCCCTAAAGAACCATTGAAGTATTTCAAATGGGGCAAGGCTGATTGGAATGGTTTTGGCGCTATGCTAGAAGATCAAAGTCGAAAGTTCATGGCAGATTTTACTACTGCACAAGATCCAATTGAAATCTGGGAAAAGTTGAAAAATATCATGAACTACTGCAAAGATTCCTACATTCCATCAGGTACCATGAATGCACACAACAAACCATTCTGGAACAAAAAGCTATCTGAGCTATTCAATCGTCTTCGGCAAATAAAATTACAATACAAATATCGTTCTTCATACAGCAATGGAGACCAGCTGGATAGTATTAAAAGTGAATTTAAAGAAGATCTAAATAGAGCACAACAAACATATGTAGAGGAAAATACGAAGCAGCTAAATGAACAAAACAAAGATAAATTCCGGAAAAACTTTAAGAATGTTTTTTATACTGAAGAAGACAATCAAGTTGGAGATATTCAAGATGATAAAGGGGCAGTATTAACTGACGACAAAAGTAAAGCTCAGCATCTTTTCCAATACATATTTGGGAATGCAGATGCAAACGACACTACTGTACTTGATGAAGCACTTCTGCTACAATCTTTTTCCACCGAGTATGCAACTCATTCAAAAAGACTTAACAATCCTATCACAATGGATGAAATATCGAAGGCTATAAAAGCAGTCAAGACTTCAGGCAAAAGTGCTGACTTCGATGGTATTCATCCTAAGATGCTGAAACAAGGCAATAACTTCTTTCTCATTGCCTTACACTGTCTCTTCAACACAATCCTAAAAACACACACCTGGCCCTGGAGCATTTCAAACAAAGTTATTTTTATAAAAAAGCCAGGGAAAAACTGCTACAATTCAGCAGGTTTATTCAAACCTATAACCATTACCTCCCATGTTGGTAAAACCTTTGAAAGAATATTAAAACAAAGGCTCCGAAATATGGTAGAAACATTACACATACTTCCCAGGACACAATATGGCTTTAGAGAGGGAAGGAGTACCCATGTATATCTTCTGCAACTGATTACGGAAACAACACAACTTTTAAAGAATAAAAGACATTGCTCGGCTCTCTTCCTACATAGATCTGCAAAAGGCGTTTGACACAGTTGGACACCAAGAAATGATATACAGATTGAAAGAAATAGGAGTTAATGGAAACTTCCTCCAAGTAATCTCTTCTTTCCTAACAACTAGAGAAATACAGTTAAAAGTCAACTGTTACCTGCACACCCCTGTGAAATGTGAGGTAGGCCTCCCACAAGGAAGCGTACTATCACCGCTCTTTTTTATTCTTTACATAAGAGATATGCTGCAGAATGTGCAGGAAACAGGCTTGCAATATGCAGATGACTGCACTATTCTCATGTCTGGTAAAGACTCAGCAGAATTGCAAAATATCTGCCATTATAACTGCCAGCAAATTCAAACATGGATGAACAAATGGAAGTTGAAAATCAACTTTCAAAAAACAGAACTGGTAGTATTTAACGGACAACTTAATCCACCATCTATGGGATCAAACACCATTCAGATATCAGGCCACTCTAAAGTGCTTGAAATAGTTATAGACAAAGAAATGTCGTTCAAAAGACAATACGGTAACAGCATCAGAAGCCTAGAACAAAAAATGAACATGCTGAAACCTTTCATATACTCAGGCCTCAAATGTAGTACTGCGAAAAGTATTCTCACCCAAGTTATATTGCCTAAGTCATTACATGCAGCATATTTATGGGACATTACCAAGAAAATAACAATATCACAACAGTTAAAACTAATTCTTGGAGCACATTTTAATCCTCCCACAGA
Organism: Watersipora subatra; assembly: GCF_963576615.1. Classification (NCBI taxonomy): domain Eukaryota; kingdom Metazoa; phylum Bryozoa; class Gymnolaemata; order Cheilostomatida; family Watersiporidae; genus Watersipora; species Watersipora subatra. The sequence goes on along the minus strand of NC_088709.1, from coordinate 41,017,060 downwards.
GTCTCTACACTTACTTATCAACATTCCACCAATAGATCTACTCTACACAAAACAAAGACTCCAACTGATGAGAACCTTAAGCAAAACTAAGTGCACATACATTCTGACTCACACTCCCAAGAGTCTGCTCACAAAAATGTTCATAGCAGATGCACAAAAGATTGTCCCTAGAGGGACTAATCTAGATGACATCAATCCGAAAATTTTTTCAAAAAATAACATTAAAAAATGCATTCAACGGGAATGGACACGCCAACATAAAGCACAAATGGCAAACGGACTCTGTCCTTACGGGCTTGTTTAACATCTACCCATTGATCACTTGACATTACAGCCACTTCCAATTAACAAGACAAGAGAAGAGCTAGGAACACTATGTGACCTATTGACAGGTCACTGTGCCCTACAACTGTTTCAATACAGAGCTAAACTAACGTTCAGCCCGGTGTGCACATGTTTAGAAGATGAGGAAACAGTATTACACTTCCTCTATCACTGTAAGGACTACAAAGTAGTCAGAACTCGCACAAGTCCAGATGTAAACAACTGGCAAACAGTTATTGAATACATAAGTCTTACTAAAAGATTATCACCTTGACTAACCCCACATAGATGTGCCCTGGTCAGGCAAAAAAATGGACTATTACCTCCACCCTGGATTGGCTATCAGTGAAATCGGCTACATAGTCATGAACGGGTGCTTGAGGTTTGGGTATGCGGTGACTAGGGCCACGGACACAGACCAATAAGAAGGACCTGAAATCTCATCAAAGACCCGAATACTCAACATAGTAGTAATGTATATAGATACTCAAACCGAACAATTTCATTATATAGCTTTAGTGCAACAATATATTCATTTTTATTAGCATATTATCTGACAACCACTTAGCGCATTTTTATCAAATGCCACATAGAGTAATACATTACAGTACAAATACTCATATATATTATAATATTATATAACAGTTTCTTTTTATCTTGCCTGCAAATAGAGGCGTTGTTGTTTTCTTAATTCTATATATAAAATAAAGATTTATCTCTCTCTCTCTGGCTAGCAGGGTCACGCACTCAAGGATTTTCGCCACACACACGCAAAACAAAAACAACAGGGTAGACCCACTTTTCGAGGCCTTCCGCACGAATATTAAAAAATACTAACATATGTCAATTCTATCGGCCAAACACAACCTACTAATAGATTGGAATCGTACGTAATAGTACGTACGATAAGGAGTTCTTGCCTTCAAAAGGTACACATAACATAAACTTTGAATTCACTTCAAGTAAGTTTAGCTTGCTAAACCTACACTTAAAACTAAGTTTTAGTATGTATCAACTTTTTATCACGAAATTTTATCCTTCAGCAGTTCCTATCTTCACTTTCACTATAAACTTTAGCCTATCTGTTTGAAACCTTTTTCAACCTAAATCAATAAGGCCGAGCGATGCAGTTATAGAAGCTGCCCCTCGCACACTTGACCATTTAATGGCTACCGAAAAGAAGAATAAAATTTTATTTTCTATACAGGACATACATACCTTTGGAGTAACGTGGTTTTAGCGAGGCAAAAGCGTATCAATGCTAATTATGGTGCTGTACACTTGAAAATAAATTTAAAACGTAATGAATTGGAATTTTTTAGCAGGCTAAAAGAAGTTGTCCATTCCTGTCCAATTCTTTTACCTTTTCTACGAAAAAATTGATGGTGCAATGCAGAAAATTGCTAGCTAGCGCTTGTAAAAGGATCCAGAGAATGTGGTACAGTAGTTTGTCTTGTATGAAATGTGCACAAGAATTAATGTAACCATACAAACAAAGTTTGTACGTATTTATACCCTATGGGGGGACAGGGCTTTAGCAAGTTTCAGAAAGTAATGTGGATGCGTCAACTATCCTGAGTAGCTAGTTATATGAGTTACATACATACATACGATGAATTGTATTCACGTAGAAGATAACAAGCCCATATGCAAAGACATGGCTAAACAAGAGAATAAAACATAAAATCAAAAAGAAACAAATAAAATGTATGAAATATGAAAAACATGCCACACAAGAAATAAATAACATATATTATACATGCATTGTTTTAATGTACCAGTCCACATCAGTAAATTAAACACTTAAAATATTTCTGCGAATGTGGGGTTTTCTGTATCTTCTACATCCTCGCCTTCACTAAATGGTTGCTCCTTTTGAATGCTGATCGCGTGCATGACCTAGCTCATTCAAATCTTCAGTCGGAAGCTCTTTCTTGTGCTTGCTTTAATGGAGTTCTTGTTTTAATAATAATTGCAAATGCTGATTGGTTGCGATCATTTTCCTTGACAATGTTGATAATACGGGTCCCTTCTTCTTATTTACGACATCCAATTTTGTTGACATAGAAATCAGTTTTCCTTCGTTTTGTAACGTTTGTATCGGTCTCAGATTCCATAGATAACGAATTAAATGTAGATACTTGTAGTTATATATGTATGCTGACTTAAAAGTTTATAGTAAAAGCTATAAAAACTTTACAGATGAATATTTGCTCACGCTTGTGCATTTTACACGAAATTTTTCACGCGGATATGAAAGAAGTCGATCATCATGTCTCTTCTAAACGTTCTAAAAATGTTTTGGGCAAACTATATTTCGGTGTCTTTTTTATTTCGACGTGTGTTATGAGCACACCGCCGGCCAAATTTTAGCTTGGGCAAAACTTTTCTCAAATTCGTATGGTGAAATAAAATTCGTATAGCGAGGTGAAGATATCACAAAGTTTGACTTCGTAAGGTGAAAAAATCGTATATCAGGGTAATCGTATCTCGAGGGTGCACTGTAACTGTGTGTAAAGTAGAGAGAAGAAGGCCCCATTGAAAGTCAAATAGGTCCCGAAGTAGTGGAGTTAAATTCGTTGTGATGGATACGCTGGACAGAACAAAAACTACACACTCATTCACTATTTTCATTGGCGTGTGCATGAGAAAACCTTTTTAACAAGATCACAATAAGCTATTCAATGTGTGAACATTCTTACAAAGAATGTGATTGAGACATGACTGCAGTGAGTTGCGAGTCAGATGTAGATCTACCGTCTAATTGGGTAAAGTTGTTTTGAAATGCTCACGAACATCCTAAACCCATTAATACAATTTATCTTAAAAGCTCAAAGTTCTTTAATAACGCAGAATATCTTAAACAGATGTACCAGACCACTTGCCCCAATGAAAACTAGGCCTATACGTCAAGTGAAAGATGCGGATACGGAAAGCAAGCTCATGGCATTTTATAGAGAATCGTGAAATGGCAGTTACATCGAGAGTGCTATTAAAAACCGTCTAAGCTTTCTCATTGAACTCAATCAACTATCATTACCATCAGTCGATTGCCATTCAGCAAAGGTAAATACCAAGATTGGCAAGTTTTTAAACAGTTTTGCAAACTAGAGAATCAACCATATTTTGACAATTTTACAACCAGTGATGTTGTGACAGCAGATAAGGATGAAATTTAGACGTTGTAGTGAAACTTTAAACTGCTAACAATTACTGGTTGTGTTACAGAACTTATATTATAGTTAAGCATGGATTAAAGTTGAAAAAATATTATTTTTTATTGAGCAAGGCAACTTTTAAAAATTGATTTTCTCGAAACTGCAAAGGTGTGACATCCCTGGTTTTTCCATTGGGGTCTTCATATAGATTCTTCGTCTATTTGCAAATATTCTTCATCTATTTGGCCTCATAAAAAAGACACTAAAAATTAATTGAGCTACCTCAACCTCCAAAACCAGAATCATCTGCTCTCATTTAATGGTCATACATTTTTGCAGGCATACCTACACATATCTTTAATGTATACTGCGTCGCAAAGTAGAAAATTAAATACAACACACTGCTGACCTCAATTTTGTATCATTTCAATACAGAGAACATGTATATAGAGAACATGAATAGAGAGAACACAGACATACATAGCATGATGTGACTAAAGAGAAATGGGTGAAGGAAACATGACAATAAAAACGTGGCTATAGAGAACATGGCTATATTGCACATGGTTATAGAGAACATGTCTAAGAAAAATTGGTTAGAGAGAATGTGGCAATTGAAAACTAAGTTAATGAAAATATGGCAATAGGGAATATGGTTATGCAGAACGTGGTTACAGAGAATGTGGTTACAGAGAACATGGTTACAGAGAATGTGGTTACAGAAAACATGGTTACAGAGAACGTGGTTACAGATAACGTGACTGTAGAAAACATAGATCTAGAGAACGTGACTGTAGAACACATGACTATATAAAACATGGTTACGGAGAACAAGACTGTAGAGAGAATGAATATAAAGAAAATAGTTGCAGAGCAAAAAATGATAGACAACATGGCTATGGAAAACATATAGGGGACATGGTTTCAAAGAAAAAGGTACAGCAGGCATTAAAAACTTATTGGCAATGTTCTTGATGGGCCAGTAGAAAACAAACCAGTAGAAAATATGGATGTAACCGAAGTCGCCTGGTTCCATGTCGATGTCACTTCCACAGCTGTAAGGAGAGTCATTAATCGGAAAGATAAGGTTACCTAAACAAAAAAACGGCAATAAACTAAAGTATACCAAAATAGATGTCTCCACAGAGAACTTGAGAGAACATCAATTTTGATGAATAATATATTTTTCTACACCACATCATATCAAGTTAACTCGCATTTTATAAGATGATAGCAAATATTAAGGTGGAAATAAGGTTATTAATAAACTTTGTCAAGTTTAGCTTGAAGAATATCAAAATATCAACCAAGTGTGTTATGTCTAAAAGCGTAAATATTCATCACTTTTTAAATTTTAATAATCTGCACTGTGCATTGTTCTTAGACCGGATGGACAGAAGTCAAAGATATGTTGTGGTAATAAAAAACAGGATGAAAAAACCGGCTTGCAGAGAACATAGCACTAGAAACATGGTTATGGAGAATAAGGCAATGGGGAACTTGGTGGAAGAGAAAATTATACTTACTTACTGTTTTTATTTGAAGGATGAAAAGGGTGAGTTTGTGGCTACATTATAACAGATTAAGCAATTCACAATGTTATCGTTTGTATAGCATAAAATCCCCTTAACATAAACGTTCTCAAAATGAATCAATCATGTTATGAGAGCATTTATTGCAGATGTTTAAAAACACAGTTTAAAACACAGACTAAATGAATGTTTTATATTAGTAAAGGTTTTGATGTTATAAGCTAAGTTCAAATTGATAAGGCTGGGTAATCTTCTTTTTAATAGTACAGAGGAAATGCCAAGAAACAAAGACCAGTTTGTGTTAAAACTTTAGGTCAGCAGTTGCTGTTTTCTTTTCAGTTGACTCAGTAAAAATACTGCAAACTATTTACAAAACAAATGTGCTAATAATCTTAATTGAAAAAGTATTAAATGATTATTTTTATTTAATAAAAACAACTTTGTATACATGAAACTAGGCAAGCTTAATTTTCTATACTCATTTAATGTTACAGAAAGAATTATTTACAGACAAGGTGAATATTAGCAACATAATGAAAAAATAATACCTTTGATAGCAGTTCTCGTTTTTTAAATATATCTCTGCGACCGTGAGCTTCAGAACCATGATATCACTTTTCCAAGTTGTAAAGCTTACATTTATGGGTCAAACATTTACAAGCCAAAGCTTTACTACTGAGCTGAATTTCAGTTTTTTCATTTTAGCTTTTACTTGTCATTCAGTTCATTTATTGCAAAGATGAAGCTGCCTGCTCTTGGTATGGCTTTGCTTTTATAAAATTACTTTTACAATTTCACAAAAAAACTAATCTTGTACTGTACCTAATTAAAATACCTCAACTGTTATAGTTTGATTGCATGATAAGTAAACCTAAAATATCTTAGGAAAAAGACTTGGCAAGCACGAGATAAGCTAATATGTCTCTTATGTCTAACTAGTTAAAATTCGCTTAGTGAGAAACCTCATATAAAGGGAGTTGTCTGCTTTGTTCACCTATGAGTTGTCCTCTCTGCTAAAACTAGTGAAAGAAAGCTCCGCCTTTCTGTCGTAACGATCCAAACAATCACACATGTTATATTGTAGTAACAGTAGAGCGTGCTTGAAACTCGGCATTGAGTTTAGTACAAATTTTCTCAGGAAGTTAAAATAAGGAAACTGGTACTCAAAAAATTAGAACACTAAGGTAATATTGATTTGTAGACCATGACAGAGAGCTTACACGTCTTTTTATTAGCATAAAGTACACGGAATTGTATTTGCATTAGCCTACTCACAAATATTGACATCTTGTTTGCAGTTTTTGCCCTTAGTGTTTCTTTGCATATACGGTAGTACAAGATCTTTTGGCGGAACCTCAAAAAGTTTAATGTTTGAATTTGGGAAAATTTTTTATTATGTGGCAGTATAATTGGTTTTATTATTTTTACTTGTGTCAAAATGAAGCTTAGCTTTACATCTATTGTGTGGCCTTAATAATAATGGAAATGCTGCTTAATTTACGTGTAGGCCTAGATTACGAGTGTTAGCGTTTCATCCATTACATACTAGTATATGTATCAGAAATCCGGAAATGTGGTCTATTGTCGTATTTAGTGCAGCAGTAGTATACTCTGCACGCACTGTGTTTGTATTTTTAGATAAATTTTACCACAAGACAGTTAACAAATCACAACGCAGTATCTATTGTTTTAGTTTTTGAATTTCAAAATAACTCTTATCATAAATTGACTTATGTTTTACTATGAGTATTTAAAACTGTGGGACAGTGCCAATACTCACCAATTTGGTGTTGCAAGTTAATATCGGTGACGTAATTTAGGCTATTTCTATAGAAGTTCGACAAAATCTCCAGACATAAAATTGTGAGGATGTATTAATGCCATGAACAGATTACTAAGTTTTACACACCATATAGCTTAGTTTATAGTTAATTAAATACTTATAACGATACAGATATGCATTTGTGATTGAGCAGCACTAGTGTTCCTTCATGAGTATGACAAACATGAGTAAACTACTCCAAATTAAAGCTGTTTTTTATATTGATGTTTGCAAAAATATTTCGTTGATTGCTATTACGCCTCCCTTTAGATGAGTTTTCTAGTAGCAGCACCAATGTTCCTTCAAACGTATAGCAACATGCTTAAACTAATCCAAATTGAAACAATTTTTATAATATTTTAAAGATACTCTAAAACTAAAAACTTTTTGCGTTATAAATAGAATTCCAGTATAGCCTACATCATTCAATACTAGGGAATATCTTGGGACTGACAGATGAAGGATTTGTTTAATATTAAAAAGTACACACTAGGTAGAAAGTAGGAGATTATAAGTAAACTCCAAAAACAGCCTTTGTTGTCCTGTAGTTTTGAGTTTGTGGACAATATGAGGATGTTCATGGACTTCATTTACTAATGACCAGTGTTAATCTGCCCTAGACATAGAATCACAAAATTCAAAGCATTATACATGGATGGATAAAACGGAAACTACATTTCCATCTATATACAGTGTATATAATTTTAATGTTTATTTGTCATTTGTTACTTTTTTCTGATTTGAGCCATGCAGCGCATGTAAGGGTGCGGCTATTCTGTGGCTTTTTCTTTGACCGCTAGGGCACATTAACCATAATCTACGGTTAGTGCACCTTTAGTGATGAAAGAAAATACAAAACAATGCCTAACGATACTGTTCCTTTAGGCACTAGGTTAAAAAGTGTCGGTCAATACGAAACAGTGCCGTTAGACACTGTTCCGTTTTAAACGGCCAAATAGCTGCCGTGTTAAAAAGCACCGTCCTGAGTTCTGCTGCCTACACAAAGGTGCGGCCTATGTATTGTTTTATTATCGTTTTTTGGAAAATAAAACAGATGCAGCTTATATAGGGGTGCGGTTAATAGTCCGAAAAGTATGGTACACATGCTTCAGCTAATACGTTTGAACTACTACAAGAAAATATGTGCCGGACTTTCCTAAAAATGCTATAAATATGTGTATAACTAAATATAATTAAACTTTTAGCTCATACAGAAAAAACCCTCCATATAAAATGATAACGGTAAATGTTGTATAAGTTGTAAAAAACACTTTTTATTACTACTACTTATTATTATACTTGAACTAGCTGTACTACCTGGTGTTGCTCATAAAATTGATTTGTATTTAACATATAACAACATTTGCCATTCTAACTTTCAAACTACATATCATGAGAAAATTTTGTGTGTAGTTGAAATAATTTAATAGAAAATACAAACAACTGAAAGTTTTTAAACATTGTCAAACACCTGTAACTTTCAAACTATATATCATTAGGAAAATGTTTTGTGGAAATCTAATAAAGAAGATAAAACAACTATAAAAAGGTTTAGATGGAAATGTGAAGTAATTAGCAAGTAATAGCTAAATTAAATCTGTTCTGCTGCAATTACAATATAAGATGATTCGGTAATGTTACAATTAATATGAACTGAGTAAACAAAATAGAAATCCTGAATATGTTTAATTAATAATAACAATTCTTGCATAAAAGTGTGTGTGTACAAAAAAGGTTACTGTTCCACCAGAAGCTATCTATCAAAACTTTGAACATGAGATATCGTACAGTCTTTGTCTGAACAAACGGATAGAGAATTTTGAGGCTCTTCCCATGGAAATAATATATTTGGGTCGCGGTCACAGAAACCATGGTTAAGTCGCAAATCACGAAGTTGAGTTATTCGACTTTAAAGTTGCACTAACTGAATTTATAATTTTGGTAAGGATTTTTGTAACTTTCTCTTCTGGACCAATCAAAGAGTGATCTTTCTGAATCTGAAGTCAGTTTAGATAATAAATGTCTTAAAACCTCGGAAAAACCCCTTAAAACCGTTGCTATGCTAAACAGGAAGTACTGAAAAATGGCGTCCGAAAAACGTAATCGTTTCTTTTTTGTTGATTTGAAGGATAATTCTGACATTTTGGACACTTATAATGAGTACTTTGGTATTCCAACTGATGCCAAAAGCAGTATAAGTAAAGGGAATGACCATGATATATTCCTAACCATTCATATAAGATTTTTACAATATTTAATTATAAGAATAATTATTTGATTTTATAAGATTTGATTAAAAGAAAAATTATTCGAATTTGCAAGATCAAAGTATAGAGAGACCGATGATGTGCAATATGTTACTGTTATTTTTTTTTTAACATTTTGTTGATCATACTATGGTTGTGCTCAATATCGCGGCACTGCCAAGCCGTTTTTAATATCTGCAAAATTAGGTAATACATTCTCTTATAGATATACAGCCATTTCTATGACAACCAGCCAAAATCTGTTTAGGTTTTTAAATTCAGCATAATTTTTTTGATATAAAGACAGAAATCTAGATAAATATCACAACCTCTTAATATTGGTTGCTATGACGTTTTGAAATGTAAACAAAACTGTGCATCAGTTTTCGTTTCTCAGACTTTAACACCAGTTTTCTCGGAACTAGGTTTTCGCACTGATGGTAAACATGCATTCCGTTTATTGACCATAAAATCTGTTGTAATTAAGCTAGAATCAAAAAAATTTTTGCAAAATAATTGTGAGAATTTTCTCCTTCTGTTAATGCAGAAAACTCTAAATCTTATAATCCCTACTTAACCATGGTTTCTGTGATCATGACACATTTATCTGCGCGAGAAGAATTGGCCTTGAACGCAGATATAGTAATTGAACCTTACGAAAAATATTTCTTAAATGTTGACCTGCAACAAAATTCACATTACAGTTATTTAGTACCAAAAGGTTTACCATGTCTTACTCTGCTGTGTTGTAGGTTCCAAATATGTGGAAATGTGATTACAACCTCTTAAAAGCCCAAAAACAAACAGTTTAAAAAACCGGTCATAGGTTGGAATCCCTTTATTTTGATGACATACTCAACTCTGGTTATGACGCCTTGTAAGCTCAATGAGAGAGCGTCTGGATAAAAAACTTACGGATGCATTCGTAGTGAGTTCAAATCCATCCAAACACGGAATTTTAATTCCAAGATTTTAATAGCTATAGCTGGAATAGCACATATATGACCAACTTTTAGAAATATATATATATATATATATATATATCCAACAATTTGAGATCCCGTACTTGGATAGCCAACAGTTTGACAAGAGCAGAATTATCAATGCCTGTATAGCAATAACAAAACAAGAATGGAATACTATTAAACCCAATTTAGTAATGTTCAGATATTGGTTCTATTCTTATTACTTATTTGCCTACCTAACTTGAAAGTACTCTATAAGATATTGCTAACAAGACTGGATTCATACATACGAGTGACATGCCTGAAAAACACGGTTCTGGTGTAAACTGGTTATATAAATTAGTGTACAGTAGGAGTTAGCATCTAAGGTAATCATGGTGATTTCTGGTACTAACTTTAGAGCATCCCTGTTCACAGCATTTAGCATATACACCATATTTTTTCTGAGATTTTGTGTTTAGTTCTACACAGATCACATGTCAGGTCGATCCTTCTGCAGTGATTGCACTACCCCTGTTTACTACCTATTAGCTCCAAAAGTTGTTTTCTTTTGTTGTATTCATACTTTACAACCTACAGCTCTGAATCAATCCAATTGGTTTTAGAGCCGTTTTGGAGCTTACATTACTTGACAATTATTATAATGCTGTATACATTGTTTATCGAATAATGTAACAAATTTATCAATATTAAAGCAGTTAAAGTGCTAAAAAGGGAAGGTCAGTATAAGCCAAAAAGATCAGTAACTGTAATGCTAAAAGTATAAAACACTGAGACTGCCAAGATATATCAAAACATGGAAATATTATTTTGTCACTGTATTGTTAGATAGTAGTTTTGACAGGTTGAGTCCAACCAATCACCATCGATGATCCTCAAATCAATACGTCGTAAAACCTCTAATTGAATGCCATGGCGCTCTATTTTTCAACCCTTCTTCTATAGTGGCGGTCAATTGGAGGCGGCGTTCAAATAGAGGTATGCGTTGTATTTCTCAAATGGCTCATCAAAATTTTGGGAAAATAAGTTTAGCCCTATTATGAGAGAAGTGAATGTCGCTTATGTTTTGCTTTCTTTTTCTGGTGGAGCGATATTACACCTTTTGGATGCAATAAATCTGCCAACTTCCTTCCAACTTGTCAAAGATTTCTTAATAAATATGCATCGGCACACCGAGAAATACCTCTACCAGTTAATATCTATTGCTTCATATTGACCTGCGATGATATTATAGCCTGTGTCCTCCGTTGCAAATTTGTTGGCATTTTCAATTTTTGTCTCATTTTAAATTTGAATACATATTTTCATTTTATATGTCTCTATATATTCATTATATTTAACAATGTTGTATAAAAGTTAATTGCACTCATAAATATGTTTGCTACAGTTTGCAGCCAAAACTAGCTTGTTATGTGCAATAGAAGTGGAGTTCCGAGCATCGATCCACTGTAAGCCATGTGAAGATAGCTGCAAGGAAGCTATTAAATAACATGCTATAAATCTGCATATTAATAAGTTACATAATGATAATCTATCAAATTATACAGCTATACCTGTATATTCATGAAAAAGTGACATAAATAAACCGCACTTATATTACACGCAAAAACAAAAATTAACGTTTTTAAAACAAACATATTTGCATCGTTTGCTCGGATTGTTACGTTCTGATTGTTGCTTTTGATGAAACGAACATCTTCTAGTGGTCCAACACTTTCCACAATATTTTCTGGCCCCAACTTTTCTTCTGCACTGCTTAACTAGCCGATATTAGCGTTCAAACAATTTTTTGGCAGAGAAAAACTTTCACTCGCTGCACTTAGCACAAATGCGACACGTAAAAGCTTTGCTCGTTAAGCGTAACCTTTGCCCTAAAATTTGCAAACCGTTTTTATGCATGTTTTTCGAAGTTTTAAGACCGCGTTAAACAAGAAACTACTATTAGCCTGAGACAGTAATTATTTCTATGGCTTTGCTTTGAAAGTTCATCTATCATCGTAAATTTAAACTTTTTTATATATATGTAGGCTACTTCGAAGTGAACAGACTGCGATAAACAAAGAACTAATATTAGCCAGAGACAGATATTAATTGTTTTTATGGGGTTGCTTTCAAAGTTTTAACAACAAAAAAGCGAAAAGCTTTGGAGTTGGACAAACAGAGAATTGATTGTTAATAATGTAAACGATTCATTATTAATACGATTTTTTGGACACTTTTACTGATCACTTGGTATTATAAGTTCACAAAAATCAAAAATAGTCAAAGTGGCAGTCAAATAGAGGTGGTGTTCAAATAGAGGGTGGAGCTCTATTTTTCAACCTTTCTCTTGTAGTGGGTGTCAAATAGAGGTGGCGTTCAAACATGATTTTTACCTAATCTAGTCTTACACTCTTTTCTTATTTAGAGAAACTGATATCTCCATATAATGTCTGCAATGAAAACTGTGTTAGTAAAATTGGACCCTGAAGCAGAGGGTTCGAGTGACTGTCTCTATCCAACAGGTTAGTTAGAGAGTTCTACTAAACTATGTATATTATGAAGATTATTGGCCTTAAAGGTTGACTTGCAACAAAATTCACATTACAGTTATTTGGTATCAAAAGATTCACCATGTCTTACTTTGTTGTGTTGTAGGTGCAAAATATGTGGAAATGTGACTACAAGCTCTTAAAAGCTCAAAATCGAACAGTTAATCGTCGCCATCACGAAACCGCCGTATATTGGAATACATTTATTTCTCTGACGTAGTCAAGCGATTTGGTTATTGTTTGACACGTGATGTTCTCATGTGAATTGAAAGGCCAATAAAAGGCTCAATATAAAACTTCTCGTAGCACTATTTTATGACAAACACTTCAGGTTTTACCGAAAAGCCCGCATCAAATATAGATATCTGCTATTTTACAAATTTGTTTCGGCTTGGTCTAATCATCTAGTCGTATTCTGATCATGTGACCCATACCTCCTGCCAAATGGCGCGAACAATTTCTGCAGCGTTTTTCAACTATCACAGGTGACTAACAGGCTTCTCATGATTATCAGACAATGATATGCACTCTTTCGAGCTAAGGTTAGAAAATTAAACTAATTTTTACGGTAAGTTTTGAGATATCAGTGCTCAAAGTGACAGCATTACAATGATGATGAAATAGACGCTTAAGGACAATAGACATGGTTTTATTGAAAGCGTGAAGTATGTTTGTGAAAATATTTCGACGAATGAGGTTGCATGAAAGTGTAAACAGAAGCCATCTTGTTCAGCTACATCCCATTTGAGCCGTTTTGGAGAGGGATTCTAATCTACAGCGGTTTCGTGATGGCTGCGATTAACTGTTTGTTTTTTAGCATTTAAGAGCTTGTAGTCACATTTCCACATATTTTACACCTACAACACGGCAGAGTAAGACATGGGTGAGTCTTTTGATACCAAATACAGTCAAACATGGATAACTCGGCCACGGATAGCTCGAAAACATGGTTAATTCGAACGGTTTCTTTGGTCCGTTCCCACGTAATGATAAATTGCTATAGATAACTCGAACTCAACACTGTTAATTCGAACTGTTTTTTTGCCCAACGGCTACCGAAACGGTTGTTATCGCTTTAGAAAATCACTTTATTCAAAGCCATAGAGGTAAACCTCATCTTTTCGTAATTCATAAGCGTTGTTATTACCACCATCGGCAAAATAATTTTGTCAACGACTTTTCTAAAGGTTTGGTCAAATTTGATTTATACTGCTATACGATTAATAGCACGGGCTTGCCGGGTCACGCGCGCAAGGATTTTCGCCACGCACATACAAAACAAAAACAGCATGTTGTTTTGTATGTGCGTGGCGAAAATCCTTGAGTGCGTGACCCGGCTAGCCCGTGACGAATAGTTTTCCGACGTTGATTCCGTGTTGAATCAACGTCGGAGTGTAGAATGTTTAAAACGTCTTAAAATTGTTTTTATTAAACGTATACGTTGTCATAGCTAAAAAACTATTCATCGTTTGACCTAAACACAGAATACGTGTGTACATTCAATAACTATCTATTCAAAAAGCGTGAGTGATATACAATGTACCGTTAAACCTCGTAAAACTTTTAATTGAACTGCCTCGGAGTGTTGCTCTTAACGAATCCCAGGTAAAGTAAGGAATTTTTCTTTGGTAACTTTTTCTTGAAGTTGCATAAACTTCAAGAAAACTCGGCAAAATTGATCGTGGGTAAAACGCTCAAAAGAAAAAGATGTTTTTTTTTTAGCATTTCAACAACGATCAAGTTTTGCCAATGTCAAGCTAAAAAAAACATCCTGGCAATAACATCACCTCAAACAACAAACCAATCTCAAGTGATAGAAAAATCTCTATACTTTTTGATAAAAACGTTTTAAACTTTACATTAGAAGCATTTAACTCGAAACAAGCCATTTGTGCTTTTGATTTATATTATAGTTTGCATATGTACATGTATCTACTAATAAATAAGTAAATACATGGACTTGTGACAGTGCTCTGATAACTAGAATGCTCTGATAATTCGAACACTTTTGCTCGGTCCCTTGAAGTTCGAGTTATCCATGTTTGACTGTAACTGTAATGTGAATTTTGTTGCAAGTCAACCTTTAAGAATTTTTCCAATATGTATTCATGTCTTCCATACCTATTTTTTCTTAAGCCATTTAATAGCCATGTTCACTGCATTTATTTCTTATTTATCAATCAAATTATCAAATCACTTTGTGATTTTCTCTATATCTATTTCCTTTTTATCCATGGCTATATATATATATTTCTCAAAGCATGTCGTATGTCTGTATGCATTCTGGCTATAGATATAGCTATAGCGTACGCTGATTATTGTGCCGATGTGGCCATGCGTTATGATGCTTCTGTTAAAAAATATCTTTCATGAGGTTCAATTACTATATCTGGAGTCAAGGCCAATTCTTCTCGCGCGGATAATTATACCGTCTCCGTGGCAAAGCCTCAACATTCTCTCTCCTTTCGGTCAGACAAAGTTCGATATCTCATTTTCACATTTGTACCAGTATCGAGAGGTAATAGTATCGCCATATTCAAAGTTTTGATGGATATCTTCTGATGGAGCAGTAACCTTTTTTAAACTCACACTTCTATGCAAGAATAGTTGTTATTAATTCAACATATTTAGGATTTTTATTTTGTTTTCTCAGCTCATAATAATTGCATCATTATTGATACATCCTTTATTGTAATCATAGCAGATCCGACTTCATTTAGCTATTACTTGCTAATTATTTCACATTTACATCTTAACTTTTTATAGTCGCTTTTTTTTTAATTCATTTGACCTGCATGAAATATTTTCCTCATGATATGATGCTTAAGAGTTGTTTGACAAAGCTTGAAAACCTTTAAAGTTGTTTTTATTTTCTCTCTTAATTTATTTCAATTACGCAAAACACTTTCCTCATGATATGTAGTTTGAAAGTTAGAATGGCAAATGTTGCTGTATGTTAAATAAAAATCAATTTTCTGTCCAAAGACTTTTTTATTACCCGGCATTGCGGGTAGCACAGCTAGTATATAAGCAGTATATATATATAGAAGCTGTATAAGTATATAGCTTATATAAGTCTGTCTGCTATTGTTATCTCTTTTATAGGGGTGTCTAGTATAGCTATGTTCTCTGTAAACATACCTTAACACTTCTAATTGAATGCCACCTCTATTGGAATGCCACCTTTATTTGAACGGCACCTCCATTTGACCACCACTTTGACATTATTTGATCTTTATGATTCCATAATAGCAAGTTATCAGTAGAAAAGTCTCCTCCAAATCGTACTAATAATTACTAAGTTACGTCATAAAAGTTAATTCTTTCATTTGGATTGATCCTCATAACTCCTCTTGTATTGCATATAAAGAGTCAGTTCTGGCTGCATACTGTAGCGAACATATCAAATTATCAATGGGTTAATGTCGCAGTCCAATGGAAAGTGCACAATATAGACGACATTCGCTTCGCCTATAGAACTGTTAAATTCATCTTCCCTAAATTCTGATGAGCTTATTGAAGAATACAACGCCAGCCTCTTTTTGAACACCAGTTTCATTTGACCGCCACTATAGAGGAAGGATTGAAAAATAA
The DNA here is from genome assembly GCF_963576615.1 of Watersipora subatra. Taxonomy (NCBI): domain Eukaryota; kingdom Metazoa; phylum Bryozoa; class Gymnolaemata; order Cheilostomatida; family Watersiporidae; genus Watersipora; species Watersipora subatra. The sequence goes on along the minus strand of NC_088709.1, from coordinate 41,000,888 downwards.
AACTCCATGGCATTCAAATATATAGGTTTTACTGTATATTATATCCCCATGTCTACTATAACCATTTCTGCTGGAATCATAGTGTATTGTAACTACATACTATTCTATTGTGGTGCTTTAATCAGCTTAAAGTACTGTTTAGCCTGGTCCTTTTGTGTAGCTCCACTAAAACGATGTTTTCAGGTAGTAAATTATCAATACTTTATATTGTAGATATCGAGGTGAAAGTTGAACCTGGTGATACTTCAGTCAACAATTACAGTAATGAAGGTAATTATACAGAAGGATTTTCCATGATAATTATGAGTATCAGTACTGTATTGTCCTATTAGGAGACTCCGGAACCATCCGGAGCACTTTTCTTCTGTCAAAATCTCGGAAATTGCGAAATCGGCATTGCGTACATCGTGGAAGTCATTACGTGCCACTAAAATTCACAGGCCCGTATTCCCTAAGGCGGCTGGGCAGCTGAGTAGCCCCAACCTTTTAGTGATCTTCGGCGGCTAATTAGTAAGAATTTCAGTCTAAGCTCATTCACTTGGAATTTCCAACAACTAATTACCTAGCGCTCTAGCGCAACGTTGCGCTCTAGCAACTGGCGATGAAGTGGAGAGGCTCACTAATCTAGTATTGGTTTTGCCTGCCACCAATGCAGTAGGAGAGAGCTACTTTTCTGCATTGAAGCGAATCCAAAGATTGATGAGGAACACCATGGGGCAGGCTGTCTAAATAATCATCTAATGTTACACAGGGCCGTATCCTCCTATACTGCAGCTACTGCCATGGCAGTACCACGGGCTAGCCGGGTCACGCAAGATTTTCGCCACGCATATACAAAACAAAAACAACAGGGTAGACACACTTTTCGCGGTCTTCCGCACGAATATTCAAAAATACTAACAGATGTCAATTCTATCGGCCAAACACAACCTACTAATGGATGAGCAACATATTAATGTATCCGAATACCTCATATAAAATAAGCCAACCATGTTACATAATAGTTAATACCCACTTTTTCTCTGGAAATATGCCTGCCCGCGGTTTTTGGCCAAGAATAACCAGGGTTCATTATACACTAAAATGTCTCTCACGGGTTCCGGAGGTAGCCCGTACTGTAAATTAAGTTCGGGTGTTCATATAAAGACCCGGCCCCAAATGAAGGCTACAATATAAGCCAATCACAACACGGTTCAACAACCATACAATACCCACGTGCTAGTTGCAGTAGTAGTGGAAGGGTAGTTCATTTGCACGATCATTTATGATTTATTCAACACGTGAATGAGGGAACCAGAGAAAAACTTTCTTATTAAAACCAGTGAGCTTGAAGTTGACGGATAAATAAACTGGATGTTATAGTTCAATAGTTGCTATTGAAATACAACAACATGGCTGCCTCTTTTTGTGAGTACGATCAATTTCACTGAACACAATTGAAAAAAACTCTTCGTTGGCCAGTTGTATTCTTGGTTTGGGCACTTATTTATTTTGTCACCACTGGCCTGCACTGCATTGTACCATCTCTTTTAGGTTGTGACTGACTATCAGTTGATATATAATGTATTACTTTCTCCCATTAAAATCATGAAATGTTATATTATATATATTTTATTTATACCATTACTGGATTGCTCCCATCGCCATTTTGACTTGTCTGCAGATGTTCAATCAATGAACCTTGGTAGAGTTAATATAATTATTGTTATTTGATTTCTTATAAGGTCTTAATGATGAGCAAAGGAGAGTTGTAGATGATGTCACCAATAAAAGTGGAAACCACTTAATATTAGGCCCGGCTGGTAAGAGAACATTACAAAAAACCTTTCACTCATTGTATATTATCTAGGTGTATATTAAAATTGCTAACGTTGTATAACTTGTAACATTTGGTTCGTATCTTGGCACAAGGACACAGTGAGATTTGGAACCAAACACCAATAAAGCCTCAGTTAAGCTTGATGAATAATATGCTAACTGGTTTCAACTTGCAAGGCATTGTGCAAATGTAATACTGAATAGTCATCTGTTTTGTTGTGCTCTGCTTATAGGAACTGGAAAGACGTGTATCTTAAGAGAAATCAAACAGACGTACCAACTGAAAAGGATGGCGGTTGCTCTGACTGCATCTACAGGAATGGCTGCTCAAGTGCTATCTCCAGAAGCCACAACGTTACACAAATTCATGGGCTTTTCTGATTCTGCATGGTCAACTCATCAGTGTGTGGATAATGCCATGCAAAATCCTTTCACCCGTGAAAGATTACGGTGCGTGTTCTTGGCATGACAGCAAGGGGTTGACAGCCTTGCCAAACAATGAAGGTGCCAAGATTCAACTGATAGCTAGAAACTTTAGAGTGCTGATCACCTACTATCTCATTGTCCTCCATAAAAGCGTCATACTAACTAACAACTAAGACAGCTCGTTTCCATAGACTTGACATAGATTTATGAATTGTGGTCATCCTAACTAGCTTGTTGTCTAAACTAGGAGATCCATTACATAACATTGCATACAAACCTTTACAAAATATACCTATGAGCTTGTGGAACTTTAATAGAGCTCTTGTTTTTTTTCAGTAACACACATGTGCTTATAATAGATGAGGCAAGCATGATTTCGGCTGTTCTCTTGGACAAGATCGACAGAGTCTTGCAAGGGGTTAGGGTGAGTTGTTCTTGGAAAATATTAGTTTCCAGACCCACAAGCATTTTGTTTTCAAAATTAGCGCAGCAAAGTTACTAATACCACCATTTTAACGGCTTTGCGATATCACCATTATCATCTTAATACTATGATCGAAATTACTCGTAATTGAGTTAGTAATGGTTTTATTTTTCTGCAGATGAACACAAAGGTTTTTGGGGGCATGCACCTCATTTTGTGTGGAGACCTGCTCCAACTACCACCTGTGCCAGCTTATGGAGATACTGGAAACTTCATTTTCTACTCATCTTGCTGGACTGTTGCTGAATTCTCTGTCACAAAAATACAACTAGTCGTTCGACAACTAGATGGGGATTTTATTAAGTAGGTTTGATTGTGATGGTTTCTTTTCAATGGGCTAAGGTCCAACTTCTATTACTTATTGTAAGAAAAAATGAAAACCCAGTGCAAAAAGTTATTGGAGTTGCCACCTGTCTATATTTTATTTGGGTCAGTTCTAAAATTTAAGTACATCCGGCATAGTCCCATTTCTCATATTGAGACTGAAAAATATGATTTCAATTAAAATATATATTATATTGCTATCATTAAACTTTATAAAGACTGGAAACCGAACTTACAAAAAGTGGTTTATCATCTTATGTGATCCATATATTCTTAAAATAATCCCTCAGAATCTTGAATGTTGATTATTCTTGTTCTACATTTGATAACATTCCATTTGATGTATTGATAAACAATCACTATACTATTAGTTTTATTGGCTCAGCCTGGATCTGTCCAAAGGCATTTAGGGCTCTGCCCTCATGCTGATCATTTGCAATGGTATCTAATCATAATATCATGTTTGACCGCATAACATAAACAGTGGAGTTCAAATGGCCTAGGCAAATAATGGCCTGTTTGAAAATTAACTTTCATATGGCAATGCATTAGATTTTGGTCAATTCATTAAATTTGAAATTATATTATTGGCGGGAACCCTGACCTGACCCATTTTTAAAGTTAACTTTGATTTATAAAAGATTTTGGATATGGTTATATCCACCATGACCATGATCGGGATTTGAATTGTATGCCCAGCTGCTATTTTTCCCTTTTCAAACATCACACATCAAATGATAAAGTAGCCTAAAGCTATCCTTTTTAATTTACAGATGTATTAATGAGTGTGCCTATGGAAGTTTGTCTAGCTCTTCCTACCGACTGTTGGAGAAGATGGCAGTTAACAAACCACCGTCTTTTGCTATACACCTAGTCGCCACAAACTTTCAGGCTGAACTTTACAACCTAGAAAGGCTAAGAGAACTGGACGGTAGTCCCTGGATAAACATTGCCAACGATACTGGTAGTAGAAGGCTGCTTAACAAAATAATACCATATAAGCTTCATTTAAAACTCAATGCACCTGTTATGATCACAGCCAACATCACTGATAAGCTGGTCAATGGAACAAGAGGAACCATTTGCAGCCTTCCGAAGAAAGGTGGCAGCTATATAGGTGTCAAGTTACCTGACAGCACAGTTCATAATGTTGAAAAGCACCTATTCCGCAGGTACACCAATACATCACATTAGTCTAAGCCCTCAGACTTCAAACGTGTCGAATTGCTGACGCCCTATCGGATAGTGGGCGCCAGCAACTCGACAAGCTTGAAGTCTGAGGGCTAAGACTAACAGCACAAACACAACATCCTATCAAGCTGGCTTAACTATACATTAATGTCTACCTCCTTCATGCTATGCTGATCTGTCATTGGTTAATGTGATTACAGAAAGTGTTAGATTTTTCTTCAAAATTTTTAGGTGCTATGACTTCTCTTTAAGTAAAGTATTTGCCGATCTTGTACGACAACACCATGGTATAGATTATAGATCATGCTAATGCTATGCATCTTTTTTTGCAGATCCACAAATACATTACATACACGACTACAATACCCTATCAAGTTGGCTTGGGCTATTACCATACACAAGTGTCAGGGGCAAACACTACCTGCAATTACTGTTGACTGCGATTGCATCTTCCTACCCTGTCAATTAAGTGTTGCCATTGGAAGATGTCAATCGTCAGATGTTGTTGCTCTAATAAACCATGAGAAGTTGAAGATGCTCACACCAGATCCTGAACTTCTTACATTTCTTAGGACAGGAGCTGTGCCCATGCCATTGGTTAGTTATCCCATTGTTTCTATCATCTCAAGAAAAAGCATAGCTTTTTTATTCCTCTTCCTCAACTTCCCTACTAAGAAGAGAGGGAAGGGATTGAAGGGGAAAAAGCTGGGGGAGGGATTTGAAGGGCAATAAAAAAAGCTCTGTTTACTCATGTATGATCTCTATCTAATTTTGAGGGGCAACTTTAGATTGTTGCTACAGATGCTGGAGGTGTTAGGCATATTCCCTGTATGTGCAAATTTTCACTGAGAGTGCAATGTGTATGAAGTCTTCCTTTGCAAGTGTCGATAGTTTTTGATTTTGTATTTTTGTTTTTAGACTGACACTGAAGATGAGGTATCCTCCGAGGAAAATGCAGCAATTCATTGCCCAATGGAATGGTCAAATGATGAAATACTATCTGTTGATCTTTCAGAAAGGCAAACAGCTGCCTTACACACTATGTTATCAGATGTATGTCGGTTGGAACTGACCTCATTCATGTGGAAGGCCTTGCAGTTGGCTTTTGTGGATAAATCTGGAAGTCCTGTGTCCAAGGATATGTTTCTAGACAGGTATGATAGCTTGTTTTGTAATAATTTATATTTGACATGTCAGTCATACAAAAGCATGTAACTTCAAGTAAACCTTCATCTGCTTTCAAATTATAGCAAAATTGTTGCTATGCCCACAAAAGCCTTAAATAGGCTTGTACTAGCACGCCGCCGGTCTTTATCCCTGAAACCATTGTAACAACTTGTACTGAAACTTGGTCTACCTCCTTCATGCTATGCTGATCTGTCATTAGTTAATGTGATTACAGAATGTGTTAGATTTAACTTAAAATTTTTAGGTGCCATGACTTCCCTGTAAGTAAAGTATTTGCCGATCTTGTACGACACCATGGTATAGATCATGCTATTGCTATGCAGCAGTTTTTGAAGTGCCAAGAAACATTCCTGAAATGTCAGTCAGAAGAAGTAAGGATTCAAGCGCCTCATCAACCCTCACAACTAAGCGATCTAACAAGTGTGTCTAGGGGTCGTCTCAGGTAATTTGACAATACAATATCGCCCAGAAAATCTCCTTGTTTTCAAAAACTTTATCCCCATGTGGGATAGACAAGTGACTTATTCTCAAACTAATACCTTAAAAGACTCACATAAGATGCATGGGATTCTGGTCATAAGTTGAAGCTCTGACTCATTGATTCACTTTCATCATAAATTCATCGGGTTATTTGGATGGGCTTTCGGAGTAAAAATGCATAGATATAATAATAATACCGTACTTTTCGGACTATTAGCCACTACTTTTTTCTGATGATTTGAGCCATGCGGCTAATCTGTGGTTTTTTCTTTCATCACTAGGGCGCATTAACCAGAATCTCTGGTTAGTGCGCCTTTAGCGGTGAAAGAAAATACGAAACAATGCCTAACGGTACTGTTCCGTTAGGCACTAGGTTAAAAAGCGTCGATTAATACGAAACTGTGCCGTTAGGCACTGTACCGATTTAAACAGGAAAGTTGCGGCCACGTTAAAAAGCACCGTCCTGAGTTCTGCGGCCTATACAAAGGTGCGGCCTATGTATTGTTTGATTATCATTTTTTTGAAAATAAAGCAGATGCGGCTTATATAAGGGTGCGGCTTATAGTCCGAAAAGTACGGTAATATATCTATACGACAATGTCTCATTCAAATCAATCTATTCGAGTAATAGAAGTTTCATGACATGGCATTTGCTACAGATTAGCTCTTTTTGTTTATCAATGGAAACTAGTTTGGTATGTAAGCTTGTTACTATTTTACCAAATTATTCACCAAACAAAAACTACATGAGTTTTATCTTGGACAGTCATGTCACAGCCAGACTTTTTCATATGAAAGTTTTTTTATTCCTTCTTTTAGGTACATTCTAGGTGCGCACCTATTCTATCTAAGAAATGTATACAAAACCAAATCCCTGCAACACGTAATGGCCGACCCAGACGGTTTGCAGGTGTTGAGGTCAAAGATTGAGATGATAGGAAGGATGATAGTACCAAATGACTACATCAGTGAGGATCCACAGGCAATGCTTGATGTAACCATAAGAACCAGAACACATCTAACAAAAGTGTCTGATGAAGTTGCCACATTCTACTATATGCTATATTGCAGCATGAAGAACTATTATAAACGTTCTAGACTGCATGATGGCACCCCCATGGAGTGCATTTCTGCGCATAATGCTGACCACATGTTAAAAAGCAAATGGCATTCAATCCTGCAGGACACCAATACTCAGATAATGGAAGGTTAGTTGATGCCATATATAAATATATATATAATACATGTATATAGATTTTAACTGAAGATTGTGCCAACACACATGAAACTTTAAGCAATAAAATGTGAAAAAAATCCTCCCCCACAAATTCATATACTAAAGTTCTGCTTGTCATTGAGCACTCTGCTGTGATTTCAGTAGTAGATTTGACTAGGAGTACCTGCGTGACCAGCTGGTAGTAAGGTTAGATTGGGACTTATTTTGAATGTGACTTTCATATTCACATCATTTAGTTCTCGATTTGTGATTTTTATTTCAATCCAACTCTTTAAACTTTCAAGAAATCTATGATGACCTGGTCAAGAAGACAAACTACACTTTAATTGGAGAGACCAGAAGGAATCTAGCCCGGACAACCAAAAAAACACTCGCTCTCAGACATCAAATCGCCACGACTCCTGGGAGAAATCTAGAATCGGATGAAGTCCCAGTTGAAAGGGAAATTGGAGATGACAGCTGCTGCATAATATGTAGTTTAGAATCCATAACTGAATCAGAAGAGGAAAATTGGATCCAATGTGATGAGTAAGTACATACAAGAATTGATAAATGATTGTTCAGTTGTTCTCCTCAAGAAAAGATTATAAATAATTTATTTGAGACAAGTTAGATTATTGTCTGTTGATAGCCAATAAATAATTGGCATATCTGTATGGAATGATAAAAAATATAAGCCTTGTATAGTCCCAGAAAAGTGTTTCTTTTCCCATCAATACTATGGCATGTTAAACAACCAATTATGCATCAGATAACTTACATAATATGATATAATATA